>NC_091977.1:468448276-469898091 GCF_044704955.1 Pristiophorus japonicus | reverse complement strand
GGCGGTAGAGGGGGAGAGAGGGGAGAGGGCGTGAGGGAAGAGAGGGGAGGGCGTGAGGAGAGAGGGGAGGGCGTGAGGGAGAGAGGGGGAGGGCGTGAGGGAGAGAGGGGAGGGCGTGAGGGAGAGAGGGGGAGGGCGTGAGGGAGAGAGGGGGAGGGCGTGAGGGAGAGAGGGGGAGGGCGTGAGGGAGAGAGGGGGAGGGCGTGAGGGAGAGAGGGGGAGGGCGTGAGGGAGAGAGGGGGAGGGCGTGAGGGAGAGAGGGGGAGGGCGTGAGGGAGAGAGGGGGAGGGCGTGAGGGAGAGAGGGGGAGGGCGTGAGGGAGAGAGGGGGAGGGCGTGAGGGAGAGAGGGGGAGGGCGTGAGGGAGAGAGGGGGAGGGCGTGAGGGAGAGAGGGGGAGGGCGTGAGGGAGAGAGGGGGAGGGCGTGAGGGAGAGAGGGGGAGGGCGTGAGGGAGAGAGGGGGAGGGCGTGAGGAGAGAGGGGAGGGCGTGAGGGAGAGAGGGGGAGGGCGTGAGGGAGAGAGGGGGAGGGCGTGAGGGAGAGAGGGGGAGGGCGTGAGGGAGAGAGGGGGAGGGCGTGAGGGAGAGAGGGGGAGGGCGTGAGGGAGAGAGGGGGGAGGGCGTGAGGGAGAGAGGGGGAGGGCGTGAGGGAGAGAGGGGGAGGGCGTGAGGGAGAGAGGGGGAGGGCGTGAGGGAGAGAGGGGGAGGGCGTGAGGGAGAGAGGGGGAGGGCGTGAGGGAGAGAGGGGGAGGGCGTGAGGGAGAGAGGGGGAAGGGCGTGAGGGAGAGAGGGGAGGGCGTGAGGGAGAGAGGGGGAGGGCGTGAGGGAGAGAGGGGGAGGGCGTGAGGGAGAGAGGGGGAGGGCGTGAGGGAGAGAGGGGGAGGGCGTGAGGGAGAGAGGGGGAGGGCGTGAGGGAGAGAGGGGGAGGGCGTGAGGGAGAGAGGGGAGGGCGTGAGGGAGAGAGGGGGAGGGCGTGAGGGAGAGAGGGGGAGGGCGTGAGGGAGAGAGAGGGGGAGGGCGTGAGGGAGAGAGGGGGAGGGCGTGAGGGAGAGAGGGGGAGGGCGTGAGGGAGAGAGGGGGAGGGCGTGAGGGAGAGAGGGGGAGGGCGTGAGGGAGAGAGGGGGAGGGCGTGAGGGAGAGAGGGGGAGGGCGTGAGGGAGAGAGGGGGAGGGCGTGAGGGAGAGAGGGGGAGGGCGTGAGGGAGAGAGGGGGAGGGCGTGAGGGAGAGAGGGGGAGGGCGTGAGGGAGAGAGGGGGGAGGGCGTGAGGGAGAGAGGGGGAGGGCGTGAGGGAGAGAGGGGGAGGGCGTGAGGGAGAGAGGGGGAGGGCGTGAGGGAGAGAGGGGGAGGGCGTGAGGGAGAGAGGGGGAGGGCGTGAGGGAGAGAGGGGGAGGGCGTGAGGGGGAGGGCGTGAGGGAGAGAGGGGGAGGGCGTGAGGGGGAGGGCGTGAGGGAGAGAGGGGGAGGGCGTGAGGGAGAGAGGGGGAGGGCGTGAGGGAGAGAGGGGGAGGGCGTGAGGGGAGAGAGGGGGAGGGCGGGAGGGAGAGACGGGGAGGGCGGGAGGGAGAGAGGGGGAGGGCGGGAGGGAGAGACGGGGAGGGCGGGAGGGAGAGACGGGGAGGGCGGGAGGGAGAGACCGGGGAGGGCGGGGAGGGAGAGACGGGGAGGGCGGGAGAGAGAGACGGGGAGGGCGGGGAGAGAGACGGGGAGGGCGGGAGAGAGAGACGGGGAGGGCGGGAGAGAGAGACGGGGAGGGCGGGAGAGAGAGACGGGGAGGGCGGGAGAGAGAGACGGGGAGGGCGGGAGAGAGAGACGGGGAGGGCGGGAGAGAGAGACGGGGAGGGCGGGAGAGAGAGACGGGGAGGGCGGGAGAGAGAGACGGGGAGGGCGGGAGAGAGAGACGGGGAGGGCGGGAGAGAGAGACGGGGAGGGCGGGAGAGAGAGACGGGGAGGGCGGGAGAGAGAGACGGGGAGGGCGGGAGAGAGAGACGGGGAGGGCGGGAGAGAGAGACGGGGAGGGCGGGAGAGAGAGACGGGGAGGGCGGGAGAGAGAGACGGGGAGGGCGGGAGAGAGAGAGAGAGAGATGGGGGAGAGCATGAGAGAGATAGAGACGGGGGAGGGCATGAGAGAGACGGGGGAGGGCATGAGAGAGAGAAACTGGGGAGGGCGTGAGAGAGAAACTGGGGAGGGCGTGAGAGAGAAACTGGGGAGGGCGTGAGAGAGTGAAAGACTGGGGAAGGAGAGAGAGAGAGTGGGGAGGAGGAGAGGGAGGGAGAGAGAGAGTGAGAGAGAGAGAGAGAGAGAGAGAGACTGGGGAGGGAGGGAGAGAGAGAGAGAGAGAGAGAGAGAGAGAGAGAGAGAGAGAGAAAAACTGGGGAGAGAGAGAGAGAGAGATAAACTGGGGAGAGAGAGAGAGAGAGAGAGAGAGAGAGAGAAAAACTGGGGAGGGAGAGAGAGGGAGAGAGAGAAACTGGGCAGGGAGCAGAGAGAGAGAGAGAGAGAATGGGGAGGGGGCAGAGAGATAGACTGTGGAGGGGGAGAGAGAGACAATGGGGAGGGGAGAGAGACAATGGGGAGGGGAGAGAGACAATGGGGAGGGGAGAGAGAGAATGGGGAGGGGGCAGAGAGAGAGACTGGGGGAGGGGGGTGAGAGAGATTGAGATAAACTGGGGTGGGGGGGGAAAAGAGTGAGAGACTGTGGGGGGTAGAGAGTGAGAGATTGGGGGGGTGGGGGAGAGAGAGTGAGAGACTGGGGGGGGGGGGGAAAGAGTGTGAAAGACTGGAGGGGGGGGGGGAAAGAGAGTGAGAGACTGGGAGGGGGGGAAGAGAGTGAGAGACTGGAGGAGGGGGGGGGAAAGAGAGTGAAAGACTGGTGGGGGGGGGGGAAAAGAGAGTGAGAGACTGGAGGGGGGGGGGGGGGGGAAGAGTGAGAGACTGCGGCCGGGGGGAAGAAGAGAGTGAGAGACTGGGGTGGGGTGGGGGGAGAGTGAGAGACGGGGGGGGGGAGGCAGAGAGAGAGTGAGAGACTGTGGGGGGGGGAAGAGAGAGTGAGAGACTGGGAGAGGGCGAGAGACTGGGGGGGGCGAAGAAAGTGAGAGACTGGGGGGGGGGCGAAGAGAGTGAGACTGGGGGGGGGGGCGAAGAGAGTGAGAGACTGGGGGGGGGGCGAAGAGAGTGAGACTGGAGGGGGGGCGAAGAGAGTGAGACTGGAGGGGGGGCGAAGAGAGTGAGAGACTGGGGGAGGGCGAGAGAGTGAGAGACTGGGGGGGGGGGGAGAAGAGAGAGTGAGAGACTGGGGGGGAGGGGGGAAAAGAGTGAGAGACGGGGGAGGGTGGGGAAGAGAGAGAGACACTGGAGAGGTTGAGGGGGAGGGAGAAAGAGTGAGAAACTCGGGGGGGGGGGGAGAACAGTGAGAGACTGGAGGCTTGGGGGGAGAAGATTGAGAGACTGGGGGGGGCAGAGTGAGAAACTGGAGAGGGGGAGAGAATGAGTGCCTGAGAGGGGGATAAGAGAGAGAGAGAGAGAGAGAGAGATTGGGGAGGGGGAGAAAGAGACTGGGGAGGGAGAGACAGGGAGGCGGAGAGAGAGAGAGAGAGAGCTGGGGAGGGGGGGGAAGAGAGAGACTGGGGAGTGTGGGGAAAAAAAGAGTGCGACCGGGGAATGGGGGGAAAAGAGAGAGATTGGGGAGGTGGGACGAGACTGGGGAGATAGGAAGAGAGAGACTGGGGAGGTAGGAAGAGAGAGATTGGGAGGTGTAAGAGAGAGTGACAGCAGAGGGGGGAGAGAGAGAGAGAGAGACAGGGCAGACAGACAGAGAGAGAGAGAGAGAGAGAGAGACTGGTGAGAGGCAATGCAGGAGGGGGGATTGGAGGGGAGGGAGGGAACTCAGGGAAGATTGATTATGCTCTTCCAACTCCACCCCTTTAAACCCACAACCGATTTCTCAGAAAGCGTGCGTCACTGTCCATTTCTTACCCAATAAACCTGTTAACAATCGGTGACCCACACACAATGCCCCATCTTTAGTGCAGCTGTAGTAGGCTAATTTCAAGAACTTGGGCTGGGGGGGGCATCAGGAACTTTGGCTGGGATGGGCATGAAGTTGGGCTGGGATAGGAATGTAGTTGGGCTGTGGGGAGGGGGGGGAGGGGGGTGTGGGTCAGGAACTTAGGCTGGGATGGGCCTGGAACTTGGGCTGGAATGGGTCAGCTCCATCCTGTCTGGAATGGGTCAGCTCCATCCTGTCTGGAGTCGACAATCAGAATGGCTCGAATTACACTTTGCAAAGCCACTCAGAACTTGGGCTGGGTGATTCTAATTACACATTGTAGAGAAACTGCTGGGTGTTTCTTATCCTCCAAATTTGTAAATATGAAAAAAAAAATTTAAAAAAAGGCATCTACACAATCTTCCAGGCAACTGTGCTAAAATCGATCCATGTACAATGGCAGCTTCAGCATGATTGATGTGGAGATGCGCAAGTGAAAGCAACCACAACTAACAATGAAATCAATAAATTTGGTGCTATCAATTCAGCAAGCAATTTAGATTTAAAATGGGGAAGCAAGTAATAATTCTGGGAATTAGTTATTTTAAACTAATAGACATGAAGGTGCAATGGTAAAATAACTGGCAAAGATATCACACATGGCACGGACTCTAATAAGAACATCAGCACTAAGATCAGTTGTAATTGTACTTAGATACAGAAGTACATATTGAAAAAACAGCATTACAACAGATTAATGAGTTATGTGAAGCATTGTGTTGTTTACATTTAAATAATGTTTTCTATATTTTTAGCATTAATTTGTTTTTCCAAACTTACTATCTGACAGGTGAAGAGAATGTGGTACTAATGTTAAAGAATGTATTTCTTTGTATAATTTGGAGCATTATTGTCACATACTTTAAACATACTGTATATGCAAAGGCTTTCTCTTTGTTGGTAATGTATATGTGTGTGGCCTAATAAGATCAAGAAGTATTATAAAATTAAAGGTGTTTTCTCTTAAAAAAAAAGGGATCAATCAGCAATCAGGTCATGTGATCATGGAGAGCCAATCAGAGCATTTGCTAATGCAAATCAGAACGTCAATATTCTTGTCTGTGCGTCCAAATGCACTGTTGACCTGAGCATGGTGAATATTACGAAGTCAAGGGGCTCGAAGCCTATGCCTGTAATGAAACACACTCGATCTTCCTCCGTTCAACAGGTGTGTGCTGTCATCAACCCGATTGTTTGATATTCATTGCATCACAGACTCAGGAAAATCTCCCTGATTATCTCATACCTCATCAAGAAAGGTGACAAGTTACTCATTTAATAAAAAGCAAACAAAACTGCAAATGATGGAAACCTGGAAAAAAAGTAGAAAATGCTAGAAATACACAGATTAGTCAGCATGTCCGCAGAAAACATTGGTAACACCTTCATTAGAACTGAATTTTAGAGGGGTTGGGAAAAATACTGCAGATGCAGAAGGCTTGAAATGAAAATAAAAAATTGCTAGAAACACACAGTAGATCCAGTCTTACCAATAAATAGGAAATAAAAGGTGCCTTGGACAGAGACACCCACTGCCAGAACTTTGCACTGTTGAGGCATCTACACTGATGTGTCAACATGCCTCTTCTCCCCACGGAGGGTTCTAAATCTATGGAATTCTCTGCCCCAGAGAGCTGTGGAGGCTGGGTCATTGAATATATTTAAGGCAGAGATAGACAGATTTTGTGAGAAATAAGGGAGTAAAGGGTTATGGAGAGCGGGCAGGGAAGTGGAGCTGAGTCCATGATCAGATCAGCCATAATCTTATTGAATGGCGGAGCAGGCTCAAGGGACCAAATGGCCTAATCCTGCTCCTATTTCTTATGTTCTTATGAATGCTGACAGACCCACCTCTACATTAACTGTTATAAAGAAAATGAGGGCTATAGCTCAGGACTGAAGTTACGAAAGTTTCATCTTTCTCATGGAGTGCAGAGTGCCGAGGACAAAGACATTTTTCTTGAAGCTTGCGTTGAGCTTGGTTAAAACAGTATAGGAGGCAAAAGATGGCGAGCTCAAAGTGCACATGGAAGGGGGAGTTATGTGACATGCTACAGGGAGGTCAGGGTTAAGCTTACAGGCAGAATGGAGAAGTTCAGAAAAGATGTCATTGGTTTCCCATTGTAGAGAAGACCACATCATGAGCAGTGAATACAGTATACTAAATTAGAAGAAATAAAGCACCATCTCTCATGGAAGGATTGTTTAGTATTCCAGACAATGGCATGGGAGGTGAAGGAACAGATGTGGCATCTGCTGCTGTTACACAGGAAAGTGCCAGAGTAGGCCACTGCAAGTGGAGGTAGTGGAAAAAGGTGAAGAAGGGGAAGTAACAGTGCCTCCAGAAAACAGAAAGGGGAGAGGAACTGAAGATCTACCTAGTGGCAGGATTGTGTTGCAGGTGATGTGGTAAATGCAGAGGCTAGTGATGAGAAGGTGCCTACAAGGGGACCTTCTCATTGCTGCAAAAGGAGGAGGGGCGAAAGCAGAAGTACAAGAGACTGAGCAGATCGGATCAAAAGTTCTGCCGACTATTATTGAAAGGAAACCACAGCCAAGGAAAAAGGACATTAAAGAATCTCTACTATCGAAAATTGAATAATCACAGGAAATGTGACAGGGACAGAGAAACTGCGAAAATGCAGTAGAGATTTAACAGAAATTGAGGTGGATCGAAACATTATCCAGAGATTTATGAGAGTCGGTAGGTTTGTAATAGATCTCTGTGGTAAACCAATCACTAGAAATGAAGAGATAGAGTTCAGGAAGAGAAGGGATGAGTCAGAGATGGATTGTATAAAATGTGGAATTGAAAGCATTGGTAATGCAATTCTCAAAGTCAGAGCAAGGCTGGAAATGGTCAATGTAACAGAGGAAGAGGTTAGCAAAGGGACCTGGTGAGGATTGTAAAATGAGTGTTCCTATAAAAAGACGGGTATAGCTGGAATCCAAGTGGGTTGCCATAGTGACACTTATTATCTGAAGGAAATGAGGAGTTAAAAAAGCTGTTCAAGAAGAGAAAATGTTCAGCCAGGCAAAGGGTGGTAGTGGTGGATAGGAACTGTTTGAGCCACTGTTCAACTATTTTTTTACATTTTGTTAAATGAGAAATTAATATTGGCTTAAACAGAAGTTGTGAAACTTAAATTTTCTTACATTTTTAGCAGGAACGATAATAAATAATAGCTGGAAGAATACAAAAAACCTGCATTCTGGAAAGCTAATCTGGGTTCAATGTGGTAACAGATTCACATTATGCTCCATCGTTTATCTTTATTAAATCTGCCATTTTTCAATTCTGTGATTTCCAAGTACTACCATTTTACACTAAACTGGCAATCCTGGTTGCTCCAATCGGATCCACCAGTGTTTTATCTCCATTTCACTTTTCGAATGTATTTAGTTTGCAGTGTGCCCACATATTCCTATCAAATATCACTGATTTTATATCATTAGAACAACAACAACAACAACTACTACTACTTGTATTTATGTACCGCCTTTAACATAGTAAAATATCCCAAGGCGCTTCACAGGAGCATTATCAAAATTTGACACCATGCCACATAGGGAAATATTAGGGCAGAGCTTGGTCAAAGAGATAGGTTTTAAGAAGTGTATTAAAGGAGGAAAGGGAGGTAGAGAGGTTTAGGGAGGGAACAGAACTTACTGCCTTGGCAGTTAAAGGCACGGCCGCCAATGGTAGAGCAATTAAAACTGGGGATGCTAAAGATGCCAGAATTGGAGGAGCACAGATATCTTGGAGGGCTGGAGGAGAATACAGAGATAGGGAGGTGCGAGGCCATGGCAAGATTTCAAAACAAGGATGATAATTTTAAAATCGAGGCGTTGCTTAACCAGGAGCCAATGTAGGTCTGTGAGCACAGGGGTACTAGGTGAACGGGACTTGGTGCGATTTAGGACACTGACAGCAGAGTTTTGGATGCCCTCAAGTTTATGGAGGGCTAAATATGGAAGGCCGGCCAGGAGTACGTTGGAAGAGTCAAGTCTAGAGGTAACAAAGGCATGGTTGAGCGTTTTGGCAGCAGATGCACTGAGACAGGGGCGGCTTCGGGCGATGTTATGGATGTGGAATTAGGCGGTCTTAGTGATGGTGCAGATATATGGTCGGAAGCTCACCTCGAGGTGAAATACGACACCAAGGTTGTGAACAATCTGGTTCCGCCTCAGTTGCCAGGGAGATGGATGGAGTCGGTGGCTAGGGAACACATGTGGCAGGGACCGAAAACAATGGTTTCAGTCTTCCCAATAATTAGATGGGAGGAAATTTCTGCTTAACCAGTAGGGGATGTTGGACAAGCAGTCTGACAATTTAGAGACAGTGGAGGGGTCGAGAGAGGTGGTGGTGAGGTAGAGCTGGGTGTAGTCAGCGTACATGTGGAAATGGACGCTGAATTTTCAGATGATATCGCCTAAAAACATCAGAACTGGTTCTTTTAATAGAGCATCCCTATTCAAAAACCACAATTCTGACCAGAGACAAAAACTTTAGTTTAAAATAGAGATAAAAGGGGTCACTATGGCAATACCTATTTTGTTTGTAGGCTATATGGAACATTACATTGCCCAAGGTGTTGGTGCTGCCTTCTCTTGATCTTCTGAATGACATCAACTATGGTTCAAATTCCACATGTTTATATAATCCAGCTCTGACTCATCCTTTTGAGGACATCTCTCTCTGTCTCATTTTTGTCAGCCAGTGTCAGTTTGAACTCATCTTATTTTATATGAAGTATATATCGGAGTAGATAATGAGAGATCAAATGAAGCAATAATAGCACAAACAGAATTACCACCGAGCAATGGGGGTAAACATGCCCAACAGCAAAAACCAAAGGCCTAGAAATTCATCTCCTTTGCATCTCCCGTTGGTGCCTCCGGGGGCGTAATAATGGGGTTAGACCAGCTTTGCGACCGGGCGCGGCAAGTGTACCGACACCCGCGAAAATCCCGTTGAGGTTTGCAGCGGCGATAACTCCTAGCACCACGATCTCCTGCACCCGAAGATCGTGACATCATCATGCTGCGCAACGCCCCAGACCCAAACTTCGGTTCTCCCCCTGCAGCATCGCTGGGTGACAACACCGACAGCTACAGGAAGCGATGTTAGGGAAGCTAGGCACTTGGAGAGCGCTATTTAAAGAGATGATAGTTGCGTGAAATAATTTTTTTTCCTAATGCCCAATGTCCATTTGTGAGCATTTTCTTCAACTGCGATCGAGCAGCCCTGCACTCTAGTAGAGTGCTTGGGGTTGATCATGCCGGATCGGAGCTGCCGTCAGCAACGAGATACCTCGTTTCAATGCGGAGCCTGCAGCGATGGCCCTTCTCATTAAGGGAGGGAAGGAGCCTCCATTCCTGGCTGCGTTGCCCTTGACACTGGGTAGCGCTGCACCGTTATCGCCGCTCTTGCCGGCTTTAGTGCTTGATTTAGCGCTCCACTTCCTTCCTGGAGCGTTAAACCAGAAGTTCACGTCGGAGTCCCACGCGAAGCAACCGCGATACTTTGCGCTACCGCAAAAAAGTTACCGCCCCAAACGGGGCACTATGCAATTTCTCCCCCAAAGTCTTTACATGAACACAATTAACAACTGTTTCTATAAATTAGCAAATGTCTTCAAATTTCTAACACGATAGCGATGACAATCACCTTACACAGGCTTTGATGTAATTTGTTAATAAGGTGCATCTGTGGGGTCCTTTATTAATACTGAGAAACAGATACTCAATTCCTTTACTCAGAAGCCCTATATTTGGAGCAGTGTCGAAATAGTATTTTGTTACAAGAAATGAGAGCATGGATAAGCTTACACCTCTTCAGTGCTTTAATCATGTAACAGTCAGAATTACCATAGATTTCTGCATCGAAACTAAAACATTGTGCTGATAAACTAACCGCATCTTGAATTTTAGATACTTGTATTGAAGTCCACATATTAAAATTGTACAAATATGCACTTCATTTTTGTGCCGGTTCTGTGATGGAAATTAAACATGAATTTAAATGTGTGAATAGCCAAATGGTGAGGTTTCATTATCTGCCTCAGAACATCCAGGGAATGCAGAGAACAAGTACTTCCCTACAAGACGGGGGTTAAATAAAAATATGACACAGCGGGCAAGTGAGCCCAGGTCTTGAAATGGGGTATTTACCACACATCTTGGCGTCCTTCATCAGCCATTAGATATTGCTAAGTTACTTTAGATTTGCAATTACCAAGATCACATAAACAAGGCTTTATGTAAATCAAGTAGTTTTCCCAATTCTATCTGTAACATTTGTTTGGAAGCAGCAGTCAAATAGTACAGCACAGGCCAATGGCTGAGAATAACATGTTACCCAGACTTTCAAAAGGATGTCTCCCCAGTTGTACTAAAGTATCTGAAAGTGCTGATTCTTGTAGGTGTACAGTTTCACAAGTGTCAGCCCTCTCCAAACTTTGCACAAGAGCCCATTCTTCATGTGAGAGACTTGAATGGGAGTACTGGCAGCAACTGTGTGAGACATTGTACCCAAGTCTGGTCCTGTCCTTAGAAGATGTGCACTTTCTAGTATAGGGATCAGGAGTAGGAACACTGGCTGATTTTTCCCCTCCTTCGCCCAGGGACATTGAGGCTTTGTGTAGCTGGCTGACTCAGTTGCTCTATTTTTATTCTTTACTGCTTAGTTATCTTGCAGTACCTTAAAATCAATTATTGTTTTTAAAATTCCATGATCCTGACCATCACAAATCTGCAAATACATGCTCGGAGTTGATGAAAATCGTAGCCAGAAAATCTCCAGCAATGGCTTCTCTTCCCACTCCTACATCGTTACCTCTGGTTCCTCCAAGGATCTGTCCTTGGTCCCCTCTTATTTCTCATCTATATGCTGCCCCTTGGCAATATAGATTTAAGGGTTACGGGGAGAGGGCGGGTAAGTGGAGCTAAGTCCACGGCCAGATCAGCCATGAACTTATTGAATAGCGGAGCAGGCTCAAGGGGCTAGATGGCCTATTCCTGTTCCTAATTCTTATGTTGTTATGTAATATCATCCAAAAACACGGAGTCAGTTTCCACGTGTAAGCAGACGACACCCAGCTCTGCCTCTCCACCACTTCTGTCGACCCCTGCTTGGTATTTAAATTGTCAGATTGCTTGTCCAACATGTAGTACTAGATGAGCAGAAATTTTCTCCAATTAAAGCCATTATCTTTGGTCCCCGCCACAAACTGCATTCCCTAACCACTGACTCCATTCCTCTCCGTTACATCAATCTGAGGGCGAACAAGACTGTTCGCAACCTAGGTGTCATATTTGACACTGAAATGAGTTTCCAGCCACATATCCCCGGCATAACTAAAACCGCCTTGTTCAACCTCCGTAACATTGCCCGCCACCGCCTCAGCTCTTCTGCTGCTGAAACCCTAATTCATGCCTTTGTTACCTCTAAACTTGACCACTCCAACTCACTCCTGGCCGGCCTTCCACATTCCATACTATGTAAACTTGAGGTCATCCAAAAATCCCGTGTACTAACCCGCACCGAGTCAAGATCACCCCTCACCCCTCACCCCTGTGCTTTCTGACCTACATTGGCTCCAGTTAAACGACGTCTCGATTTCAAAGTTCTCATCCTTGTTTACAAATCACTCCATGGACTTTGCCCCTCCCTATCTCTGTAATCTTTTTCAGCCTCACAATCACACAAGATGTCTGCGCTCCTCAAATTCTTGCCTCTTGAACATCCCTCATTATAACTGCTCAACCATCGGTGGATGTGCCTTCAGCTGCCTGGGTCCTAAGCTCTGGAATTCCCTCCCCAAACCTCTATAGCTCTCTTTCTTCCTTTAAGATGCTCATTAAAACCTACCTCTTTAAACAAGATTTTGGTCATCTGCCTTAATTTCTTCTGTGGCTCAGTGTCAAATTTATCTGTAACACTGTTGTGAAGTGCCTTGGGACGTTTTACGACGTTAAAGGCGCTATATAAATAAAAGTTATTATTAAAGTTATTATTAAATCTGAACATTGAATATATTGGCTAAAACTTGTAAATATTTCCAGCCATGCAAAAAAGTGGGAAATTTATCACAAGTCCAACACCAGCAGCAACCAGGCACTTCTTGGTGACTCAATACTATGCACATCAGATGGTGACGACATATGCCTTTGCACAGCAACTGCCTTAGACTGCTTGCAAACATGTTAGCAAGTTGTAAGATTTTCAGAAATTGAAGCCTCCCAACCACTAAAGCAAAGTCATCTTAAAATGGGCTCCAGACTGGCCACTATACACCCTGGAAATGCTTATGAACAATATGCATAAATACTTAAGAGAAAGACATTTGGGTTACTGAAGAATCTTTTCTGCACAGTTTCATTGTCAGAATAAATCTAACAACTTAAGTTTCTGAGATTATAAAACATACAAAATTAATCAGGAAATGTAAATCAAAAAGGTTCAACAACATGCATGCCCATTAAAAAGAAACACATTTGACTCTTTGGTGAGGGAACAGGGGTGGGCTGGAAGAGTTAAGGCTGATTTGAAACATTATTCCAAGTCATCAATGGCTTTCAAGTCACAATGCTTTTGAAAAATTGACTCCATTGTATCATATTTTATGTCCACCTCTCACTTCTAAACTTGACAGAAACCAAGGGAGAGAAAAACTTAAATAAAATATAGCATTTAGCATGCAATACCATACTAAGTATTACAGAGTGGCCCGTCGTAGGTAAACACACTCTTGGTGTAGCATAGAGTCATAGGGGTCAGGAAGGCCCTTGATTCAATATCTGAACTCTTTGGAGTTAGCTGATCTGATGGGAGCACACCAACAGGCCTCAGTGTCCCTAATCGAGTGAAGAAACAAAATATCAGCCAGAATCTTTGATCTGCTAAAAGGACAGTTGGTGAGTAAAGGATTGGACTTGAATATGATACCCCATAGTCAAATAGCATGCAAAAATGGTGTAGAATACACATTTGGACAAGGTACTACATGGCCTATTGAACTGTGTCCAGCAGAAAGAAAGAGCTAATTTGCATTTATTTAGCACCTTTCGTAACCGCAGGGCATCCCAAAATGCTTCAGTCAATTAAGTAAAAACAGAAAATGCTGGAAATACTCAGTAGGTCAGACAGTGTCTGTGGAGAGAGAAACAGAGTTAACGTTTCAGGTCGATGACCCTTCGTCAAAATTGCTTTTGAAGTTTAGTCACAGTTGTAATAACCACTGCCTTCAAGAAAGGAACGGAGGGCTGATGGAGAGTGAAAGGGAAAAAAGTATAGTGCCTACTGCTTACAGCAGGTGCATTGGCATTAATGCAATTTTTTGCACGATACACAGTGGCTGGTCGAACTAAAAAGGTAATAATATTTTTTAAAAACAGAAAATATCACTGGCTCTCCCAATTGTTAGCAATTGCATCCAGAATTTTATCACTAAGGTAATCACACTTTAACATGGTGTGAACAGCTGATTGAAACTGCTTGAAGACTCGACTTCATCTGAAATCAGCACAGCCTATTAAATCAAGGATGCATCTATTTGTACTGCCCTTGTCTCTGATTGGTTCCCTTTGGAGGATAAGCCACACACTAAATTTTTTGTGGGGTGTGTAATTGGAGCCGCCCAGCCCAAGTTCTGACTGACTTCGCAAATAGTAATTCAATCCATTTTGACTTCAGAAGCCAGAGGATAGATCTCCCTAAAAGCCACCAAGTACCAATCAAGTCCCTCACCCCAGCGCAAGTGCATCCCTCCCCCAGCTAAAGTCCCTTACCCCAGCACAAGTGCATGACTTTATCCCCCACCCCCGACCATAGATGGGGAATGTGTGCGGATTGTTAACAGGTTTATTGGGTATGAAGTGAATAGTGACAGTGTCGTGACTTCTGGATTAGAAGAACCTCTATCCCCTCCGATCTCCCCAGTGTCTCTCTCTTTCCTCCCCCATCCAGCTCTTTTTCTCTTTCCACCCCCCCCAAAGCGCTCTCTCTCTCCCTTCCATCCCCCCAGCTCTCTTTCTCCCTCCACCCCCCAAGCGCTCTCTCTCTCTCTCACTCTTCACCCCCATCCCGCTCTCTCTATCTTCACCTCTCCCCCCACCCCCGCTCTCTCTCTTACCCCCCCTCCCTGCTCTCTCTCTCTCTCTCTCTCTCTCTTTCCCCCCACCCCGGCCAATCTCTCTCTTTCTCTCCCCAAGTTCTCTCTCTCTCTTTCCCCTCCACACTCGCTCTCTCTCCTCCCTCCCACCGCACCCCCCTCCCAAGCCCAGGCTCTCTTTCTCTCTCCTCACCCCCCCCCCCCCCCCCGCCCGCCCCTCCCCTCTCTCTCTCCCCCTCCCAAGCTCTCTCCCTTCCTTTTCCCCTCCAGGCTCTCTCTCTCTCCCTCCCCCGCTCTCTCCCTCGTCACCGCCGTGGCTCAGCGGGAGGCTCAAGGGCTTACAGCTCAGTTCTCTCCCTGCCTGCCACTTCTCTCCCCGCCCAGGCTCTCACTCTCTTCCCCGGGAGGATCAGAAGGTCCAGTCGGCGGTCGCTCGGAGGCTCGCGGAGGAATCAACAACATGGTCGGACTGATTTCAGGATCCCACTTCCAGTTCCGGGTGGGAGGCATCGGGGGCAGAGTCTCGAGGGAATTAAGGGGACACAGGCGCAGAAGGACCAAAAAAGGACAGTACAAATAGTGACCTCGTTAAATCAATAAATACTATACAGGGGACTAACAAGGTGTGAATGGTGATTTGATACTGCTTGAAGACCTTGGCTGAAATCAGCAGAGCCTTTTAAATTGATAAGTATTTGTTGAACTACTGTAAATAGTCAGCATGCAACATTATAAGCGGTGTCTTTGTAATAGCCTCCTACAGTGATTAAAAATGTTAGCACCATTTGTAATGGATTCCTACGATGATTGAAAATGTTAGCACCATTTGCCCGATTTTGGTGGCTGCCTGTGCTAAGCACGGACAGTGTAAGTGGTGGGTTCAGTTCAATGCATTTGAAATTACTGTCAGTACACAACTTCAGAAAGACATACCTTAATATTTTGGCATTCGATAAGGTGCCACATAAAAGGTAACTGCACAAGACAAGAGCTGCCATGGGGTTGGCAGTAATATATTAGCATGGATAGAGGATTGGCTAACTAACAGAAAACAGAGAGTCGGGATAAATGGGTCATTTTCCGGTTGGCAAACGGTAACTGGTGGGGTGCCGCAGGGATCGGCGATGGGGCCTCAACTATTTACAATCTATATTAATGACTTGGATGAAGAAACAGAGTGTAATGTAGCCAAGTTTGCTGATGATACAAAGATGGGTGGGAAAACAAGTTGTGAAGAGGTCACAAAGAATCTGCAACGGGATATAGACAGGCTAAGTGAGTGGGCAAACATTTGGCAGATGGAGTATAATGTGGCAGAGCCATGGATCGCAAGGATGTGCGCATCACCCATGCCATGACAGGAGCTGACGACTGCTGGACGGACCTCATTATTATAGGCAGTCCCTCGGAATCGAGGAAGACTTGCTTCCACTCTAAAAATGAGTTTTTAGTTGGCTGAACAGTCCAATACGAGAACCACAGTCCCTGTCACAGGTGGGACAGATAGTCGTTGAGGGAAAGGGTGGGTGGGACAGGTTTGCCGCACGCTCTTTCCGCTGCCTGCGTTTGATTTCTGCATGCACTCGGTGATGAGACTCGAGGTGCTCAGCATCCTCCCCATGCACTTCCTCCACTTAGGGCGGTCTTTGGCCAGGATCTCCCAGGTGTCAGTGGGTATGTTGCACTTTATCAGGGAGGCTTTGAGGGCGTCCTTGTAACGTTTCCTCTGCCCATCTTTGGCTCGTTTGCCATGAAGGAGTTCCGAGTAGAGAGCTTGCTTTGGGAGTCTCGTGTCTGGCATGCGAACAATGTGGCCTGCCCAGTGGAACTGATCAAGTGTGGTCAGTGCTTCAATGCTGGGGATGTTGGCCTGGTCGAGGATGCTAATGTTGGTGCGTCTGTCCTCCCAGGGGATTTGTAGGATCTTGCGGAGACATCGTTGGTGGTATTTGTCCAGCGACTTGAGGTGTCAACTGTACATGGTCCATGTCTCTGAGCCAAACAGGAGGGCAGGTATTACTACAGGCCTGTAGACCATGAGCTTCGTGGCAGATTTGAGGGCCTGGTCTTCAAACAATCTTTTCCTTAGGCGGCCGAAGGCTGCACTGGAGCACTGGAGGCGGTGTTGAATCTCGTCGTCAATGTCTGCTCTTGTTGATAAAGGCTCCGGAGGTATGGGAAATGGTCCATGTTGTCCAGAGCTGCGCCATGGATCTTGATGACTGGGGGGGCAGTGCTGTGCGGCGAGGACCTTTGTCTTACGATGTCTCCAGAAGATCCTGCAAATCCCCTGGGAGGACAGACACACCAACGTTAGCATCTTCAATCAGGCCAACATCCCCAGCATCGAAACACTGACCACCCTCCCAAAGCAAGCGCTCTACTCGGAACTCCTTCTTCCACACTAATATGAGTTCTCAGGTGACTGACAAGTCCAATGCAAGATCTACAGTCTCTGTCATGGGTAGAGCAGATGGTGGTTGGAGGGACGGGTGGGTGAGGTGCTTGGTTTGTCACATGCTCCTTCCTTTGTACTTGGCTTCCGCATGCTCCCGATGGAGAAACTTAAGTGTTCGTCGCCTTCTCGAATGCTTCTCCTCCACTTTGAATGCTCTTGGGCCAGGGATTCCCAAGAGTCGGTGAGGATGTTACATTTTTCTGCCCTCCTGGGACACGATTGCTTGTTTCGGGAGTCTTGTATCGGGCACGTGGACAATATGGCCCATCCACCGGAGCTGATTGAGCGTGATCAATGCCCCGATGCTGGGGATGTTCACCTGAGAGAGATCACTGACGTTGGTACGCCTATCTGCCAATGGATTTGCAGGATTTTGCAGAGGCAGCGTTGGTGGTATTTCTCCAGCGATTTGAGATGTCTACTGTACGTTGTCCATGACTCTGAAGCATATAAGAGAGCGGATATCACTACTGCTTTGTAGACGATGAGCTTGGTGCCAGATTTGAGATCTTGGTCTTATAGAATCATAGAAATTTACAGCACGGAAGCAGGCCATTTCGGCCCATCGTGTCCACACCAGCCAACCAAGAGCTAACCAGCCAAATCCCACTTTCCAGCTCTTGGTCCGTAGCCCTGTAGGTTACGTCACTTTAAGTGCAGACCCAAGGATTTTAAAAATGTGGTGAGGGTTTCTGCCTCGACCACCCTTTCAGGCACTGAGTTCCAGACTTCCACCACCCTCTGGGTGAAGAAAGTTCTCCTCATATCTCCCCTAAACCTCCCCCCAATTACTTTAAATCTATGCCCCCTGGTTGTTGACCCCTCTGCCAAGGGAAACAGGTGCTTCCTATCTACTCTATCCAGGCCCCTCACAATACTATACACCTCAATCAGGTCTCCCCTCAGCTTCCTCTATTCCAATATTTCCTCATAGCCAAAATTCTCTAGTCCAGGCAACATTCTTGTAAATCTCCTCTGCACCCTTTCCAGTGCAATCACATCTTTCCTGTAATGTGGTGACCAGAACTGCACACAGTACTCCAGCTGAGGCCTAACCAGTGGTTTACACAATTCAAGCATAATATCCTTGCTCTTGTATTCCATGCTTCAACTAATAAAGACAAGTATTTCATATGCCTTCTTAACCACCTTATCTACCTGACCTGCTACCTTCAGGGATTGTGGACCTGCACTTACTTCAAACACTCTTTTCCTCAGGCGACCGAAGGTTGCACTGGCACACTGAAGGTGGTGCTGGATTTCGTCATCGATGTCTGCCCTCACTGACAGAAGTCTCACAAGAAAGTGGTCCACGCTGTCCAAGGTCTCGTCATGGATCTTGATAATCAGGGGACAGGATTGTGTGGCGGGGGCAGGATGGTAGAGGACCTTTGTCTTACGGATCTTTAGCGTAACGCCCAGACTCTCGTACGCTTCAGTGAAGGCGTCAACGCTGGTTTGGAATTCGGCATCCAAGTGTGCACAAACACAAGCATCGTGTGCTTACTGTAATTCAATGAGAGAGTTTGGAACAGCCTTGGTTCTGGACTGGAGGGGACAGAGATTGAACAATTTCCAGTTCATCCTGTAGAATAGCTCCACTCCAGCGGGGAGCTTATTAAAGGTGAGAGGGGCCTGGACACAGTGGATAGTAAGGGCCTATTTCCAGTGGTGGAGAGATCTATAACGAGGGGGCATAGTTTTAAGCTGGCTCTTGGATGGTTTGGACGGGATTTGAGGGGGGGCTTCTTTACACAGAGGGTTGTGGGGATCTGGAAAACCTTGAATAGAAGAGTGGTGGATTGGAACGCCTTGAATGGAAGAGTGGTGGATGCAGAAACCCTCACCACTTTTAAGAGCTGGTTGGATGGGCACTTAAAGTGCCGTAACCTGCAGGGTTACGGACCTAGAGGTGGTAATTGGCATTAAACTGAATGATCTTTTGTTGGATGGAGCAGATATAATTGTAAGTACTGCAGGGAATAGAATATGGCCAGCGTGATCTCCTGGACTAGTTTCGATCGCCTGGATGGGTCGGAGAGGAATTTTCCCAGATTTTTTCTCCCTAAATTGGGCTGGGTTTTTAATCTTGTTTTTGCCTCTCCCAGGAGATCACATGGCTCCGGTTGGGGTGGAGTGTAGAATGTTTCAGTATAAAGGGTGCCGTCGCAGTTGTGTGAGGTGGACTGGTTGGGCTGGATGCTGTTTGCCTTTCCGTCATTGTTCATAGGTTTATATGTAACCTTTAGGGCTGCTGTGCGGCTCTTTGTCAGCCGGCGCAAACACGATGGGCTGAAATGGCCTTCTTCTGTGCTGTAAATTTCTATGTTTCTATGAAATATTGCAGCAAGAAAGAGGGTATTACAGAGAGTAATATTCCATGCAATGCCGCTTCAATAATAAAAATCTTGCAGTCGTGATTATAGTTATAAATAAGTTCTTCACGCATTCATATTGGTTCAACAAGATTTTCAAAGATGCAGGTATTGAGAATAAATGGAATGTCGCATCTGGCTGTAGATGTATATATCTTTGTCCAGTGATGGTCAAAATTACGCTCTCAATTTAAGCAGGCATGTGTGCAAACCCAGTCTGAAGAAGGAATAAAGTTTTGTTCTATACTAGTATCAACTTTCTCCTGAATGTCACATTCCTAACCAATCCCTTTGCAGTCTGAACTTTACATGGGATCTGAAGACCGAGATAAAAGGGATAGACTGTAACCCCTGGCCCTTCACACACAGTCTGAAACTCACAAACGCCACAGAGCCCAGCGATTAGACTCAGATAAAACATCTCACAGCGCAAAAAGTCTGGCACAGCTTGTTGCTTTTTCAGATTGCAGCTAGGCACAAGAAAAGCTTAAATAAAAGGATACTATGAAGGTATGAGGGCAGAATTGGCTAAAGTGGACTGGGAAAATAGATTAAAGTGTAGGATGGTTGATGAACAGTGGTGGACATTTTAGGAAATATTTCACAACTCTCAATAAAAATATATTCCAGTGAGGAGGAAAGGATGCAGAAGAAAAGATAGCCATCCGTGTCTAACTAAAGAAATAAAGGACGGTATCCAATTAAAAACAAGGGCATACAGGCCCCAAGTTTCCACACGCGGCGAAAAAGGCGCACCTCAGAGCTGGGCGCCTGTTTTTCTCGCCGAAAACGGCGCCTGAAAAAAAATGCAGTATTCTCGAGCTCCTTGGAGCTCAATGTCTGCTTGGCGCGGCGCACAGGTGGCGGAGCCTACCACTCGCGCCGATTTTGTAAGTAGGAGGGGGTGGGTACAATTTAAATGAGGCTTCAAGGTGCCGGCAACCCTGCGCGTGCGCATTGGAGCGTTCGCGCACGCGCAGTCTGAAGTAAACATTGGCACTCGGCCATTTTTAAAAGTGCTGCAGAAAAAGTGAAGATTTGTTTCTTGGACCCCTGCAAAGGCTTGCATTTTAATTTTCTTGATATTTCTGTGTGTGAGGGAGTGCTTTTAGTAGCACTGCTGAATAAATCACCTGCTGAAATCAGTGAGTTCAGCTTTTCACTGCTAAACTTGCAGAACCGGTGCCTGAAAATTAAGGACTGTGTGTTTGGAGAAATAAAAGTGCCAATTCAACTTTGCAATGGATCAACTTCCACCAAGAACAAAGAATTTCTTGCATGAGGAAGCAAACCATTGCATAATATGTGGTGCACCCATTCTGCAAATTTAAATATAAAGATGTCGATGTGGCTGCCTCTCCCTGTCCAAATGGCCTCAGTCAGTCCTCCTCACAGCTCGAAGGCTGCTGCTGCTCCCGACCAGCCACTGACGCCGCTGCAATCCCATGGCCGAATGGCCTCAAGTCCGTCCGGGTGCTGCATCTTCGCGGGGAATGAAGGCCTGCCTCAAGCACCGCAGCTCAGCTCAGCTCGAAGGCTGCTTGCTGCCTGCCCCTGCCGTCGAGAGACATTGACGCCACACCCCTGCCTCAAGCACTGCAGCTCAGCTCAAAGGCTGCTTGCTGCCTGCCCTTGCTGTTGAGACACTGACGCCACACCGCTGCCTGAAAGGCCTGCCTGAAGCACTTTCACACAGGTAGGAACATGGTTTATTTAATCTTTTCTTTGCTTATAAATTTTTATTCAGGTTGGATTTATTTGTATAATATTTGCATAAGTATAACTAAGGATTGATTGTAGAATTTAATGACTTCCCTTCACCCCCCACCCCGCCCCTTCCCCCTCCTCCTCGTTCGCTGCGCCTAATTTGTAACCTGCGCCTGATTTTTAAAAATGTAGACAAGGTTTTTTCAAGCGTACAAAAATCTTCACTTACTCCATTCTAAGTTAGTTTGGAGTACGTTTTCACTGTGGAAACTTTCAAATCAGGCGTCAGTGGCCGGACATGCCCCCTTTTGAAAAAGAAATTCTGTTCCAAAGTGAAACTGTTCTACCTGACTAGAACTGCAGAAAACTAAATGTGGAGAATTCCGATTTCTAAGATACTCCGTTCTACACCAGTTGCTCCTAAAAATCAGGAGCAAATCATGTGGAAACTTGGAGCCACAGAGTGGCCAAAACTAGTGGGAGGACAGAAGATTGGGAAGCTTTTAAAAGCCAGCAAAGAATGACTAAAAAAAATGATTAAGAAAGGGAAGATAGACTATGAAAGTAAATGAGCACGAAATATAAAAACAGATAATAAGAGTTTCCACAGGTATATAAAAAAGGAATAGAGTGGCTAAAGTAAATGTTGGTCCCTTACAGGACGAGATCGGGGAATTAGTAATGGGGAACATGGAGATGGCAGAAACTCTGAACAAATATTTTTTATCAGTCTTTACGGTCGAGGACACTAACAATATTCCAACAGTGGATAGTCAAGGGGCTATAGGGGGATCACAATCACTCAGGAGGTGGTACTCAGTAAGACAGATAAATCCCCTGGACCTGATGGCTTGCATCCTAGGGTCTTCAGAGAAGTAACGGCAGGGATTATGGATGCATTGGTTATAATTTACCAAAATTCCCTGGATTCTGGGGAGGTCCCAGCAAATTGGAAAACTGCAAATGTAATGCCCCATTTAAAAAAGGAGGCAGACAAAAAGCAGGAAACTATCGACCAGTTAGCCTAACATCTGTGGTTGGGAAAATGTTGGAGTCCATTATTAAAGAAGCAGTAGCAGGACATTTGGAAAAGCAAAATTCGGTCAGGCAGAGTCAACATGGATGTATGAAGGAGAAGTCATGTTTGACTGATTTGCTGGAATTCTTTGAGGATGTAACGAAGAGGGTGGATAAAGGGGAACCAGTGGATGTGATGTATTTGGACTTCCAGAAGGCAATTGACAAGGTTCCACAGAAAAGATTGGGGGTAATATATTAGCATGGATAGAGAATTGGCTAACTAACAGAAAATAGAGAGTCGGGATAAATGGTTCATTCTCTGGTTGGCAATCAGTAACTAGTGGGGTGCCGCAGGGATCAGTGCTGGGACCCCAACTATTTACAATCTATATTAACGACTTGGAAGAAAGGACTGAGTGTAACGTAGCCAAGTTTGCTGACGATACAAAGATGGGAGGAAAAGCAATGTGTGAGGAGGACACAAAAAATCTGCAAAAGGACATCGACAGGCTAAGTGAGTGGGCAAAAATTTGGCAGATGGAGTATAATGTTGGAAAGTGTGAGGTCATGCACTTTGGCAGAAAAAAATCAAAGAGCAAGTTATTATTTAAATGGAGAAAGATTGCAAAGTGCTGCAGTACAGCGGGACCTGGGGGTACTTGTGCACGTAAAATACAAAAGGATAGTATGCAGGTACAGCAAATGATAAGGAAGGCCAATGGAATCTTGACCTTTATTTCAAAGGGGATGAAGTATAAAAGCAGGGAAGTCTTGCTACAACTATACAGGGTATTGGTGAGGCCACAGCTGGAATACTGCGTGCAGTTTTGGTTTCCATATTTACGAAACGATATACTTGCTTTGGATGCAGTTCAGAGAAGGTTCACTAGGTTGATTCCAGGGATTAGCGGGTTGACTTATGAGGAAAGGTTCGGTATGTTGGGCTTCTACTCAATGGAATTCACAAGAGAGGTGATCATATCGAAACGTATAATATTATGAGGGGGCTTGACAAGGTGGATGCAGAGAGGATGTTTCCACTGATGGGGGAGACTACAACTAGAGGGCATGATCTTAGAATAAGAGCCGCCCATTTAAAACTGATATGAGTAGAAATTTCTTCTCTCAGAGGGTTGTAAATCTGTGGGATTCGCTACCTCAGAGCGCTATGGAAGCTAGGACGTTGAATAAATTTAAGACAGAAATAAACTGTTTCTTAAACGATAAGGGGATAAGGGGTTATGGGGAGCGGGCAGGGAAGTGGAGCTGAGCCATGATCAGATCAGCCATGATCTTATTTAATGTCGGAGCAGGCTCGAGGGGTCGTATGGCCTACTCCTGCTCCTATTTTTCATGTTCTTATGTTAAAAGTAATCACACCCAAAAGAAAAAAAATAGAGAAGACGTTCGAGGTACACAGCAACATTAAATGGGGTCTGCGATCTAACTCTGCGGTCGGTACTGTACCTGTTTAAATGCCCATGGTCCATGACAGCCTTTCATCGCGCAGTGATTGCAGAACCTCTCTCCCGCCGCTGACCCAACCCACGTGTTCCCAACAGCCAAACACAGGAGACAATGACGGAGATTCATACAACCGGTAAAAACAAAATCATAATTTGTCGGAGGTGATAGGGCGGGAGAGAGAGACTGTGGCGAGAGAGAGCAGGCGAGAACGGGAGGGGGAAGGGGAGGGGGAGGGGGAGCGGGCGAGAACGGGAGGGAGCGGGCAAGAACGGGAGGGGGGGACGCTGAGTGAGAGGGAGAGTGAGGGTGACGGATGGAGAGGAGAGGGAGGGTGAGAGAGGGGGGTGGTGGGGGAGGGAGGACATCAGCATTGATTCTATGGATGATGATAACAGTCTAAACCAGCACAAAGCACTAATTTGACCTCAAATGTTTTGTGGTAGTATGTGAAGAATAGCCACTTAGACAGGTACCAGAAAACCACAAGTGCTTGTTAGTATGAGCTACCACCTTCAAAAAAGGTGATGTGGGAGGAGAAAGGAAAAAAATATCTTCAGCATTACCGTTAACAGCAAATTAGGCAAACCTCAAGGTATACCAGCAATCTCACCTGTCTGCTAGAAAACCAGAATTTTCTTTCATGAAATGTAGAAAGGTATACAGCATACAACATTCCACTTGCAATTGCTGCCCAGCTGCCAAAGAAAACCTTTACCCACTGATGAAATGCAGCTGCAAAACATTAAAAAAAACATTCAACTCTCACGCAAATATGAAATGCAGAAACTTCCATACAGAATTCTAAGTTTTTATGTACAGACTAGCAAACACAATAATTTGTATGTACTTTATATAAACATATACGATCTGAATTGTTAAAAACTGAATCAATGTGGTTAACTTTTACAATTAATTGTGCCTTTTTTCCTCAAAAGGACAAGTTCAAAACAGGTGCAATTTAGCTCAGTGTGCCAATATTAACTTATTATTCATGAGTCTACCTTAAGTAATAACTCCATGCTATATAAAAGTGTAATCCAATCCCACTTGGCTGTTTATTTATAAAACCATGGTCTGTCTTTGTGCAATTCTGCCCTTCCAATGACCTGGGCTGAGGGGGTATAGTTTACTGTAATTGGAAATATATTAATAGTTATTTTAATAATCACTACATAATGTTCTAGTTAAATCATAACCCATGGTTTGGATAGCCCCGATAAACAGTTCAGAGCTTCTTGATTACAACAGTTCTTCCAACATGCTAGTATTTTTTTTAAACTGGATACTGGACTCCCACAATTACTCAAAACTGCAGAAATGAAATTGACTTCCAGTGACTGGTTTCAGTACCAGGAGAAGATGCCACTTTGTCCAAATTTAAGCTCGGAGAAACCAAAGTAGATTGCAGTCGGGAGAGGCTTAATCATTGAACAGAGTTGGTTCACAAGACAAGAGGTACATGCCATTGTGAAACAGATTAATGCAATATAGCCATAAATTTACAAAATAACTACCGGTAAATAGCACTTTTATTACATGAGAATTTTACAAGCATTTTTGGGGGTTTGAATTCTGGACTGCATACTTTCCTGTGAAACCTGTAAAAATAGCCCTGATTTGCACAGCAGAGAGGTTTAGGCAGAATAACACATTACGTCAGAGGATGCCATTCATGTCTTTGGCCAGGGCTGCCTCGAATGCTGTGAGCAGGGTGTAAGCTGGACTGAAAGGATTTAACTAGGGAGTTTGGTAGACAAAAAGCACGGAGCTGGAAGGTGACAACACATATAAGTTCATTTATCATGGCAAAATAATGGAAACTAATGTTGTGTGGAATGGCATCATTTGAGTGTTTCTGGAAACCACGAATATCGAGGACAAACACAAAAGAGATTTCTATTCAGGGTCACTGAGCTTGAGAAACAGTGGAGAAAATCCAGACTGTACAAGAAAAGGATTCCTATAATGCATATTTCATGTCACTGTAGCTAAAGAGGAATAGTGAAACGGAGAAAGGGAAGTGGGTGACCATCAGCTGGGGGAAGGAGGAAAAGAGCAATTTAGGTAGAGGCAATATGGTAAACTCCTGAGGCCCTGAAGTTGTCTGACAAGTTTACAGTGTTGGATAACAATAATCTAGTAGCTCAAAACTGGGCATCCATGAGGTGCTGTGGGCTATCAGCAACAGCAGAATTGTACATCACCACAATCTGCAACCTCATGGCCCGGCATATTCCGTACTCTACCATTTCCATCAAGCCAGGAGACCATCCCTGGTTCAATAAGGAGTGTATAAGGGGCTGCACCAGGCAGAGCTAAAAATGAGGTGCCAACCTGGGGATGCTGCAACACAGGACGACATGCATGCTAAACAGCAGAAGTAGCATGCTATAGACAGAGCTAAGCGATTCCACAACCAACAGATCAGATCAAAGCTCTGCACTCCTGTCACATCCAGTCGTGAATGGTGGTAGACCATTAAACAACTAACAGGAGGAAGAGGCTCCACGAAGATCTCCATCCTCAATGATGGCGGAGCCCAGCATGCAAATGCAAAAGACAAGGCTGAAATGTTTGCCACCATCTTCAGCCAAAAGTGGTGACTGAATGATCCATTGTGACCTCCTCCTGAGGTCCCTAGTATCACAGAAGCCAGTTTTCAGCCAATTCGATTCACTCCAAGTGATATCAAGAAACGGCTGTGCGCACTGGATACAGCAACAGATATGGGCCCTGACAACACCCCCAGCTGTCGTCCTGAAGACTTGTGCTCCAGAACTAGCCACGCCTCTCGCCAAGCTGTTCCAGTACAGCTACAATACTGGCATCTACCAGACAATGTGGAAAACTGCCCAAGGTGTGTCCTGTCCACAAAAAGCAGGACAAATCCAATTCAGCCAATACCACCCCATGGGGTGGAAATTCGTCGTGCCTGTTGCGGCGTTAACCCAGGCGGAGCGGTAAATTTTGCACTGGCAAATATTTTGCGTCTGCCGCTGCAAAATTCATCAACTGAGCCCCGAGTTTGGAGCGGAGCGCTAAAGGAGGCGTTGCACACCTCTTTTAGGGTGCTAGGCCGGCTGAGCAGGTGAAAATCCTGGCCTAAATAGCCGGCCTCAGAGCGACCTAAAAGAGGTCTCGGGGGGGAAAAAAAAAATATCTGGAAAAAAAAACCCACCAAAAACATTCCCAATAAATAACTCACGCCACAACATAAAATCGTGGGGGATAAAAAATCATACACTTACCTCAGGTCGACATTACTTACCTTACTGCAGCCGCTACAGCTTGGAACACCAGCTTCCATAGGCATTCCCACCAGGGCGCTCTACAGAGCGCTATAGGTCGATGCGATCCAAATATTAAGTCATTGTCAAAACCAAGGTCGTTGCACACCGGCTCGCCACTTCCTGGCGGTAATGCTCCGCGTCCCTCAAAACCAGCACCGAATGTCCCAGTGAGGCGCTGGAAGCTAGCTGCCCTCCCGGAAGTGCTTACCGCCACCCCTCTGGGGTGCTAACGGGCAACAGAAGACCAAAAATCCAGCCCCATCAGTCTACTCTCAATCATCAGCAATGTGATGGAAGGTGTTGTCGACAGTGTTATCAAGTGGCACTTACTCACCAATAATCTGCTCGCCTTTGCTCAGTTTGGGTTCCACCAAGACCACTCGGCTCCAGACCTCATTGCAGCCTTGGTCCAAACATGGACAAAAGGGCTGAATTCCATAGATGAAGTGAGAGTGAATGCCCTTGATATCAAGGTAGCAGTTCATTGAGTGTGGCATCAAGGAGTCCTAGTAAAATTTAAGTCAATGGGAATCAGGGGGAAAACTCTCCACTGGCTGGAGTCATACCTAGCACAAAGGAAGATTGTTGTGGTTGTTGGAAGTCAATCATCACAGCCCCAGAACATCGCTGCAGGAGTTCCTCAAGGCAGTGTCCTGTGCACAACCATTGAATAAATTTAAGACAGAAATAGACAGTTTCTTAAACGATAAGGGGTTATGGGGAGCGGCAGGAAGTGAAGTTGAGTCCATGATCCGATCAGCCATGATCTCATTGAATGGTGAAGCAGGCTTGAGGGGCCGTATGGCCTATTCCGGTTCCTATTTCTTATGTTCTTATCTTCAGCTGCTTCATCAATGATCTTCCCTCCGTCATAAGGTCAGAAGTGGGGATGTTCGCTGATGATTGCAGTGTTCAGTGTCATTTGCAACTCCTCAGATAATGGTGCAGTCCATGCCCGCATGTAGCAAGACCTGGACAATATTCAGGTTTGGGCTGATAAGTGGCAAGTAACATTCATGACACACATGTGCCAGGAAATGGCTATCTCCAACAAGCGAGAGTCCGACCACTGCCCCTTGACATGCAACGGCATTATCATCACCGAATCACCCACCACCAAAATCCTAGGGGTCACCATTGACCAGAAACTTAACTGGACCAGCCACATAAATACTGTGGCTACAAGAGCAGGTCAGAGGCTGGGTATCCTGCGGCGAGTGTCTCTCCTTCTAACTCCCCAAAGCCTTTCCATCAAATACAAGGCACAAGTCAGGACTGTGATGGAATACTCTCCACTTGGCTGGATGAATGCAGCTCAAACAACACTCAAGAAATTCCATACCATCCAGGACAAAGCAGCTCACTTGATTGGCACCCCATCCATCACCTTAAACATTCACTCCCTCCGCCACCGACGCACTGTGGCTGCAGTGTGTACCATCTACAAGATGCACTGCAGCAACTCATCAAGGCTTCTTCAGCAGCACCTCTCAAATCCACAACCTCGACCACCAGAAGGACAAGGGCAGCAAGCGCATGGGAACTCCATCACCTGCAAATTCCCCTCCAATTTGGAAATATATCGCCGTTCCTTCATCGTCACGGAGTCAAAATCCTGGACCTCCATCCCCAACAGCACTGTGGGAGTACCTTCACAGGGACTGCAGCGGTTCAAGCAGGTGGCTCACCACCGCCTTCTCAAAGGAATTAGGGATAGGCAATAAATGCTGGCCCTGCCAGCAACACCCACAATCCAGGAACGTATAAAATAAAAGGAAAATACATATGCTTACACTTGCTCTTTGTATCCTTGCTTCCTGTGCTGGCCGTTTTTTCTGTGCGCACCTCCTCTTTTTCTTCTTCCTCCTTTGAGGCGATTTCTTCTGCACAGGGACAGGCTCGTTTACCCTCATCCTTCCGGACAGACTCTTCCAGGCATGCACCTGCTGCTGCCACCGCCACTGACTTAACCTCTTCCTGAATGGTGGGTTCTTCTAGACATTTCTGTGTTCTTCTCTTTCTCAGCTCTGTCATTTCACCTATAAATGTAAAAGCTATTACATTACTAAAAGGATTATAGTACTTGGAACTGAAGAGCACTGCAAAAATAACTTTCAGAAAATTAAAAATTACCATTATCCTCCACTGATACCTCAGACACAGAAAAATTTGGATAAACTGATTACTACTCAACAGGTACATAATAAATGAAAATTTAGTCAGTACATAGACAAACAGAAAGCAGGAATATGGTGTTGAGATAGATGATCAGCCATGATCATATTGAATGGCGGTGTAGGCTTTAAGGGCTGAATGGCCTCTACTGCTCCTATTTTTTATGTTTCTAAACACAAGCACATTTATAATTGTATTTATAAAAATATTGCCTATTTTATATTCTGTGCTGCGGTATTTGGCACCTGTAGATTTTCCATTTCAGGACTGATTTTACACAAAAACAAAAAATAATATTACTGCAACTCCTTCAAAACATTTGATGTCCCCACTAAATAGCTTATTACTGCTTGGCATGGCAAAGAATTAAATAAATATAATTCGCAACAAATATATATTCCTTTAAAGAATAAAAAACCCATGGGAAATGTGGTCCAACCGTGGCTAACAAGAGAAGTTAAAGATAGTATTAGATTAAAGGAAGAGGCTTATAATATTACCAAAAGAGCAATAAGCCTAAGGATTGGGAGGATTTTAGAATTCAGCAAATGATGACCAAAGGATGACGAAGAGAAAGAAAATAGAAGAGCAAACTAGCAGGAGACATAAAAACAGGTATGCAAAATGGAAGATTGCTGAAAAGTAAATGTAGGTCTCAGAGGCAGGGACAGGAGAAATTAAAATAAAGAATCAGGAAACGGCAGAGACATTAAACAAATTTTTGTATCTGTCTTCACAGCCGAAAACACAAAAACATTCTGGAAAAAGAGGGGAACCAAGGGTCCAGTGAGAATGAGGAACTTGGATCAGTAAAGAAACAGTACTGGAGAAATTAATGAGACAAATCACCTGGACCTAGTGGCCAATATCCTAGGGTTTTAAAAAAGGTGGCTGCAGAGTTAGTGGATGCATTGGCTTTGATCTTCCAGATTACCCTAGATTTTAGAATGGTCCCTGCAGATTGGAAGGTTGCAAACATTACCCCGCTATTCAAGAAAGCAGGGAGAGAGAAAACAGGGAACTATAGGCCAGTTAGCCGGACATAATAGAAGGGAAAATGTTAGAATCTAGGGCACTTAGAAAATCGAATATGCCTGGGCAGAATATGGAGTTCTGAAAGGGTATCATGTTTGACAAATCTGTTTTCTGAGGTTGTAACTAGCAGGGTAGATAAAGGGGAAGCAGTGGATGTAGTATATTTGGATTTTCAAAAAACATTCGATGAGGTGCCACACAAGAAGTTATTACACAAAATTACGGCTCATGGGATTGGGGTAATGTGGAGAAATGTGATGTTATCCACTTTGGTAGGAAAAATAGAAAATCAGAATATTTTTCAAAAAGGTGAGTGACTGGGAAAGGATGTTATTCAGGAGGGATAGGGGTGTCCTTGTACACGAATCACAGAAAATTCACATGCAGGTACAGCAAGCAACTAGGAAAGCAAATAGTGGTTAGCATTTCTTAAAAAGGGACTGAACTACAACAGTAAGGGAGTCTGACAGCATTTATATAAGGCCTTGGTGGCACCACACCTGGAGCACTATGTGCAGTTTTGGTCTCCTTACCTAAGGAAGGATATACTTGCCTTAGAGAGAGTGAATCAACGGTTCACCAGACTGATTCCTGGGATGAGAGGATTGTCCTAGGAGGAGAGATTGTTGACTAGGCCTATATACCTTAGAGTTTAAAAGAATGAGAGGTGATCTAATTGAAACATAGGGGCTTGACAGGGTAGATGCTGAGAGGCTGTTTCCCCTGGCTGGAGAGTCTAGAACTAGGGGGTCACAGTCTCAGAATAAGAGGTCAACCGTTTAGGACTGAGATGAGGAGACATTTCTTCACTCAGAGTTGTGAATCTTTGGAATTCTTGACCTCGGAGGGCTGTGGATGTTCATTTGTTGAGGATATTCAAGACAGAGAGCAATAGATTTTTGAATACTATGGGAATCAAGGGATATGGAGATAGTGCGGGACAATGCAGTTGAGGTAGAAGAACAGCCATGATCTTATTGAATGGGGAGCAGGCTCAAAGGGCCGAATGGCCTACTCCTGCTCCTATTTGTTCTGTTCTTATATGTTCTGAGCAGAGGCACACAGAACCTTTTCTCAATTTTCTGTGACACCTAAAGTGTGCAATTCCACAACATTATTAATACAAATAGAGGATAGGGTAAGGAACTTGGGGAGGGGCAGGTGGGGAAGCATGTCAAGGGAGAATAAGAAGAAATTGGGAGAAAAGTAAAAAAAAAACAATTCGGAAGGCAAAGAGGAACTATGAAATTAAATTATCAAGGAACTGAAAGCAAAATAGTATAATATTCTACAGGCACATCAATTTTTTGTGAAGAAAGTTAGGATGGGAATAGGGCCACTAAGAGCTGGAGAGATTAATAACATACGCAGCGATAGAGAAATAGCAGGAATATTAAATAATTACTTTGCTTCAGTATTTAACAGGGAGACAGGATGTGTAGACATGACATCGGATGATGAGGAATGAAATAACCGCATTTAAAATAAAAAGTGGAAAAATATTATCAAACTCAAAGAGGATAAAACCCCGCACATTTTAAAAGATTATAGGAAAGAGATAGCAGAGGCACTACTACACATATTTAATAATTCGTTAGAAAAAGGTGTAGTGCCAGAGGATTTGCCAACAGCTGACGTAATGCCTATATTTAAGAAGGGAGAGAGAACATGCCCAGGTAATTATAGACCAATCAGCTTAACATCAGTGGTAGGAAAAATAATGGAATCCCTACTAAAAGGAGAAAATAGAAGAACATCGAGAAACCAAAATTATAAAAATGAATAGTCAGCATGGATTTCAAAATGGAAAGTCTTGCTTGACCAACCTCATCGAATTTTTTGAATCAGTAACAGAGAGACTAGACAAGGGTAATGTAGTAGATGTAATTTATCTAGATTTTCAAGACTTTCGATAAGGTACTACTACAAAATAGACTAATGAATAAGGTCAAAGAATGCAGAGTCAGTGAGCAAGTAGCACAATGGATAGCTAGCTGGCTTCAAGACAGAAAGCAGGGAGCAGGGAGTAGGGGTAGAGGATAGCTATTCAGAGTGGCAGAAGGTAGGAAGTGGTGTTCCACATGGATCAGTATAGAGACCAATGTTGTTCACAATTTATATTAACGATTTAGATGTTGGAAGATAAAACACAATTTCTAAATTTGCGGATGACAATAAATTGGGAATGGGGGTGGGGGGTGGCACAGTCAATACTGAGGAGGACTGCAACAAATCATTAATAAACTTGCAAAATGGGCATATAATTGGCTAATGAAGTTCAACACAGATAAATGTGAGTTTTACATTTTGGTAAGAAACATAGGGAGATCACATATTACTTGGAAAATAAGAATCTAAATGGAGTAGAAGAGCAAAGGGATCTCGTGTACAAATACACAAATCACAAAGTAGCAACGCAGTTTAACAAGTCCATAAATAAAAAGTAAACCAAGCACGAGAGTTTATTTCTAGAGGAACGGAATTGAAAAATAGAGAAGTTATGCTAAACTTGTATCGAACCTTGGTTAGACCACACCTTGAGTACGGTGTACAATTCTGGTCGTCATACTATAAAAAGGATATAGAGGCAGTAGAGAGGGTGCAAAAGAGATTGGCAAGAATTCTAACAGAAATGCAAGGTTATACCCATCAGGAAAGGATGAAAAGGCTGGGTTGCTTTTCTCTAGAAAAGAGAAGGCTGAGGGGTGACCTAATAGAGGGGTGACAGAGAGAGAGAGAGAGAGAGAGTGCTTCCACCTGTGGGGAAGAGGAAAACTCGAGGCAATCAATACAAGATAGCCACCAAGAAATCAAATAGGAAATTCAGAGGAAACTTCTTTACTCAGAGTGGTGAAAATGTATAACTTGCTACCACAAGGAATGGTTGAACTGAATAATATAGATGGATTTAAGGGGAGATTATATAAGTAAATGGGGAGAAGGGAATAAAGGGTTATACTGATATTGTTGGATGAGGAAAGACAGGAGGCTCGAGTGCAGCATAAATGCGGGGATGGAGTGGTTGGGCCGAATGGTCTGTTTCTGTGCTGTATATCCTATGTAAATACAGATTGTATAACAGCCTGTACTGTATACACACAAGCTTTTGCAACATTTTAGTCTATATTTTTAGGATTTGTTGTGTCCCTCTTATTAGCTCTCTCACCAGAATTACGTATTTCATGACACAGATCTCTTGATCCATCTTTCTACACTGTGATTATTTGCACGGGGTCGTCGACGTCCTTCTGCACTTGCACACTGCATTGGGGGGAGTGGGGGTGACAGGGGGCAGATCATGTTCTCTACCCCCTATGTTAGACGTAGATCACGTTCTTCCAACCGGATGAATTAGTGAATCCCTTTCCACACACTGAGCAGGTGAACAACCTCTCCCCAGTGTGAACTCGCTGGTGTACTAGAAGGTTGGATACACACATGCACCCCATCCAGAGATGCACCCCCCACATACGCACGTACCCACCATACACGTGGTCCCTTCATTCAAAGTTACAGAATGATCACTTCCAGAAGGGGAAAAAAAACATAAAACTCCAAAGAACTAACCCACTAATTAGAGTATAAAGTCTTTTATTTTACAAGCCAAGGACAACTATAATTACAATTGCAGATTACTAGATGACAGAGGATCATCACGAAGCTAACTACACTTCCACTTTCTGTAAGCTGCGTGACAAAACTGGATGAAGTTACACATTGCGGGCTGCTCTACAGCAGGCAAGATCAAATTACACATTCCAGACAAACTGCTGAGTGTGTCTTCTCCTCCAGGGGGACCAATCAGAAATCTTGTCCAACCCACTGGTGTTGCAAATAAACGCTCCCACTTTTCTATGCTTCTTTCCTCCTCTGCTATTTTGCTGTAACGATTTACACCTCCTCTGGTCTCATTATCACCTCATTTTGCCTTGCAACAGCATCACTTTTGTCATTTTAATCATTCCTGCCATCTAGCCCATCCCTTTTGTTCCTTCCGGTCACCCTTTTCCCTGGCTCTATACTTGCTTAAAAACTATTAATCGGCAACATATAAAACAAAAGCAAAATACTACAGATACTGGAAATCAGAAAATAAAAACAGAAAATTCAAGAAACACTCAGCAGGTCAGGCAGCATCTGTGGAGAGAGAAACAGAGTTAATGCTGCAGGTCAATGACCTTTCAGCCTGAAAGGTTCTTTCTCCACAGATGCTGGCTGACCTGTTGAATGTCTCCAGCATGTTCTGTTTTTATTTCTCGCTGTCCATTGTTGCCATTAATCAACTCCAAAATTACCAGAAAATTAAAAGCACTTGTAGAAAGTGGGCAATGCAGATCAAAACCTCACTATAGAGTGTGTCTCAAGCAATATAACCAACACTCAGACTCCAATTGCAATGGGAGATGTCAAATTTTAGCCGCATGCTTTTGGAATTATATTCCCGATCTCAATCAACTGTTGTTATCTTGCTGCTTTAAAATGTATCATTCTTAGTAGTCTTTAATGAGACATTTTATCCACTATGAAAGCATACAAACCCTAAAACAAAGAGAACTCTCTGCAATTCATCGAATGTCAGTGGATCATTAAAGTCTACCTGAACAGGCAGTTGGAGTGAGCCTTGGTTTAACATCAGTAATGCAATACTCCAGAAAATTGTCACCAGTTTATGTGCTCAAGTCCTAGAGAACTCAGAGAAAAGAGTGCGACCAACTGAACCAAGCAGACACTTGATGATCGTGTTACTCCGCCAGCAAAATGGCAGGTCTGTATGGACACGTGACCTTTGAGAGCAGGCACCTGCTGGATTTCCGCTCCCCTCCCCCACAGTAATGACAGTTGTAATTTTGCTTTGCTTATTCCCAACCTTGCTTTTGCCTTAACTTCAAGCAATAGTTCTTGGACCACCTGTGTTGCTTTCCTTCTCCTCTTGCCACATTATCCCTATTTGGCCTCCCATTTGATCGCTACTTCTCTTCTTTTCAGGTGGTCTTTGCTTGATTCGTCCCTCCCAGGCACCCGGTCCACTCCTCCATCATTCCAATACCCGTTCCCCTTCTCACACCACCTTCTCATGCAATCACAGGAGATGCAACACCTACCCATTTACCTCCTTCCTTCACACCATCCAGGGCCCCAAACATTCCATCCAGATAAACTTGTACTTCTTTCAATTTATTGTACTGTATTCGCTTTAGTTAGGGAGACCAAACGCAGATTGGGTGATCACTTTGCGGAACACCTCCGTTCAGTCTACAAGCGTGACCCTGAGCTTCCGATCGCCTGTCATTTTAATTCTCCGCCCCACTCCCACTCTGACCTTGGCCTCCTGCACTGTACCAATAAAGCTCAACGTAAGCCTGATGAACAGCACCTCATCTTTCGATTAGGCAATTTTCAGCCTTCCGGACTCAACATTGGCTTCAACAACTTCAGATCATAACCACTGCCCCCATTTTTTCGGGCAGCAGACGTAGATAATAATTCTGCTACTCCCATTCACACCTCCTCTGGGCCCATCTTTGTTGTAAAAAAGGGAAGGTGGCTCAACCGTGGCTATCAAAGGAAATCAGGGATAGCATTAGAGCCAAGGAAGTGGCATACAAATTATCCAGAAATAGCAGCGAACCCGGGGACTGGGAGAAATTTAGAACTCAGCAGAGGAGGACAAAGGGTTTGATTAGGGCAGGGAAAATAAAGTACGAGAGGAAGCTTGCAGGGAACATTAAGACGGACTGCAAAAGCTTCTATAGATATGTAAAGAGAAAAAGGTTAGTAAAGACAAACGTAGGTCCCCTGCAGTCAGAATCAGGGGACGTCATAACGGGGAACAAAGAAATGGCAGACCAATTGAACAAGTACTTTGGTTCGGTATTCACTAAGGAGGACACAAGCAACCTTCCGGATATAAAAGGGGTCAGAGGGTCTAGTAAGGAGGAGGAACTGAGGGAAATCCTTATTAGTCGGGAAATTGTGTTGGGGAAATTGATGGGATTGAAGGCCGATAAATCCCCAGGGCCTAATGGACTGCATCCCAGAGTACTTAAGGAGGTGGCCTCGGAAATAGCGGATGCATTGATAGTCATTTTTCAACATTCCATATACTCTGGATCAGTTCCTAAAGAGTGGAGGGTAGCCAATGTAACCCCACTTTTTAAAAAAGGAGGGAGAGAGAAAACAGGGAATTATAGACCGGTCAGCCTGACATCAGTAGTGGGTAAAATGAAGGAATCAATTATTAAGGATGTCATAGCAGCGCATTTGGAAAGAGGTGACATGATAGATCCAAGTCAGCATGGATTTGTGAAAGGGAAATAATGCTTGACAAATCTTCTGGAATTTTTTGAGGATGTTTCCAGTAGAGTGGACAAGGGAGAACCAGTTGATGTGGTGTATTTGGACTTTCAGAAAGCTTTCGACAAGGTCCCACACAAGAGATTAATATGCAAAGTTAAAGCACATGGGATTGGGGGTAGTGTGCTGACGTGGATTGAGACCTGGTTGGCAGACAGGAAGCAAAGAGTAGGAGTAAATGGGTACTTTTCAGAATGGCAGGCAGTGACTAGTGGGGTACCCCAAGGTTCTGTGCTGGGGCCCCAGCTGTTTACATTGTACATTAATGATTTAGATGAGGGGATTAAATGTAGTATCTCCAAATTTGCGGATGACACTAAGTTGGGTGGCAGTGTGAGCTGTGAGGAGGATGCAATGAGGCTGCAGAGTGACTTGGATAGGTTGGGTGAGTGGGCAAATGCATGGCAGATGAAGTATAATGTGGATAAATGTGAGGTTATCCACTTTGGTGGTAAAAACAGAGAGTCAGACAATTATCTGAATGGTGACAGATTAGGAAAAGGGGAGGTGCAACGAGACCTGGGTGTCATGGTACATCAGTCATTGAAGGTTGGCATGCAGGTATAGCAGGCGGTTAAGAAAACAAATGACATGTTGGCCTTCATAGCGAGGGGATTTGAGTACAGGGGCAGGGAGGTGTTACTACAGTGGTACAGGGCCTTGGTGAGGCCACACCTGGAGTATTGTGTACAGTTTTGGTCTCCTAACTTGAGGAAGGACATTCTTGCTATTGAGGGAGTACAGCGAAGGTTCATCAGACTTATTCCCGGGATGGCGGGACTGACATATCAAGAAAGAATGGATCAACTGGGCTTGTTCAATGGATCAACTGGAGTTCAGAAGAATGAGAGGGGATCTCATAGAAACGTTTAAAATTCTGACGGGTTTAGACAGGTTAGATGCAGGAAGAATGTTCCCAATGTTGGGGAAGTCCAGAACCAGGGGTCACAGTCTAAGGATAAGGGGGTAAGCCATTTAGGACCGAGATGAGGAGAAACTTCTTCACCCAGAAAGTGGTGAACCTGTGGAATTCTCTACCACAGAAAGTTGTTGAGGCCAATTCACTAAATATATTCAAAAAGCAGCTAGATGTAGTCCTTGCCACTAGGGGGATCAAGGGGTATGGCGAGAAAGCAGGAATGGGGTACTGAAGTTGCATGTTCAGCCATGAACTCATTGAATGGCGGTGCTGGCTCGAAGGGCCAAATGGCCTACTCCTGCACCTATTTTCTATGTTTCTATGTTTCTTTACTTGTCCCATTCCCACTCCCTTTTGCCTTACATCATCATCCCTTTTGTTATTTAATCCTGCCTTCCACTCTTTCACAGACCTTTCCTTTTGTTCTTTCCTCCTCTCCTCCCTTTCTCTGCCTCTGTACTTGTTTAAAACCGGTTATATTTCTAACTTTTCCAGTTCTTATGAAAGACCACTGACCTGAAACGTTAACTTTGTTTCTCTCTCCACAGATGCTGTCTGAACATTTCCAGCATCTGCAATATTTGTCTTCGTATCTATTTTAGTCATGTTGGTTGAGAGATAAATATTGGCCAGGGCACTGGGAGAACTCCCCTGCTCTTCTTCAAACAGTACCGTTAGATCTTTTACGTCCACTTGAGGGGGCAGATGGGGCCTAGGTTTAACAGCTCATCTAAAAGACAGTGCCTCCAATAGTGCAGCACTCTCTCAGTACTGCACTATAGTTTCAGCCTAAATTAGGTGTTCAAGTCCTGGAGTGGAGCTTGAACCCGCAGCCTTCTGAATCGGAGGCGAAAATACAACTGCATGCATCTATAATTGGGTATTTTGAAACAATCATATCTAATGATAACAGATTTCTGTATTTTATCTCATAGAATTAGCTAAAGTTAAAATCTAAGCATTCTTTCCTTATCAAATAGTAAATGAAGCTTACAGACCAGGTTAAGTTCATTGCACTGGAAATTAATCAGGATACAGAGGAGTGGAAATTCAGTCGCGCCTCTGTTTCGCCGTTAATCCAGGCGCAGCGGTAAATTTTGCGCCGGGAAATGGTTTGCATCTCCTGCCACAAAATTCACCAGCTGGGCCCCGAGTGTGGAGCGGAGTGCCATTGGAGGCGTTCCACACCCCTTTTATGGCACTAAGCCAGCTGAGCAACCAAAAATCCCGAGCTAAACAGCCGGCCTCGGAAAGCCCCAAGAGAGGCTTCTGTGGGAGAAAAAAAAATCCCAAATAAAACCCCACCAAAAATATTCCCAATACATTACTGATACCACGTCAACATTTATCGCAAAACTTTAAAAAAACAATCCGAGGTAATCAGGTCGACACTACTTCACTCACTGCAGCTGGTACAGCTCGGATCGCCAGCTTTCATAGGCCGCCCCACTAGGACGCGCTACGGATCGGCGAGTTTCAAATTTCAAGCCGGTGTCACAATCAGGGGCTTCACACACCTGCTCGCCTCTCCCTGGCGGTACTGCTCCGCGCCTCCACAAACCCAGCACCGAATGTCCTAGCGGGGCGCTGGAAGCTAGCCGCCAGCCTGGAAATGTTTTCTGCCGCCATTATCACCCCTCCGGGGCAAAAACAGAGGCAGCAACAAACCGAAAATCCAGCCCAGAGACTTTGTGCTGATTAAACTGTACACAGTCAAAGCATTAATAGTATAAGACACATAATGGTGTATGACTATCTGCTCATTAGCATGCTATGCAATATCCCCCAACTCTGTGTCATTAATCAAGGAAGACTGGCTGGTCTGATTTCAATGGCTTAGAGAGATAATGCGCCCTCCCATTAGCTTTAGCTCTGCCTAAAGATTTGAACTCTGTGGATGAACTGAGTTTCACAATTGTGCAGGTACAGTGTGCAATAGACAAACATATTTCACCCGAAAGTCGATCAGGCCATGTAAAATACACATTCTAAAATTCAACTACCTAGGACTGATTTTAAATATTATTGTTTTTAAATATTCCAATATTACTATCATACTGTGTTTTACTGCTTCTATGTATTATTCAACCTGTAAATAAATCTAGCAATTTTAGTCCGTACACAAAAGAGTTAGGAGAGTTAGTGGGCAGCAAGTGTGATCTCCAATATTGCAAGTCAGGCCAGTAGGGGGCTAGTCACTATTCCTAAACACAATGGGGTCAAGTTTCGGTCTGAGTTGCTCCTATTTTTTTGGAGCAACTAGTTTAGAATGGAGTATCTTAGAAATTGCAATTCTTGGCCTTTAGTTTGCTCCAGTTCTCGTGAGTTAGAACAATTTCATTTTAGAACAGATTTTTTTTCAAATGGGGTGTGTCCAGCCACTTACGCCTGTTTTGCAAGTTTAGGCAGCGAAAACTTACTCCAAACTAACTGAGAATGGAGTATGTGTAGATTTTTGTATGCTCAGAAAATCCTCGCCTACACTTATAAATCAGGCATAGGAAAGGAAAGATGAGGGAGGTGGGGGGGGTTTACAAACATTAAACACTTCACTTTTACAAATAAAGAGCCATCATCAATAATAAATGATAAATAAATCAATAAATAAACCAATAAATCAATCCAAAAAAATTAAAAAATTTAAATTAAAAAAAATTAAAAGTCACTCAATAAATAAAAAATTATTTCTACTCACCTACTGCAGCACCAGGGGGAAGAGAAGATGGGGGGGGAAGAGAAGATGGGGGGGGGGGGAAGAGAAGATGGGGGGGGAAGAGAAGATGGGGGGGGAAGAGAAGATGGGGGGGGAAGAGAAGATGGGGGGGGAAGAGAAGATGGGGGGGGAAGAGAAGATGGGGGGGAAGAGAAGAGAAGATGGGGGGGAAGAGAAGAGAAGATGGGGGGGAAGAGAAGAGAAGATGGGGGGGAAGAGAAGAGAAGATGGGGGGGAAGAGAAGAGAAGATGGGGGGAAGAGAAGATGGGGGGGGAAGAGAAGATGGGGGGGGGAAGAGAAGATGGGGGGGGGAAGAGAAGATGGGGGGGGGAAGAGAAGATGGGGGGGGGAAGAGAAGATGGGGGGGGAAGAGAAGATGGGGGGGGGAAGAGAAGATGGGGGGGGAAGAGAAGATGGGGGGGAAGAGAAGATGGGGGGGGGAAGAGAAGATGGGGGGGGAAGAGAAGATGGGGGGGGGAAGAGAAGATGGGGGGGGGAAGAGAAGATGGGGGGGGAAGAGAAGATGGGGGGGGAAGAGAAGATGGGGGGGGGGAAGAGAAGATGGGGGGGGAAGAGAAGATGGGGGGGGAAGAGAAGATGGGGGGGGAAGAGAAGATGGGGGGGGAAGAGAAGATGGGGGGAAGAGAAGATGGGGGGGGAAGAGAAGATGGGGGGGAAGAGAAGATGGGGGGAAGAGAAGATGGGGGGGGAAGAGAAGATGGGGGGGAAGAGAAGATGGGGGGGGAAGAGAAGATGGGGGGGGGAGAGAAGATGGGGGGGGGGAGAGAAGATGGGGGATGGGGGGGAAGAGAAGATGGGGGGGAAGAGAAGATGGGAGGGAAGAGAAGATGGGGGGGGAAGAGAAGATGGGGGGGGAAGAGAAGATGGGGGGGGAAGAGAAGATGGGGGGGAAGAGAAGAAGGGGGGGAAGAGAAGATGGGGGGGGAAGAGAAGATGGGGGGAAGAGAAGATGGGGGGGGAAGAGAAGATGGGGGGGGGAAGAGAAGATGGGGGGGGAAGAGAAGATGGGGGGGGAAGAGAAGATGGGGGGGGAAGAGAAGATGGGGGGGGAAGAGAAGATGGGGGGGGAAGAGAAGATGGGGGGGGAAGAGAAGATGGGGGGGGAAGAGAAGATGGGGGGGGAAGAGAAGATGGGGGGGGAAGAGAAGATGGGGGGGGAAGAGAAGATGGGGGGGGAAGAGAAGATGGGGGGGGAAGAGAAGATGGGGGGGGAAGAGAAGATGGGGGGGAAGAGAAGATGGGGGGGAAGAGAAGATGGGGGGGAAGAGAAGATGGGGGGGAAGAGAAGATGGGGGGGAAGAGAAGATGGGGGGGAAGAGAAGATGGGGGGGAAGAGAAGATGGGGGGGAAGAGAAGATGGGGGGGAAGTGAAGATGGGGGGGAAGAGAAGATGGGGGGGAAGAGAAGATGGGGGGGAAGAGAAGATGGGGGGGAAGAGAAGAAGGGGGGGAGAGAAGAAGGGGGGGAGAGAAGAAGGGGGGGGAGAGAAGAAGGGGGGGGGAGAGAAGAAGGGGGGGGAGAGAAGAAGGGGGGGGAGAGAAGAAGGGGGGGGGAGAGAAGAAGGGGGGGGGAGAGAAGAAGGGGGGGAGAGAAGAAGGGGGGGAGAGAAGGGGGGGGGAAAGCGAAGAAGGGGGGGGGAAGAGAAGAAGAGCGGGGACAGAAGATGATGGGGGGGGGGGTGGGGAAGAGACGAGAGAAGACGACGCGATGCCGGGCTGCCACCGCCTCTGCCGACTCGGGGCCCACCCCCAGCGTGAGGTAGGGATAGGGGCGACATCCCTTCGGCCTGGGACAGTGTCGTCGCCCCAGAGATAGGATGCCAGGAGCTACTGAGCATGCGCGCAGCCTCCACTGCGCACGCACGCAGCTGCCGGCACTGTTTTCGGCGCAGGGCTGTAGCTCCACCCCCAGCAGCTCCTGCTGCGCAGCGCCGAGGTGGAAATGGGCCTACAGCTATCGGAGAATCGCGAGGCAAGTATTCGGCGCAATTTTTGTTCTATAAATTAGGTGGCCTCTCCGATGTGTGCCGTTCAAGCAGGCAGCCGAAACTTGACCCCAATATCACAGACATGGCAACAGTGGTTGTCCCGCTCGCCTACCGTAAATTTGATGAGTGCCACAGAAATCCCAGCGAAACATCAGAATCTCTGTTTACACCATTATTCCAGAGTTTCTGCAGCTTTTCCACCAAAGTTATGGGGGACGAGCGAGAGTGCTCTGCAGAATACAGCCCCCATCATGTACAAGGCCACAGATTACAGTTCATAGGAGACTTAGGGATAGAATTTCCCCAAAGCCCACCAGTGCCCGATTGCCGCCCAAAAAACCGCTAAGACTGGGAAGATAATCGCTGACAAAAACTTCCCGAAAAAAAATTTAAAATCTGCCCAGCGAAAAATATGGACCTTGCACCCCCAATCTGGGCGGAAAAGTTCAATTTCGGCTAGATTGGGCAGTGCATAAAGAAAATGGGCGAAAAATTTAAAAATCTGTAAAAATTTACACCGAGGTTGGACCTAACAGCAAAAAAATAAAAATATATTTTTTTTAAACCCCTAACTAAAAAATCCCCAAAACATTGTTAAATTAAATCACCCCAACAGATTTTGAAAATAAATAGTAAAAAACTAATCACTTACCTTTTTCTGCAGACCTACTTACCGACCGCCCAGCTCCACTGATCCTTGTGGCCATTTTAAAAAAAAATTTATACTTGCCCTACAGGTCCCCGCTCAGCTAAAGATCCGCGCTAGGGCGATCTGTGGATGTTGCACACCGGCGGTCCGCTCCCCAGCGGTATTTCGAAACCATCGGCGTGCCTCAGGTAGGGATTTTTGTGCCGACCCGGTTCTCGTTCAAAATGGCCAATACAGCCGAGAAATCAGGCGGCGATGGAATGTACATTCTAGCCCTTAGTCTACTGTACTGAAGCAATCTTTTTGCTCAGAGCCGAAGACAAAAAAGTCTTCAAGCAAAGTGCGACTTTAGCAGAGCGTGAATAACTCTTATATTGGGGGTTGTGACTAAGGGAGAGATTTATCTGTGGTGCCAATAAGAAATTAAATACAGATATATTTACTTTTTAAACTGCAATGTACAAGAGAAACATTTATTTTATGTAACGATAATAAAAACACAAAATGCTGGAAATACTCAGCAGGTCAGACAGCATCTGTGGAGTGAGAAATAGAGTTAATGTTTCAGGTCGACGACCTTTCGTCGTCAATATATTGTTTACGTACACAAATCTTGGAAGGTGGCAGGATAAGTCGGTTAGCAGAGGACACAGATTTAAGGTAATTGGCAAAAGAACCAGAGGGAAGATGAGGAGAATTTATTTTACGCAGCGAGTTGTTATGATTTGGAATGCAGTGTCCGAAAGGGTGGTAGAAGCAAATTTAATAGTAACTTTTGAAAGGAATTTGGATAAATACTTGAAGGGGGCAAAGTTACAGGGTTATAGGGAAAGAGCAGTTGAGCGGGACGAACTCTTTCAAAAGAGCCGGCATGGTCACGATGGGCCGAATGGACTCCTTCTGTGCTGTATAGTTCTCTGATTCTATGAGAACTCCGAGTAGGATAATCAAATACATTCCATTGGCATCAATGACTCCAGGGTGGGTGGGGAAAATGAGTAATAGCAATAGTTAGAAGAGTGAACACTATCTTCTGCAATCCAGTCCTAGTGCCCGAATGCATTGTTGCTCCCAGGTGCTAGGGCAAGAGACATTCTGGAAAAACAGGAAACTATTATACAAGGAGTGAGAGAGCAACCAGTCATTGTGGTCTACATGGGAGCCACCAACATAGGAAAGGAAAAAATATTGCAAAAGCAGTTCAGTAGGTTTAGGAGCAGCACTCCCTGGATGTGCTGACGATACAAAGATGGGAGGAAAAGCAATGAATGAGGAGGACACAAAAAATCTGTAAAAGAACATAGATAGGCTAAGTGAGTGCGCAAAAATTTGCCAGATGGAGTGTAATGTTGTAAAGTGTGAGGTCATGCACTTTGGCAGAAAAAATCAAAGAGCAAGTTATTATTTAAATGGAGAAAGATTGCAAAGTGCCACAGTACAGCGGGACCCGGGGGTACTTGTGCATGAAACACAAAAGGATAGTGTGCAGGTAGAGCAAGTGATCAGGAAGGACAATGGTATCTTGGCCTTTATTGCAAAGGGGATGGAATATTAAGCAGGGAAGTCTTGCTACAGCTATAGAGGGTATTGGTGAGGTCACACCTGGAATACTGCATGCAGTTTTGGTTTCCATATTTACGAAAGGATATACTTGCTTTGGAGGCAGTTCAGAGAAAGTTCACTAGGTTGATTCCAGGGATGAGGGGGTTGACTTATGAGGAAAGGTTGAGTAGGTTGGGCCTCTACTCATTGGAATTCAGAAGAATGAGAGGTGATCTTATCGAAATGTATAAGATTATGAGGGGGCTTGACAAGGTGGATGCAGAGAGGATGTTTCCACTGATGGGGGAGACTAGAACTATGGGGCATAATCTTAGAATAACTGGCCGCCCATTTAAAACAGAGATGAGGAGAAATTTCTTCTCTGAGGGTTGTAAATCTGTGGAATTCGCTGCCTCAGAGAACTGTTGAAGCTGGGACATTGAATAAATTTAAGACAGAAATAGACAGTTTCTGAAACGATAAGGGGATAAGGGGTTATGGTGTGCGGGCGGGGAAGTGGAGCTGAGTCCATGATCAGATCAGCCATGATCGTATTAAATGGCGGAGCAAGCTCGAGGGGCCGTATTGCCTTCACCTGCTCCTATTTCTTATGTTCTTATGCACAAGAAAAATGTAGGGAACAGCACCAACCCGTGTACATAGCCTTCTTTGACCTCACAAAGGTCTTTGACACCATCAACCGTGAGGGACTATGGAGCGTCCCCCTCAGTTTCAGTTGCCTCCAAAAGTTTGTCACCATCCTCCGCCTGCTCCACAACAACATGTAAGCTGTGATCCTGACCAACGGATCCACCACAGACCCAATCTACGTCCAGACTGGGGTCAAGGAGGACTGAGACATCGCACCAACGCTTTTCTCGATCTTTCTTGCTGCAATGCTCCATCTCACTCTCAACAAGCTCCCTGCTGGAGTAAAACTAAACTATAGAAGCAATGGGAACCTGTACAACCTGTGTCGCCTCCAGGCTAGATCCAAGGTCGTCCCATCCTCGGAGATCGAACTACAGTATCCGGACAACGCTTGCGGCTGTGCACAGTGGCCGAACTCCAAGCCATCGTCAACGTCTTCACCAAGGCGTACAAAGCATGGGCCTTACACTAAACATCTATAAGACAAGGGTCCTCTACCAACCTGACCCCGCCATACAGCACTGCCCCCCGGTCATCAAAATCCATAGCGCGGCCTGAGACAACATGGACCATTTTCCATACCTCGAGAGCCTACTATCAGCAAGGGCAGACATTGATAACGAGGTCCAACATCGACTGCAGTGTGCCAGCGCAGCCTTCGGTAGCCTGAGGAAGAGAGTGTTTGAAGACCAGCACCTCAAATCTGGCACCAAGCTTATGGTCTACAGGACAATAGTGATACCCGCCCTCCTATATGGCTCAGAGACATGGGCTATACAAAAGGCCCGTCAGTGAGCAGCGGGAGTTCGAGGAGGCGGGAGTTCGAGAGGTGAGCGGCCTACAAAAGGCCTGTCAGTGAGCAGTCCGGGGAGTTCGAGGAGGCGGGAGTTCGGGAGGTGAGCAGCCTACAAAAGGCCAGCCGGTGCAGCTGCAGCAGGGAGGCAAAAAAGAAGAAAGAAATCGAAAGGTGACGTCACAGTCAAGGGAGTGAGTGATTGGCTGGTGATTGGTAAGTAGCTTTTCTTTATCAGTAATCTTTAGCATTGTTGTTGCCAAATTAAGTTTAACAAAGGGTTAAGTCATGGCAGGAGAGCTCGGACACATGTTATGCTCCTCCTGTACTATGTGGGAAGTCAGGGACGCTTCCGGTGTCCCTGACGATAACTTCTGAGGGAAGTATACCCGCCCCCAGCTCCTGACGGAGCGCATAGCGGCCCTGGAGCTGCGGGTAGATGAACTCTGGAGCATGCACGATGCTGAGAATGACGTGAATAGCACGTTTACCGCATGTAAAGAGTACACAGCCAGATAGTAAATGGGTGACCAACGGGAAGAGCAGTGCAAGGTAGTGCAGGGGACCCCTGCAGTCATCCCCCTGCAAAACAGATACACCACTTTGAGTACTGTTGAGGGGGATGACTCATCAGGGGGGAGCAGCAGCAGCCAAGTTCATGGCACCGTGGGTGGCTCTGCTGCACAGGAGGGCAGGAAATAGAGTGGGAGAGCTATAGTGATAGGGGATTCGATTGAAAGGGGAATAGAGAGGCGTTTCTGCGGCCGCAAACAAGACTCTAGGATGATATGTTGCCTCCCTGGTGCAAGGGTCAAGGATGTCTCGGAGCGGGTGCAGGACATTCTGAAAAGGGAGGGTGAACAGCCAGTTGTCGTGATGCATATAGGTACCAACGATATAGATAAAAAAACAGGATAAGGTCCTACAAGATGAATTTAGGGAGCTAGGAGGAACTAAATTTTAAAAGTAGGACCTCAAAAGTAGTAATCTCAGGATTGCTACTAGTGCCACGTGCTAGTCAGAGTAGGAATCGCAGGATAGCTCAGATGAATACGTGGCTTGAGGAGTGGTGCAAAACAGAGGGATTCAAATTCTTGGGACATTGGAACCGGTTCTGGGGGAGATGGGACCAGTACAAACTGGACCATCTGCACCTGGGCAGGACAGGAACCAATGTCCTAGGGGGAGTGTTTGCTAGTGCTGTTGGGGAGGAGTTAAACTAACATGGCAGGGGGATGGGTACCTATGCAGGGAGACAGAGGGAAATAAAATGGAGGCAGAAGCAAAAGATAGAAAGGAGAATAGTAAAAGTGGAGGTCAGAGAAACCCAAGGCAAAAAACAAAAAGGGCCACATTACAGCAAAATTCTAAAGGGGCAAAGTGTGTTAAAAAGACAAGCCTGAAGGCTCTGTGCCTCAATGCAAGGAGTATTCGGAATAAGGTGGACGAATTAACTGCGCAGACAGCAGTCAATGGATATGATGTAATTGGCATCACGGAGACATGGCTCCAGGGTGACCAAGGCTGGGAACTCAACATCCAGGGGTATTCAACATTTAGGAAGGATAGGCAGAGAGGAAAAGGAGGCGGGGTGGCGTTGCTGGTTGAAGAGGAAATTAATGCAATAGTAAGGAGGGACATTAGCCTGGATGATGTGGAATCGGTATGAGTGGAGCTGCGGAACACCAAAGGGCAGAAAACGCTAGTGGGAGTTGTGTACAGACCACCAATCATTAGTAGTGAGGTTGGGGACAGCATCAAACAAGAAATAATGGATGTGTGCAATAAAGGTACAGCAGTTATCATGGGCGACTTTAATCTACATATTGATTGGGCTAACCAAACTGGTAGCAATGCGGTGGAGGAGGATTTCCTGGAGTGTATTAGGGATGGTTTTCTAGACCAATATGTCGAGGAACCAACTAGAGAGCTGGCCATCCTAGACTGGGTGATGTGTAATGAGAAGGGACTAATTAGCATCACCACCTACAAGATCAACAAGTTGTATTTATATAGCACTTACAACGTAGTAACATTTCCCAAGGCGCTTCACAGGATTGTTACAAGACAAAACAAATAAATTGGATACCGACCCACACAAAAAGAAATTATGGCCGATTGACCAAAAGACGTCAGTCTTAAGGAGCGTCTTAAAGGATGAAAGAGAGACAGAGAGATTTAGGAAGGAAGTTCCAGAGCTAGTCCAATAAATGTCTCACCTGCAGTCCACACACCTATACTTTCCAGCAAGGGTCACTAAATAATGATCAGAAGTGAAAACCATTGCTGATTATTTCTCTCTAGCTCAGGGATACTGAGGCCAATTATAAGGTCCCAGATCAAATAATTCAGTACAAATCAGTAACTGAAAGCTTTCCATATGCGCAGTCTCAGATCTATACTTCACATACGCTGGCAAGACCGGGTGTCAAAACTTTGAGGTTCTGGAGAGAGCACAATCAACTAGCATCGAGGTGATGATGATGCGAGCCCAGTTCCGGTGGGCTGGACATGTCATCCGCATGGATGAGTCAAGGATCCCTCGTCAGCTTCTTCACAGCGAGCTCTGTGAAGGTCAAAGACACTAGGGGCGCCCCCGCAAGCGCTACAAAGATTGCATCAAGGCTAACCTCCAGTACTGTGGCATCCGACCAAAGGACCTCGAGAATACAGCAGCTAATAAAATCCAGTGGCAAACCCTCACGAGGACTGCCTGCCAGACCTTCAAAGAAAGCCGATGTCAACGCCTGCGGGACACTAGAGATAGACGACATCAGGTGGCAGTACTGTCAGCATCAGGCACATCGAACTTCCGTTGTCTGACGTGCAAGAGACTATGTGCATCCAGAATTGGCCTATACAGCCACTTGAAGACACATGCCATTGATGATTAGCATATCAACGTCTTTGTTGGATACGACAGACTACCAAGAGATCAAATAATTCAGTACAAATCAGTAACTGAAAGCAGGACCTTTTGGTCTGCATAGCTTAATACTACACTGGCACATCCTCTTCCCCACTTCCTCAAAATTATCTCAACCAAAATGTGAAACTATCTTTTATCTTCCAAATGCTGACGGACCATTTTTTTTGTAATTCACATTTCTGGTATTTGCAATTTTTCATTTGATCCTTGTGCTTTAACAACTATTTTGCGTCTCAACAAAGTATACACATCTCAAATCATAGGCAGTCCCTTGGAATCGTGGAAGACTTGCTTCCACTCTAAAAATGAGTCCTTAGGTGGCTGAACAGTCCAATACGAGAGCCACAGACTCTGTCACAGGTGGGAAGGGGTGAGTGAGATAGGTTTGCCGCACGCTCTTTCCGCTTCCTGCATTTGATTTCTGCATGCTCTCGGCGTTGAGACTCGAGGTGCTCAGCGCCCTCCCGGATACACTTCCTCCACTAAGGGCGATCTTGGGCCAGGGACTCCCAGGTGTCAGTGGGGATGTCGCATTTTATCAGGGAGGCTTTGAGGGTGTCCTTGTAGTGTTTCCGCTGCCCACCTTTGGCTCGTTTGCTGTGAAGAAGCTCCGAGTAGAGCGCTTGCTTTGGGAGTCTCGTATCTGGCATGCAAACTACGTGGCCTGCCCAGCGGAGCTGATCGAGTGTGGTTAGTGCTTCAATGCTGGGGATGTTAGTTTGGACAAGGACACTGATGTTGGTGCGCCTGTCCTCCCAGGGGATTTGTAGGATCTTGCGGAGACATCGTTGGTGATATTTCTCCAGCAACTTGAGGTGTCTGCTATACATGGTCCATGTCTCTGAGCCATACAGGAGGGCAGGTATTACTACAGCCTTGCAGACCATGAACATTTATCTACCTATATAATAGATATACATTTATCTATTAGGTGTCAGCTGTGACTCAGTGGGGCTATAGCACTCTCGCCTCTGGGTTAGAAGGTTGTGGGTTCAAGTCCCACTTCAAGGACTTGAGCACAAAAATCTAGGCTGACACTCCAGTGCAGCACTGAGGGAGCACTGCACTGTCGAAAGTACTGTCTTTCAGATAAGATGTTAAACTGAGGCCCGTCTGCTCTCTCAAGTGGACGTAAAAGATTGCAAGGCATTATTTCGATGAAGAGCAGGGGAATTATCTCCGGTGTCCTGGCTAATAGTTATCCTTCAATCAACAGAACAAAAGCAGATTATCTGGTCATTATCACATTGCTGTTTGTGGGAGCTTGCTGTGTGGAACTTGGCTGCCGCGTTTCCCACATTACAACAGTGATTACAATCCAAAAATAATTCATTGGCTGTAAAGCGCTTTGAGACGTCCGGTGGTCGTGAACGGCGCTATATAAATCCAAATCTTTCTTTCTTTTACCTACCTTGTGCTTCAAACCATGTTGATCTAGAATGTTTTTACCCATCTGATCTCACACAAAACCTATAATAGTCAATCACAACGTGCATTTGCACAATCCATGCCGACATAAGCCTAGATTTATTTACACCAAGGCAGGAAGGGAAATGGTAATTAATCTGTCTTCCTGTTTTAAACCTCTGATTCAATGTACGGATTTAATTTACAATTATGGAAACCCTAGTACGACTCAACTGCAACAGCTCCGGAAATAAAGATAAATGCAATCCAAGTATTATTTCTGTTCTGCAATTAAAAACAATTGGTACAGAAGCCAGATACAGACCTGATAGATGCACAGCTCGGGCCAGCCAGCGAGTGTGCGCGCGCCCCGGAAAGCGCGAGCAGCTTCGATCTGCACCAGGCGCCCAGAGAATTGGACTTTCCACATAAACCGGCACAAACAACCAGCCGCGTTTGAAAAAGCACAGAAAGGGCGTATATTTAATACAAAAAATGCAACATTTAAGATCCTAATTTTACAGATAAATAACTTACCAACTAACCCCACTCTCCAGCCAGAATTCCCCGCGCGGGTGCTGCAAATAATTGTGTCCGACTTGTTTAAAACATGGTTCCCAGGAATCAATAAAGCGCCTATTTTTAAATTAAATTTCTGTCTTTATTTCCTCTTTTGGAGGGATATTTATTGAAAGGGATAAGCACACAGTGTTTAGCCTACCATTGTAAGTCTAAAGTAATCAAAAAGGCTAATGGAATGTTAGCCTTTATGGCACGAGGACTGGAATACAAAAGTTCACATAGGATATAACAACTTGTAGTTATATAGCGCAGGCACAGAAACAGGCCATTCGGCCCAACCAGTCCATACCAGTGTTTATGCTCCACTCAAGCTTCTTCCCGTCTTTCCTCACCTAAATCTATCCACATACCTCTCTATTCCATTCTACCCCATATACTTGTCTAGCCTTCCCTTAAATGCATATATACTATTCGCTTCGACCTCCCTGTGGTAGCGAGTACATAGTCCATGTCTCTGAAGCAGAAAGGAGAGCGGGTATCACGACTGCTCTGTAGACCATGAGCTTGGTGCCGAGTTTGAGATACTGGTCTTCAAACACTCTCTTCTCTCTTCCTCAGGCAACCGAAGGCTGCACTGGTACACTGAAGGCGGTGTTGGACTTGGTCATCAATGTCTGCCCTTATGGAAAGTGGTCCACGTTGTCCAAGGCCTCGTCATGGATTTTAATAATCATGGGGCAGCACTGTGCGGCGGGGGAAGTTTGGTAGAGAACCTTTGTCTTATGGATGTTTTATGTAAGGCCCATACTCTTGTACGCTTCAGTGAAGCTGTTGACGATGGTTTGGAGTTCGGCCTCCGAGTGTGCGCAAACACAAGAGTCGTCTGCATACTGAAATTTAATGACAGAGGATGGGACGACCTTGGAACTGGACTGGTGGTGACAGAGGTTGAACAATTTCCTGTTTGTTCTGTATATTAACTCCACATCAGCAGGGAGCTTATTGGGGAGAGATGGAGCATTGCAACAAGGAAGATCGAGAAGAGCGGCACCAAGCTCATGGTTTACAACCCATGCACCCAATCCACCCGTCCCTTCCACCACCGTCTGCCTCAACTGTGACAGAGACTGTAGGTCCCGCATTGGACTCATCAGTCACCTGAGAACTCATATTAGTGTGGAAGCAAGTCATCCTCGATTCCGAGGGACTGCCTAAGAAGAAGAAGGTAGCGAGTTCCACATTCTCACCACTCTTTGGGTAAAGATGTTTCTTCTGAATTCCCTATTGGATTTCTTGGTGACTATCTTATATTGATGGCCTCTAGTTATGTGCTTCCCCATAAGTGGAAACATTCTCCCTGTATCCACTCTATTAAAACCTTTCATAATTTTAAAGACCTCTATTAGGTCACCCCTCAGCATTTTTTCAAGAGAAAAGAGACTCAGCCTAGTCATCTTTCCTGATATGTATATTCTCGCATTTCTGGTATCATCTTTGTAAATCTTCTCTGCACCGTCCCCAGTGCATCTAAATCCTTATTATAATATGGCGACCAGAACTGTATGCATTACGGTCTAACCAAGGTTCGATACAGGTTCAGCATAACTTTCCTACTTTACAATTCTATACCTCTAGAAATAAACCGTAGTGCTTGATTTGCTTTTTATGGCCTTACTAACCTGTGTCGCAACTTTTAGTGATTTGTGTATCTGTACTCCAAGATCCCTTTGTTCCTCTATCCCACCTAGATTCGCACTCTATAAGTAATAAGTGACCTCCCTATTCTTCCTACCAAAATGTAATACTTCACATTTATCTGTGTTGAACTTCATTAACCAAATAGATGCCCACTCTGCAAGTTTATTAATTACCTCCTGTAATTTGTTGCAGTCCTCCTCAATATTGACTATTCACCCCTCAATTTGGTGTCATCCATAAATTTAGAAATTGTGTTTATGATTCCAAAGTCTAAATCATTAATGTAAATTGTGAACAACAGTAGCCCCAGCACTGGTCCTTGTGGAACACCACTACCCACCTTCTGCCACTGTGAATAGCTACCCTTCACCCCTACTCTCTACTTTCTGTCTTGAAGCCAGCTAGTTATCCATTCTGCTACTTGTCCCCTGACTCCGCATTCTCTGACCTTGTTCATCAGTCTATTATGAGGTATCTTATAGAAGGTCTTTTGAAAATCCAGATAAATTACATCTACTGTATTACCGCTGTCTACTCTCTCTGTTACCTCTTCAAAAAATTCAATGAGGTTGGTCAAGCAAGACTTTCCCTTTTGAAATCCATGCAGACTATTCATTATTATATTTTTGGTTTCTAGATGTAATCTATTTTCTCCTTTATTAGGTATTCCATTATTTTTTCTACCACCGATGTTAAGCTGACTGGTCTATAATTCCCTGGACATGTTCTATCCCGCTTTTTAAATATAGGTATTATGTTAGCTATTGGCCAGTCCTCTGGCATTACACCTTTTTCGAATGAATTATTAAATATGTGTAGTCGTGCCTCTGCTATCTCTTCCCTATGTCCACCTATCTCCCTGGAAAATACTGAAGCAAAATAATTATTTAATATCGCTGCCATCTCTGTATTGGTACCTGTGGTATGATCCTGTCTATCCTTTATTGGTCCTATTCGCACCCCAAACTTTTTACTGATGTGCCTTTAAAATATTTTACTATTTTGTTTTATGTTCCTTGATCATTAAATTTCATAGTTCCTCTTTGCCTTCCTAATTGTTTTTTTTACTTCTCTCCTAATCTTTTCATATTATCCCTTATCATGCACTCCCCTACTGTCTATCTACTTCATGTATGCCTCTTTGTGTACAGTTTTGGTCTCCTAACTTGAGGAAGGACATTCTTGCTATTGAGGGAGTGCAGCGAAGGTTCACCAGACTGATTCCCGGGATGGCGGGACCGACATATCAAGAAAGACTGGATCAACTGGGCTTGTATTCACTGGAGTTCAGAAGAATGAGAGGGGATCTCATAGAAACGTTTAAAATTCTGACGGGTTTAGACAGGTTAGATGCAGGAAGAATGTTCCCAATGTTGGGGAAGTCCAGAACCAGGGGTCACAGTCTAAGGATAAGGGGTAAGCCATTTAGGACCGAGATGAGGAGAAATTTCTTCACCCAGAGAGTGGTGAACCTGTGGAATTCTCTACCACAGAAAGTTGTTGAGGCCAATTCACTAAATATATTCAAAAAGGAGTTAGATGAAGTCCTTACTACTAGGGGGATCAAGGGGTATGGCGAGAAATCAGGAATGGGGTACTGAAGTTGCATGTTCAGCCATGAACTCATTGAATGGCGGTGCAGGCTCGAAGGGCCGAATAGCCTACTCCTTCACCTATTTTCTATGTTTCTATGTTTTCTATGTTTCCCTACCCTCAATTGTTCCCTTATGGTTTTATTCATCCATGGGCTCCCATTAGTGTTTAGTTTGTTCTTTCCACTTAGTGAAATATATTGTTCCTACACTCTGTTGAACACCATTTTAAATGTTTCCCATTGCTGTTCTGCATTGTTGTTTATCAAATTGTTGCCTATTTTATTTTCCCAAGTTCTAGTCTCAGCCCCTCAAAATCAGCTTTTCTCCAATTTATTAACCTTGTTTTTGTCATACTTATGTACTTCTCAATTATCATCTTAAAGCTAATTATATTATGGCCACTATTGCCTAGATGTTTCCCTACTTTGACTTCTCTTATCTGCTCTGGTTTATTCTCCATTACTAGATCCAATAGTGAATCCTCCCTTGTTGAGCTTTTTACATATTGGGTTGGATTTTCGGGTTTTTGCCATTTCGCCCATTTTTGGTCACAAATCGCAGAAAAACACTTTTTTTAGCGCCAGGTTAGCATCAGCGCTGGAACGTGCAACTTTCGCCAAACGGCAATGAGCGTTAGCGTTATTGCTAACTCTGGCGAGATTTTGTGCGCTGGAGCCAAAAGTTCCGCCAGCGAAAATTATATTTTTTTTTCAAAATCGTCCCTCTGCACACGCGCATTTTTTTTTCTTCTTCTTCCCGCGCTTGTAGTCAGCTGTCCAATCGCAAACACTAATGTAGGCATGGAGCGCCCGCGCACATGTGCAGTACACCTGAATCAGCCATTTTACTTTTGATTTCGATGATGGAGCAGTAGAGAGAGTTGGAGGAAGATGGGCAATGGGCCAGAAGGATTACTTTGGAGGCGAATGATGCACTGGTCATTGTAGTGGAGAGTAGATGAGGAGATCTACGTGGGCAGTGGAGGGGGTGAGGGAGTAGCCCCCTCCCAGCAATGTTTAGAAGAATCTGGCGGGAGATCGCTGAGGAGGTCTCTGCCTCAGGAAATGTGCCACGGACGGCCAACCAATGTAAAAACAAAATGTAACAATCTCATGAGAGTCATCAGAGTGAGTACCATTTTCATTCATGCACTCCTTCATTACTGAAATTATTAATAGAAACATAGAAACATAGAAAATAGGTGCAGGAGTAGGCCATTCGGCCCTTTGAGCCTGCACCGCCATTCAATGAGTTCATGGCTGAACACGCATCTTCAGTACCCCATTCCTGATTTCTCGCCATACCCCTTGATCCCCCTAGTTGGGGTAGGGGTTGTTGTGGTGTTCTTGTTGTTGTTCCTGATCTTGTTGTTTTATTAAAGTTTTAAAAGTTTTCAAATTATCTTAATGTTAAGTTATCAAAGTTTTCAATATTTATTAAAGTTTGTTTTAAAGTTTCACAAAGTTGGAAAAGTATACATTTTTGATAAAATCTGTTCTTTACCTTAACCATTCCTGTATGGTGTCTTATTTGCAGAATAAAAGGGGGAATAGTCTACATGGTGGAATAGAGTGGCCAGGCAATGATCAATGTTCACTCTTCAAGCAAAGTGTTCAATTATCAACTGCTGATGTAAGGCTTTTGCAGCGGCAACATTTCCACAATGCCTCCCCTGTGGTTGTGCTGGGGGTGGTGGTGACAGTGCGTGGGTTCCTCGCCAGTCTCCTTTTCCTCGTCCTCGTCCTCCTCCTCCCCCCCACCCCCCCCTCCGCCCCCATCTCTCCTCATGTGGTTCTGCAATCCTCATTGGTAATTCCTGTCCCCTCATGATGGCCAAGTTCTGTAGCATGCAACACACCACAATGAACTCAGAAACCTGCTGAGGTGAGTATTGCAGGCAACCTCCAGAGTGGTCCAGGCATCGGAAGAGGTAGCAGGACATTTGGAAAAGCAGAATTTGGTCAGGCAGAGTCAGAATGGATTTATGAAGGGGAAGTCATGTTTGACAAATTTGCTAGGATTCTTTGAGGATGCAATGAACAGGGTGGATAAAAGGGAAACAATGGCTGTGGTGTATTTGGACTTGCAGAAGGCATGTGACATGGTGCCACATTAAAGGTTACTGCACAAGAAAAAAGTACACGGGGTTGGGGGTAATATATTAGCAGGATTGGCTAATGAACAGAGAGTCGAGATAAATGGCTCATTCTCGGGTTGGGTGCCGCAGGGATCAGTGCTGGGACCCCATCTATTTACAATCTATATTAACGACTTGGAGGAAGGGGCCGAGTGTAACGTAGCCAAATTTGCTCATGATACAAAGATGGGAGGAAAAGCAATGTGTGAGGAGGACACAAAAAATCTGCAAAAGGACATAGACAGGCTAAGTGAGTGGTCAAAAATTTGGCAGATGGAGTATAATGTTGGAAGTGTGAGGTCATGCACTTTGGCAGAAAAAAATCAAAGAGCAAGTTGTTATTTAAATGGAGAAAGATTGCAAAGTGCTGCAGTACAACGGGGCCTGGGGGTACTTGTGCATGAAACACAAAAGGTTAGTATACAGATACAGCAAGTGATCAGGAAGGCCAATGGAATCTTTATTGCAAAGGGAATTGAGTATAAAAGCAGGGAAGTCTTGCTACAGTTGTACAGGGTATTGGTGAGGCCACACCTGGAATACTGTGTGTAGTTTTGGTTTTCATATTTACGAAAGGATATACTTGCTTTGGAGGCAGTTCAGAGAAGGTTCACTAGGTTGATTCCAGAGATGAGGGGGTTGACTTATGAGGAAAGGTTGAGTAAGTTGGGCCTCTACTCATTGGAATTCAGAAGAATGAGAGGTGATCTTATCGAACGTAAAAGATTATGAGGGGGCTTGACAAGATGGATGCAGAGAGGATGTTTCCACTGATAGGGGAGACTAGAACTAGAGGGCATGATCTTAGAATAAGGGGCCGCCCATTTAAAACTGAGATGAGGAGAAATTTCTTCTCTCAGAGGGTTATGGATCTGTGGAATTCGCTGCCTCAGAGAGCTGTGGAAGCTGGGACATTGAATAAATTTAAGACAGAAATAGACAGTTTCTTAAATGATTAAGGGAATAAGGGGTTATGAAGAGCGGGCACCGAAGTGGACCTGAGTCCATGATCAGATCAGCCATGATCGTATTAAATGGCGGAGCAGGTTCGAGGGACCGTACTGCCTACTCCTGCTCCTATTTCTTATGTTCTTATGTTCTTATTCTTTCCAAATGCCAAGGATATACTCAGGTTTTGAGTTACAGAAAAAAAGATCATCATTGTAGTAAAGTCCTTCATTTTTATTAACTTCAACAATTTTATATCCTTACAAACACCATTAATCTGGAAATCCTCAGTTTTCAAGATGGCACCGGGTGCACCCTGAGTCCAACCTGGGTCTGGCTGCTTTTTGCTGGCGGGTTCCCGGGCGGACACTAAATCGGGCGCTATGCTCGAAAGTTCCGCCCAGGGCGCTAGCGTAGCATTGCACGACGATTGACGTCATCCAAAAGCTCAAAACATCAGGTAGGTGCTAAGTTTTAGCGTCGCTGCAAAAACCATGCTGAAAGTTCTTCCTCGTTTAGCGCCAAAAAACTCATTTTAGCGCTTCGCCCAAGCGAAAATCCAGCCCATTGGGTTAGTTGTAGGAACTCGATTCCCTTATCTCCTTTACCTATCTCTTCTGTCCAATTAATATTGGGATAGTTGAAATCCCCCATGATTATTATTCTATGTTTTTTTACTCATTTCCCTAATTTGTCTCCATTTTTCTTATGCCATCTCCTTTGCACTATTAGGTGGTCTGTAGACTACACCTATTAATGAATTAGTGTGATTGATCCTTTATTATCTTTTATCTATATCCATATGGATTCTATTTTTGTCTTGCTGATAGCTGCAACACTTTTTTCTACTGTCATTATATTATCCCTATAAGTACACCTCCCCTTTTTCTCTCTTTATCTTTTCTAAATATGTTATACACTGCACTGTTTAATTCCCAGTCCTGCAGCCACGTCTCAGTAATCCCTACTATGTCTGGTTCCTCGCAATGCATGGTTGCCTCCAGCAAAAGTGACGAAGTGCACAGAGTTGTAGAGTTCCATTCAGTTGTATAGAGCCTTGGTCAGACCCTATGTGGAGTGCTGCATTCAGTTTTGGGCACTAAACCTCCAGAAAGGATATATTGGCCTTGAAGGTTACAATACAGATTCACCAGATTGACACCAGGGCTTAAAGGGTTAAATTATGAGGCCAGATTGTAAAAGCTTGGTTTGCAAGGTTGAGGATCGAACTAATAAAGATCTTTAAAATTATAAAGGTATTCAATAGGGTAGATGCAGTGAAATTATTTCCTCTGGTGGGAGAATCCTGAACAAGAGGGCATAGTCATAAAATTATTGCTGGGTCATTTAGGAGTGAAATCTGGAAGCACTTTATCACACATAGGTTAGTGTGAATCTGGAACACTTGCCTCCAAAAGGCAGTGGATGCTGGGCCAATTGAAATTTCCAAGACTCAGATAGATTTTTGTTTGGTAAGAGTATCAAGGGATATGGAGCACAGGCAGGCAAATAGAGGTGAGGTATAGATCAGCCATGTTCTAATTGAATGTCTCAAGGGGCTGAATGGCCTATTCATGTTTCATCGTGTTAGTAGTTATCAGTTGTAAGGTTATGAATTTTAGTGAAGTTCAAATACTTTGCAGGCATTGTACATCCCTTGAGAAACAAATGTTGGTGTCATCAAAATCTCAACTGTTATTTCTGTTGATAATCCCAGCATTCTGCTGGGACTGGTCCAATAGTATGCTTTGGTATCTTTCCAAGGACTATGTTTTACTCTTTGCAAAAAATATTTACTTCATACTCGCTACGAGATTTTAAGCTCTGTAATTGTTGACAATTGAGCTTTGTCTTTGTAGTTTTTACGTGGTACCAATCTGAGAACCCCTCCATAACAAAATGTGTTGGTGTTTTTGTAAATCACAAGCAAATACCTTCTACAAGAATGTGACTGTAGTTTTCAGTGTTTAAAGACCAAGCTGTAAATAAGATTGTAAGCTAAATAAGTAACATATAGCCTGTCAGCATTATACATCCTACTTAGATGTTCACATCTTGATCTTTTCTTTTTTCTTTGCCTTTGGCTGTAACCAGCCCTTGGCAAAGTTCCTTGATTTCAGCTGTTGAATACTTTTAAATTTACCTTAGATTACATTCTTGAAACACCTACCGTTAATCTATTTTTCTCCTCCTCATACCATGTACAAAGATCAGCATCAGATCAAATTACATCAGTGCACAGAAACATCAGGAATTTTCCACTGTTTAGGAATATACATATATAGACTCTTTACTGCTTCAGATTAATGAATCACTAGCCATGATTTGCTGGTATCATTCACGTAACTGCTGGGTTGCCAAGCTCCAAAAGCACCACTCATGAGTTTGGCTGAAATCACACCATACCTCCAGTGGAGTTACCTCCACTGCATATACATGCAATTTAGCATGTTTGTGCAAGCCTAAAGTTTAATTCACATGCAAAGTATTGTGGAGATTTTAACAGCCTCAACATTCGCAAGCATTTCCACCACTGCACTGAGCTATTATTTCAGGATGTTAGGAAAAGGGCGAAATTTATTATTTTAAGCAATTAAGCATTTGGGGATCTGTGTTCACCATGTGGATAACCCTATCCTATTATTTTGGGCGTTCCCTCTTGTTCTTTTCTCCCCTGCAGAATTTTGGACTCTTAGTATCGTTATATGGAATCCCCACGTTGTCAATGTTTTGCCATTTAAGATATCAATAGCATCGTTTCCTTTTCACAGCCTTTCTTAAAGAATGCCACATCCAGATCTGCTTGCAGGTCTTGAGCAGAGATAATACAGACAAGAACCAGCAGGTCTGCACTAGTTACATTATAAACGATACTCCAAAAGTTCTCATTCTTAATACGTGTAGATACTTGCCACTTCTGGCCCCAGTCTGGACCCACTACTAAACTTAGAAGGATCACACCAGACATTTGTGAAAACAGAATAACAGTACCATCGGTGGTTCTAGGAAACCCTGACGAATTTAGTAAGTACCTTTAAATGCTGTCAACCATGGCTCAGCTGGTACCACCCTCAGCTCTGAGTCAGAAGGGTGAGAGTTCAAGTCCCACTCCAGAGTCTTGAGCACAACAATCGAGGCTGACACTCCCAGTGCAGAACTGAGGAAGTGCTGCACTGTCAGAGGTGGATCTTTCGGATGAGATGTTAAACCGAGGCCCCATCATCTCTCTCAGGTGGACTTAAAAAGTCCCATGATACTATTTCAAAGAAGATCAGAGGAGTTATTCATGGTGTCCTGGTCAGTATTTATTCCTCAATAAACATCACTACAACAGATTATCTAGTTATTATCATATTGCTGTTTGTGGGAGCTTGTTGTGCACAAATTGGCTGCTGCTTTACCTACATTACAACTGTAACTACACTTCAAAAGTACTTCATTGACTGCAAAGCACTTTGAAACATCCGGTGGTCGTGAAAGGCGCTATATAAATGAAAGTCTTTCATTTCTTTCTGTCAATCACAAAGGTATACCAACAACAACATGCATTTATATAGCATCATTAACATAATAAAATGTCTCAAGGTGCTTCGCAGGAGCATCATCAAACAAAATTTGACACTGAGCCACATAATGGGATATTGGGGCAGGGCAAAGAACATAGGGACAGGAGTAGACTATTGAGCCCCTCGAGCCTGTTCTGCCATTCAATGAGATCATGACTGATCTGAGACCTAACTCCATATATCCGCCTTTGACCCATATCCTTTTATACCTTTGGTTAACAAAAAGCTATCAATCTCCGATTTAAAATTAACAATTGGTCTAGCATCAATTGCCGTTTGTGAAAGTGAGTTCCAAACGTCAACCACCCTTTGTGTGTAGAAGTGTTTCCTAATGTCACTCCTGGAAGGTTTGCCTCTAATTTTTAGTCTATGCCTCCTTGTCCTAGAATTCCCGAACAGTGGAAACAGTTTCTCTCTATCTACCCTATCTGTTCCCCTTAATATCTTGAAAACTTCAACCAGATCACTCCCTTAACCTTCTACAATCTAGGGAATACAACCCTAATTTGTGTAATCTCTCCTCGGCCATTTAGGACTGATGAGAATCTTCTTCACTCAGAGGGTGATGAATCTTTGGAATTCTCTACCCCAGATGGCAGTGGAGGTTCAGCCTTTGAATATATTCAAAACAGAGATCAATAGATTTTTGAATATCATGGGGATCGTTATGTTCAGAATAACTCCACAAGACTGTATATTGTAAGCTCAAACTGTTGTGACCTTGGTCTCTTTAATGTAACTCCAGAGTGAGGAGGCAGCATGGTAGACTGCCTTTTATACCTGCTTGCCCAGGGTGTGCAGGTGACCCTTGGGTCTCCCACAGGTTTGCCCCCTGGTGGCAAGCCTTACACATTGGTAATGTTTACATACATAACATCATTCCCCCCACAAAGTCTTAGATACAAGTTATTTACAAGTTGAGGCGATCTGGGGCTCTGTGTTCCTGGGTTGATCACCTGAGTTGAAGTCCTGACATGAGTGAGTCGGTCGGATCATTGCTGCACTGCAGTGTGGCTGGTCTGATCGGACTGTTGGGCATGGTGGGTTCATCCTCGTGGTTGGCCGTGAGGTCGATTGCTGGTTGGGTGTGTGGGTGGATCACTGATGGTAATGTCCTCTTCAAACTGTTCTTGGTTGTCAGTGAACCACAGTTTGGTCTGATCCAAGTGCTTTCTGCACGTTTGTCCATTCAAAAGTTTAACAACAAACACTCTATTCCCCTCCTTGGCTAACACAGTGCCAGCAACCCATTTAGGACCATGACCATAATTAAGAACAAACACAGAGTCATTAACCTCAATGTCACATGATACAGCCTGCAATCGTGGTACACGTTATGCCGGTGATGCCGGGTTTCTACATGATCATTGAGATCCGGGTGAACTAAGGAGAGCCTGGTTTTGAGTGCTCACTTCATTAGCAATTCTGCAGGGGGAACCCCGGTAAGTGACTGGGGTCGCGTGCGGCGGCTGAGCAAAATCTGAGATAACCGGGTCTGCAGGGAACCGTCCGTCACACGTTTCAAGCTCTGCTTGATGATTTGGACTGCCTGTTCTGCTTGACCATTGGATACAGGCTTAAACAGCGCAGACCTGACATGCTTGATGCCATTGCGAGTCATGAACACATTGAATTCCGAGCTGGTGAAACATAGTCCATTGTCACTAACAAAGACGTCGGGCAAACCATAGGTGGCGAACAGGGCCCGGAGGCTTTCAATGGTGACAGTGGACATACATGACGACATTATTATATTCAATCCATTTGGAGTAAGCGTCCACTGCATCCATCTTTCCTAGAAAGGAACCAGCGAAATCTACATGGACCCTGGACCACGGTTTGGAGTGCCATGACCACAAACTCAGTGGGGCCTCCCTTGATGCATTGCTCAACTGTGACTCTAATTCCGAGTCAATGCTGGGCCACCAAACGTGCGACCTGGCGATGGCCTTCATCATGACTATGCCTGGGTGGGTGCTGTGTAGGTCACGTATAAACGTTTCCCTGTCTTTTTTTGGCAAAACTACATGATTCCCCCATAGGAGACAATCCGAATGGATGGACATTTCATACTTGCGTCGGTGGAACAGCTTAATTTCGTCTTGCATTTCCCCAGGAACCACCGACCAGCTCCCATTAAGGACGCAGCTTTTTACTAGTGATAGCACAGGATCCTGGCTAGTCCAGGTCCTGATCTGGCGAGCCGTGACAGGTGACCCCTCGCTCTCAAAAACATCCATTACAAGAAGCAAGTCTGTGGGTTGCGTCATTTCCACCCCGGTGGTGGGCAATGGTAGCCGACTGAGGGCATCAGCACAGTTCTCAGTGCCTGGTCTGTGGCGGATTACATAATCATACGCAGATAACGTTAGTGCCCATCTTTGGATGCGGGACGAAGCATTGGTCTTAATTCCTTTGCTTTCTGAGAACAGCGAAATGAGCGGCTTGTGGTCAGTTTCGAGCTCGAACAGGAGTCCAAATAGGTATTGGTGCATTTTTTTAACCCCGTATACGCATGCTAATGCTTCTTTCTCAACCATACTGTAGGCTCTTTCAGCCTTAGATAAATTTCTGGATGCATATGCAACCGGTTGCAGTTTGCCTGACACATTGGCTTGCTGTAACACACAACCGACCCCATACAAAAATGCATCATAAGCTAGTACTAAACGTTTACATAGGTCATACAATACAAGTAACTTGTTAGAACATAGCAGGTTTCTGGCCTCATTAAAGGCTGTCTCTTGAGACTTACCCCAAACCCAGTCATCACCCTTGCATAGCAATAAATGCAAAGGTTCCAGCAAAGTGCTCAACCCTTGGTAGAAAGTTACCAAAATAGTTGAGGAGTCCCAGGAATGAACGCAGCTCCATCACATTCTGTGGTCTGGGTGCATTCTTGATGGCCTCCATCTTGGAGTCCATGGGTCTGATGCCGTCCGCCGCAATCTTTCTCCCCAGAAATTCGAACTCTGGTGCCAGGAAAACACACTTGGAGCGTTTCAACCTAAGTCCCACTCTGTCCAGTCGCTTTAGAACCTTTCCAGGTTGTGCAAGTGTTCGGTGGTGTTGCGACCAGTGATCAGGATGTCGTCTTGAAACACCACGGTGCGCAGAACTGATGTCAGCAGACTCTCCATGTTCCTCTGGAAGATGGCCGCAGCAAAGCGAATCCCAAAGGGGCATCTGTGGTATATGAACAGTCCTTTGTGCGTGTTGATGCACGTCAACTTTTCGACGGTTCAGCCAGCTCCTGTGTTATGTAAGCAGAGATTAGATCCAGCTTGGTGAACGACTTTCCCACTGCTAGCGTTGCGAACAAGTCATCCGCTTTAGGTAGTGGGTACTGGTCCTGTAACGAGATTCAGTTGATCGTTACCTTGTAGTCCACGCAGATTCTGACTGTCCCATCGCTTTTCAACGCCGGAACAAGTGGACTGGCCCACTCGTTGAACTCGACTGGTGATATGATCCCCTCTCGTTGAAGTCTACCCAGCTCGATCTCGACTTTCTCTCGCATCATATATGGAACCGCTCGAGCCTTGTGATGAACGGGTCGTGTATCAGTACTAGATAGATCTGAATCTTGGCGCCTGTGAAGTTGCTGATGCCTGGCTCGAATAATGATGGGAATTTGTTTAGCACTTGGGCGCACAAGACGTCATCCACCGAAGACAGTGCTTTGATGTCGTCCCAGTTCCATCGGATCTTTCCTAGCCTGCTTCTGCCGAACAGCGTTGGGCCATCGCCTGGTACAATCCATAGTGGTAAATCATGCATAGTTCCATCATATGATACCTTCACTGCCGCACTGCCAATGACTGGTATAAGCTCTTTGGTGTAAGTGCGCAGCTTGGTGTGGATCGGGCTTAGTTTTGGCTTTTGTGCCTTGTTGCCCCACAGTTTCTCAAAAGCCTTCTGGCTCATAATTGACTGATTCACCCCATGTCCAATTCCATGGAAATTGGAATGCCATTTAATTTGACTTTTAACATTATCGGAGGGCTTTTGGTGGTGAAGGAGTGGATCCCATACACTACCTCTTCAGCCTCAGGTTGAGTTGCCTCTCTTACTCGTTCAGTGTGATCCGCGCCGGATCGGTCATCTTCTGCCGACTCTGCCACGTGGTGAGTCGCAACACGTCTGCACATTCGCTGGAGTGCTCCATTGTTCCGCAGCCTTTGCACACATAGGTGTTTAATTGACATTGATGGGCTCGATGATTACCCCTGCAGCGCCAACATAGTGTTAATGGATTCGCGTTCATGCCCCACAGTGGACTCTGAGTCATCCTAGGTCTGGCCTCAGCAGGCGTGTAGGCCCTGCCATGTACAGTTCTGCCTGCTGGAGGCGTTATTTTATGCACAGTACTTGCCGGTGAGCTTCAATGCTGCCCAAACTGGAATGAATTGACACGCAGCTACGGACGTATACCAAAGAGATCATCCCAGTGTTAGGCAGTGTAAACTTGGTGGTAACACATAATGGATCACAGAAACGGCTGCCACTCTGGATCGTCCTGGGAAATGGCCCCGTGCTCTTGGGGAGGAGTTGGCTAGCCGAGATGAATTGGAAATGGGGGGGATGTGCACGCCATTTCATCTGTGAAGCGAAGTTCATGCTCACAGGTCCTACAAAAATTCGGGTCACTGTTTCAACCCGGTGTCGGAACGTTCAAGGGCACTAAAGTAGTGATACGCATCACTCCGGACGCCAGACCAGTGCACCACAAAGCCAGAGCGGTGCCGTGTGTGATGCATGAGAAAATTGAAAGTGAATTGGACAGGCTGCTCAGAGAGGGCATAATTTCAGCCGTTGAATTCAGCGACTGGGCAAGTCCCATTGTTCCTGTCCTTAAAGCAGATGGCTCGGTCAGGATTGTGGCGACTACAAAGCCACCATCAACCGAGTGTCGCTGCAAGACCAATACCCGCTCCCGAGAGCAGAAGACCTTTTTGCCACGCTGGCAGGTGGCAAGCTGTTCACAAAGCTGGACCTCACTTCGGCCTACATGACTCAGGAACAGGCTGAAGAATCCAAGCTTCTGACCACCATCACGACGCACAAGGGATTATTTATCTACAACAGATGTCCATTTGGCTCGTTCGGCGGCAGCTACCTTTCAGAGAAACATGGAAAGCTTGCTCAAATCCATTCCTGGAACAATCGTATTCCAACAGGACATTCTTATAACGGGTCGAGACACCGAGGAACACCTCCACAACCTGGAGGAGGTGCTACGCCGACTGGACCGGGTAGGCTTGCAGCTGAAAAAGGCCAAGTGTGTGTTTTTCGCCCCAGAGGTCGAGTTTTTGGGCAGGAGGTTTGCCGCAGACGGGATCCAGCCCACTGAATCAAAAACGGAGGCAATCCGCCGGGCGCCCAGGCCCAGCAACACATCGGAGTTGCGATCATTCCTGGGACTTTTGAATTATTTCAGGAACGCTCTGCCGAACTTAAGCACATTGTTGGAGCCATTACACATGCTCCTGCGTAAAGGTTGTGAATGGCTTTGTGGGGACTGTCAAGAACGGGCTTTCAATAAGGCGAGGAACCTGCTGTGTTCTAACAAACTGTTGACTTTGTATTACCCCTGTAAAAAACTGGTTTTAATGTGCGATGCATCGTCCTACGCGGTTGGGTGTGTGTTGCAGCAGGGTAATGACGACGGCTGACTCCAACCGGTGGCTTTTACCTCCAGGTCACTCTCCCAGGCAGAGCGTGGATACGGCATGATCGAATAGGAAGCACTCGCTTGTGTTTATGGTGTGAAAAAGATGCACCAGTACCTTTTCGGTAGACAGTTCGAGCTAGAGACGGACCACAAGCCGTTAACATTCCTGTTGTCCGACAGCAAGGCTGTCAATGCCAATGCGTCAGCTCGCATACAGCGATGGGCTCTCACGCTGGCTGCATATGACTACACCATACGGCACCAGCCAGACACCGAAAATTGCGCTGATGTGCTCAGCATGTCCCACTGGCCACCACCGAGGGGGCAGCTGAGATGGTCATGGCTGTTGAGGCTTTTGACACCGCAGGCTCCCCCATCACAACCCGCCAGATCAAATTCTGGAACAACAGAGACCCCTCCTATCCATGATAAAGAAATGATTCCTGACTAGGGATTGGGCGTCCGCACACAGGGCATGCCCCAAGGAGGTCAGACCGTTTCAGAGACGGATGGATGAGCTCTCCATCCAAGCCGACTGCCTGCTATGGGGCAGCTGTGTAGTCATGCCCCAGAAAGGAAGGGGAGCGTTCATCAGGGAACTTCACAAGGAGCACCCTGGCATCGTGTTAATGAAGGCCATTGCCCGGTCACATGTATGGTGGCTGGGGATTGACTCAGACCTGGAACACTGGGTTCGCAGGTGCACGATGTGTGCCCAGCTGGGCAATGCCCCAGGGAGGCCCCACTCAGCCCGTGGCCCTGGCCCACCAGGCCATGGTCACGTATTCACGTAGACTATGCAGGCCCATTTATGGTAAAAATGTTCCTGATCGTTGTCGATGCATACTGGAAGTGGATCGAGTGCACCATATTAAACTCGTGCACGAGATCCATCACTGTGGAGAGTCTGCGTACGGTTTTCGCGATCCACGGCTTGCCGGACATCCTGGTCAGCGACAATGGCCCATGTTTCACCAGCCATTAATTCCAGGAGTTTATGTCGGGCAATGGTATCAAACATGTCCGGGCAGCGCCATTCAAGCCGGCTTCCAATGGCCTGGCAGAACGTGCGGTCCAAGTCATAAAACAGGGCATGCTACGCATCCAAGGACCCTCCCTTCAGTACCGCCTATCGCGCCTCCTGTTGACCTACAGGGCCCGCCCGCACTCGCACTCGCCAGCGGAACTCCTCATGAAACGCACGCTTAAAACACGGCTGTCCCTCATTCACCCAGCCCTGGCAGACATTGTTGAGGGCAAGCGCCAGTCCCAAACCGAGTTCCAATATCGAAACTCAAGGGGGAGGTGTATAGAAATGGATGACCCGGTATTTGTTCTTAACCATGCTTTGGGACCCAAGTGGCTTGAGGGCACAGTAATTGGCAAAGAAGGGAATAGGGTCATAGTGGTCAGACTAAACAATGCCGCAAACACTTGGACCAAGTAAAGAAAAGGTTCAGCATGGACACGGAGGAACCTGAAGAAGAGCATGAGATGTCACCCACACCACTGCCAGTGGACGAGCAACGAGGACAATCCACAGCATGCACAGTCCCTGCGGCCAGCCCGGACAGGCCGGAATCACCTCAGGTGACAGAGACGCATGCCGAGGCTCAGCCACTAGAGCCACAACTGCGGTGCTCCACGAGAGAGCGTCGACCACCTGAAAGACTTTGACACAAAAAGACATAAGGGGGGAGGTGATGTCATGTATGTAACCATCATGCAACGGTAATCTCCATGTAACTGTAACCTTCATGCAACTCCAGTACACTGTACTTACACCCTTGAAATGCACACCCTGACCACAGGAGGTGAACTTGTGGGAGACACTCCTCACCTGGGTTTCCAGGTATAAAAGGGGAGGTCCCACCCAGGGTCAGCACTCCTTGGTCCTGGGAATAAAGGTTAAGGTCACGTAGTGACTGTGTCTGCAGTACATGCCTCGTGTGAGTTTGTAGCGCGGTGCAGGGACACCACACCCTTGTACTCTCGTCCTCTCGATATAAAGGCCAGCATTCCATTAGCCTTTTTCATTATTTTCTGTATCTGTTCAGGACATTTTTAATGATCTGGGTACCTGGACCCCCAACTCTCTTTGGAGTTCCTCTGTTTTTAGCTTTTCACCATTTAGAAAGTAAAGAGGAGCATTTTAAAGGAGGAAAGAGAGGTAGAGAGGCAGAGAGGTTTAGGGAGGGAATTCCAGAGCAGAGGGCCTCAGCAGCTGAAGGCAACTCTACCATTGGTGAAGCTATTAACATCAGAGGTGAGCAAGAGGTCAGAATTGGAAGAGTGCAGATATCTCGGAGGGTTGTAAGGCTGGAGGAGATTACAGAGTTAGGAAGGGGCGAGGCCATGGAGGAATTTGAAAACAAGGATGAAAATGTTTTAATTAAAATTATCGAATGCCTTCTACAAATCCAAATTCAAGACATCAACTAGTTCCCCTTTATCCACCCTGCTCGTTCCATCCTCAAAGAACTCCAGCAAATTTGTCAAACCTGATTTTCCCTTTCATAAAACCATGCTAACTCTGCTTGACTGATTTTCTAAACATCCTGTTACCATTTCCTTAATAATGGACTCCAGCATTTTCCCAATGACAGATATCAGGCTAACTGATCTGTAGTTGCCTGCTTTCTGTCTCCCTCTTTTTTTAAATAGGGGTGTTACATTTTTGATTTTCCAATCTGCTGGGACCTCTCCAGAATCCAGGGAATTTTGGTAGATTACAATCAATGCAATGGTACAAGTTAAGAAACAAAAGATGACTCTAGATGGAGTGTGAATGGTAGAATCATCGCCAGCTGCCATGGGAAAGGGAAAAAAAAAGGGAGTGTAAAAAAAAGGGAAAAAATATGGGCGAGCGTTATGGTCTGAAATTGTTGAACTCAATGTTGAGTCCAGAAGGCTGTCAAGTGCCTAATCGAAAGAAGAGGTGCTATTCCACGGGCTTGCGTTGAGCTACATTGGAACAGTGCAGGAGGCCGAGGACGGAGATATCAGAGTGGGAGTGGAGCGGAGAATTAAAGTAACAGGCGACCGGAAGCTTGGAGTCATGCTTACGGACTGAATGGAGATGTTCTGCAAAGCGGTCACCCAATCTGCGTTTGGTCCCCCCAATGTCGAGGAAAACACATCATGAGCAGCGAATACAGTAAACTAAATTGAAAGAAGTACAAGTAAATTGCTGTTTCACCTGGAAGGAGAGTTTGGGGGCCTGGACAGTGGGAAGGGAGGAGGTAAAAAGGTAGGTGTTGCGTCTCCTGCGCTTGCATGGGAAGGTGCTGTGGGAAAGGGAGGGAGTGCTGGGGGTGATTGAGGAGTGGATCAGGGTTTCGCGGAGGGATTGGTCCCTTTGGAATGCTGAGAGGGGAGGGGAGGGGAAGATGTGTTTGGTGGTGGGATCACGCTGGAGGTGGCAAAATTGGCAGAGGATGATCCATTGAAATTGGAGGCTGCCTAAGAAAGAAGAAAAGGTGAGGACATGGGGAACCCTATCATGGTTCTGGGAGAGAAAGGAAGGTGAGAGCAGAAGTGCGGGAAATAGAACGGTCGAGGGCCATGTTAACCATGGTGGAGGGGAATCCTCGGTTGAGGAAAAAGGAAGACATATCAGAAGACAGACATATGAAAGGTGGCGTTGTCAGAACAGATGCGACAGAGACGGAGAAACTGAGAGAATGGAATGGAGTCTTTACAGGATGCGGGGCGGGAGAAAGTGTAGTCCGGGTAGCTGTGGGAGTCAATGGGCTTATAATGAATGTTTGTAAATAGCCTATTCCTAGAAATGGAGACAGAGAAGTTGAGGAAGGGAAGGAAAGAGTCGGAGATGAACCATGTGAAGGTGAGGGAAGGGTGGAAATTGGATGCAAAGTGAATGAAATTTTATAGTTTGGGCAAGAGCAGGAAACGACACCGATACAGTCATCAATGTACCGGAAAAAGAGGTGTGGGAGGGGACCCAAGAAGGCTGTCAAGTGCCTAATCGAAAGAAGAGGTGCTATTCCACGGGCTTGCGTTGAGCTACATTGGAACAGTGCAGGAGGCCGAGGACGGAGATATCAGAGTGGGAGTGGAGCGGAGAATTAAAGTAACAGGCGACCGGAAGCTTGGAGTCATGCTTACGGACTGAATGGAGATGTTCTGCAAAGCGGTCACCCAATCTGCGTTTGGTCCCCCCAATGTCGAGGAAAACACATCATGAGCAGCGAATACAGTAAACTAAATTGAAAGAAGTACAAGTAAATTGCTGTTTCACCTGGAAGGAGAGTTTGGGGGCCTGGACAGTGGGAAGGGAGGAGGTAAAAAGGTAGGTGTTGCGTCTCCTGCGCTTGCATGGGAAGGTGCTGTGGGAAAGGGAGGGAGTGCTGGGGGTGATTGAGGAGTGGATCAGGGTTTCGCGGAGGGATTGGTCCCTTTGGAATGCTGAGAGGGGAGGGGAGGGGAAGATGTGTTTGGTGGTGGGATCACGCTGGAGGTGGCAAAATTGGCAGAGGATGATCCATTGAAATTGGAGGCTGCCTAAGAAAGAAGAAAAGGTGAGGACATGGGGAACCCTATCATGGTTCTGGGAGAGAAAGGAAGGTGAGAGCAGAAGTGCGGGAAATAGAACGGTCGAGGGCCATGTTAACCATGGTGGAGGGGAATCCTCGGTTGAGGAAAAAGGAAGACATATCAGAAGACAGACATATGAAAGGTGGCGTTGTCAGAACAGATGCGACAGAGACGGAGAAACTGAGAGAATGGAATGGAGTCTTTACAGGATGCGGGGCGGGAGAAAGTGTAGTCCGGGTAGCTGTGGGAGTCAATGGGCTTATAATGAATGTTTGTAAATAGCCTATTCCTAGAAATGGAGACAGAGAAGTTGAGGAAGGGAAGGAAAGAGTCGGAGATGAACCATGTGAAGGTGAGGGAAGGGTGGAAATTGGATGCAAAGTGAATGAAATTTTATAGTTTGGGCAAGAGCAGGAAACGACACCGATACAGTCATCAATGTACCGGAAAAAGAGGTGTGGGAGGGGACCCAAGTAGGACTGGAACAAATAATGTTCCACATATCCCACAAAAAGGCAGTCACAGCTGGGACCCACGTGGGTTCCCATAGCAACACCTTTAATTTGGAGGAAGTGATTGGAGTCAAAGGAGATGTTCAATGTGAGAACAAATTCAGCCAGGCGGAGGAGGCTGGTGGTGGATGGGGATGGTTGGGCCTCTGCTCAAGAAAGAAGCAGAACGCCCTTAGGCCATCCTGGTGGGGGATGGAAGTGTAGAGGGATTGGATGTCTATAGTGAAAAGGAGACGGTTGGGGCCAGGAAACTGGAAAATGTTAAAGTGGCAGAGGGAACCGGAAGAGTCGCGGATGTAGGTGGGAAGAGATGGGACAAGGGGAAAAAAAGTAGAGTCGAAATAGGAAGAAAAAAGCTCAGTGGAGCAAGAACAGGCTAAAACAATGGATCTACCAGGACAATCCTGTTTGTGGATCTTGGGAAGGATGTAGAAGCAAATTGTGCGGGGTTGGGGAACTATGAGGTTGGCGGTTGTGGAGGGAAGATCTCCAGAGGAGCTGAGGTCAGTGACGGTCTGGGAAATGATGGCTTGATGTTCAGTAGTGGGGTTATGGTCCAGGGGGAGGTGGAGGAGGTGGAGGAGAGTTGAGAGAGGCTCTGCAAGGTAGCGGTCGGTTCGCCAGACAACAACATGTCATCCTTGTCAGCAGGTTTAATGGCAATGTTGGATCTGAGAGAGCAGAGTGCTGTAAGTTCAGAGGGAGGTAGGTTGGACTGAGTGAGGGGAGCAGAGAAATTGAGACGACCGATATCCCGTCGGCAGCTCGCAATGAAAAGATCTAGAGAGGGTAAGAGGCCAGAGGGAGGGGTCCAGGTAGAGCGAAAATTCTGAAAACAGGAGAAAGGGTCAGCTGTGAAGGGGGAAGACTCCTGGCCGAAGAAGTGGGCACAGAGGCGAAGGCAATGGAAATAGAGCTTAGCATTGTGCTGAGCTCAAAATTTATTGAGGTGGGATGTAAGGAGATGAAGCTCAGGCCTTTGCTGAGGATTAATCGTTCGGTATCAGAGAAGAAAAGGTCAGAGGGGATAGTGAAAACACAGCAGGGGGTGAAATTGAAAGAAGGGATGGGATTAGAGGGAAGAAGGTTCTGGAGTGGGATTGGTGTCCAAGAGTTGTTGAAACCTACAATCCTTGACACCTGAAATGAAAGCAGAAAGTTTTTTGTTAAAGCGCCGGATGAGGCGAAGGATGAAATGGAACTGCGGACCAGGAGAGCTTAGAGATAGAGTGAGTCTGTACTGCTGGGGAGAGAGGTCAAGAGTGTGCATGTGATGGTGCATGGCGTTGAATGTGGATCTGAGGATGCGACGAGAGCAGTGGTTTGAGGAACGCTGAATATTTTGGAGATATCTGTAATCCTGGGTAGATCCAAAACATGAAGGGTGGAATTTCAGTTGGAATCCACATGGATTAAGACGGAAATGGAGACCGTTGCTGAGGAAAGAGATGTGGCTGTGAAAGCGAGTTTTGGCAGATACTTGATCAAACACAAGAAGAGAAACAGAAAGCAAGGTTAATTACTTCTTGCTTGTGAAAACCATCGGGGGTGAGGGTGGAGACAATCGCACAATAGCAGTTTCCTGACTTGACTCTCCAAACCTATTTTTTTAAACTTTTTTAAATTAAAAAAACCTCTGTGTATTTAACAGTGGTATTTCAGTCAAAATAAATCCACACCCACACATCTTTAATTTAACATGTATGAAGCCAATTCTCAAACACATTTTTTGCTTTTTCCTAAACTTGCTACTTTAACTCGCCCATATTCTGGCAGTACACTTGAAAAGAACACTCAACAACCATTCACACTTTCATGCACCTTATAAATATTGATTCCTGTAATGAGTTACGAACTCTGAAAATGTCAAATTTTTCAAGATAATCCCAAATTGTGCACCTAGGGACTATGCACAGAATTTGAAAGCTGTCTGTAGTGGCCATCCACAGAAAAACAATTTCATAATTTGATAATTTGATCTAACACTCGTCAATGACAACAAATCAGTTAAAAACCAAAAAACAGAAAACAGCAGTAGTTTCTGTTAATCAAGTTTGTAACCATTCACACATATACACACGCTTTTGCTTTTAGTGATCAAAAATGTTCTATTTTGAGGGGAATTGACCCAAGTCCCATTCCTGGAGAACCATTCCCCAGACCCTATGTAGTGACGAAAAGCAAACCTTCCATGGACCATCCAACAATCGGTCTGAACAATTTTTTATGAGATATAAATCTCAATAATTTTACAATTTCAATATTGGTGTCTCTGGAAATCCCCAGATTATGAGTAAAGTCTGTTTTAAGTCCAAACCCACCATGAGGTTAGTCATTCAGTCTCACTACCTGTTACCAAGGATTTTACCCCCTGCCCAGTTTCCACTTCCTCTTAAATGAGTACCCAATCAGTTTCCAATTCATGGTCTCCAGCCCCTCTGTATGTACACACAATAGTACTGTGCCCAGAATTTTAAAGAACTGTTATGTATTTAACCCTTGGCAACCTGTATCACACCACCACCAGAGGGCCTACCTGTTGGAGTCCCAAGGGATCCCAGCATCCCTTGGGAGCACTGTATACAGGCAGGCCACCCACGCCGTACCTGCACTCTGGAGTCTAATTAAAGGAGCTAAGGTCACACTTACTCATTGCTCATAGTATCAGTTTCCTCCTTTATTATGAGCTTATCAATTGGCGACGAGATAACGAACAACCGCGCGAAAATGCAAAGAACAATTGGTATCCTGTAGAAGTTCTCAGAAGGGGACGATTGGGAGGCCTTCGTGGAGAGACTCGACCAATACTTCATGGCCAACGAGCTGGAAGGGGACAAGAACGCTGCCAAACGAAGGGCGATCCTCCTAACTGTCTGTGGGGCAACAATCTATGGCCTCATGAAGAATCTTTTAGCCCCAGTGAAACCAACAACTAAATCCTATGAAGAATTGTGTACGCTGGTCCGAGAGCACTTAAGTCCTAAGGAAAGCGTTTTGATGGCGAGGTATCGGTTCTACACGTGTTAACGGTCGGAGGGCCAGGAAGTGGCGAGCTATGTCATCGAACTAAGGCGCCTCGCAGGACATTGCGAATTTAATGGATTCTTAGAACAAATGCTGAGAGACTTTTTTATGCTTGGCATTGGCCATGAGGTAATCCTTCGCAAACTACTGACTGTTGAAACACCGAATCTGAGCAAAGCCATAACGATACCCCCGGCATTTATGTCCACCAGCGATAACACCAAACAAATTTCATAGCATAAAGAGGTTTTGGCCAGTACTGTGCACAAAGTAACGTCATTTTCGAGCAGGAATATACATGGCAGAACATACACACCGGCTGCTGCACGAGCTCAGATGAACCAGAGTCCGCCATCAATCGTTAATGCGAGGCAGTTAACACCTTGTTGGCGATGTGGAGATGATCATCGGGCCCATCAATGCCGCTTCAAGCACTATGCGTGCAATGGCTGCAGAACAATGGGACACCTCCAGCAAATGTGCAGGCGAGCTGCAAACCCTGCAAACCACCACATTGCAGAGGAAGATTTATCCACGGTGGATCAAGCTGAACTAGAGACTTGAACCGAGGGGGCAGAATGTACGGGGTACACACATTCACCATGAAATGTCCACCAATAATGTTAAAAGTTGAACTGAACGGAATTCCATGGAACTGGACACGGGTGCGAGTCAGTCCACAATGAGCAAAAAGGCCTTCGATAGGCTGTGATGCAACAAGGCACACAGGTCCAAGCTCAGCCCCATTCACACCAAGCTAAGAACTTACACCAAAGAACTGATCCCTGTAATTGGCAGCGCAGAAGTCAAAGTCTCCTATGATGGAGCAGTGCACGAACTCCCACTATGGATCGTGGATGGCCCCACACTGTTCGGCAGAAGCTGGCTGGGAAAAATCCGCTGGAACTGGGACGACATTCGTCCGTCGACGACGCCTCATGTGCCCAGGTTCTGAGCAGATTTCCATCCTTGTTCGAGCCAGGCATTGGAAGTTTCTCGGGGACGAAAGTGCAGATCCACTTGGTTCCCGGTACATGACCCATCCACCACAAGGCATCGGCGGTACCGTATATGATGCGAGAGAAAGTGGAAATTGAGCTGGACAGGCTGCAGCGAGAAGGCATAATCGTGCCGGTGGAATTCAATGAGTGGGCCAGTCCGATTTTCCCGGTACTTAAAGGTGGCGGCACGGTCAGAATTTTTGGGGACTATAAAGTAACGATTAACCATTTTTCGCTACAGGACCAGTACCCGCTACCCAAGGCAGATAACCTATTTGCAACTGTGGCTGGAGGGAAGACGTTCACCAAGTTGGACCTCACCTCGGCCTATATGACGCAGGAGCTGGAGGAATCTTTGAAAGGCCTCACCTGCATCAACACGCACAAAGGTCTGTTCATCTATAACAGATGCCCGTTTGGGATTTGGTCGGCCGTGGCAATTTTCCAACGGAACATGGAGAACCTGCTAAAGTCGGTTCCTCGCACTGTGGTTTTCCAGGACAACATACTGGTTACAGGTCGGGACACCATCGAACACTTGAAGAATCTGGAAGAGGTTCTAAGTCGGCTAGATCGCATGGGACTCAGGTTGAAACGCTTGAAGTGTGTTTTCCTGGCGTCGGAGGTTGAGTTCTTGGGAAGAAGAATTGCAGCAGGTGGCATCAGACCCACCAACGCCAAGACGGAGGCCATCAAGAACGCGCCGAGATCACAGAACGTGCCGGAGCTGCGGTCGTTCCTGGCACTCCTCAACTATTTTGGTCATTTCCTACCCAGGTTAAGCACCTTGCTAGAACCCATACATGTGCCAATGTGCAAGGGAGACGACTGGGTATGGGGGAATTCACAAGAGGCTGCCTTTGAGAAAGCAAGAAATCTGTTATATTCAAACAAACTGCTTGTTCTGTATAACCCATGTAAACGATTAGTGCTAGCTTGCGATGCGTCGTCATGTGTTACAATAGGCTAATGAATCGGGGATTTTGCAACTGGTCACCTATGCGTCCAGGAGTCTGTCCAAGACCGAAAGGGCTGACAGCATGATTGAAAACGAAGCTCTGGCGTGCATTTACGGGGTGAAAGAAATGCACCAGTATTTGTTTGGCCTCAAGTTTGAGCTTAAAACTGATCATAAGCCGCTCATATCGCTATTCTCAGAGAGCAAAAGGATTAACACCAATGCTTCTGCCCGCATTCAAAGATGGGCGCTCATGCTGTCGGCATACAACTATGTAAACCGCCACAGACTGGGCACAGAGAACTGCGCTGATGCTCTCAATCGGCTACCATTCCCCACCACCGGGGTGGAAATGACACAGCCTGCAGACTTGCTCATGGTGAAGGATGCATTCGAAAATGAAAAGTCACCTGTTACGGCCCGCCAGATCAGAACCTGGACCAGCCAGGATCCTTTACTGTCCCTGGTAAAAAACTGTGTCCTCCATGGCAGCTGGTCCAGCGTCCAAGCGGAGATGCAGGAGACGATTAAGCCGTTCCACAGGCACAAAGACAAAATGTCCTTGCAGGCGTATTGTCTCTTATGGGGTAATCGCGTGGTCTTGCCCAAGAAAAGCAGAGAAATGTTCATTCGTGACATACACAGCATCCACCCAGGCATTGTAATGTTGAAAGCCATAGCCAGATTCCATGTGTGGTGGCCTGGCATCGACTCAGATTTAGAGTCATGAATGCACCAGTGTAACACTTGCTCTCAACTGAGCAATGCACCCAGAAAGGCACCGCTAAGTTTGTGGGTCGTGGCCCTCCAAACTGTGGTCGAGGGTCCACGTTGACTATGCAGGACCATTTCTAGGCAAAATGTTCTTGGTTGTCGTGGATGCTTATTCAAAATGGATTGAATGTGTAATAATGTCTGTAAGCACGTCCACCGCCACCAACGAAAGCCTACAAGCCATGTTTGCCACACACGGCCTGCCTGATGTCCTAGTCAGCGACAATGGGCCATATTTCACCAGTGCTGAATTCAAGGAATTCATGACCTGCAATGGGATCAAGCACATGACAACTGCCCCGTTCAAGCCCGCATCCAATGGTCAGGCAGAACGGGCAGTTCAGACCATCAAGCAAAGCTTGAAACGCGTGTTGGAAGGCTCCCTGTAGACCCGACTGTCCCGAGTTCTGTTCAGCTACCGCACCAGATCCCACTCACTCACCGGGGTTCTCCCAGCCGAGCTGCTCATGAAAAGGGCGCTCAAAACAAGGCTCTCTCTCGTCCATCCTGATCTCCATGATCACGTAGAGGGCAAGTGGCATCAACAAAGTATGTAACTTGATTGCGCAAATTTGTCATGCGATATTGAGGTCAATGATCCTGTGTTTGTACTCAATTATGGACATGGTCCCAAATGGCTCACTGGCACGGTCATAGCCAAAGAAGGGAGTAAGTAGGCTGTTTCAGGTCAATGGACTAACGTGTGGAAAGCATTTGAACCAAATCAAATTGTGGTTCACTAACAGCTACGAGCAACCCGAAGAGGACACACCAACTTCGACCCTCCAACATACACACAAGTGGCAACCGACATCATAGTTGACCACGAAGCCGAACTCACCATCCCCAGCAGCCTGGCAAGGCTGGCTGCCCAGCAGCCCAGTGAAGAACTAACCAACGCACCCACACCTGCATTTGTACCAAGACGACCGACAAGGGATCGAAAAACCCCAGATCATCTCACCCTGTAAATAAGTGTACTATTGACTTTACGAGGGAGTGATGTTATGTTTTTAACCCTTGGCAACCTGGGTTATCACACCACCACCAGAGGGCCGACCTGTTGGAGTCCCAAGGGATCCCAGCATCCCTTGGGAGCACTGTATACAAGCAGGCCACCCACGCAGTACCTGCACTCTGGAGTCTAATTAAAGGAACTAAGGTCACACTTACTCATTGCTCACAGTACTCAGTTTCATCCTTTATTATGAGCTTATGAAGAACCACCTGGAAAAATGCTATTGCCCTCTTAACAGTACTACTTATTTGCTGTCCTGACTCTTATATATTAGGCTTTTGTTTATTTTGAGAAACAGAGTGAAACAAAGACTCAATATTAAAGACACAACTGAAAATATTAGGAAATAGTGATGATGATTCCAGAGAAACAGACACATGGCAGATGAAATTTAATGCAGAGAAGTGTGAAGTGATGCATATTGGAAGGACAAATTAAGAGACACAGTATAAACTAAATAGTAAAATTTTAAAGGAGATGCAAGAATAGAAAGAGCAAGTTGATAAAGCTATTTAAAAAGCATACAGGATCATTGGTGTTATAAATAGAGGCCTAGAGTACAAACAACAACTTTAACAACAACAACTTATACTTATATAGTGCCTTTAACATAGTAAAATATCTGGAGGCGCTTCACAGGAGTGTTATCGAACCAAAATTTGACACCTAGCCACATAGGAAATTAGGGCAGAGCTTGGTCAAAGGGGCAGGTATTAAAGAAGGAAAGAAAGGTAGAAAGACGGGAAGGTTTAGGGAGGGAATTCCAGAGCTTGGGGCTGAGGCAACTGAAGCTACGGCCACCAATGGTGGAGCGATTATAATCGGGGATGCTCAAGGAGCGTAGATATCTCTGGGGGTTGCGGAGCTGGTGGAGATTACAGAGATAGGGAGGGGTGAGGCCATGGAGGGATTTGAAAACAAGGATGAGAATTTGGAAATAGAGGCGTTGCTTAACCTGAAGCCAATATAGGTCAGCGAGCACAGGGGTGATGGATGAATGGGACTTGGTGAGAGTTAGGACATGGGCAGCCAAGGTTTGGATGACTTCAAGTTTATGTAGGGTAGATTATGGGAGGCCAGCCAGGATTACTTTGGAATAGTCAAATCTACAAGTAACAAAGGGATGGATGAGGTTTTCAGCAGCAAATGAACTGAGGCAGAGGCAGAGATGGGCAATGTTACAGAGGTGGAAATAGGCTGTCTTAGTTATGCAACTCATTTCAGGGTCAAATATGACACAAAGGTTGAGAACAGTCTGGTTCAGTCTCAGACAGATGCAAGGGAGAGGGATGGAGTCAGTGGCGCGGGCATGGCGTTTGTGGCGGGGACCGAAGACAATGGCTTTGGTCTTCCCAATATTTAATTGGGGAAAATTTCTGCTCATCCAGTACTGGATGACGGACAGGCAGTCTGATAATTTACAGAACATTGGAGGAATCGGGAGAGGTGGTGGTAAGGTAGAGCTGTGGAAATGTCAGTGTACATGTGGAAACTAACGCTGTGTTTTCGGATGATGTCGCCAAGGGGCAGCATATAGATGAGAAATAGGAGGGAGCCAAGGATTGGTCAGCCATGTCAAAGGTTGCAGACAGGTCGAGAAGGATGAGCAGGGATAGTTTACTTTTGTCACAGTCATTTGTGACTTTGATAAGAGCCGTTTTTGTCCTGTGGCAAGGGCAGAAACCGGATTGGAGGGATTCAGACATGGAGTTTCAGAAAAGATGGACATAGATTTTGGAGATGACAACACATTCACGGAATTTGGAGACTAAAGAAAAGTTGGAGATGGGGTGGTAGTTTGCAAGGGTGAAGGGATCAAGGGTTGTTTTTTTAAGGAGTGGGATGATAATGGCAGATTTAAAGGTGAGGGAGCAGTACCTGAAGAGAGAGAACCTTGGAGCTAACATTGGAGCCAGAAAAGGAAGTTGGGTGGTTAGTAGTTTAGTGGAATAGGGTCAAGGGAGGAGGATGTGGGTCTCATGGACAAGATGAGCATGGAGAGGTCATGAGGGGAGATTGGAGAGAAACTGAAGAAAGATGCGAGTTCAGGGCTAGGGCAGAGGGGAACCTTAGAGGAAGTTTGGCCCAGTGGGCTAGGGGAAGGGCAGAGGCAGCTGATCGGATGATCTCAATCTTGGAGACAAAGCAGTCCATGAGTTCCGTACACTTGTTGTCGGAGGTGATGGTGGAGAAGACATGGGTGAGGGGTTTAAGAAGACGGTTAACAGTACAGAATAGAAACCGGAGGTTATCTTTGCATTCCAGAATGATCCTGGAATAGTAAGCAGTTTTGGCAGACAAGAATAGGACCCAATAGTGCTTTAAATATGGTCCAGTCAGATCTGGTAGTGAATGGCTAAACCAGTAGTCCTCCCTATCCGTTCAAGTCTGCATCCCTTGGACTTAAGGAGATGAGGGCCATACCAGGGCGAGAGAGAGAAATGGCTTCAATAAGGACTAGGGCATCAAAGTTGGTGGTGAGGGTGTGATTGAGCAGATCGGTAGCTGCAGAAATATCGTGGTGAATGGAGGGCCAAAGACTAGACAGTTGGGATTTCCTAAGTGCAGTTGTAAGAGAGTCGGGAGAGAGTTTTTTTCTAGGGGCGGACATGGAAGGAAGTAGGGTTTGAAGGGAAGAAGGGGGATGTGGGTGAACAGCGATACGAGGAAGTGGTCAGAGATGGCCATATCTGCGATTGGCATAATGGGAGTAGCGAGGCCATGAGAGATGGCAAGGTCAAGGGGATGGCCCTGAATATGGGTTGGGGAGTTTACATGGAGGGAGAGAATAAGGGAGGATAGGAGGGTAGTGAACTCAGGGGAGAGCAAGCATGAGGAATTGAGATGGAGGTTGAAATAACTGAGGAAGAGAAGTCGCTTGGTTCAGAGGCTGAGGGAGGAAAGTAGTGAAGATGTCTCGGTAATAAAAATGTTATGGTACTTGGGTGGGCAGTAGTGAACGAGAATTTGAAATGAGAGGTGAGAGAGGTGGTATAGGGTGAGATGCTCAAAGGAGGAGAAAGTGCCGGAGGAATAGAGGGACAGACCACAGTGCGATTTGGTGATGAGAGCCACACTGCCACCATGATGGGGAGGCTTCATTTAAGGGTAAGGTATCATCACCCCTCAGCCAAGCTTCCTTATAAAAGGAAGGAAGTTATGCTAAACCTTTATAAATCACTGGTTAGACCTCAGCTCGAATATTGTGTCTAATTCTGGGCACCACACTTTAGGAAATATGTCAAGTCCTTGGAGAGGGTGCAAAAGATATTTAGCAGAATGGTACCAGGACTGAAGGAATTCGGTTATGTGGAGAAACTGGGATTGAGAGAAGCTAGGACTGTTCTCCTTATAGCAGGTTAAAGGGAGATTTAATAAGGTGTTCAAAATTATGAGGAGTTTTGATAGTTTGAATAAGGAGAAACTGTTTGCATTGCAATAGAGTTAGTAACCAGAGGACACAGATTTAAATAATTGGCTAAAAGGCCAGAGGGGAAATTAGAATATGTTTTACTCAGCGAATTGCTATGATCTGGAATGCATTGCCTGAAAGGATGGTGCAGGTTCAATCATAACTTTTCAAAGAGAATTGGAATAAAAAGGAAAAGTTTGTAGGGCTATGGGGAAAGATCAGGGGGTGGGACTAATTAGATAGCTCTTTCAGAGAGCTGCAACAGGACAATGTGCCGAATGGCCACCTTCTGTGCTGTATGATTCTAGGATAAGAAAGTGAAAGAGAAAAAATAAATCATCAACACCCTGCATTTATATAGCGCCTTTAACAGAGTATAATGTCCCAAGATACTTTACAGGTGATTATTAAAAAGAATTTGACACCAAGTTGCAAAAGGAGATATTAGGTCAGGTGACACAAGATTGGTCAAAGAGGTATGGTTTAAGGAGCGTCATAAAGGAAGGGGAGAGATAGAGAAGTGGAAAAGTTTTGGGGGGAACACCAGAGTTTAGAGCCTAGGCAGCTGAACGCATGGTTGCCAATGGTGGTACAAAGAAAAGCGGGGATGTGCAAGAGGCCAGAATTGGAGGAGCACAAAGATCTCGGGGGGTTGCAGGGCTGGAGGAGGTTACAAAGATAGGGAGGGGCAAGGCCATGGAGGGATTTGAAAAGGATGAGAGTTTTAAAATCGATGCGTTGTCGGGCTTGGAGCCAATGTAGGTTAGCGAGCACAGGGCTGATGGATGAACAGGATTTGCAAACTAGTTAGGATACGGGCAGCAGCGTTTTGGATGATCTCAAGTTTACGGAGGGCGCAAGGTGGGATTCAGGTCAGGGAAGCATTGAAATAGTCAAATCTAGAGGTAGCAAAAGCAAGGCCAAACGTTTTTGTTGATACCTCATACCACAGCATGAATTTCCAACTATATAAAATGACAGTTGGGAATCTGTGTAAATATACAATTCTTCTTCAAATATATTTTTCCTTGGACATTTTCCTTCCCTCCTCTGTTGTTAAAATTTTGACTGTTCGTGTACAGTCCCATGTGCCAGTTGCACTTCATTATCTCATCTAAGCAGCCATTACTCTGTTGCTGATTGTAGTGGGGGAACAAAATGAGGAAGAAATGGGAAAATGCTGGAGACCATTTTTAAGGAAGCAGTAGCGGGACGTTTGGAAAAGCATAATTCAATCAAGCAGAGTTAGCATGGTTTTATGAAAGGGAAATCATGTTTGACAAATTTGCTGCAGTTCTGAGGATGTAATGAGCAGGGTGGATAAGGGGGAACCAGTGGATGTGGTGTATTTGGATTTCCAGAAGGCATTTGATAAGGTGCCACATAAAAGGTTACTGCACAAGATAAAAGTTCACGGGGTTTGGGGTAATATATTAGCATGGATACAGGATTGACTAACTAACAGAAAACAGAGAGTTGGGATAAATGGGTAATTTTCCGGTTGGCAAACAGTGACTAGTGGGGTGCCACAGGGCTCGGAGCTGGATCCTCAACTATTTACAATCTATATTAATGACTTGGATGAAGGGACCAAGTGTAATGTAGCCAAGTTTGCTGATAATACAAGGATGGGTGGGAAAGCAAATTGTGAGGGCACAAGAAATCTGCAAAGTGATATAGATTGCTAAGTGAGTGGGCAAAAATTTGGCAGATGGAATATAACGTGGGAAAATGTGAGGTTATCCACTTCAGCAGAAAGAATAGAAAAGCAAATTATAATTTAATGGAGAAAAATAGCAAAGAACTGCAGTACAGAGGGACCTGGGGGTCCTTGTGCATGAAACACAAAACGTGAGTATGCAGATGCAGCAAGTAATCAGGAAGGCAAATGGAATGTTGGCCTTTGTTGCAAGAGGGATAGAGTATAAAAGTAGAGAAGTCCTGCTACAAATATACAGGGTATTGGTGAGGCCACACCTAGAGTACTGCGTACAGTTTTGGTCTCCGTATTTAAGAAAGGATATTGGAGGCTGTTCAAAGTGTCATGTATGTAACCATCATGCAATGGTAATCTTCATGTAACTGTTATCTTCATGCAATTCCTGTACACTGTACTTATACCCTAGAAATGCACACCCTGACCACAGTGGGTGAATTTGTGGGAGACACTCCTCACCTGGGTTTCCAGGTATAAAAAGGGAGGTCCCACCCAGGGTCAGCACTCCTTGGTCCTGGGAATAAAGGTTAAGGTCACGTAATGACTGTGTCTGCAGTACATGCCTCGTGTGAGTTTGTAGTACGGTGCAGGGACACCACATTTGGCGACGAGAAATGGGAATCACCGAACCACGAGGATGGCCACTGGTAGCACAGAGGAATGTTACTGTGTGGGTGAGGACTGGGATGACTTTGTGGAAAGACTCCAGCAGAGCTTTGTCACGAAGGACTAGCTGGGAGCGACAGCGGCTGACAAACGGAGGGCGCATCTACTGACTAGCTGCGGACCACAGACGTATATGCTGATGAAAGACCTGCTCGCACCCCAAAAGCCAGCAGACAAGTCCTTCGAAGAGCTCAGCCAGCTGATCAGTGAGCATCTCAAGCCAGCGAGTAGTGTACACATGGCCCGACACCGGTTATACACACAGTGGCGTCGTGAGGGACAATACATCTCGGACTTCGTTGCGGACCTGCGGCACTTGGCCAGTCTCTATAAGTTCACAGACGCCTGCAGGGGGGAGATGTTAAGGGACTTTTTCATTGAGGGCATTAATCATGCTGGGATTTTCAGCAAGCTCATAGAGGCCAAGGACTTGACTTTAGAAGGGGCGCGTTGATAGTTCAGACCTTCATGGCAGGGGAAGAGGAGACCAAGCTAAATTATGCACGCAGCCCTGGTCCCAACGTGGTGATGGACCAGGGAGTTAACATTGTGAACACAGCTAGGGTCCTCGCAGGCAGGCAAGGGCATTTCGAAACTGCCCAGGCAGCAGCAGTCTCTAGGGTGGGCCCGCAACAGGGACAATGGAAAGGGGATCGGCAATTCACGCCATCACGAGGAACAATGCGTCCCGCGATGGGACCATTAACATCCACCATCAGAGTGCTTAGAAACAATCAAATGGGCAATCAGAGAGGAATGCCTGGTAACAGTCCCTTTGTTAACAGCAATCTCAGCTCATGCTGGCGATGCGGGGTAGACATTCTGTGAAAAGCTGCAGGTTCCAGCAATATACCTGCAGGATTTGTAACGTCAGTGGAAACTTGGCCAGGATGTGCAAAAAGGCTGTGGCGAGGCTAATCTGCAAGACAGAAGAACCAGACGAGGGGTCTGCAATGCAGGATGATGCCTGGGGAAAAGCCATGGATGCTGAAGTTCAATGGGTTCACGTGGCTGACGTCCACAGCTCATACATTAAAACGCCACCCATGATGATGAAAGTTTCATTGAATGGCAGCCCGGTGCGCATGGAGCTGGATACGGGAGCTAGCCAGTCACTTATGAGCGCCCAACAATTTGAGAGGCTATGGCCACACAGAGTTAGCAGGCCCAAACTGGAATGCATTGACACGCAGCTACGGACGTATACCAAAGAGATCATCCCAGTGCTAGGCAGTGCAAACTTGGTGGTAACACATAATGGATCACAGAAATGGCTGCCACTCTGGATCGTCCTGGAAAATGGCCCAGTGCTCTTGGGGACGAGTTGGCTAGCCGAGATGAACTGGAAATGGGTGGATGCACACGCCATTTCATCTGTGGAGCGAAGTTCATGCTCACAGGTCCTACAAAAATTCGGGTCACTGTTTCAACCCGGTGTCGGAACGTTCAAGGGCACTAAAGTAGTGATACGCATCACTCCGGACGCCAGACCAGTGCACCACAAAGACAGAGCGGTGCCGTATGTGATGCATGAGAAAATTGAAAGTGAATTGGACAGGCTGCTCAGAGAGGGCATAATTTCGGCCATTGAATTCAGCGACTGGGCAAGTCCCATTGTTCCTGTCCTTAAAGCAGATGGCTCGTTCAGGATTTGTGGCAACTACAAAGCCACCATCAACCGAGTGTCGCTGCAAGACCAATACCCGCACCCAAGAGCGGAGGACCTTTTTGCCACGCTGGCAGGTGCCAAGCTGTTCACGAAGCTGGACCTCACTTCGGCCTACATGACTCAGGAACAGGCTGAAGAATCCAAGCTTCTGACCACCATCACGACGCACAAGGGATTATTTATCTACAACAGGTGTCCGTTTGGCATTCGTTTGGCGGCAGCTATCTTTCAGCGGAACATGGAAAGCTTGCTCAAATCCATTCCTGGAACAATCGTATTCCAACAGGACATTCTTATAACGGGTCGAGACACCGAGGAACACCTCCACAACCTGGAGGAGGTGCTACGCCGACTGGACCGGGTAGGCTTGCGGCTGAAAAAGGCCAAGTGTGTGTTTTTCGCCCCAGTGGTCGAGTTTTTGGGCAGGAGAGTTGCCGCAGACGGGATCCGGCCCACTGAATCAAAAACGGAGGCGATCCGCCGGGCGCCCAGGCCCGGCAACAGGTCGGAGTTGCAATCGTTCCTGGGACTTTTGAACTATTTCGGGAACTTTCTGCCGAACTTAAGCACATTGTTGGAGCCGTTATACATGCTTCTGCATAAAGGTTGTGAATGGCTTTGGGGGGACTGTCAAGAATGGGCTTTCAATAAGGCGAGGAACCTGCTGTGTTCTAACAAACTGTTGACTTTGTATGACCCCTGTAAAAAACTGGTTTTAACGTGCGATGCATCGTCCTACGCGGTTGGGTGTGTGTTGCAGCAGGGTAATAATGACGGCCGACTCCAACCGATGGCTTATGCCTCCAGGTCACTCTCCCAGGCAGAGCGTGGATACGGCATGGTCGAAAAGGAAGCACTCGCTTGTGTTTACGGTGTGAAAAAGATGCACCGGTACCTTTTCAGTAGATGGTTCGAGTTAGAGACGGACCACAAGCCGTTAACATCCCTGTTGTCCGACAGCAAGGCTATCAATGCCAATGCGTCAGCTCACATACAGCGATGGGCTCTCACGCTGGCTGCGTATGACTACACCATACGGCACCAGCCAGGCACCGAAAATTGCGCTAACGTGCTCAGCAGGCTCCCACTGGCCACCACCGACGGGGCAGCGGAGCAAAGCGCTGAGATGGTCATGGCCGTTGAGACTTTTGACACCGCAGGCTCCCTCATCACAGCCTGCCAGATCAAACTCTGGACCCCCTCCTATCCATGATAAAGAAATGTGTCCTGACTGGGGATTGGGCGCCCGCACACAGGGCGTGCGCCGAGGAGGTCAGACCGTTTCAGAGACGGATGGATGAGCTCTCCATCCAAGCCGACTGCCTGCTATGGGGCAGCTGGGTAGTCATGCCCCAGAAAGGCAGGGAAGCGTTCATCAGGGAACTCCACAGCGAGCACCCAGGCATCGTGTTAATGAAGACCATTTCCCGGTCACATGTATGGTAGCCGGGGATTGACTCAGACTTGGAACACTGGGTTCGCAGGTGCACAACGTGTGCCCAGCTGGGCAATGCCCCAGGGAGGCCCCACTCAGCCCGTGGCCCTGGCCCACCAGGCCATGGTCCCGTATTCATGTAGACTATGCGGGCCCGTTCATGGGAAGATTTTTCCTGATCGTTGTCGATGCATACTGGAAGTGGATCGAGTGCACCATATTAAACTCGTGCACGAGATCCATCACTGTGGAGAGTCTGCCTACGGTTTTCGCGACCCAAGGCTTGCCGGACATCCTGGTCAGTGACAATGGCCCGTGTTTCACCAGCCATGGATTCCAGGAGTTTATGTCGGGCAATGGTATCAAACATGTCCGGACAGCGCCATTCAAGCCGGCTTCCAATTGGCAGGTGGAACGTGCGGTCCAAGTCATAAAACAGGGCATGCTACGCATCCAAGGACCCTCCCTTCAGTACCGCCTATCGCGCCTCCTGCTGGCCTACAGGGCCCGCCTGCACTCGCTCACGGGAGTCCCGCCAGCGGAACTCCTCATGAAACGCATGCTTAAAACGCGGCTGTCCCTCATTCACCCAGCCCTGGCAGATATTTTTGAGGGCAAGTGTCAGTCCCAAACCGAGTTCCGTGATCGAAACTCAAGGGGGAGGTGTATAGAAATTGATGACCCGGTATTTGTTCTTAACCATGCTTTGGGACCCAAGTGGCTTGAGGACACAGTCATTGGCAAAGAAAGGAATAGGGTCATAGTGATCAGACTAAACAATGGGCAGATATGCCGCAAACACTTGGACCAAGTAAAGTTTCAGCATAGACACAGAGGAACCTGAAGAAGAGCATGAGATGTCACCCACACCACTGCCAGTGGATGAGCAACGAGGACAATCCACAGCATGCACAGTCCCTGCGGCCAGCCCGGAATCACCTCAAGTGACAGAGATGCATGCCGAGGCTCAGCCACCAGAGCCACAACTGCGGCGCTCCACGAGAGCGTCGACCACCTGAAAGACTTAACCTTTGACACAAAAAGATGATGTCATGTATGTAACCATCATACAAAGGTAACCTTCATGTAACTGTAACCTTCATGCAACTCCTGTACACTGTACTTATACCCTAGAAATGCACACCCTGACCACAGGGGGTGAACTTGTGGGAGACACTCCTCACCTGGGTTTCCAGGTATAAAAGGGGAGGTCCCACCCAGGGTCAGCACTCCTTGGTCCTGGTAATAAAGTTTAAGGTCACGTAGTGACTGTGTCTGCAGTACATGCCTCGTGTGAGTTTGTAGTAAGGTGCAGGGACACCACACAAAGAATGTTCACTAGGTTGATTCCGGAGATGAGGGGGTTGACTAGGTTGGGCCTGTACTCATTGGAGTTCAGAGGAATGAGAGGTGATTTTATCGAACCTTATAAGATAATGAGTGGGCTCGACAAGGTGGATGCAGATAAGATGGTTCCACTCATAGGGGAAACTAAAACTAGGGGACATAGTCTCAGAATAAGGGCTGCCCATTTAAAACTGAGATGAGGAGGAATTTCTTCTCTTTAAGGGTTGTAAATCTATGGAATTCTCTGCCCCAGAGTTGTGGAGGCTGGGTCATTGAATATACTTAAGGTGATTATAGACAGATTTTTGGGCGATAAGGGAGTAAAGGGTTATGGGGAGTGGGCAGGGAAGTGGAGCTGAGTCCATGATCAGATCAGCCATAATCTTATTATATGGTGGAGCAGGCTCGAGGGGCTAGGTAGCCTACTTCTGCTCCTATTTGTTATCCTTTCTTAAATAGAATGGGGGTTTAAATCTAAAACAAAAATATTAAACCAGATTTTATATTTTGTAAACATAAAAAAGTTGACAGTGAGCCTTCATGTGGTGGTTTATTGTTCATTAGCAAAACAGACTGGAGTCATAGGCAGTAATTCTATATGACTAAGGACCTATGACTTGTTTACTTAGGTAGGTTATTTTAGTGATAATTAACAATCCCTAGTTTCACTTTGAGTTATTTATTGAACCACGTAGGCCAATTACGGGAATTGGAAAAAAAACTTTAACCAAGCGCTATCTGTTTCTGACTAATCTACAGTTCCGGCTAGGAACTATAAATATTACATAAATTACTGGAGCAACTGATTTTTATCCTGTGTAGCTAATCTTTGCTACATTGCAACAGTAACTACACTTCATTTGAAAAAGCGCTTTGGGACGTCTGGTGATTGTGAAAGTGCTAGTTTTTCTTTCTAATCTGCAGTATTTATTTCCTGTATCAAATGCCAAGAGTGTGTGTATGCGCACACAACAAAACGACTCCAAAAATTATTTATTTTATTCCACTGTTGCACATATATTAAAATGTTTGTGCGTTTGTAAATACAGATAAACATAAATGCTTCGGCGTCCATGTGCATGTATTAGCGTTGCGCACACGCATGTGTACTCCAACGGTCCAGGCTTCGAAAAAATACAATCGCAACCCATTCGTCGCGCCGTTTATTATTTCCGAGGATCCTCCCTCTGTTGGTGAGGTGCCCAGGACAAGGCGCCGCCCCCGCCTGCCCGTGCGGACAGTGTAACATTTGGGACATTGTTCGAAACCAGTGACGTAGGGTGCCATTCATTCTCCTCCGTGGAGCCGAATCCACTACGTCTTCAGTGACAGGATGAAGGAGCGGGGGGGGGGATGTCTGGAGTAAATTGTTCAGTTACAAGTAATATCATACAGAACACCAACTCTGATGAACCGAACGACATATTAAAACAATTACTATTTAAGATCAAATATTTAATTAGCAAACAAACGACAGAATTACCCTTCTAGACACGCGGTAAGATCTGGTTCCCCCTCCCATGTTAAGAATGGGCGATTCTGAGGTGACGTCAGCCTTTGTTTACAACTGAAAGGGTGTGTGTGTGTGTGTGTGGGCGCGGGACTCGGCGCAGCGGGTGTCGCTTCGCTCAACGCAAACACCTTTCTTTCACAGCACAGTGCCTTTTTTTGTAGACTTAACACAATTTTTTTAAAAATTGGGTGTAAAAGTTTGTTTTTAACCCTCCCCGCTTCCCCCTCAAAAAAAAAATGTTTTCAAATGCAAGCTAATGTTTTCAATTGGCTACCAAAAGAACAACGACAGAGGGAAGAACTACTACCGCTCGCAACAGCAACAGCAGCTCAGAAAACAAAGCCGAGATAACATGCCGCGGCGAAGAGAGAGCTTCCTCCTGCTGGAACAGGCCGTTACAGTCGACTCGAAGGAGATCGACGCCTTAGTGGCGAAAATTGGGGAGACGCTACAGTTCCAGCGGATACCCGGCGGTGGCGGCGGGGCGAAGCAGCAGCAGCAGCTGCAACAGCAGCATCACAACCACCACCAGCAGCAGCAGCAACAATACAAGCAACATCATCACTACTTCCACTACCAGCAGCAGGAGCCTCGTGGTTCAGCCAGGTGTGGAATGTGTTGTATCGAGCGCTGGAAGGCTCCGAGCCGCAACAAACCCTACAGCGTTCCCAGCCGAGCCCGAGACGCGGGGTCCTCGGCGGCCGGCAAGAGTGAGAGCATGCGGTTGCCCCCCGGCACGACGGAACACGAAGCTCAGCAAAAGCTCGAGCAGCTCCTCTCGTCTGGTAACCTGATCAAAGAGGCAGTCCGGCGCCTCCACGCCGACCACCACTATTCGCACATCTACGCCGAGAAGATCACGCTGTAAGCAGGCTGGAAACCCCCACCACCCCGTGAGAATTTATTCTCAATTCGTGAAAGTAACGAAGAGAAAACATTTTAAATTAAAAAAAAACCGACAGTGTAGGTCGTGGCTTACTTTGGAGAACATCGAAACGATCACCACGCGAATTGACACAGGGCTACCGAATATTAGTGTGAAATTAATAGTCTTTTTCCCCCAAAATGATTTGTCTTAACGCACTGTACGGTATTCTTAGGTAGGTTAATAAAACCATTTGGGATCCACCTTTGCACCAGTCCTATGGCTACAGAGTTTTTTTTAATCGATCCAAAAACAAAGGTAATCTTTTGGATGTTGACTTCAATCTAAAGATTGCATTTTTTCAACGGGTATACCTGAGGTTATATAATACACCATGTTTACAGCACGAATCACGCCGTCTGGTGCTTGTTTTTCAAGGAGTCTGACACCGCAATGTCGTTATCAGGCTGACCTTGATTTTTTTTTTCTTTGGACTCCGTGTTTTGACTGACCGTTTCCACAAATGTTTGAATCCCCAAACCGTTTATCAGCAGTGGACTGGATAGTACATGGCAGCTGAACCGAGCCAGCCCGCATTCCAAGAACTCTAGACACAGTACACCAGGAATTCCGCGAACTGTTTACAGTACGTGTCGTACCCCGCTGGCTTTGGGACCTGGTTTAATGGAGAAGTAGGGTTAAGATCGCTGTTATTTAATAGCCACTTAATTTTAGCTACAATAAAATAAAGTGTATACTTCGTAACGGAGTACTTTGTTGTTCCTGTTATCCAGGAATTGATGTCTTGAATAAAATATGGCAGTTAAACAACAGTTTTTCTTTGTTTTCTTTAAAATATATTTTGCATGGGTTTATTCAGTTGGAAAGGAAATATGTGGTTTGGTGCATGACTACCACAGGAACTGGTTTTCTGTACTAATAAGGAAATAATGAAGGCGTGCGAGTATAATATATATCCTGATGTGTGTAGGGGTATGATTCTTCACCCATTTGTATTTCGGTCAGGTCCACACAGCATTGTTAGCAGTAGTGAATATTTGCACAATGAGGGGTTCTGGTAGATAGGGAGAAGCTTCAAGCTCCAATTGTAGTGCAGATTATTGATAAATGCAAGTTATTTTAATGCACTACACGTGTCCCTTTGTGTATTGAAATGTTTTGCCATTTCTTGAAGCTTCTTTCATGGATCTGCAACCGTGATTTGCTGTAAATTTCCAGTGGTGGCTGTTGAATAGCAGAATTAGTGCTGGAGTGAGCTGAAACATGTAATTTTTGTTGCGCTTTAGGTGGATAAATTTACAATCTAATGTAGATTAACTGGAGGGATTTTCTAAAACACTAAACTGCAATGCTCCTGTTGTGCTTTAAGCATCAAAATTAATATTTTTTTAATACTAATTAATTTTAAGTTATATGCTGTAATTATAAAGATGGTGCAGTGGTCTATTGGAAAAATGCCTCATCAGATAATCACATTTATCAAGAGTCCGACCAATGGGATATTTGGGGTTTGTTTGAATCTGCAAAAACCCACAATCAGGTTATTCTGAATAATTTATTTAAAGTAATAACTTGTATTGAAGGAAATATTGTGGATTTGATCATTTTTATTTTTGAAAGAGTTCCTTTCGTTTCAAGGATTTGACAAGAAATTATCTCAAAGAAGCAATATTGGATTTAATAATTAGAGTGGAAACTATATTTGCAATTTAACATTGCTTCTAAATGCCTATGGCTTTCTTTTCAGTGCTAAGTTAAAGGCTGATGTTGCTGACAAACCTGACTGAGTCTGCCATTTCAATGCAGTCGTATAAATTACCATTTTTCCAACACTTGTTGATTCCACTACATTTGGAATTGTTAAATTTAGTTAATGGGATGTCTGCAGAGAAAACGATTTTGTCCTTTTGTGCAGTTCCCTGAAGTCAATTTTCAGAAACTAAACCATTAGTATCAGAAAAAGGAAGGAACAGAATTAGCATTGCGTTCAGACTATCAAAACTCTACCAGTTTCAAGGTGGCCATGTAGCTGGTTCGTAGCTTATTGAAAAAAAAGAAATGTATCAGAAGGTTCACGAGGTTGATTCCTGAGATAAAGGGGTTGTCTTATGAAGAAAGGCTGGGCCTATACTCATTGGAGTTTAAAAGAATGAGAGGTGATCTTATTGAAACATATATAAGATTCTGAAGGGGCTTGATGGGGTAGATGCAGAGAGGATGTTTTCACTCATGGGGAAATCTAGAACTAAGGGGCATTGTTTCAGAATAAGGGGTCGCCCATTTAAAACGGAAATGAGGAGGAATTTCTTCTTTGTGAGGGTCGTGAATCTTTGGAATTCTCTACCCCAGAGAGCTGTGGTGGCTTGGTCATTGAATATATTTACAGTAGAGATAGACAGATTTTTGAATGATAAGGGAGTAAAGGGTTCTGGCGGAGCAGGCTCAAGGGCCCAAATGGCCTTCTCCTGCTCCTGTTTCTTATGTTCTAACAGGTTACAGGAAAACACAAGGGAAATAGAAAGTATACATAAGAGTAAAGATTAGCCAATAAATCGAGTAAACGGTCGAACATGTGGTGGATCCTATAAAATCTGAAGAGAAAATAATGAGACTGGTGAAATTAAATTATAGAATGAGTGTATTCAAGGTTCAGACAGTACAATGTCAACAAACAAAATTAGAGAGCCATGAGAAAACACAAGTGAAACAGGAACAAATAAAGAAAAAAAAAATTATATTATAATTGTTCCCATGTTCTTGGCCCAACCCTGCATTGAACATGCCCACTTCCTGGATTGCGTTGCGTAATGGCTGTGAATGAATTGCTTCTATTTGCAGGGGCTGGAATTTTAAGGCATATACCACTTCATGTAGGGGAGGGCTTTGTTCCCCTAGCCATGTTCTTATTAGTGTTTATATATTTTTTTTATCATATATGCTATTCTACATTCAGTATATCCTGTATATTTATTGTGTTCCAGGAAATGGGTCATTAATATATTTGCAGGCTTCTGCATGCTGAATAGTATGATCTTTGCCTTATCCCACAAGTTTATCGGGCAAACAAATTATGACCAATTCAAATAACCGCTTATTTATCAATCAACTTGACTAAACGTGAACAAATAAAACAGCAAAATAAACCCAATGAGGAACATATAGCAGAAAGCAAAGCCTTTATGTACTTGTATGATTGCATAACGCAAGGGTGTAACAAGGAAACACCTGTTACCTGGACTGGAGCTCCACGCCTTTTGCACATGTATTTACTCAGTCTGCCTTCACAGAGATTGAATAAACTGTAATATGAGGCAAACCTTGTTTTTTCCGCACTACCCCACTTTAAGTATGTCATCTTGACTTAAATTGGAGGGGGCCGAAATTCGGCCTCCCGATAAGTTCTCTGGGTGGCAGCCATGGGACAGTGCAGAATGGCCGCTGACTTGCAACGGAATGTCTGTCATTAGAGAAATTCAGCTCAGGGCTTTTTTGCTGCGGTGGAGATCCACCTCGCTCCTCCCACTTCCGCCCTGCACCCACTGATGCATCGCTAAAGATGTCATCAGAGCGCGGAACGCAACGGAGCTGCCCCGGTAGGGAAATTCAGCACCAAAAGTCTTCCGGCCGCCGATCGATGCCCCCAACAGCTTTTTGTGTCGGTGCACTGCTTGTTTGTCCTTGGTTGGCCACCCTTAAAGGAGAGGTGGCGCTGCTGGCAACGCCATTTTATTTTTTTTGTTGGCCGACTGCCAGATCATCCTGACATTTATGCCCCTGAGTTTGGCTGGGCCGGCTGCCTGGCACCCCCTCTTGGGTGCCAGGCCACTGGCCCGGCCGAAACACTCCCTGGTGGACCTAACTTAAAAACATGCAGAGCTTGCAGCGGCTCTCCCCTTTAACAGAAGGAGAGACGTTGTGACGCGCCAGTACTGATAACTGACAGCGGTGGAGACTCTGTCACGCTTCCACGTCCACCCCACTAGTGATGGTCACTTCGTTTTCGCCCCCATTATGACCAACTTCCGCCCCGCTCGAAAGAAAATGACAAAGAGCTGAATTTCACAGGATGGGCCGCCGCATCCATTGTAGCGGCCAAAACAACAAAAGCAGTAGGTATGACCTGTTTGAATTGAGTTGCGGGGGTGAATTTCGGCCCCGAGGTCTTCTAACTATCCTCCAGTATTTTTTAACTCTTTGCATCAGTGAAGGCTCTCACAGCATTTCCTTTAACAAAATAAAAATTGGCTGCCTTTGCAGCTGTTTCCAAACTCTCTCTTATTCTCAGATCTTTATCCCCACTCAACGATGGTAAGAAATCAAAGGGTGAGAGGTGTCCTCCGAATCACCCAGACACGCTAACAAGTTTTTTCTATTTTAGCCTCGTTTTTAAAAAAAAACTTCTCATGAACATATTAACCAAATTTTGCCTTATTACTGATGTGCATCCCACATGGGACTATTCTGAGTAATTCCTTTAAAGCAAGCTTTAAGTTAAAAGCCTATTTAAAAATAATAAAGCATCCTTTCCATGGAAACAAATTGGCAAAAAAATCCAGAAACATGGCAGTAATAGAGTGTTATGTGACATAGTGCAATCAGATTGAACTTGACCAGGGAGTTATAGTTCTTGTGGAGAAATTATGTGTTAGAGAGAAATGCATCTTGGGAATTATAGTTTTCCATTTCTAACTAACACCCGGCAATGTGTTCAACACCAAATTTACAAATAACAGCAAAAAAAAAAATCAAAAGTTAAAGATCAGTAATTTTCTGTTTTATGTAGTTTAGGTGATTAAATACAAATCCTGCGTTTGTTTGGGATGAGATTTAATTTGAGTTGATAAAGGGAGCTGGTGTTTGTGCTGAAGCTAAAGAGTCTTTACAAAGTGGTTTGATGCTAACCTTGAACATTGTAAGTCAATGACACTCAGACTATGGTGAAGGACCATCTGTTCAAATGCTGATCATTGGAGAGTCGACTAGAAAAACTCTCTGTAGTGCTACACCAACAACTGCTTCAGCAAGAATAAGAAATCCACTGTGGGAGATACAGCAACAATATAAATGTAAAGTAAATAATTGGGAATAAAAGATTTGTGTTAGTATTAGGCAGTCCCTCGTAGCTAGGATGACCCACTTCCACACCAAAAAGGGATGAGTTCACAGGTGTTTTAATGAGGGACCTGATATTCCAGGTCCTGAACTACGTATTAAAGGGTGGAAGATGCCTGTGCGTGGATTTAACGTGGGGTGGCCGTTACACACCAGGAAAGAACAAATCTGCTATCAATAATGTGTGTAATATTTCTACCTTGAGTCAGTGATGTGATACATTCCTTCAGTAAAAGTGCTGTATTGCAGTGATGGGTAAACAGCTGTCACATTTAGTCTGCAGCAAGACACGGTAAAGGTCAGAAGCCACACACCAAGTCTCGGACTACTTGTAAGCAATGCCATGGGAGCAGGGTTGCCAACTCTAGTTGGACGTATTCCTGGAGGCTTTTATCACATGACCTCTTGCTTGCAACTGCTCTGCCCAGTCAAACAGCCTTTTTCCCCCATCTCTAATAATTTCATAACTAACGAAATGAAAATGTTCAAAGAAAATGAAAAAAAAACTTTTTAAAATGCCTATGATTTTCCTCCTGGGTTGCTCGCAGCAGTGTCCGGGTGATTAATCTTTAATTCCTGGAGATTCCAGGGCATTCCTGGAGATTCCAGGGCATACCTGGAGAGTTGACAACTCCACATGGGAGATCCAGTTGGATATTTAACATTGATTACATTTTTTTTCACTAATATTCCTTTTAATGATGTGAAGCCTTCACCATATGTTCTTGTCCTCTCTGACGCTGTCTTTGATTGAAGGAAGTATGTAGGTCATTCAACATACTGCAGATGAAGGTTTTTGTTCAGATTGAAAAAGAATATTGCAGAGCAGTGGGTATACCTTCATGTTCTTCATTTCAGTGACAACACCCATGCTGCTTTCTGGGCCTTTTAATATAATTAAGCTACGATGTATATGTGCATTGTAAGGTGTGGTGTTCTATGAATTGGCCAAGGGGCTGCATTGACCTTTATGTGGCATAGCTGGGCAATGTAAGCAATTTAATCATCTGGTAATCCTGTGCTGCAGAATCAATTTGTAAATGAAGATCATGGAAAAGGATAGCTTCTGGGGAAATGCTTTTGTTGTCTTCTTTATAATTACCATCCTTCAAGCTGTAAAGGTTTGGAGCACTGCAGTGAGGGTGATCTTATCTTAAGCAATATATGAAGAATCCGACCTAAACCAAGGACAAGATGATCTACTGCAGGAAAGCCCAAAGATCTGTAAATCTTTTGGCATGTTCATTGTCTTTTTAAGAGCATTTATTGAATGATTTAAATTCACATCTCCAACCCAGAGTGATTTTATTATTTATGACATATTTATAGAATGACAAAGCTTATATAACACGTTACTCTATAAATACGTGGCATAAATAATAAAACCACTGTGAGTTGGAGGAGAAATACATTTGAATGTACAATTTAGTTCCATGGTGAACCAATCCCTATAGCCATATTTTCAGTAAAGACGATTTGAGTGTCCCTACTGCAACTCTGGCTTGAATCAGTTTTAGTCAGTATAATCCGTAAACAAAATCTGGGACTTTCCACTCTATGACTCGGTAAAATGTTGCCTGTACCAACAGTGCCATCAGGGAAGCATGGCTTACATATTTAAAAATAAATAAATGTGATTTGTCAATTCATTCCAATGGATAAAAAAAACCTGCACCATGCCATAGTGTAAATGACAAGTAGATAAATAGAGTAATCTGGAATTCTCAAAAAAGTTGTTGAGGTTCGATCAATTGATAATTTCAAAACTGAGATTAATAGATTTTTTTTTAGGTAAGGGTATTAAGGAATATGGGACCAAGGCAGGTAAATGGAGTTAAGATAAAGATAAGCCAAGATCTAATCGAAAGGCAGAACAGACTCAAGGGGCTGAAAATGCCTACTTCTGTTCCTATGACCAGAATTTAAATCTGGAGGCGGGTTAGGAGGGGCTAGAAAGCGGTCGGGAAACCCGCAGGCCTTGCCGAATTTATCAGCAGGGCCTGATTAGCATTTCAAAGCTCTGTTTCCCACCTGCAGCAGCCAAATGGAGAGACTGGCTGGCTGCGGCCAGGAAGGCCTGCAGAACGAGGCCGCAGAGAGAAGGGAGGGATTGGGTGATTGGAGCTGGCTGGAGTAGCATCAGGGGGAAGTGGGGGGGCGGGAGAGGATCGGAGCCAGCCTGAGGAACATTGTGGGGAGGAGTATCGGGGCCAACCGAGGAGCATCGGGAAGGGGGAGAGAGAATCGTGGCCGGCCGGAAGAGCATTGGGCAGGGGGGAGGGAGGGTTTGGTCGGAGGAGCATCGGGGTGGTGGAGGATCAGGGTCGGACTATCATCGGATTGGGGCTGGAGTAACATCGGCAGGGGTGAGGATCGGGGCTGGACTAGCATTGGTGCGAGGGTGGTTGGGACTCAGGATCCAGAGGAGCATCGGGACTGGAGAGGGGAGTCCAGGGGCCAGAGGGGGGAATCGGAGCCTTCGTGGAGGATCGGGGGCTTCGTGGGGTGAGGGTGGGGGGAATTGGATGCCTCAGGGTGGGGATCGGAGGAGCGGGCAGGGGGAGGACGGCAGCCTTGTGTGGAGAATAGGAGGCCTTGGGGGTAGGGGGGGGGGAAATCGGAGGGCTCGGGGGGGTGGTATCCAATCACGATGGGTGGGTGAGGCAGGGCCGCTGGATCCAAGAGATAAGTGGAAATACACTTGGCTCCTTGATTCAGCAGTCCTCGTATTATTTTAGCTGGTGGGTTCCCCGCAGCCAGAGAAACCCGACTAGCTACAGTTAAATTTGTAATGGTGGTTAAATCTGAGGTATGTCAGCTTCATTATAATACTTAAATGGGCAACTCTCCACCTGGGAGCAGGTTGACTGCCCGCTCTGCTTCCCGCCTCCATTAAAACTGTAAGTGAGTAGGTTGGAGACGGGCTGGGGTTGGGATTCAGTTTTTTAACGCTTTAACCTCCCACCCAACCTCAACCCACCCATTATTTGGGATTACATTTCCCCCTCTATGTTCCAAGTGTTGTGTATGGAGAAAGAGTCAGACTGTGAGCTCAAAGTAAAGTGTGACCGTAGTCTTTTATTGCAGGTTTCCAGAATGCCTCTCCAACCTGTGAAGCCTCCTTAAATACTGTACTCCCAAGGTATTATGGGATACCTTGGAACTCCAGGGGAAGAGCCTTCTGGTGGCTGTACAGAGTAAATACAAGTCCACAGAAACAACACTCCCCCCGCGAAAAAGTCAATAGTGTAACTATTTACAATGTGAGTTGATCTGAAGCCCTTCTCGTCTCGGTGTGAAAGCTGGTATTGTTGAATCATTTGTTGGGCCCTCGCTGGGCTGCTATGGATGATGGGTTCTGCTTTGTGGTCAACCGTGGTGCCAGTTGCCACTAGTGTGTATGTTGGGGGATCAAAAAAGGTAGGGTCCAAGGTGGGTTGCTCAGGATAGTCCGTGAATCTAAGTTTGATTTGGTCCAAGTGTTTCCGGTGAATGAGTCCATTTGAAAGTTTGACCCGAAACACCCTGCTCCCCTCTTTGGCCACGACAGTGCCGGGAAGCCACTTGGGACCTTGTCCATAATTTAATACAAATACAGGATCATTGATTTCAATCTCGCATGACACATTTGCGGTATCATAGTATGCACTTTGTTGAAGCCGCCTGCTCTCTACCTATTCATGCAGATCAAGGTGAATTAACGAGAGCCTTGTCTTAAGTGCTCTTTTCATGAGCAGTTCAGCAGGTGGGATCCCAGTGAGCGAGTGGGGTCTTGTGCAGTAGCTAAGCAGGACTCGGGATAGGCGAGTCTGCAGTGAGCCTTCAGTTACCCTCTTCAAGCCTTGCTTGATGGTTTGCACTGCTCTCTCTGCCTGACCATTGGACACTGGTTTAAACGGGGCAGATGTGACATGGTTGATCCCGTTACGGGTCGTGAATTCTTTGAACTCAGCACTGGCCCGTTGTCGCTCACCAGGACATCGGGTAAGCTGTGTGTGGCAAACATGGCCCGCAGGCTTTCAGTGGTGGCAGTGGACATGCTAGCCGACATTATCTCACATTCAATCCACTTGGAGTACGCATCTACAACCACAAGGAACATTTTACCCAAGAACGGGTATGCATAGTCGACGTGTACCCTAGTCCACGGTTTGGAGGGCCAAGACCATAAACTTAGCGGTGCCTCCCTGGGTACATTGCTTAACTGTGAGCATGTATTACATCTGTGAACGCAGGACTCTAAGTCTGCATCGATACCGGGCCACCACACGTGGGATCTGGCTATTGCTTTCATCATTACGATGCCTAGGTGGGTACTGTGGAGGTCATTGATGAAGGTGTCTCTACCCTTCTTGGGGACCACTACTTGATTGCCGCACAGAAGGCAGTCTACCTGTATAGACATTTCATGTTTACGCTGCTGGAACGGCTTTATCTCTTCCTGCATTTCCACGGGGACACTGGACCAGCTCCCGTGACGCACACATCTTTTGACGAGAAATAATAAGGGGTCCTGGCTTGTCCAGGTTTTGATCTGCCGGGCAGTGACGGGTGATTGATCACTCTCAAATGCTTCCATAACCATGGCTAGATCTGCGGGCTGCGCCATTTCCACCCCTGTGGTGGGCAATACAGCCTACTGAGAGCATCGGCGCAGTTTTCTGTGCCTGGCCTGTGGCGGATAGCGTAGTTGTATGCGAACAACGTGAGGGCCATCCCTCGATGTGGGCTGATGCATTGGTATTTATCCCTTTACTCTAGGAAAACAAGGATATAAGTGGCTTATTGTCAGTTTCCAATTTGAATTTTAGCCCAAAAGTACTGATGCATTTTCTTTACCCCATAGACACACGCTAACGCTTCTTTCTCAATCATGCTGTAGGCTCTCTCAGCCTTAGACAGACTCCTGGATGCATAAGCAACCGGTTGCGGTTTCCCGAAATCATTAACTTGTTGCAATACACACCCGACGCCATATGACGACGCATCACATGCTTGTACCAAACGCTTACATGGATCATACAACACAAGCAATTTGTTTGAGCATAACAATTTTCTCGCTTTTACAAAGGCATTTTCTTGGCTTTTGCCCCAAACCCATTCGCCCCCTTTTTGTAGTAAGACATGTAGTGGTTCTAGCAGTGTGCTGAGATCCGGTAAGAAGTTACCAGAGTAGTTCAAGAGTCCGAGAAACGACTGCAGCTCCGTCACGTTCTGTGGTCTCGGTGCGTTCTCGATTGTCTCCGTCTTTGCGTTAGTGGGCCTGATGCCGTCCGCCGCAATCCTCCTTCCCAAGAACTCCATTTCAGGCGCCAGGAAAATGCACTTCGAGCGTTTTAACCTGAGCCTCTCGTGGTGAGTCGTCTAAGAACCTCCTCCAGGTTCTGCAGGTGCTCGACTGTGTTCCGACCTGTGACCAAGATATCGTCCTGGAAGACCGACTTCAGTAAACTTTCCATCTTCCTCTGGAATATCGCCGCCGCTGATCGCATTCCAAACGGGCATCTATTATAAACAAAAAGACCTTTGTGTGTGCTGAGGGCCTTCGATAATTCCTCCAGTTCCTGCATCATGTAGGCTGAAGTCAGATCCAGCTTTGTGAACGTCTTTCCTCCTGCCAGCGTTGTAAAGAGGTCGTTGGCCTTTGGTAGTGAGTATTGGTCCTGCAGGGAGAAACGATTGATAGTTACTTTGTAATCGCCACAGATTCTGATGGTGCCGTCACCCTTGAGGACTAGGACAATAGGACTGGCCCACTCGCTGAACTCGATTGGTGAGATGATGCCCTCTCTTTGCAGCCGGTCTAGCTTGATCTCTACCCTTTCTCTCATCATGTATGGTACTGCTCTCGCCTTGTGATGGATGGTTCGCGTCCTCGGAATTAGGTGGATCTGCACTTTTGCTCCTTGGAATTTCCCGATGCCTGGTTCGAACAGCGAAGGAAATTTGTTTAAGACCTAGGCACACGAAGTGTTGTCAGCGGGTGATAGCGCTCGGATGTCGTCCCAGTTCCAGCATATCTTTCCCAACCAGCTCCTGCCGAGCAGCGTGGGACCATCGCCCGGTACCACCAAGAGTGGTAGCTTGTGCACTGCTCCATCGTACGAGACCTTTACGGTAGCACTGCCAATTATAGGAATCAGTTCTTTTGTGTAAGTTCTTAGTTTCGTGCAAACTGGAGTTAAGACTGGCCTTGAGGCCTTGTTGCACCACAACCTTTCAAAAGTCTTTTTGCCCATGATGGACTAGTTCGCACCCATGTCCAGCTCCATTGACACTGGGAGTCCATTTAGTTTAACATTCAGCATTATTGGGGGACAATTCGTGGTGAATGTGTGCATCCCATGTACCTCTGCCTCCTCGATCCGAGGCTCTGGTTCGTCGTGATCCTCCGTGGATCTGTCTTCCTCTGCAACATGGTGGTTTGCAGGTTTAACAAGCTTTGCGGCTCGCCTGCACACTCATTGGAGGTGTCCCATTGTTCCACAGCCCTTGCAAATGAACTCTTTGAATCGGCATGAATGGAAATGATGATCACCCCCGCAGCACCAACAAGGTATTAATGGCCTTGCATTCATCACCCTTGATGGTGGTCTCTGAGTCAGCTGCGGACGTGCAGCTGCAGGCATGTGTGACCTGCCCTGTACTTTACGCTTCGAAACCAACATTACTTTGTTCGCAGTATTTGTAGCAGCACTTGTGTGCTGAGTGATTTGCTTCATATAGTCACTGGTGGCAATGAATGCCTGAGCTATCGCTATGGCTTTACTCAAGGTTGGGGTCTCTACAGTCAAAGGTTTGTGAAGTATGGTTTCATGGCCAATGCCAAGTACGAAAAAGTCTCTGAGCATGTGCTCCAAATGTCCTTCAAATTCGCAATGTCCTGCAAGGCGTTTTAGCTCGGCGACATAACTCGCCACTTCCTGGCCTTCAGACCTTTTGTAGGTGTCGAAACACTACCTCGCCATCAGAACGCTTTCCTTCGGGTTCAAATGCTCTCCGACCAGTGTGCACAAATCTTCGTATGATTTCGCCGTGGGTTTCGCTGGAGTGAGCAGATTCTTCATGAGGCCATACGTTGTTACCCCACAGACGTTGAGAAGCATCGCCCTTCGGTTAGCAGTGCTCTCTTCCCCATCTAGCTCATTGGCCACGAAGTATTGGTCGAGTTGCTCCACAAAATTTCCCAATCATCTCCCTCCGAAAATTTCTCCAGGATGCCCAATATTCCCTGCATCTTTGGGTTCGCTATCTGTATCTTGTCGCCAGTTGTTGTGTATGGAGAAAGGGTCAGCCTGAACACTGTGAGCTCAAAGTAAAATGTGACCTTAGTCTTTTATTGCAGGTCTCCAGAGTGCCTCTCCAACCTGTGAAGCCTCCTTAGCTACCTGTGCTCCCAAGGGATCATGGGATCCCTTGGGACTCCATGGGAAGAGCCCTCTGGTGGCTGTACAGTGTAAATACAAGTCCACATATATAACACTGAGAGCATGTTCAGTTTCTTTTGTCCTACTACAAATATAAAGGGGGAGAAATCCGGTAGCTTAGCACCTCCCGTTAGCACCTGGGGGGAGGGCTTAGGGGCGCTAAGGGTTTAACGACTAGGTGCGGCAAATGCAGCGACCCTCATGAACTTCAGTGCCGGTTTAGCATTGGCACTAACATAAAAGGGGCCCAGCAGTCAGGAGAAGCAACAGAGGTCGGAGCGGAGCAGGTCGGGAGTAGCGCGGCGTGTAAAAGGGGCTCAGCAGTCGGGATAAGCAGCGGAGGTCGGAGCGGAGCAGGTCATGAGCAACGAGGCCCATAAAAGGGACCCAGTAATCGGGACAAGCAGTGGAGGTCGGGGTGGAGCAGGTCGGGAGCAGTGAGGCCCATAAAAGGGGCCCAGCAGTCAGGAGAAGCTAGCTGATGCAGCGTCAAAAAGCAAAAAGCAAAATAGAAGTTAAAAAAAAAAATCGAAGTGTGACGTCACAGCCAAGTGGGTAAGTGATTGGCTGGTGGATTGGTGAGTATTTTTTCTTTTACTTTTTCTTTTTCTTTTCTTATCAGTAGGAAACTTTTGGCATTGTTGCCAAATTAAGTTAATCTAAGGGTTAAGTCATGGCAGGAGAGCCCAGAGCCGTGTCATGCTCTTCTTGTACTATGTGGGAAGTCAGGGACACGCTGGCTACGATGTGTGTGGGAAGTGTGTCCAACTGCAGCTCCTGTCGGACGGCATTGCGTCACTGGAACTGCGCATGGATACAGTCTGGAACATCCGCGATGGTGACGACGTCGTGGATAGCACGTTTAGTGAGTTGGTCACACCGCAGGTAAAGGTTACACGGACAGATTGGGAATGGGTGACCATCAGGAAGAGAAGGGGATGGAAGGTAGTGCAGAGGTCCCTTGCGGTCACCTCCCTCCAAAACAGTGTTACCATTTTGGATACTGTTGATGGAGGTGGCTCATCAGGAGAAGGCAGCAGCAGCCAAGTTCATGGCACATGGGTGGCTCTGCTGCACAGGAGGGCAGGAAAAAGAGTGGGAGAGCTATAGTGATAGGTGATTCCATTGTAAGGGGAATAGATAGGCGTTTCTGCGGCCACAAACGAGACTCCAGGATGGTATGTTGCCTCCCTGATGCAAGGGTTAAGGATGTCTTGGAGCAGCTGCTGGGCATTCTGGAGGAGGAGGGTGAACAACCAGTTGTCGTGGTGCATATAGGTACCAACGATATAGGTAAAAAATGGGATGAGGTCCTAAAAGCTGAATATAGGGAGCTGGAAGTTAAATGAAAAAGTAGGACCGCAAAGGTAGTAATCTCAGGATTGCTACCAGTGCCACATGATAGTCAGAGTAGGAATAACAGGATAGTTCAGATGAATATGTGGCTTGAGGAATGGTGCAAGGGCGGAGGGATTCAAATTCCTGGGACCTTGGAACCGGTTCTGGGGAAGGTGGGACCAGTATAAACCGGGCACTTGGGCAGGACTGGAACCGATGTCCTAGGCAGAGTCTTTGCTAGTGCTGTTGAGGAGGGTTTAAACTAATATGGCAGGGGGATGGGAATCTATGCAGGGAGGCAGAGGGAAGTAAAAAGGGGACAGGAGCAAAAGGTAGGAAGGAGAAAAACAAGAGTGCAGGGCAGAGAAATCAAGGGCAAAAATCAAAAAGAGCCACATTACCACATAATTTTAAAAGGACAAAGAGTGTTAAAAAAACAAGCTGGATGAATTAACTGCGCAGATAGCTGTTAACGGAGATGATGTAATTGGGATTACAGAGACATGGCTCCAGGGTAACCAAGGCTGGTAACTCAACATCCAGGGGTATTCAATATTCAGGAAGGATAGAGAGAAAACAGGGAATTATAGACCGGTCAGCCTGACCTCAGTAGTGGGTAAAATGATGGAATCAATTATTAAGGATGTCATAACAGCGCATTTGGAAAATGGTGACATGATAGGTCCAAGTCAGCATGGATTTGTGAAAGGGAAATCATGCTTGACAAATCTTCTGGAATTTTTTGAGGATGTTTCCAGTAAAGTGGACAAAGGAGAACCAGTTGATGTGGTATATTTGGACTTTCAGAAGGCTTTCGACAAGGTCCCACACAAGACATTAATGTGCAAAGTTAAAGCACATGGGATTGGGGGTAGTGTGCTGACGTGGATTGAGAACTGGTTGTCAGACAGGAAGCAAAGAGTAGGAGTAAATGGGTACTTTTCAGAATGGCAGGCAGTGACTAGTGTGGTACCGCAAGGTTCTGTGCTGGGGCCCCAGCTGTTTACATTGTACATTAATGATTTAGACGAGGGGATTAAATGTAGTATCTCCAAATTTGCGGATGACACTAAGTTGGGTGGCAGTGTGAGCTGCGAGGAGGATGCTATGAGGCTGCAGAGTGACTTGGATAGGTTAGGTGAGTGGGCAAATGCATGGCAGATGAAGTATAATGTGGATAAATGTGAGGTTATCCAGTTTGATGGTAAAAACAGAGAGACAGACTATTATCTGAATGGTGACAGATTAGGAAAAGGGAAGGTGCAATGAGACCTGGGTGTCATGGTACATCAGTCATTGAAGGTTGGCATGCAGGTACAGCAGGCGGTTAAGAAAGCAAATGGCATGTTGGCCTTCATAGCGAGGGGATTTGAGTACAGGGGCAGGGAGGTGTTGCTACAGTTGTACAGGGCCTTGGTGAGGCCACACCTGGAGTATTGTGTACAGTTTTGGTCTCCTAACTTGAGGAAGGACATTCTTGCTATTGAGGGAGTGCAGCGAAGATTCACCAGACTGATTCCCGGGATGGTGGGACTGACCTATCAAGAAAGACTGGATCAACTGGGCTTGTATTCACTGGAGTTCAGAAGAATGAGAGAGGACCTCATAGAAACGTTTAAAATTCTGACGGGTTTAGACAGGTTAGATGCAGGAAGAATGTTCCCAATGTTGGGGAAGTCCAGAACCAGGGGTCACAGTCTAAGGATAAGGACTAAGCCATTTAGGACCGAGATGAGGAGAAACTTCTTCACCCAGAGAGTGGTGAACCTGTGGAATTCTCTACCACAGAAAGTAGTTGAGGCCAATTCACTGAATATATTCAAAAGGGAGTTAGATGAAGTCCTTACTACTCGGGGGATCAAGGGGTATGGCGAGAAAGCAGGAATGGGGTACTGAAGTTTCATGTTCAGCCATGAACTCATTGAATGGCGGTGCAGGCTAGAAGGGCTGAATGGCCTGCTCCTGCACCTAGTTTCTATGTTTCTATGTTTCTAAAGGAAAGCGAGGTGCGGTAGCGTTACTAGTTAAAGAGGAGATTAATGCAATAGTAAAGAAGGACATTAGTTTGGATGATGTGGAATCTATATGGGAAGAGCTGCGAAACACCAAAGGGCAGAAAACGTTAGTGGGAGTTGCATACAGACCATCAAACAGTAGTAGTGAGGTTGAGGATGGCATCAAACAGGAAATTAGGGATGCGTGCAAAAAAGGTACAGCAATTATCATGGGTGACTTTAATCCACATATAGATTGGGCTAACCAAACTGGTAGCAATACCCTGGAGGAGGATTTCCTGGAGTGTATAAGGGATGGTTTTCTAGACCAATATGTCGAGGAACTAACCAGAGAGCAGGCCATCCTAGACTGGATGTTGTGTAACGAGAGAGGATTAATTAGCAATCTTGTCGTGCGAGCCCCTTGGGGAAGAGTGACCATAATATGGTAGAATTCTTCATTCAGATGTAGAGTGACACAGTTAATTCAGAGACTAGGGTCCTGAACTTAAAGAAAGGTAACTTCGATGGTATGAGACGTGAATTGGCTAGAATAGACTGGCGAATGATACCTAAAGGGTTGACAGTGGATAGGCAATGGCGAACATTTAAAGATCACATGGATGAACTTCAACAATTGTACATCCCTGTCTGACATAAAAATAAAATAGGGAAGGTGGCTCAACCGTGGCTAACAAGGGAAATTAGGGATAGTATTAAATCCAAGGAAGAGGCATATAAATTGGCCAGAAAAAGCAGCAAACCTGAGGACTGGGAGCAATTTAGAATTCAGCAGAGAAGGACTAAGGGTTTAATTAGGAGGGGGAAAATAGAGTAAGCTTGTAGGGAACATAAAAACTTCTGTAGATATGTGAAGAGAAAAAGATTAGTGAAGACTAATGTAAGTCCCTTGCAGTCAGAATCCGGTAAATTCATAATGGAGAACAAGGAAATGGCAGACTAATTGAACAAATACTTTGGTTTTGTCTTCACTAAGGAAGACACGAATAACCTCCCGAAAATACTAGGGGACCGAGGGTCTAGCGAGAAGGAGGAACTGAGGGAATTGAGGGAAATGCTTATTAGTCAGGAAATGGCGTTATGGAAATTGATGGGATTGAAGGGCGATAAATCCCCAGGGCCTGATAGTCTGCATCCCAGAGTACTTAAGGAAGTGGCCCTAGAAATAGTAGATGCAATGGTAATTTTCCAACATTCTATGGACTCTGGATCAGTTCCTATGGATTGGAGGGTAGCTAATGTAACCGCACTTTTTAAAAAAAAGAGGGAGAGAGAAAACAGGAATTTATAAACTGGTTAGCCTAACATTGGTAGTGGGGAAAATGCTGGAATCAATTATTAAAGATACAATAGCAGCGCATTTGGAAAGCGGTGACAGGATCGATCCAAGTCAGCATGGATTTATGAAGGGCAAATCATGCTTGACAAATCTTCTGGAATTTTTTGAGGATGTAACTAGTAGAGTGGATAAGGGAGAACCAGTGGATGTGGTGTACTTGGCCTTTCAAAAGGCTTTTAACAAGGTTCCACACAAGAGATTAGTGTGCAAAATTAAGGCACATGGTATTGGGGGTAATGTATTGATGTGGATAGAGAACTGGTTGGCAGACAGGAAGCAAAGAGTGGGAATAAACGGATCCTTTTTAGAATGGCAGGCAGTGTCAAGTGGGGTACTGGAAGGTTCAGCGTTGGGACCCCAGCTATTTACAATATATATTAATGATTTAGATGAAGAATTGAATGTAATATCTCCAAGCTTGCAGATGACACTAAGCTGGGTGGCAGTGTCAGCTGTGAGGAGGATGCTAAGAGGCTGCAGGGTGACTTGGACAGGTTAGGTGAGTGGGCAAATGCATGGCAGATACAGTATAATGTGGATAAATGTGAGGTTATCCATTTTGGTGGCAAAAACAGGAAGACAGATTATTATCTGAATGGTGACAGATTATTGAAAGGAGACCTGGGTGTCATGGTATATCAGTCATTGAAAGTAGGCATGCAGGTTCAGCTGGCAGTAAAGAAAGCAAATGGCATGTTGACCTTCATAGCGAGAGGATTTGAGTATAGGAGCAGGGAGGTCTTACTGCAGTTGTACAGGGCCTTGGTGAGACCATACCTTGAGTAGTGTGTGCAGTTTTGGTCTCCTAATCTGAGGAAGGACATCCTTGCTACTGAGGGAGTGCAGCGGAAGGTTCACCAGACTGATTCCCGGGATGGCAGGACTGATATATGAAAAAAGACTGGCTTATATTCACTGGAATTTAGAAGAATGAGAGGGGATCTCATAGAAACATATAACATTCTGCCGGAATTGGACAGGTTAGATGCAGGAAGAATGTTCCTGATGTTGGGGAAGTCCAAAACCAGGGTCACAGTCCAAGGATAAGGGGTAAGCCATCTAGGACCGAGATGAGGAGAAACTTTTTCACCTAGAGAACTGTGAACCTATGGAATTCTCTACCACAGAAAGTTGCTGAATCCAGTTCGTTGGATATATTCAAAAGGGAGTTAGATGTGGCCCTTACAGCTAAAGGCATCAGCGGGTATGGAGAGAAGGCAGGAGTGGGGTACTTGTCATGTATGTAACCTTTATGTAACAACACTGCAATACTGTATATACATAAGAAATGCACACCTTGACCACAGGGGGTGAACTTGTGGGAGACACTCCTCACCTGGTCACCCAGATATATAAAGGGAGGTCCCACGCAGGGTCATCACTTCTTGGTCCCGTGAATAAAGGTTCAGGTCATGGAGTGACCTTGTCCATAGAATGTGCCTCGTGTGGATTTGTGGTATTGTGTAAGGACTTTACATTGGCGACAAGAAACAGGAATCAACGACCCACGAGAATGGCCCCGGCAGCACAGATGAACAGTATTGTGTTGGTGAGGACTGGGACGATTTCATTGGAGAGGTTCCAGCAGAGTTTTGTCACGAAGGACTGGCTGGGAGATGCAGCGGCCGACAAGTGAAGGGCTGATCTGCTGACCAGCTGTGGACCTCAGACTTACGCGCTCATGAAAGACCTGCTAGCACCCGAGAAGCCGGCGGACAAAACCTTTGAAGAGCTCAGCAAACTAATCAGTGAGCACCTCAAACCAGCGAGCAGCATACACATGGCCCGACACAGATTCTATACATACCAACGTCGGGAAGGACAGAGCATACCGGATTTCGTTGCAGACTTCACAGACGCCTGCAGGGGGGAGATGTTAAGGGATTTCTTTATTGAGGACATCGGTCATGCTGGGATTTTCAGAAAGCTAATTGAGACCAAGGATTTGACCTTGGAAGTGGCGGCGTTGATGGCTCAGACTTTTATGGCGGGGGAGGAGGAAACCAAGATAATATACACGCGCAATTCTGTGATGGATCAGGGAGTCAATATCATAAACGCACGACACAGAACCCCGCAGGGAGGCAAGGGCAGTTCGAGACACCCCAGGCAGCAATAGACCCAAGAGTAAGTCTCCAAACAGAGACAATGGCAGGCTGAACGGACATTTATGCCTGCCCAGTGGACAATGCGGCCAGGAATGGGGCCATTGACACCCACTAACGGTGCTCAAGAGCAGTCAAAGGGACAATCAGTGAGGAATGCCTTGCAACAGCTCTTTTGTTCACAACAATGGGAATCTCAGTTCATGCTGGAGGTGTGGGGGCAGACATGCTGCCAGGACTTGCAGGTTTCAACAGTTCGTCTGCAGAAATGTAACCTTAGTGGCCATTTAGCCAGAATGTGCAGAAAGCCTGTAACCAGGCTAATATACGAGGCGGATGAACCAGATGAGGGTTCTGCGAGGCAGGATTACGCTTGGGGCAAATCAATGGACGCTGAAGTTCAGCGGGTTCATGTGGCAAACATTTACAGCTCATACACCAAAACGCCACCTATGATGATGAAAGTCCTATTAAACCACATCCCTGTACGCAGGGAGCTGGACACAGGGGCCAGCCAGTCACTCATGAGTGTTCAACAATTCGAAAAGCTGTGGCCACTCAAAGCCAGCAGACCCAAACTAGAACGCATTGAGATGCAATTACGGACGTACACCAAAGAAATCATTCCAGTGCTAGGCAGTGCAATGTTGACGGTCACACACAATGGATCGGTGAACCGGCTGCTACTTTGGATTGTCCCGGGCAATGGTCCCGCACTGTTGGGGAGGAGCTGGTTAGCTGAGATGAACTGGAAATGGGGGGATGTGCACGCCATGTCATCTGTGGAGCGAAGTTCATGCTCACAGGTCCTATAGCAATTTGAGTCACTATTTCAACCTGGCGTCGGGACGTTCAAAGGTACCAAAGTGGTGATACGCATCACCCCGGACGCCAGACCAGTGCATCACAAAGCCAGAGCTGTGCCATATGTGATGCGGGAGAAAATTGAGAACGAGTTGGACCGGTTGCTGAGAGAGGGCATCATTTCGGCCATTAAACTCAGCGACTTGGCAAGCCCCATCGTTACCGTCCTAAAAACGGATGGCTCGGTCAGGATCTGTGGCGACTACAAGGCCACTATCAACCGGGTGTCCCTACAAGACCAGTACCCACTCCTGAGAGCAGAGGATCTTTTTGCCACGCTGGCAGGCGGCAAGCTGTTCACCAAGTTGGACCTCACTTCAGCCTACATGACCCAAGAACTGGCCAACGAATCTAAACTACTGACCACCATCATCACGTACAAGGGACTGTTTGTTTACAACAGGTGTCCGTTTGGCATTCGATCAGCGGCCGCGATTTTTCAAAGAAACATGGAAAGCCTGCTCAAATCCATTCCTGGAACAATCGTATTTCAGGACGACATCCTCATCACCAGTCGTGACACCGAGGAACACTTCCACAACCTGGAGGAGGTGCTACGCCGACTGGACCCGGTAGGCCAGTGACTCAAGAAGTCTAAGCGTGTGTTTTTGGCTCCCGAGGTCGAGTTTCTGGGCAGGAGGGTTGCTGCAGACAGGATTCGATCTACCGAATCCAAAACGGAGGCGATTCGACAAGCGCTCAGGCCCTGCAACACATCGGAGTTGCGTTCATTTCTGGGACTCTTGAACTATTTCGGGAACTTTCTGCCGAATTTAAGCACATTGTTGGAACCGCTACACATACTCCTGTGTAAGGGTTGCGATTGGTTTTGGGGGGACTGTCAGGAACGGGCTTTCAATCGGGCGCGGAACCTGCTTTGTTCAAATAAGTTGTTGACCCTGTACGACCCCCGTAAGAAATTGGTTCTGACATGTGATGCATCGTCCTATGGGGTTGGGTGCGTGTTGCAGCAGGGTAACGCTGAGGGCCAACTATAACCTGTGGCTTATGCCTCCAGGTTGTTCTCTCAAGCTGAATGGGATTATGGGATGGTTGAGAAGGAAGCACTCGCATGTGTCTATGGGGTGAAAAAGATGCATCAGTACCTTTTTGGCAGGAGGTTTGAATTAGAAACGGACCACAAGCCGTTAACATCCCTGCTGTCAGACAGCAAGGCCGTCAATGCCAATGCGGCAGCTCGCATACAGCGATGAGCTCTCACGCTCGCTGCGTATGACTACACCATCCGGCACCGGCCCGGCACCGAAAATTGCGCTGACGTGCTCAGCAGGCTTCCACTGGCCACCACTGAGGGGGCAGCGGAGCAAAGCGCTGAGATGGTCATGGCTGTCGATGCCTTTGACAGCGCAGGCTCCCCATCACAGCCCGCTCGATCAAAATCTGCACCAACAGAGATCCCCTCCTATCCTTGATTAAGAAATGTGTCCTGACTGGGGATTGGGGACTGGAGCATCCCCTGAAGAGGTCATACCGTTTCACAGACGGATGGATGAGCTCTCCAGCCAAGCCGACTGCCTACTCCACAGTGAGCACCCAGGCATTGTGCTGATGAAGGCCATTGCCCGGTCACATGTATGGTGGCCAGGAATTGATTCAGACCTGGAACACTGTGTTCGCAGGTGCACGACATGTGCCCAGCTAGGTAATGCCCCCAGGGAGGCCCCGCTCAGCCCGTGGCCCTGGCCCACCAAGCCATGGTCACATATTCACGTAGACTACGCGGGCCCGTTCATAGGAAAAAATGTTTCTCATTGTGGTTGATGCGTACTCGAAATGGATCAAGTGCATAATTTTGAATTCGTGCATAACATCCACCACCGTGGAGAGTCTGCGCGCAGTCTTTGCGACCCATGGCTTGCTGGACATCCTTGTTAGCGATAATGGCCCATGTTTCACAAGCTACGAATTCCGGGAGTTCATGTCGGGTAAAGGCATTAACCATGTCAGGACAGCATCGTTCAAGCCGGCCTCCAATGGCCAGACGGAACGTGCGGTCCAAATCATAAAGCAAGGCATGCTCCGGATTCAAGGACCCTCCCTTCAATGCCGCCTATCGCGCCTCCTGCTGGCCTATAGGTCCTGACCGCACTCGCTCATGGGGGTCCCACCCACGGAGCTACTCATGAAACGAACACTCAAAACTCGGCTGTCCCTCATTCATCCAGTCCTGTCCGACATTGTTGAGGGCAAACGCCAGTCCCAAAACGAGTACCATGACCGAAATTCAAGTGGGCGATGTATAGAAATTGATGACCCAGTATTTGTTCTCAATCATGCTTTGGGGTCCAAATGGCTTGAGGGTACTGTAATAGACAAAGAGGGGAATAGGGTCATAGTGATTAAACTTAACAACGGGCAGATATGCCGCAAGCATCTGGACCAAGTTTAAAAAAAAGGTTCAGCATGGATACTGAGGAACTGAGGAAGATCATGAGATGGTATTCACACCACCGCCAGTGAACGAGCAACAAGAACATTCAGCAGCATGCACAGTCCCTGTGGCCAGCCCGGACAGGCCGGAATCTCCACAGGTGACAGACATGCATACCAAGGCTCAATAACCAGAGCCTCAACTGCGGCGCTCCATAAGAGAGTGCAGACCACCCGAGAGACTTAACCTATGATCCCAATAAGATGTTGAGAGGGAGGTGATGTGATGTATGTAACCTTTATGTAACAACACTACAATACTGTATATATGTAAGAAATGCACACCTTGACCACAGGGGGTGAACTTGTGGGAGACACTCCTCACCTGGCCACCCAGGTATATAAAGGGAGGTCCCACGCAGGGTCATCACTTCTTGGTCCAGTGAATAAAGATTCAGGTCATGGAGTGACCTTGTCCATAGAATGTGCCTCGTGTGGATTTGTGGTATTGTGTAAGGACTTTACTATACTGAAGTTGCATGATCAGCCATGATCATATTGAATGGCGGTGCAGGCACGAAGGGCCGAATGGCCTGCTCCTGTACCTATTTTCCATGTTTCGATGTTACCACTTGGGCTTCTGGCGCCTCACAGATCGTGACATCATAAAGTGCGCAGTGTCCCATTATCGCCCCGGATGAAAAATTGACTCTCACACCTTGCCTTAGCACTGGGCGTGAACAACGGCAGGAAGAGGAGGCGGTATCTATTTGGATATCTGTTGTAGGAGCAGTATTTAAAGGGATCAACATCCGATTTATTTTTAGTTGCCAATCGATGCTGCCTTGTCATGGTCACATAGCGAAAGAGCCATTTTTAGTGAGTTAAGCATTTCTTAATTTCAGAAGTGTTCTGCTGGCTAAATATTTGTCACTTTCATTTTGCTGAGATTTCAAAGTTCTACATTTGCATACATTAATGGGAGATGTACTGGCACTCGACCTCGCCCTGCAGCATCAACGTCGGAGGCAGAGAAAAAGATTGCAAAATGTTGCCGGAGGGAGGAGGGTCAACAGGGCTCTCAACAGGAAGCCTTACCCTCCCAGGGTATTCCGGGAGTACTTCTACATAAATTTAACTGAGGAGCAGTGTCTTAGAAGGTTCCGCTTCACCAATGATGTGGTAACAGAGTTCTGCCACCTCCTGCAGCCAGACTTCCAGCCTCAGATCAGGGTGACCACGACTCTCTCAATGGCAGTTATTGTCACCCACAATTTCTACGTCAGTGGATCCTTCCAGTCTGTAAAAGGAGACATATGTAACATATCGCAGTTTGCCATCCATTGCTGCATCCGGGAGGTCACAGAGGCTCGCTACAGAAGGAGAAGGTTCTAGATTTCCTTCCCCATCACCAGAGAGAAGCAGGATGAGCGTGCATGTGGCTTGGCCAGGATAGTAGGCTTCCCCATGGTGCATCATCATCATCTCCATCATCGGCAGTCCCTCGGAATCGAGGAAGACTTGCTTCCACTCTTAGCATGAGTTCTTAGGTGGCTGTACAGTCCAATACGAGAACCACAGTCTCTGTCACAGGTGGGACAGACAGTGGTTGAAGGAAAGGGTCGGTGGGGAGTCTGGTTTGCCACACACTCCTTCCGCTGCCTGCGCTTGATTTCTGTATGCTCTCGGAGACGAGACTCGAGGTGCTCAGCGCCCTCCCAGATGCACTTCCTCCACTTAGGGCGGTCTTTGGCTAGGAACTCCCAGGTGTCAGTGGGGATGTCGCACTTTATCAGGGAGGCTTTGAAGGTGCCCTTGTAACGTTTCCGCTGCCCACCTTTGGCTCGTTTGCCGTGGACGAGTTCCGAGTAGAGCGCTTGCTTTGGGAGTCTCGTGTCTGGCATGCGAACTGTGTGGCCTGCCCAGCGGAGCTGATCAAGTGTGGTCAGTGCTTCAATGCTGGGGATGTTGACCTGAACGAGAACACTACTGTTGGTGCGTCTGTCCTCCCAGGAGATTTGTAGGATCTTGCGGAGACATCGTTGGTGGTATTTCTCCAGCTACCTGAGGCGTCTACTGTCCATGGTCCACATCTCTGAGCCATACAGGAGGGCGGATATTACTACAGCCCTGTAGACAATGAGCTTGGTGACAGTTTTGAGAGCCTGGTCTTCAAACACTCTTTTCCTCAGGCTGCTGTAGGCTGCACTGGCGGTGTTGGATCTCGTCATCAATGCCTGCTCTTGTTGATAGGAGGCTCCCGAGGTAAGGGAAGTGGTCCACGTTGCCCAGGGTCGCGCTGTGGATCTTGATGTCTGGGGGGGCAATGCTGTGCGGCGAGGACAGGCTGGTGGAGGACCTTTGTCTTACTGATGTTTAGCATAAGGCCCATGCTTTCTTACGCCTCAGTAAATATGTCCATTCCGGATGTGGATTGGATCTGTGATGGATCCGTTGGTAAGGATCACGGCCTGCATATCATCGTGGAGCAGGCGGAGGATAGTGACATACTTTTGGGGGCATCCAAAACGGAGGAGGACGCTCCATAGACCCTTGCGGTTAACAGTGCCACATGCCTTTGTAAGGTCGAAGAAGGCCATGTGTAAGGGCTGGCGCTGTTCTCTGCATTTTTCCTGCAGCTGTCACGCCGCAAAAATCATGTCAGTTTTGCCCCGGAGGGGCTGATATTCGCACCGCGACTCCAGGAGGAGCTCCACGGCCATGGGGAGAAGACAGTTAAGGAGGATTCTAGCGACAACTTTCCCAGTGCCTTTAGCAGGGAGATTCCTCTGTAGTTGCCGTAGTCGGACTTGTACCCTTTTTTAAAGGGCATCATTGACTGTATCCATGTCGCTTTGTCGGCACCACATAACAATCCTAAGGTATTCCGTAACCGCAAAGGCTAGCACTCATTTAATGTTGGTGTTCAACCACAGACAACAAATCCTCACCGTCAATGCCCACGAGTGGGAGGGCAGAAGATTGGGAAGCTTTTAAAAGCCAGCAAAGAATGACAAAAAAATTAATTAAGAAAGGGAAGTTAGACTATGAAAGTAAACTAGCACAAAATATAAAAACAGATAGCAAAAGTTTCTACAGGTATAAAAAAAGGAAAAAAATGGCTAAAGTAAATGTTGGTGCCTTAGAGGACGAGACCGGGGAATTAGTAATGGGGAACATGGAGATGGCAGAAACTCTGAACAAATATTTTGTATCAATCTTTACGGTAGAGGACATTAACAATATCCCAACAGTGGATAGTCAAGGGGCTATAGGGCGGGAGGAGGAACTTAACACAATCACAATCACTAAGGAGGTGGTACTCAATAAGATAATGGGACTAAAGGCAGATAAATCCCCTGGACCTGATGGCCTAGGGTCTTAAGAAAAGTAACGGCAGGGATTGTGGCTGCATTGGTTGTAATTTACCAAAATTCCCTGGATTATGGGGAGGTCCCAGCAGATTGGAAAACTGCAAATGTAATGCCCCGATTTAAAAAAGGAGGCAGATAAAAAGCAGGAAACTATAGACCAGTTAGCTTAACATCTGTGGTTGGGAAAATGTTGGTGTTATGTCTGTAATGTACTTATGAATGATTCCATGAGGCAATGTGTCGTACTCAAACTATAGTGACCTTGGCCCTTTAATCGTAACTCCAGAGTGAGGCAGCTGCATGGTGGCTCCCCTTTTATACAGCCCCTGCCACCAGGGCTGGAAACCCCGGTCTCCACCAGTTGCATCCTCGAGTGGTACCAGCATGTATATACACAGTGTAAACCTTATTGGTAATATATCAGATAAACAAGTCTCCATCTTAAGCAACTATACAGTGACTACAGAGAGAGTATAGCTATAGTCTGCATATATAACATCACTCTCCCCCATCCTTTGTGCCAATTACCTTTGCACTATGTGCTCTAGCTTAGCTCTCCCCAGAATTAAGTGCCAATATGATGTGATTGGGATTATGGAGACGTGGTTCCAGGATGATCAGGGCTGGGAACTCAACATCCAGGGGTATTCAACATTCAGGAAAGATAGAATAAAAGGAAAAGGAGGTGGGGTAGCATTGCTGGTTAAGGAGGAAATTAAGGCAATATCAGGTAAACAATTCTCCATCTTATGCAACTATACAGTGTTTATACAGAGAGTATACAGAGAGTCTGCATATATAACAGCTGGAATTCATTATTAAAGAAGCAGTAGCAGGACAAGCAAAATTTGGTCAGGCAGAGTCAGCATGGATTTATGAAGGGGAAGACATGTTTGACAAATTTGCTGGAATTCTTTGAGGCTGTAAAGAACAGGGTGGATAAAGGGGAACCAGTGGATGTGATGTATTTGGACTTCCAGAAGGCATTTGACAAGGTGTCACATAAAAGGTTACTGCACAAGATAAAAGTTCACGGGGTTGGGGTAATATATTAGCATGGATAGAGGATTGGCTAACCAACAGAAATCAGAGAGTCGGGATAAATGGTTCATTCTCTGGTTGGCAACCAGTAACTAGTGTGGTGCCGCAGGGATCAGTGCTGGGACCCCAACTATTTACAATCTATATTAACGACTTGGAAGAAGGGACTGAGTGTAACGTAGCCAAGTTTGCTGACGATACAAAGATGGGAGGAAAAGCAATGTGTGAGGAGGACACAAGAAATCTGCAAAAGGACATAGACAGGCTAAGTGAGTGGGCAAAAATTTTGCAGATGGAGTATAATGTTGGAAAGTGTGAGGTCATGTATTTTGGCAGAAAAAAATCAAAGAGCAAGTTATTATTTAAATGGAGAAAGATTGCAAAGTGCTGCAGTACAGCAGGACCTGGGGGTACTTGTGCATGAAACACAAAAGGATAGTATGCAGGTACAGCAAGTGATCAGGAAGGCCATTGGAATCTAGGCCTTTATTGCAAAGGGGATGGAGTATACAAGCAGGGAAATCTTGCTACAGCTATATAAGATATTGGTAAGGCCACACCTGGAATACTGCGTGCAGTTTTAGTTCCATATTTACGAAAGGATATACTTGCTTTGGAGGCAGTTGAGTGAAGGTTCACTAGGTTGATTCCGGAGATGAGGAGGTTGACTTATGAGGATAGGTTGAGTAGGTTGGGCCTGTACTCATTGGAATTCAGAAGAATGAGAGGTGATCTTATCGAAACCTATAAGATTATGAGGGGGCTTGACAAGGTGGATGCAGAAAGTATTTTTCCACTGATGGGGGAGACTAGAACTAGAGGGCATGATCTTAGAATAAGGGGCCGCCCATTTAAAACTGAGATGAGGAGAAATTTCTTGTCTCAGAGGGTTGTAAATCTGTGGAATTCACTGCCTCAGAGAGCTTTGGAAGCTGGGACATTGAATAAATTTAAGACAGAAATGGACAATTTCTTAAATGATAAGGGGATAAGGGGTTATGGGGAGTGGGTAGTGTGTTATGTTCAGAATAAATCCACAGGACTATAATATCGCAAGCTCAAACTGTTGTGACTTTGGTCTCTTTATTCAGACTCCAGAATGGGGAAGCAGCATGGTGAGTCACCTTTTATACCTGCTTGCCCCAGGGTGCACAGGTGACCCTTATGTCTCCTACAGGTGTGCCCTCTAGTGGCAAGTCTTACATTTTGGTAAGGTTTACATACATACATAACACAGGAAGTGGAGCCGAGTCCATGATCAGATCACCCTAGTGAGGTCATTAGCACTTGATTTAGCGCTCCAGTTCTTTCTTGAAGCATTAACAAGCAAGTTACCGGGAGGTCAGAATGAATAGTGCCTGCCGCTACTTTTTCAACTTTTCAAAATTTAATATCCCAATTGGGGCGCTACCAAATTTCTAGCCTAAAAAGTCTGCATTTGCTGAACGTTTAAAACAGTAATAAACATAGGACTGCAGACACTATTGACAAACCAAGGATTGTCAAGATGATTGACGGAATTAGCATCCAGGCATCCAGTCCCATACCTAATTTAGGCAGACATTATGCACACAATCATTTTCATAACGCCCCAACTCTCCTGAAGGTGCTGACTTGTGCTGGAGCCACCTGCTGATATCTTGGCCAAATGACCATTTATCATGGGTGGTCCTACACAGTGAATGTTGCAGCTATTTGCAGGTAAGGGCATCACAGCAACGCCCAATCCTCTTACACAATGTCTACATTGCACACATCCCAGCCGGAGCTACGAGGAGTAGGAACTCTGGCTGATTTTATTTCCCCCTGCCACCCACCGTGATGCTGAGCCCAATTGTAGCAGCCATGTTGTTGCACCAGCTGAGATCAGATAATTCACCACAGACTTTTTAAAAAAAGAAACAAACAAAATGACAGTGTCAGTTGCACAATGGGTATCTCTCAGATTTCCTGTTAGTCACCAATGATTAAAAATATAGGATAAACAACATGGTGCAGGCTGATATTAATCCAAGGTCATAATACTGGAAAGATAAATCTACTACTATTTCATGTTTAAGCTTCATCCACTGTTATTGTTTGTATCCAGTTTGTGTAACTGGACAAATATCATAAACCAATAACTAAGAAAGTCAGAGAACATATCGCAAACTAACATGAGTTTAATTGTTGTATTTGTTGTAGATTTTGTCCCTGTTTTGCTTTGATTTAGCAAAGTACAATCTTTAGGATTAGTCACTACAGATTGTAACTGCCAAAGTTCATGTAAAATTCATCCGAACTTTGAAAATGCTTGCGTAAATTAAATTTTTGGGGGGCAAAGTAGATACCTCATTTACTAGGTGACTTGAGGAATGGTGCACAAGGGAGGGATTCAAATTCCTGGGACATTGGAACTGGTTCTGGGGGAGGTGGAACCAGTACAAACCGGATGGTCTGCACCTGGGCAGGACCGGAACCAATGTCCGAGGGGGAGTGTTTGCTAGTGCTGTTGGGGGGGAGTTAAACTAATATGGCAGGGGGATGGGAACTTATGCAGGGAGAAAAAAGAAAGTAGAATGGGGGCAGAAGCAAAAGATAGAAAGAAGAAAAATAAAAATGGAGGGCAGAGAAACCTAAGGCAAAAAGCAAAAAGGGCCACATTACACCAAAATTCTAAAGGAGCAAAGTGTGTTAAAAAGACAAACCTGAAGGTTCTGTGCCTCAATGCGAGGAGTATTCGGAATAAGGTGGACGAATTAACTGCACAGATAGCAGTTAACGGGTATGATGTAATTGGCATCACGGAGACATGGCTGGGAACTCAACATCCAGGGGTATTCAACATTTAGGGAGGATAGACAGAAAGGAAAAGGAGGCGGGGTGGCATTGCTGGTTAAAGAGGAAATTAATGCAATAGTAAGAAAGGACATTAGCGTGGATGATGTGGAATCGGTATGGGTGGAGCTACAGAATACCAAGGGGCAGAAAACGCTAGTGGGAATTGTGTACAGACCTCCAAACAGCAGTAGTAAGGTTGAGGACAGCATCAAACAAGAAATGAGGGATGCATGCAATAAAGGGACAGCAGTTATCATGGGTGACTTTAATCTACATATTAATTGGGCTAATCAAACTGGTAACAATGCGATGGAGGAGGATTTCCTGGAGTGTATTAGGGATGGTTTTCTAGACCAATATGTCGAGGAACCAACTGGGGAACTGGCCATCCTAAACCGGGTGATGTGTAATGAGAAAGGACTAATAAGCAATCTTGTTGTGCGAGCCCCTTGGGGAAGAGTGACCACAACATGGTAGAATTCTTTATTAAGATGGAGAGTGACACAGTTAATTCAGAAACTAGGGTCCTGAACTTAAGGAAAGCTAACTTTGATGGTTTGAGGCGTGAATTGGATAGAATAGACTGGAAAATGATACTTAAAAGGTTGACGGTAGATAGGCAATGGCAAACATTTAAAGATCACATGGATGAACTTCAGCAATTGTACATCCCTGTCTGGAGTTAAAAATAAAACGGGAAAGGTGGCTCAACCGTGGCTAACAAGTGGCTAACAAGGATAGTGTTAAATCCAAGGAAGAGGCATATAAATTGGTCAGAAAAAGCAACAAGCCTCAGGACTGGGAGAAATTTAGAATTCAGCAGAGGAAGACAAAGGGTTTAATTAAGAGGGGGAAAATAGAGTAGAAGAAGAAGCTTGCCGGGAACATAAAAACTGGCTGCAAAAGCTTCTATAGATATGTGAAGAGAAAAAGATTAATGAAGACAAACGTAGATCCCTTGCAGTCAGATTCAGGTGAATTAATAATGGGGAACAAAGAAATGGCAGACCAATTGAACAAATACTTTGGTTCTGTCTTCACGAAGGAAGACACAAATAACCTTCTGGAAGTACTAGGGGACCGAGGGTCTAGTGAGAAGGAGAAACGAGAGGATATTCTTATTAGGCGGGAAATTGTGATAGGGAAATTGATGGGATTGAAGGCCGATAAATCCCCAGGGCCTGATAGTCTGCATCCCAGAGTACTTAAGGAAGTGGCCCTAGAAATAGTGGATGCATTGGTGATCATTTTCCAACAGTCTATCGACTCTGGATCAGTTCCTATGGACTGGAGGGTAGCTAATGTAACCTCACTTTTTTAGAAGGTAGGGAGAAAGAAAGCGGGTAATTATAGACCGGTTAGCCTGACATCAGTGGTGGGGAAAATGTTGGAATCAATTATTAAGGATGAAATAGCAGCGCATTTGGAAAGCAGTAATAGGATCGGTCCAAGTCAGCATGGATTTATGAAAGGGAAATCATGCTTGACAAATCTTCTAGAATTTTTTGAGGATGTAACTAATAGAGTGGACAAGGGAGAACCAGTAGATGTGGTGTATTTGGACTTTCAAAAAGCTTTTGACAAGGTCCTACACAAGAAATTGGTGTGCAAAATCAAAGCACACGGTATTGGGGGTAATATACTGACGTGGATAGAGAACTGGTTGGCAGACAGGAAGCAGAGAGTCGGGATAAACGGGCCCTTTTCAGAATGGCAGGCAGTGACTCGTGGGGTGTCGCAGGGCTCAGTGCTGGGACCACAGATATTTACAATATACATCAATGATTTAGATGATGGTATTGAATGTAATATCTACAGGTTTGCAGATGACACTAAACTGGGTGGCAGTGTGAGCTGTGAGGAGGATGCTAGGAGGCTGCAGGGTGACTTGGACAGGTTAGATGAGTGGGCAAACGCACAGCAGATGCAGTATAATGAGGATAAATGTGAGGTCCACTTTGGGGGCAAAAACGCGAAGACATAATATTGTCTGAATGGCGGCAGATTAGGAAAAGGGGAGGTGCAACGAGACCTGGGAGTCATGGTTCATCAATCATTGAAAGTTGGCATACAGGTACAGCAGGCGGTGAAGAAGGCAAATGGTATGTTGGCCTTCATAGCTAGGGGATTTGAGTATAGAAGCAGGGAGGTCTTACTGCAGTTGTACAGGGCCTTGGTGAGGCCTCACCTCGAATATTGTGTTCAGTTTTGGTCTCCTAATGTGAGGAAGAACGATTGTGCTATTGAGGGAGTGCACTAAAGGTTGACCAGGCTGATTCCGGGGATGGCAGGACTGACATATGAGGAGAGACTGGATCAACTGGGCCTTTACACATTGGAGTTTAGAAGGAGGGGAGGGGATCTCATAGAACCATACAAGATTCTGATGGGACGGGACAGGTTAGATGCAGGTAGAATGTTCCCGATGTTGGGGAAGTCCAGAACCAGGGGACACAGTCTTAGGATAAGGGGTAGGCCATTTAGGACTGAGATGAGGAGAAACTTCTTCACTCAGAGAGTTGTTAACCTGTGGAATTCCCTGCCGCAGAGAGATGTTGATGCCAGTTCATTGGATATATTCAAGAGGGAGTTAGATATGGCCCTTACGGCTAAGAGGATCAAGGGGTATGGAGAGAAAGCAGGAAAGGGATACTGAGGGAATGATCAGCCATGATCTTATTGAATGGTGGTGCAGGATTGAAGGGCCGAATGGCCTACTCCTGCACCTATTTTCTATGTTTCTTTGTTTCTATTAGACTTTAGACCTTCACTTTCAGCTGACTTAGACTGTTTCTCAGAAGACATGAGTCCTTCATATAAACATGTGTTGAATTCCTCGCTGATAACTTACTAAACCATTGCAGATCAGCAAGGTTTCTGGTTTAATCCTCGGTCTGCTGTTATCTGATTTTAGCTGGGGGTGGGGGAAGGTATATTACAATCAGGCTTAGTGCCTCTGGTTAATGAGTGAAAAAGTTAGCTGTAGTTCCCGATCACACTCTGCAGACCCCTGATGATATACATGTGTGAACAGATTTAGGCTCATCTAGGATGTTGGAAAGAGTCCAAATCTCTGTTATAAATTCATGTTGACATAGATAGTTTCTTGGATTCAGTGGCCTCAGTTGCTCCTGTAAATGATCTGAATATCTTACCTTATAGAAGTTGGCTCACACTACCCCACATACTTGTATGATAATGTAACCTGGGGTGTAACAATAGTACTCCCATGAGACCTGACCTCGATATTCATGTCTTTCACAGATGCACTGCTTCAATCTTTCCAAAAGTGGACCGAGCAAACACTTGGTGAATCGAGACCCAATACAAATCAATGTTATTACTTTATTTCATGGTATTTCTTCGTATGTGGCTCGGTGTCAATTTTTTTTTTGTCTTATAGCTCTCCTGTGAAGCACCTTGGGACATTTTACTATGTTAAAGGCGCTATATAAATATAAGTTGCTGTTACTTTATTTCATAGTAAGGCAAACATACCGACTGGCAGTAATAATTTGACTCACTTAATTCAAACAGTAGAACTTATGTTTCCAGTATTGCCAATCCTACCACTTCATTAATCAGGAGACAAACTCTTAAAAATCATGATTTAATATAGAAGACATAAAACAATAGCGATTGACAGTTGGTTCATTAGTGGCTTTATTTAATCTCTAACAGGTCACAGCTCCTTACAAAAACTGTTATGTATGTTAATGTATATACTGTAACACGAGACCACTGAATGTACCTTCACCCTGTATACACCATACCTGTACCACCAGAGGGTGCCACTGCTGGAGACCTAAGGTTCACCTGTACACTGCAACTCAAGGAGCTGCAATAAAGGATTAAGGTCACTACAGTTCAAGTACTATACCCTTACCTCATGGAGTTGTTATTAGAGTGCTTACATATACTATAACTGGCGACGAGGTTCCGAATTTCCACACACAACATGTCTAACCTAAGCAACTTCCAACAATTCACTGATGGGGAAGATTGGGATGCCTTTGTGGAAAGGCTAGAACACTTTTTCATCGTGAATGACCTGGCTGGGGACTCACCGGCCTCGCTGACGGACAAGCGCAGAGCCATCTTGCTCAGCAGTTATGGGCCCAATGTCCACGGCCTCGTCAGGGACTTGCTAGCCCCAAGACTTATGCGGAGCTCATAACTTTAATACAAGAACAACTCAAACCTAAAGAGAGCATCCTCACAGCCAGACACCGGTTCTACACCCATCAGTGGCCCGAAGGCCAAGAAATTGCTAAATATGCTGCAGATCTAAGAAGGTTGGCTGCACCATGTGATTTTGGCGACCACCTCACCGAAGCACTAAGGGACATCTTCGTTATTGGAATCGGCCACGAGGACCTCCTCGATAAGTTTCTCTCTGTGGACACTACGGTCACCCTGTAGAAGGCAATCAAAGTGAGCCAGGCATTCATGATATCGGTCTGCAACTCCAAAAGGATGATGACTCACCCCCATCACTCTAACCCGACGAGTACAGTGAACCGAATGGCGCCTTTCAGAGGCAAGACTGCTGCCCGAGTCCCGCGACCCTGAGTCCGCCAACTGGGGCCAACCGGCTAGCCCTGTGCTGGCGCTGTGGAGGAAACCATAGGGCCCACCAGTGCCGATACAAAGACTATACCTGCAAAGGCTGCAACACTAAAGGTATCCTTCAGCGAATGTTTCACTCACCGAGTCGCTGAAGTGTTGGCCGATCACCCGGGCTCCAGCGCTGATGAAGACGAAGTGACTCAGCCCCTGGAAGAGGAGTACGGAGTGTATATCTGCTCCACCGAGAGTTCCCCGTGGAAAATGGAAGTATAAATCAACGGTGTTCCAGTCTCGATGGAGATCGACACAGGGGCGAGCCAATCACTGACGAATCAGACGGCCTTCGAGAAACTCTGGGACAATCCCGCCGAATGATCCAAAATGTCCCCGATCCAGGTGAAGCTGCTCACTTACACAAAAGGCACCCTTTGTGGATCGTTGCCGGTGATGGTCCAACGCTGCTGGGAAGAAGATGGATGAAGCAAATTCAAATCTGTTGGACCGACGAAGGCCTCCAGGCCCCGGCGATTGATATCTTACGTGGTCCCAAACTTGGATCCATCGCAGCACCTGGAAATCCTACCATCCAGCTCGACTGCGTGGCGACGACACAGACTGCCCAACTCAACGGCGAGATGATCCAACCTGAACGACGAGACCTCACCTTCCGGGCTCCACTGGCAGGACTCTGAGGGAAGAAGATCGGCACAGAAGGTAGATTCCCGGCATTCGTGGCAGAACCTGGGCAGAAAAGGATCACGGCAGCCTATCTCGTGGAGAGAACGAAGATGGCGCCCGCACCACGAGACGAAGCACCTGGAATCAAGAAGGCCGCGACCAGACCACGAGGGGCAGTGTTGAAGGAGCAACACGTGTTGCCGAGCGGCGAACCGGATAGGGGTAAAGATTGCAAGGCCCTCTTAAAGGAGACCGGCAACCCAAAACAATTAAAGGGACAGTTCCACTCTTGGCACAGCGATGCCGGTGGTATTAAGGATAAAAGTGTAATTAATGAATGCAGGTATATAAATGTACTGTTGACTGGTGATGCCGGCAATGCAATGGGAGAAATGTAACGAATACTTCAAAAAATGATGTAAGTGACAAGTTTGTACTGTTGAACAATGATGCCAGTAATGCTAATGTGACAAATGTAACTAACAAAGGCAGGTATCCAAATGTAACCTTGTACAGAGATACTGACAGCACACAAGAAAGCATTGTAAGTGATAAATGTGAAAGTGTAAAGAGATAGAACAATGCCAAGTCGGCTAATTATGGTCGGAGCCAATGTATCATGTATGCTAATGATAGAATGAGAAATGATACCGGGTTCTACATGACAATGACAAAGGTAAAGCCCCCGTGGGAAACACCCAGGTCCAACGGGCTAGTTGATCATGCAGCCTGCACTTTCGGGACCAATGTGATGCCCTAGGAAGGGTTCACACACACCCAGTGGGAGCATACCCACTGCAGGGACAACAGTCAATGGACAGCACAGCCACCATCACTGGCGACCTGCCCCAGATCGGCCCTAACCCCACTGGCAACCAGGGCCAGCACCGGGAGCAAGAGGGCAGTACCCTCCAGCTTTCCCGGCAGGACCTGGGATGACCAGACTTTCACCACCTTGAAGGGCAGCAGGGCGACCCTACAGCCCCCAATGGAGGACAAGGAGGCCAGACCACCCTATGGCTCTGCCCACCACTGAAGCCCTCACCCACCCAATCAACAATGTATGTACCTTACCAATAACAACATGAACTTGCTCCACCACTGTGGAATCCTCCAACAGTGACATACACACATGGTCTATGTATGCGGTGGGCGGGGGGGCGAAATGGATGTGTGCAGCCACGAACACATGGATCACACCCGGCACCCACACAACCCTCACCACAATCCCCCACCGTCCACCACACATTACCTCCCCATGTCATGGCAATAAGAAACATAGAAACATAGAAAATAGGTGCAGGAGTAGGCCATTCGGCTCTTCGAGCCTGCATCACCATTCAATACAGCCATGGCTGATCATTTACCTCAGTATCCCTTTCCTGCTTTCTCTCCATACCCCTTGATCCCTTTAGCTGTAAGGGCCATATCTAACTCCCTCTTGAATATATCCAATGAACTGGCATCAACAACTCTCTGCGGCAGGGAATTCCACAGGTTAACAACTCTCTGAGTGAAGAAGTTTCTCCTCATCTCAGTCCTAAATTGCTTACCCCTTATCCTTAGACTATGTCCCCTGGTTCTGGACTTCCCCAACATCGGGAACATTCTTCCTGCATGTAACCTGTCCAGTTCCGTCAGAATTTTATATTTTTCTATGAAATCCCCTTTCATCCTTTTAAACTCCAGTGAATACAGGCCCAGTCGATCCAATCTCTCCTCATATGTCAGTCCTGCCATCCTGGGAATCAGTCTGGTGAACCTTCGCTGCACTCTCTCAATAGCACGAACGTCCTTCCTCAGATTAGGAGACCAAAACTGAACACAATATCCCAGGTGAGGCCTCACTAAAGGCCTGTACAACTGCAGTAAGACCTCCCTGTTCCTATAATCAAACCCCCTAGCTATGAAGGCCAACATACCATTTGCCTTCTTCACCGCCTGCTGTACCTGCATGCCAACTTTCAATGACTGATGTACCATGACACCCAGGTCTCGTTGCACCTCCCCTTTTCCTAATCTGCCTCCATTCAGATAATATTCTGCCTTCGTGTTTTTGCCACCAAAGTGGATAACCTCACATTTATCCACATTATACTGCATCTGCCACTCATTTGCCCACTCATCTAACTTGTCTAAGTCACCCCGCAGCCTCTTAGCGTCCTCCTCACAGCTCACACCGCCACCCAGCTTAGTGTCATCTGCAAACTTGGAGATATTACACTCAATTCCCTCATCCAAATCATTAATGTATATTTTAAATAGCTGGGGTCCCAGCACTGAGCCCTGCGGCACTCCACTAGTCACTGCCTGCCATTCTGAAAAGGACCCATTTATCCCGACTCTCTGCTTCCTGTCGACCAACCAGTTCGCTATCCACGTCAGTACATTACCCCCAATACCATGTGCTTTAATTTTGCACACCAATCTCTTGTGCGGGACCTTGTCAAAAGCCTTTTGAAAGTTCAAATACACCACATCCACCGGTTCTCCCTTGTCCATTCTACCAGTTACATCCTCAAAAAAATCTAGAAGATTTGTCAAGCAGGATTTCCCTTTCATAAATCCATGCTGACTTGGACCGATCCCGTCACTGCTTTCCAAATGCTGCTATTCCATCTTTAATAATTGATTCCAAGATTTTCCCCACTACTGATGTCAGGCTAACCGGTCTATAATTTCCTGCCTTCTCTCTCCCTCCCTTCTTAAATTGTGGTGTTACATTAGCTACCCTCCAATCCATAGGAACCAATCCAGAGTCGATCGACTGTTGGAAAATGATCACCAATGCATCCACTATTTCGAGGTCTACTTCCTTAAGTATTCTGGGATGCAGACTATCGGGCCCCAGAGATTTATCGGCGTTCAATCCCATCAATTTCCCCAACACCATTTCCCGCCTAATAAGGATTTCCTTCAGTTCCTCCTTCTCACTAGACCCTCGGTTCCTTAGTATTTCCGGAAGGTTATTTGCTTCTTCCTTCGTGCAGACAGAACCAAAGTATTTCTTTGTTCCCCATTATAAATTCACCTGATTCTGACTGCAAGGGACCTACGTTTGTCTTCACTAATCTTTTTCTCTTCACTTATCTATAGAAGCTTTTGCAGTCAGTTTTTATGTTCCCAGCAAGCTTCCTTTCATACTCTATTTTCCCCCTCTTAATTAAATCCTTTGTCCTCCTCTGCTGTATTATAAAATTCTCCCAGTCCTCAGGTTTGCTGCTTTTACTGGCCAATTTATATACCTCTTCCTTGGCTTTAACACTAGTCTTAATTTCCCTTGTTAGCCACGGTTAAGCCACCTTCCCCCTTTTATTTTTACTCCAGACAGGGATGTACAATTGTTGAAGTTCATCCATGTGATCTTTAAATGTTTGCCATTGCCTATCCACCGTCAACCCTTTAAGTATCACTCGCCAGTCTATTCTAGCCAATTCACTTCGCATACCATCGAAGTTACCCTTCCTTAAGTTCAGGACCCTAGTCTCTGAATTAACTGTGTCACTCTCCAGCTTAATAAAGAATTCTACCATATTATGGTCACTCTTCCCCAAGGGGCCTCGCACAATAAGATTGCTAATTAGTCCTTTCTCGTTACACATCACCCAGTCTAGGATGGCCAGCCCTCTAGTTGGTTCCTCGACATATTGGTCTAGAAAACCAAGCCTAATACACTCCAGGAACTCCTCCTCCACCGCATTGCTACCAGTTTGGTTAGCCCAATCAATATGTAGATTAAAGTTGCCCATGATAACTGATGTATCTTTATTGCATGCATCCCTAATTTCTTGTTTGATGCTGTCCCCAACCTCACTACTACGGTTTGGTGGTCAGTGCACAACTCCCAGTAGCGTTTTCCGCCCTTTGGTATTCCGTAGCTCCACCCATACAGATTCCACATCATCCAAGCTAACGTCCTTCCTTACTATTGCATTAATGTCCTCTTTAACCAGCAATGCCATCCCACCTCCTTTTCCTTTCTGCCTATCCTTCCTAAATGTTGTATACCCCTGGATATTGAGTTCCCAGCCTCGGTCACCCTGGAGCCATGTCTCCGTGATGCCAATTACATCATATCCCTTGACTGCTATCTGCGCAGTTAATTAGTCCACCTTATTCTGAATATTCCTCGCATTGAGGCACAGAGCCTTCAGGCTTGTCTTTTTAACACCCTTTGCCCCTTTAGAATTTTGCTGTAATATGGTCCTTTTTGCTTTTTACTTTGGGTTTCTCTGCCCTCCACTTTTACTTTTCTTCTTTCTATCTTTTGCTTCTGCTCCCGTTCTACTTTCCCCTGTCTCCCATCCCCCTGCCATATTAGTTTAACCCCTCCCCAACAGCACTAGCTAACACTCCCTCTAGGACATTGGTTCCGGTCCTGCCCAGGTGCAGACCATCTGGTTTGTACTGGTCTCACCTCCCCCAGAACCAATGTCCCAGGAATTTGAATCCCTCCTTTCTGCACCACTCCTCAAGCCACGTATTCATCTGAGCTATCCTGCGATTCCTACTCTGACTAGCACGTGGCACTGGTAGCAATCCTGAGATTACTATTTTTGAGGTCCTACCTTTTAATTTAGCTCCTAGCTCCCGAAATTCATCTTGTAGGACCTCATCCCGTTTTTTTATAAGGACTTGGGAAAGACTTAGCAGGGGAGTGTTGTTATGTATGTATGTTAATGTATGTACTGTAACACGAGACCACTGAATGTACCTTCACTCTGTATACACCATACCTCTACCACTAGAGGGTGCTATTGCTGGAGACCTAAGGGTCACCTGTAAACTGCAGGCAACCAAGTATAAAAGAGAGCTCACATCTTGGTGTCCTCACTCTAGGAGCTGCAAAAAAGGACTAAGGTCACTAAAGTTCAAGTATTATACCCTTACCTCATGGAGTGCTTGCATATACTACAAAAACTATATTACTGCATCTGAAAATACTTTGCAAAAAACTTTTAAAAAATCCTATCTGTTATCACCACGTTGCCATGTTTGAGTACTCCTCTTGAGTTTTGGCGGGTGGTTTTTTCACTATCAAGTATGAACGAAATTATTGTAATTTAAACAAAAATTAATACTTGTAATGCTCGTTTTTTCAAAGACTCAGCGTGGCATGTGACAATGCTAATACCAATGATTTTGAAGTGTGGTTTGGCGGTGGGTAATATTTGGGCTCAGGCCGCTGTGGGCTTGGTACACGGGCCTGTCCCTGGAATGACAGCCACAGGCCTGCTCCGCAGCTCACTGTCTGCCCTATAGTCTATTTGCAATTCCCATCACAGCTGCCTGTGCTGTCTTCAATGAACAAAGTAATACTCTTCTTTTGTATAGTAGTAGCAAAGCAAATCAAACATCAATATCCAAGTTGGATATCCAGGCCAAAGATTCCAGTGTAACAGCGTGGATCTCTTGTAGGCTGTCTGCAAATTTCCTCTGAGGGCAGTGCTCAGTGATATGCCCCAGGGTCTGATTAGGAATTCCACAGTCGCATGATGGGGATGCTTTAATCTTCCACCTATGGAGAAGGTGGCAGCACCTACCATGACCAGTTCTGATGCGGTTGATGGTTATCCACTGTTTGCGGGGAAGGTATGATCCTACACTTTGCACTGTGGGGTCCTCTATAAGGAATCCATTCCGTATGTCACAAGCATTTTACCTTCAGTCATCAAGGCTGAGGGGAGATCGCTGAAGAGCTTCAGTGACGATCCAAAATGGCCTTCTGGATTTGAGATGGGTTGGTGGTAGATTGTGCAAGTCCGCCCAGATCGACATATTGTTGCTGATGTAGCAGTTGTCTTCTCTGGAGACGGCATATTCGCAGTGTAGGTATGGTGGTGCGATGTTTGAAAGCACGGGGAGCCAAGGTGTTGGTGTCGATAAAAGTGTACTGGTGATAATTCTCATGGTAGAATTCAGCTGGACATCAACGGATTTGACATGCGGACTTGATAACCATGCCGAAGAGTAAAACCCCGCTGTAGAGTACACCAGGGTAGGTGCTGCCTTACGGAGGGTTTGAGCGTGTGCTCCCCATATGGATCCAGCAAGTTTCTGGATCAAGTTGACCCTACTCTTTAATTTCTTCCAAGGTTCTACAGATGTTGCCTATATGACAGGATGCGATCAAGCGTGACTCCTAAATAGGAGATTTTTTTGACATGGCTTATCTCCGCCACAAAATGAGACTTTCAAAGCTTGGTTCGCTTGATGGGTGTTGAGGTGGAATGTCAAGGTGACAGTCTTTTGCGGGTTTGGCCGGAGTCGCCATTGGCAGAAGTAAGCCTCCATCCTCTGAAAATCACTGGTCAGGATATTTTCGGTGGTGGATAGATTGGTGTTTGGTGTGGCCAAGGCAATGTCATCATTGTATACCAACTTGCGAGACTCTGTTTTGGGCAGATCACAGGTGTAAACGTTAAATAACATGGGTGCCAGGACAGAACCCTGTGGGAATCCATTGTTCAATGTCCTACATCTGCTCATCTGGGTGCCAGAGTACACACGGAAGCGTCGGTTACAAAACATGGAATTGAGAAGATGGATCGTTCTGCAGGGTAAAATGATGGAGAGCTTGAAAAGCACTCCATGTTTCCATATTGTGTCATACGCCGCTGACAGGTCCATGAGTGCTACAGCAGTCTTGAGCTGGCGCTGGAAGCCTGCTTCGATATGCATTATGAAAGCTACCACTTGGTCGTAGCAATTATGACCGCTCCGGAAGCCCGCTTGCTCCTTAGGGATGGTTGGCTCGATGATGGGGGCTAGTCTGTGGAATAGTAGCCTCTCCAACACTTGAGCACAAAGTAAGGAACTTGGGCAGTAGCTGGAGACTTCACAAGCATTCTTCCCCTGCTTCAGGAGGGCAATTATTTTAGTTTCCCTCCAAATAGGTGGAATTTTACCAGTCGCCAGGATCTCAGAGCAGAAGGAAATCAATCATCTCTTCGCTTTGGGCCCCAGTACTTTGAAAAAATCTGGGTGAACACCAGCTTTTCCAGATTTCGTTGTCGACAGGGCTGCGTTTAGTTCATGGAAGGTGAATGGATCAGACATAGTTGATGATCTTGGTGTTGCTATCCAGGTTGTCGAAAGCTGCCACTTCATCTGCCGATAAAATTCTTTGTCCACTGTAGTCTTTGATATTTGTATCAAGTGGGATGCAATGGCGTCTGCTCTGATGGTCGTCCTGTGTTTATAGGTAGGGTTTGCTCCATCAAGAGGAGGGTGCATGCTTTCCTGCTGGAATGAGTGAAGTTAGACTTCTCCATAAAATTCCTCCACCTTTCACATTTCGCCGAGTTCAAGACCCCCAGCACTGTGGTGGCTGTGGCAGGGTGCTTGTTCAGCGAATACTCCTGGTAGAGAGCCCCACATTCGTCCATCCAACAAGGAATATATGTCTTTCTAAACCTCCGAGGTATACTGCGTTTTGTGGCCATTTTAATAATTCCTATAAATCTATTGAAGGCATTGATAGTTGTTAGAATCCACCTGATGTTGGTGTCAACTGACCTTTGGAAGTTTTCCCAGTCTGCTTTTTTGAAGTTCCATCGTGGTTCCAGTGTTGATGTAATAACAGGAATTTTGATTCCAATGTTGATGATTGAGGGCCTGTGTTGACTGTTGGGTGAGTCGTCGAGGACAGTGCTGCAGGCGATGACTGGGTTTCCTTTGCTGCCTTTAGAGAAGAAACATAGGTCTGGGTTATAATCATTATAATTATAATCACACTAACAATATTCCAACAGTGGATAGTCAAGGGGCTATGGGGGGGAGGAACTTAAGACAATCACAATCACAATCACTAAGGAGGTGGTACTCAGTAAGATAACGGGACTAAATCCAGATAAATCCTCCAGACCTGATGTCTGAAGAGAAGTAACAGCAGGGATTGTGGATGCATTGGTTGTAATTTACCAAAATTCCCTGGATTCTGGGGGGGTCCCAGCAGATTGGAAAACTGCAAATGTAACACCCCTATTTAAAAAAGGAGGCAAACAAAAAGCAGGAAACTATAGACCAGTTAGCCTAACACCTTGGGTTGGGAAAATGTTGGAGTCCATTATTAAAGAACCAGTAGCAGGACATTTGGAAAAGCAAAATTCGGCCAGGCAGAGTCAGCATGGATTTATCAAGGGGAAGTCATGTTTGACAAATTTTCTGGAGTTCTTTGAGGATGCAATGAACAGGGTGGATAAAGGGGAACCAGTGGATGTGGTGTATTTGGACTTCCAGAAGGCATTTGACAAGGTGCCAAATAAAAGGTTACTGCACAAGATAAAAGTTCACGGGGTTGGGGATAATATATTAGCATGGATATAGGATTGGCTAATTAATGGAAAACAGAGAGTCGGGATAAATGGTTCATTCTTGGGTTGGCAACCAGTAACTAGTGGGGTGCCGCAGGGATCAGTGCTGGGACCACAACTATTTACAATCTATATTAACGACTTGGAAGAAGGGACTGAGTGTAATGTAGCCAAGTTTGCTGACGATACAAAGATGGGAGGAAAAGCAATGTGTGAGGAGGACACAAAAGATCTGCAAAAGGACATAGACAGGTTAAGTGAGTGGGCAAAAATTTGGCAGGTGGAGTATAATGTCGGAAAGTGTGAGGTCATGCACTATGGCAGAAAAAAATCAAAGAGCAAGTTATTATTTAAATGGAGAAAGATTGCAAAGTGCTGCAGTACAGCGGGACCTGGGAGTACTTGTGCATGAAACATAAAAGGATAGTATGCAGGTACAGCAAGTGATCAGGAAGGCCAATGGTTTCTTGGCCTTTATTGCAAAGGGGATGGAGTATAAAAGCAGGGAAGTCTTGCTACAGCTATATAAGATATTGGTGAGGCCACACCTGGAATACTGCATGCAGTTTTGGTTTCCATATTTACGAAAGGATATACTTGCTTTGGAGGTAGTTCAGAGAAGGTTTACTTGGTTGATTCCGGGGATGAGGGGGTTGGCTTATGAGGAAAGGTTGAGTAGGTTGGGCCTCTACTCATTGGAGTTCAGAAGAATGAGAGGTGATCTTATAGAAACGTATAAGATTATGAGGGGGCTTGACAAGGTGGATGCAGAGTGGATGATTCCATTGATGGGGGAGACTAGAACTAGAGGGGGGCAAGATCTTAGAATAAGGGGCCGCCCATTTAAAACAGAGATGAGGAGAAATTTATTTTCTGAGGTTTGTAAATCTGTGGAATTCGCTGCCTCAGAGAGCTGTGGAAGCTGGGACATTGAATAAATTTAAGACAGAAATCGACAGTTTCTTAAACGATAAGGGGATAAGGGGTTATGGGTGTTATGTATGTATGTAAACTGTTATGTATGCATGTTTGTATTGTTATATGATGTCTGTAACACTGAATGTACCTTACCCTGTACACACCTTACCTGTACACCAGAGGGTGCTGCTGCTGGAGACCTCAGGGTTATCTTCACACTGCAGGTAACCCAGTATAAAAGGGAGCTCAACCCTTGGTGTCCTCACTCTAGGAGCTGTAATAAAGGACTACAGTCTTCACAGTTTAAGTATCATACCCCTGCCTCGTGGAGTCATTAACAAGGTACCCACATATATAATATTTGGCGATGAGGTCACGAACTACATGCACATCATGTTGAATCTCAGCAACTTTCAACAATTTACCGATGGGGAAGATTGGGACGCTTTCGTGGAAAGATTGGAATATTTCTTCATAGCGAACGACCTGGATGGGGACACACTAGCTACACGACCGAACAAGCGCAGGGCCATCCTGCTTAGCAGTTGTAGGCCCACCATCCATTGTCTCGTCAGGGACTTGCTAGCCCCGGAGAAGACAACAACCAAGAGCTATGAGGAACTTGTAACACTAATGCAAGAGCAACTAAAACCAAAAGAAAGCATCCTCACAGCCAGGCACCGGTTCTACACTCACCGGCGACCCGAAGGCCAAGAAACGGCAAAGTATGCTGCACATTTAAGAAGATTGGCTGCACCGTGTGATTTTGGCGACCACCTCAATGAAGCACTAAGAGACATATTTGTTTTCGAGGAGGAAAAGTTCACCACAGCCTACCTGGAGGAGAGCGAGAAGATGGCGGCCGCACCACGAGGCGAAGAACCTAAAATCAAAATGGCCGCAACCAGACCACGAGGGGCAGCATTGGAGGAGCGACACGTGGCACCGAGCGGTGAACCAGATTGGAAGGCCCCCTTAAAGGAGACCGGTAACCCAAAGAATTTAAAGGGACAGTTTCAATTGAAAGATGACAAGGACTTTAAAGTTAAAAATGCAGTTAGCGATGGCAGCAATGATAATGTAATGAGGAATTGTGATGCCGGATTAACTGATGAGAAAAATGAAATGAATGCTTGTGTAAGTAAGGTTAAGAACAAGCTTGTAATGTCTGATGATTATGAGAGAAAGTTCAAAATGACTAATGTAACCATGTAGGGAGAGACCATGATACAAAAAAGTGATGTAAATGCTGTAATTAACAATGTAAAGGTAGTTAATAATGTAGACTCGACTATGTATGATCAGAGCCAATGTGTCATGTATACAGGTAGGAGACTGTTAAAGAACACTGGGTTCTACAGGGACAGCGTAAATGCTAGAGGAATCCCCCCCCGTGGGAGATCCCCAGGTCCAGCAGGTTACCTGACCATGTAGCCTTGACTTTTGGAACAAATGTCATGCCCCAGGAAGGATACACACACACCCAGTGGGAGCAGATCCACTACAGGGACAGCGGTCAATGGGCAGCACAGCCACCACCATTGGCAACCTGCCCCAGACCGGCCCTACAACCCCTGGCCACCAGGGCCAACACCAGGAGCGAGAGGCCAGTACCCTCCAGCTTTCCTGGCGAACCCTGGGATGACCAGACTCTCATCCCAATTGGAGGACAAGGAGCCCACACAGTCCTATGGCCCTGCCCACCACCACACACTTACCCACACTACAGAGTATGTACCCTACCCACTGCTGCACTGACTACCCCACTGAGGGATCCCACAACAGTGACACCCGCATGGTTTGTGTGTGAGGGGGGGAAAATGTATGAGGTCAGCTTCAAGTACAGGGGTCACACCTGACACCCACACAACCCTCACCACAACCTCCCACAGCCCACTACTGATCACCTCCCCAGGTCATGGCAATAAGGACTTGAAAAATGCTTAGCGGGGAGTGCTGTTATGTATGCATGCTTGTATTGTTATATGATGTCTGTATCACTGAATGTACCTTCACCCTGTACACACCTTACCTGTACACCAGAGGGTGCTGCTGCTGGAGACCTAAGGGTTACCTGCACACTGCAGGTAACCCAGTATAAAAGGGAGCTCACCCCTTGGTGTCCTCACTCTAGGAGCTGCAATAAAGGACTACAGTCTTCACAGTTTAAGTATCATACCCCTGCTTTATGGAGTCATTAACAAGGTGCCTACATATATAATATAAACCTTACCAAAATGTAAGACTTGCCACCAGGGGGCACACCTGTGGGAGACCTAAGGGTCACCTGTGCACCCTGGGGCAAACAGGTATAAAAGGTGATTCGCCATGCTGCTTCTCCACTCTGGCATCTGAAAAAGGAGACCAAGGTCACAACAGTTTGAGCTTGCAATACAGTCCTGTGGATTTATTCTGAACATAACAAATTGGCGACAAGTAACGGATCATGAACTTTCATGCGGTACTGGCTGCCGTTGGTATTCTTGAGAGATTTGTTGAGGGTGATGATTGGGAAGCCTTCGTTGAGCACCTCGACCAGTACTTTGTGGCCAACGAATTGGACAAGGCTGAGACGGCGACCAAGCGCAGGGCGATTCTCCTCATCGAATGTGGGTCTTCGATATATGGCCTCATCAAAAATTTGCTGGCACCGGTCAAACCAATGGACAAGTCCTACACAGAGCTGTGTATGCTGGTTAGGCAACACCTCAAAGCCAAAGGAGAGCATCCTGATGGCCAGGTATCGCTTTTACACTCACCATCGCTACGAGAGCCAGAACATGGCGAGTTTTGTCGCCAACCTAAGACACCTTGCGGGACAGTACGAATTAGTAGGATCCTTGGAATTGGCTTGGAATTGGCCATGAGGTCATTCTTCGCAAACTGCTGTCTGCCGAATTCCGAGATCTGAGCAGGGCTATCACGATAGCCCAAGCCTCTATATCCACGAGCGATAACACGAAACAGATATCTTCACAGAATTGAAGCTCACTGGCAAGTACTGTGCAGAAAATAATGTTTTCAGCAGGCAGAACTGTACAGGGCAGGGCCCACACGACTGCAGAGGCCAGACTTAGGCCTAGAGTGACTCAGAGTCCGCCGTGGGTTATGAATGTGTATTCATTAGCACCGTGTTGGCACTGCAGGGGCAGCCATAGAGCTCATCAATGTCGATTCAAGCCCTATGTGTGCAAGGGCTGTGGAACAATGGGGCACCTCCAGCGAATGTGCAAACGGTCTCTGACTCACCACGTGGCAGAGTCAGGAGAGGACGACCAATCCAGCGAGGATCACAATGAACGAGCAGGGGATACACACCTTCACCACCAAAAGCCCTCCGATAATGTTAAAAGTTGAACTTAACGGCACTCCAGTCTCCATGGAACTAGACACGGGGACGAGTCAATCAGTTATGAGCCAGAAGGCATTCGAGAGGCTGTGGGGCGACGAAGCACAGCGACCCAAACTGATTCCGATTTAGGCAAAGCTGCGCACCTACACCAAGGAACTAATACCAGTTATTGGTAGTGCGGACATAAGAGTATCCCATGCGGGAGCAGTGCACGAATTACCACTGTGGATGGTTTCAGGTGATGGGCCAACGCTGCTTGGTGGGAGGTGGATGGGGAAGATTCGATGGAATGGGGAAGACCTCTGCGTACCTTCTCTGGCGAACGACGTCTTCCCTTCTCAAAGGCTGAGCAAACCCCCACCTTCAGCTGAACGAGGCATCGAAGTGCAGATCCATTTGCAGATCCCCGAGGCACAGGCTGCTCATCACGACCACGAGGAGGTGAAGATCAACCGAGCAGCGGTACAGGTGCGGTACCTACCACCTGAAGCCGGCGACCTCTTCGCGATGATGGAAGAGGCTCCAGGTCGACCATGCCGAGTGGGACTCCGTCCAAAATGATCCAAATGCATCTTCCCGACGCCAGAGGCAAAATCCCTGGGGAGGAAGATCGCGGCAGTCGACATCATGGACACGGACGAGAGGGCGTCCAGACCCATGGAACGGAAGAGCATCCAGACCACGGAATGAGAGGGCGTCCAGACCACGGGACGAGAGGGCGTTCAGACCACAGGACGAGAGAACGTCCAGACCACGAGACGAGAGGGCGTCCAGACCACGGGACGAGAGTGCGTCCAGACTACGGGACGAGAGTGCGTCCAGACCACGGGACGAGAGAGCGTCCAGACCACGGGATGAGAGTGCGTCCAGACCACGGGACGAAGGTGCGTCCAGACCACGGGACGAAGGTGCATCCAGACCACAGGACGAAGGTGCGTCCAGACCACAGGACGAGAGAGTGTCCAGACCACGGGACGAGAGAGCGTCCAGGCCACGGGAGGTCGCCGCAATGGAATGGAGGAATGTGTCGCCCAGCAAGGACGATGACTGGATTTGGGGCAAAGGTAAAGGGGTGGTCGCTGAAAAGGCTAGGAACCCACCACGTTCCAATGAGTTGTTTGCACTATGTAACCCATGTGAGCGGTCTTTCGCGGCTAATGATGTACCATTATATGGAGTCGGGGGGACCTTGCAACAAGCCAGAATAGCAGGCGAATACCAACCGGTCGTATATGTATCTGACAAAGTACTTGTAACAAATGATGTGTTATCACACGGGGTCGGGCGTATTGCACAGCAAGCCAAAGTAGCGGGTGAACCCCAAACGATTGAACATGTATCCAGTAAGTTAACCAAAGCAGCAGCCTGTATTCACGGGACTAAAAAGACGTACCAAAGAGTGTCCCAATATGTGCTCGAGTCAGACAAGCTGCCCATCCCACAAGTTTGGGAGAGCAGAGGCACCACTATCGATGCATTGTTTCGAGAATGTCTAACACTGTCTGTGCACTGTAATATGATCTGCCACGGGCCAAGCACTGAGAACGGTATTAATGCCCTCAGTTGGCTACCATTGCCACCACCGGGGTGGAAACGGCGCAGCCTGCAGACCCACTCGCATCGTGGAAGTGCTAGAAAGCGAGGGGTCAACCGTAACGACCCTCCAGTTTAGGACCTGGACCAGCCAGGATCCCACGTTACTGCCTGCCAAAGGTGAACTGCTAGACGGGATGTTGCAACCCATACCCATGTCGCAAAGATGATAGGCCCATCCCAACGCTACAAAGTAGGCAGGGTGGCTACACACATTCGGTAGTCCGGGGCCTCCATAATACGGCCCAGGATCCATGGGGACCACTAGGCCTCCCGCCACTACTGAAAGTCTCAAGGTCATTACGGCCATCCTGGGCTTGCTAGACCTCAGGGTCAGCGACATTAACCTGGAGCAGGCAGCCCAACTCACTAAACCAAGCACCACGCGTGTCGCGGTAGACTTCCTACAGACCTGGTTATCCTGGGTGCTACGCAGTCACCAGACAGAATCACTCAGAACCGAGTCTTCCGTAGGCCATCAGCAGAGAATGCACCATGATCGCACGGCCCCCCACGCGACATCAGAATAAGTGATGTAGACTGTGTTCAGGGCCTCAGTTGGGCTGCTAGCACTGTATTAGTCAAGGGGGGGAATGGAGTGTATGTGATGGAAACGGAGCGTTTGATTGTAAAACTGTGTACTGGGCTAACGCGTAAAGCATTTGGACAAAACCAAACTGCGAACTACAGATAACCAGGAGCCACTGTGAAAGGTCCAGGCTCCCAGTGACCCACTAACATGATTGACTTCACCATCAACCACGAGGATGAACCCACCACGTCAGGACTCCAACCCAGGTGATCGACCCAGGGACGTGGGGCGCCAGATCGCCTCAACTTACAAATAACTTGGACATAAGACTTTAGGGGGGAGTGATGTTATGTATGTATGTAAACCTTATCAAAATATAAGACTTACCACTAGGGGGCACACCTGTGGGAAACCTAAGGGTCACCTGTGCACCCTGGGGCAAGCAGGTACAAAAGGTTTACCATGCTGCTTCCCCATTCTGGAGTCTGAATAAAGAGACCAAGGTCACAACAGTTTGAGCTTGCAATACAGTGCTGTGGATTTATTCTGAACATAACAATGGGGAGTGGGCGGGGAAGTGGAGTGGAATCTGTTGTGTCTTGAATAAAGAATCTGACCAGATACTGTAAGCTTAAAGTAATGTGTGACCGTAGTCCTTTATTACAGGTCTCCAGAGTGCCTCTCCAGCCTGTGAGGCCTCCTTATGTACAGGTGCTCCCAAGGGATTGTAGGATCCCTTGGGACTCCAGGGGATGAGCCCTCTGGTGGTTAAAAAAGGTATTTACAGGTTTACATATATAACAACACTCCCCGCCAAAGTCAATAGTGTAACTATTTACAATGTGAGTCGATCTGGGGCCTTTCTTTCCCTGGTTGATCGTCTTGGTGCAAATGCTGGTTTTGGTGAGTCGTTTGTTGGGCCCTCGCTGGACTGCTGCACAGCTGGCCTTGCCGGGCTGCTGGGTGTGGTGAGTCCTGCTGGGCTGCTGCAGGTGATGGGTTCTGCTTCGTGGTCAACTGCTGGGTCGGTTGCCACTTGTGTGTATGTTGGGGGATCAAAAAAGGAAGAGTCTTTTGTGGGTTGTTCTGGATAGTCCGTGAATCTGAGTTTGGTTTGGTCCAAGTGTTTTCTGCAGGTGAGTCCATTTGAAAGTTTGACCAGAAACACCCTACTCCCCTCTTTGGTCACAACAGTGCCGGGAAGCCATGTGGGACATTGTCCATAGTTCAACACAAATACAGGATCATTGATCTCGATTTCGCATGACACCTGTTCGTGTAGATCAGGATGGAGTAATGAGAGCCTTGTCCTTTTCATGAGCAGTTCAGCGGGGGAACCCCAGTGAGCGAGTGGGGTCTTGTGCAGTAACTAAGCAGGACTCGGGATAGGCGAGTCTGCAGTGAGCCTTCAGTTACCCTCTTCAAGCTCTGCTTGATTGTTTGCACTGCTCGCTCTGCCTGACCATTGGACGCTGGTTGAAACGGGGCAGATGTGACACGTTTGATCCCATTGCGGGTCATGAACACTTTGAACTCGGCACTGGTGAAGCACGGTCCATTGTCACTCACAAGGACATCAGGCAGGCCGTGCGTGGCAAACATGGCCCTCAGGCTTTCAATGGTGGCAGCAGACGTGCTTGCCAATATTATCTCACATTCAATCCATTTGGAGTATGCATCTACAACCACAAAGAACATTTTTCCCAAGAATTGGCCTGCATAGTCAACATGGACCCTGGACCACGGTTTGGAGGGCCAGGACCATAAACTTAGTGGCACCTCCCTGGGTGCATTGCTTAACTGTGAACATGTGTTACATTTGTGCACGCAGGACTCTAAGTCTGCATCGATACCGGGCCACCACATGTAGGATCTGGCTATCGCTTTCATTATTACAATGCCTGGGTGGGTATTGTGGAGGTCACTAATGAAAGTGTCCCTGGCCTTTTTTGGCACCACTACCCGGTTACCCCATAGGAGGCAGTCTGCCTGTATGGACATTTCATCTCTGCGCCGCTGGTACGGCTTTATTTTTTCCTGCATCTCAAACGGGACACTAGACCAACTCCCGTGGAGCACACAGTTTTTTTTACTAAGGACAGTAAGGGGTCCTGGCTCATTCAGGTTCTAATCTATCGGGCGGTGACAGGTGATTGCTCACTCTCGAATGCTTCCATTACCATGACTAAATCTGCGGGCTATGCCATCTTCACCCCTGTGGTGGCAATGGCAGCCTACTGAGAGCATCGGCACAGTTTTCTGTGCCTGGCCTGTGGCAGATGGCGTAGTTGTATGCGGACAACGTGAGCACCCATCTCTGGATGCGGGCCGATGCATTCGTATTTATCCCCTTACTTTCAGAAAAGAGGGATATAAGTGGCTTATGGTAAGTTTCCAATTCAAATTTGAGCCCAAACAGATATTGATGCATTTTCTTTACCCCATAAACACACGCTAATGCTCCTTTTTCGATCATGCAGTAGGCCCCTCCCAACCTTAGACAGACTTCTGGATGCATAAGCAACCGGTTGCAATTTCCCAGATTCCCAGATTCATTAGCTTGTTGCAATACACACCCGACACCGTATGACGACGCATCATATGCTAGTACCAAACGCATACATGGATCATACAACACAAGCAATTTGTTTGAGCATTACAGTTTCCTAGCTTTCTCAAAGGCATTTTCTTGGCTTTTACCCCATACCCATTCATCTCCTTTATGCAGTAAAGAGTTCAGTGGTTCTAACAGTGTGCTAAGAGCCGGTAGGAAGTTACCAAAGTAGTTCAGGAGTCCTAGAAACGACCGCAGCTCCGTCATGTTCTGTGGTCTCGGTGTGTTCTCGATTGCCTCCGTCTTCAAATCGGTGGGCCTCATGCCATCCGCCACGATTCTTCTCCCCAGCAACTCCACTTCAGTCGCCAGGAAAACGCACTTCGAGCATTTTAACTGGAGCCCCAAACGATTAAGCCGACTAAGAACCTCCTCCAGGTTCTGCAGGTGCTCGACGGTGTCCCGACCTGTAACCAAGATGTCGTCCTGGAAGACCACGGTGCGCGGGACCGACTTCAGCAAGCTTTCCATGTTCGTCTGGAATATCACCGCAGCTGATCGAATCCCAAACGGGCATCTGTTGTAAATGAAGAGACCTTTGTGCGTGTTGATGCAGGTGAGGCCTTTTGATGATTCCTCCAGCTCCTGCGTCATGTAGGCCGAGGTCAAGTCCAACTTTGTGAAAGTTTTTCCTCCCGCCAGCGTTGTGAATAGGTCGTCTGCCTTTGGTAGTGGGTATTGATCCTGCAGGGAGAAACGATTGATAGTTACTTTGTAATCACCACAGATTCTGACGGTGCCGTCTTCCTTGACGACTGGAACAATCGGACTGGCCCACTCATTGAATTCGATCTGCGAAACGATGCCCTCTTGTTGCAGCCGGTCCAGCTCGATCTCCACCTTCTCCCTCATCATGTACGGTACTGCTCTCGCCTTGTGATGGATCGGTCGCGCCCCCGGAATCAAGTGGATCTGCATTTTTGCTCCTTGGAACATCCCGATGCCCGGTTCGAACAGCGAGGGGAACTTGTTTAGGACCTGGGCACATGAAGTGTATGCAACGGGCAATAGTGCTCGGATGTCGTCCCTGTTCCAGCGTATATTTCCCAGCCAACTCCTGCCGAACGGCATGGGGCCATCGCGCGGTACCACCCAGAGTGGTAAATTGTGCACCGCTCCATCGTAGGAGACCTTTACGGTAGTACTGCCGATTACAGGAATCAGTTCCTTTGTGTATGTTCTCAGTTTAGTACGAATGGGAGTCAGGACTAGCCTTGAGGCTTTACTGCATCACAATTTATCGAAAGTCTTTTTGCTCATTATGGACTGGCTCGCGCCCGTGTCCAGCTCCACTGACACCGGGAGTCCATTGAATTCAACCTTCAGCCTTATCGGGGGACTCTTTGTGGTAAATGTGTGCACCCCATATACCTCTGCCTCCTCAGTCTGAGGCTCTGGTTTGTCGTGATCCGTCGTGGATCTGTCCTCCTCTGCAACATGGTGGTTTGCAGGATTAGCAGGGTTTGCAGCTCACCTGCACATACGTTGGAGGTGTCCTATTGTTCCACAGCCCTTGCAAACGTCATGAATGGAAACGATGATCACCTCTGCAGCGCCAACAAGGTGTTAATGGCCTTGCATTCACCACCCTTGATGGTGGACTCTGAGACATTTGCGGACGTGCAGCTTCAGGCATGTGAGCCCTGCACTATATGTTACGATTCAAAAACAACATTACTTTGTTCACAGTAATTGCAGCAGCAGTTGTTTGCTGAGAGATTTGTTTAGTATTGTCACTGGTGGTGATGAACACCTGGGCTATCGCTATGGCTTTACTCAAGGTTGGGGTCTCTACAGTCAAAAGTTTGCAAAGTATTACTTCATGGCCAATGCCAAGTACAAAGAAGTCCCTGAGTATGTGCACCAAGTGTCGTTCAAATTCGCAATCTCCTGCAAGGCACCTTAGCTCGGCGACATAGCTCGCCACTTCCTGGCCTTCAGACCTCTTGTACGTGTAAAACTGATACCTCACCATCAGAACGCTTTCCTTCGGGTTCAGATGCTCCCGGACCAGTGTGCACCAATCAGCGTACGACTTCTCTGTGGATTTCGCTGGAGCAAGCAGATTTTCCATGAGGTCATACGTTGGTGCCCCGCAAACGGTGAGGAGGATCGCCCTTCGTTTGGCAGCGTTCGCTTCTCCTTCCAGCTCACTGGCCACGAAGTATTGGTCGAGTCATTCCACGAAGGTTTCCCAATCATCTCCCTCCAAAAAATTTTCCAGGATGCCCACGGTTCTCAGCATTGTTGATGTGGAGTTTGTCATCTTCTGTATCTCGTCGCCAGTTGTTGTGTCTTGAATAAAGAATCTGACCAGATACTGTAAGCTTAAAGTAATGTGTGACAGTAATCCTTTATTACAGGTCTCCAGAGTGCCTCTCCAGCCTGTGAAGCCTCCTTATGTACAGGTGCTCCCAAGGGATTGTGGGATCCCTCAGGACTCCAGGGGATGAGCCCTCTGGTGGTTAGAAACATAGAAACATAGCAAAAAAGGTGCAGGAGTGGCCATTTGACCCTTCGAGCCTGCACCACCATTCAATAAGATCATGGCTGATTATTCACCTCAGTACCCCTTTCCAGATTTCTCTCCATACCCCTTGATCCCTTTAGCCGTAAGCACCATATCTAACTCCCTCTTGAATATATCTAACGAACTGGCTTCAACAACTCTCTGCGGTAGAGAATTCCACAGGTTAACAACTGTCTGAGTGTAGAAGTTTCTCCTCATCTCGGTCCTAAATGGGTTAACCCTCATCTTTGACTGTGACCCCTGGTTTTGGACTTCCCCAACATCGGGGACATTCTTCCTGCATCTAACCTGTCCAGTCCCGAGAGAATTTTATATGTTTCTATGAGATCCCCTCTCATTCTTCTAAACTCCAGTGAATACAGACCCAGTTAATCCATTCTCTCCTCATATGTCAGTCCTGCCATCCCGGGAATCAGTCTGGTGAACCTTCGCTGCACTCCCTCAATAGCAAGGACGTCCTTCCTCAGATAAGGAGACCAAAACTGAACACAATATTCCTGGTGAGGCCTCACCAAGGCCCTGTACAACTGCAGTAAGACTTCCCTGCTCCTATACTCAAATCCCCTAGCTATGAAGGCCAACATGCCATTTGCCTTCTTCACCGCCTGTTGTATCTGCATGGCAACTTTCTATGACTGATGTACCATGATACCCAGGTCTCGTTGCACCGTCCCTTTTCCTAATCTTCCGCCATTAAGATAATATTCTGTCTTCATGTTTTTGCCACCAAAGTGGATAACCTCACATTTATCCACATTATACTGCATCTGCCATGCATTTGCCCACTCACCAAATCTGTCCAAGTCACCCTGCAGCCTCTTAGCATCCTCCTCACAGCTCACACCACCACCCAGCTTAGTGCCATCTGCAAACTTGGAGATATTACACTCAATTCCTTCATCTAAATCATTGATGTATATTGTAAATAGCTGAGGTCCCAGCACTGAGCCCTGCGGCATCCCACTAGTCACTGCCTGCCATTCTGAAAAGGACCCGTTTATCCCGACTCTCTGATTCCTGTCTGCCAACCAGTTCTCTATCCATGTCAATACATTACCCCCAATACCATGTGCTTTAATTTTGCACACCAATCTCTTGTGTGGGACCTTGTCAAAAGCCTTTTGAAAGTCCAAATACAACACATCCACTGGTTCTCCCTTGTCTACTCTACTAGTTACATACTCAAAAAATTTTAGAAGATTTCTCAAGCGTGATTTCCCCTTCATAAATTCATGATAACTTGGACCGATGCTGTCATTGCTTTCCAAATGCGTTGCTATTTCATCCTTAATAATTGATTGCAACATTTTCCCCGCTATTGATGTCAGGCTAACCGGTCTATAATTCCCCGTTTTCTTTCTCCCTCCTTTTTTAAAAAGTGGTGTTACATTAGGTACCCTCCAGTCCATAGGTACTGATCCAGAGTCGATAGACTGTTGGAAAATGATCAGCAATGCATCCACTATTTCAAGGGCCACTTCCTTAAGTACACTGGGATGCAGACTATCAGGCCCCGGGGATTTATCGGCCTTCAATGCCATCAATTTCCCTAACACAATTTCCTGACTAATAAGGATTTCCTTCAGTTCCTCCTTCTCACTAGACCCTCGGTCCCCTAGTATTTCCGGAAGGTTATTTGTGTCTTCCTTCGTGAAGACAGAACCAAAGTATTTGTTCAATGGTCTGCCATTTTTTTGTTCCCCATTATAAATTCACCTGATTCTGACTGCAAGGGACCTATGTTTGTCTTCACGAATCTTTTTCTCTTCACATATCTATAGAAGCTTTTGCAGTCAGTTTTTATGTTCCCAGCAAGCTCCTACTGTACTGTCCCCCTCCTAATTAAACCCTTTGTCCTCCTCTGCTGAATTCTAAATTTCTCCCAGTCCTCAGGTTTGCTGCTTTTTCTGGCCAATTTATATGCCTCTTCCTTGGATTTAACACTATCCCTAATTTCCCTTGTTAGCCATGGTTGAGCCACCTTCCCCGTTTTATTTTTACTCCAGACAGGGATGTACAATTGTTGAAGTACATCCATGTGATCTTTAAATGTTTGCCATTGCCGAGCCACCGTTAATCCTTTAAGTATCATTCACCAATCTATTGTAGCCAATTCACATCTCATACCATTGAAGTTACCTTTCCTTAAGTTCAGGACCCTAGTGATAATTGAAAAGATTAGTGAAAACAAACGTACGTCTCTTGCAGTCCTTGCAGTCAGATTCGGGTGAATTTATAATCGGGAACAAAGAAACGGCGGACCAGTTAAACAAATACTTTGGTTCTGTTTTAACGAAGGAAGACACAAATAATCTTCCGGAAATACCAGGGGACAAGGTAGAGTGGACAAAGGAGAACCAGTGGATGTGATGTATTTGGACATTCAACAGGCTTTTGACAAGGCCCCACACAAGAGATTGGTGTGCAAAATTAAAGCACATGGTATTGCGGGTAATGCACTGACGTGAATAGAGAATTGGTTGGCAGACAGGAAGCAGAGAGTCGGGATAAACGGGTCCTTTTTAGAATGGCAGGCAGTGACTAGTGGGGTGCTGCATGGCTCAGTGCTGGGACCCCAGCTATTTACAATATAAATTAATGATTTGGATGAGGAAATTGAGTGTAATATCTCCAAGTTTGCAGGGGGCACTAGGCTGGGTGGTGGTGTGAGCTATGTGGATGATGCTAAAAGGCTGCAGGGTGACTTGGACAGGTTAGGTGAGTGAGCAAACGCATGGCAGATGCAGTATAATGTGAATAAATGTGAGGTGATCCACTTTGGTGGCAAAAACATGAAGGCAGAATATTATCTGAATGGTGGCAGATTAGGAAAAGGGGAGGTGCAACGAGACCTGGGTGTCATAGTACATCAGTCATTGAAAGTTGGCATGCAGGTACTGCAGGCAGTGAAGAAAGCAGATAGTATGTTGACCTTCATAGCCAGGGGATTTGTGTATAGGAGCAGGGAGGTCTTACCGCAGTTGTACAGGGCCTTAGTGAGGCCTCACCTGGAACATTGTGTTCAGTTTTGGTCTCCTAATCTGAGGAAGGACGTTCTTGCTATTGAGGGAGTGCAGCAAAGGTTCACCAGACTGATTACCGGGATGGCAGGATTGACATATGAGGAGAGATTGGATCGACTGAGCCTGTATTCACTGGAGTTTAGAACAATGCGAGGGGATCTCATAGAAACATATAAAATTCTGACAGGACTGGACAGGTTAAATGCAAGAAGAATGTTCCCGATGTTGGGGAAGTCCTGAACCAGGGGACATAGTCTAAGGATAAGGGGTAAGCCATTTAGGACTGAGATGAGGAGAAACTTCTTCACTCAGAGAGTTGTTAACCTGTGGAATTCCCTACACAGAGAGTTGTTTATGCCAGTTCATTGGATATATTCAAGAGGGTATTAGATATGGCCCTTGCAGCTAAAGGGATCAAGGGGTTTGGAGAGGAGGCAGGAAAAGGGTAGTGAGGTGAATGGTCAGCCATGATCTAATTGAATGGTGGTGCAGACTCGAAGGGCCGAATGGCCTACTCCCGCACCTATTTTCTATGTTCTTTGTTTCTATGTTTCTAGTCTCTGAATTAACTATGTCACTCTCCATCTTTATAAAGAATTCTACCATATTATGGTCACTCTTCCCCAAGATTGCTAATTAGTCCTTTCTCGTAACACATCACCCAGTCTAGGATGGCCAGCCCTCTCGTTGGTTCCTCGACATTTTGGTCCAGAAAACCATCCCTAATACACTCCAGGAAATCCTCTTCCAACGTATTGCTACCAGTTTGGTTAGCCCAATCTATATGTAGATTAAAGTCGCCCATGATAACTGCTGTGCCTGATTGCACGCATCCCTGATTTCTTGTTTGATGCTGTCCCCAACCTCACTACTACTGTTTGGTGGTCTGTACACAACTCCCACTAGCGTTTTCTATCCTTTGGCATTCCGCAGCTCTACCCATATAGATTCCACATCATCCAAGCTAATGTCCTTCCTTACTATTGCGTTAATTTCCTCTTTAACCAGCAACGCTACCCCACCTCCTTTTCCTTTCTGTGTATCCTTCCTGAATGTTGAATACTCATGGATGTCGAGTTCCCAGCCTTGGTCACCCTGGAGCCATGTCTCCGTAATCCCAATTATATCATATTCATTAATAGCTGCCTGCGCACTTAATTCGTCCACCTTATTACAAAAAGTCCTCACATTGAGGCACAGAGCCTTCAGGCTTGTCTTGAGAGTTGTTGAGGCCAATTCACTAAATATATTCAAAAAGGAGTTAGATGTAGTCCTTACTACTTGGGGGATCAAGGGGTATGGCGAGAAATCAGGAATGGGGTACTGAAGTTACATGTTCAGCCATGAACTCATTGAATGGCGGTGCAGGCTCGAAGGGCCGAATAGCCTACTCCTGCACCTATTTTCTATGTTTCTATGTTTCTATGTTAACACACTTTGTCCCTTTTGAATTTTGCTGTATGTGGCCCTTTTTAATTTTTGCCTTGGGTTTCTCTACCCTCCACTTTTACTTTTCTTCTTTCTATCTTTTGCTTCTGACCCCATTTTACTTCCCTCTGTCTCCCTGCATAGGTTTCCCCTGCCATAATAGTTTAACCCCTCCCCAACAGCATGAGCAAACACTCCCCCTAGGACATTGGTTCTGGTCCTGCCCAGGTGCAGACCATCCGGTTTGTACTGGTCCCACCTCCCCCAGAACTGGTTCCAATATTCCAGGAATTTAAATCCCTCCCTCCTGCACCACTCCTCAAGCCACGTATTCATCTTAGCTATCCTGCAATTCCTACTCTGTCTAGTACGTGGCATGGGTAGCAATCCTGAGATTACTACCTTTGAGCTCCTGCTTTTTAATTTATCTCCTAGCTCCCTAAATTCAGCTTGTAGGACCTCATCCCGTTTTTTACGTATATCATTGGTACCTATATGCACCACGATAACTGGCTGTTCACGCTCTCACTCCAAAATATCCTGCAGCCGCTCCGAGACATCCTTGACCCTTGCACCAGGGAGGCAACATTCCATCCTGGAGTCTTGATTGCAGCCGCAGAAACGCCTATCTATTCCCCTTACAATAGAATCCCCTACCACTATAGCTCTCCAACTCTTTTTCCTGCCCTCCTGTGCAGCAGAGCCTCGAACTTGACTGCTGTTGCCCTCCCCTGATGGTCATCCCCCCCAACAGTGCCCAAGGTGGTGTATCTGTTTTGGAGGGGGATGACCGCAGGGGACCCCTGCACTACCTTCCTTTCGCTGCTCTGCCTGATGGTCACCCATTCCCTATCTTCCTGAGTAACCTTTACCTGAGGTGTGACCAACTCACTAAACGTGCTATTCATGACATCCTCAGCATCACTGAGGTTCCAGAATGAATCCATGCGCAGCTCCAGTGCCGCGATGCGGTCTGTCAGGAGCTGCAGCTGGATGCACTTCCTGCACATGTAGTCATCAGGGACACTGAGTGTGTCCCTGACTTCCCACATAGCACAAGACGAGTATGACATGGGTCTGGGCTCCCCTGCCCTGACTTAACCCTTAAATTAACTTAATTTGGCAACAATGTTAAAGGTTACCTACTGATAAGGAAATAAAAGAAGAAAAAAAAGATTAAATACTCACCAATCCGCCAGCCAATCACTTACCCGCTTGGCTGTGACGTCACCTTTCGATTTCTTTCTACTTCGTTGTTTTACCTTCAGCCTCTGCACCAGCTAGCTCCCAATGAGCTGCCGCTGACCTTTAACCTCCTGCGCCGCCCACTCTTGCGATGCTAGCCTCCCAACGATCTGCTGCCGCTCCTCTCGCTGCTGCCGACCTTTAACCTCCCACGCCGCCTGCTCTCGCCATGCTGGCCTCCCAACGATCTGCGGTTAAACAAGGTATTTACAGATTTACATATATAACAGAGTCCATGATAAGATCAGCCATGATCTTATTGAATGACAGAGAAGCTCGAGAGGCCATATGGCCTACTCCTGTTCCTATTTCTTATGTTCTTATGTAGAATCATAGAATCATAGAAGTTTACAACACTGAAGGAGGCCATTTCAGCCCATCGTGTCCATGCTGGCCAACAAGAGGCTATCCAACCTAATCCCACTTTCCAGCTCTAGGTCCGTTACCCTGCAGGTTACAGCACTTCAGATGCACATCCAAATACTTTTTAAATATGGTGAGGGTTTCTGCCTCTACCACCCTTTCAGGCAGTGAGTTCCAGACCCCCACAACCCTCTGCGTGAAGGAATTTCCCCTCAAATCCCCTCTAAACCTTCTACCAATTACTTTTAATTTATGCCCCCTGGTTGTTGACCCTTCTGCTAAGGGAAATAGTTCCTTTCTATCCACTATATCTAGGCCCTCATAATTTTATACACCTCAATGAGGTCTCCCCTCAGCCTCCTCTGTTCCAATGAAAATAATCCAGCCTATCTAATCTGTCCTCCACTTCTGGCAACATCCTCATAAATCTCCTCTGTACCCTCTCCAGTGCAATCACATCCTTCCAGTAATGCAGTGACCAGAACTGCACGCAGTACTCCAGCTGTGGCCTAACCAGTGTTTTATACAATTTAAGCATAACCCCCCTGTTCTTGTATTCTATGCCTCGGCTAATAAAGGCAAGCATTCCGTATGCCTTCTGAACCACCTTATCTACCTGGGGGCTACTTTCAGGGTTCTGTGGACATGCACTCCAAGGTCCCTTTGTTCCTCTACACTTCACAGTATCCTACCATTTAATGTGGATTCCCTTTCCTTGTTAGCCCTCTCCAAATTCATTACCTCACACTTCTCAGAATTAAATTCCATTTGCCACTGTTCTGCCCACCTGACCAGTTGATTGATATCTTCCTGCAGTCCACAGCTTTCTTCTTCATTATCAACCACACAGCCAATTTTAGTATCATCTGCAAACTTCTTAATCATACCCCTTATATTCAAGTCTAGATCATTGATGTATATCACAAAAAACAAGGGACCTAATACTGAGCCCTGTGGAACCCCACTGGAAACAAATTTCCAGTCGCAAAAACACCCATCAACCATTACTGTTTGCTTCCTGCCTCTGAGCCAATTTTGGATCCAACTTGCCACTTTACCCTTGATCCCATGGGCTTTTATTTTTGTGACCAATCTGCCATGTGGGACCTTATCAAAAGCTTTGCTAAAATCCATATACACTACATCATACGAACTGCCCTCATCAACCCTCCTGGTTATCGCCTTGAAAAATTCAATCAAGTTAGTCAGACATGACCTTCTGTTAACAAATCCGTACTGACTGTCCTTGATTAATCCATGTCTTTCCAAATGGCCTGTAATTACTCAGTCTATCCCTTTCTCCCTTCTTAAACAAAGGTACCACATTAGCAGTCCTCCAGTCCTCTGGCACCACACCTGAAGCCAGAGAGGATTGGAAAATGATCATCAAAGCCTCTGCTATTTCCTCTTTTGCTTCATTTAACAGCCTGGGATACATTTTATCCAGGAACTTATCCACTTTCAAAGCTGCTAAACCCCTTAATACCTCTTCTCTCACTATGTTTATTTTATCTAATATTTCACACTTCTCCTCCTCGATAGTAGTGTCTGCATCGCCCCTCTCTTTTGTGAAAAAAGACGCAAAGTATTCATTCAGAACCATACCCGCATTTTCCGTCTCCACACACAGATTACCCTCATGGTCTCTAATAGGCCCTCCCATTTCTTTCGTTATCCTCTTGCTCTTAATATATTTATAAAACATCTTTGGGCTTTCCTAATATCCTTTTATAATTTCACCCCTGGATTTTCTATACACCTCCAGATATTCTGCAGTATTTAGCCCTCGGTATCTGTCATAAACCTCCCTTTTTTTCCTTTATCCTACCTTGTATGTGCCTCAACATCCAGGGGGCTCTCGATTTGTTAGCCCCACCTTTTCTCTTTAAGGACACATATTTGGTCTGTATCCACCGGATCTCTTCCTTGAATGCCTCCCACTGCTCTGACACTGATTTACCATCAAGTAGCTATTTTCAGCCCACTATGGCCAAATCACTCCTCAGCTTAGCAAAGTTGGCTTTTCCCCAATTTAGAACTTTTATTCCTGGTATATCCTTGTCCTTTTCCATAACTACCTTAAATCTAACTGAATTATTGTCACTAGCACCTAAATGCTCTCCCACTGATACCCCTTCCTCCTGCCCAGCTTCATTCCCTAAAACAAAATCGAGAATCGCCCCCTCCCTTGTTGGGCTTGCTACATACTGGCTAAAAACGTTCTCTTTAATGCATTTTAAGAATTCCGCACCCTCTATACCTTTCACACTAACTTTGTCCCAGTTAATATTAGGATAGTTGAAATCCCCTACTATTACTGCCCTATAGTTTTTGCACTTCTCAGATTTGCCTACATATTTGGTCTTCTATCACCTTCTCACTGTTTGGAGGTATATCGTACATGCCCAGCAGTGTGATCGTCCCTTTTTTGTTTTTCAGTTCGACTCAGATGGCCTAGTTTGATCATCCCTCTAACATATCATCCCTCCTCAATGCTGTAATAGTTTCTTTAATCAATACCGCAACACCCCCTCCCTTTTTACCTCCCTCTCTATCCCGTCTGAAGATCCTGTAACCAGGAATGTTGATCTGCCATACCTGTCCCTCTTTTAACCATGTCTCTGTAATAGCTATAATATCATACTCCCAAGTGTCTACCTGTGCTCTCAGCTCATCTGCCTTATTCGCTATACTCCTTTCATTGAAGTATGTACCATTTAGTACAGCCAGACCTCCTTGTTGACTACTTTCTAGCCTTTGTTTCCTCTGTTCTTCAAATTCACTTTCTACATTTTTGCTTTCCAATTCCAGCTTTACTCTCCTTCCTACTGAATCTATTCTCAGGTTCCCATCCCCCTGCCAAGTTAGTTTAAATCCTCCCCAACAGCACTCGCAAACCCCCCCACAAGTATATTGGTCCCGGCTTTGTTGAGGTGAAACCCGTCCAGCTTGTACAGGTCCCACCTCCTCCAGAAGAGGTCCAAATGCCTCAGGAATCTAAAGATCTCCCTCCTGCACATCTCTCCAGCCACACATTCATCTGTTCTATCCACCTATTTCAGTAATCACTAGCTCGTGACACCGGGAGTAATCCAGAGATTGACAGGGTAGATGCAGAGAGGATGTTTCCACTCGTGGGGGAAGCTAGAACTAGGGGATATGGTTTAAGAATAAGGAGTCGCCCATTTAGATGAGGAGGAATTTCTTCTCTGAGGGTTGTAAATCTGTGGAATTCTCTGCCCGAGAGCTGTGGAGGCTGGGTCATTGAATATATTTAAGGTGGAGGTAGACAGATTTTTGAACAATAAGGGAGTGGAGCTGAGCCCAGGATCAGATTAGCCATGATCTTATTAAATAGCGGAGCAGGCTCGAGGGGCCAATGGCCTAATCCTGTTCCTATTTGTTATGTTCTTATGTTCTTATGTACTACCTTTGAGGTCCTGCTTTTTAATCTCTCTCCTAGCTCCTTACACTCTGCCTGCAGGACCTCATCCCTCTTTCTACCTATGTCATTGGTATTGATATGGACCATGGCACCTGGCTGTTCACCCTTCCCCCTCAGAATGCCCTGCAGCCGCTCGGTGACAAGATACCATCCTGGAGTCATGTCTGCGGCCGCAGAAACGCCTGTCTGCCCCCCTGACTATTGAATTCCCTACCACTATAGCTCTTCCATTTTTCTTCCATCCCCCCCCCCCCCCCTTTGCAGCTGAGCCACCCGTGGTGCTGTTAACTTGGCTCTGGCTGCACTCCCCAGAGGCACCATCGCCCCCACCGGTACTCAGAAAAGAATACCGGTTGGAGAGCAAGATGGACTCAGGGGACTCCTACACTACCTGCCTAGTCCTCCTCTTCTGTCTGCTGGTCACCCACTCCCTCTCTGCCTGCACACTCTTAAGCTGTGGGGTGACCATCTCTAGAAACGTGCTTTCCATGTAGCTCCACTGCAGTGACTCCAGCCACCGTTCAAGCTCCAAAACGGGGAGCTCGAGTTGATGCAGCTGGAGACATGGTCTGCACACATGGTCATCCAGCTCTTTGAAGCGACCAGGACTTCCCACATACCACAGGATGTGCAGTTCCCGGGAATGAACTGCCCTGCCATCCTAGTTAGACTTGGAACTATTAAGCAAAAATAAACTCTAAACCTTAGCAAACCACACCCAGCAACTGCTCAGCAATCAACTGATTTAATTAATTGGGTTTTTTAGATTAGAAATATCCCTTATCAATTTAATTGCAGCTCCTTTATTTAAAGGACTAAGTATTAACCTTTATTTACAAGATTAAGAACTAACCTTTATTTAAAGACTAAGTACTAACTTAATAGGAAAAAAACCACTCACCCACTACTCACCAATCAGCTATCTCTCTGCCACCTTGACGAATGAAATGTACCTCAATCTTTGGTGTCAAAAAGGAGGAATCTATTCTCTAGTGAAGCCCACTGTACAATTGCGTGGTGGCTATTAAAGTCTCTGAGATGGATGGATAGATGTTGACTAGGAGGGCCACTGTACGAGTAATGGTTTGTAGACATTGGAGATTGTTAGCCCTCCTACACGTATTACTGTAGTGAAAACTCCGGCAATACTCAATGCCTTGTTTAACATAACACACCAGGTCTTATTTGGGATGGTTATTGAATGCGATTAGGTCAAAATCTGTGATTGGTCCTCTTGTGTCAAACTGGTTCAATGTGTGTTTCTTGGAGCACCAGAACATCGACGCTGTGTTCCTTGAGTAACCTTTCGAGGTATTCGCATTTTAAACGAGAGATGCCTTCGATGTTGAGTTGGCCTACATATAGTTTTTTTTGTCAACGGGAGGTCGATTTAATGACAAGTAATACTATATAAGGTGCTCACTGTCCTGCTGCACATGCTCAGTATTTCCTGAGCACTCCTGACCACATGCTTCGAAGCTGCAGAACAAGTTTGGCAAAGACGCTAAGGAGTTCCTGAAACAGTCCAACGTGGTGAACTCTGGATTATTATTGTTATGTTACTCTACCATTTTTGATTCACATTCCCACTGTTCACAGTGTCTCCTTTCATCTCTGAATGAGTGGCAGTTCTCACTCACATCATCTCACTCCTGATAATGCTTTCAGCCCTTGAAACACACTCCACCCTCTTTCATTGGCATGATTTGAATTGAAGTGTTATATGATAGCAGCACACCACGTGCGACCTCCAGCCAGGTCCCCAGTAACATGAGCCATGAGTTGAGGTGCGCCTGAAGAGAATGCTGGGTGCAAGAAGTGCAGGAATGGAACACCCGCTACCGAAGGTTCCAATCCCTATGCGTGCGCCCCGGGGGAGTGTTCCAATCCCGGTTGGGCATGCTGAACAGTGCTGCCTCACACTGACCAATTGGAGTACTGCTATGCTGTTCAACAACCACCCAGCATCATTCCCTGAGAAAAAATATGCGAGATTTCACTGTTCAATCGCGAGTTGGGCTTAGTTTTCATTAAAAATTGGGTCTCTCACGATTAATTCGCAAGAGTTGGCATTACTGTGTTTTAGTAATTATACAAAATGAATGCAGCACACTTTCTCACATCATTAGATTATCTTGCTTGACTTAAGCAAGATGACTTCCAACTATTGGTCCAGCATTTCTGATTTAAAAACAGACACTGCTGGAAACACTCAGCAGATCAGGCAGTATCTGTAGAGATTTTAACCCTACTTGCTCAGCCTTAACCCGGTGGGTGGCAGTTAACATCGCCCTGGCACTTATGTCTGAAAGCTGCCATGAACACAACATCTGCAATTTTAACATGCTCTTCTGAGCAGGCAGCAAGGACATGCATCCAGCTACAGTTCTCAGCATTTTAGCGACATGCTCGGGGCCCAGCAGAGGCGTGAGTTCGAGGCTCAGAAGAAGTGAGGGCCCAGGGGCAGCACAAGCCAGCCCACACTGCAATATGTGTGTGCACGGAGCCGCGCAGCAGAGCTAGTCTCCAGTCGTCTTGGTTAATCCTTGCCACTGAACCAAGACCTAACTCTATCAAGCCCGTGTGGTGGTTGGTATGCAACGGGCACCACACATTAAAAAAATCCACGCACAGGCATCTTCCACTCTTCATGATTTAGTTCGGGACCTGGAATATTAGGTCCTTCATTGAAACACCTGTGAACTTTTTGGCGTGGAAGCAAGTTGTTGTGTATATCTGTAAAGCATGCACTCCCATGTTCTGCCACCAGGGAGCTCATCCCCTGAAGTCCCAAGGGATCCCAGCATCCCTTGGGAGCACTGTATATAAGCCGGCCCCTGAGGCCTGTTCCTCACTCTGGAGTGTCTTATTAAAGACTGAGGTCACTGCTACTTTAACCTCCCTGTGTGCAGCCTCATCTGTGTTAGGAACACAATAACTGGCGACGAGAATACGAATCCAACGCAAAGATGAAGCAAACTGTGGCCATCCTGGAGAAGTTCTCGGAGGGTGAGGACTGGGAAGCCTATGTCGAATGGCTAGACCAGTACTTTGTAGTCAACAAGCTGGACGGAGAATGAAGCGCTGCAAAAAGGAGAGCGGTCCTCCTCACAGTCTGCGGGGCACCGACCTACAGCCTCATGAAGAATCCGGTGAAACTGACAGATAAGTCATATGATGAGCTGTGTACACTGGTTCAGGAGCATCTTAACCCGAGGGAGAGCATGCTGATGGCGAGGTATGGGTTCTACACGTGCCAGCGATCTGAAGGTCAGGAAGTGGCGAGCTACATCGCCGAGCTAAGGTGACTTGCAGGACAATGTGAGTTTGATGGCTACCTGGAGCAAATGCTCAGAGACTTTTTTGTACTGGGCATTGGCCATGAGACCACCCCACGAAAACTTTTGACTGTAGAGACACCGACCCTCAGTAAGGCCATTGCGCTAGCACAGGTGTTTTGTCCACCAGTGATAACACCAAACAAATCTCTCAGCACACAAGTGCTAGCAATGTTCATAAATTAACTGGAACTGTGTTTGCAATCAGAAATGTACAGGGCAGAACCCATGAGTCTGCAACTGCCAGCAGGCCTCAGGTGACCCAGATGACTCAGAGTCTTCAACAAAGGATGAATGCAAGGCAATTCACACCTTGTTGGCGTTGTGGAGGCTTCCATTCAGTCCAATCATGCCCCTTCAAAGGGTATGTTTGCAAGGGCTGTGGAACAATGGGGCACCTCCAACGAGCTTGCAAACAAGATGCAAGCTCTGCAAAACCTGCTAACCACCACGTGGCAGAGGAAGATCGGTCCATGGTGGATCAAAGCAATTTCGAGCCTCAGAGAGAGGAGGCAGATGCTGAAGTACACGGGGTGCACACATTTTCAACGAAATGTCCACCTATAATGCTAAATGTAAAATTGAATGGCTTACCCGTAGCCATGGAACTGCACACTGGCGCTAGCCAATCCATCATGAGTAAAAAGATGTTTGAGAGACTGTGGTGCAACAAGGCATTCAGACCAGCCCTGAGCCCCATCCACACGAAACTGAGAACGTACACCAAAGAGCTTATCACTGTCCTAGGCAGCGCCATGGTCAAGGTCACCTACGAGGGCATGGTGCATGAACTGCCACTCTGGATTGTCCCAGGTGATGGCCCCACACTGCTTGGAAGGATCTGACTGGGCAAAATCCGCTGGAACCGGGATGACATCCGAGCGCTATCACATGTCGATGAGGCCTCATGTACCCAGGTTCTTAACAAATTTCCTTTCCTTTTTGAGCCAGGCATTGGAAACTTTTCCGGGGCGAAGGTGCGGATCCACTTGGTCCCAGAGGCATGACCCATTCACCACAAGGCGCAAGCGGTACCTCACATGATGAGGGAGAGAGTAGAAATCAAGCTGGACAGGCTGCAACGCGAGGGCATCATGTCCCCAGTGGAATTCAGCGAGTGGGCCAGCACGATTGTTCCAGTACTCAAAAGTGATGGCACGGTCAAGATTTGCGGCGATTATAAAGGAACTATTAATCGTTTCTCGCTACCGGACTAATACCCGCTACCTAAGGCAGACGACCTATTTGCGACGCTGGCAGGAGGCAAGATGTTCACCAAGCTCGACCTGACTTCGGCCGACATGATGCAGGAGCTGGAGGAGTCTTCGAAGGGCCTCACCTGCATTAACACGCACAAGGGACTGTTCATCTACAAATGATGCCCATGTGGAATTCGGTTGGCTGCAGCGATCTTCCAGAGACACATGGAGAACCTACTCGGTATCACACACGGTGGTCTTTCAGACGACATATTGGTCACGGGTTGGGACACTGCTGAGCAACTACAAAACCTGGAGGAGGTCCTCCAGCAACTGGGTCACGTAGGGCTGCGGCTGAAGAGGCCGAAATGCGTCTTTATGGCAACAGAAGTGGAGTTTTTGGGGGGAAAGATTGCGGCGGACGGCATTCGGCCCACAGACGCCAAGACAGAGGCTATCAGGAACGCGCCCAGGCCACAGAACGTCACGGAGCTGCGGTCGTTCCTGGGACTCCTCAACTATTTTGGTAACTTCCTAAACACCCTTTTAGAGCTTTTACATGTGTTATTGCGCAAAGGTGAGAACTGGGTATGGGGAAAAAGCTAAGTGCTTTTGTGAAAGCCAGAAACATTTTATGCTCCAACAAGCTGCTTGTATTGTATAACCCGTGTAAAAGACTTGTGCTAGCACGTGACGCGTCGTCGTATGGAGTCGGGTGTGTATTGCAACAAGCTACAGTTGCGGGGAATTTGCAACCTTTCGCCTATGCTTCCAGGAGCTTGTCTAATGCTGAGAAGGCCTACAGCATGATTGAGAAAGAGGCATTAGCGTGTGTGTTTGGGGTAAATAAATGCATCAGTACCTATTTGGCCTCAAATTTGAGCTGGAAACCGATCACAAGCCCCTCACATCCCTGTTCGCTGAAAACAAGTGGATAAATACTAATGCCTCAACCTGCATACAATACCATCCGCCACAGGCCAGGCATCGAAAACTGTGCGGATGCTCTCAGTCGGCTACCATTGTCCAACACGGGGGTGGAAATGGTGCAGCCTGAAAACTTGTTAATAGTGGCGCAATACTTGTTGATGGTCATGGAAGTGTTTGAAAATAATAAATCACCTGTCATGGCCCGCCAGATTAGGACTTGGACTAGCCAAGATCCTCTGCTGTCCCTAGTAAAAAATTGTGTACTGCATGGGAGCTGGGCCAGCATCCCCGTTGAAATGCAAGAGCCAATCAAGCCGTTCCAGCGGCGAATGGACGAGCTGTCAATTCAGGCAGACTGCCTGTTGTGGGGTAACCGCGTAGTGCTACCAAAAAAAGGCAGGGAGACGTTCATCTCGGATCTCCACAGCACACACCCAGGTATAGTAATGTATAGTAGTATAGTAAGTCAGAGTCGATACCGGGCCAGATCCCACGTGTGGTGGCCCGGTATCGACTCTGACTTAGAGTCCTGTATATGGCAATGCAGCGTGTGTGCTCAGTTGAGCAACGCGCCCAGGAAGGCACCACTAAGTTTGTGGTCCTGGCCCTCCAGACCATGGTCGAGGATCCATGTCGACTATGCGGGCCCGTTTCTCGGTAAAATGTTCCTGGTGGTGGTGGATGCTTTTTCAAAATGGATTGAATATGAAATAATATCGGGAAGTACCGCCACCGCCACCATTGAAAGCCTGAGGGCCACGTTTGCCACCCATGGCCTGCCTGACATACTGGTCAGTGACAACAGGCCATGTTTCACCAGTGCCGAATTTAAAGAATTCATGACCCGCAATGGGATCAAACATGTCACCTCGGCCCCGTTTAAACCAGCCTCCAATGGGCAGGCAGAGCGAGCAGTACAAACCATCAAACAGAGCCTTAAACGAGTCACAGAAGGCTCCTCCAAACCCGACTGTCCCAAGTACTGCTCAGCTACCGCACGAGACCCCACTCGCTCACAGGGGTGCCTCCGGCTGAACTACTCATGAAATGGACACTTAAAACCGGACTCTCACTGGTTCACCCCAACCTGCATGATCAGGTAGAGAGCAGGCGGCAGCAACAAAATGTAAACGATGGTCGTGCCACTGTGTCACGGGAAATTGATCTGAATGACCCTGTGTATGTGCTAAATTATGGACATGGTCCCAAGTGGATCGCGTGCACGGTGATAACTAAAGAAGGGAATAGGGTGTTTGTGGTCAAAATAGAAAATGGACAAATTTGCAGAAAGCATCTGGACCAAACGAGGCTGCGGTTCACAGACTGCCCTGAACAACCCACAGCAGACACCACCTTTTTCGAGCCCACAACACACACCCAAAGGATCAACGACACCACGTCGGACCAGGAAATCGAACCCATCACGCCCAACAGCCAGCAAGACCAAGCTCACCTAACAGCCCTGCAGGGCCAACAACACGCCAGCCCAGCGAGGGCATAGCCAACACACCAGAACAGACATTTGTACCGAGGCGGTCCACCAGGGAAAGAAAGGCTCCCGACCGCCTCACCTTGTAAATAGTTTTCACTTTGACTTTGGGGGGGGGGGGGGGGGGGAGTGATGTTGTGTATCTGTAAAGCATGCACTCCCATGTTCCGCCATCAGGGAGCTCATCCCCTGAAGTCCCAAGGGATCCCAGCATCCCTTGGGTGCACTGTATATAAGCTGGCCCCTGAGGCCTGTTCCTCACTCTGGAGTGTCTTATTAAAGACTGAGGTCACTGTTACTTTAACCTCGCTGTATGCAGCCTCATCTGTGTTAGGAACACAATACAAGTCATCCTCATTTCGAGGGTCTACCTATGATGATGATGATGATGTCGCATCCGGAGCCAACAGGGTCCCTCTTTACATATGCATGTTGCGGCCCGATGACATCATTGAGACCCGACTGTAATTTGAACTCAGGCCTGAGCGGGGAATCTACCTGGAGCTAAAATGAGAACTAAAAGATGTTAAGATTAACAGCAGTGCAGAACCAGGGAAAAGGGGAGGGGGAGGAAAAGAGCAAAAGGGAGGGGTTTGTGATAGGGTGGAGGACAGGAGTGATTAAATGACAAAAGTGACCATGGAGCAAAATGAGGTGATAATGAAACAAGTTTAATAGGGAATGGCCAAGCACACCTCCTCCTCTCCCAGTGGCTCTGGTGAAGCCATCCTCCATTACCAACACCAGCTGCCTGAGAGAAAACATGCTCCAGTGATTAAGATGTAAAGTTGTTAAATTCGATGTTAAGGCCGGAAGGCTGTAAAGTACCTAGTCAAAGGATGAGGTGTTGCTCCTCGAGCTTCATTGGAACAGTGTCGGAGGTTAAGGACAGAGACATCAGAGTGAGAGTAGGATGGACAATTAAAGTGGCAAGTGATTGTAAGCTCAGGGTCAAGCTTGTGGACTGAATGGATGTGTTCCGCAAGACGATCACCCAATCTGCATCGTGAGCAGCAAATACAGTATACCTGTACTAAGTTTGAAGAAGTACAAATAAATTGCTTTTTCACCCCGAAGGAGTGCTTGGACAGTGGGAAGGGAGGATGTGAAAGAGCAGGTGTTGCAGCTTCTGTACTTGCATGGGATGGTGCCAAGGGAAGGGGAGCAGATGTGGGGTGTAAAGTCCTGTCCCCTCAGTACAGATTCACATGAGGCATGTAGTGAAGTCAAGGTCACTCTGGACCTGCACCTTTATTTCACAGCTCTGGAATGCTGCACTTGCCTGAGACCTGTGCTTATATACCTCTCTCTTGCAAGTGCACCCCTGGTGGTAAGGTATGCTGGTGGTTACAGGTCATATCTTATTACAGTCATGTACAGCATGTTAGGATACAGTTATATATAATAATGTAAGATACATGACATGGGGAGTGATGGAAAAGTGGACCAGGGTGCCACAGAGGGATCGGTCACTTCAGAATGCTGAAAGGGGAGGGTAGGAGGAGAAAACAGAAAACAGAGAGTCGGGATAAATGGTTCATTCTCTGGTTGGCAATCAGTAACGAGTGGGATGCCACAGGGATTAGTGCTGGGACCCCAACTATTTAGAATCTATATTAATGACTTGGAAGAGGAGACTGAGTGTAATGTAGCCAAGTTTGCTGACGATACAAAGATGGGAGGAAGGGCAATGTGTGAGGAGGACATAAAGAGGCTGCAGGAGGACATAGACAGGCTAAGTGAGTGGGCAAGAATTTGGCAGATGGAGTATAATGTTGGAAAATGTGGGGTCATGCACTTTGGCAGAAAAAAATCAAAGAGCAAGTTATTATTTAAATGGAGAAAGATTGCAAAGTGCTGCAGTACAGTGGAACCTGGGGGTACTTGTGCATGAAACACAAAAGGATAGTATGCAGGCACAGCAAGTGATCAGGAAGGCCAATGGAATCTTGGCCTTTATTGCAAAGGGGATGGAGTATAAAAGCAGTGAAGTCTTGTTACAGCTGTACAGGGTATTGGTAAGGCCACACCTGGAATACTGCATGCAGTTTTGGTTTCCATATTTACAAAAGGATATACTTGCTGTGAAGGCAGTTCAGAGAAGGTTGACTAGGTTGATCCCAGGGATGAAGGGGTTGACTTATGAGGAAAGGTTAAGTAGGCTGGACCTCTACTCATTGGAATTCAGAAGAATGAGAGGTGATCTTATAGAAACGTATAAGATTATGAGAGGGCTTGATAAGGTGGCTGCAGAGAGGATGTTTCCACTGGTGGAGGAGACTAGAACTAGAGGGCATAATCTTAGATAAGGGGCCGCCCATTTAGAACTGAGATGAGGAGAAATTTCTTCTCTCAGAGGATTGTGAATCTGTGGAATTCGTTGCCTCAGAGAAGCTGGGACATTAAATAAACTTCAGACAGAAATAGACAGTTTCTTAAACAATAAGTGGATAAGGGGTTATGGGGAGCGGGCAGGGAAGTGGAGCTGAGTCCATGATCAGATCAGCCATGAACTTATTGAATGGTGGAGCAGGCTTGAGGGGCCTTATGGCCAACTCCTGCTCTTATTTCTTATGTTCTTATCTTCTTATGTTCGAAGATGCGTTTGGTGATATCATCTTAGTAGGGGCGACAGAAAGAGCGGAGAATAATCCATTTTTGTTGGTGGATTATTAATGGAGAAAAACATTCTCCTGTTTTCCACTTTAAGAATTTTACCCATCTTCTTAGATTTTGAAAAACTTGTTCAAGCAAAACTCCAAGATGGGTTTGTCCTCAAATATTTGTGAGAAAAGTACACATGGTGTATTTAATTTTAAAATAATGGGAAGTAAGAATTTAGAAAGTTCTTAATTGGCATTATTGAGTAGTAGCTGATAAAATAAAGATCGGACATGAATACTAAAAATTATCTTTTCACAGAACAGAAAACTGGTCCATCTAGTCTGTCCCATAGATAATCACTCACATTCCTTAATCTCCTGGGAGAGGGAACAAAAACTTCTTGTGTCAGCTTTCTAAACTGTTATCAGCAGCACCACTCTCTTCTAAAACTTCTGTAGGAAAACCGCACAATTTAATCTATCAGAAGTAGTATGGTTGGATGGCGAGATTGTATGCGAGCCTCCAGGGAACATAGTATTGGGTGGGGGGCGGGGTGGGGGAGAGAGGTTTGGTTAGATCATTAATTTTTGGCTTGAGGGGCAACAATCCAAGAGAATATTCTATTCTAATGTTCCAGTAAGTAATATTTTACCAGGATTGCTAAGTTCTTAAAGTGAAACCAAACCGCATTAGGCCCCATCACCTTCCCAAGGCAGTCTCCACCTTTTAACCACAAGTTTTTTTTATTCTGATACTTTGTGTTGGTGATAGTTGGGTGGAGTGGTTTACAGTTCGAAACAAAGTTAGTTTAAATATTCAAAGTTGTTGCTAAAAGAATGTCTTGCACTTGCAAGACCATTTTTAATATCTTCTAAATATGCTGAATTCTAATAACACACCTATGCATTTGATGAATAATGCTTGATTTATATCATAATCAATTTCAGTCACTGACACATTTCACATTGTATATGTACAAAACAATTGTAATATGTAACAGATCTGGCCAAATAACTGTACTCCCCTCTACTTCCCTGTTCCCCTCCCCCTATTCTCCTCCCAACTCTCGGCCTCTTCTCATCTACCCAGCACCTACTCTTCTCTTTCCCCTCTATTTTTATCCCCTCCTTTCCTATCCCATTTGCGCCCTCCCCTTTTCCCCGCCTAGTCCAATTACCCCCTGCCCTCTACGCCTGCTTGACCTGAATATTGGCCTTGACTTCTTGTGTGCATTGTCATGGGAGAGCTAGACCAGATGTATATTAAAATCGCTGACTGGGTCATCGTATTACATTTCAAAATAAAAGAAAAAGAAAGACTTGCATTTATTTGGCACCTTTCACGGCCATCGGATGTCCCATAGTGTTTAACAGCCAATAAAGTACTTTTTAAAAAAGTGTAGTCATTGTTGTAATGTAGGAAACGCAGCAGCCAATTTGCAAACAGCAAACTCCCACAAACCGCAATGTGATCTTGACCTGTTTTAGTGATGCTGCTTGAAGGATAAATATTGACCAGGACACCTCTTCTTTGAAATAATACCATGGGTCCACCTGAAAGAGCAGACAGGGCCTCAATTTAAACTCTCATCTGAAAGACAGCACCTCTGACAGCGCAGCACTCCCTCAGTACTGCACTGGAGTGTCAGCCTAGATTTTTGTGTTCAATTCTATGGGGCCCAACATTGCCCAAGACGTTATTTCGGCATACTGACCTGAAGCGCGCCGACTTTGCATGCTGGAAAGGGCGCCAGAAAAAAGGGGCCCCATCCTGACCGCTCTTCGGAGTCCCCAGAGTCGTGGCGTGGAGTGGAGACCTAAGGGGGGTGCGGAGCAACAGGTCAGCGCAGAAAGCACTGCCAGCACCTGCGTGCATGCTCAGTGAGGGCTGCGCGCATGCTCCTGCCCTCCCAGCACGTTCTGTGGGCTGTGAGCAGGACCCGATGCTCGCAGCCCCTATCCAAGGCTGAAGGGACGCTGATCTTGCCGCACCCTATCCCCGGCCGAGTGGACTCCCACACCGGCCGGCCGGCCCGCTGAGTTCCCAGGCAGGTAGGACTTCGCTTTTATTTTTTATTTAGTGGCTGTGCTTGTGTGGCTGTGCTTGAGACTTTTGATTCAGGGGCGGGGGGAGGAGGAGGAGAATTTTGGGGGGGGGGGGAGGAAGAGAGTTTTGGGTGGGGGGAGAGAAGCAGTGCATTGGTGGGGGGGAGGAGGAGAGTTTTGGAGTGGGGGAGAAAGAGTGTCTCTTTGGCTGGCTACCCTCCCCCCGTGACACCAAGGCCAGCAACTCGCATTTCTCTGGTAGGATTTGCTTCATTTTTATTAGTATTTTAATTGTTTGAGCTTTTCCTTGCAATGTTTGGTGCTTGGTTGTTGAGTTCCCTTCCTTCCCCTATCCCTGTCCTAATGTCTGCCGAATGTGCACTGTTTTTTCTTCACTGCCCGCAAGGTTTTTCAGAGCTGGCCACATACACTGACCTAAGTCGATTTGGAGTAAGTTTTTGCTGGCCAGATATGGCATAAATGGCCAAAACTGGCGTAAATGTTTGGGAACGCCCCCTTTTGAAAAAAAAACTGACCTAAAAAAAATCGTACCTGACTTACTCTGGAGGAAATTTTGGGGGGAAAATGGCATTTTTTAACTTACGCCAGAAAAAACAACTTACTCCAAAAGAATTGATGCAAGTCATGGCCAGGATTGGGCCCATGGAGTGGGAATTGAACCCACAACCTGACGCAGAGGTGAGGAGAGTACCAACTGAGCCATAGCTAACACTTGAAGTACATTGAAAAGTCTTATGTCAGACCATCGCAATAGAAATTCATATTACCTGTAAGAGACGTCATTACATAGGATTACATTACATAGGATATATGGCACAGAAACAGGCCTTTTGGCCCAACCAGTCCATGCTCCACTCGAGCCTCCTCCCGTCTTTCCTCATCTAAATCTATCTGCATAACCTTCTATTCCCTTCTCCCTCATATGCTTGTCTAGCCTCCTCTTAAATGCATTATATTATTCGCTTCAACCACTCCCTGTGATAGTGAGTTCCACATTCTCACCACTCTTTGGGTAAAGAATTGTCTTCTGAATTCTCTATTGTATTTCTTGGTGACTCTTTTATATTGATGACCTTTAGTTATGCTTTTCCCCACAAGTGGAAACATTCTCTCTGTATCCACTCTATCAAAACCTTTCATAATTTTAAAGACCTATATTAGGTCACCTCTCAGCCTTTTTTTTCAAGAGAAAAGAGAGCCAGACTGTTCATCCTTTCCTGATATGTATACCCTCGCATTTCTGGCATCATCCTTGTAAATCTCTGCACCCTCTCCAATGCCTCTATATCCTTTTTATAATATGGCAACCAGAACTGTACACAGTACTCTAAGTGTGGTCTAACCAAGTTTCGATACAGGTTTAGCATAACCTCCCTACTTTTAAATTAGGGCTGAATTTTCGGCTTTTGAGATTTCGGGGCAGTAATGGAGACGGGGCGGTCTTGATACCACCAGGAAAAAGTTTGCGCCCTTGTCTGTAAAATTCAGCAAAAAATGAGGTTCCATGATCAGGGATGCAAAATCAGGCGTTACACAAGGAAGTTTTTGCGCCCCAGCCGAAAATCGTGGCGTTAAAAATGTTTCATTGATTTAAGGAACTTCACTGATGCTCAGTGCCCTGCAAGATAACGTTATATATTGTATGGTTTTATTTTGAAGACGGGAGTTTTTGTTACTTTGTTGCAGTAAAATTTATGATTCATCCTTTGTCATTGGTGTCTTGTGTATCATTCCAACGTTTACCAGAGATGTACCTTTATGTGGGCATATAGCGTGTCCAGTATTAGCTCCATCCCTCAGTTTCCTCCATTTAGGAGAGCCGGTCCATTATCAGCTGGCGACGTGTGACTGTTGGTCCGGCAGCATCTCCATACTGCCTCCCCTCTGGATGGGGTAGCTATCCAATGGGGGCCTCCTCTTCATCGTCGTCCTCCTCCTGAGGTGGGCATGTAATCCCTACTGGCAATGCCTGGTCCCTCATGATGGCCAAGTTATGCAACATGCAGCACACCACAATGAATTCAGATACCTGTTGAGGGGAGTATTGAAGGCTACCTCCAAAGTAGTCCAGGCATCGGTCTGCCTGTAGGAGATGGCATATCTCTGTCAGCACTTCCTTTTGGAAGCGCAGCCTTCTCACACATTGCTTTTCAGAGAGCTGAAGGTATGAGCGTTGGTGCCTATAAGCCCTCCTCTCCAGGCATCTTCAGCCTCTCCTCATCCGTGGGCCGACACGGCCAAAAGCCCTTCTTCCACCTCATTGCTGCCTTGCAAAAGCATGGAGGATGATACTGGTGAACTAGTAATGCCCCCATAAACTTCCCTCACTGAAGTTGTAAGAGCACTGTAATGGCAGATAAAAATGCTGTTTGCAAGTTGGAGCTTCACGCAGCATGATGTGCGCAATCATTGCAGATGTTTCCTGGGGCGTGTGTTAAATGAGGTGTTAGGGCCGAATTTTGCATCCTGGGTGTTAGCAGAGCATTGTACATTGATTGACATCATGATCTCAGTGAAACTAGAGGGTGGGATGGTAAGCTTTTGCGCCGCTGAAAACCATGAGCCGAATTTGCCGGCCAGGCTGGATGTCCAGCATTATGCCAAGAAACACCATTTACCGCCCCTCCAGGTGCAAACTGAGGCACAACCGAGCTGAAAATCCAGCACTGTATAACCTCTAGAAATAAACCCTAGTGCTTGGTTTGCTTTTTTTATGGCCTTGCTAATCTGTGTCACAACTTTTATCAATTTGTGTATTTGTACTCCAAGATCCCTTTGTTCCGCTACCCCACCTAGACTCACACCCTTCAAGTAATAAGTGACCTCCCTATTCTTCCTAGCAAAATGTAATACCTCACATTTATCTGTGTTGAACTTCATTTGTCAATTATATGCCCATTCTGCAAGTTTATTAATGTCCTCCTGTAATTTGTTGCAGTCCTCCTCTGCATTGACTATCACCCCCAATTTGGTATCATCTGCTCTGATAGGTAGTTACAATAATAAAAAGCCCGTCACTTTAATGTTAGTTCCGAACCAAATACTGGTCCAGTCCTTTCTTAACTGTGAGTCAGCCTGTAGTTCTCTATAATGCCACTGGGTGACAGTCAAGAAATCAGTCCAGCCGAAGCACTTCATATAACAATACGAAGGGGTCGAAATTCGGTTGCTTCCGTCAGCTGATACAGCCTGAGTGAGGTGGCAATGGGATGTGAAGGACATTAAGCATGGGTGCCGCCTGATGAGCAGGGCTGGGAACTCAACATCCAGGGGTATTCAACATTCAGGAAGGATAGAATAAAAGGAAAAGGAGGTGGGGTAGCATTGCTGGTTAAGGAGGAGATTAAGGCAATAGTTAGGAAGGACATTAGCTTGGATGATGTGGAATCTATATGGGTAGAGCTGCAGAACACCAAAGGGCAAAAAACGTTAGTGGGAGTTGTGTACAGACCTCCAAACAGTAGTAGTGATGTTGGGGAGGGCATCAAACAGGAAATTAGGGGTGCGTGCAATAAAGGTGCAGCAGTTATAATGGGTGACTTTAATATGCACATAGATTGGGCTAACCAAACTGGAAGCAATACGGTGGAGGAGGATTTTCTGGAGTGCATAAGGGATGGTTTTTTAGACCAATATGTCGAGGAACCAACTAGGGGGGAGGCCATCTTAGACTGGGTGTTATGTAATGAGAAAGGATTAATTAGCAATCTCGTTGTGCGAGGCCCCTTGGGGAAGAGTGACCATAATATGGTGGAATTCTGCATTAGGATGGAGAATGAAACAGTTAATTCAGAGACCATGGTCCAGAACTTAAAGAAGGCTAACTTTGAAGGTATGAGGCGTGAATTGGCTGAGATGGATTGGCGAATGATACTTAAGGGGTTGACAGTGGATGGGCAATGGCAGACATTTAGAGACCGTATGGATGAATTACAACAATTGTACATTCCTGTCTGGCATAGAAATAAAAAAGGGAAGGTGGCTCAACCGTGGCTATCAAGGGAAATCAGGGATAGTATTAAAGCCAAGGAAGTGGCATACAAATTGGCCAGAAATAGCAGCGAACCTGGGGACTGGGAGAAATTTAGAACTCAGCAGAGGAGGACAAAGGGTTTGATTAGGGCAGGGAAAATGGAGTATGAGAAGAAGCTTGCAGGGAACATTAAGACGGATTGCAAAAGTTTCTATAGATATGTAAAGAGAAAAAGGTTAGTAAAGACAAATGTAGGTCCCCTGCAGTCAGAATCAGGGGAAGTCATAACGGGGAACAAAGAAATGGCGGACCAATTGAACAAGTACTTTGGTTCGGTATTCACGAAGGAGGACACGAACAACCTTCCGGTTATAAAAGGGGTCGGGTGGTCTAGTAAGGAGGAGGAACTGAGGGAAATCCTTATTAGCCGGGAAATTGTGTTGGGGAAATTGATGGGATTGAAGGCCGATAAATCCCCAGGGCCTGATGGACTGCATCCCAGAGTACTTAAGGAGGTGGCCTTGGAAATAGTGGATGCGTTGACAGTCATTTTCCAACATTCCATTGACTCTGGATCAGTTCCTATGGAGTGGAGGGTAGCCAATGTAACCCCACTTTTTAAAAAAGGAGGGAGAGAGAAAACAGGGAATTATAGACCGGTCAGCCTGACATCGGTAGTGGGTAAAATGATGGAATCAATTATTAAGGATGTCATAGCAGTGCATTTGGAAAGAGGTGACATGATAGGTCCAAGTCAGCATGGATTTGTGAAAGGGAAATCATGCTTGACAAATCTTCTGGAATTTTTTGAGGATGTTTCCAGTAGAGTGGATAAGGGAGAACCAGTTGATGTGGTATATTTGGACTTTCAGAAGGCGTTCGACAAGGTCCCACACAAGAGATTGATGTGCAAAGTTAGAGCACATGGGATTGGGGGTAGTGTACTGACATGGATTGAGAACTGGTTGTCAGACAGGAAGCAAAGAGTAGGAGTAAATGGGTACTTTTCAGAATGGCAGGCAGTGACTAGTGGGGTACCGCAAGGTTCTGTGCTGGGGCCCCAGCTGTTTACACTGTACATTAATGATTTAGATGAGGGGATTAAATGTAGTATCTCCAAATTTGCGGATGACACTAAGTTGGGTGGCAGTGTGAGCTGCGAGGAGGATGCTGTGAGGCTGCAGAGCGACTTGGATAGGTTAGGTGAGTGGGCAAATGCATGGCAGATGAAGTATAATGTGGATAAATGTGAGGTTATCCACTTTGGTGGTAAAAACAGAGAGACAGACTATTATCTGAATGGTGACAGATTAGGAAAAGGGGAGGTGCAAAGAGACCTGGGTGTCATGGTACATCAGTCATTGAAGGTTGGCATGCAGGTGCAGCAGGCGGTTAAGAAAGCAAATGGCATGTTGGCCTTCATAGCAAGGGGATTTGAGTACAGGGGCAGGGAGGTGTTGCTACAGTTGTACAGGGCATTGGTGAGGCCACACCTGGAGTATTGTGTACAGTTTTGGTCTCCTAACCTGAGGAAGGACATTCTTGCTATTGAGGGAGTGCAGCGAAGGTTCACCAGACTGATTCCCGGGATGGCGGGACTGACCTATCAAGAAAGACTGGATCAACTGGGCTTGTATTCACTGGAGTTCAGAAGAATGAGAGGGGACCTCATAGAAACATATAAAATTCTGACGGGGTTAGACAGGTTAGATGCAGGAAGAATGTTCCCAATGTTGGGGAAGTCCAGAACCAGGGGTCACAGTCTAAGGATAAGGGGTAAGCCATTTAGGACCGAGATGCGGAGGAACTTCTTCACCCAGAGAGTGGTGAACCTGTGGAATTCTCTACCACAGAAAGTTGTTGAGGCCAATTCACTAAATATATTCAAAAAGGAGTTAGATGAGGTCCTTACTGCTAGGGGGATCAAGGGGTATGGCGAGAAAGCAGGAATGGGGTACTGAAGTTGAATGTTCAGCCATGAACTCATTGAATGGCGGTGCAGGCTAGAAGGGCCGAATGGCCTACTCCTGCACCTATTTTCTATGTTTCTATGTTTCTATGTTTCTATGAGAAATTCGCTTATCCTTTTTCAAGGCCGTAAAGACTACCGCCATGGAAATCATGACATCAGTACACGTGCAACACCTCCTTGCCAAATTCACTTTTGTGGCCTCACTTATCCAAGTGGAACTATTGACATGAGTTCATGTTCGAGCAAGTTCACCAGCTCTGGCCATTATCAGATAATTCTTTATTGGCTCATCCAAGTGCAACTATTTACATTAGTTCATATTCGAGCAAGGTCATCATTTCTGGTCACTAGCAAACACATATTTAGTGGCTTTTTCTCAGTGCTTTCCCACTCTTCCAGTCTCCCCCCTCCCAAGCCTACTGCTCCTCCTCAATGGGGTCTAAGTGCCTGCAGCAAGGCTGTGTTGGTGCCGCTGATACAGCTGATGGCCTAGCAGGACGTTCTGCACCAGTTCGGACCCTGGAAGGCCCGCTGTGGACTGCATCACCTCAGCATGGGTGGCAGCACTCTGTGGTGGATGGGTTGCAGAGAGCGGCAGGGGCAAGGGTGGAATGATATCCTCCTGAGAGAGGACATCACATTCCAATAAGCCTGACACACTGCTACTCCCCCGGGGCAGAGCCTCTGGCTGAGCACAGATTGCTGCCGTGCTTCGCAAACGTTGGTTGCACATGCAACTGATGGGGCTCCAAAGGTGGCAGCAGTCAGTGCCTGCGTGGATTGAAATTGGCTCTGCATCAGGGCAGACTGCGACTGCAGAACACCACAGAGCTGATTGATGCCACCACACACTGACAACATGACAGTCTCCATGCCTACCATAGCATCAGCCTGGTGCTCAATGGCTATTGCCATGTCAGCCATAGCCCGTTCCACCATGTCTGGGACCCCAGGGTCACTTGAAGCATCTAACATCCATTGGTATCTACCAAGAATGGGCTTGATGGGCTGCTGAGACACAAATGCAATAGTTGAGGTGGCCTGCACTGTTGTGTATGGAGAAAGAGTCAGACTGAACACTGTGAACTCAAAATAAAGTGTGACCGTAGTCTTTTATTGCAGGTCTCCAGAGTGCCTTTCCACCCTGTGAAGCCTCCTTAAATACCTGTGCTCCAAAGGGATTATGGGATCCCTTGGGACTCCAGGGGATGAGCCCTCTGGTGGCTGTACAGAGTAAATACAAGTATACATATATAACAACACACGTCCCCCTCTCCGCCCAAAGCCATTAGTGTACCTATTTACAATGTGAGTCGATCTGGGGCCCTTTTTGCCCTGGTTGATCGTCTCGTTGTGAAAGCTGGTGTTGTTGAATCATTTGTTGGGCCCTGCTGGGCTGCTGTGGATGATGGGTTCTGCTTTGTGATCAACCGTGGTGCCGGTTGCCACTGGTGTGTATGTTGGGGGATCAAAAAAGGTAGGGTCCAAGGTGGGTTGTTCAGGATAGTCCATGAATCTAAGTTTGATTTGGTCCAAGTGTTTCCGGTGAATGAGTCCATTTGAAAGTTTGACCCAAAACACCCTGCTCCCCTCTTTAGTCATGACGTTGCCGGGAAGCCACTTGGGACCTTGTCCATAATTTAATACAAATACAGGATCATTGATTTCAATCTGGCGTGACACATTTGCGCTATCATGGTATGCATTTTGTTGAAGTCGCCTGCTCTCTACCTGTTCATGTAGTTCAGGGTGAACGAACAAGAGCCTTGTCTTAAGTGCTCTTTTCATGAGCAGTTCAGCTGGTGGGATCCCAGTGAGTGTGTGAGGTCTCGTGCAGTAGCTAAGTAGGACTCGGGATAGGCGAGTCTGCAGTGAGCCTTCAGTTACCCTCTTCAAGCCTTGCTTGATGATTTACACTGCTCTCTCTGCTTGACCATTGGACGCTGGTTTAAACGGGGCAGATGTCACATGTTTGATCCTGTTCTTTGAACTCAGCACTGGTAAAACATGGCCCATTGTCGCTCACCAGGACATCGGGTAGGCCGTGTGTGGCAAACATGGCCCGCAGGCTTTCAGTGGTGGCAGCGGATGTGCTAGCCGACATTATCTCACATTCAATCCGCTTGGAGTACGCGTCTACAAACACAAGGAACATTTTACCCAGGAACGGGCCTACATCCTCGACGTGTACCCTAGACCACGGTTTGGAGGGCCAAGACCATAAACTTAGCGGCGCCTCCTTGGGTACGTTGCGAGCATGTATTCCATCTGTGAACGCAGGACTCTAGGTCCGCATCAATACCAGGCCACCACACGTGGGATCTGGCTATTGCTTTCATCATTACGATGCCTGGGTGGGTACTGTGGAGGTCATTGATGAAGGTGTCTCTGCCCTTCTTGGGGACCACTACTCGATTGCCCCACAGAAGGCAGTCTGCCTGTATAGACATTTCATCTTTGCGCCTCTGGAACGGCTTTATCTCTTCCTGCATTTCCACTGGGACACTGGACCAGCTCCCGTGAAGCACACAGCTTTTGACTAGAGATAATAAGGGGTCCTGGCTTGTCCAGGTTTTGATCTGCCAGGCAGTGACGGGTGATTGCTCACCCACAAATGCTTCCATAACCATGGCTAGATCTGTGGACTGCGCCATTTCCACCCCCGTGGGGGGCAATGGAAGCCTACTGAGAGCATCGGCACAGTTTTCTGTGCCTGGCCTGTGACGGATGGCGTAGTTGGATGCGGGCCGATGCATTGGTATTTATCCCTTTACTCTCGGAGAACAGGGATATAAGTAGCTTATGGTCAGTTTCCAATTCGAATTTTAGCCCAAACAGGTATTGATGCATTTTCTTTACCTCACAGACACACGCTAACGCATCTTTCTCAATCATGCTCTAGGCTCTCTCGGCCTTAGACAGACTCCTAGATGCATAAGCAACCGGTTGCAGATTCCTGAAATCATTAGCTTGTTGCAATACACACCCGACGCCATATGACGATGCATGACATGCTAGTACCAAACGCTTACATGGATCATACAACACAAGCAATTTGTTTGAGCATAACAATTTTCTCGCTTTTACAAAGGCATTTTCTTGGCTTTTGCCCCAAACCCATTCGTCCCCTTTTCATAGTAAGACATGCAGTGGTTCGAACAGTACTGAGGCCCGGTAAGAAGTTACCAAAGTAGTTCAGGAGTCCAAGAAACGACCACAGCTCCCCCACGTTCTGTAGCCTCGGGACGTTCTCGATTGCCTCCGTCTTCGCATTGTTGGGCCTGATGCCGTCCGCCGCAAATCTCCTTCCCAAGAACTCCACTTTAGGCGCCAGGAAAACGCACTTCGAGCATTTTAACCTGAGCCCCACGTGGTTGAGGCGACGAAGAACCTCCTCTAGGTTCTGCAGATGCTCGACTGTGTTCCGACCTGTGACCAAGATGTCATCCTGGAAGATCACAGTGCGCAGGACCGACTTCAGTAAGCTTTCCATGTTTCTCTGGAATATCGCCGCCGCCGATTGGATTCCAAATGGGCATCTGTTATAAATGAAAAGACCTTTGTGTGTGTTGATGCAGGTGAGGGCCTTCGATGATTCCTCCAGTTCCTGCGTCATGTAGGCTGAAGTCAGATCCAGCTTCATGAACGTCTTTCCTCCCGCCAGCGTTGCAAAGTGGTCGTTGGCCTTTGATAGTGGGTATTGGTCCTGCAGGGAGAAACGATTGATAGTTACTTTGTAATCGGCACAGATTCTGACGGTGCCTTCTCCCTTGAAGACTGGGACGATAGGACTGGCCCACTCGATCGAGGAAATGATGCCATCTCTTTGCAGCCCGTCTACCTCGATCTCTAGTAAAAAGTAAAAGTGGAGGGCAGAGAAACCTAAGACATAAAGCAAAAAGGGCCACATTACAGCAAAATTCTAAAGGGGCAAAGTGTGTTCGAAAGATGAGCCTGAAGGCTCTGTGCCTCAATGCGAGGAGTATTCTGAATAAGGTGGACGAATTAAGTGTGCAGATAGCAGTTAACCGGTATGATGTAACTGGAGACATGACTCCAGGGTGACCAAGGCTGGGAACTCAACATCCAGGGGTATTCAACATTTAGGAAGGACAGACAGAAAGGAAAAGGAGGCGGGGTGGCATTGCTCGTTAAAGAGGAAATTAATGCAATAGTAAGAAAGGACATTAGCTTGGATGATGTGGAATCGGTATGGGTGGAGCTACGGAATACCAAGGGGCAGAAAACGCTAGTGGGAGTTGTTTACAGACCACCAAACAGTAGTAGTAAGGTTGGGGACAGCATCAAACAAGAAATTAGGGATGCATGCCATAAAGGTACAGCAGTTATCATGGGTGACTTTAATCTACATATTGATTGGGCTAACCAAACTGGTAGCAATGCGATGGAGGATGATTTCCTGGAATGTATTAGGGATGGTTTTCTAGACCAATATGTCAAGGAACTAACCAGGGAGCTGGCCATCCTCGACTGGGTGATGTGTAATGAGAAAGGACTAATTTGCAATCTTGTTGTGCGAGACTCCTTGGGGAAGAGTGACCATAACATGGTAGAATTCTTTATTAGGATGGAGAGTGATACAGTTAATTCAGAAACTCGGGTCCTGAACTTAAGGAAAGGTAACTTTGATGGTTTGAGGCGTGAATTGGCTAGATTAGACTGGCAAATGATACTTAAAGGGTTGACGGTGGATAAGCAATGGCAAACATTTAAAGATCACATGGATGAACTTCAGCCCTGTCTGGAGTAAAAATAAAACGGGGAAGATGGCTCAACCATGGCTAACAAGGGAAATTAAGGATAGTGAAGAGGCATATAAATTGGCCAGAAAAAGCAACAAACCTGAGGACTGGGAGAAATTTAGAATTCAGCAGAGGAGGACAAAGGGTTTAATTAAGAGGGGAAATAGAGTACGAGAAGAAGCTTTCTGGGAACATAAAAACTGACTGCAAAAGCTTCTATAGATATGTGAAGAGAAAAAGATTAGTGAAGACAAATGTAGGTCCCTTGCAGTCGGATTCAGGTGAATTTATTATGGGGAACAAAGAAATGGCAGACCAATTGAACAAATACTTTGGTTCTGTCTTCACAAAGGAAGACACAAATAAGCTTCCGAATGTACTAGGGGACAGTGGGTCTAGTGAGAAGGAGGAACTGAAGGATATCCTTATTAGGCGAGAAATTGTGTTCGGGAAATTGATGCGATTGAAGGCCGATAAATCCCCGGGGCCTGATAGTCTGCATCCCAGAGTACTTAAGGAAATGGTCCTAGAAATAGTGGATGCATTGGTGATCATTTTCCAACAATCTATCGACTCTGGATCAGTTCCTATGGACTGGAGGGTAGCTAATGTAACACCACTTTTTAAAAAGGGAGGGATAGAGAAAGCGGGCAATTATAGAGAAATTAGCCTGACATCAGTAGTGCGGAAAATGTTAGAATCAATTATTAAGGATGAAATAGCAGTGCATTTGGAAAACAATGACAGGATCGGTCCAAGTCAGCATGGATTTATGAAGCAGAAATCATGCTTAACAAATTTTCTGGAATTTTTTGAGGATGTAGCTAGTAGAGTGGACAAGGGAGAACCAATGGATGTGGTGTATTTGGATTTTCAAAAGGCTTTTGACAAGGTCCCACACAAGAGATTGGTGTGCAAAATCAAAGCACATGGTGTTGGTGGTAATATACTGATGTGGATAGAGAACTGATTGGCAGACAGGAAGCAGAGAGTCGGGATAAATGAGTCCTTTTCAGAATGGCAGGCAGTGACTAGTGGAGTGCCGCAGGGCTCAGTGCTGGGACCCCAGGTCTTTACAATATACATCAATGATTTGGATGAAGGAATTGAGTGTAATATCTCCAAGTTTGCAGATGACACTAAACTGGGTGGCGGTGTGAGCTGTGAGGGGGATGCTAGGAGGCTGCAGGGTGACTTGGACAGGTTAGGTGAGTGGGCAAATGCATGGCAGATGCAGTATAATGTGGATAAATGTGAAGTTATCCATTTTGGGGGCAAAAACGCGAATATAGAATATTATGTGAATGGCGGCAGATTAGGAAAAGGGGAGGTACAACGAGACCTGGGTGTTATGGTTCATCAGTCATTGAAAGTTGGCATACAGGTACAGCAGGCGGTGAAGAAGGCAAATGGTATGTTGGCCTTCATAGCTAGAGGATTTGAATACAGGAGCAGGGAGGTCTTACTGCAGTTGGACAGGGCCTTGGTGAGGCATCACCTGGAATATTGTGTTCAGTTTTGGTCTCCTCATCTGAGGAAGGACGTTTTTGCTATTGAGGGAGTGCAGCGAAGGTTCATCAAACTGATTCCTGGGATGGCAGGACTAACATATGAGGAGAGACTGGATCAACTGGGCCTTTATACATTGGAGTTTAGAAGGATGAAAGGGGATCTCATAGAAACATATAAGATTCTGACGGGACGGGACAGGTTAGATGCGAGTAGAATATTCCCGATGTTGGGGAAGTCCAGAACAGTCTTAGGATAAGGGGTAAGCCATTTAGCACTGAGATGAGGAGAAACTTCTTCACTCAGAGAGTTGTTAACCTGTGGAATTCCCTGCCGCAGACAATTGTTGATGCCAGTTCATTGGATATATTCAACAGGGAGTTAGATATGGCCCTTACGCCTAAGGGGATCAAGGGGTATGGAGAGAAAGCAGGAAAGGGGTACTGAGGGAATGATCAACCATGATCTTATTGAATGGTGGTGCAGGCTTGAAGGGGCAAATGGCCTACTCCTGCACATATTTTCTATGTTTCTATGTTTCTTTCTCTCATCATGTACGGTACTGCTCTCGCCTTGTAATGGAGGGGTCTGGCCCCCAGAATTAGGTGGATCTGTACTTTTGCTCCTTGGAATTTCCTGATGCCTGGTTCAAACAGCTTAGGAAATTTGTTTAAGACCTGGGCACACGAAGTGTCGTCAGCGGGCGATTGCGCTCGGACGTCATCCCAGTTCCAGCATATCTTTCCCAACCAGCTCCTGCCGAGCAGCGTGGGACCATCGCCCGGTACCACACAGAGTGGTAGCTTGTGCACTGCTCCATTGTAGGAGACCGTTACAGTAGCACTGCCAATTACAGGAATCAGTTCTTTCATGCAAGTTCTTAGTTTCGTGCGAACGGGAGTTAAGACTGGCCTTGAGGCCTTGTTGCACCACAACCTTTCGAAAGTCTTTTTGCCTATGATGGACTGGCTTGCACCCGTGTCCAGCTCCATTGACACCGGGAGTCTATTGAGTTCAACATTCAGCATTATTGAGGGACAATTCGTGGTGAATGTGTGCACCCGATGTACCTCTGCCTCCTCGATCTGAGGCTCTGGTTCGTCGTGATCCTCCGTGGATCTGTCCTCCTCTGCAACATGGTGATTTGCAGGTTTAACTGGCTTTGCAGCTCTCCGCACTCTCGTTGGAGGTGTCCCATTGTTCCACAGCCCTTGCAAACGTACTTTTTGAATCGGCATAAATGGAAACAATGATCACCCCCGCAGCACCAAAAAGATATTAATGGCTTTGCATTCAACACCCTTGATGTGGACTCTGAGACATCTACGCACGTGTAGCTGCAGGTATGTGTATCTTGCCCTGTACGGTATGATTTGAAAACAACATCACTTTGTTCACAGTACGTGTAGCAGCACTTGTGTGCTGGGAGATTTGCTTCGTATTGTCACTGGTGGCAATGAACTCCTGGGCTATCGCTATGGCCTTACTCAAGGTTGGGGTCTCTACAGTCAAAAGTTTGCAAAGTATGGCTTCATGGCCAATGCCAAATATGAAAAAGTCTCTGAGCATGTTCTCCAAATGTCCTTCAAATTCACAATGTCCTGCAAGGCGTCTTAGCTCGGCGACATAACTCGCCATTTCCTGGCCTTCAGACCTTTTGTAGGTGTAGAACCGGTACCTCGCCATCAGAACGCTTTCCTTCGGGTTCAAATGTTCTAGGACCAGTGTGCACAAATCGTCGTACGATTTCTCCGTGGGTTTCGCTGGAGTGAGCAGATTCTTCATGAGGCCATACGTTGATGCCCCACAGACGGTGAGGAGGATCGCCCTTCATTTGGCAGCGCTCTCTTCCCCATCTAACTCGTTGGCCACGAAGTATTGGTCGAGTCGCTCCACAAAAGTTTCCCAATCTTCTTCCTCTGAGAATTTCTCCAGGATGTCCACTGTCGTCTCCATCTTTGGGTTCGCTATCTGTATCTCACCGCCAGTTATTGTGTATGGAGAAAGAGTCAGACTGAACACTGTGAGCTCAAAGTAAAGTGTGACTTTAGTCTTTTATTGCAGGTCTCCAGAGTGCCTCACCAACCTGTGAAACCTCCTTAAATACCTGTGCTCCCAAGGGATTATGGGATCCCTTGGGACTCCGGCGGATGAGCCCTCTGGTGGCTGTACACAGTAAATACAAGTATACATATATAACATCCACCACACTCAAAGCAAGTGCATCAAACTCTCGGGCACCTTTGACAAAATATCCAGCAGATTGCTGTGCATCTGTAATGACTGTCTTGCAAGATCCTTTAATTCGGCCTTGTCATGTATCTCACACTACTGTACATAACTGTATCTTACCATGCTATACATGACTGTAACCAGAGATGACCTGTAACCACAAGCTTACCTTACCACCAGGGGTACACTTGTAGGAGACACTGGATACCTGTCCCAGACAGGTATATAAGGACAGGTCTCAGGCAAGTGTGGCAGTCGAGAGCTGTGTAATAAAGGTGCAGGTCCTGAGTGACCTTGACTTCAGTATGTGCCTCATGTGAATCTGTACTGCAGGGACAAGACTTTACAGTGGCGACGAGTTACGGGATTACAGAATCCACAGAATGGCAAACAACGGCTCAGATGAAAAATACAATGCTGGAGATAATTGGGAGGACTTTATAGAAAGGCTCTGGCAAAGCTTTGTAACCAAAGACTGGTTAGGCGACGACAAGGCAGACAAGAGAAGAGCCCATCTCTTGACCAGCTGTGGTTCGAAAACAGACGCTTTAATGAAGGACCTGCTGGCACCCGAGAAACCAGCAAGCAAGTCGTTTGAAGAGTTGAGAACACTGGTAAGAGACCACTTGAAGCCAGCGAGCAGCCTACACATGGCCAGACACAGCTTCTACAACTACAGATGCTGTGAGGGCCAGAGCATACCCGACTTCGTGGCGGAACTTCGGAGGTTGGCTAGCTTATGTGAGTTCTCCGATGAACTAAGGAGAGAAGTGCTGAGAGATTTTTTTATTGAAGGAATAGGCCACGCATAGTCCAAAAGCTCATAGAAACCAAAAACTTGACCCTAGAGGCAGCAGCACTGGTTGCACAGACATTCTTGGCAGGAGAAGAAGAAATGAGGTTGATCTACACTGCGGGTACGACAACTAACGAAACATCGGAACAAGGGGTTCACAGCGTGAAACAAGCTGCTACCCCCACACACAGACAAAGGCAGGAGAGCAGGCCCTCAACAGCAGGCAGTGGCGCCAGAAGCCATCAAGGGCCACATGAACGGCCGTTCACACCTCATCAACCCACAATGCGAGCAATCAACTACAAACTGAGAGAAGCTCAAGAGAGATCAGCCAGACGCAGCTCATTCTTTGGAAACAATGGAAGCGGTCTGTGCTGGAGATGTGGGGGAAGGCACAAATGGGATGATGTTTACGCCATGTTGTCAGAGGAACGGACCTCCTGCTCAACAGTTCTAAGTCGATTTGAACATCTCTTTCAGCCAGGTGTGGGCACCTTCAAAGGGGCTAAAGTCAAAATCTACATCACACAGGATGCTAGACCGGTCCATCACAAGGCTAGAGCTGTGCCCTATGTGATGAGGGAAAAGATTGAACATGAACTGGACAGGCTTCTGCGGGAAGGCATTATCTCACCCATGGAATTTAGCGACTGGGCAAGTCCCATCGTCCCAGTCATGAAACCTGATGGATTCGTACGAATCTCTGGGGACTACAAATCTACCATAAACAGAGTCTCTCTACAGGACCAATACCCGCTGCCCAGAGCAGAGGACTTATTTACCACATTGGCTGGAGGAAAACTTTTCTCAAAACTAGATCTCATATCTGCGTATATGACGCAAGAATTAACCGATGAGTCCAAGCTATTTACCACCATCAACACACATCAAGGCCTTTTCATGTACAATCGATGCCCATTCGGCATCAGGTCGGCAGCTGCTATATTCCAGCGCAACATGGAGAGTCTGCTCATGTCCATCCCGGGGATGGTTGTATTTCAAGACGACATACATATCACGGGCAGGGACACCAACTCCCATCTCCGCAATTTGGAGGGAGTACTAAAGCGGTTGGATCGGGTAGGCCTAAGAGTTAAGAAATCCAAGTGCCTGTTTCTCGCGCCTGAGGTTGAATTTTTGGGCAGAAGGATTGCCGCTGATGGAATCCGCCCAACAGAGTCCAAAACCAAAGCAATTCGCCTGGCACCCAGGCCCCAGAATGTCTCAGAACTGCACGCCTTTCTCGGGCTACTCAATTACTTTGGGAACTTTATGCAGAACTTAAGCATGATGCTGGAGCCTCTCCACGTGCTACTCAGAAAGGGGTGCGATTGGTTTTGGGGGGAAGCCCAGGAATGCGCCTTCAATAAGGCACGCAACCTTCTGTGTTTCAACAGTGTTTTGACTTTCTTTGACCCAGGTAAAAAGCTAGTTCTCACATGTGATGCGTCAGCGTACGGGGTCGGGTGCGTTTCACAACATGTCAATAGTGCGGGCAAATTACAACCCATAGCTTATGCCTCCAGGTCACTTTCGCGGGCGGAGCGCGGGTATGAAATGGTGGAGAAGGAGGCGCTCGCGTGCGTGTACAGTGTCAAAAAGATGCACCAATACCTTTTCGGGGCCAAGTTCGCATTAGAAACTGACCACATCCCCTCACGTCCCTACTATCCGAGAGCAAGGCAATAAACGCCAATGCCTCGCCACGAATTCAACGGTGGGTACTCATGCTGGCGTCCTACGACTATACCATAAGGCACAGACCAGGCACAGATAACTGTGCCGACACGCTTAGCAGGCTACCCCTGGCGACCACGGAAGGGTCTGACGAACAGGACTGTGAGATAATCATGGCAATCAATGCCTTTGAATCCACAGGTTCGCCCATGACGGCTCGCCAAATCAGAGCCTGGACGACCAGCGACCCCACCTTATCCCTAGTAAAAAGATGTGTCCTAACCGGTGACTGGGCAGAGGCTCGCGATGCCTGCCCCGAGGAGATCAAACCTTCCCATAGGCGCATGCATGAGCTGTAACTTCAAGCAAACTGCCTGATGTGGGGCAGCCGAGTAGTTATGCTTCTGCGAGGCAGAGAGGCATTTGTCCGGGAGCTCCACCGCGAGCACCCAGACATTCTCATGAAGGCCATAGCCAGATCCCACGTCTGGTGGCCTGGCATTAACGCGGACTTGGAGCTCTGCGTCCGACGGTGCACCATTTGTGCCCAGCTCAGTAATGCCCCCAGGGAGGCCCCCCTGAGCCCCTGGCCCTGGCCCACCAAACCGTGGTCGCGGGTGCACGTAGACTATGCGGGCACATTCATGAGCAAAATGTTCCTTGTAGTTACAGATGCATTTTCTAATTGGATCGAATGCACCATTTTAAACTCGAGCACCACCTCCACCACTGTGGAGAGCCTTGGAATCATGTTCGCAACGTACGGCATTCCTGACATATTGGTCAGTGATAATGGTCCGTGCTTCACCAGCGCAGAATTCCAAGATTTTATAAGTGACCACGGCACAAAGCACGTTAAGATGGCACCGTTCAAGCTGGCCTCCAACGGCCAGGCGGAACGAGCAGTGCAGATCATTAAACAAGGCATGCTCAAAATCCAAGGTCCCACGCTGCAGGGCCGCCTGTCGCAACTGCTGCTGGCATACAGATCTCGTCCGCATTCATTGACTGGAGTTCCTCCTGTGCAACTATTAATGAAACAGACCTTAAAGGCAAGGCTCTCATTAATCCTCCCAGACATGCATGAAATCGTTGATGCAAAGCGCCGTAAGCTAACCGAGTACCATGACCGAAATTCGAGGGGGAGGTGGAATGAGATAGGGGACAAAGTGTTTGTGCTAAACTATGGCAGGGGTCCCAAATGGCTAGCAGGGATAGTAACAGGCAAGGAAGGAAACAAGCTACTGGTGGTACAAATGGACAATGGCCAAACCTGCCGGAGGCATGTAGACCAAGTCAAAAGTAGATTTACCAACAACACTGCTGAACCAGAGGCAGATTACAATGTGGAACTCACACCACACCTGGTGGACAGACAGAGGGAACAACCTGAGGAAAGGGCAATGCCAACAGACAGCCCATGTGAGTCACCAACAATCATACTGAATGAAACAGACAGCCCAGGCGAGATACCAGCAATCACCCCGAAAGAACAACAGGCACCAAGGCAAACAACTGAACCACAACTAAGACACTCCACGCGAGAGCGTAGATCACCTGAGAGACTGAACCTATAAAGACAATAAGACCTTGGGGGAGGGTGATGTCATGTATCTCACACTACTGTACATAACTGTATCTTACCATGCTATACATGACTATAACCAGCGATGACCTGTAATCACAAGCTTACCTTCCCACCAGGGGTGCACTTGTAGGAGACACTGGATACCTGTCCCAGACAGGTATATAAGGGCAGGTCTCAGGCAAGTGTGGCATTCGAGAGCTGTATAATAAAGGTGCAGGTCCTGAGTGACCTTGACTTCAGTATGTGCCTCGTGTGAATCTGTACTGCAGGGACAGGACTTTACAGGCCTCATCATCAGAGTGCTGCTGAGCATCACTCAGGTGCACACTCACCCTCCAGGGAGCTGGCCCCCTTATCTCCCCTCCCCCGCTGCATTACTGCAGGCCCCTGGCCCTCTGAGTCATCATCTGAAAGCACAAAGCCAGAGAAGAGTGGTTACCTGCAGGGGATGGGGCCAGGAGCGGCAAAGGCATTTGAGAATGGCAGTCTCATGGGAAGAGCTGAAGAATTGTGGTGTCAGGCCTAAGTGTCCTGCCGGATGCTGCAAAGGAACTCAACATACCGTCACTGTCCCCGGGGGGGTCAGCCTCACCCACCTCCATGGCACCAACTTGAACGCCCAGTAAGGCCACAATGCGTTCCTCGAACGGAGTCAGGTCCTGGAGTTCAGAATCCCCTCCTCCAGTTCTCATCTGCTCCCTGTGGCTGTGGGCGAGCTTCGCTTGTAAGATTAAAGAGAACGTCTGAGTTAGAACCCTTCTATCAGTGTGTCCCAAGTACCTTACATAGTTTAGTAGATGTTATTGTATGAGAGTCTTCACAGTTCCTTGTAACTTCCATTCGCTGTGTGGGACTTGCTGTGGCAATGCTTGAATTGCGGGCCAGAACGTAACAGTAATGGAGAGGTTACCGTCTTCAAGATGCATATGAAGACTGAGGAGTTAAGAACATGAGGGCTGGGTTTGCAGAACCAAGTAGCAAGGTTAACAGCGCATGCAGGCCCTTGCAGTGGGTGAGGCTGCAAATGGCAACGTTGACTGTGGCCTCACCCACTTAGAGCAAGTATTCCAAAACAGTACATTGAGCAGAGACTGCACATTGAGCTTCAAGCATTGCATGTTGACATTTCAAATGTAAGATACTCACCCTCACCAGGCGCGTCATCTCATCCCACTTTATTTGGCATTGAGTCACTCGCAGAAACTGTGAGCCCTCTGTGAGCTGGTGGTTGTGGCCTCCTCCCAGCCTCTGTCCTGAGCAACTCCGCCGCTTCTCCAGGGCATCAAAGAGTGCATCCACGGCGGCATCTGAGAACTGGTGGGCACGCTGACGAGCTGCTGCTGCTAGGTCTGCCATCCTCACAGTTTGAGTGAGTGCGTCGGAAGCAAATATAACCACGAGGCATTGAGGCGCCCAATCAACGACTTGGAGGAAGGGACTGAGTGTAACGTAGCCAAGTTTGCTGACGATACAAAGATGGCAGGAAAAGCAATGTGTGAGGAGGACACAAAAAATCTGCAAAAGGACAGAGACAGGCTAAGTGAGTGGGCAAAAATTTGGCAGATGGAGTACAATGTTGGAAAGGTCATGCACTTTGGCAGAAAAAAATCAAAGAGCAAGTTATTATTTAAATGGAGAAAGATTGCAAAGCGCTGCAGTACAACGGGACCTACGGGGTACTTGTGCATGAAACATAAAAGGATAGTATGCAGGTACAGCAAGTGATCAAGAAGGCCAATGGAATCTTGGCCTTTATTGCAAAGGGGATGGAGTATAAAAGCAGGGAAGTCTTGCTACAGCTATACAGGATATTGGTGAGGCCACACCTGGAATACTGCGTGCAGTTTTGGTTTCCAAATTTACGAAAAGGATCATCATCATCATAGGCACTCCCTCGGAATCGAGGAGGACTTGCTTCCACTCCTGAAGTGAGTTCTTTGGTGGCTGAACAGTCCGATAAGAGAGCCACAGACCCTGTCACAGGTGGGACAGACATTCGTCGAGGGAAGGGGTCGGTGGGGCTGGTTTGCCGCGCGTTCCTTCCGCTGCCTGTGCTTGGCCTCTTCACACTCTTTGCATTGAGACTCGAAGAGCTCACGCCCTCCCGGAAGCACTTTCTCCACCTCGGGCCGTCTGCGGCCAGGGTCTCCCATGTGTCAGTGGTGATGTCACACTTTACCATGGAGCCTTTGAGGGTGTCCTTATAACATTTCCACTGTCCTACTTTGCCACGAAGGAGCTCCGCATAAAGCATTTGCTTAGGGAGTCTTGTGTCTGGCATGCGAACTATGTGGCCTGCCCAGCGAAGCTGATCGAGTGTGGTCAGTGCTTCAATACTTTGTTGGTAAGAGGCTCTCAAGATATGGGAAATGGTCCACGTTGTCGAGGGCCGCACGGTGAATCTTGATGATTGGAGGGCAGAAAAGGATATAGTTGCTTTGGAGGCAGTTCAGAGAAGGTTCACGAGTTGATTCCGGAGATGAGGGTGTTGACTTATGAGGAAAGGTTGGGTAGGTTGGGCCTCTACTCATTGGAATTCAGAAGAATGAGAGGTGATCTTATCGAAACGTATAAGATTATGAGGGGTGTAGAGGAAAAAAATTAATCAAAGGGAACCTAATTAAGTAAAGTTAAAACTGAAAAAAAAAGAAAAATATGTGCTACAGAAAATAGGGAAAATGTTAAACTAGAACTCCTAGGAAGATAAATCACCTTATCACAGAAAAAAACAGACAGTTGGGAAAAATACACTCCAAGGCTAGGTCACATGGGGTGGTAAGAGATTACGGGAAAAAAAGGTTGATTGAGAACATCTCAGCTAATTGAGGGCAGATTGGCCAGGAGGGGAAGAGTTCACAGGCAAGAAAATGATGTAGCATGTAACTAATCGGATAAAAGGCGCACAGGGGAGGCAACAAAACTTTCTGTCAGTATAATTGTATTAACCAATGTAATCATATTAGGTAGGCGAAAATTTGTGACGCATCAGGGAAACAACAAATGGAAAGCTTCCACATGGAACTTCATGATTTTGTATGTATTTTGACTGTATAAAGACAGTAACCCGATGACTTGTTCGGAGAGAGAGGTGCGAGACTGGTGTGAGCCGTTTCTCCCTTGATCGAGCGAGTGAAAATAAACAACTCTTTTCTCCATATACAGACTTGTGTCGAGTGTTATATTTAAATACTCCACAACAATTGGTGCTGCGAGCAGGGTTAAATAGTTTAAGGGTAACGATGGAGGTACTAATGAGGAAACAGGCCGGGATAGGGATAGAAACTTCAGAATTAGGATCTAAAACATCCAAAATACTGCTAGAGGGTATATCCGTATTGGAAGGCCATTCACGAACAATTAACGAACTAAATAAGCAGGAATGAGAGGGCGATGCCGAGTACAGGAAAAGAGACATGTGTCATGCCTATGGGGAATGTATGATTGGTCAGGTGAGACACAATGGATCAGATACAAACCGGGCGAGTTCCAAATTGGATAAATAGCACCCAGTTGAAAGAAATGGCACAGCACACTGGGCTATTAGGTGCCTGCACCCTGAAAGGAATGACTAAGGTGTATGCGGTTACAGGAGGATGTAAGGGGAAATAAATCCTTAATGTAGGATAATACTAGTGATCCCTGTAATAAACCAAGGCTCAGACCCGTATCCTCAATATGAAGTTGAAAACATAAGGATAATACGAGGGGAAGAGTACATCTGCCATTACCCGATGGACCAGTATGCGATCAAAAAGAATGGAAAGATAAGGGGAATATCTTGATCCGGGTGCCGGAGAGGAGGAAGCCTAACTATCTTGATGAGGCGCGAGTCCGGGGTCGGAGGCCTATAAAAGGCCCAGGGGCAGCGAGAGGCGGGGGCAGTTGGTGAGGCGCGAGTCCAGGGTCGGAGGCTTATAAAAGGCCCAGCAGAGGCGTACTGGTGCAGCTACAGGGAGAAGGTAAAAAAGAAGTAGAAAGAAACAGAAAGCTGACGTCACAGCCAAGGGGGTAAGTGATTGGCTGGTGATTGGTGAGTAGTTTTTCTTTCTTCTCTTCTATAACAGTGAGTAAACTTTAGCATTGTTGTTGCCTATCTAAGGGTTAAGTCATGACAGGACAGCTCGGTCGCGTGTTATGCTCCTCCTGTACCATGTGGGAACTCAGGGACGAATCCAGTGTTCCTGATGACTACGTGTGCGGGAAGTGTATCCGCCTCCAGCTCCTGATGGACCACGTTGCAGAGTTGGAGCTGAGGGTGGATTCACTCTGGAGCATCCACGATGCTGAGAATGATGTGAGTAGCACGTGTAGCGAGTTCGTCTTACCGCAGGTGAAGGGTCCACAGCCAGATAGGGAATGGAAGACCAGCAGGAAGAGCAGTGCAAAGAAGGTAGTGCAGGGGTCCCCTGTGGTCATCCCCCTGCAAAACAGATACACTGCTTTGAGTACAGTTGAGGGGGATGACTCATCAGGGGAGGGCAGCAGCAGCCAAGTTCATGGCACCGTGGCTGGCTCTGTTGAACAGGAGGGGAGGAAAAAGAGTGGGAGAGCGATAGTGATAGAGGATTCAATTGTAAGGGGAATAGATAGGCGTTTCTGCAGCCGCAACCGAGACTCCAGGATGGTATGTTGCCTCCCTGGTGCAAGGGTCAAGGATGTCTCTGAGCGGGTGCAGGACATTTTAAAAAAGGAGGGAGAACAGCCAGTTGTCATGGTGCACATTGGTACCAACGACATAGGTAAAAAAAGGGATGAGGTCCTACGAAACGAATTTAAGGAGCTAGGAGCTAAATTAAAAAGTAGGACCTCAAAAGTAGTAATCTCGGGATTGCTACCAGTGCCACGTGCTAGTCAGAGTAGGAATCGCAGGATAGCACAGATGAATACATGGCTTGAGCAGTGGTGCAGCAGGGAGGGATTCAAATTCCTGGGGCATTGGAACCGGTTCTGGGGGAGGTGGGACCAGTACAAAGCGGACGGTCTGCACCTGGGCAGGACCGGAACCAATGTCCTAGGGGGAGTGTTTGCTAGTACTGTTGGGGAGGAGTTAAACTAATATGGCAGGGTGATGGGAATCAATGCAGGGAGACAGAGGGAAACAAAAAGGAGAGAAAAGCAAAAGACAGAAAGGAGATGAGGAAAAGTGGAGGGCAGAGAAACCCAAGACAAAAAACAAAAAGGGCCACTGTACAGCAAAATTCTAAAAGGAAAAAGGGTGTTAAAAAAACAAGCCTGAAGGCTTTGTGTCTTAATGCAAGGAGTATCCGTAATAAGCTGGATGAATTAACTGTGCAAATAGATGTTAACAAATATGATGTGATAGGGATTACGGAGACAATGATCAGGGCTGGGAACTCAACATCCAGGGGTATTCAACATTCAGGAAGAATAGAATAAAAGGAAAAGGAGGTGGGGTAGCATTGCTGGTTAAAGAAGAGATTAATGCAATAGTTAGAATGGACATTAGCTTGGATGATGTGGAATCTATATGGGTAGAACTGCAGAACACCAAAGGGCAAAAAACGTTAGTGGGAGTTGTGTACAGACCTCCAAACAGTAGTAGTGATGTTGGGGAGGGCATCAAACAGGAAATTAGGGGTGCATGCAATAAGGGTGCAGCAGTTATAATGGGTGACTTTAATATGCACATAGATTGGGCTAACCAAACTGGAAGCAATACGGTGGAGGAGGATTTCCTGGAGTGCATAAGGGATGGTTTTCTAGACCAATATGTCGAGGAACCAACTAGGGGGGAGGCCATCTTAGACTGGGTGTTGTGTAATGAGAGAGGATTAATTAGCAATCTCGTTGTGCGAGGCCCCTTGGGGAACAGTGATCATAATATGGTGGAATTCTGCATTAGGATGGAGAATGAAACAGTTAATTCAGAGACCATGGTCCAGAACTTAAAGAAGGGTAACTTTGAAGGTATGAGGCGTGAATTAGCTAGGATTGATTGGCGAATGATACTTAAGGGGTTGACTGTGGATGGGCAATGGCAGACATTTAGAGACCGCATGGATGAACTACAACAATTGTACATTCCTGTCTGTCGTAAAAATAAAAAAGGGAAGGTGGATCAACCTTCAAGGGAAATCAGGGATAGTATGAAAGCCAAGGAAGTGGCATACAAATTGGCCAGAAATAGCAGTGAACCTGGAGACTGGAAGAAATTTAGAACTCAGCAGAGGAGGACAAAGGGTTTGATTAGGGCAGGGAAAATGGAGTACGAGAAGAAGTTTGCAGGGAACATTAAGACGGATTGCAAAAGTTTCTATTGATATGTAAGGAGAAAAAGGTTGGTAAAGACAAACGTAGGTCCCCTGCAGTCAGAATCAGGGGAAGTCATAACGGGGAACAAAGAAATGGCGGACCAATTGAACAAGTACTTCGGTTCAGTATTCACTAAGGAGGACACTAACAACCTTCTGGGTATAAAAGGGGTCAGAGGATCTAGTAAGGAGGAGGAACTGAGGGAAATCCTTATTAGTCGGGAAATTGTGTTGGGGAAATTAATGGGATTGAAGGCCGATAAATCCCCAGGGCCTGATGGACTACATCCCAGAGTTCTTAAGGAGGTGGTCTTAAAAATAGTGGATGCATTGACAGTCATTTTCCAACATTCCATTGACTCTGGATCAGTTCCTATCGAGTGGAGGGTAGCCAATGTAACCCCACTTTTTAAAAAAGGAGGGAGAGAGAAAACAGGGAATTATACACCGGTAAGCCTGACATCGGTAGTGGGTAAGATGATGGAATCAATTATTAAGGATGGCATAGCAGCGCATTTGGAAAGAGGTGACATGATAGGTCCAAGTCAGCATGGATTTGTAAAAGGGAAATCATGCTTGACAAATCGTCTAGAATTTTTTGAGGATGTTTCCAGTAGAGTGGCCAAGGGAGAACCAGTTGATGTGGTATATTTGGACTTTCAGAAGGCTTTCGACAAGGTCCCACACAAGAGATTAATGTGCAAAGTTAAAGCACATGGGATTGGGGGTAGTGTGCTGATGTGGATTGAGAACTGGTTGGCAGACAGGAAGCAAAGAATAGGAGTAAATGGGTACTTTTCAGAATGGCAGGCAGTGACTAGTCGGGTACCGCAAGGTTCTGTGCTGGGGCCCCAGCTGTTTACACTGTACATTAATGATTTAGATGAGGGGATTAAATGTAGTATCTCCAAATTTGCGGATGACAGTGCGAACTGCGAGGAGGATGCTGTGTGGCTGCAGAGCGACTTGGATAGGTTAGGTGAGTGGGCAAATGCATGGCAGATGAAGTATAATGTGGATAAATGTGAGGTTATCCAATTTGGTGGTAAAAACAGAGAGACAGACTATTATCTGAATGGTGACAGATTAGGAAAAGGGGAGGTGCAACGAGACCTGGGTGTCATGGTACATCAGTCATTGAAGGTTGGCATGCAGGTACAGCAGGCGGTTAAAAAAGCAAATGGCATGTTGGCCTTCATAGCGAGGGGATTTGAGTACAGGGGCAGGGAGGTGTTGCTACAGTTGCACAGGGCCTTGGTGAGGCCACACCTGGAGTATTGTGTACAGTTTTGGTCTCCTAACCTGAGGAAGGACATTCTTGCTATTGAGGGAGTGCAGCGAAGGTTCACCAGACTGATTCCCGGGATGGCGGGACTGATCTATCAAAAAAGACTGGATCAACTGGGCTTGTATTCACTGGAGTTCAGAAGAATGAGAGGGGACCTCATAGAAACGTTTAAAATTATGATGGGTTTAGACAGGTTAGGTGCAGGAAGAATTTTCCCAATGTTGGGGAAGTCCAGAACCAGGGGTCACAGTCTAAGGATAAGTGGTAAGCCATTTAGGACCGAGATGAGGAGAAGCTTCTTCACCCAGAGAGTGGTGAACCTGTGGAATTCTCTACCACAGAAAGTTGTTGAGGCCAATTCACTAAATATATTCAAAAAGGAGTTAGATGTAGTCCTTACTACTCGAGGGATCAAGGGATATGGCGAGAAAGCAGGAGTGGTGTACTGAAGTTGGATGTTCAGCCATGAACTCATTGAATGGCGGTGCAGGCTAGAAGGGCCGAATGGCCTACTCCTGCACCTATTTTCTATGTTTCTATGATTACCTGTACACTGCAGGTAACCAAGCATAAAAGGGAGCTCACCTCTTGGTGTCCTCACTCTAGGAGCTGCAATAAAGGACTAAGGTCAATACAGTTCAAGTGCCATACCCCTGCCTCGTGGAGTCATTAAGAGAATGCTTGCATATACAATAACTGGCAACGAGGTTATGAATTTCCATGCACAACATGTCTAACCGAAGCAACTTCCAACAATTCACTGATGGGGAAGATTGGGGTGCCTTTGTGGAAAGGCTAGAACACTTTTTCATCGCGAACAACCTGACTGGAGACTCAATGATGTTGTGGGCCCACTATCCATGGCCTCGTCAGGGACCTGCTAGCCTCAACAAAGACCACAACCAAGACCTATGCAGAGCTCGTAACTTTACTACAAGAACAACTTAAACCCAAAGAGAGCATTCTCACAGCCAGGCACCGGTTTTACACTCACCGGTGGCCCGTAGGCCAAGATATTGCTAAATATGCTATAGATCTAAGAAGATTGGCTGCACTGTATGATTTTGCCGACCACCTCACCGAAGCACTAAGTAACATCTTCTTAATTGGAATTGGCCACGAGGGCTTCCTCCATAAATTGCTCTCTGCAGTCACCCTGCAGAAGGCAATCAAAGTGGGCCAGGCATTCATGATTTCGGTCTGTGACTCCAAACGGATGATGACCCACACCCAGGACTCTAACCCGACAAGCATAGTGAACAGAATGGCGACTTTCAGAGGCAAGAATGCAGTCCTAAGTCCCCCAATCCTAAGTCCGCCCCATGGGGCCAACTGGCTAGCCCCGTGCTGGCGCTGTGGAGGAAACTACAGGGCCCACCAGTGCCGATACAAAGACTATACCTGCAAAGGCTGCAACACCAACGGTCACCTTCAGCGAATGTGTAAAAAAAGTTTTACTCACCGAGTTGCTGAAGAGTTGGCCGATCACCCAGGCTCTGACACTGATGCAGACAAAACTGCTCAGCCCCTGGAAGAAGAGTACAGAATACCAGCTCCACCGAGAGTTCCCCGTGGAAAATGGAAGTAGAAATCAACGGGGTTCCAGTCTCGATGGTTCCAGATCGACACAGGGGTGAGCCAGTCATTGATGAATCAGATGGCCTTTGAGAAACTCTGGGACAATCCCGCCGAACGATCAAAAATGTCCCCAATCCAGGCAAAGCTGCTCACCTACACAAAAGGCACCATCCCACTTGTTGACAGCATGGACGTCCCGGTCTCCCATGGCGGTGTGATGCACAAGCTTCCCCTGTGGATCGTTGCCGGTGATGGTCCAACGCTGCTGTGTCGAAGATGGATGAAGCAAATCCAAATCGGTCGGAGCGACGAAGGCCTCCGGGCCCAGGCGATCGCCATCCTACGTGGAGCCATCACAGCACCTGGAAATCCTACCGTCCAGCTCGACTGCGTGGCGACAACACTGACTACACAACTCTGCAGCGAGATGATCCAACCTGAACGACCAGACCTCACCTTCCGGGTCGTGGCAGGACTTCGAGGGAAGAAGATCGGCACAGAAGGTAGATTCCCGGTGTCCATGGCAGAACCTGGGGAGAAAAGGATCACCGCAGCCGACCTCGCGGAGAGAGAGAAGATGGCCCCCGCACCACGAGGCGAAACACCTGGAATCAAGATGGCCGCTACCAGACCACGAGGGGCAGGGTTGAGGGAGCAACACGTGTTACTGAGCGGCGAACTGGATTGGGGTAAAGTTTACAAGGCCCTCTTAAAGGAGACCGGCAACCCAAAACAATTAAAGGGACAGTTCCACTCTAGGCACAGCGATGCCAGTGATATCAAAGATAAAAGTGTAGTAAACGAATGCAGGTGTACAAATGTAATGTTAAATGGTGATGCCGGCAAGGCTAATGGGAGAAATGTAACGAATGCTTTGAAAAGTGATGTAAGTAACAAGTTGGTACTGTTGAACAGTGATGCCAGTAATGCTAACGTGATAAATGTAACCTTGTACAGAGATACCGATACACAAGTAAGCGTTGTAAGTGCAAAATGTGAAAGTGTAAAGATGTAACAATGTCGAGTCGACTAGTTGCGATTGGAGCCAATGTGTCATGTATGCTAAAGATAGAATGATAAATGATACCGGGTTCTACAGGTATAATGTCAATGCCAGAGGAACCCCCCCGTGGGAGACACCCAGGTCCAGCGGGCTACCTGATCATGTAGCCTGCGTTTTCGGGACCAATGTGATGCCCCAGGAAGGGCTCTCACACACCCAGTGGATGCAGACCCACTGCAGGGACAGCGGTCAATGGGCGGCACAGCCACCACCACTGGCAACCTGCCCCAGATCGGCCCTACCCCCCCTGGCCACCAGGGCCAGCACCGGGAGCGTGAGGCCAGTACCCTCCAGCTTTCCTGGCGGAACCTGGGATGATCAGACTTCTACCACCAATGGAGGACAAGGAGCCCACACCACTCTGTGGCCCTGCCCACCACCAAATGCCACCACCTATCCATTCTACAATGTATGTACCTTACCCATAGCACTTGCTCCACCACTGCGGAATCCTCCAACCGTGATACCCACATGGTCTTTGTATGAGGGTGGGGGGGGAAATGGATGAGTGCAGCCACGAGCACAGGGATCACACCTGCCACCCACACAACCCTCACCACAACCTCCCACAGCCCACTACTGATCACCTCCCCATGTCATGGCAATAAGGACTTGGGAAAGGCTTAGGGGCGGGGGGAGGGGGAAGTGTTGTTATGTATGCATGTTAATGTTGTACTGTAACACTAGACCTGAATGTAACTTCACCCTGTCTAATACCATACCTGTACACCAGAGGGTGCTGCTGCTGGAGACCTAAGGGTCACCTGTACACTGCAGGTAACCAAGCATAAAAGGGAGCTCACCTCTTGGTGTCCTCACTCTAGGAGCTGCAATAAAGGACTAAGGTCAATATAGTTCAAGTGCCATACCCCTGCCTTGTGGAGTCATTAAGAGAATGCTTGCATATACAATACCAGTAATTTCCCCTTCCCCAGCTGTGCGTCTTGCTTGATTTACAGCCCCAAATATTGGTCACTGCTGCCTTTGCAACTCCCCGCTCCTGCTTTCTGTCATTTGGACTCCACAGTCATAATATTACCTCTTGCATTTTGATGGTCTTGGAACTTCCATCCCTCCCCCACTGAGCTACCCAGTCAGTCTCCCCTCCTTCCCTGCAGAGCCTTCCCCTCCCACGTTGCCAGCCTCCCCACTCCTGAGCAACGTTTCTAGCTTTGACACAATCCGCTCCCTTTCACTTAGAGAGAGTTCCATTCTCAGGCCATTTCCCCACTCAGAGTGAGTTTGTTAGCACTGTCCCTCTTACCCCCATCCCTATTTTTCATCCACCTTTCCTCTCCCCCTCAGCACTTCTATCGCCCACTAACTTCCTGTGTCCCAACTGCAGTTTGGGGACATGTCTTAGGAGTGTTAGCAGGCTATCCTGGGAATCCTGTCATATACGCCACTGATAGGCCCAGTAATGCCAACGCCTGAAGTAATCAGGCAATTGATCCCAGAGGGTGCCATTCTGAGGTTCCGACTGGTCGGCAGGGTGGGAACCCCTGAACTGTCTACTGGTATGGATGCCTATCTCTAATATGATAAGGATATCCGGAATTTGGAATGGGATCATGGTGAAGTCAAAGTCGTGCCCTGCCGCTTTTGGCAGCACTGTTGCACCACTGGAGGTTCTACCTTCTAAGTTAAATAGGTAGCACTGGTGAAACTCTGGTTCAAAATTCCACTCTGTTCTGGGGCAAAATTCAAGTGGAAATTGGGGCAGAACCTGCCTCTGCTGGGCTTCTACCCCTTGATAGCAGCAATGGCAAATTCTCATGGTGGGGGAGAGGGATCGGAGGGGGTGTGGTAAGGGGGAAACTTCTCCTGCCTGCTTTCTGTCCATCCTAACTGCATGTGTGGCATTTTTGTGTGGGTTGCCTGGCTCCTTCTCCAGAAATCCTTCCAGTTACATTGGCAAGGGCAGTCAATGATACGCAGTCCTGCAGGAAACAAGCATCTGGGCCACACATGGGCTCCATGATGCCAGGTATCAGTTGCCATTAGAATTGAAGGCCACCATCAAGGGAGCTGCACATAAGATTTTTTTGGAGCTTTGCTCTTCTTGGAGCCTTTGTCTCTCTCTCCCATGGAGTAGCAAGTAGCCCTCCACTGGATGGGTATCTGGCTTTTCTACTGGCAAGGGTGCCCACCCCAATATGGTAATGACCCACATTCGCAGAATTTGGGACGGGATCACGATGGGGACCGAGTGATGGGCAGAAGGCCGCCATACCATGCTTCCGGCGTTGCATGGGCATCACCAGAATTTCTACTTCCAACTTTAAACACACAATACAAGCAAACCCCTCATCACCTTTATTTTAGAAATCATATAGCAGGTTTTCCACAACAATTTATTGTGCGAAACTGCAATGCTGCCAGTTCCACGGTGTCAAAACCAAACCAAGTATTATGTGTCAGAGCTTGAAGCAAGCGAATCATCGCAGTAGTTAGCAGGAAAATATCACTCTTTCCAAACACTTAGAGGTCATATTGAATACATTAAAAATCATTTAAAGATCTGCCAATGTTCTGTTGCGCACTTTTCAAGGAAACGCATACACATATCCGGCCAAATTCAAGTTCGAAGTGTTCATTTTCTAAGAAGACACCACATTAACCACATTCTTAACGTAATCTTCAAACCTCTGTTTTCATCAGAAATAGACAAAAAGTTTGGGTTTGATCGTGCCTGGTAATTTATAGATCTTCTGTTATTTATTGGAGAAATGCTGGGATTAAACGATAGACAACTTCTTTCTGAATATTAAATCCCTATTTCCCAAATGCCTGATGCATAATGCAGACACCATGTTACGCTGATTAATAGGCAATTTATATTTGTACTTGTGGCCACTAAGGACTAGAGTGAGACAACACAAAGTTCATTTCACAAAAAAGCATTCCAACTGGAAGAGATGGGACTTTCATCCCATCAACTGAGATGGATTTGAACCCAGCACATTACCTCAGAATCCTGTATGCATCACCTCCAGACCTTAAGGGCCCAAGTTTCCACATGATTTGCGCCTGATTTTTAGGAGCAACTGGTGGAGAACGGACTATCTTAGAAATCGCAATTCTCCACATTTTTTTTTCTGCAGTTCTAGTCAGGTAGAACAGTTCTACTTTAGAACAGAATTTTTTCTTCAAAAGGGGGCGTGTCCGGCCACTGACGCTTGATTTCAAAGTTTCCACAGTGAAAACATACTCCAAACTAAAGTAGAATGGAGCAAGTGAAGATTTTTGTAGAACTGAAAAAACCTGTTCTACACATTAAAAAATCAGGCACAGGTTACAAATTAGGCGTCCAGAACGAGGGGGGGGGGGAAGGGAAGTCATTAAATTCTACAATCAATCCTTATTTATACTTCTACAAATATTATACAAATAAATCCAACCTGAATAAACATTTAAAAGCAAAGAAAAGATTAAATAAACCATCTTCCTACCTGTGTGAAAGTGCTTCAGCCATCGTTCGAAGGAAACCGCCGTTTGTTGCCGCGCAGGGGAGGGAGGGGAAGGAGACAGCAGCTTGTTGCCGCGCAGGGGAGGGAGGGGAAGGAGACAATGAGAAGGGAAGCCTTAGTGCTGATGTGCTGATGGCAATGTCCTTTTATTAAAAAATGTTCAAAAATTAAACAGCTACAAAGAACTACAAAAATGGCCGAGTGCCAATGTTTTCTTCACACTGAGCATGCGCGAATGCTCCAACGAGCACGCGCAGCGTTGCCGGCAGAAAAAAAAAATAATTTAAATAGTACCCGCCCCCTCCCACTTACAAAATCGGCGCGAGTGTAGGCTCCGCCCCCCCTGGGCGCCGCACCAAACAGACAAGGAGCTGCAAAGCGCTCGAGAATAGTGCGTTTTTTTTCTGGCGCCATTTTAGGCGCGAAAAACGGGCGCCCAGCTCGGAGGGGCGCCCGTTTTTTATCCTGTGGAAACTTTGGCCCTAAGTATTGAAACACTCTATTTTCTGGTCTCTTATCCTCCAAACTTCTTACACTCCAAATTGTCCCAAACTGTGCAGCACACATCCTGAACTAGAATAACTCCCACTCACCCATCGTGCACATTGAAACCTAGGTTTTTCATTCAGTGTTATTTTAAAACAGATGGCATCTCATTAAAAATAGCAGCAATTGGAAAATCTAGGTTGAGCATCAGTAAGTTATTCAACAAAGTTGACCATTATCCTGTCCTCAATCAATGTTCACATATTCACACTTTACACAAGGAGTCATTGTAAAATAACTGGAAGCAGGATTTTTAGTTGATTTTTCCATCTTAACTCAAAATGCTGAAACCATTTATGACATCCCTATTCTCACCCTAGTACAAATCTGCTGACTCAAAAAGATCAGAGATTGAACACTAGACCTTTTTGATCTGTTTGGCTCAGTGGCACATGAAGTAATGGATTTACTCACTGAGCCTTCACGGAGATCAAAAACTAAATATGCTTAATTGCTCATTTGCTGATGGTATTCTTGCAGTACATGTATTACTGATTTCACCACTAATGTTAATTTATAAATACAATCCCTTTAAAATGTAAAGAAGAAATTGAGGAATAAACCTTTTTATGAGTGAATGAAAAATGGGTTAGAGATTCACTGCCAAATCTTTTATTCTGAGCAAAATACTGTTAAAAACTTTAGACCTGTCTGTCAGTAAGAACATAAGAAGTAGGAGCAGGAGTAGGCCATTTGGCCCCTCGAACCTGCTCTGCCATTTAATATCATGGCTGATCTGATCATGGACTCAGCTCCACTTCCCTGCCTGCTCCCCATAACCCTTTATTCCCTTATTGCTCAAAAATCTGTCTATCTCCACCTTAAATATATTCAATGACCCAGCCTCTACAGCTCTGGGGCAGAGAATTCCATAGATTTACAACCTTCTGACAGAAGAAATTCCTCCTCATCTCAGTTTTAAATGGGTGGCCCCTTATTCTGAGACTATGGGCTAGACATTCCATTATCGTGCAGATTGCCCAAAAATGGGCGTTATTTCCAGCGTTGGCGTTTATTATGGGTTTTGAGATCACCGGATTATCGGCCATTTTCAAACCCCCTAGTCTCCACTTTATAAAATGGGCATTAGCGGGAGCGATGTGAAATGGACATCAGTGGTAATTTTTCTCCTTCTTTCGTAAAATGTTGCCATCCACAGCAACGCCATAGGAACAGTCTTTTCCCGCGTTTTAGGAGGTCAGAGGTCATCAATACATGCGCAGAAGAGGAAAGACAGAGAAAGATAACAGAGAGGAAGAGAAAGCTTGTGTGGGTGTGTTGTGTAGGTGTTTGTAGTTTGTTTGGCTGTTGTGGGAGTTTGGATTGATTTTCAGAGGAGTAATCATAAAAAATAGCACTATTTAGTTTTGTGAAACAGAAATATCTGTCACAAAAATAAATAACATGGAAGGCATGGAGGAGGCGAGAGAGCATGATATGGAGTTGGAGGAGGCTGGTGAGGGCAGTGAGGTTGGAGAGTATTTGGAGTTGGGAGGACGAAAAGGAGCGTGGAGATTCTCGGACGAGGCAAATGCTGCCCTCCTGCAGGAGGTGGAGTCACGTTGGGGTCAATTGATCCGAGGTGGGTGTGGGAAGCTCACCCCTAATGTTTATCAGAAGATTTGGGTCGAAATTGCTGAGGTGATCTCGTCGGTGACACATGAAGTGCGTGAGAGCAACTAGTGCCGCAAGCGCTGGAACGACCTTGTCGGCTCCGGCAGAGTAAGTATTACATTTATTTTCATTTAATTATATATTTATATAATTGGAATTGTAAGTGTAATGAGTAAATAAATTCAGATCTAATGTATTGCAGTTAGGCTGGTACTGTTTTACTCAAATCCAACGTTTATGGTGTACGTCTTGAGGTTAATAATGATAATAATAATAATTATAACATCTGTCGGTTATGTGTTGTATCAGTATCTGTGACAGCACCTCACAATGACCTTATGCAATGATCTGAAGCTATGTCGTGCTGTTGTTACCTTTTGCAGAAGAAGCTTTCGAAGAATAGGGGTATTTTGATAGCGGTAGTGCTGTTCTCGTACATATGCTTTGTGTAGTGTTTGAATTAGCCTGTCACCCTAGCATCCCCTTCTCCTCTAATTACTTCATTAATGTTTTGTAGCTCAGCCAAGAGTGTAATCACTGCCAACAGCACCGAGGCGAGGTGATGAGCCTGCGGCGGTGTCTGCGGTGGATCATGCTTCTGATGGTGAGGAGCCCTGAATATCGCCCGTTGAGCTGCAGTAGTTAGCCTCTCTACTGATGACAGTGAGGAGTTGGAGGAGCATGCAGCAACAAGCTCCATATCAAGCACACCGATTACATTTAGTGCTCCTGAGGCCATGTCCTCCTCCACCGTGGAGGTAGCGGGCCCAAACACTTTGCTGCCGGGCACCCCAAGTGTTTCCATGCTGGCGCCGACCCCGTAGAGGTTGGTTCAACACAGCAGGACTGCTCCACGATCGGCAGATCTCAGCAAGGACATGGTGCTTTTGTCCAGGAGGGGTGTTGACATCGGTCAGCAGATCCTCCAGACAATGGGGGGCATATCCCAACAGCTGGCCACCATATCCGCAAACATGGCTGAGTACATGCCGCAGATGGCGGTGGCCCTGGAGGTGATAACCAGGAACACTGGTACCAGTGTTCCCGGAATACGGCACTGAAATCCAAGGTGCCGCATCCCCATTGCCAACGACACATGCGAGCCAGGAGGAAGCTGTTGCTTCAGGCTTGGAGGCCGTTTCCTCCTCGGGAACGTCCTCTCCAGCGTCCAGCCAACCAGCGCATCTGCCATCATTCCCCCCCCCAATGAAGTAGCGCCTGAGGAGCACTGCGGCAAGGCGGCTTGGAATTGGGAGGGACAGAGGAAGGGGTAGAAGTGGGGAGAAGATGAGGTGCATGGCCGCGGGAGTTGGAGTTGTGACAGTATTGTTCTTGCTTTTGTTGCTAGTTAATAAATGTTGGGAGGTTTGGACGAGGGGCGTGTGGGAGTGGGTACCTTGTTATATTTGCATTTGTGTTATTTGTGTTATTAGTGTTATTGGAAATGTTAAACATTTAATAAATGGTATAAATCTTATAAATTTGTTGTGGGGTGGGTGTTTTTTAGAGATATAATTATGAATTTATACAAATGTTATCATTAATTGTTTTAAATTTAACATAATATTGTTGCACATTTTCTCAAATAGCTGTAACGTTAAACACTGGTGATTCCTTAACATGAAAGGGGATAATTCAATGTAACTTGAATAAACTTAAACTTTAACTGTCATCAAGGTAATGCACACCATTCATGTATGAACTTCAGACACAGCAGTCTTGCAGTTTTGTAAATACCAACAACGTTCTTTCAAGCAAAGCATTCATTTATGAGCTCCTGATGTAAGAGTCTTGCAGCTATGTAGCCACCCATGGTCTACAGGGGATGGGGGCATGGTTTCATCGTCAGTCTGATTGTCTGCCCCAAGGTCATCGTCCACCTCCTCATCCTCCTCTTCCTCTCTCTCCTGAGGTGGACCGGCAGTCCTTTCTGGCAATTCTTGTCCCCTCCTGATAGTCAAGTTGTGCAGCATGCAGCACACCACCACGAATTGAGTTATCTGCTCAGGGTGATATTGTAACTCACCTCCTGAGTGGTCCAGGCATCTAAAGCACTGCTTAAGCACTCCAATGGTCTTTTCGACGATATTGTGTGTGCCTATGTGGCTTTCATTGTATCGCTTCTCGGATTCTGCCTGGATGTTATGCAGGGGGGCCATCAGCCAGATGTCACCAAGCATCCAGCATTAACCTTATGGCTGACTGATAAATATGTCAGATACAGTGCTCTCACGCAGGATGTGAGCATCGTGGATGCTGCCCGGAAATTTTGCATTTACTGCCATTATAATTTGCTTGTGGTCGACAATGAGTTGCACATTCAGGGAGTGGAATCCCTTTCGGTCCGAAAAACCTCTACACCCTGAAAAGGTGCCTGCATGGCGATGTGCGCACAGTCTATTGCTCCCCGCACCTTGGGGAAGTTGCTATTCTGGAGAATCCTAGAACCTTCTCAGTCTGTGCCTCCCTGGTCATAAGGAAGCTGATAAAGTCCATCCTGCGTGCTTCAGTCACCTGTTGAATGCAGCAATCTGTGGCACGCTGAGATATAGCGCAAATGTCGCCAGCTGAGGCCTGAAAGGAACCCGATGCATAGAAGGAAAGTGCCACAGTTACCTTGACCTCAACGGACAGTGCGGTCCTGATGGTGCTGGTAGGCTTCAGATCTCCCCTAATGAGCTGGCTGATGACCTCTTTCCGGAAGCACAGTCTCCTAAGGCACGTGTTATCGGACAAGTTCAGGTAAGACCGCTTCTCCCTGTAAGTGCATGGGTTGTAAGTTCTCGTCCTCCTCAGCAGTCTGCCACCTCTTTGATTGGGCACATAATGCTCTTGAATATACCTTCTGCCATCTCGAGTCTGCAGCATGTGCATAGTCATCAAGACAGGCTGAGAAATTACAGGCCCCATTAGAATAACAATCAGTATTATACCTATTGTTCACAAACAATAAATTTACCTAATAAAACACCTAAAATAAATTCAATTCGTCCACAGTATGATAAGATATTTATTCAGATTTTCAAATCACCTTAAAATGACTCCAGATTACATCAAAACTCCCCAGAAGTTGAAGCAGCATTTTATATGAATGGTCCTCCGATTTACAAAATGGCATCCATACCGCTGGGTTAAGGTCAAGTGAGGGCAACTTTTTTTCAGCGTTTGTTTCGGCAAGCGATATTTTCAGCGATATGTGGGCGAGATGCCGAAAGTAACGCTCGGCGATATAATGGGCATTAGTTTCCATTTTCTTGTTAAATGGGCGATATCTGGGCGTTATACCTCATCTCAGCATCAAAATGGATGTTAAGTGGGTGGTAGCGATGCAAAACTTATGAAAAATCTAGCCCTATGTCCCCTAGTTTTAGTGTCCCCTATGAGTGGAAATATCCTCTCTGCATCCACCTTGTCGAGTCCCCTCATTATCTTATATGTTTCGATAAGATCACCTCTCATTCTTCTGAACTCCAATGAGTATAGGCCCAACCTGCTCAACATATCTTCATAAGTCAACGCCCTCATCTCCAAATGAACCTAGTGAACCTTCTCTGAACAGCCTCCAACACAAGTATATTCTTCCTTAAATACAGAGACCAAAACTGTACGCAGTACTCTAGGTGTGGCCTCACCAATACCCTGTACAGTTGTAGCAGGACTTCTCTGCTTTTATACTCTATCCCCCTTGCAATAAAGGCCAACATTCCATTTGTCTTCCTGATTACTTGCTGTACCTGCATACTAACTTTTTGTGTTTCCTGCACAAGGGCCCCCAGGTCTCTCTGTACTGCAGCACTTTGCAATTTTTCTCCATTTAAATTATAATTTGCCTTTCTATTTTTTCTGCCAAAGTGGATAACTTCACATTTTCTCACATTACATTCTATCTGCCAAATTTTTTCCCACTCACTTAGCCTGTCAATATCCCTTTGCAGATTTTTTGTGTCCTCCCAGCAGCTTACCAAGCAGTGCCAACTGACCTGAAGACAAAATGTAGAAAGAACCAAAATCAAAGAGTGACGGCACAGGAAAAAAGCGAAATGATTGGTTGGTGAGTTTTTTCTCATTTTTCTGGGGCATTGGTTTGAATTAAGAGCTGGGATTAAAAACAAAACTTGAAAACGAAATTAACTAAATACATTAAAGATGGCAGGACAGGCGATGTGTTTCTGTTGTTGCATGTGGGAGCTGGTTGACCCCATTGAAGTCCACAGCGACCATATCTGCAGCAAGTGTCTGCAGCTTGAGGAAATTCGGCTCCGTGTTGATGAGCTGGAGTCTCAGCTGCAGACACTGCGACACATCAGGGAGGGGGAGAGTTACCTGGACGGCGTGTTCCAGGAGGCACTCACATTCCTTAGACTAATTAATTCAAATTTGATCCATGGTCAGGGACAGGAGGGTGTGACAAAAAGCGAGGCAGGTATGGGGACTCAGGAGGTAGTGGTTGAGGAGCCTCGGCCTTTGCTCTTGTCCAACAGGTTTGAGGCTCTTACTCCCGGTGTGAACGAGAGCAGGGACTGCAGAGAGGATGAGCAAACTGATCACAGCACCGTGGTACAGGGGGCCATTCAAGTGGGGGAGGGGGGGAGGAGAAGAGTAAAAAGAAACATTGTAGTGATAGGGGACAGATAGGGGTCATTAGGGGGATAGATACGGTTCTCTGCAGCCGAGAGCGTGAGTCACGAAGGCTGTGTTGCCTGCCCAGTGCCAGGGTTAAGGACATTTCCTCGGGGCTGAAAAGGAACTTGGAGTGGGAGGGGGAAGATCCAGTTGTCATGGTCCACATGACATAGGTAGGACAAAGAAAGAGGTTCAGCTGAGAGAATATGAGCAGCTAGGGGCCAAATTGAAAAGCAGCACCACAAAGGTAATAATCTCTGGATTACTACCCGAGCCACGAGCAAATTTACATCGGGAAAATAAGATCAGAGAGTTAAACATGTGCCTCAAAGACTGGTGTGGGAGAAATGGGTTTTGGTTCGTGTGACACTGGCACCAGTCCTGGGGTAAGAGGGAGCTGTTCCATTCGGACGGGCTCCACTTAGACCGTGCTGGAACTAGGGGCCTGGCAAATCAAATAACTCGGGCTGTAGAGAGGGCTTTAAACGAATTAGTGGTGGGAAGGATTCAGATGAGCAAAAATTTAAAAAGTCAAAGAATAAGGAAAAGGCAATAGAGTAGGGTAGTGAAATATATATAGCTCCACCCATTTGACTACTGTGGCATTGCAGCCATTGCTGTTTATAACAATAAAGAGGGAACAAGTCAAGTGACTGGCTTCCTGAAGTTATCAGCCATCTTAGAGCCTGTGTGTTTGTGACGTCATACTGAAAATATAACATTGGCGATCGAGAATGGGATAATTGAATAACCTAGCTCAAATTTTTGTTGGTGGATGATTCAGCCAACTGACAGAGAGACTTTGAGAGCTTCTCTGTTTTGATTAAAAGTTACAAATCCAAGGTAAATTAGAAGCACATTTGGCCGAACTGCCAGAGTCCAGATAGCCGCGCCTATGGGAATAATAGGGTGCCTGGGGGAGTTTCAACGCGATCATGAAAGTTTCGGAGCATATGTGGAGCGGCTAGAAATGTTTTTCACCGCAAATAGTATCATCGAAGTCCCTGATGATGAAAACCATAACTGAGTGGTGTTGGAAAGAAAACGGGCTATTTTCTTAACTGAAGCAAGGCCTGAGGTATAAGAAATCCTGAAAAATTTGCTTGTGCCAGTCAAGCCAAAGGACACATCACTTAAGTAGATGGCACTACAGTCCTGAGCCCCTGGAAATTGCTGAAAGTTATCGTTTCAGAATACGAGATCCGTTAACCGCCGAAAGTATCAGTGAGTACATTGTAGTATTAAAAATGCTATCCATTCACTGTAATTTCGGAAGCTTTCAGGACCGAGCATTGCGTGACCGCTTTGTTTGTGGGATGAAAAATGATGCGATCAGAAGAAAGTTATTGACAACTACTAACTTGACTTTTGATTTAGCTTGTCGGACAGCTATGTCACTGGATATGACCGACAAATATTCCCGAGAATTTCGTACCATTTTCAATCGTCAGACAACTGGCAGGGATTATGGATGCATTGGTTGTAATTTACCAAAATTGCCTGGATTCTGGAGAGGTCCCAGCAGATTGGACAACTGCAAATGTACTGCCCCTATTTAAAAAAGGTGGCAGACAAAAAGCAGGAAACTATAGACCAATTGGCCTAACATCTGTGGTTGGGAAAATGTTGGAGTCCATTATTAAAGAAGCAGTAGCAGGACATTTGGAAAAGCAAAATTCGGTCAGACAGAGTCAGCATGGATTTATGAAGGGGAAGTCATGTTTGACAAATTTGCTGGAATTCTTTGAGAATGTAACGAACAGGATGGATAAAGGGGAACCAGTGGATGTGGTGTATTGGGACTTCCAGAAGGCAGTTGACAAGGCGCCACATAAAAGGTAACTGCACAAGATAAAAGTTCACAGGATTGGGGGTAATATATTAGCATGGATAGAGGATTGGCTAATGAACAGAAAACAGAGAGTTGGAATAAATGGTTCATTCTCTGGTTGGCAATCAGTAACTAGCGAGGTGCTGCAGGGATCAGTGCTGGGATCCCAGCTATTTACAATCTATATTAACGACTTGGAAGAAGGGACTAAGTGTAACATAGCCAAATTTGCTGACGATACAAAGATGGGAGGAAAAGCAATGTGTGAGGCGGACACAAAAATCTGCAAAAGGACATAAACAGTCTAAGTGAGTGGGCAAAAATTTGGCAGATGGAGTATAATGTTGGAAAGTGTGAGGTTATGCATTTTGGCAGAAGAAAATCAAAGAGCAAGTTATTATTTAAATGGAGAAAGATTGCAAAGTGCTGCAATACAGCGGGACCTGGGGGTACTTGTGCATGAAACACAAAAGGATAGTATGCAGGTACATCAAGTGATCAGGAAGGCAATTGGAACTTTGGCCTTTATTGCAAAGGGGTGGAATATAAAAGCAGGGAAGTCTTACTACAGTTATATAAGGTATTGGTGAGGCCAAACCTGGAAAATCCGTGTAGTTTTGGTTTCCATATTTATGAAAAGATATGCTTGCTTTGAAGGCAGTTCAGAGAAGGTTCACTAGGTTGATTCCGGGTATGAGGGGGTTGACTTATGAGGAAAGGTTGAGTAGGTTGGGCATCTACTCATTGGAATTCAGAAGAATGAGAGGTGATCTTATCAAAACATATAAGATTATGAGGGGGCTTGACAAAGTGGATGCAGAGAGGATGTTTCCACTGATGGGGAAGATTAGAACTAGAGGGCATGATCTTAGAATAAGGGGCTGCCCATTTAAAACTGAGATGAGGAGAAATTTCTTCTCTCAGAGGGTTGTAAATCTGTGGATTTCGCTGCCTCAGAGAGCTGTGGAAGCTGGGATATTGAATAAATTTAAGACAGAAGTAGACAGTTTCTTGAGCGATAAGGGGATAAGGCGTTATGGGGAGCGGGCAGGGAAGTGGAGCTGAGTCCATGATCAGATCAGCCATAATCTTATTGAAGGTGGAGCAGGCTCGAGGGGCCGTATGGCCTACTCCTGTTCCTATTTCTTATGTTCTTATGTTCTTAATCACCTGCAGGTCAAAAGTAAAAGGTAGTAGGGCCGCAAGGTCTCAGCAACTGGCAATGGTAACAGAGCATTGAATTCATGCTATCGGTGACTGGGACAACACATTGCTCAAAGTTGTCCATATATGAAGGCAGAGTGTTTCTTCTGCTGGAAAACTGGGCATCTTGTGAAGGCATGCCAACTGAAGAGTAAACCAGCTTTCAAAGCTATGAGTAGAAATCCCCAGAGACTACATAACATGGAAGAAAACAACAGGACGAGGAGGTTTTGGAGCTACATATCATCAGGAGCACGAGGGTAACTAACAACGATTTGAAAAGTATCATCATCCACGTAGATATTACAGGAACCAAGATACCCATGGAAATCGACACTGGTGCATCCCTGAGCATAGCACCGGAATCGCTATATCTCGACAAATTGCGTGATTTCCCATTGGAGAAATCCAAGATAAAGCTGCGAGGTTACTTGGGAGAGAACATTCCTGTGGTAGGTTGTATCATCGTACTGGTGAAATACAAGGATCAATTTCAAAGCTTGCCTCTAATAGTAGTGGTTGGATACAAGCCTGCCTTACTAGGAAGACATTGGTTCTGATCACTGAAGCTGGATTGGAGTGAGATTTTTTGTGCTGAAACAAGGGACCCAAGTTTCGGCCTCAGTTGCTCCTGATTTTTTGGAGCAACTGGTGTAGAACGGAATATCTTAGAAATTCAAATTCTCGGCATTTAGTTTGCTCCAGTTCTCGTCAGTTAGAACAGTTTCACTTTGGAACAGAATTTTTTTTTCAAAAGGGGGCGTGTCCAGCCACTTACGCCTGTTTTCAAAGTTTCGTCAGTGAAAACTTACTCCAAACTAACTTAGAATGGAGTAAGTGAAGATTTTTGTACGCTCCAAAAAACCTTGTCTACACTTTAGAAAATCAGGCGTAGGTTACAAATCAGGCGTAGGGAATGGGGGGGGGGTGGTTTAAAGGGAAGTTTACAAACATTAAACACTCAGTTTTACAAATAAAGAGCCATCATCAATAATAAATGATAAAAACATCAATAAATCAACCAATAAATCAATCAAAAAAAGTTAATAAGAAATAATTATTTTTTTAAATCAATAAATAAAACATTTTCTACTTACCGATTGCAGCACCGGGAGCCCTCCAACAGCGTGCTGGGATGCGCACCCCCCCCCCTAGTGTGTCTCTGTCAGTGTCTATCTCTCTGTCTGTCTGTCTGTGTCTCTCACTCTCTGTCTGTCAGTGTCTGTGTTTCTGACAGCGAGGGGAGTGGAAGGATGGGTGTAGAGGGAGAGGGGGAGGGCAGGGGGAGGGAGGCAGGGGGGAGGGCTGGGGGAGAAGAGGGAGGGATGGGGGAGAAGAGGGAGGGAAGGGGAGAAGGGGGAGGGAAGGGGGAGAAGGGGGAGGGGGAGGAGAAGGGGAAGGTGGGAGGAGAAGGGGAAGGGGTGGAGGAGAAGGTGAAAGGGGGGAGAGGAGAAGGGGAAAGGGGGGGAGAGGAGAAGGGAAAAGGGGGGGAGAGGAGAAGGGGAAAGAGAAGGGGGAGAAGGGGAAGGAGAGGGGGGAGAAGGGGAAGGAGAGCGGGGGAGAAAGGGAAGGAGGGGGGAGGGAAGGAGAGGGGGGAAAGGAGAAGGGGGGAGGAAAGGAGAAGGGGGGAAAAGAGAAGTGGGGGGAAAGGAGAAGGGGGAGGGAGGCTGAACGGGCCGGGCCCGGCCGGCCCAAGACTTCGGGCAGGGCCCGTCCCCAGCACCAGATTTACAGGTAGGTGGCGTTGGGTCGGGTCGGGTCTGGGGTCCGGGGTCGGGAGCACAGGTCGGGTCGGGGGGAGCGCGGGTCGGGGTCGGGAGCGCGGGTTGGGTCGGGGGGGGCGGAGGGAGGGAGGTCGGTTCGGTTCGGGTCGGAGGGGAGGGAGGGAGGGAGAGGGTGGTCAGGTCGGGTCGGGTCCAGTCCGGGGGGTCGGATCGGGTCGGGTCCGGGGGCGGGGGGGGAAAGCGGGAGTCGGGTCCGGGTCGGGTCCGGTCCGGGGTCGGGGGGGGGCGGGGAAGTGGGAGTTGAGTCGGGTCAGAAGGAAGCAGGAGCTGGGCATGGGAGGCAGCCTTATGCATGCAGCCCCAGTGAGGCTATTCGGCCCGGGCTAGGGGCTGCGTGCTTCGGGCCCCTCCCACACAGTTTTGGGCGCCTGGAGCTACTGCACATGCGCGCCCACTGTAGCGCATGTGCAGAGGTCCCGGCACTGTTTTCAGCGCAGGGACCTGGCTCCGTCCCCTACAGCTCATGCTGCACTGCGCCCGGCTACAGAGGACCCGCAGGAAGCCGGAGAATACGCAAGTTTTTTTTAGGCGCACTTTGTGGCACGAAAAATGGGCGTCCAGGTCGGGGCTGTGCCGTTCTAGGCGCGGCCCGAAACTTGGGCCCAAGATTTGCATCAAAGGATGGTGTCATCATGAAGTATCTGAAGGTATTCTGCAAAACAGGCAGTCCGATCCAAGGCTTCAAGACGAGTGTCAGGTACAGAAGGACACTAGACCAGTTTACTGCAAGCCACGTCCCGTACCATATGCACTCAAGGAGAAAGTTGAGCAAGAACTCAAAAGACTAGAGACTGAGAACATTATAAGATAGATCCATGTAATTTGGCTACACCCATTGTTGTTGTACCTAAGACCGATGGTAAGGGTAAGGTAAGGTTGTGTGATGATTATAAAGTAACCGTAAACCAGGTTCTAGAGGGTAATCTCCCCAATACATTGCCAAATGTAGAAGATTTGTTCACAACACTGACAGGTGGTCAGATCTTCTCAAAGTTGGATCTTACGAATGCCTACTTACAACTTGAACTAGATGAGGAGTCCAAGTCATGCTTGACTATAAATATTCATCTAGGCCTATATCAATTTAATAGGCTACCATTTGGACTTCCTCCCCCGCCATATTCCAAGGGGTAATGAACTAGATTTTGCAAGGTATTGAAGGGGTAGTATGTTATTTAGATGATATACTAATTTCAGCACCAAACAGGCAAATTCATAATAACATATTGAATGAAGTCCTCAAACGGCTAGAGAAGCATAGAATACGAGTGACTGCTCGCAAGAGTGAGTTATTTCAAAACTTACTGGAGTACTTAGGGTACAGATTAGACAAAGATGGTTTACATCCAACCAAGGGAAAGTTGGATGTAATCAGAAATGCGCCCACTCCCAAGAATATCACTGAACTTTGACCATTTTGGGGTGTTTTGAACTATTATGGAAAGTTCCTACCAAATTTGGCTACAGTGTTACATCCACTGAATGAACTGTTGAAAAACAGGTCCATTGGAAGTGGTCAGAAGAAAGCGACACAGCAATCAAGGAGTGTAAAAGCAAATTGGTAGAGAGCACCATGTTAGTTCACTATGACATATCTAAGGAGATCAAGCTAGCACGTGATGCCTCTCCGTATGTGTTACATTCATAATAAAGGATGAAACTGAGTACTGTGAACAATGAGCAAATGTGACCTTAGCTCCTTTAATAAGACTCCAGAATGCAGGTACCTTGCGGGTGGCCTGCTTATATACCATGCTCCCAAGGGATGCTGGGATCCCTTGGGACTCCAACAGGTAGGCTCTCTGGTGGGAGTGTGATACAGGTTGCAAGGGGTTAAATACATAACATCACTCCCTCGTAAAGTTAATAGTACACTTATTTACAAGGTGAGACGATCTGGGGCTTTTCACTCCCTTGTCGATCGTCTCGGTACAAATGCAGGTGTGGGTGAGTTGGTTTGTTCTTCACTGGGCTGCTGGGCTGCCGGCATGCCAGGCTGCTGGGGCTGGTGAGTTCGGCTTCGTGGTCAACCATGATGTCGGTTGCTACTTGTGTGTGTGTTGGAGGGTCAACGTTGGTGGTGTCCTCTTCAGGTTGTTCGTAGCTGTTGGTAAACTGCAATTTGATTTGGTCCAAATGTTTTCTGCACTTTAGTCATTGGCCAATTTGAACTGAAGCACCCTACTCCCCTCTTTGGCTATGACCGTGCCAGCGAGCCATTTGGGACCATGTCCATAATTGAGCACAAACACAGGGTTCTTGATCTCAATATCGCGTGACAAATTTGCGCGGTCATGGTACACACTTTGTTGATGCTGCCTGCCCACCACATGATCGTGGAGATCAGGGTGAACAAGAGAGAGCCTTCTTTTGAGCACCCTTTTCATGAGCAGCTCGGCTGAGGGAACCCCGGTGAGTGAGTGGGGGCTGGTGCGGTAGCTGAGCAGCTCTCGGGATAGTCGAGTCTGCAGGGAACCTTCCAACACGCGTTTCAAGCTTTGCTTGATGGTCTGAACTGCCCGTTCTGCCTGGCCGTTGGATGCGGGCTTGAACGGGGCAGATGTGACGTGCTTGATCCCACTGCGGGTCATGAATTCCTTGAATTCAGCACTGGTGAAACATGGCCCATTGTCGCTGACTAGGACATCAGGCAGGCCGTGCGTGGCAAACATGGCACGTAGGCTTTCAATAGTGGCCATGGACGTGCTTAAAGACATTATTGCACATTCAATCCATTTTTGAGTAAGCATCCACAACAACCAAGAACATTTTGCCTAGAAATGGGCCTGCATAGTGCACGTGGATCCCCGACCACGGTTTGGAGGGCCACGACCACAAACTTAGTGGTGCCGCTCTGAGTGCATTGCTCAGCTGAGAGCAAGTGTTGCACTGGCGCACACATGACTCTAAATCTGAGTCGATGCCGGGCCACCACACATGGGATCTGGCTATGGCTTTCATCATTACAATGCCTAGGTTGGTGCTGTGCAGTTCACAAATGAACGTATCTCTGCCTTTCTTGGCCAAGACCACGTGATTACCCCACGACAGACAGTCTGTCTGCAGGGACATTTCGTGGAATGGGTTAATCGCCTCCTACAACTCCGCTGGGATACTGGAGTAGCTCCCATGGCAGACACAGTTTTTTACCAAGGACAGTAAAGGATCCTGGCTCATCCTGGTCCTGATTTAGCGAGCCGTAACGGGTGACTTTTCATTTTCGAATGCATCCATTACCATAAGCAAGTCCGCTGGCTGTGCCATTTCCACCCCGATGGTGGGTAATGGTAGCCGATTGAGAACATCAGCGCAGTTCTCTGTGCCCGGTCTGTGGCGGATTACATAGTTGTATGCCGACAGCATGAGCGCCCATCTTTGGATGTGGGCAGAGGCAATTGGTGTTAATCCCTTTGCTCTCAGTGAACAGCGATATTAGTGGCTTATGGTCAGTTTCAAGCTCAAACTTGAGGCCAAACAAGTACTGGTGCATTTTTTATACTCCATAAACGCATTCCAGAGCCTCTTTTTCAACCATGCTGTAGGCCCTTTCGGCCTTGGACAAATTCCTGGATGCATATGCAACTGGTTGCAAAATCCCCGATTCGTTAGCCTGTTGTAACACACATCTGACCCCGTATGACGACGCATTGCAAGCTAGCACTAATCGTTTACAAGGGCTATACAGGGCAAGCAGTTTGTTTGAACACAACAGATTTCTGGATTTCTCAAAGGCAGCCTCTTGTGAATTCTCCCATACCCAGTCATCTCCCTTGCGCAGTAGTACATGTAGGGGTTCTAGCAGGCTGCTTAACCCAGGTAGGAAATTATCAAAATAGTTAAGGAGTCCCAGGAATGATCGCAGCTCCGTCACGTTCTGTGGTCTTGGCGCATTCTTGATGGCCTCCGTCTTGGTGTCGGTGGGTCTGATGCCGTCTGCTGCAATTCTTCTTCGCAAGAACTCGACCTCCGGCACCAGGAAAACACACTTTGAGAGTTTCAACCTGAGTCCCACGTGATCCAACCGACTAAGAACCTCTTCCAGATTCTTCAAGTGCTCAATGGTGTCCTTTCCTGTAAGCAGTATATCATCCTGGAAAACTATGGTGCAAGGAACCGACTTTAGCAGGCTCTCCATGTTCCGTTGGAAGATTGCCGTGGCCGACCGAATCCGAAATGGGCATCTATTATAGATGAACAGACCTTTGTGTGTGTTGATGCAGGTGAGGCCTTTCAAAGACACCTCCAGCTCCTGCGTCATGTATGCCGAGGTCAGGTCCAACTTGGTAAACGTCTTCCCTCCAGCCAGGGTCACAAATAGGTCATCTGCCTTGGGTAGCGGGTACTGGTCCTGCAGCGAGAAACGGTTAATTGTTACTTTATAGTCACCACAAATTCTGATCGTACCGTCCTCTTTAAGGGGCCAAGTTTCGGCCTGAGTTGATCCTGATTTTTTGGAGCAACTGGTTTAGAATGGAGTATCTTAGAAATTTGAATTCTCGGCATTTAGTTTGCTCCAGTTCTAGTCAGTTCGAACAGTTTCACTTTGGAACAGAATTTTTTTTTCAAAAAGGGGCGTGTCCAGCCACTTAAGCCTGTTTTCAAAGTTTAGGCAGTAAAAACTTACTCCAAACTTACTTAGAATGGAGTAAGTGAAGATTTTTGTACATTCGAAAAAACCTTGTCTACACTTTAGAAAATCAGGCATAGGTTACAAATTAGGCGTAGGGAAAGGGGGGGGCTAGGGTTTAAAGGGAAGCTTACAAACATTAAACACTTCAGTTTTACATCAATAATAAATGATAAATACATCAATAAATCAACCAATAAATCAATCAAAAAAAATTAATAAAAACAAAATTTAAAAAAAAATCAATAAATAAAACATTTTCCCGACTGCAGCACTGGGAGTCCTCCAAGAGTATGCTGGGACGGTCCCCCCAGTGTGTCTCTGTCAGTGTCTCTATCTCTCTGTCTGTCTGTGTGTCTCTCACTCTCTGTCTGTCAGTGTCTGTGTTTCTGACAGTGAGAGAAGGGGGGTGGGAGGGGGAGAAGCGGGGTGAGGGGGAGAAGGGGGTGGGGGGAAGAAGAGGGGTTGGGGGGAGGGGGAGGGGGAGAAGGGGAGGAGGGGAGCGGGAGGGGGAGGGGGGTGGGGTGGGGGGGAGGAGAAGGTGGAGGGGGGGTGGGAGGAGGGGGGGAGAAGGGGGTGGGTAGGAGGAGGGGGGTGGGGGGGGAGGAGGAGGGGGGTGGGAGGGGGAGGAGTAGAAGGAGGAGGGGGTGGGGGGAGGAGGAGGAGGGGGGGTGGGGGGGGAGGTGGAGGAGGAGGGGGTGGGGGGGAGGAGGAGGGGGGGTAGGGGGGAGAGGCGAGGGTGGGGGCAGAGGGAGGAGAGGGGGAGAAGGGGGGGGAGGAGGGGGGGAGGAGGTGGAGGGGAGAGGGGGGGAGGAGGAGGGGGGAGAGGGGGAGAGGAGAGAGGAGGAGAAGTGGGGGGAGAGGGGAGAGGAGGGGGGGAGAGGAGGGGAGAGGTGGGGGAGAGGAGGTGGGGGAGAGGGGGAGAAGGAGGGAGAGAAGGGGGGGAGAGGGGGAGAAGGGAGAGAGGATGGAGGGAGGGAGGGAGGAAGCAGGCTGAACGGCCGGGCCCAAGCCATCGGGCTGGATTTACAGGTAGGTGGCGTCGGGTCTCGGGGAGGGGGTCGTGGAGGTCCGGGGGGTGGGGGATAAGAGTTGCGGAGGTCCGGGAGTGGGGCGGGGGGATAGTCACGGAGGTCCGGGGGGGGGAGTCGCGGGGGGGGGGGGGGGAAGAGAGAGTCGTGGGGGGGAGAGCGGGGGTCGGGTCGGGTCCGGTCGGGTGGGAGGAGCCTTATGCACGCAGCCCCAGTGAGGTCATTCGGCCAGGGCTAGGGGCTGCGTGTTTCGGGCTCCTCCCACAGTTTTGGGCGCCTGGAGCTACTGCACATGCGCGCCCACTGTTGCGCGCATGTGCAGAGGTCCCGGCACTGTTTTCAGCGCAGGGACCTGGCTCCGCCCCCTACAGCTCGTGCTACACCGCGCCAAGCTGCAGAGGACCTGCAGGGAGCCGGAGAATAGGTAAGTTTTTTTTAGGCGCACTTTGTGGCGCGAAAACGGGCGTCCAGGTCCGGGCTATGCCGTTTTAGGGGCGGCCCGAAACTTGGGCCCTAAGTACCGGGACAATTGGACTGGCCCACTCATTGAATTCCACCGGCGCGATGATACCTTCTCGCTGCAGCCTGTCCAGCTCAATTTCCACTTTCTCACGCATCATATACGGTACAGCCCGTGCAATGTGGTGGATGGGTCGCATACCGGGAACCAGATGGATCTGCACTTTCGCCCCTGAGAAGCTTCCAATGTCTGGCTCGAACAGCAATGGAAATCTGCTCAGAACCTGGGCACATGAGGCGTCGTCAATGGACGAAAGCGCTCGGATGTCGTCCCAGTTCCAGCGGATATTTCCCAGCCAGCTTCTGCCAAACAGTGTGGGGCGAATCCCTGGCACGATCCACAGCGGGAGTTCGTGTACTGCTCCATCATAGGAAACTTTGACTTCTGCACTGCCAATTACAGGGATTAGTTCCTTGGTGTAAGTCCTTAGGTGTGAATGGGGCTGAGCTTGGACCTGTATGCCTTGTCGCTCCACAGCTTGTCGAAGGCCTTTTTCTCATTATGGACTGACTTGCACCCGTGTCCAGTTCCATAAACACAGGAATTCCGTTCAGTTCAACTTTCAACATTATTGGTGGACATTTCATTTTTTTTCCCCAAAAATATACTTCATTCATATAAAATTTTCACAATACATTGGAAAATAGCTCAGTACCTTGTGGTCAGCAATTCCATACAATTCGTTTGGATGCTGACAGCAGTTCCATGCACTAGGTTGCATTTCATTTCAAGGTACAGTTTAGTACAATCCATAAATCATGTTACATGTAGTACCGTGCAAATGAGGGTATTACATGGAGCAGATGAGAACAGGTTTACATTAGATTCCAGGATACATTTCAATACCGATCACGAATCACGTTACATGTAGCACTATGCAGATGAATGCAGTACACGGGCTGGATGGGGATACATTTATATTCCTTTACATGTTACTAAACAGTGCAGAGACTTTCATTATACATGGCACAACACAGGTGTTTTTCAGTACATGGTGCTCTATGTATACAAGCAGATTAACAAGTACAGCCCGAGGGGGGTCTGATTCCATCCCCTGGGTTTACCGTGGTGGAAGATCCTTAAACTGTGGCTCTTCCCCATCGTGCCTTTGTGGCGACTGCACCAATCTTTAGTGCGTCCCTCAGCACGTACTCCTGGACCTTGGATTGCGCCAGTCTGCAACACTCGGCCGTGGACATTTCATGGTGAATGTGTGTACCCCGTACACTTCTGCCTCCTCGGTACGAGTCTCCAATTGAGCCTGATCCACAGTGGATCGATCTTCCTCTGCAACATGGTGGTTTGCAGGGTTTGCAGCTCGCCTGCACATTCGCTGGAGGTGTCCCATTGTTCTGCAACCGTTACACGCATAGTGCTTGAAGTGGCATTGATGGGTCCAATGATCGCCTCCACAACGCCAACAAAGTGTTAAGTGCCTCGCATTAACAATTGATGGCGGACTCTGGGTCATCTGGGGTCATGCAGCAGCAGCCGGCATATTCTGCCATGTATATTCCTGCTCGAAAATGACGTTACTTTGTGCACAGTACTGGCCGAAACCTCTTTACTCTGCAAAATGTCTTTGGTATTGTCGCTGGTGGACATAAATGGCTGGGCTATCGTTATGGCTTTGCATAGATTCGGAGTTTCAACATTCAACAGTTTGCAAAGGATTACCTCATGGCCAATGCCCAGTACAAGAAGTTTCTCAGCATTTGTTCTAGGAATCCCTCAAATTCGCAATGTCCTTAGTTCGGCGACATAGCTCGCCACTTCCTGGCCCTCCGACCGTTGACACGTGTAGAACCGATATCTCGTCATGAAAACGCTTTCCTTAGGATTTAGATGCTCCCGGACCAGCGTACACAATTCTTCATTGGATTTAGTTGTTGGTTTTACCGGAGCTAGAAGATTCTTCATGAGGCCATAGGATGTTGCCCCACAGACAGTAAGGAGGATCGCCCTTCATTTGGCAGCGTTCTCGTCCCTTCCAGCTCGTTGGCCACAAAGTATTGGTCAAGTCTCTCCACGAAGGCCTCCCAATCGGCCCATTCTGAGAACTTCTCCAGGATACCAACTGTTCTTTGCATTTTCGCATGGTTGTTCGTTACCTCGTTGCCAATTGATACACTCATAATAAAGGATGAAACTGAGTACTGTGAACAATGAGCAAGTGTGACCTTAGCTCCTTTAATTAGACTCCAGAGTGCAGGTACCTCGTGGGTGGCCTGCTTATATACCGTGCTCCCAAGGGATGCTGGGATCCCTTGGGACTCCAACATGTCGGCCGTCTGGTGGTAGTGTGATACAGGTTGCAAGGGGTTAAATACATATCAGTATGGAGTTGGGGCAGTGATCTCTCATGTACTATTTAGTGGGGAGGAGAGATCAATTGCTTTTGCTTCACGCACTCTCAGTGCCAGTGAGTGTAATTATGCGCAAATCGAAAGGGAAGCTTTGGCATTAATTTTTGGGGTCAAGAAGTTCCACAAATACTTGTATGGTTGTAAGTTTACCATAAGCCCCTGACAACAATCCTCCATCCCAAAGTCCCCAGTTCCAACATTAGCTGCAGCCCAAATGCAGTGATGGGCTTTGATTTTGTCAGCATATGGAGACATAGAAACATAGAAAATAGGTGCAGGAGTAGGCCATTCGGCCCTTTAAGCCTGCACCACCATTCAATAAGATCATGGCTGATTATTCCCTCAGTACCCCTTTCCTGCTTTCTCTTGATATCTCTTGATACCGTTAGCCATAAGGGCCATATATAACTCCCTCTTGAATATATCCAATGACCTGGCATCAACAACTCTCTGCGGCAGGGAATTCCACAGGTTAACAACTCTCTGAGTGAAGAAGTTTCTCCTCATCTCAGTCCTAAATGGCCTACCCCTTATCCTAAGACTGTGTCCCCTGGTTCTGGACTTCCCCAACATCAGGAACATTCTTCCCGCATCTAACCTATCCAATCGCATCAGAATCTTATATGTTTCTATGAGATTCCCTCTCATCCTTCGAAACTGCAGTGTATAAAGGCCCAGTTGATCCAGTCTCTCCTCATATGTCAGTCCAGCCATCCCGGGAATCAGTCAGGTGAACCTTCGCTGCATATGATATTGAATACAGATAATCAGCTGATCACTGTAATGCTGATGCTATGTCTAGATTGCCTTCCCCATCACAAGTCACACCCGATAGTGAAGAAGATTTCTATTTTTCACACATTGATAAACTGCCAGTCACAGCTGAAGAGATTGATAGAGCAACCAAATGTGACCCAGTTATGTCAAAAGTGTTTGATTGCATCACAAATGGCTGGCCAAACCAGATAACAGACAAAGCTATTCATCCATTCTTCATTCGTAGGAATGAATTTTCAGTTGATAAAGATTGTATCATGTGGGGTGCAAGAATGGTTACACCAAATAAATTCAGGTCCAAATTATTAGGAGATCTTCATGACCAGCACCTGGGAATATGCATGACCAATAGTTTTGCACGCAGTTACTTATGGTGGCCAGGTCTAGATAAAGATATAGAGTACATCTTCAGTCAGCGTACGGCATGTCAATCGGAAAGCAAGAAACCACCATTAATTACCAATATCATTAGAGCATTGGAAATGGACTCCCAGGGTGTGGCAAAGGTTACATATCGATTTTGCTAAGCTGGAAGGACAGCAATTGTTCATTGTGATTGATAGCCATTCGAAGTGGGTCGAGGTGTTTCCAATGCAGAAAATAACAACAAGTAAAACATTAGACATTTTGCGAAGATTATTTTCTTCATTTGGCCTCCCAGAAGAAATTGTTTCTGATAATGGACCATAATTTTGTTCAGAAGAATTTGCACAGATCATGAGCAAAAATGGTGTGAAACATACCAAGGTTCCACCGTACCATCCTGCTTCAAATGGTGCAGCAGTGCGCACTGTACAAATTGTAAAACGTGTCCTCATCAAACAGATGTTGACTGCAAATTCAAAGAAACGACAGTTGTCATTGGACCACAAATTGGCTAGTTTTCTATTTATGTTTCGTAATATTCCTCATAAAATTACTGATAGAACACCAGCAGAGTTGTTTCTCAAACGACAGCCACGAACCAGATTCTCGTTGTTAAAACCAAACTTGGCACAGTCCATAGAAGAAAAACAATTAAGAAAGTAAAAGAGAGGTGTGAAATTAAATCAGAAGGTGAGAGTGAAACATAGAAACATAGAAACATAGAAAATAGGTGCAGGAGTAGGCCATTTGGCCCTTCGAGCCTGCACCGCCATTCAATGAGTTCATGGCTGAACATCCAACTTCAGTACCCCATTCCTGCTTTCTCGCCATACTCCTTGATCCCCCTAGTAGTAAGGACTACATCTAACTCCTTTTTGAATATATTTAGTGAATTGGCCTCAACAACTTTCTGTGGTAGAGAATTCCACAGGTTCACCACTCTCTGGGTGAAGAAGTTTCTTCTCATCTCGGTCCTAAATGGCTTACCCCTCATCCTTAGACTGTGACCCCTGGTTCTGGACTTCCCCAACATTGGGAACATTCTTCCTGCATCTAACCTGTCTAAACCCGTCAGAATTTTAAACGTTTCTATGAGATCCCCTCTCATTCTTCTGAACTCCAGTGAATACAAGCCCAGTTGATCCAGTCTTTCTTGATATGTCAGTCCTGCCATCCCGGGAATCAGTCTGGTGAACCTTTGCTGCACTCCCTCAATAGCAAGAACATCCTTCCTCAAGTTAGGAGACCAAAACTGTACACAATACTCCAGATGTGGCCTCACCAAGGCCCTGTACAACTGTAGTAAAACCTCCCTGCCCCTGTACTCAAATCCCCTCGCTATGAAGGCCAACATGCCATTTGCTTTCTTAACCGCCTGCTGTACCTGCATGCCACCCTTCAATGACTGATGTACCATGACACCCAGGTCTCGTTCCACCTCCCCTTTTCCTAATCTGTCACCATTCAGATAATAGTCTGTCTCTCTGTTTTTACCATCAAAGTGGATAACCTCACATTTATCCACATTGTACTTCATCTGCCATGCATTTGCCCACTCACCTAACCTATCCAAGTCACTCTGCAGCCTCATAGCATCCTCCTCGCAGCTCACACTGCCACCCAACTTAGTGTCATCCGCAAATTTGGAGATACTACATTTAATCCCCTCGTCTTAACCATTAATGTACAATGTAAACAGCTGGGGCCCCAGCACAGAACCTTGCGGTACCCCACTAGTCACTGCCTGCCATTCTGAAAAGTACCCATTTACTCCTACTCTTTGTTTCCTGACTGCCAACCAGTTTTCAATCCACATCAGTACACTACCCCCAATCCCATGTGCTTTAACTTTGCACATTAATCTCTTGTGTGGGACTTTGTCGAAAGCCTTCTAAAAGTCCAAATACACCACATCAACTGGTTCTCCCTTGTCCACTCTACTGGAAACATCCTCAAAAAATTCCAGAAGATTTGTCAAGAATGATTTCCCTTTTACAAATTCATGCTGACTTGGACCTATCATGTCACCTCTTTCCAAATGCGCTGCTATGATATCCTTAATAATTGATTCCATCAATTTACCCACTACTGATGTCAGGTTGACTGGTCTATAATTTCCTGTTTTCTCTCTCCCTCCTTTTTTAAAAAGTGGGATTACATTGGCGACCCTCCACTCCATAGGAACTGATTCAGAGTCAATGGAATGTTGGAAAATTACTGTCAATGCATCCACTATTTCCAAGATCACCTCCTTAAGTACTCTGGGATGCAGACCATCAGGCCTTCAATTCCATCAATTTCCCCAACACAATTTCCCGACTAATAAGGATTTCCCTCAGTTCCTCCTTCTTAATAGACCCTCTGACCCCTTTTATATCCAGATGGTTGTTTGTGTCCTCCTTAGTGAATACCGAACCAAAGTACTTGTTCAATTGGTCTGCCATTTCTTTGTTCCCAGTTATGACTTCCCCTGATTCTGACTGCAGGGGACCTACGTTTGTCTTTACTAACCTTTTTCTCTTTACATATCTATAGAAGCTTTTGCAGTCCATTTTAATGTTCCCTGCCAGCTTCCTCTTGTACTCTATTTTCCCTGCCCTAATCAAACCCTTTGTCCTCCTTTGCTGAGTTCTAAATTTCTCCCACTCCCCTTGTTTGCTGCTATTTCTGGCCAATTTGCATGCCACTTCCTTGGCTTTCATACTATCCCTGATTTCCCTTGATAGCCACGGTTGAGCCACCTTCCCTTTTTTATTTTTACGCCAGACAGGGATGTACAATTGTTGTAGTTCATCCATGCAGTCTCTAAATGTCTGCCATTGCCCATCCACTGTCAATCCCTTAAGTATCATTCGCCAATCTATCCTAGCCAATTCACGCCTCATACCTTCAAAGTTACCCTTCTTTAAGTTCTGGACCATGGTCTCTGAATTAACTGTTTTATTCTCCATCCTAATGTAGAATTCCACCATATTATGGTCACTCTTCCCCAAGGGGCCTCGCACAACGAGATTGCTAATTAATCCTCTCTCATTACACAACACCCAGTCTAAGATGGCCTCCCCCCTAGTTGGTTCCTCAACATATTGGTCTAGAAAACCATCCCTTATGCACTCCAGGAAATCCTCCTCCACCGTATTGTTTCCAGTTTGGTTAGCCCAATCTATATGCATATTAAAGTCACCCATGATAACTGCTGCACCTTTATTGCATGCACCCCTAATTTCCTGTTTGATGCCCTCCCCAACATCACTACTACTGTTTGGAGGTCTGTACACAACTCCCACTAGCGTTTTCTGCCCCTTGGTATTCCGTAGCTCCACCCATACCGATTCCGCATCATCCAAGCTAATGTCTTTCCTTACAATTGCATTAATTTCCTCTTTACCCAGCAACGCCACCCCGCCTCCTTTTCCTTTCCGTCTATCCTTCCTAAATGTTGAATACCCTTGGATGTTGAGTTCCCAGCCTTGGTCACCCTGGAGCCATGTCCCCGTGATGCCAACCACATCGTATCCTTTAACTGCTATCTGCACAGTTAATTCGTCCACCTTATTCCGAATACTCCTTGCATTGATGCACAGAGCCTTCAGGCTTGCCTTTTTAACACATTTAGACCCTTTAGAATTTTGCTGCAAAATGTCCCTTTTTGATTTTTGCCTTGGGTTTCTCTGCTCTCCAATTTTACTCATCTCCTTTCTGTCTTTTGCTTCTGCCTCTATTTTGTTTCCCTCTGTCTCCCTGCATTGGTTCCCATTCCCCTGTCATATTAGTTTAACTACTCCCAAACAGCACTGGCAAACACTCCCCCTAGGACATTGGTTCCAGTCCTGCCTAGGTGCAGACCGTCTGGTTTGTACTGGTCCCACCTCCCCCAGAACAGGTTCCAATGCCCCAGGAATTTGAATCCCTCCCTGCTGCACCACTGCTCAAGCCACGTATTCATCTGAGCTATCCTGCGATTCCTACTCTGACTAGTACATGCCACTGGTAGCAATCCCAAGATTACTACTTTTGAGGTCCGACTTTTTAATTTAGCTCCTAGCTCCTTAAATTAGTCTCGTAGGACCTCATCCCGTTTTTTACTTATATCGTTAGTACCATTGTGCACCACGACAACTGGCTGTTCACACTCCCTTTTCAGAATGTCCTGCACCCGCTCCGAGACATCCTTGACCCTTGCACCAGGGAGGCAACATATCATCCTAGAGTTTTGGTTGCGGCCGCAGAAACGCTTATCTATTCCCCTTACAATTTAATCTCCTATCACTATCACTCTCCCAACCTTTTTCCTGCCCTCCTGTGCAGCAGAGCCAGCCACGGTGCCATGAACTTGGCTGCTGCTGCTCCCCCCAAAGTGGTGTATCTGTTTTGCAGGGGGATGACCGCAGGGGATCCCTGCACTACCTTCCTTGCACTGCTCTTCCTGTTGGTCTTCCATTCCCTATCTGGCTGTGGACCCTTTACCTGCGGTAAGACCAACTCGCTACACGTGCTATTCACGTCATTCTCAGCATGGTGAATGCTCCAGAGTGAATCCACCCTCAGCTCCAATTCCACAACGCGGTCCATCAGGAGCTGGAGGCGGATACACTTCCCGCACACGTTATCGTCAGGGACAGCGGAGGCGTCCCTGATTTCCCACATAGTACAGGAGGAGCATAACACGTGTCCGAGCTCTCCTGCCATGACTTAACCCTTAAATTAACTTAAATTAGCAACAACAGTGCTAAATGTTACTCATTGATATAGAAGAGAAAAAACGAAAACTACTTACCAATCACCAGCCAATCATTTACCCCCTTGGCTGTGACATCATCTTTCTATTTCTTTCTACTTCTTTTTTGCCTTCTTCCTGTTGTTGCACAAGCTGGGCGTTTATAGGCCTCCATGACCCCGGACTGTCGCCCCTTGCCGACGCTGCCCGACTCCTGATCTCGCGGCCTTTATAGGCCTCCACGACCCCGGACTGTCGCCCCTTGCCGACGCTGCCCGACTCCTGATCTCGCGGCCTTTATAGGCCTCCTCGACCCCGGACTATCTCCTCTTGCCGACGCTGCCCGACTCCTGATCTCGCAGCCTTTATAGGCCTCCTCGACCCCGGACTGTCGCCCCTTGCCGACGCTGCCCGACTCCTGATCTCGCGGCCTTTATAGGCCTCCTCGACCCCGGACTATCGCCTCTTGTCGACGCTGCCCGACTCCTGATCTCGCGGCCTTTATAGGCCTCCATGACCCCGGACTATCGCCTCTTGCCGACGCTGCTCGACACCTGATCTCGCGGCCTTTATAGGCCTCCTCGACCCCGGACTGTCGCCCCTTGCCGACGCTGCCCGACTCCTGATCTCGCGACCTTTATAGGCCTCCTCGACCCCGGACTGTCGCCCCTTGCCGACGCTGCCCGACTCCTGATCTCGCGGCCTTTATAGGCCTCCTCGACCCCGGACTGTCGCCCCTTGCCGACGCTGCCCGACTCCTGATCTCGCGGCCTTTATAGGCCTCCTCGACCCCGGACTGTCGCCCCTTGCCGATGCTGCCCGACTCCTGATCTCACGGCCTTTATAGGCCTCCTCGACCCCGGACTATCGCCTCTCGCCGACGCTGCCCGACTCCTGATCTCGCGGCCTTTATAGGCCTCCTCGACCCCGGACTGTCGCCCCTTGCCGACGCTGCCCGACTCCTAATCTCGCGGCCTTTATAGGCCTCCACGACCTCGGACTGTCGCCACTTGCCGACGCTGCTCGACTCCTGATCTCGCGGCCTTTATAGGCCTCCTCGACCCCGGACTGTCACCTCTCGCCGACGCTGCCCGACTCCTGATCTCACGGCCTTTATAGGCCTCCTCGACCCCGGACTGTCACCTCTTGCCGACGCTGCCCGACTCCTGATCTCGCGGCCTTTATAGGCCTCCTCGACCTCGGACTGTCCTCTCTCGCCGACGCTGCCCGACACCTGATCTCGCGGCCTTTATAGGCCTCCTCGACCCCTGACTGTCGCCTCTCGCCGACCCTGCCCGACTCCTGATCTCGCGGCCTTTATAGGCCTCCTCGACCCCGGACTGTCGCCTCTTGCCGACGCTGCCCGACTCCTGATTTTGCGGCCTTTATAGGCCTCTCACTGAACCATCACCATAAATGGTTAAAGTAGTTACCAGGAAGAGTGATGAAGATATGTGGTCCTCACACATATTTGGTCAATATGTTTGATCATGGACAGGTTAGGTTTGTTCACATTGATCATATTTTACCTTTAGACGTGGAAGGAGTTGGAGGTTGGAATGATTTGATTATTTCTGATTGATCAGATAGTTTTGATACAAGTAAAGTACCAGTAGCATATCCTACATCAAATGTACTGGAAACAAGTCCAAGAGAAAGTCAGAATTTAAGTCTGAGTCTGAGTCTGAGTCAGGCAGACAAACAGTCTGAAGTTATAGAAAGTTCAAATGTAAATCAAGGGCATCCCTTGGAGGAAAACTTTCCTCAGGATCAGCCTAGAATGAGTCTAAGTTCGACACCATGTTTGGAGGGTTCTGTTCGAGAGTGAAAGTATCCTCGTCAAAACAGAAAACAAGTGATTAAGCTTGATTTGCAAATATGCCAAATAAGTCCATGGGCTAGACTTTCCATTATTTTTGCATATATACCGCCCACTTAATGTCCATTTTAATGCTGAAATGAGGTATAACGCCCACGTATTGCCCATTTAGCCACAAAATGGAAACTAATGCCCATTTCTCGGTCACTTATCGCCGAGCGTTACTTTCGGCATGTACTTAACGCCGATAAAAAATAATACCGCCCACGCACTTTTTTTTGGCGGAGAGATCAGAATGGGCGAAACCAATACCCATAATATCGGCCAGCATTACTTTCGTCATTTAATTAATGGCGAGATTTAATAATACCGCCCGCCCACTTTTTTTTGTCGTAAAGATCAGATTTGCCGAAACTAACGCCCAAAATATCGGCGAGTGTTACTTTCGGCACCTCGCACACATATCGCCGAAAATATCGCTCGCCGAAAAAAACCGCTGTGAAAAAGTTGCTCTCACCTGAACTAATCACAGCGGTATGGACGCCATTTTGTAAATCGCAGGTCGCTTCATTTAAAAGGTTGCTTCAACTTCTGGGGAGTTTTGATGTACCCTGGAGTTCTGTTAAGGTGATGTGAACATCTGAACGATCATCTTATCATACTGTGGACGATTGGAATTTAGTTTTGGTGTCTTAGTGGGGAAATTTATTGTTTGTAAACAATAGGTATAATACTGATAGTTATTGGAATGGGGCCTGCCATTTCTCAGCCTGGTTTGATGACCACGCGCATGCTGCAGACTAGAGATAGCAGAAGGTATATTCAACAGCATTATGTGCCCAATCTAAAACGTGCCAGATGCGTGAGGAGGATGAGACCTTACATCCCGTACTTACAGGGAGAAACAGTCTTACCTGAACTTGTCCGATAACACATGCCTTAGAAGACTACACTTCCAGAAAGTGGTTGTCAGTGAGATATGCCAGCTCATCAGGGGAGATCTGCAGGCTGCCAGCACCATCAGGACCGCACTTTCCATCGAGGTCAAGTTCACCGCGGCACTTTCGTTCAACGTGTTGGGTTCCTTTCAGGTCTCAGCTGGTGACACTCACGCTATATCTCAGCATGCAATACATTGCTGCATTCGACAGGTCACTGATAGAAACATAGAAAATAGGTGCAGGAGCAGGCCACTCGGCCCTTCGAGCCTGCACCACCATTCAATGAGTTCATGGCTGAACATCCAACTTCAGTACCCCATTCCTGCTTTCTCGCCATACCCCTTGATCCCCCTAGTAGTAAGGACTACATCTAACTCCTTTTTGAATATATTTAGTGAATTGGCCTCAACAACTTTCTGTGGTAGAGAATTCCACAGGTTCACCACTCTCTGGGTGAAGAAGTTTCTCCTCATCTCGGTCCTAAATGGCTTACCCCTTATCCTTAGACTGTGACCCCTGGTTCTGGACTTCCCCAACATTGGGAACATTCTTCCTGCATCTAACCTGTCTAAACCCGTCAGGATTTTAAACGTTTCTATGAGAACCCCTCTCATTCTTCTGAATTCCAGTGAATACAAGCCGAGTTGATCCAATCTTTCTTGATATGTCAGTCCTGCCATCCCGGGAATCAGTCTGGTGAATCTTCGCTGTACTCCCTCAATAGCAAGAATGTCCTTCCTCAAGTTAGGAGACCAAAACTGTACACAATACTCCAGGTGTGGCCTCACCAAGGCCCTGTACAACTGTAGTAACACCTCCCTGCCCCTGTACTCAAATCCCCTCGCTATGAAGGCCAACATGACATTTGCTTTCTTAACCGCCTGCTGTACCTGCATGCCAACCTTCAATGACTGATGTACCATGACACCCAGGTCTTGTTGCACCTTCCCTTTTCCTAATCTGTCACCATTCAGATAATAGTCTGTCTCTCTGTTTTTACCATCAAAGTGGATAACCTCACATTTATCCACATTGTACTTCATCTGCCATGCATTTGCCCACTCACCTAACCTATCCAAGTCACTCTGCAGCCTCATAGCATCCTCCTCGCAGCTCACACTGCCACCCAACTTAGTGTCATCCACAAATTTGGAGATACTACATTTAATCCCCTTGTCTAAATTATTAATGTACAATGTAAACAGCTGGGGCACCAGCACAGAACCTTGCGGTACCCCACTAGTCACTGCCTGCCATTCTGAAAAGTACCCATTTACTCCTACTCTTTGCTTCCTGTCTGACAACCAGTTCTCAATTCACGTCAGCACACTACCCCCAATCCGATGTGCTTTAATTTTGCACGTTAATCTCTTGAGTGGGACCTTGTCGAAAGCCTTTTGAAATTCTAAATACACCACATCAACTGGTTCGCCCTTGTCCACTCTACTGGAAACATCCTCAAAAAATTCCAGAAGATGTGTCAAGCATGATTTCCCATTTCACAAATCCATGCTGACTTGGACCTATCATGTCACCTCTTTCCAAATACGCTGCTATGACATCCTTAATAATTGATTCCATTATTTTACCTACTACCTGGACTTTATCAGCTTCCCCACAATCACGGAGGCTCAGACTGAGAGGGCTTTAGGATTCTACCGAATTGCTAATTTCCCCAAGGTGCAGGGAGCAATAGACTGTACGCACATCACCATGTGGGCACCTTTTCAGGATGCAGAGGCTTTTCAGAACCAATCCACTCCCTGAATGTGCAAATCATTGTCGACCACCAGCAAATAATTATGGCAGTGAATGCCAAATTTCCGGGCACCATCCATGATGCTCACATCCTGCGTGAGAGCGCTGTATCTGACGTGTTTACCAATCAGCCACAAGGTCAATGCTGGATGCTTGGTGACAAAGGATATGGCCTCGCCACCTGGTTGATGAAACCCCTGTGTAACACCCATTCAGAAGCCGAGAAGCGATACAACGAGAGCCACAGAGTCACACGCAATATCGCTGAGAAAACCATTGGAGCGCTTTAGATGCCTGGACCATTCAGGAGGCGAGCTACAATACCACCCTGAGCAGGTAGCTCAGTGGTGGTGTGCTCCATGCTGCACAACTCGGCTATCAGGAGGGGACAAGAATTGCCAGAAGGGACTGCCGGTCCACCTAAGGAGAGAGAGGAAAAGGAGGATGAGGAGGTGGACACTGACCTCGGGCCAGACAATCTGGCTGACACTGAAACCATGCCCCTGCCCCCCTCTAGATCGCAGGGAAGGGCTCATAGTGGCTACATAACTGAAAGACTCTTCCGTCAGCAGCTCATAAATGAGCGCTTTGCTTAAAAGAACGTTGTTGGTATTTACAAAGCTGCAACACTGCTGTGTGTGCAGCTCATACATCAATGGTGTGCATCACCTTGGTGACAATTAAAGTTTAAGTTGATTCAAGTTAAGTTTAATTATACCCTTTCATGTTAAGGAATCACTAAAGTGTAACGGTGTGGCTATCTGAGACAATGCTCAACAAGGTTATGTTAAATAAAAAAACATTTAACCCAAACATTTGTGTGAAATCATAATTCTAACTGTAAAAAACACCCCACCCCACCCCATAACAAATTTATCACATTTACATCAATCAAATGGTCAACATTTCCAGTAACACAGAACAAAAATACAAATCAACAAGATAGCCCCCTCCCACCTTCCCCCAAACCTCCCAACATAATTGCTACAAGAACATGGAAATGTTACCAAGCCATCACCTGCGGCCATGCACCTCACTTTCCTTCCCCAGCCCCCCACCCCCCTTCTTCTCCCAACCTCTACCTCTTCCCCTCCTGACTGCACTCTACTTGGCCAAGGAGCTCCTCAGGTGCTGCTTCATTCGGGGGGGAAAGACGGCAGATCTGGTGGTTGGACGGATACAGGAGAGGATGGTCCCGAGGTGGGAATGTGCTCCGAGACAGAAGCACCCTGGCTGTCATGTATCATTGGCAATGGAGGTGCGGCACCTTGGGGTGCAGTGCCGCGCTCTGGGACCACCTCTGAGAGGCGTCTGCCACCAGTGTTTCTGGCTATCACCTCCAGGGCCTCCGCCATTCTACGGCATGTACTCCGTCATGGTGACGGACATGCTGGCCAGCTGGTGGGATATGCCCCCATTGTCTGTAGGATCTGCTGACCTATGTCAACACTCCTCCTGGACAAGTCTACCATGTCCCCGCTCAGATCTGCCGCTCGTGCTCTGTGCGAGGTGCTTGGGCCCGGTACCTGCACGGTGGAGGTTGGAATGGCCGCAGGAACACTAGATGGCCTTGGGGTGGAATGCGTTATGGAGCTTGGCAATTCAGGATCCTCAAAATCCACACTCTCATCCGTGGAGAATGGACCCAGCAGATCCACGGGTGAGAATCGATGCTCCTCAGCACCAGATGTCCGATCGTCTGGCGAGTCCGGCCCCACGGCCCCAGCTTCTGGCCTCGATGGTCTTGCCTGCGGCCGCGCTGCTGGCTGAGCTGCAAAACACAAATGAGGATATTAGAGGAAAAGGGGGTGCTAGGGTTACAAGGTGATTCCAGCTCTACACATAGCATAAGCGCAACAAAAGCAGCATCGCTATCAAAATCATCACAGACATCACATTTCATGACCATCACCAAATTTTGCATTGCAATGATTCTCATGAGGCCATCATTATTTAGAGAACTCATTTATCAATCATCTATCATATATGATTGGTCGGATATGAATGGGTGTGGCATCTATTGACTTTACATCATGCAATGGTGTACACTTTACTCATGTGGCATCATATCAGGTTCTGCAGCTGCATGTGCGGCCAACCGGGGGTGGCTCCACACTAGTGCTAGCACCCTCTCCTCGATATCTGTCAGCTCGCTGATGACTGGTGGCCCGCCACCCGTTCGCCTCTGCTTGGCCCTATTCTTGGAAAGCTTCTTCTGCAAAAGGTAACAACAGCACGACATGGCACGAGATCATTGCATGATATCATTGATGGGTACTGTCAAAGAGACTGATACAACACATAACCAACAGATGTAATCATGATTATTATGAAACTTATCATTCTTTACCTAAAGACGTACACCGTGAACGCAGGCTTTGAGTACAACATTTCCGGTATAAGTGCAAGACATCACATTTGATTTTAATCACTCATTACACTTACAAATCAAATTATATAAATATATAAGTACATGTAAATAAATGTACGACTTACTCTGGCGGATCCGACAAGGTCGTTCCAGAGTTTGCGGCACTGGTTGCCCTCACGCACCTCGTTGGTCGCCGACGAGACCATCTCTGCTATGTCAGTCTTCTGGTAGGCCTTAGGGGTGGGCTTCCCACGCCCACCCTGGGTCAATTGACCCCAGTGTGATCGACCTTCTGCATGAGGGAGGGATTTGCCTCATCCAAGAATCTCCTCGCTCTTTTTCGCCTTCCCAATTGTTCCTCTCCCAGCTCATTGCTTTTGCCAACATCAGTCTCCACAGCATGCTGTGTCGCCTCCTCCATCTCTTCCATTCTAACAACCAAATTTCCACAAATATCTCGGTGGGAACAACTTAATTTTTGCTCAGAATTCTTTCTGCTGGTCGAAAATCTCCCTCCTACCTCTCAAGCACACACCACATCCACACACGCTTTCAATTCCTCTCTACTCACTCTCTCTCTGTCTCCTCTTCTGCGCATATAATGATGAGCCCTGACCTCAGGGAACGCGGGAAGCGAGCGTTGTCATACTATTGCTATGGACGGTGAAACTTTGCAGCAGTAGGTCAAAAAAAATTAACGCAACGCCCATTTCAAATCACTTGCGGTAACGCCCATTTAACAAAATTGAAAGTTGGGGTATTGAAAATGGCCGATAATCTGGTGATTCTCAAAACCCATATTTACTGCCCACGCTGGAAATAACACCATTTTTGGGCGATCTGCATAAAAGTGGAAAGTCTAGCCCCATATCTTTTGTTATGTATAACCATGCAAGTTATGTATGATGATTTTATATTGTAATTAATTCTTCATTAAGGAGGGAGAAATGTAATATATATAGCTTCACCCAGTGGACTACTGTGGCATTACAACCATTGCTGTTTACAACAATGAAGAGGGAACAAGTCACATGATTGGCTTCCTGAAATTATCAGCCATCTCAGAGCCTGTGTGTTTGTGAGGTCGTACCGAAAACATAACAGGTAGCACTGGGGGAAATGAAAACCAGAGCGTGCCAGGAAGGGACAATATGTATAAACATAACGGTGAATCAGAAAGTGTGGTCAAAGCAAGGAAAAATAGTAAAAAAAACAAATTTAAAAGCTCTTTATCTGAATGCACGTAGCATTCATAACAAAATAGATGTGTTGACGGCACAAATGGTTATGATCTAATAGCCATTACAGAGACGTGGTTGCAAGGTGACCTGAACTGGGAACAAAATATTCATTTAGGACTGAGATGAGGAGAAACTTCTTCACTCAGAGAGTTATTAACCTGTGGAATTCTCTACCACAGAAAGTTGTTGATGCAAGTTCGTTGGATATATTCAAGAGGGAGTTAGATATAGCCCTTACGGCTAAAGGGATCAAGGGGTATGGAGAGAAATCAGGAAAGGGGTACTGAGGTGAATAATCAGCCATGATTTTATTGAATGGTGGTGCAGGCTCGAAGGGCCGAATGGCCTACTCCTGCACCTATTTTCTATGTTTCTATGCTTCTATGTTTCATACATCCATGCTGACTCTGCCTGACCAAATTTTGCTTTTCCAAATGTCCTGCTACTGCTTTTTTACTAATGGACTCCAACCTCTTCCCAACCACAGATGTTAGGTTAACTGGTCTATAGTTTCCTGCTTTTTGTCTGTCTCGTTTTTTAAATAGGGGCGTTACATTTGCAGTTTTCAAATCTGCCGGGATGAAGGGACCGAATATAATGTAGCCAAGTTTGCTGATGATATAAAGATGGGTGGGGAAGCAAATTGTGAGGAGGACACAAAAAATCTGCAAAGGGATATAGACAGGCTAAGTGAGTGGGAAAAAATTTGGCAGATGGAGTATAATGTGGGAAAATGTGAGGTTATCCACTTTGGCAAAAAAATGGAAAAGCAAATTATAATTGAAACGAAGAAAAATTGCAAAGTGCTGCAGTACAGAGGGACCTGGGGGTCCTTGTGCATGAAACACAAAAAGTGAGTATGCAGGTACAGCAAGTAATCAGGAAGGCAAATGGAATGTTGGCCTTTATTGCAAGGGGGATAGAGTATAAAAGCAGAGAACTCCTGCAACAACTGTTCAGGGTATTGGTGAGGCCACACCTGGAGTACTGCGTCCAGTTTTGGTCTCCATATTTAAGGAAGGATATACTTTCATTGGAGGCTGTTCAGAGAAGGTTCACTAGGTTGATTCCCGAGATGAGGGGGTTGACTTATGAAGATAGGTTGAGTAGATTGGGCCTATACTCCTTGGAGTTCAGAAGAATGAGAGGTGATCTTATCGAAACATATAAGATAATGAGGGGCCAAGACAAGATGGATGCAGAGAGGATATTTCCACATAGGGGAAACTAATACTAAGGGACAAAGGGCTAGACTTTACACTTTTGTGCAGATCGCCCAAAAAAGGGCGTCATTTCTGGCATGAGCGGTAAAAATGGGTTTTCAGATCGCCGACTTGTCGCCCATTCTCAAAGCCCCTATTCTCCATTTTTGAAATTGGGCATTACCGCAAGCGATATGAAATGGGCGTTAGCGTTAAATCTCTCTGACCTTCTGCCGTAAAGTGTCACCCTCCTTAGCAACAGCATGGCAACGCTCGATTCCCGCGATTCAGGAGGACAAGGGTCATCATGACATGTGCATAAGAGGAGACAGAGAGAGAGGGTGCTGAGAGGGAGTGAAGACGTGTGTGGGTGTGGTGTGGCTGTTTTGGGAGGAAGGAGGGAGAGTTTCGAGCTTTATAGCAAATTGGGGAAAAAAAAGAGCTATTACCAGCCAGATATTTGCCTGAATTTGGTGCCTATAATGGAGGGAGAGGAGGAGGCGACACAGAACACTGTGGAGACTGATGCTGGCTAGAGCAGTGAGCTGGAAGAGGAGCGCATTGGAGGGCACAAAAGAGCGGGAAGGTTCTCGGACGAGGCAAATGCCTCCCTCCTGCAGAAGGTCGAGTTACGCCAAAAGCCTACCAGAAGATGTGGGCCGAGATAGCAGAGGTGGTCTCATCGGCGACCAATGAGGTGCATGAGGGCAACCAATGCCGCAAGAGATGGAACGATCTTGTTGGATCCGCAAGAGTAAGTATTACATTTATTTACATGTACTTATATATTTATATAATTTGATTTGTAAGAGTCATCAGTGACTATAATCAAATGTGAGGTCTTTCACTTTTACCGGGAATGTTGTACGCAAAGCCTGCATCTATGGTGTACGTCTTTCGGTAAAGAATGATAATTATCATAATAATCATGATTACATCTGTCAGTTATGTGTTGTATCAGTCTCTGTGACAGTATCTAGCAATGATATCACACAATGATCTCATGTCATGTTGTCCTGTCACCTTTTACAGAAGAAGTTATCGATGATTAGGTCCGCGCAGAGGCAAACGGATGGGGGGGAACCAGTCATCAGCAACATCACACTCGTGGGGAAGCACACCCGGACGGCCACGCAAGCAGCTGCAGACCCTGAAGTGATGCCACGTGAGTAAAGTATACACCACTGCGTGATCTGAAGTAAATTGATGCCACACTCACTCATATCCGAACAATAATATATGATAGATGGTTTCTAAAATTGTCCTATAAATAACGCTGGCCTAATGAAAATCATTGCAATGCACAATGTGTTGATGGTCATGAAATGTGATGTCTGTGATGATTTTGATAGCGGTGGTGCTTTTGTCGTGCATATGCTGTGTGTAGCGCTGGACTCACCTTGTGACCCTAGCACCCCCTTCTCCTCTAATAACCTCATTTGTATTTTGCAGCTCAGTCAGCAGCGCGGCCGCAGGCAAGACCACAGAGGCCAGAAGGTGGGAGCGTGGAGCAGGACTCAGCAGATGATCCTACTGGTGCACTCATAATAAAGGATGAAACTGAGTACTGTGTACAATGAACAAGTGTGACCTTAGCTCCTTTAATAAGACTCCAGAGTGCAGGTACCTCGTGGGTGGCCCGCTTATATACTGTGCTCCCAAGGGATGCTGGGACTCCAACAGGTGGGCCCTTTGGTGGTCAGGTGTCATGCAGGTTACAAAGAGTTAAATACATAACACCTACATCTGCTGCTGAGGAGCTCCGATTGTTGTCCGTCAATTCGCTGGGTCCGTTCTCTACGGATGAGAGCGCCGACTTCGAGGAACCTGCATCACCAGGCTCCAGAAGGCATTCCACCCGAAGGCCATCTAGTGCTCTTCCGGCCATTCCCGCCTCCACTCTGGAGTTACGGGCCCAAGCACCTCGTCGCAGGGCACACCATTTGTCCCCAGGATGGCGCCAACCCCACGGTGGCTTCGTGGATGCGGCAGGTCTAGTCCACGAGCGCCAGATGAGAGCGGTGTGTTGGCTAAGTTGTCCAGGAGAACAGTAGACATTGGTGACCAGATCCTCAATGCATTGGGGGGCATATCACAACAGCTGGCCACCATCTTCGACACCATGACTGAATACGTTTCACGGATGGTGGAGGCTCTGGAAACGATAGCCAGGAACACTGCTGGCACAGGCCTCCCAGTGATCCTGGAGCAAGCCACTCCACCCTTAGGTTCCACACCACTAATACCAATAACACATGAGAGGTAGAACCAAGATCCTGCTTCTGGATCCGAGAATGTTCCCACCTCGGCACCCCGCGCTCCTATACCTATGCAACCACCGTCTCTGCCTTCATCCCCCTCACTGAGGCACCGCCTGAGGAGCTCTTCGGCCAGGCAGCGTGGAGTGAGGAGGGGAAGGGGTAGAGGTGGAGAGAAGAAGGAGAGGGGGGAAGGAAAGTGAGGTGCATGTCCGCAGGTGATGGCTGTGTTATATCTCCATCTGGGTGTATGCAATTTGTTGTAATGTATGGGGGAAGGGTGCCACCCTCCTGCTTTGCATTTGTGTTCTGTGTTGCTGGACATGTTGACCATTTGATTGATGTCCGTGGTATTTATGATTTCTAACCAATGTTTTTTATTCAACATAACCTTGTTGCGCATTGTCTCAGATAGCTGGACCGTTACACTCTGGTGATTTCTTAACATGAAAGAGTTAAATGAAACTTAACTTGAATCAACTTAAACTTTAACTGGCACCAAGGTGATGCCCACCATTGATGTCCATTAACACAACACAACATTACATAACAGGTCCAAACAGTAAACATGGTCCATTTGGAATAGTTGCCGCTGAGCCTTCAGGCAGCAAAGTGTTCACAGATGAGCTGCTATCGCAAGGCTCAAGCAATCGTTAAAGGGGCACGACGGTCTGCCCTCCTCCGCCATAGTGCTCTGGGTTCAGGTAGTTGCATGGCTTCCTCGTCCTCCTCCTCCTCCTCCTCCTCCTCCTCCTCCTCCTCCTCATCATCATCTGCATCTTCCTCCTCATCATCAGCCACTTTCACCTCAGGTGGTTCTTCTACTACCAGCTGCTGCTGCCTCATGATGGCTAAGGTATGCAGCATGCAGCACACAACAGTGAACTGACTGACAATCTCAGGTGAGTATTGCAAGTACTCCGGGATGGTCCAGGCATTGGAAACGCTGTTTCAAGATGCCAATGGTCCTCTCTATTATGCTGCACGTCGCAATGTGCAACATGTATTCCCGGTCAGTTTCCATCCGGGTTATGCATATGGGTGTCATGAGCCAGGTGGCGAGGCCATACCCTTTGTCTCCCAGTAGCCAGCTCTGCCCTTCTGGCTGCTGCTGAAACATGGCAGATATAATGCTGTTGCATAGGATGAACGCATCATGGGTGCTCCCAGGGTATCTTGAATCAAGTGACATGATGCAATGCATGTCGTCACACACGAGTTGCACATTAACGCAGTGGAAGCCTTTTCTGTTCCTGTACATCTCGGAATCCTCCAAAGGTGGTCGCAAGGCGATGCAGCCCTGTACCTTTGGGAAGCCAACAATCCTGGAGAAGCCCACAGCCATTTCACGCATTGCCTGGACGGTCATGGGGAACTTTATGTAGTCATTCCTCTGGACATAGAGTGCAGCAGTCACCTGCTGAATGCAGATATGTGTTGCATGTTGAGAAATGGCGCACACATCCCCAGTTGTGGCCTGGAACGATCCAGATGCATAGAATGAAAGTGCAGCTGTAACCTTCACTTCAACTGACAAAGCAGTCCTCCTGATGCTTCTAGGTTGCAGGTCTGCCTATACTAACTCACAGATCTCAGTTACAACTTCTTTGCGGAAGCGCAGCCTTCTGACACAGTCTGCATCACTCAGGTGCAGGTATGAATGCCTGTCTTGATATACCCGATGTGGGTAAGGCCTTCTGCCCATCATCCTACATGCTCTGGGGTTCCTCGTGCGATGACGTTGAATCAATTGCCTCCTCTGCAGCACCATCATGCAGAAGGCTTGCATGAGGTATGGCATTGTCAGTATTGCCCCCATGATTAAATTGTACCTTTGCAAGAAGCTCAAAACGGCAGGCAGGACAAGCTTCTTTGTTGTCTCTCTCCCCAAGGTCGATGCCCTAGTGTGGACCACACCCAGGTCTGAGCATGCGCAATGGGCTTGCTTAGATCGAGAAACACCCCCCTGCGCCCCCCGGCCCCCACCCCAGGCTTCATTTGATGCTGCTTGTTGCATAGTGGCAAAGTGTAAGGGTTCTCATGCCTTCTGTTCAGCTTCCACACCCCCGCGCCCCCCGCCACATCACCTGGACTTCTTGTCAAGCTGAGTCCTGAGCCCCTGTGTCCGGGCAAAGAACCGATTCTGCCGGCCGACGCTCCGACCCTCGAACCCAGTTTGGAGACGTTCGGTGGTGGCATACCACTTTTTTCAAAATCCAAGCTTAAATTGCATAAAATTTCCATTTTTTGCATTTTCAGTTGGAACAATTTAAGCTTGGTGATGCATATTTATGTGTTCTTGACTCCCTCCAAAACTTTGCCAAAAAACAATGGCGTCTTTCTGCCGATTTTTTGATGTGCACTGGTTTTTCTTAAGTGCCCAGTAGGTTTTTTGGGAGTGGTCACATACGCCATGCTAGGTGAATTGCAAGTTGGACAAACTTGCATAATTTTGAAAAACTCTAGTACAGATATCAGGTTACACCCACTGTGACGCAAAAAAAACTAACCTAAAAAATCATAACTAATCATAAGTTACGCTGGCGCACAATCTTTGGAGAAACTTGGAGTTTTAAATTTAGGCCAAAAAAGCGGCGCAAATCACTGGGTAAAATTGAGCTGATAGAATTATAGAATGGTTACAGTACGGAAGAAGGCCATTCGGCTTGTTGAGCCCATATCGGCTCTCTGCAAGAGCACCTCAGCTAGTCCCACTCCCCTGCCCTTTCCCCGTAGTCTTGTAAAAAAATGTTTTCAAAAAAACTCCCTTTTGAAAGCAGTGATTGAATCTGCCTCCACTATCCTTTCAGGCAGTGCATTCCAGATCCTAACCACTCGCTGTGTAAAAGTTTTTTCTTATGTTGCCTTCAATCACCTTATATCTGTGTCCTCTAATTCTCGACCCTTCCATCAATGGGAACACTTTTTCTCTATCTACTCTGTCCATATCCTTCATGATTTTGAACACTTCTATCTAATCTCCTCTCAATTTTCTCTGTTCTAAGGAGAACAACCCCAGCTTCTCCCGTCTGTTGCTGCAGAATAGCTGATGGAGAGAGAAGCATGGAAAATCTGTCTTCTATGGCCTGGGAGTTTGGCAGAAGAAAGGCAGGTAAAAATGAATGGAAATTCCAATATGTCAGCCTCCCCTGTGGATTTTTTCCATGTTAGAAGTGATGACATTTACCTGCAGTACCTGTTAAACTTGTAGGTGTTAATATAATAGACATTACAATGTTAAAAGACATGTTAGGTAACTCACCGCCATCCCAGTACTGTCACGATGTAGTGCACAGTGAACTGGCACAGTGTCATGACACGGTGCAGTGGCGTAACTAGGAATGGAAATTTGGGTGTGCCACAATTGATAGTAATGTCCAAAAGTCTGACATCACAACAAATGATATTATATTATATGAATAATTCAATGCATCACTTTGCTTTAAATGCTGCTCCTTCTTAATCACCCATTAAAGCACACAATGGTACATTTAGAGATTCAGCCCACGTCCGCTGATGTTATCCATCTTGTACTGTTATTCAATTGCCTTTTTTGGTGGCCAATCTTCCTCATAGTGTTCACTGCATTTGTGACATTCACACAGACTCAGACTTGGATGGGCATGAATATTAATTGGGTGGGCAATGCCCCACCTAGGCCCACCTGTGGCTATGCCCCGTGTCGGTGTAGTGCATGGTGAACTGGCATGATGTCATGGTATGTATGTTATTGTGACACAGTTTCATGGCCTGGTGTAGTGCACAGTGAACTGGCATGGTGTCATGGCACATAGTCGGCATGTAGTTCCACCGCAAAGTCACTGGACCATCACCAGGAATGTATTTCCCTTCATAAGTCATTTCTATATGTGTACTAAATGCGAATAGTTAAAACTACTAAGATAAGGGTTTAAAACATAAATGCTCACTAGGTTCTATTGGAAAAAAGTACTTAAAATCATCTTCCCTCTAAATGCTGGATCATAAAGTTTTCACAGATTCCCTCCCCTGCACTGCAGATATATGTCAGTCTCTCCCTGGCTGAAATGACTGGCTGCTGTGGAGCAGCACAGTAAGAAACCGCCGCCTGTCGAATTTATACGTGGATATCACTCTTGGCAGCAAAAAGATGCATTCCCGTGCTATGGAACAATCTAATAACCCCAACAACAAACATGTCGGGGGACATTTTGACCTAACCCGCCTGGCAGGAAACTGATTGGATCAGCCATCTATTTTGCACCCCGCCTGAATTTGTTTTCCATTGAAGTCAAAGCAAGTAATGTCTGGGCTGTGCATGAGGACTTTACCATAGGGAGGTAGCACATCTATGCCCACTCCAGTCCTCACACAACATCCGAATATGCACTTTTTAGCTGAAGTTACTGGTTAGTGATCAGGAATGCAAACTTTGCTGATTTTCCCCCTCCTTTCCAAGGCTACTGAGACTAATTTCAGTGTGCCTGTTGCTATCTCAGCTAAGATCAGTTAACAGCACAAATTGAACCTGGGACCTCTTGGTCACGATGGCTGAAATCCGCAATGGGCAGGGCATATTCCAATAGATCTTAGTGTTTCAATTTAGCACATATATTGACAATACCAAATACAAGACTTTTTCTTTTATTTGGAAAATGGAACAGCAATAGCATGCTGTATATATGTATGAGTAACCTGTTACAAAATATACTGCTGTCAGCTTTGATGAATGGTAGGTGTCTTGTACCACCTGCAGTCAGCCCAAGATTAATGTGCACACTGAAATACACAGTATGGTAAAAATCTAAGAAATGTGGCTGTGACTGTAAAGTGATGGTAAGTTGATCATTTCAAACAATGCATTTTGCTTTAATCATCCGGGACCATGATTTCAAGAGAATGTAATCTGTCAGCACTTGTTGTCCTAACTGCATTAATTATTCATGAAGACTGGAGGCTAACTACATTATTCTGGGAAACTCGTTATAAAATTCCTTACTTCTGTGGTTGACTGAAATAGAAAATTGCTATGTGTGAAACTAGAACAGAAATGGTGTTAAATAAAGAAATGCCTGCAGCAGGAACCACTGCCAATATCATCATAGTTCTGTGGGTAATAGATATGGGAGATTAAAAACTCCCTAACTGCTGAAGGTCATGAAATAGTGGTTAGTATTTCAAGGTGGAAAGTCAAAACGCTCAGTAACGTTTGTTGGGGAGTGTATTTTCTGGTATGATACCAAATATAATGGATCTAACAGGCAGGAGAGGGGAGTTCTGCGGTGGCTTCTTTAAACATAGGTTGGGTCTGTGTCCCAATAAGGACCCACAGTTATTTTTTAAATGTAATCCTCCTATATTTCCCAGTAGCCTCCTTTCAGTGTTCAGGAAAGAAAAGTCTCCTATTTCTCAGGCTGGAAATTAAGTAACACAACTTAATTTGTACCAATTTGTGAACCAACACATTTATAGTTGATCAGCTTACCCCCGGGTTGGGGATAATGTATTAGCATGGATAGAGGAAAACAGAAAACAGAGAGTCAGGATAAATGGGTCATTTTCCAGTTGGCGAACAGTAACTATTGGGGTGCCGCAGGGATCAGTGCTAGGGCCTCAACTATTTACAATCTATGTTAATGATTGGATGAAGGGACCGAGTGTAATGTAGCCAAGGTTGCTGATGATACAAAGATGGGTGGGAAAGCAAATTGTGAGGAGAACATAACAACATAAGAAATATGAGCAGGAGTAGGCCACCTGGCCCCTCGAGCCTGCACTGCCATTTAATAAGATCATGGACTCAGCTCCACTTCCCCGCTCACTCCCCATAACCCTTTATTCCCTTAACACTCAAAAATCTGTCTATCTCCGCCTTAAATATATTCAATGACCCAGCCTCCACAGCTCTCTGGGGCAGAGAATTCCATAGATTTACAACCCTCTGAGAGAAGAAATTCCTCCTCATCTCAGTTTTAAATGGGTGGCCCCTTATTCTAGATTTTCCATTATTTTTGCATGCATAACATCCACTTAACATTCATTTTACCGCTAATATGAGGTGTAACGCCCAGATATCGGCCATTTAGCCACAAAATGGAAACTGACGCCCATTTTTCAGACACTTATCGCCGAGCGTTACTTTCGCCATGTACGTAATGCCCGGAAAAAATAATACCGTACGCCCACTTTTTTTGGGCGGAATCATCAGAATCGGCGAAACCAACGCCCATAATATCGCCCAGCGTTACTTTCCGCATGTAATTAACGCCGAGATTCAATAATACCAACCGCCCACTTTTTTTTTGTCGTAAAGATCACATTTGCCGAAACTAACGCCCAGGAGATCGCCCAGCATCACTTTCAGCATCTCGCACACACCTCGCCCAAAATATCACTCTGAAAAAGTGGAACTGTTCTGAACTAATCACAGCGGTATGGGCGCCATTTTTCAAATTGCAGGTTGCTTCATTGAAAAGGCTGCTTCAACTTCGGGGGAGACTGTGGATGATTGAGTTTTACTGTAGATGTCTTGTAGTGTGGAAATTATTGCTTCTGATCAATCGGTATTATACTTTCATTGAAATGGGGCCAGCCATTTCTCAGCCTGTATCGATTAATACGCAGATGCTGCAGAGTGCAAATGGCACAACGTCTAATGCACATTATTATCTAAGACATGCCAGAATGAGGAGGAGGTCCAGACCATACACACCCCGCACTTACAGGGAGAAGAGGTCTTACCTCGACGTATCTGAGCACACCTGCCTTCGGAGACTGCACTTTCACAAAGTGGTGATCACTGAAATATGCGAGCTCATCAGGCCAGATATGCAGCCTGCCATCAGGACATCACTGTCCGTCGAGGTCAAGGTCACCGCGGCACTGTCTTTCTATGCGTCCGGTTCCTTTCGGGCCTCCGTTGTTGACATTTCCCCTCTGTCTCACCATGCCATACATCGCTGCATTAGACAGGTCACGGAGGCTCTGTACTCTCGGAGGATGGAATTTATCAGCTTCCCCATGACCACGGAGGCTCAGACTAACAGGGCTGGAGCCTACCGCATTGCTAAGTTCCCCAAGGTGCAGGGAGCAATACAGTGTACTCACATCGCCATGCGGGCACCTTCTCAGGACCCAGAGCTTTTTCGTAACAGAAAAGGATTTCACTCCCTGAAGGTCCAACAAGTTGTTGACCACAACCAGATCATAATTGCAGTGAATGCCAAATGTCCGGGCAGCTTCAATGAGGCTCAAACCCTGCGTGAGAGCGCTGTCTCTGATATGTTTAAGAGTCAGCCACAAGGACAATGCTGGATGCTTGATGACAACCGATATGGCCTAGCCACCTGGCTGATGACTCCCTTGCGTGACACCCACACCGAGGCCGAGAAGCGATACAACGAGAGCCACAGAGACACACGCAATGTGGTCCAGAAAACAATTACATGGCTTAAGCAGCGCTTTAGATGCCTGGATCTCTCAGGAGGGGAGCTACAATACAACCCTGAGCAAGTAGATCAGTTCATGGTCGTGAACTCCATGCTGCACAACCTGGCTATCAGGAGGGGACAAGAATTACCAGAAGGGACAGATGGTCCACCTCAGGAGAGAGAGGAAGAGCAGGATGAGGGGCTGGACGCTGACCTAGGGCCAGACAATCAGGCTGACTATGCAATCATTCCCAAGCCCCGTTCCAGACCACAGGAAAGGTCCCATGGTGGCTACATAGCTGCAAGACTCTTACGTCAGGAACTCATAAGTGAGCAACTTGCCGAAAGAACATTGCTGTAATTGACAGATTCAGGTCGTTGACCTTTCGTCAACAAACCTTTTGTTTTTGTCGTAGAGATAATCTCAAAGTAGCACACAAAGATTATCTTTTGAAAACAGAGATGGATGGCAGATGCAGTACAGCTTTGTCAGTAAGAGTATAAGATATTTGACACCTTCCTTTGTCCCACAACAGCAAAATTGTAGAAAAGCAATAAATTGCAAATAGTTACGCAAAAAAAATCATCTTTAAAAGCAAAAACTCAACTGAAAGCAAGAGGCCTCCACTCCAACTGTTTTTTTATATGGAAGTTGAGCATCCGGAGTGCTTTCAGGTGCCCCAAATATATTTTGATGTCCTCTCTTAATTTGCATCAGTATTGCGGCCTTAATAAGTGTTCTGTATGCAATAACTGTTAGACTGAGTACTGTTTTACTCCAAGAGGTGTGACCTTGGCTCTGCTTTATTAAGGCCCAAAGTGACTAATATACAAACCAGTGCATGCAGCCCAATGGCCTCCAACAGTGACGCCGTCTACATGACAATACCAAGATGCTAACACAGTCTTTTACAAGTTGGACGGTCCGGTGTTTTACACTCCTGGGTTGACCATCTCAGTTCAACTTCAGCCTTGGGTGAGTGTTCAGAGTCTGTTGTGAGTGGTGGCTGGGTGGCTGACCTGGTGGGAGTGGCAATGGCCATGTTAGGGATTGAAAGTCCATTTCCATTGAACATGTCAGTGATTGAAAGTCCTGATTCACTGATGACCACTGAGTCCTCTGATGACTGGGGGTAGGTTGGTTGTTCTCTTCCTCCGACTGTTCCGGTTCGTCTGTGTGCCGCAGCTTTGTCTGATCCATAGGTTTCCTGCATGTTTGCCCATTTTTGAGCTTGACAATAAATACTTTGTTGCCCTCCTTGGCCATGACAGCGATTCACTTGGGACCCTGACCATAATTCAGAACATATACAGGATCATTTACAGAAATATCGCGTGACACAGCTGCGCGATCGTGATAACCTTGCTAACTTTGTCTTCTATATTCAACATGATTATTCAAGTCAGGGTGTACAAGAGATAGCTTGGTCTTAAGACCTCTCTTCATCATTAGTTCAGCCCGGTAAGCATGTAGGGTCTTGTCCTGTAACTAAGCAGTATGCATGACAGGCGGGTCTGCAGTGACCCTTGGGTTACTTGCTTCATACTCTGCTTTATGATTTGGACAGCACATTCTGCTTGCCCACTGGATGCAGGTTTGAACAGTGCTGACCTTACATGTTTGATACCATTGAGCTTCATGAACTTTTGAAACTGCTGACTGGTGAAGCACAATCCGTTGTCGCTAACAACGATGTCAGGCAGACTATGTGTCGCGAACATGACACTGAGATTCTCAATGGTAGCTGTGGATGTGCTGGATGACATAATTATACGCTCTATCCACTTTGAATATGCATCCACCACAACTAAAAACATCTTCCCCAGGAAGGTGGATCCTGGACTATGGTTTGGATGGCCACGACCACAGACTCAGCGGCGATTCTGCTGGTGCTTTGCTGAGCTGCATGTAAGTGTTGCACTGATGCACACATGATTCCAGCTCAGAGTCAATTCCCGGCCACCATACATGAGACCTGGCGATGGCTTTCATCATTACAATGCCAGGATTTGTGCTATGTAGCTCACAGACAAATTTCTCTCTCCCTTTCTTGGGCATAACAACACGATTGCCCCACAGTATACAATCCAACTGAATAAACATTTTGTCTTTGCGACGAATGTAAGGTTTGGTCTCCTTGCACATTTGCTTGGGTATGGCAGACCAATCATCTTTGAGGATGCAACTCTTCACCACCAATAAAATCAGGTCCTGGCTGGTCCAGGTTTTAACTTGTTGAGCCATGACAGGAGTTCCTTCACTCTCAAAAGCATCCATAACTAACAATAGGTCCGCTGGTTGTGGCGTTTCCACCTCTGGTGTGGACAATGGCAGATGGCTCAAAGCATCGACACAATTCTCGGTGCCAGGTCTATGACGAATGATATAATCATAAGCGGATAATGTCAGCGCCCACCTCTGGATGCGGGATAAAGCATTGTTATTGATACCTTTGTTTTCAGAGAACAGTGAAATGAGCGGCTTGTGATCTGTCTCCAGTTCAAACCGAAGACCAAACAGGTACTGATGTATCTTTTTAACCACATATACACAGGCTAGTGCTTCTTACGCCACCATGCAGTAGGCTCTTTCCGCTTTAGACAAACTTTTTGAAGCATATGCGACTGGTTGAAGTTTACGCGACTCATTAGTTTGTTGGAGTACGCAAGCAATTCCATATGACGAAGCATTACAGGCCAATACTAAACATTTACATGGGTCATAATGTACCAGTAGCTTGTTAGAGCAAAGTTACCGAAGTAGTTGAGTAGACCCAGGAACGAAAGCAGCTCCGTCACATTCTGCGGCTTGGGTGCATTCTTGATGGCCTTGGTTTTCGCGTCTGTGGGCCTGATGCCATCAGCAGCAATTTTCCTCCCCAGGAATTCGACCTCTGGTGCCATGAAGACTCACATTGAGCATTTCAATCTGAGTCCCATTTTGTCCAGACGATGTAGAACCTCTTCCAGGTTGTTCAGATGTTCCTCGGAGTCACGACCTGTGATCAGGATGTCATCTTGGAACACGACGGTTCTGGGAATGAACTTCAGTAAACTCTCCATGTTTCTCTGAAATATTGCTGTAGCCGAGCGAATTCCAAAAGGGCACCTGTGATAAATAAACAGTCCTTTATGTGTGTTAATGCACATAAGTCTCTTCGACGTCTCGACCAGCTCCTGTGTCATGTAGGCTGACGTCAAGTCCAGTTTGGTGAACGACTTCCCCCCACCGGCTAGCATTGCAAACAGGTCATCAGTCTTCGGTGATGGGTACTGATCCTGTTTCGATACCCTGTTGATCGTAGCCTTGTCGTCTCCACAGATTCTGTCTGTGCCATCACTTTTCAGCACAAGAACAATGGGGCTGGCCCATTGATTAAATTTAACTGGTGCTATGATCCCTTCATGCTGGAGTCTGTCCAGTTCGATTTCGACCTTCTCCCTTATCATATATGGAACTGCCCGAGCTTTATGATGGACGGGTCTTGCATCCGAGTCCACGTGGATCTGCACCTTGGCTCCCGTGAAGTTGCCGATGCCTGGTTCGAACAGCGAGGGGAACTTGTTCAATACTTGGGCACATGTATCTTCCTCCGACGACAACACCTCGATGTTGTTCCAATCGCATCTGATTTTTACAAGCCAGTTTCTGCCGAACAGCGTTGGGCCATTGCGTGGGACAATCCATAGCGGTGACTCGTGAACCGCACCATCATGCGACCCTAACCCCAACCCTAACTTTAATTGTGGCACTGCCAATCACCGTTATGAGTTCTTTGGTGTACATGCGCAACTTGGCATTGACTGGACTCAGTCTGGGCCTCGCAGCCTTAGTATCCCACAGCTTGTCGAATGCTCATTATTGATTTCATCCAGTTCCATCAATACCGACACCACATTAAATTTCACGTTGGTCATTATCAGTTTGCTCTTAGTTAGGAATGAGTACAGTCCATACACTTCCTCCTCTGGTATCTCAGATTGCGTATCCAGATCCGCGCTAGTCTGACCATCATCCTCCACGTGGTGTGTCGCAGCACGCTTGCTCATCTGCAGACACTTGCGCTGGAGATGCCCCACTCTCAGACAGCCTTTGCAACTATATTTCTTAAATCGGTACTGCTGGTGCAGGTGATTTCCCCCACAATGCCAACACGGAGAAATCGGATGCATTCCCGCTGGCGGACTTTGGGCAGCCACAGATTTTGCGTACGCAGTCGGTTGGGTCCTGCCATGTGCCACTCTATCAAACGCCGAATCAATCATATTTACAGTACTTGCCGAGTTTCGATTTTTCACTGATATCTGCCTTAGACTTCTATCCATTGTCATGCATGACTGAGCGATCGTGATGGCCCTGTTCAAGTCCAACGTCTCCACCACCAATAGTTTATGTAGGATCACCTCGTGGTTGATGCCGATTACAAAGAAGTCCCACAGCATGTCTGTCAACACAGCCCCGAACTTACACGGCCCCGCTAGATGTCTCAGGTCGGCAACGAATTCCACCGCATTCTGGCCCTCTGAATGAACGTGCGTGTAAAATCTGTATCTCGAGATGATGATGCCTTCATCTGGCTTAAGGTGGTCCTGTATCAGTGTACACAATTCTTCATACGTCTTCTCTATTGGACTCACAGGCAGGAGTAGATTCTTTATCAGATCATAAATTTTTGGACCACAAACCGTGAGGAACACTGCCCAGCACCGATCTGCTTCGTTGACCTCCTCCATTTTGTTGGCCTCGAAGAACTGGCTCAAACGGCTCACAAAGTCTGCCCAATCTTCTCCTTCCACAAATCGCTCCAGCAATTTTTGCATGCAAAGGTTCTTGTTGCCTCGTCGCCAAATGTTGTGTATGCAATAACTGAGTGCTGTTTAACTCCAAGAGGTATAATCTTGGCCCTGCTTTATTAAGGCCCAAAGTGACTAATATACAAAATGGTTGGCCTTTTATACTTGGGCTGCACACCAGTGCATGCAGCCCAATAGCCTGCAACAGTGACGTCATCTAGTGGCTAGTGATCCCAAAAGTACATACATGACAATAAGTCACGTGCAGAAATAGTCTGCAAGCCCAAAGCACCTCATTTGCTTCTGGGGTGGATGATTATAAACCGTGCATACACATCAGGAACTTAGAGTCAGCACCTGATATTCAACAATACATTGGGCACACACAACGCATTATTAGCTCTAGTGTGTCATACCATATTAATATTGTCATTCTGACAGAATATAGTATATAGCACAATTCAGATACGTAGAGGGAAGTTCAGTTATGTAGAGAGACTAGAGAAGCTGTGGTTGTTCTCCTTAGAGTAGAGAAGGTTAAGGAGAGATTTAATAGTGGTTATGGGGAGTGGGCAGGGAAATGGACCTGAGTCCATGATCGGATCAGCCATGATTGTATTAAATGGTGGAGGCTCGAAGGGTCGTATGGCCTACTCCTGCTTCTATTTCTTATGTTCTTATTAAAATTATGAGTTGTTTTGATCGAGTAAATAAGGAGAAATTGTTTCCACTGACAGGATGGTCAGTAACCAGAGGATACAGATTTAAGATAATTGGCAAAAGAACAAGAGGGAGCTGAGGAGACATTTTTTAACACAGCGAATGGAAGCAAATTTAACAGTAACTTTCAAAACAAAATTAGATATATACTTGAAATGGAAAAACCTGCAGAGCTATGGTGAAAGAGCGAGGGGGTGGTATTTATTGGATAGCTCTTTCAAAGAGCCGGCACAGGCACAATGGGCCAAATGGTCTCCTTCCATGCTGTTAAATTTTAAGATTCTGAGGGGGAGAAATTGGGTGCACTAATGGGGCACAAATGACTTTGTGACCGGGCACAGTGCCGCTAATGACTCCTGCTAAATTCGGTAGGATTTTAGCGGCAGTGCTATGGTGTTGCGCCCCGATCTCCTGCACCCGGAGATTGTGACATAATTGCCCTGCGCATCGCTTATCAGCACCCCAGCCCCTAAATTGGGTTGCGTCCCCTGAAGCAACATGGGGTGGTAACACCGACTGCTTCAGGGTATGCATACCTTGCGGCCGGCTGCTATCGGGGTGAAAATTAAAGGGGAGTTGGCCGGTTGCTGTTAGAAAAAATGTGCCGTTTTCGTTGCAGCTCCGGTTGCGGTTTGCTGGCGGGTTCAGTGTGCTTGAATGCCGGGCTGATCGCGCGGCACCCCCGCTCCCCAATGGTCCAGAAAGGTGGGTAGGGCATGCAGCTTGGGCCCTTCCCTTTAATTGAGGGAAAAGCCAATCGTACGCGGCAGCGCTACGCTGCTCAGTGCGTAGAGTTGCTGAGGCGTGCGCCCCATTACCGTCCCAGGAAGGAAGTGGCAGGACGTCCGTGCCTGCCACACAATGTCCCGCCTCCTGGATGTTACCGCCCCTAAGCAGGGCGATAATGAATGTCTCAGTCTGTGAGTACACTTAATTTGTACCAACACTAGGTGTCAGTGGAGAGCTTTGCAAAAGCAAAATATTGCAGAAACTGGAAAGCTGAAATAAAAACAGTAAATGCTGGAAACACAGCAGGTGATTTTTTTCTGTTGTGTACCCGGGAGCACTTATTTCCTGGGCATAAAACAGAGAGAGAAGGGCCAGATACCTGTGATGTTGGATCTCCATTCCTCTTATGTTGCCCAGGGTATCTGCAGGAGGACAAAGTACCTGCAGTAGGTGCAGGTTAAGGTTTGCCATAATAATTAGGAATAATACAGGAAGAGACACTCTCAGCCTCCTCTCTCATTTTCTCCCCTAACCCCAGAAAGTTGCCTATTTGTGGGGGGCGGGTGTGGTGCTCTAAAGCAGTGGGCCTCAGGCCTTGTGCTCAACTTCTTTCCGATCAGACGATCAGCGAGAAACAGGCAGCAAAGACCAGCGGAACCAAGGTAAGCCAGGGACATGTATCAGGGCTAGGTGTTTTCTGGGTGTTGTTTTTGGACATTAGCCAGAAGGCCTCGCTGCTCGAGACCTCCCTTGCTTCCAGGCATTAGGCCTTGTCAGGTGGTGGGACTGTGCTGAGGGAGTGTCTGACTTATGAAAATAACCTGAACCTGGAAATATAGGCAGATTCATATCATTGCAGGTGGAGTGTACTTTGGGTGGATGAGAGACAGGAATATTGGCCATACAGTTTTTAAAAAACATCTAGTGTTACCTTCTGCACATTCACAAGATTACAAATTAATCAAGAACATCCGGTCCAGTTTAACTCATCCTTCCAGAAAGATCGTACAACACCCCTTGCCCTGTTACAGTATCCAATTGATTCTTAAATTATTCCAGCTGTTTTTACATCCAATACCTGACCCAGAAGTCCATTTCATTTGTTGATGTCTGTATGAATAAAAACCTCCTGACATCAGTCCTAATTACCTTTTGCTAGTTTAAACCTGTCTCCCCTTGTCCTATTCTCAGGGATAGTTCAAAGTGATTTTCTGAAACTATCTTTTCAATATCGTTTACTATCGTATATAGATCACATCTGAGTCACCTCCTGTCAAGGCTGGAATGTCCAAGTTTCTCTAGAGTTTCCTCATATGTTACGTTGCATTTACCATTAATTGCAATGTGCTACCAGCCCTGCACAAGAACAACAAGGCATCGGGAGCAGATGGAATCCCTGCTGAGGCACTAAAGTATGGCGGAGAGGCACTATTGGTTCGAATGCATGAACTCAAAAAGCAAAAGACAGAAAGGAGATGAGGAAAAGTGGAGGGCAGAGAAAACCAAGGCAAAGAACAAAAAGGGCCACTGTACAGCAAAATTCTAAAAGGACAAAGGGTGTTAAAAAAACAAGCCTGAAGGCTTTGTATCTTAATGCAAGGAGTATCCGCAATAAGGTGGATGAATTAATTGTGCAAATAGATGTTAACAAATATGATGTGATTGGGATTACGGAAACGTGGCTCCAGGATGATCAGGGCTGGGAACTCAACATCCAGGGGTATTCAACATTCAGGAAGGATAGAATAAAAGGAAAAGGAGGTGGGGTAGCATTGCTGGTTAAAGAGGAGATTAATGCAATAGTTAGGAAAGACATTAGCTTGGATGATGTGGAATCTATATGGGTAGAGCTGCAGAACACTAAAGGGCAAAAATCGTTAGTGGGAGTTGTGTACAGACCTCCAAACAGTAGTAGTGATGTTGGGGAGGGCATCAAACAGGAAATTAGGAGTGCATGCAATAAAGGTGCAGCAGTTATAATGGGTGACTTTAATATGCACATAGATTGGGCTAGCCAAACTGGAAGCAATACGGTGGAGGAGGATTTCCTGGAATGCATAAGGGATGGTTTTCTAGACCAATATGTCGAGGAACCAACTAGGGGGGAGGCCATCTTAGACTGGGTGTTGTGTAATGAGAGAGGATTAATTAGCAATCTCATTGTGCGAGGCCCCTTGGGGAAGAGTGACCATAATATGGTGGAATTCTGCATTAGGATGGAGAATGAAACAGTTAATTCAGAGACCATGGTCCAGAACTTAAAGAAGGGTAACTTTGAAGGTATGAGGCATGAATTGGCTAAGATAGATTGGCTAATGATACTTAAGGGGTTGACTGTGGATGGGCAATGGCAGACATTTAGAGAACGCATGGATGAATTACAACAATTGTACATTCCTGTCTGGCGTAAAAATAAAAAAGGGAAGGTGGCTCAACCGTGGCTATCTAGGGAAATCAGGGATAGTATTAAAGCCAAGGAAGTGGCATACAAATTGGCCAGAAATAGCAGCGAAACTGGGGACTGGGAGAAATTTAGAACTCAGCAGAGGAGGACAAAGGGTTTGATTAGGGTAGGGAAAATGGAGTACGAGAAGAAGCTTGCAGGGAACATTAAGGCGGATTGCAAAAGTTTCTATAGGTATGTAAAGAGAAAGAGGTTAGTAAAGACAAACGTAGGTCCCCTGCAGTCAGAATCAGGGGAAGTCATAACGGGGAACAAAGAAATGGCAGACCAATTGAACAAGTACTTTGGTTCAGTATTCACTAAGGAGGACACAAACAACCTTCCGGATATAAAAGTGGTCAGAGGGTCTATTAAGGAGGAGGAACTGAGGGAAATCTTTATTAGTCGGGAAATTGTGTTGGGGAAATTGATGGGATTGAAGGCCGATAAATCCCCAGGGCCTGATGGACTGCATCCCAGAGTACTTAAGGAGGTGGCCTTGGAAATAGCGGATGCATTGACAGTCATTTTCCAACATTCCATTGACTCTGGATCAGTTCCTATCGAGTGGAGGGTAGCCAATGTAACCCCACTTTTTAAAAAAGGAGGGAGAGAGAAAGCAGGGAATTATAGACCGGTCAGCCTGACCTCAGTAGTGGGTAAAATGATGGAATCAATTATTAAGGATGTCATAGCAGCGCATTTGGAAAATGGTGACATGATAGGTCCAAGTCAGCATGGATTTGTAAAAGGGAGATCATGCTTGACAAATCTTCTGGAATTTTTTGAGGATGTTTCCAATAAAGTGGACAAAGGAGTACCAGTTGATGTGGTATATTTGGACTTTCAGAAGGCTTTCGACAAGGTCCCACACAGGAGATTAATGTGCAAAGTTAAAGCACATGGGATTGGGGGTAGTGTGCTGACGTGGATTGAGAACTGGTTGTCAGACAGGAAGCAAAGAGTAGGAGTAAATGGGTACTTTTCGGAATGGCAGGCAGTGACTAGTGGGGTACCGCAGGGTTCTGTGCTGGGGCCCCAGCTGTTTACATTATACATTAATGATTTAGACGAAGGGATTAAATGTAGTATCTCCAAATTTGCGGATGACACTAAGTTGGGTGGCAGTGTGAGCTGCGAGGAGGATGCTATGAGGCTACAGAGTGACTTAGATAGGTTAGGTGAGTGGGCAAATGCGTGGCAGATGAAGTATAATGTGGATAAATGTGAGGTTATCCACTTTGGTGGTAAAAACAGAGAGACAGACTATTATCTGAATGGTGACAGATTAGGAAAAGGGAAGGTGCAACGAGACCTGGGTGTCATGGTACATCAGTCATTGAAGGTTGGCATGCAGGTACAGCAGGCGGTTAAGAAAGCAAATGGCATGTTGGCCTTCATAGCGAGGGGATTTGAGTACAGGGGCAGGGAGGTGTTGCTACAGTTGTACAGGGCCTTGGTGAGGCCACACCTGGAGTATTGTGTACAGTTTTGGTCTCCTAACTTGAGGAAGGACATACTTGCTGTTGAGGGAGTGCAGCGAAGATTCACTAGACTGATTCCCGGGATGGTGGGACTGACCTATCAAGAAAGACTGAATCAACTGGGCTTGTATTCACTGGAGTTCAGAAGAGTGAGAGGGGACCTCATAGAAACGTTTAAAATTCTGACGGGTTTGGACAGGTTGGATGCAGGAAGAATGTTCCCAATGTTGGGGAAGTCCAGAACCAGGGGTCACAGTCTAAGGATAAGGGGTAAGCCATTTAGGACCGAGATAAGGAGAAACTTCTTCACCCAGAGAGTGGTGAACCTGTGGAATTCTCTACCACGGGAAGTAGTTGAGGCCAATTCACTAAATATATTCAAAAGGGAGTTAGATGAAGTCCTTACTACTCGGGGGATCAAGGGGTATGGCGTGAAAGCAGGAAGTGGGTACTGAAGTTTCATGTTCAGCCATGAACTCGTTGAATGGCGGTGCAGGCTAGAAGGGCTGAATGGCCTGCTCCTGCACCTATTTTCTATGTTTCTATGTTTCTAACTCATCTCCCTCATCTGGAAGGAGGAGTGCATGCCTGGAGATCTCAGAGATGCCGTAATCGTGGCCATCTTTAAAAAAGGGGACAAGTCCGACTGCGGCAATGGCAGCGGAATCTCCCTGTTGTCAGCCACTGGGAAAGTCATCGCTAGAACCCTTCTCAACCGTCTTCTCCCTGTGGCTGAGGAGCTCCTCCCGGAGTCACAGTGCGGATTCCGTCCACTACAGTGTACAACGGACATGATCTTCACAGCGCGGCAACTGCAAGAGAAATGAGGTGAAAAGCAGCAACCCTTATACATGGCCTTCTTTGAACTCACAAAGGCATTTGACACTGTTAACCACGAGGGACTATGGAGCGTCCTCCTCTGTTTCGGCTGTACCAAATGTTTGTAGCCATCCTCCACCTGCTCCACGACGACATGTAAGCTGTGATCCTGACCAAGGGATCCAACACAGATCAAATCCACAATCGGACCGGGGTCAAGCAGGGCTGCGTCATCATGCCAACCCTCTTCTCGATCTTACTCACTGCAATGCTCCATCTCACACTCAACAAGATCCCCGCTGGAGTTCACCTAAGCTATAGAATCAGTGAGAACTTGTTCAACCTTCGTCGCCTCCAGGCTAGATCCAAGACCGTCCCATCCTTTGTCATTGAACTACAGTACGCGGACGACGCTTGCGTCTGCGCACATTCAGAGGCTGAACTCCAAGCCTTCGTCAACATCTTCACTGAGGCGTACGAAAGCATAGGCCTTACACTAAACATCCGTAAGACAAAGGTCCTCCACCAACCTTACCCTGCCACACAGCACTGTCCCCCGGTCATCAAAATCCATAGTGCGGCCTTGGACAACGTGGACCACATTCCGCACCTCAGGAGCCTACTATCAGCAAGGGCAGACATTGATGACGAGGTCCAACACCGCCTCCAGTGCGCCAGCGCAGCCTTCGGTCGCCTGAGGAAGAGTGTGTTCAAAGATCAGGCCCTCAAATCTGGCACCAAGCTTATGGTCTACAGAGCTGTAGTGATACCCTTCCCCTCCTGTATGGCTCAGAGACGTGGACCATATACAGTAGACCTCAAATCGCTGGAGAAATACCACCAACAATGTCTCCGCAAGATCCTGCAAATCCCCTGGGAGGACAGACGCACCAACATCAGCGTTCTCGACCAGGCCAACATCCCCAGCATCGAAGCACAGACCACACTCGACCAGCTCCGTTGGGCAGGCCACATTATCCGCATGCCCGGCACAAGACTCCCAAAGCAAGCACTCTTTTGGAACTCCTACACGGCAAGCGAGCCCCAGGTGGGCAGAGGAAATGTTTCAAGGATACCCTCAAAGCCTCCTTGATAAAATGCAACATCCCCACTGACACCTGGGAATCCCTGGCCAAAGACCGCCCTAAGTGAAGGAAGAGCATCCGGGAGGGCGCTGAGCACCTCGAGTCTCGTCGCCGAGCGCATGCAGAAAATAAGCGCAAGGAGCGTCTGGCAAACCAGACTCCCCATCCACCCTTTCCTTCAACGACTGTCTGTCCCACCTGTGACAGAGACTGTAAATCCTGTATTGAATTGTACAGTCATCTGAGAACTCACTTTTAGAGTAGAAGCAATTCAAGAGAAAGGATAATCTCTAATACTTGATAGCTGCGGGATTGTACATCGTTTCCAAAATACTGACACATTCCTTTCTTTCACTGAAAGTATGTAAACAAATCAGACATAATTGCAGAATGCTAACTTTGATCTACTTTTACCACCAGAATAGAATTACTTAGAAGCAGACCATTTGACCCAACCGGTCCGTGTTGGTGTCTAAGCTCTGTATAAGCAGTCACCCTAATCCTATGCGCCTGCCCTGTTCCATGTCTCTTTATCTCCCTTTCCTTCCAACATCTATCTAACCTATTTTTAAATCTTGACACGGTTTCTGCTTTAATCACGAATTGGGTATCAGCCGTGGCTCAGGAGTAGCACCATCGCCTCCGAGTCAGAAGGTTGTGTGTTCACATTCCACTCCAGAGACATGAGCACGTGATATAGGCTGACACTCCAGTGCAGTACTGAGGGAGTGCTGGACTGTCGGATGGGCCGTCTTTTGGATGAGACATTAAATTGAGGCTATGTCTGCCCTCTCATGTGGACATAAAGATCCCATGGCATTATTTTGAAGAAGAGCAGGGGAGTACTCTCCAGTGTCAATATTTATCTCTCAACCAACATCACTAAAACAGATTATCACATTGTGGAACCTCGCTTACCCCAAATTGGTTGCCGCGTTTCTCTACATTACAATAGTGACTACATTTTCTAACAAAATTAATTAGCTGTAAAGTGCCTTGGCACGTCCTGAGGTCGTGAAAGGCGTTATATAAATTCAAGTTATTCTTCTAATTCTGGTAGCCTCACAACATAAAAGAAGAAAATATGAAACCTCTAAATGGATAATTTGGGGGATGGGGGAGATTTTAACCATTTTCCATTTTTAAAACTTAACCTTACAGAGTTAGAATTAACTTTTTCTTTCCTTTCCTGAAGTCACTGACTTATCTTGGGTACAATGCTACAAGTACTGCCCATCCTCCAGTACCTTGCCCAAATGAAAATGCTTCATTGAGATGCCTAAACCGTTAGTACTGGCAGGTTATTTGATGATAGCAGTTATCAAAGCCCAATCTTTTTCCTTTCTGATGCCCACGCATGCACTTTCCAGCAGAGATCAGTGGATAGTAATTAGGAGCAGGACCCTTATTGATTTTTTCCCCTTCTGTAACCCAGGTTCTGAAGGTCAATTGTAGTACCTTTACTATTTTCCAAGCTGAGATCAGCTAACTTAGACATTGGAGGGGTCAACCCAGAACCTTTCTGAGATGCTTCGCACAGTCAAATATGCCTGCCAGCACTCACTATCTGGGCTTTCACCTTAATGGCCATTTGGGTGAGGTACTGTTGAGCTCGCAGTACAATTAGCACAATGACCTAGAAATTGGATTGCACCCAAATTAGAGTACCAATGTATTGCCTTCATGCACTAGTTTTAGTCACATGAGTTAACTGTGTGCGAAGGCGGAAGACATGGATCTGGTTCTTAATGAATACTTTGTGTCAGTTTTCACAAAAGAGAGGGTCAATGCAGACACTGCTATCAGGGAGGAGGAGTGTGAAATATTAGATGAAATAAACATAGTCAGAGAGAAAGTATTAAGGGGTTTAGCAGCTTTGAATGTAGATACATCCCCAGGCGCGGATGAAATGTATCCCAGGCTGTTAAGAGAAGCAAAAGAGGAAATAGCATCATTTTCCAATCCTCTCTGGCTACAGGTGTGGTGCCGTCAGACTGGAGGACTGCTAACATTGTACCTTTGTTTAAAAAGGGAGAAAGGAATAGACCGAATAATTACAGACAAGTCAGCCTAACATCGGTGGTGGTAAAATTATAGGAAAAATTCTGAGGGACAGGATAAATCTTAATTTAGAAAGACACGGATTAATCAAGGACAGTCAGCATGAATTTTTTGAGGAGGTAACAAGGAGGGTCGATGAGGGTAGTGCATTTGTTTGATGTAGTATATATGGATTTTAGCAAGACTTTTGATAAGGTCCCACATGGCAGACTGGTCACAAAAGTAAAAGCCCATGGGATTCAGGGCAAAGTGGCAAGTTGGATCCAAAATTGGCTCAGAGGCAGGAAGCAAAGGGTAATGGTTGATGGATGCTTTTGTGACTGGAAGGATGTTTCCAGTGGGTTTCCGCAGGGCTCGGTAGTAGGACCCTTGCTTTTTGTGGTATATATCAATGATTTGGACTTGAATGTAGGGGATATGATTAAGAAGTTTGCAGATGATACTAAAATCGGCTGTGTGGTTGAAAATGAAGAAGAAAGCTATAAACTGCAGCAAGATATCAATCAACTGGTCAGGTGGGCAGAACAGTGGCAAATGGAATTCAATCTGGAGAAGTGTGAGGTAATGCATTTGGGGAAGGCTATCAAGGCAAAAGAATAAACATTAAATGGTAGGACACTGAGAAGTGTAGAGGAACAGAGGGACATTGGAGTGCATGTCCATAGATCCCTGAAGGTGATAGGCCAGGTAGTTAAGGTGGTTAAGAAGGCATACGGAATACTTGCCTTTATTAGCCGAGGCATAGAATACAAGAGCAGGGAGGTTATGCTTGAACTATATAAAACATTAGATAGGCCACAGCTAGAGTACTGCATGCAGTTCTGGTCACTACATTACAGGAAGGATGTGATTGCACAATAGAGTATACAGAGGAGATTTATGAGAATGTTCCAGGTCTGGAGAATTTTAGCTTTGAGGAAAGATTGGATAAGCTGGGTTTGTTTCCTTTGGAACAGAGAAGGCTAAGGGGAGACCTTATTGAGCTGTATAAAATGATGAGGGACCTAGATAAAGTGAATAAGAAGGACCCCTTAGCAGAGGGGTCAACAACCAGGCGGCATAGATTTAAGTTAATTGGCAGGAGGTTTAGAGGGGATTTGAGGGGAATTGTCTCCACCAGAGAGTGGTGGTGATCTGGAACTCACTGCCTGAAAGGGTGGTAGCAGCAGAAACCCTCACCACATTTAAAGGGTACTTGGATGTGCATCTGAAGTGCTGTAACCTACAAGGCTATGGACCAAGAGCTGGAAAGTGGGATTAGGCTGGATAGCTCGTTGTTGGCTGGCGCTGACATGATGGGCCGAAATGGCCCCCTTCCATGCTGTAAATTTCTATGATTCTATGATTAACAGATGGTTGCCACAAAACACTGGTGACAGCATTTGTGCAAAATACAAGTGCTGTTCATAATTTTTAAAATATCTACTAAATCTCTTAGCTTTTCTGCACACACCTAATGAGGCCAGTGGCAAGACTACGCCAAATTGTTTCCCATCCTTGTTACTATGGCTCCAGCATGATGAGGACACCAATCGGGGCTTCTGCTCCTCCCAACTCCACATTTAGGAAAAGTATTTTTTTTAAATGTACCTTTTGTGGTGGCGGTCTTCAGGGGTCCATCACCTTATGCATTCAGGGCAACCAATTTCTGGTTTGGGTCCTAAAACAGGGATTTTGCCCCTTATTATGGTAAGTACTGGAGAGAATCGAATAAGGCCTGGGTGATCTCCTGGACTAGTTTCGATCGCCTGGATGGGTCAGAGATTTTTTTCTCCCTAAATTGGCCTGGGTTTTTATCTGGTTTTTGCCTCTCCCAGGAGATCACATGGCACCGGTTGGGGTGGAGTGTAGAATGTTTCAGTATAAGGGGTGTCGCAGTTGTGTGAGGTGGACTGGTTGGGCTGGGTGCTCTTTGCTTTTCCGTCATTGTTCATAGGTTATATGTAATCTTTAGAGCTGCTGACCAAGGGCTGTGCCACCATGGACACGATGGGCTGAAATGGCCTCCTTCTGCGCTGTAAATTTCTATGTTTCTATGTTTCTATTGGCACATTCAAGGTGCTGGTCACCTGTTTTAGGCAACCACCAGGGTTGTCTCTACAGAGCCTGATCTAATATGGTATTGGATTTGTTTCTGGCCCCTTAATTGGCGCCCTTTGCACTCGTTTTCCGCACGGTAAACAGGTCCAACAAGGTGCAATTTCACCCCCAATATGTCTGACAAAATGATCACCTTGAGGAGAAAGAGAAAAAGTTGAAGGAGTAAAAGAAAGCTGCTACTAAAGGAACAGAAAATACTGTATACACATCAACAACTTTAAATTCTGCATTATTTACTGAAAGAATGTGTACCATATGTGTTGGCATATATTCTTCGGTATTCTTCCTGTCTTTAGTGTTGACCAATTACTTCAGGGCATTTCATTCCATTAACTTGGATAAATTAAAGAGATAAAAACAGGTTAAGATTTTTTATTTTAGTAAATATACAGCAGAGGTCTTCAACATGTGGATAGTAATAGAGAGGACTACCCACCAAACCTGAAGAAGTAGGTCTGAGGGAGATGTATTTGGGTATGGGCTTGGTGCAGATGTCCAAGAAGGAACTTAAAGATAACTATCTGTATTCCTAAAACAACATTTAGGCTGATGAAAAAACAAAATGAACAAAAAAAACTATGCAGAAAGGAAAGGCGTTGCCTTTCCCACCCTATGGTAATTGCTATGTTTGCACAGAAAGTGTAGTTTTATTACCTGCACTGTCAGTTTATTCCTGTTGCTTTTCACAGATTGTTGCCACCGTGATTATACCTGGCAGAGTGAGAAGGAAATATTGAGCTTGAGTTTTCCATTCCCCTGTTCTAGTTCAACAAGCATAGTTTGATTTAATTCTTAGAAATGAAGTAGGATAGATAAGCCACGTTGGAGGCTCTGGTACATGTGCTGAACAGGAGGAGAAAAATCCTCTTCTTCCCCAGGGGGCAGAAAGCCCTCCAGGTAACTCCTCTACCACCAGTGGGATGAGGTTACAGATGTGGTCAATGCCAGGAGCTTAGCTCCTAAGACATGGCTACAATGTCGATAGAAGTTGAATGACCTCACCAGAGTTATCAACGTTAGAATACTGCTCTCTTATTCTCTGCTGACACCTCTAGCCTCATTCCTCACAATACTCCCCATCCCCCACATTCCTTCATGTTCCGATAATCACTGTGTTATGTTCAGAATAAATCCACAGGACTATATCGCAAGCTCAAACTGTTGTGACCTTGGTCTCTTTATTTCAGACTCTAGAGTGATGAAACAGCATGGTGAGTCACCTTTTATATCTGCTTGCCCCAGGGTGCACAGGTGACCCTGAGGTCTCCCACAGGTGTGCCCCCTGGTGGCAAGTCTTACATTTGGGTATGGTCTACATACATACATAACATCACTTCCGGCCAAAGTCTTATTGTGCAAGTTATTTGCAAGTTGAGGCGATCTGGCGCCCCGCGCCCCCGGGTCAATCGCCTGGGTTGAAGTCTTGACATGGTGGGTTCGTCCTTGTGATTGTCGGCGAAGTTGATCGTGTTGGTGGGTCTCTGGGGGCCAGGTCCTTAGAGTGTGGTTCCTGGTTATCTGTCATTCGCCGTTTGGTCTCGTCCCACTGCTTTACTCGTTAGCCCGGTACATGGTTTCACAATCAAACACTCCATTTTCATCACATACACTCCATTCCCCCCTTGGCTAATGCGGAGCTAGCGGCCCAATTGGGGCCCTGAACATGGTCTACATCACTTATTCCGATGTCACGTGGAGGGGCCGAGCACTTATGGTGCATTCTCGGCTGATGGCACGCGGAAGGCTCGGTTCTGAGTTATTCAGTCTGGTGACTGCGTAACACCCAGGATAGCCGGGTCTGTAGGGAGTCTACCATGGCACACGTGGTGCTTGGTTTAGTGATTTGGGCGCTGACTCTGAGGTCTGGCAAGCCCAGGATGGCCGCAATGGCCTTGAGACTTTCAGTAGTGGCGGGAGGCCTAGTGGTCCCCGTGGACATTGGACCGTAGTATGGGGGCTCTGGACTACCGACTGCGTGTAGCTGCCCTGCCTTGCTTTGCAACATTGGGATGGGTCTATCATCTTTTTAGTGGATAGGTTGTCACATCCTGTCTAGCAGTTCACCTTGGCAGGCGCTAACATGGGATCCTGACTGGTCCAGGTCCTAAGCTGGTAGGCCGTTACGGTTTTCCCCCCCGCTTTCTAGCACTTCCATGACCGCGAGTGGGTCTGCAGGCTGTGCCGTTTCCATCCCGGGGATGGGCAACGGTGACCAACTGAGAGCCTGGGTGCCGCTCTCTGGCCCGTGGCGGATCATGTTACAGTGCACAGACAGTGTTGGACGTTCTCGAAACAACGCATCGATAGTGGTGCCTCTGCTCTCCCAAGCTCGTGGGCTGAGCAGCTTGTCTGACTTGAGCACATATTAGGACACTCTTTGGTACGTCTCTTTAGTCCCTTGAACACAGGCTGCTGCTTTGTTTAACTTCTTTGATACATGTTCAATCATTTGGGGCTCGCCCGCTACTTTTGCTTGCTGCGCAACACTCCCGACCCCGTGCAGTAACATCTCACTTGCTACGAATGCTTTGTTAGATACATATACAACTGGTTGGTGTTCGCCCGCTACTTTGGCTTGTTGTCAGGTACCCCCAACCGCATACAATGGTACATCATTGGCCGCGAAAGACCGCTTGCACAGGTTACATGGTGTACGCAATTTATTTGAACGTGGTGGGTTCCTGGCCTTCACCACGGCCGCCCCTTTACCTTTGTCCCGAACCCAGTCGTCTTCCTTGCTGGGCGACACATCCCTCCGTTCCGCCGATCTTCCGTGGTCTGGACGCTCTCTCGTCCCGTGGTCTGGACGCTCTCTCATCCCGTTGTCTGGACGCTCTCTCGCCTCGTGGCCTGGACGCACTCTCGTCCCGTGGTCTGGACGCACCTTCATTCTGTGGTCTGGACGCCTTCTCGTCCCATGGTTTGGACGCCCTCTCGTTCGTATCCGTGATGCCGACTGCCGTGATCTTCCTCCCCAGGTATTTTGCCTCTGGTGTCTGGAAGACGCATTCATTTCGGCCGGAGTCCCATTCTGCTTGGTCGACCTGGAGCCTCTTCCATCGTCGCGAAGTGGTCGTCGGCTTCGGGTGGTGGGTACTGCGCCTGAACCGCTGCTCGGTTGAACTTTACCTCCTCGTGGTTGTGATGAGCGGTCTGTGCCTCGGGGATCTGCAAATGGATCTGCACTTCGATGTCTGGTACAGCTGGAAGAGGGGGTTTGTTCGGCCTTTTGGAGAGGGAGGCCTCGTTCGTCGGAGAAGGTACGCAGAGGTCTTCCCAGTTCCATCGAATCTTCCCCATCCACCTCCTGCCAAGCAGCGTTGGCCCATCACCTGAAACAATCCATAGTGGTAAATCTTGCACTGCTCCCTCATGGAATACACTTATGTCCGCACTGCCAATAACTGGTATCAGTTCCTTGGTGTAGGTGCGCAGCTTTGCCTGAATCGGGATCAGCTCGGGTCACTTGGCTTCGTCGCTCCACAGCCTCTCGAGACCCTTCTGGCTCATGACTGATTGACTTTCCCCCGTGTCTAGTTCCAGGGAGACTGGAGTGCCATTAAGTTCAACTTTTAACTTTATCGGAGGGTTTTTGATGGTGAAGGTGTCCCAAATACTTCTTCTTCATCCTCAGGTTCAGTTGCCTCTTCTGCTCATTCATCGTGATCTTCGCTGGATCGGTCGTCCTCTCCTGACTTTGTCACGTGGAGAGTCAGAGATCGTTTGCACATTCGCTGGAGATGCCCCATTGTTCCACAGCCCTTGCACACATAGGGCTTGAATCGACATTGATGAGCTCTATGGCTGTCCCCGCAGCGACAACATGGTGCTAATTGATACGCATTCACGCCCCATGGCGGACTCTGAGTCACTCGAAGCCTTGGTCTGGCCTCTGCAACAATGTGGGCCCTGCCCTGTGCCGTTCTGCCTGCTGCAAACATTATTTTGTGCACGGTGCTCGCCGGTGAGCTTCGATTCTGTGAAGATATCTGTTTCGTGTTATTGCTCATGGATATGAAGGCTTGGGCTATCGTGATGGCCTTTCTCAGATCTAGGGATTCAGCAGTTTGCAAAGGATGACCATGTGGCCAATTCCAAGCACAAAAAAGTCCCCCAACATTTCACCCAAGGATCTTGCAAAGTTGCATTGCCCCACAAGGCTTCTTAGGTCGGCGACGAAACTTGCCACGTTCTGGCCCTCGGAGCGACGGTGCGTGTAAAAGCGGTACTGGCCATCAGGATGCTCTCCTTTGGCTTGAAATGTTTCTTAGCCAGCGTACACAGCTTTGCATAAGATTTGTCTGTTATTTTGACCGGTGCTAGCAAGTTATTTAGGAGGCCGTATACCGATGACCCACATACGGTGAGGAGAATTGCCCTGCACTTGGCCTCCATCTCAGCCTTGTCCAAATCGTTGGCCACATTGTACTAGTCGAGGCGCTCAACAAAGGCTTCCCAATTATCACCCTCAACAAATCTCTCAAGAATACCAACGGCAGCCATTACCACGTGAAAGTTCGTGATCCGTTACTCGTCGCCAATTTGTTATGTTCAGTATAACTCCAGAAGACAATATTGTAAGCTAAAACTGTTGTGACCTTGGTCTCTTTATTTCAGACTCTAGAGTAAGGAAGCAGCATGGTGAGTCACCTTTTATACCTGCTCACCCCAGGGTGCACAGGTGACCCTTAGGTCTCCCACAGGTGTGCCCCCTGGTGGCAAGTCTTACATTTGGGTATGGTCTACATACATACATAACACACTGCACCACATTTCATGACAGCACCTTCTCCTCACACTCATACACTCTCCACGATTCAAATCCTCACTTTACCACAACTGACATCTTACATACTACAGGGAAGTGTGTGCAGGGAGGTCTTGCTAAGTTGTACAGGGTATTGGTGAAGCCACACCTGGAATACTGCGTGCAGTTTTGGTTGTGTATCTGTAAAGCATGCACTCCCATGTTCCGCCACCAGGGAGCTCATCCCCTGAAGTCCCAAGGGATCCCAGCATCCCTTGGGAGCACTGTATATAAGCCGGCCCCTAAGGCCTGTTCCTCACTCTAGAGTGTCTTATTAAAGACTGAGGTCACTGTTACTTTAACCTCCCTGTGTGCAGTCTCATCTGTGTTAGGAACACAATAACTGGCGACAAGGATACGAATCCAACGCAAAAGATGCAGCAAACTGTGGGAATCCTGGAGAAGTTCTCGGAGGGTGAGGACTGGGAAGCCTATGTCGAACGGCTAGACCAGTACTTTGTAGCCAACGAGCTGGACGGAGAAGGAAGCGCTGCAAAAAGGAGAGCAGTCCTCCTCACAGTCTGCGGGTCACCGACCTACAGCCTCGTGGAGAATTTTCTGGCTCCGGTGAAACCCACAGATAAGTCGTATGAGGAGCTGTGTACACTGGTTCAGGAGCAGCTTAATCTGAGGGAGTGCGTGCTGATGGCGAGGTGTCGGTTCTACACGTGCCAGCGATCTGAAGGTCAGGAAGTGGTGAGCTACGTCACCGAGTGAAGGCGACTTGCAGGACAATGTGAGACCATCCTACAAAAACTTTTGACTGTAGAGACACCGACCCTCAGTAAGGCCATTGCGATAGCACAGGCGTTTATGTTCACCAGTGATAACACCAAACAAATCTCTCAGCACACAAGTGCAAGCAATGTTCATAAATTAACTGGAACTGTGTTTGTGAGCAGAAATGTACAGGGCAGAACCCACGAGTCAGCAACTGCCAGCAGGCCTCAGGTGACCCAGATGACTCAGAGTCCGCAACAAAGGATGAATGCAAGGCAATTCACACCTTGTTGGCGTTATGGAGGCTTCCATTCAGCCTATTCATGTCGCTTCAAAGGCTATGTTTGCAAGAGCTGTGGAACAATGCAGCACTTCCAACGAGTTTGCAAATGAGCTGCAAGCTTTGCAAAACCTGCTAACCAGCACGCGGCAGAGGAAGATCGGTCCATCGTGGAACAAAGCAATTTCGAGCCTCAGAGAGAGGAGGCAGATGCTGAAGTACCCGAGGCTGCACACAGTAACAGTGACCTCAGTCTTTAATAAGACACCCCAGAGTGAGGAACAGGCCTTATGGGCCAGCTTATAAACAGTGCTCCCAAGGGATGCTGGGGTCCCTTGGGACTTCAGGGGTTGAGCTCCGTGGTGGCGGAACATGGGAGTGCATGATTTACAGATACACAACAGTTTTGGTTTCCATATTTACGAAAGGATATAATTGCTTTGGAAGCAGTTCAGAGAAAGTTCACAAGGTTCATTCCGGAGTTGAAGGGGTTGACTTATGAGGAAAGGTTAAGTAGTTTGGGCCTCTACTGATTGGAATTCAGAAGAATGAGAGGTGATCTTATTAAAACGTATAAGATTATGAGGGGGCTTGATGGGGTGGATGCAGAGAGGATGTTTCCACTGATAGGGGAGACTAGAACTAGAGGGCATAATCTTAGAATAAGGGGTCGTCCATTTAAAACTGAGATGAGGAGAATTTCTTCTCAGAGTGTTGTGGATCTGTGGAATTCGCTGCCTCAGAGAGCTGTGGAAGCTGGGACATTGAATAAATTTAAGACAGAAATAGACAGTTTCTTAAATGATAAGGGAATAAAGGGGTTATGGAGAGTGTTAGGTATACAAGAACTCCAGGAGGCTGAGTACTGTGAGCTAAACTGAGTGTGAAAGTTGGCATGAAGGTACAGCAGGCAGTTAAGAAAGCAAATGGCATGTTGGCCTTCATAGTGAGAGGAATTGAGTGTAGGAGCGGGGAGGTCTTGATGCAGTTGTACAGGGCCTTGGTGAGACCACACCTTGAGTATTGTGTGCAGTTTTGGTCTTTTAATCTGAGGAAGGATATTCTTGCTATTGAGCAAGTGCAGCAAAGGTTCACCAGACTGATTCCCGGGATGGCAGGACTGACATATGAAAAAAGACTTGATTGACTAGGCTTATATTCACTGGAATTTAGAAGAATGAGAGTGGATCTCATAGAAACATATAAAATTCTGATGGGATTGGACAGGTTAGATGCAGGAAGAATGTTCCCGATGTTGGGGAAGTCCAGAACCAGGAGTCACAGACTAAGGATAAAGGGTAAGCCATATAGGACTGAGATGAGGAGAAACTTTTTCACCCAAAGAATTGTGAACCTGTGGAATTCTCGACCACAGAAAGTTGTTGAGTCCAGTTCGTTGGATATATTCAAAAGGGAGTTAGATATGGCCCTTACGGCTAAAGGGATCAGGGGGTATGGGGAGAAGGCAGGAGTGGGGTACTGAAGTTGCATGATCAGCCATAATCATATTGAATGGTGGTGCAGGCTCGAAGGGCAGAATGGCCTGCTCCTGCCCCTATTTTCTATGTTTCTATGTTTCTATGTGTGTCGGTCACCATTAGGTCTCTAACAGTCACGACCTCTGGCGGCAAGTATTACATAGAAACATAGAAACATAGAAAATAGGTGCAGGAGCAGGCCATTTGGCCCTTCAAACCTGCACTGCCATTCAATAAGATCATGGCTGATCATTCCCTCAGTGCCCCTTTCCTGCTTTCTCTCCATACCCCTTGATCCCTTTAGCCATAAGGGCCATATCTAACTCCCTCTTGAATATATCCAATGACCTGGCATCAACAACTCTCTGCGGCAGGGAATTCCATAGGTTAACAACTCTCTGAGTGAAGAAGTTTCTCCTCATCTCAGTCCTAAATGGCCTACCGCTTATCCTAAGACTGTGTCCCCTGGTTCTGGACGTCCCCAACATCAGGAACATTCTACCCGCATCTAACCTGTCCAGTCCCGTCAAAATCTTATACGTTTCTATGAGATCCCCTCTCATCCTTCTAAACTCCAGTGAATACAGGCCCAGTTGATCCAGTCTCTCCTCATATGACATTCAGGCCATCCCTGGAATCAGTCTGCTGAACCTTCGCTGCACTCCCTCAATAGCAAGAACGTCCTTCCTCAGATTAGGAGACCAAAACTGAACACAATATTCCAGGTGAGGCCTCACCAAGGCCCTGTACAACTGCAGTAAGACCTCCCTGCTCCTATACTCAAATCCCCTAGCTATGAAGGCTAACATACCATTTGCCTTCTTCACCGCCTGCTGTACCTGCATGCCCACTTTCAGTGACTGATGAACCATGACACCCAGGTCTCGTTGCACCTCCCCTTTTCCTAATCTGCCGCCATTCAGATAATATTCTGCCTTCGTGTTTTTGCTCCCAAAGTGGATAACCTCACATTTATCCACATTATACTGCATCTGCCATGCATTTGCCCACTCACCTAACCTGTCCAAGTCACCCTGCAGCCTCTTAGCGTCCTCCTCACAGCTCACACCGCCACCAAGTTTAGTGTCATCCGCAAACTAGGAGATATTACACTCAATTCCTTCATCTAAATCGTTAATGTATATTGTAAAGAGCTCGGGTCCCAGCACTGAGCCTTGCGGCACTCCACTAGTCACTGCCTGCCATTCTGAAAAAGACCCGTTTATCCCGACTCTCTGCTTGCTGTCTGCCAACCAGTTCTCTATTCACATCAGTACATTACCCCCAATACCATGCGCTTTGATTTTGCACACCAATTACTTGTGCGGGACCTTGTCAAAAGCCTTTTGAAAGTCCAAATACACCATATCCACTGGTTCTCCCTTGTCCACTCTGCTAGTTACATCCTCAAAAAATTCTTGAAGATTCATCAAGCATGATTTCCCTTTCATAAATCCATCCTGACTTGGTCCAATCCTGTCACTGCTTTCCAAATGCGCTGCTATTTCATCCTTAATGATTGATTCCAACATTTTCCCCACTACTGATGTCAGGCTAACCAATCTCTAATTACCCGTTTTCTCTCTCCCTCATTTTTAAAAAGTGGTGTTACATTAGCTACCCTCCAGTCCATAGGAACTGATCCAGAGTCGATAGATTGTTGGAAAATGATCACTAATACATCCACTATTTCTAGGGCCACTTCCTTAAGTACTCTGGGATGCAGACTATCAGGCCCCGGGGATTTATCGGCCTTCAATCCCATCAATTTCCCTAACACAATTTCCCGCCTAATAAGGATATCCTTCAGTTCATCCTTCTCACTAGACCCACTGTCCCCTAGTACATTCGGAAGGTTATTTGTGTCTTCCTTCGTGAAGACAGAACCGAAGTGTTTGTTCAACTGGCCTGCCATTTCTTTGTTCCCCATTATAAATTCATCTGAATCTGACTGCAAGGGACCTACGTTTGTCTTCACTAATCTTTCTCTCTTCACATATTTATAGAAGCTTTTGCAGTCAGTTTTTATGTTCCCTGCAAGCTTCCTCTCGCACTCTATTTTCCCCCTCTTAATTAAACCCTTTGTCCTCCTCTGCTGTATTACAAAATTCTCCAGTCCTCAGGTTTGTTGCTTTATCTAGCCGATTTATATGCCTCTTCCTTGGCTTTAACACTATCCTTAATTTCCCTTGTTAGCCATGGTTGAGCCACCTTCCCCGTTTTATTTTTTACTCTAGACAGGGATGTACATTTGCTGAAGTTCATCCATGTGATCTTTAAATGTTTGCCTTTGCTTATCCACCGTCAACCCTTTAAGTATCCTTTGCCAGTCTATTCTAGCCAATTCACGCCTCATACCGTCGAAGTTACCTTTCCTTAAGTTTAGGACCCTAGTTTCCGAATTAACTGTGTCACTCTCCATCTTAATAAAGAATTTACCATATTATGCTCACTCTTCCCCAAGGGGCCTCGCACAACAAGATTGCTAATTAGACCCTTCTCATTACACATCACCCAGTCTAGTTGGTTCCTCAACATATAGGTCTAGAAAACCATCCCTAATACACTCTCGCAAATCCTCCTCCACTGCATTGCTACCAGTTTGGTTAGCCAATCAATATGGAGATTAAAGTCGCCCATGATACCTGCTGTACCTTTATTGCAGACATCCATTATTTCTTCTTTGATGCTGTCCCCAACCTCACTACAACTGTTTAGTGGTCTGTACACAACTCTCACTAGCGTTTTCTGCCCTTTGGAATTCCGCAGCTCCACCCATACCGATTCCACATCATCCAGGCTAATGTCCCTCCTTACTATTGCATTAATTTCCTCTTTAACCAGCAACGCCACCGCGCCTCCTTTTCCTCTCTGCCTATCCTTCCTAAATGTTGAATACCCCTGGAAGTTGAGTTCCCAGCCTTAGTCACCCTGGAGCCATGTCTTCATGATGCCAATTACATCATATCCGTTAACTGCTGTCTGTGCAGTTAATTCGTCCACCTTATTCCGAATACTCCTCGCATTGAGGCACAGAGCCTTCAGGCTTGTCTTTTTAACAAACTTTGCCCCTTTAGAATTTTTCTGTAATGTAGCCATTTTTGTTTTTTGCCTTGTGTTTCACTACCCTCCACTTTTACTATTCTCCTTTCTATCTTTTACTTCTGCCTCCATTTTATTTCCCTCTGTCTCCCTGCATTGGCTCCCATCCCTCTGCCATGTTAGTTTAACTCCTCCCCAACAGCAGGAGCAAACACTCCCCCTAGGACATTGGTTCGGTCCTGCCCAGGTGCAGACCGTCTGGTTTGTACTGGTCCCACCTCCCCCAGAACCGGTTCCTGTGTCCCAGGAAATTGAACCCCTCCCTCTTGCACCACTCCTCTAGCCACGTGTTCACCTGAGTTATCCTGCGATTCCTACTCTGACTAGCACGTGGCACTGGTAGCAATCCTGAGATTACTACCTTTGAGGTCCTACTTTTTAATTTAGCTCCTCGCTCCCTAAATTCATCTCGTAGAACCTCATCCTGTTTTTTACCTATATCATTGGTACCTATATGCACCACAACAACTGGATGCTCACCCTCCCTTTTCAGAATGCCCTGCACCCGCTCCAAGACATCCTTGACCCTTGCACGAGGGAGGCAACATACCATCCTGGAGTCTTGGTTGCAGCCGCAGAAATGCCTATCTATTCCCCTTACAATCGAATCCCCTGTCACTATAGCTCTCTCACTCTTTTTCCTGCCCTCCTGTGCAGCAGAGCCACCCACGGTGCCATGAACTTGGCTGCTGCTGCTCCCCCTTGATGAGTCATCCCCCTCAACAGTACCCAAAGCGGTGTATCTGTTTTGTAGGTGGATGACTGCAGGGGACCCCTGCACTACCTTCCTTGCACTGCTCTTCCTGCTGGTCACCCATTTACTATCTGGCTGTGTACCCTTTACCTGCGGTAAGACCAACTCACTAAATGTGCTATTCACGTCATTCTCAGCATCATGGATGCTCCAGAGTTCATCCACCCGCAATGCGGTCCATCAGGAGCTGGAGGCGGATACACTTCCCGCACACGTAGTCGTCAGGGACACTATGTGGGAAGTCAGGGTCAGGTCCCTGACTTCCCACTTAGCACAGGAGGAGCTTAGCACGTGTCCGAGCTGTCCTGCCATGACTTAGTCCCTAGATAAACTTAATTTGGCAACAACAATGCTAAATGTTACTTACTGATAGAGAAAAGAAAAAAGAAAAGCTACTTACCAATCACCAGCCAATCACTTACCCCCTTGGCTGCGATGTCACCTTTCAATTTCTTTCTACTTCTTTTTTTCCTTCTCACCCTGCAGCAGCTGCACCAGCTGGGCCTCTCCGACACTGCTCGAACTCCCCACTGGGCCTCTCCGACACTGCTCGAACTCCCCGCTGGGCCTCTCCGACACTGCTCGAACTCCCCGCTGGGCCTCTCCGACACTGCTCGAACTCCCCGCTGGCCTCTCCGACGCTGCTCAAACTCCCCGCTGGCCTCTCCGACACTGCTCGAACTCCCCGCTGGGCCTCTCCGACACTGCTCGAACTCCCCGCTGGCCTCTCCGACACTGCTCGAACTCCCCGCTGGCCTCTCCGACGCTGCTCGAACTCCCCGCTGGGCCTCTCCAACACTGCTCGAACTCCCCACTGGTTCCCCGACACTGCTCGAACTCCCCGCTGGGCCTCTTCGACACTGCTCGAACTGTGGCCTCTCCGACACTGCTCGAATTCCCCGCTGGGCCTCTCCGACACTGCTCGAACTCCCCGCTGGCCTCTCCGACACTGCTCGAACTCCCCGCTGGGCCTCTCCGACACTGCTCGAACTCCCCGCTGGCCTCTCCGACACTGCTCGAACTCCCCGCTGGGCCTCTCCGACACTGCTCGAACTCCCCGCTGGCCTCTCCGACACTGCTCGAACTCCCCGCTGGGCCTCGCCAGCACTGCCCGAACTCCCCGCTGGGCCTCTCCAACGCTGCTCGAACTCCCCGCTGGGCCTCTCCGACTCTGCTCGAACTCCCCGCTGGGCCTCGCCAGCACTGCCCGAACTCCCCGCTGGGCCTCTCCGACACTGCTCGAACTCCCCGCTGGGCCTCTCCGACACTGCTCGAACTCCCCGCTGAGCCTCTCCGACACTGCTCGAACTCCCCGCTGGCCTCTCCGACTCTGCTCGAACTCCCCGCTGGCCTCTCCGACACTGCTCTAACTCCCCGCTGGCCTCTCCGACACTGCTCGAACTCCCCGCTGGGCCTCTCCGACACTGCTCGATCTCCCCGCTGGCCTCTCCAACACTGCTCGAACGCCCCGCTGGCCTCCCCGACACTGCTCGAACTCCCCGCTGGCCTCTCCGACACTGTTCGAACTCCCCGCTGGGCCTCTCGCCGACTCACCAACACTGGGCCTTTTTGTCGGCTTCCCCACGCTGCCTCACCGAAGCTGCTCGATATCCCGCTGCCTTTCACACCCAAAGTCTTTGGTACAAGTTACTTACAAGTTGAGGTGATCCGAAGCCCTTCACTCCCTGGTTGATCATCTAAGTACAAACCCTGGCGTGTGTGAGTTGGTCGGACCATTGCTGCACTTCACTGTGGTTGGTCTGACCGGACTGTCAGGAACGGTGGGTTCATCCTTGTGATTGACAGCGAGGTCGATTACTGGTTGGGTGTGTGTCGGTGGATCGTCGATGGTGATGTCCTCTTCAAGTCGTTCCTGGTTGTCAGTAAATTGCAATTTGGTCTGATCTAAATGCTTTCTGCATGTTTGGCCATTTAACAGTTTGATTATAAACATCCTATTCCCTTCCATCAGAGATTAGTGAAGACAAACGTAGGTCCCTTGCAATCAGAATCAGGTGAATTTATAATGGGGAACAGAGAAATGGCAGACCAATTGAACAAATACTTTGGTTCTGTCTTCACGAAGGAATACACGAATAACCTTCCGGAAATACTAGGGGACAGAGGATCTAGCGAGAAGGAAGAACTGAAGGAAATCCTTATTAGTCAGGAAATTGTGTTAGGGAAATTGATGGCATTGAAGGCCGATAAATTCCCAGGGCCTGATAGTCTGCATCCCAGAGTACTTAAGGAAGTGGCCCTAGAAATAGTGGATGCATTGGTGATCATTTTCCAACAGTCTATCGACTCTGGATCAGTTCCTCTGGACTGGAGGGTAGCTAATGTAACACCACTTTTTAAAAAAGGAGGGAGAGAGAAAACGCGGAATTATAGACCGGTTAGCCTGACATCGGTAGTGGGGAAAATGTTGGAATCAATTATTAAAGATGAAAAGGCAGCGCATTTGGAAGGCAGTGACAGGATCAGTCCAAGTCAGCATGGATTTATGAAAGAGAAATCATGCTTGGCAAATCTTCTAGAATTTTTGGAGGATGTAACTAGTAGCGTGAACAAGGGAGAACCAGTGGATGTGGTGTATTTGGACTTTCAAAAGGCTTTTGACAAGGTCCCACACAAGAGATTGTTGTGCAAAATTAAAGCAAATAGTATTGGGGGTAATGTACTGATGTGGATAGAGAACTGGTTGGCAGACAGGAAGCAGAGAGTCAGGATAAACGGGTTCTTTTAAGAATAGCAGGCAGTGACTAGTGGGGTGCTGTAGGGTTCAGTGCTGGGACCCCAGCTCTTTACAATATACATCAATGATTTAGATGAAGGAATTGAGTGTAATATCTCCAAGTTTGCAGATGACACTAAGCTGGGTGGCAGTGTGAGATGTGAGGAGGATGCTAAGAGGCTGCAGGGTGACTTGGACAGGTTAGGTGAGTGGGCAAATGCAAGGCAGATGCAATATAATGTGGATAAATGTGAGGTTATCCACTTTGGTGGCAAAAACGTGAAGGCTGAATATTATCTGAATGGCGACAGATTAGGAAAAGGGGAGGTGCAATGAGACCTGGGTGTCATGGTACATCAGTCATTGAAAGTCGGCATGTAGGTACAGCAGGCAGTGAAGAAGGCAAATGGCATGTTGGCCTTTATAGTTAGGGGATTTGAGTATTAGAGCAGGGAGGTCTTACTGCAGTTGTACAGGGCCTTGGTGAGGCCTCACCTAGAATATTGTGTTCAGTTTTGGTCTCCTAATCTGAGTAAGGACGTTCTTGCTATTGATGGAGTGCAATGAAGGTTCACCAGACTGATTCCTGGGATGGCAGGACTGACATATGAGGAGAGACTGGATCGACTGGGCATGTATTCACTGAAGTTTAGAAGAATAAGGGGATCTCATAGAAACATATAAAATTCTGACGGGACTGGACAGGTTAGATGCAGGAAGAATGTTCCCGATGTTGGGGAAGTCCAGAACCAGGGGTCACAGTCTAAGGATAAGGGGCAAGCCTTTTAGACCCGAAATGAGGAGAAACTTATTCACTCAGAGAGTTGTTAACCTACGGAATTCCCTGTCGCAGAGAGTTGTTGATGCCAGTTTGTTAGATATATTCAAGAGGGAGTTAGATATGGCCCTTATGGCTAAAGGGATTAAGGGGTATGGAAAGAAAGCAGGAAAGGGGTAATGAGGTGAATGATCAGCCATGATCTTATTGAATGGTGGTGCAAGCTCGAAGGGCCGAATGGCCTACTCCTGCACCTATTTTCTATGTTTCTATGTTTCCTTGGCCAAGACAGTGCCAGCAACCCACTTGGGACCATGACCGTAATTCAGGACAAACATAGGGTCGTTAACATCACTGTCACGTGAAACAGCCGTGGGATCATGGTACATGTTCTGCCAGTGTCGCCGGGTTTCAACGTGATCATTAAAATCCGGGTGGACTTGGGAGAGCCTGGTTTTGAGTGCTCTCTTCATTAACATTTCTGCCGGAGGAAACCCGGTAAGCGAATGGCGTCGCGTCCGATAACTGAGCAGAATGCGAGACAAGCGGGTCTGCAGGGAGCCGTCCGTCATGCATTTCATGCTCTGCTGGATTGTTTGGATTGCCCGCTCCACTTGACCATTAGACGCGGGCTTAAACGGAGCAGACCTGACATGCTTGATGCCATTAATGGTCATAAACTTGTTGAATTCCGAGCTCATGAAACACGGTCCATTGTCACTGTCAAGGACATCGGGCAAGCCATGGGTGTCGAACATGGCCCGGAGGCTTTCAATGGTGGCTGTGGACGTGCTGGATGATATGATTACGCATTCAATCCATTTGGAGTAAGCGTCCACTACTACTAAAAACATCTTCCCTAGAAAATCTACGTGGATCTTGGTCCACGGTTTGGAGGGACATGACTACAGACTCAGTGGAGCCTCCCTTAGTGCGTTGCTCAGTTGCGAGCAAGTGTTGCACTGGTGCACGCATGACTCCAAGTCCGAGTCAATGCCGGGCTACCAAACATGCGACCTGACAATTGCCTTCATCATGACTATGCCTGGGTGGGTACTGTGTAGGTCGCGTATAAACGTTTCCCTGCCTTTTTTTGGCAAAACCACGCGATTACCCCATAAGAGACAATACGACTGGATAAACATTTCATCTTTGCGTTGGTGAAATGGCTTAATTTCATCTTGCATCTCTCTGGGAACTGCAGACTGTTATGTATTTAACCATTGGCAACCAGTATCACATCACCACCAGAGGGCCTACTTATTGGAGTCCCAAGGGATCCCAGCATCCCTTGGGAGCATGTATATAAACAGGTCTCCCATGCTGTACCAGCACTCTGGGGTCTAATTCAAGGAGCTACGGTCACACTTAATCATTGCATACAGCACTCAGTTTCATCCTTTATTGTGAGCATAATAATTGACGACGAGGTAACGAACAACCTCGCAAAATGCAAAGAACTGTTGGTATCCTGGAGAAGTTCTACTCCTAATGGCCTACTCCTGCACCTATTTTCTATGTTTCTATTTTCTATGTTCCCAGAAGGGGACCCTTGGGAGGCCTTTGTGGAGAGACTCAACCAATACTTCGTGGCCAACGAGCTGGAAGGGGACGAGAACGCTGCCAAATGAAGGGCGATCCTCCTTACCGTCTGTGGGGCAACAACTATGGCCTCATGAAGAATCTTCTAGCTCCGGTAAAACCAACAACCAAATCCTATGAAGAATTGTGTACACTGGTCCAGGAGCGCCTAAATCCGAAGGAAAGCATTTTGATGGCGAGGTATTGGTTCTACACGTGTCAACGGTCGGAGGTCCAGGAAGTAGCAAGCTACGTTGCCGAACTATGGCTCCTTGCAGGACATTGCGAATTTGATGGATTCCTTCAACAAATGCTAAGAAACTTTTTTGTACTTGGCATTAGCCATGAGACAATCCTTCGCAAACTATTGACTGTTGAAACACCGAATCTGAGCAAAGCCGTAACGATAGCCCAGGCATTTATGTCCACCAGCAATAACACCAAACAAAAAAGATTTCGGCTGGTACTGTGCACAAAATAATGTGTTTTTGAGCAGGAATATACATGGCAGAATGTACACGCCGGCTGCTCCACGACCTCAGATGACCAGAGTCCGCCATCAATTGTTAATGCGAGGCAGTTAACACCTTCTTCGCGTTGTGGAGGTGATCATTGGGCCCATCAATGCTGCTTCAAGCTCTAAACGTGCAACAACTGCAGAACAATGGGACATCTCCAGCGAATGTGCAGGTGAGCTGCAAACCCTGCAAACCACCACGTTGCAGAGGAAGATTGATCCACGGTGGATCAGGCTGAACTAGAGACTCAAACCGAGGAGGCAGACGTGTACGGGGTACACATCTTCACCACAAAATGTCCACCGATTATGTTAAAAGTTGAACTGAATGGAATTCCAGTATCCATGGAATTGGACACGGGTGCGAGTCATAAGAACATAAGAACATAAGTATTAGGAACAGGAGTAGGCCATCTAGCCCCTCGAGCCTGCTCCACCATTCAACAAGATCATGGCTGATCTGGCCGTGGACTCAGCTCCACTTACCCGCCCGCTCCCCATAACCCTTAATTCCCTTATTGGTTAAAAATCTATCTATCTGTGATTTGAATACATTCAATGAGCTAGCCCCAACTGCTTCCTTGGGCAGAGAATTCCACAGATTCACAACCCTCTGGGAGAAGAAATTCCTTCTCAACTCAATTTTAAATTGGCTCCCCCGTATTTTGAGGCTGTGCCCCCTAGTTCTAGTCTCCCCGACCAGTGGAAACAACCTCTCTGCCTCTATCTTGTCTATCCCTTTCATTATTTTAAATGTTTCTATAAGATCACCCTCATCCTTCTGAACTCCAACGAGTAAAGACCCAGTCTATTCAATCTATCATCATAAGGTAACCACCTCATCTCCGGAATCAGCCTAGTGAATCGTCTCTGTACCCCCTCCAAAGCTAGTATATCCTTCCTTAAATAAGGTGACCAAAACTGCACGCAATACTCCAGGTGTGGCCTCACCAATACCCTATACAGTTGCAGCAGGACCTCCCTGCTTTTGTACTCCATCCCTTTCGCAATGAAGGCCAACATTCCATTCGCCTTCCTGATTACCTGCTGCACCTGCAAACTAACTTTTTGGGATTCATGCGCAAGGACCCCCAGGTCCCTCTGCACCGCAGCATATTGTAATTTCTCCCCATTCAAATAATATTCCCTTTTACTGTTTTTTTTCCAAGGTGGATGACCTCACATTTTCCGACATTGTATTCCATCTGCCAAACCTTAGCCCATTCGCTTAACCTATCTAAATCTCTTTGCAGCCTCTCTGAGTCCTCGACACAACCCGCTTTCCCACTAATCTTGGTATCATCTGCAAATTTTGTTACACTACACTCTGTCCCCTCTTCCAGGTCATCTATGTATATTGTAAACAGTTATGGTCCCAGCACTGATCCCTGTGGCACATAATCAGTCCATAATGAGCAAAAATGCCTTCGACAGGCTGTGGTGCAACAAGGCACACAGGCCCAAGCTCAGCCCCATTCACACCAAGCTAAGAACTTACAGCAAAGAACTGATCCCTGTAATTGGCAGCGCAGAAGTCGATGTCTCCTATGATGGAGTAGTGCACGAATTCCCACTATGGATTGTGCCAGGGGATGGACCCACACTGTTCACCAGAATCTGACTGGGAAAAATCCGCTGGAACTGGGACGACATTCAAATGCTTTCATCCGTCGACGACGCCTCATGTGCCCAGGTCCTGAGCAGATTTCCATCGTTGTTCGAGCCAGGCATTGGAAGTGTTATATATGTATACTTGTATTTACTCTGTACAGCCACCAGAGGGCTCATCCCCTGGAGTCCCAAGGATCCCATAATCCCTTGGGAGCACAGGTATTTAAGGAGGCTTCACAGGTTGGAGAGGCATTCTGGAGACCTGCAATAAAAGACTAAGGTCATATTTTACTTTGAGCTCATAGTGTTCAGTCTGACTCTTTCTCCATTCACGATAACTGGCGAAGAGATACAGACAGCGAACCCAAAGATGCAGAGAATAGTGGGCATCCTGGAGAAACACTCGGAGGGAGATGATTGGGAAACTTTTGTGGAGCGACTCGACCAATACTTCGTGGCCAACGAGTTAGATGGGGAAGAGAGCGCTGCCAAACGAAGGGCGACCCTCCTCACCGTCTGTGGGGCACCAACGTAAGGCCTCATGAAGAATCTGTTCGCTCCAGCAAAATCCACAGAGAAATCGTACGACAATTTGTGCACACTGTTCCGAGAGCATTTGAACCCGAGGGAAAGCGTTCTGATGGCGAGGTACCAGTTCTACACCTACAAAAGGTCTAAAGGCTAGGAAGTGGCGAGTTATGTCGCCGAGCTAAGACGCCCTGCAGGACATTGCAAATTTGATGGATATTTGGAGCACATGCTCAGAGACTTTTTCGTACTTGGCATTGGCCACAAAACAATACTTCGCAAACTTTTGACTGTAGAGACCCCAACCTTGAGTAAGGCCAAATGATAGCCCAGGCGTTCATTGCCACCAGTGACGATACGAGGCAAACCTCTCAGCACACTGTCATGTATTTCACCATCTTGCAATGACAATAGTTATGTAACTGTAACTCATGCACACTGTATCTGTACCCTTGAAATGCACACCCTGACCACAGGGGGTGAGCTTGCGGGAGACACTCCTCACCTGGGTTTCCAGGTATAAAAGGGGAGGTCCCACCCAGGGTCAGCACTCCTTGGTCCTGGGAATAAAGTGAAGGTCACAGAGTGAACGTGTCTGATATATACATGCCTCGTGTGAGTTTGTAACAAGGTACAGAGACAATACACACACAAGTGCTGCTGCAAGTACTGTGAACAAATGATGTTGTTTTCGAATCGTAACATACAGGGCAGGTCACACATACCTGCAGCTACTCGTCCGCAGATGTCTCAGAGTCCACCATCAAGGGTGATGAATGTAAGGCCATTATCACTTTCTTGGCGCTGCGGGGGTGATAATCGTTTCCATTCATGCCGATTCAAAGGATACATTTGCAAGGGCTGTGGAGAATGGGACACCTCCAACGAGTGTGCAGGCGAGCTGCTAAGCCTGTTAAACCTGCAAACCACCATGTCACAGAGGAGGACAGATCCACGAAGGATCACGATGAACCAAAGCCTCAGATTGAGGAGGCAGAGGTACATGGGATGCAGACATTCACCACGAATTGTCCCCCGATAATGCTGAATGTTGAACTAAATGGACTCCCGGTGTCAATGGAGCTGGACACGGCCGCAAGCCAGTCCATCATGGGTAAAAAGATTTTCGAAAGATTGTGGTGCAACAAGGCCTTAAGGCCAGTCTTAACTCCAGTTCGCACGAAACTAAGAACTTATACGAAAGAACTGATTCCTATAATTGGCAGTGCTACCATAAAGGTCTCCTATGATGGAGCGGTGCACAAGCTACCACTCTGGGTGGTAGCGCCTGCTGGGAAAGATACGCTGGAACTAGGGCGATGTCTGAGCGCTATCGCCCACTGATGACACTTCGTGTGCCCAGGTCTTAAACAAATTTATTTAACTTTTCCAAACAGGCATCGGGACATTCCAAGGAGCAAAAGTGCAGATCGACCTAATTCCAGGGGCGCGACCCATCCATCACAAGGCGAGAGCAGTACCTTACATGATGAGAGAAAGGGTAGAGATCGAGGTAGATCGGCTCCAAAGAGAGGGCATCATTTTCCCCATCGAGTTCAGTGAGTGGGCCAGTCCTATCATCCCAGTCCTCAAGGAAGACAGCACCATCTGTGGCGATTACAAAGTAACTATCAATCGTTTCTCCCTGCAGGACCAATACCCACTACCAAAGGCCGAAGATCACTTTGCAACGTTGGCGGGAGTAAAGACATTCACGAAGCTGGTTCGGACTTCAGCCTACATGACGCAGGAACTGGAGGAATCATCGAAGGCCCTCAGCTGCATCAACACGCACAAAGGTCTTTTTGTTTAAAACAGATGCCCGCTTGGAATTCGATCAGTGGCGGCGATATTCCATAGAAACATGGAAAGCTTACTGAAGTCGGTCCCGCACACCGTGGTCTTCCAGGACGACATCTTGGTCACAGATCGGAATATAGTCGAGCATCTGAAGAACCTGGAGGGGTTCTTAGTCGATTCAACTACGTGGGGCTCAGGTTAAAATGCTCGAAATGCATTTTCCTGGCGCCTGAAGTGGAGTTCCTGGAAAGGAGGATTGCGGCGGACGGCATCTGGCTCACCAATGCGAAGACGGAGGCAATTAAGAACGCACTGAGGCCACAGAACATGACGGAGCTGCGATCGTTTCTGGGTCTCTTGAACTACTTTGGTAACTTCTTACCCGGTCTCAGCACACTGTTAGTACCACTGCATGTCTTGCTACGAAAAGGGGATGAATGGGTTTGGGGCAAAAGCCAAGAAAATGCCTTTGTAAAAGCAAGAAAATTGTTGTGCTCAAACAAATTGCTTGTGTTGTATGATCCATGTAAGTGTTTGGTACTAGCATATGATGCATCGTCATATGGCGTCGGGTGTGTATTGCAACAAGCTAATGATTTCAGGAAACTGCAACCGGTTGCTTATGCATCCAGAAGTCTGTCTAAAGCTGAGAGAGCCTACAGCATGATTGAGAAAGAAGCGTTAGCATGTGTCTATGGGGTAAAGAAAATGCATCAATACCTGTTTGGGCTAAAATTCAAATTGGAAACTGATCATAAACCACTTATATCCCTGTTTTCCGAGAGTAAAGAGATAAATACCAACGCTTCGGCCCGCATCCAGAGATGGGTGCTCACGTTGTCCGCATACAACTATGCCATCTGCCACAGGCCAGGCACAGAAAACTGTGCCGATGCTCTCAGTAGGCTGCCATTGACCACCACGGGGGTGGAAATGGTGCAGCCCGAAGATCTAGCCGTGGTTATGGAAGCATTTGAGAGTGAACAATCACCCGTCACTGCCCGGCACATCAAAACCTGGACAAGCCAGGACCCCTTATTATTTCTCGTCAAAAGATGTGTGCTTCACGGGAGCTGGTCCAGTGTCCCCGTGGAAATGCAGGAAGAGATAAAGCCCTTCCAGTGGTACAAAGGTGAAATGTCTAAACAGGCAGACTGCCTTCTGTGGGACAATCGAGTTGTGATCCCCAAGAAGGGCAGAGACACCTTCATCAATGACCTCCACAGTACCCATCTAGGCTTCGTAATTATGAAAGTGATAGCCAGATCCCACGTGTCGTGGCCCGGTATCGATGCGGATTTAGAGTCCTGCATTCACAGATGTAATACATGCTCGCAGTTAAGCAATGTACCCAGGGAGGCGTCGCAAAGCTTATGGTCTTGGCCCTCCAAACCGTGGTCTAGGGTACACATCGACTATGCAGGCCCGTTCTTGGGTAAAATGCTCCTTGTGGTTGTAGACGCGTACTCCAAGTGGATTGTAAGTGAGATAATGTTGGCTAGCACGTCCGCTGCCACTACTGAAAGCCTGCGGGCCTTGTTTGCCACACACGGCCTACCCGATGTCCTGGTGAGCGACAACGGGCCATGTTTTACGTGCTGAGTTCAGAAAATTCATGACCCGTAACGGGATCAAACATGTCACATCTGCCCTGTTTAAACCAGCGTCCAATGGTCAGGCAGAGAGAGCAGTGCAAATCATCAAGCAAGGCTTGAAGTGGGTAACTGAAGGCTCACTGCAGACTCGCCTATTCTGAGTCCTGCTTAGCTACCGCACGAGACCCCACTCACTCACTGGAATCCCACCCGCTGAACTGCTCATGAAAAGAGCACTTAAGACAAGGCTCTCGTTAGTTCACCCTGACCTACATGAACAGGTAGAGAGTAGGCAGCTTCAACAAAGTGCATACCATGATAGCGCAAATGTGTCACGCCAGATTGAAATCAATGATCCTGTATTTGTATTAAATTATGGACAAGGTCCCAAGTGACTTCCCGGCACTGTCGTGGCCAAAGAGGGGAGCAGGGTGTTTCGAGTCAAACTTTCAAATGGACTCATTCACCGGAAACACTTGGACCAAATCAAACTCAGATTCACAGACTACCCTGAGCATCCCACCTTGGGCCCTACCTTTTTTGATCCCCCAACATACACACCAGTGGCAACCAGCAGCACGGTTGTCCACGAAGCAGAACCCATCATCCACAGCAGCCCAACAGGGCCCAACACACCAGGCAGCCCAGCAAGGCCAGCTGCACAGCAAGCCAGCTAGGGCCCAACAAATGATTCAACAACACCAGTTTTCACACCGAGACGATCAACCAGGGCAAGAAGGGCCCCAGATCAACTCACATTGTAAATAGTTACACTATTGACTTTGGGGGGGGGAGTGTTGTTATATATGTATACTTGTATTTATTCTGTACAGCCATCAGAGAGTTCATCCCCTGGAGTCCCAAGGGATCCCATAATCCCTTGGGAGCACAGGTATTTAAGGAGGCTTCACAGGTTGGAGAGGCACTCTGAAGATCTGCAATAAAAGACTACGGTCACATTTTACTTTGAGCTTACAGTGTTCAGTCTGACTCTTTCTCCATACACAACTCAACAGGAAGTTTCTCGGGGGCGAAAGTGCAGATCCATTTGGTTCCCGATACACGACCCATCCATCACAAGGCACGGGCGATACCGATATGATGCGAGAGAAAGTGGAAATTGAGCTGGACAGGCTGCAGCGAGCAGGCATCACCGCGCTGGTGGAATTCCACAAGTGGGCCAGTCCGATTGTGATGGCCCAGTCAGAATTTGTGGGGACTATAAAGTAATGATTAACCGTTTTTCGCTGCAGGACCAGTACCTGCTACCCAAGGCAGACGACCTATTTGTGACCTTGGCTGGAGGAAAGACGTTCACCAAGTTGGACCTGACCTCGCCTACATGACGCAAGGAGCTGGAGGAATCTTTGAAAGGCCTCATCTGCATCAACATACACAAAGGTCTGTTCATCTAAAACAGATGCTCGTTTGGGATTCGTTCGGCCACGGCAATTTTCCAACGGAACATGGAGAGCCTGCTAAAGTCGGTTCCACGCACCGTGGTTTTCCAGGACGACATACTGGTCACAGGTCGGGACACCATCAAACACTTGAAGAACCTGGAAGAGGTTCTAAGTTGGCTAGATCGCATGGGACTCAGGTTGAAACGCTCGAAATGTGTTTTCCTATTGTCAGAAGTCGAATCCTTGGGAAGAAGAATCACAGCAGACGGCATCAGACCCACCGACGCCAAGATCGAGGCTACCAAGAACGCACCAAGACCACAGAACGTGACGGAGCTGCGATCGTTTCTGGGACTCCTCAACTATTTCGGTAATTTTCTACCCGGGTTAAGCGCCTTGCTAGAATCTCTACATTTGCTACTGTGCAAGGGAGACGACTGGGTATGGGGAAATTCACAAGAGGCTGCCTTTGAGATGGGCAGAAATCTGTTATGTTCCAACAAACTGCTTGTTCTGTATAACCCATGTAAACGATTAGTGCTAGCTTGCGAAGCGTCATCATACGGGGTCGGGTGTGTGTCACAACAGACTAACGAATCGGGGTTTTGCAACCGGTCGCCTGTGCGTCCAGGAGTCTGTCCAAGGTCGAAAGGGCCTCCAACATGATTGAAAAAGAGGCTCTGGCATGTGTTTACGGGGTGAAAAAAATGCACCAGTATTTGTTTGGCCTCAAGTTTGAGCTAGAAACTAACCATAAGCCGCTCATATCGCTATTCTCAGAGAGCAAATGGATTAACACCAATGCCTCTGCCCGCATCCAAAGATGGGCGCTCATGCTGTCTGCATACAACTATATAATCCGCCACAGACCGGGCACAGAGAACTGCACTGATGCTCTCAGTCGGCTATCATTGCCCACCACCGGGGTGGAAATGGCACAGCCTGCAGACTTGCGCATGGTGATGGATGCTGTTAGATCTCTTAATTCCCAATGAAATGCGAACTCCGATTGTAGTTTTAATGTAACTTTATTCTGGCAGCAGCAACAAGCTTCTGGCTTTGTCCTTCTGAGACCACATGGCCAAAATGGCTGTACTTATACCTGGTTCAATTTACAGAAAAGAACTCACCTTCTTTGACTTTATTGGCTCAATTGATAGTCTGTTACCCTTTTAATTGGCTCGCTACCCAAAAGTCCTAAAATGTCAAGTTGATTGATGACTTAATGCAATGTGGTCTGTGTTTTCTCAAAAACTGCAGCCAGGCTGCAGAGCTTGAATTTTATATCAATCCCCCCTTTGATTCTTTCACAAACTGAATCATAAAACATCAGCTATCGCTGGTTAAACATTCTACAAAATAATTTCATACATGTTAATAGAGTTTCCTTCTAAAATTTGTTGATGTGTTTCGCCACATGTCCGGACTAGTAGCTTCCACACAAATTTACACCAACCCGAATTCCATCGTGGCCACAATGGAAGTCTGGTTTTAGTAGGTTAATTAACCTTATTCTAATTTAAGCCAAATCAACATCTTAATTCAACCAGTAAACAACCTTCCCTTAAGCATAACATACCCCTGTGCCATGTACAGACGGTCTGCTGGGACCTGCAAGGTGTCTCACATGCGGGACAGCAGCGACAGCCGCCTGGTTGCAACAGCATTTAATCAACATAAACAAACAATATAAAAGTAAAACAATTACAACAATTAGAATTAAACCTTCCACCAATGAAGTTCCTATTGAACCTAGCCATTCAGTGGCTCCGCTCCACAAAGTGAATGATGGGGGTTGCTTATATGTGCAACACTCAGTTCCGAGTAGGGCGCAAGTACCTCCCTTTTCAGAATTCCAGGAGCAGTTACTATAATTCCCTTGCTACCCTACTATGTCCCTTTGCTGCAGAGGGTCGGCTAGTAAGAAGTAGGCCTATGCCTAGAAAACCTACAATCAGTAATACAGTAAATTTATACATTTTGGCAAAAAGTAATTGTCCTTATTAGATTTCAGCTTCAGTTACGGGTGCTCGTTTAACTTGTGAAGCATGGATCCAGGCTTTCTTTCCTTAGACTTTAACAGCTGCCTGGGTGGTCAATAACACTTGATAAGGTCCCTCCCACTTGGCACCCAAAGGTTCTTTATGCAACTTTTTCACATACACCCAGACTCCCGGGATGATGTTGTGTCCTCCTTCGGGTGGATTACCCCAAGCTGACAATACCTGTAAGGAAACAGAACTAATAGCATTGGTTAGGTTCTGACAGTATGATAACAAAGTGTCACTCATTAAGTGAACATCAGCTTTCCGTAAATCAATAGTTCCTGGCAGCGACATGGGTCTTCCTGTTATAATTTCAAATGGGCTTAGACCTGTAGTTCTGTTCGGGCTTGACCTAATGCTACATAGCACTATTGGTAGTGCCTGGGGCCATGGTGTTCCTTCTTGGTGATATTTGGCAAGCTGTTGTTTCAGAGTTCGATTCATTCGCTCTACTTGTCCTGGTGATTGTGGATGATAAGGACAGTGTAAATCCCACGTAATGTTCAGTAACCTCCAGACTGCTTGGCAGACAGCACCTGTGAAGTGTGTTCCCTGATCTGAGTCAATGCTACTCGGGACTCCCCATCGGGGAATGTAATCCTTACACAAGACTTTTGCAGTGTGATTGGCTGTGGCTCTTTTAGTTGGGACAGCTTTCTATCCATCTAGAGAATCTGTCGACCATGACAAGAATGTTAGTGTATCCTTGGCATGAAAGAAGAGATATATAATCAACCTGCAGATGCTGGAATGGTCCGACAGGGGCAGGGGGCCTCAGTTGGGGCATTACCGTGATGGGTCCAGAATTATTTTTCTGGCAGACCACACAACGGTCTACTACCAGCTGGGCATATTTTTTAAATCCCCGACCCCACCAGCTTTTCTGGAACCATGCCGTCATCTGTTGCGAGGCCAAGTGTCCCCACGAGTGGATCTGTTGGGCTAAAAAAGGCATAAGCGCTTGTGGCGCGACTGGCTTGTCAGTAACTCTTTGTCTCCAGACACCATCTTCACATAGCTTAATTCCTGCCTCAATCCATGTCCATTTTTCCTCTCAGGAGCACTCGCCTTGCATTGTTTGAAGGTCTCGTGTCAGAGTCCTGAGTGCTTTCAATCTGCACATCTGTGTTGGTTCTTCTGGGGGAACGCCCTGTGAGGTGGCATCTTTAGCTGTCTGGTCGGCTAGGGCATTTCCCTGTGCTTCTGTGGTATTTTCCTTGGTATGGGCCTTACACTTCAGGATGGACACTTCCTGAGGTCATTGTATGGACTCCAGTAAGTCTCGGACTTCTTTTCCATTTCGGATAGGTGTACCAGCAGCAGTGAGGAATCCTCTTTTCCGCCATAACAGACCAAAGTTGTGAGCGACTCCAAAAGCATAACGCGAATCTGTGTAGACATTAGCTGTCTGTCCTTCTGCTATTCGACATGCTTCTGACAGGGCCCGTAACTCGGCCTGTTGTGCTGACGTTCCTGAGGGTAAACATCCTTTTGCCACTACCTCATATAAGGTTGTAACTGCCCACCCCGCTTTTCTGGTACCATTGTCAACAAAGGAGGAACCATCTATAAACAGGATGAGGTCTGGGTTGTGCAGAGGCTCCTCTGCTGCTAAGGCTGCTTCTTCTGTTTCTTTTAAAATCTCCACGCAGTCATGCTCTTCACATTCTCCCCCCTCTTGCTCCCTCGATTCTGACATCGGGAGCATAGTTGCGGGATTAACCGGGCTGTCCCGGACGATATGGAGATTAGGAGCTTCCAAAACTGCTGTCCAGCGGGTCCATCTAGCTGCCGTTACCTGAGACATTCTATTCATAGACAGCAAAGCATGTACGGTGGGGGACACTTGACAATCAGCTTTTGGTCGAGGACTAGACCCGCAGTGATCATTACCGCTCGACATGTAGCTTCCATGGTCCTTAGGCAACTTCCCCATCTGAGGGCTACCGCATCCAGTTTTGCTGAATAATAGCCAATAGGTCTTTGTCGATCCCCATGTTCTTGTGTCAGTATAGCTGTCATATATCCTTCTTTCTCATGGACAAACAGGGTAAATGGCTTACCACTGTCGGGGATTCCCAGAGCCGGTGCCGAACATAAAGCCTTTTTCAAACTCAGGAAGGCCTCTTGCTGTTCCTTAGTGAGAGTGATGGCTTCTTTAGAGGCACGTTTCCCCTTTAAAATATCATTCAATGGCTGAGCAAGCTGTGTGAAGGAGTCAATCCAATTTCTGTTAAAGTTACACAATCCCAAAAAAGATCTTAGTTCCTGAATAGTGGTGGGTTTTTTAGCAGCCCGAATGGCTGCAGTTCTATCCTGGGTAAGTTCTCTCTTTCCTTGTGAAATCTTTTGTCCCAGGTATACAACCTCTTCTTGGGATATTTGTGCTTTGTCGATGCTGGCTTTATGTCCTTTCAGCCGAAGGTGGTCCAGCAAAGCTCGTAAATCTTGTTTATGCGGTTCTTCCGTGTTTGACGCGAGCAGGATATCGTCTACATATTGGATGACTGTGGATGACAGGGGAGGTAATTCTCGCAAATGGCTTTGTAAAGCCATGTGGAATACCCTAGGGCTGTTGTGGAAACCCTGCGGTAACCGGGTCCAAGTATACTGTTGTCCTTGGACCGTGAAAGCAAACCACTGTCGAACCTCCGGTGCCAGAGGCACCGACCAAAATCCATTGGCCATATCTATAACCGAGAAATATTTATGTTCCGGTTTGAGGGCATTAAAAATGGTGGAGGGATCTGCGACCAAAGGAGCTTTTTGATCAATACACTGGTTAGCTTTCCTGTAATCGACAGTCAAACGCCAAGTCTCATTAGATTTCTGTACCGGCCACAATGGGCTATTGGAGCAGCTATGCGTTTTAATAAGCACCCCTTGTTTCTCCAATTGCTGAATAACCGGTAAGATTCCCGCGATGGCAGTTGGACTGATGGGATACTGTTTAGTGCATGGAGGCTTGGTCCCGGTAAATGACGCAGGCTCCATCTGGAGTAGGCCACAATCGTTCTTATCTTTAGCCCATATCGGGTGTTCCTTCAATTCTTCTTTCTTCAAAGTTCTAATTGACCATGTCACCCGACCATCCTCGAAATGCAACGATGAATCTACTTGTATTAGAACATCCATTCCCAAAAGGGGTTGATCTACTGGGCCTATCCAGACCGGAGTGGTTAGTTCATGTGGACCCAGCCCTATAAGTACCGGTGTTGTCCTTTTAATTTCCATTTTATGGCCCCCAACTCCATAGGCTGTACGTGCCCTACCATCCAACGGCAAAAAGTCTCCATATTGTAGGGGTAAGCATGTTAATTCTGCCCCTGTGTCTAAAAGACAGTCCACATCCTTATCGCCCACCCTCACAGTTATGTATAGCCCATCTTCCCTCTCTTGTATTAGTGTGAGGAGCGGGGCCAGGGTGGGCTCTAATCGTTTTTTGCGATCCCAAGTAACTCCTTCTGTTGTTGTATTGTCAGTCGCTTAAATGCTTCTATGAGGTCGTTATCTTGTGACAAGCCTGGTTTGTTGGCTGAATTGTATCCCTGGCTGCGTCCTCTTCCCCGGCCACGACCTTGCTGTTTTGCCCTGCACGTCTTGGCCCAGTAACCTTCTTTCCCACAATAATGACATTTTCCGGGTAATTTTCCTAATGACTGTTTATTTCCATCCCACAGCCTGCAGGGCTCGGACTTTAGCTCCCATATCCCGATCTAATTGGTTACATCGATCCACCAAGGCTGCAATCTGGTAACACTACCTTAAGCATTTTGGACAGTTCTGGCTTTAGACCTGCCACGAAAGCTGCTTTCAGGGGTCCAAACACTTGTTCATCCATTTCCTCATCCGTATTATTCATACCCAAATGTTCTAGCCACGTGCATCTAAACTGCTCGTCATACTCCAGGACCTCCTCTGTTCCTTTCTGTTGGCAGGCTGCAATTTTTCCCCAGTCTGTCTTAGCTGGACTGAAGGCTTGCAGCCAGTGTTTAATCGCCTCCCATCCTGCGTTTAATTCTTGCTCATCCTGCCCCAAAGCTTCTTCTACCTTGTCGTGCAATTTTCTTCCCTGTGTTTTTGGCACCATTATGGTCAAAATTTGCACTCCGTCCCAGGGATGAAATTGATATATATTTCTTAAGCGGTCCAATTGGTCCCACGTTTTTACTCCCCCTTTCTTTGGATTGGGCAATTCCTTGGACCATTTATCAATTTTCTCTGGGTCTGCCGGATCATGAAATAAGTATTCTGCATACATCCTTTTCCTCGTTTTTTTGGTTCCGCCTTCATCCGCAGTCTCTTCTGATTTGACTACAACTCGTCTTTTTTTAAACAGGGCAAAGCGCACCCCTAATTCTTCATCCTCCGACCCTGTATCGTTGGAGGACTCAGAATCCGTATCTATTCCTCGGTCGTGTCTTCGGGTTTACGCTTTTAATTGATCCAAACATGGGTACCCTGGGAATTGACCGATACATTTTCCTTTTCCTATTACTGTCTCTTGACCTAATGATTTTTTCCATTCTTTAATTTCACCTTTAAGATCTTTAACTTCCGCTTCCGACTTTTCAAGTTCAAGTCTTTTCTGTCGCAGCTGTACACAAACAGCTTGCAATTGGTCCTTTGTACTGGCCAGTTCTCGATCATGTTGGGAATGCATTATAATTTCATTCCGCTTTCGGATCTGTCCCATAACGGCTAGGGACCATCTAGTTCGCTCTTTATTTTTCATACGGGTCGTTTTTCCCCAGACCCTTTTAATCTCGTCCAAGGACCATTGTCCTTTGGAAGTTCCGTACTTTTGTTCGATCTTAATACAGGTTTTCGATAAGTTGAATTGTTGCTCTATGTATTCTTTCAACTGTTGGAGGATTTCATCTATCGAAACCTCAGGTGGTGCCCGCCCGCCTTTAACAGTTGTAGGCAATTCTTTGCTCTTATCTCCTGCTGCCATAATACTGATTTCTTTACTGGGGTCTCGAGTCGTAGGCTTTCCAGCCGATCAGTAGGTCGGTGATTAATTAACTAACGCACCGCCGAAGTTAGACGTTTATGGGACCTCGAGCCGACTACCAACCGGAGTGTTCGAAAACCGGAGGCTTTTGGAATCGCGTAGAAGGAGAGGCAAATTTAGACTTTTGACCGAGGGCTTTTATAAAGAGGAGTCCTTACCTCAGTATGTAGGTCCGATGTCCAAAATTTAGTTTCTTCCCTCAGCGATCCTGTTCATGATGCCAAAATTGTTAGATCTCTTAATTCCCAATGAAATGCGAACTCCAGTTGTAGTTTTAATGTAACTTTATTCTGGCAGCAGCAACAAGCTTCTGGCTTTAAGCCAGGCCTTTGTCCTTCTGAGACCACATGGCCAAAATGGCTGTACTTATACCTGGTTCAATTTACAGAAAAGAACTCGCCTTCTTTGACCTTATTGACTCAATTGATAGTCTGTTACCCTTTTAATTGGCTCGCTACCCAAAGGTCCTAAAATGTCAAGTTGATTGATGACTTAATGCAATGTGGTCTGTGTTTTCTCAAAAACTGCAGCCAGGCTGCAGAGCTTGAATTCTTTATCAGATGCATTCGAAAATGAAAAGTCACCCATTACGGCCCGCGAGATCAGGACCTGGACCAGCCTTTACTGTCGTTGGTAAAAAAACTGTGTCCTCCATGGGAGCTGGTCCAGCGTCCCAGCGGAGATGCAGGAAGAGATTAAACCATTCCACAGGCGCAAAGACGAAATGTCCTTACAGGTGGACTATCTTTTGTGGGGTAATCGCGTTGTCTTGCCCAAGAAAGGCAGAGAAATGTTCATACGCGACCTACACAGCATCCACCCAGGCATTATAATGATGAAAGCCATAGCCAGATTCCATGTGTGGTGGCCCGGCATTGGCTCAGATTTAGAATAATCCGTGTGCCAGTGCAACACTTGCTCTCAACTGAGCAATGCACCCAGAGAGGCACCGCTAAGTTTGTGGGTCGTGGCCCTCCAAACCGTGGTCTAGGATCCATGTTGACTATGCGGGCCCATTTCTAAGCAAAATGTTCTTGGTTGTTGTGGATGCTTATTCAAAATGGATTGAATGTCTAATAATGTCTGTAAGCACGTCCACCGCCACCATCAAAAGCCTACAAGCCATGTTTGCCACACACGGCCTGCCTGATGTACTAGTCAGCGACAATGGGCCGTGTTTCACCAGTGCTGAATTCAAGGAATTCATGACCCGCAATGAGATCAAGCACATCATATCTGCTCCGTTCAAGCCCGCATCCAACGGCCAGGCAAAATGGGAGGTTGCCCAATACATTGGCTTGCTATAGCACACAGCCTACCCCCGTACGATGAGGCGTCACAAGCTAGCACTAAATGTTTACATGGGTCATAGTGTACAAGTTACTTATTTGAACATAGCAGGTTTCTGGCCTTCTCAAAGGCTGTGTCTTCAGATTTTCTCCAAACCCAGTCGCCACCCTTACGTAGCAACGTATGCAAAGGCTCTAACAACGCACTCAACCCAGGTAAAAAGTTACCGAAATAGTTGAGGAGTCCCAGGAACGAACGCAGCTCTGTCACATTCTGTGGTCTGGGTGTGCTCTTGATGGCCTCTGACTTTGAGTCCGTGGGCCTGATGTCATCTGCTGTAATCTTTCTCCCCAAAAATTCGACTTCTGGCGCCAGGAAAACACACTTGGAGCATTTCAGCCTGAGTCCCACTCTGTCTAAACGACTTAGAACCTCTTCCAGGTTGTGTAGGTGTTCAATCGTGTCACGACCGATGATCAGGATGTCATCTTTAACACAACGATGCACAGAACAGTTTTCAGCAAACTCTCCATGTTTTGCTGGAAAATGGCTGCAGCCGAGCGAATACCGAAAGGGCACCTGTGGTATATAGAAACATAGAAACATAGAAAATAGTTGCAGGAGTAGGCCATTCAGCCCTTCGAGCCTGCGCCGCCATTCAATAAGATCATGGCTGATCATTCCTTCAGTACCCCTTTCCTGCTTTCTCTCCATACCCCTTGATCCCCTTAACTGTAAGAGCCATATCTAACTCCCTCTTGAATATATCCAATGAACAGCCCTTTGTGTGTGTTGATGCACGTCAGTCTTTTCGAAGATTCAGCCAGCTCTTGTGTCATGTAGGTGGAGGTTAGGTCCAAGTTGGTGAATGACTTCACCCCCGCTAACGTTGCGAACAGGTCATCTGCCTTGGGCAGTGGGTACTGGTCCTGTAATTAGACTCGGTTAATCGTTACCTTGTAGTCTCTGCAGATTCTGACCGTGCCATCGCTTTCAACACCGGAATAATTGGACTGACCCACTCGTTGGACTCAACTGCTGATATGATTCCTTCGCGTTGGAGTTTGTCCAGTTCAATCTCAACTTTCTCCCTCATCATGTACGGAACCACCCGAGCCTTGTGATGGACAGGCCGTGCATCGGGGCCTAGATAGATCTGTACCTTGGCGCCTGTGAAGTTGCCAATGCCTGGTTCGAATAGCGAGAGAAACTTGCTCAGCATTTGAGCACACAAGGCGTCATCCACTGAAGATAATGCTTTGATGTCATTCCAATTCCATCTAATCTTTTCTAGCCAGCTTCTGCTGAACAGCATTGGGCCATTGCCTGGAACAATCCACAATGATAGGTTATGCACAGCTCCATCATATGATACCTTCACTGCCACACTTCCAATGACTGGTATGAGCTCTTTGGTGTAGGTACGCAGCTTTGCATTAATCGGGCTCAGTTTGGGCCTTTGTGCCTTATTGCCCCACAGTTTCTCGAAAGCCTTCTGGCTCTTTATTGACTGACTCGCACCCGTGTCCAACTCCATGGATACTGGAACTCCATCTAATTTGACTTTCAGCAATAGAGGAGGGGTCTTGGTGGTGAAGGTGTGTACCCCATACACTTCTTCCTCGGGTTGAGTTGCCTGTGCTGCGTGATCTGTGCTGCCAGATCGATCATCCTCTGCCACGTGGTGTGTCGCAATACGTTTGCACATTCGCTGGAGGTGCCCCATTGATGCGCAGCCTTTGCGCACGTGGTGCTTGAATCAACATTGATGGGCCCAATGATTAAACCCGCAGCACCAACACGGTGCTAATGGATTCACATTCACCCCCGATGGTGGACTCTGAGTCATCACAGGTCTTGCAGCCGCAGACGTATATGCAGTTCGGTCTGCTAGCGACGTAATTTTATGCACAGTACTTGTGGGTGAGCTTCGATGTTGAGAAGATATCTGTTTAGTGTTATCATCCGTGGCCATGCATGCCTGGGGGATCGTGATGGCCCTGCTCAGGCCTAGGGTTTCGGCAGCCAGCAGCTTTCGAAGAATGACCTCCTGGCTGATGCCCAGCATGAAAACGTCCCGCAGCATTTGCCCCAACGCAACTCCAAAATCGCACGGTCCCGCGAGGCATCTCAGGTCAGCGACATAATCCGCCACGTCCTGGCCCCCGGAGCGATGGTGTGTGTAAAAATGATACCTGGCCATGAAGATACTCTCCTTCAGCTTAAGGTGGTCCCGAACTAGAGTGCACAATTCTGTATATTCCTTCTCTATTGGTTTTGTCAGTGCGAGCAGATTCTTGATGAGGCCATATATTTTAGGCCCACAGAAGGTGAGGAGAACCGCCCTGTGCTTGGCCGCGTTAGTGTCTCCTTCCAGCTCGTTGGCCACGAAGTATTGGTCGAGATGCTCGACGAAGGCTACCCAATCATCACCCTCTACGAATCTCTCTTATTTTCCAACGGCAGCCATCGTTGCGTGAAGGTTCGTATTCTGTTACTCATCGCCCATTGTTAGGTATACAAGAACGCCACGAGACTGAGTACTGTGAGCTAAACTTAGTGTGACCTTAGTCTTCTTTATTACAACTCCAGAGTGCCTAAACAACATGGCAGCCAACCTTTTATACTGGCCCTGCACGTGTGTGCAGGTGACCATTAGGACTCCAACAGTCGCGTCCTCTGGTGGCAAGTATTACACAGTTACATACATAACAGACAGCGGGCAGGGAAGTGGACCTGTGTCCATGATCGGATCAGCCATGATCGTATTAAATGGCGGAGCAGGCTTGAGGGGATATATGGCCTACTCTTGCTCCTATTTCTTATGTTCTTATGTTCCTACATACCAACTACTCAACCATGATATGCACATTCTTAAAACACCTCACAAGACTCCTTCACTAACACACTCCCTTCTTTCTTGCAGGAGAAGGTCGCATACAACTTGAGACAAGAGGCTACCACCAGAGGAGGCCAAGCCAGCTGGCACATGCTCTCCCCCATGGAAGAGACATGCTGGCCATCATGGGCAGGGGGGAGTCATGGCCGTTGTGTGTGGAAATGCTGGAAGAGACATCAGGCAGGATTTCATTACACCGTATTCTCTTTTTTTCCTCCTTACTTCTATCCAAACGGCACTACTTTCACCAGCCATTCATTTCTAATTACTTTGCAACAAGCATAGGGCACTTATTTAAATATTTTAATCAGCATACATCTGGTGAGCATTTTGGATGAGTACAGGGCAGCCCGATCCAATATGGTGGGCAGCGCACTACTGACATATGATGAGCGAGCACACCCCACCTGCAAATTGTGCTGTAGCGCTGGACTGTAGCCAATGTAACACCTTTGTTCAGGAAGGGAGAATGATAAACTGGATAACTACAGACTAGTTAGTCTAATGTCTGTTGTGGGACATCACCGCCCGCTGCCGCCAAGTTTTCTGGGCAGTCTCCCCTCCGAGCAAGTTTGGTGGAGGCCTCCTGCCAGAGGGGAGGGAAGACCGCTGGGGATCACCCGCTGATGTCCGCTGGCGCGCAACGCACGTAAGTATTGTCCTGCCCGCCGAGCTGCTAGTTTGGTCCGGGCGGGAGTCCGCTGCAGCAGTGGGAAGGACCACCATGTGGAGGCAGGTCTAACCTCAACAGTAAGTAAGAAGACCTGCAAAAAAAGGTTAGTAAGTTTATTTTCTTCATTTTGTTTCCAGCGATTCAGTGGATGCGATCCCCTGAAGGCTTTCCAGTGTTTTTTTAAGTTTTTGGGAAATTTTAATTTTTATCTATTTCTCCCTCCCTGCGCCCAACTCAATCCTCGGTGGTACTTTGCCGAGGATTGCATTTGGCGCCGAGATTGGGAGCTCCCGCCCGCTGCCACCCATATTCAGGGCACAAATCGCTTCTTTGCCGCCGGGGGGTATTCCAGGACTTTGTCAAGAAACTTCCACCCTAAAGTACCGTCAGGATCTCAGCGGTTCTTTGGGCAGCACTTGGACAGAACTTAGCTTCCACCAGGTTCGGGGCCTTAGAGTCAACAATTCAAATTAATAAGCATTTAGAGATGCATGTGGCAACCAAGGACAGCCAGCAACAGAGTGACAGAACTTTTGAACAAGTATGAGCTGATCAAAGAGAGCCAGCATGGAGAAGAAGTCGAAAGAAAAGGTAAGCTTCCCTTATTCTAAATTTTTAAAAACATGAATGAATGAACATATTTAAAATATATCAACGATCTTACGTGTATAGTTTGCACTTCCTGTAAATGTCTTATTTTCTTTCTGTCACCAGAATAAATCAGCTGGCTTCCATCATAGCTCAGTTTGTAATTGCATTGCCATGTGGGAAATTAAGAAACACAGACCAATAAAATCCCAATTTTGATCCATGGTCCCTGTTGAATTTACTGATCATAACCAGTGGGCACTACAGTTGTCGTTCATGTCCTTGAGCTAAGGAGGGGTATAATTGAGTGGACTAAGCAGCTATTTTTCTCACCTGAATGCCATCCAGTAATTCCTCATTCACTGGTGAGGTGAAATTTCTCCAATTAATAATTTTATGGAAAAAGGGAAACTCCATTTTGTAATCAAACTAAAATTGTTCATTAATAATAGGAGAAATTTTGCCCCTAGGCATGGCCATGAATATGTTGACTAGCCTGCTGAAAACTCACTCATGGCTTACAAATCAAGAGTGGCCATTCATGGGGCCTGTGAGACTGTACTGTGACATGAGTCAAGCTTTCAGGGATAGATAGAAGAAAACTAAAAGGGAAGGAGGAATCTAATTCCAGTAAAAAGTCTCCTTAGTCCATGCACATTCCCCAGGCAAGAGAGCAGGAAGGCAACCTTGGCTTTTTCAATACTGATCTTGAACTGTCACTGAAAGGTATATGAATGGCAGCTTAGGTTGATTTGCCCTCTGTTTTCCTCTCCATGCTTGACAGCTCCTTCAAATGCAATCAGGTACACGCCCATTTTGGGAACCACAATTGGTGACCAAATTTCCTATTGCTTTTTCAACCTTCCATCCTATCGCATACCTACCCTTTTGTTCTTTCCTCCTCTGTCCTCTTTTCCCTGCCTCTGTACTTGCTTTTTCCAGTTCTGATGAAAGGTCATCAATCTGAAAAGTTAACTCTGTTTCTCTGTTTCCACAGAAGCTACCTGACCTGCTTATTTATTTCCAGCATTTTTTGTTTTTATTTGAGATTTCCAGCATCCACAGTATTTTGCTTTTGTCCTACTAGTTCTTGTTGTATTTATATTGACATTACTGAGGAGCAGCATGAATAAACATTTGCTAAATAAACTATAATAAACTAGAAGCTCTCATTACATACTGCGGCTTGGTGTAGAAGTGCTACTTTAAGAGCAATAGAATAACAAGGAAAGGAGTTCTAGTGTGAACAAGTTCTGGCTCGTTGGTAGTTAAATAACTCATATTCATAAGGGTGGATAGACAGGTTCTGTGGAATCCTGTTTAAAGTGGGACAGCAGGTTAGCTCTGACTCATACAGTTTGGTTTCAGCAAGTTGATTATGATTCTAATTGGGTCAGACTCTGATTGCTGACTGACTCTTACATCACTAGAACATATTTTCAAGTGGAGACTGCGCATTATGACTGAGAATAAACTTGCTGCCATGCCATAGATTTGGAACAGCTACAGAAAGTTGCTCCCTTATGTTGCCCATTTGTCACGCTCCTGTTCAGGGAGAGTGACCTCTGTGCATCACTTTGCTGCTTTTACTTTTATAGTTGGGAGCTGAAGGAACTGTGCTCCATTGTGAAATGCAGTGACCCAGCTGGTTCATCAGTGTCAATGCGATGGGCCACTCCTTGTGTTTACTTCAATGAAACTGCCTTTCTTAATCTGATAGTACATTTATTTTTGTACTGTCGGCTCCCTAAGTATGAGAGGATTTATATAACGGCATGCAGCCGATTGAGGGAGATCCCCCATTACTCCTGTTGTCTGTGCTCCGAGTAAGCAAAAGCAATTTAAATGTTCAGCTTCTCTGGTTCACTGAGGGTTAAAGAACTGCACTTGAATGAGGATGCAAATGAATAAGCCCTGTAGGCAAATCCAGTTTGAATATCACATGACTGTTTTTCTTTCTGATTGAGCGAGCTTAAATATATTGATGATTGTAACCTATATTGTATAAAGAAATACCATCAGCCATACATTTCCACTAGATTGTGAAAAGCACATTTTATTTCTTATAATGAACAGTGGCACCCCACTGTTACAAGTGGGGTCCCACAAATATCAGCAATTTACAATCTATATTAATTACTTAGATGAAGAGACCAAGTGCAATGTATCCAAGCTGTGAGGAGGACACGACGAGTCTGCAAAGGGATATAGACCAGTTAAGTGAGTGGGCAAGAAGGTGGCAGATGGAATATAATGTGGATAAATGTGAGGAAAAATGGCAGGAACAATAGAAAAACAGAATATTTTTTTAAATGGTGAGAAAATATTAAATGTTGTATTCAGTGAGATTTGGATGCCCTTACACACAAAACACAGAAAGTTAACATGCAGGTACCGAAAGCAATTCAGAAGGCAAATAGTATGTTGGCCTTTATTGTCAGGGGCTGGAGTACAAGAATAAGAAAGTCTTGCTGTAATTGTACAGGATTTGGCGAGACCATACCTGAAGTACTGTGTACGGTTTTGGTCTCCATATCGAAGGAAGGATATACTTGCCTCAGAAGGGGTGCAACAAAGGTTCACTAGATTGATTCCTGGAATGAGACAGTTGTCCAATGAGTTGAGATTGAGTAGATTGGGCCTATACTCCCTGGAGTTTAGAATAATAAGAGGTGATCTCATTGGAATGTATAAGATTCTGAGACTACTTGATTGGATTGATCCTGAGAGGCTGTTGCCCCTGGTTGGAGAGTCTAGAACTGGGGGCATAGTCTAGGTATAAGGGGTTGACCTGAGAACACAGAACATAAGAACATAAGAAATAGGAGCAAGAGTAGGCCATTTGGCTCCTCGAGCTTGCTCCGCAATTCAATAAAATCATGGCTGATTTGATCTTGGCCTCAACTCCATTTTCCTTCCCGTTCCCCATAACCCTTAAATCCCCTATAGTTCAAAAATCTGTCTATCTCCATTTCAAGTATATTCAATTGCCCAGCCTCCACGGCTCATTGGGGTAGAGAATGCCAAAGATTCACAACCCTCTGAGAGAAGAAATTCCTCCTCATCTCCGTTTTAAATGGGCGACCCTTATTCTGAATCTATGCCCTCAGTTCTAGATTCTGCCACAACCTCTCTGCATCTACCCTGTCAAGCCCCCTCAGAATTTTATATGTTTCAATAAAATCACCTCTCATTCTTCTAAACTCCAATGAGTATAGGCCCAACTTGCTCAACCTTTCTTTATAAGACAACCCCTTTATCTCAGGAATCAACCTAGTGAACCATCTCTGAAACTGCCTCCAATGCAAGTATATTCCTTCTGAGATGAGGAAAAATGTCATCACTCAGAGGGTGGTGAATCTTTGGAATTCTCTACCCCAGAGCACTGTTATGGTTCAGTACCTGAGTATATTCAAGACAGAGATCGATAGATTTTTTTTGATATTAAGGGAATCAAGGATTATGGAGATAGTGCAGGAAAGTCGAGTTGAGTTAGAAGATCAGCCACAATCTCATTGAATGGCGGAGCAGGCTCAAGGAGTCGAATGTCCTACTCCTGCTCCTAATTCTTATATTCTTATTGTAGTGTATGGAGAAAGAGTCAGACTGAACACTGTGAGCTCAAAGTAAAGTGTGACGTTAATCTTTTATTGTAGGTCTCTCGAGTGCCTCTCCAACCTGTGAAGCCTTCTTAAATTCCTGAGCTCCCAGGGAATTATGGGATCCCTTGGGACTCCGGGGAATGAGCCCACTGGTGGCTGTACAGAGTATATACAAGTCACATATTATAACAACATTCCCCCCCAAAGTAAATAGGGTAACTATTTACAATGTGAGTTGATCTGGGGCCCTTTTTGCCCTGGTTGATCGTCTCGGTGTGAAAGCTGGTGTTGTTGAATCATTTGTTGGGCCCTCGCTGGGCTGCTGTGTAGCTGGCCTTGCTGGGCTGCCTGGTGTGTTGGATCCTGCAGGGCTGCTGTGGATGATGGTTCTGCTTCGTGGTCAATCGTGGTGTCAGATGCCACTGGTGTGTGTGTTGGGGGATCAAAAAAGGTAGGGTCCAAGGTGGGTTGCTCAGGGTAGTCTGTGAATCTGAGTTTGATTTGGTCCAAGTGTTTCCGGTGAATGAGTCCATTTGAAAGTTTGACCTGAAACACCCTGCTCCCCTCTTTGGCCACGGCAGTGCCGGGAAGCCACTTGGGACCTTGTCCATAATTTAATACAAATACAGGATCATTGACTTCAACCACGCGTGACACATTTGCGCTATCATAGAAACATAGAAACATAGAAAATAGGTGCAGGAGTAGGCCATTCGGCCCTTCTAGCCTGCACCGCCATTCAATGAGTTCATGGCTGAACATTCAACTTCAGTACCCCATTCCTGCTTTCTCGCCATACCCCTTGATCCCTCTAGTAGTAAGGACCTCATCTAACTCCTTTTTGAATATATTTAGTGAATTGGCCTCAACAACTTTCTGTGGTAGAGAATTCCACAGGTTCACCACTCTCTGGGTGAAGAAGTTCCTCCGCATCTCGGTCCTAAATGGCTTACCCCTTATCCTTAGACTGTGACCTCTGGTTCTGGACTTCCCCAACATTGGGAACATTCTTCCTGCATCTAACCTGTCTAACCCCGTCAGAATTTTAAACGTTTCTATGAGGTCCCCTCTCATTCTTCTGAACTCCAGTGAATTCAAGCCCAGTTGATCCAGTCTTTCTTGATAGGTCAGTCCCGCCATCCCGGGAATCAGTCTGGTGAACCTTCGCTGCACTCCCTCAATAGCAAGAATGTCCTTCCTCAGGTTAGGAGACCAAAACTGTACACAATACTCCAGGTGTGGCCTCACCAAGGCCCTGTACAACTGTAGCAACACCTCCCTGCCCCTGTACTCAAATCCCCTGGCTATGAAGGCCAACATGCCATTTGCTTTCTTAACCGCCTGCTGCACCTGCATGCCAACCTTCAATGACTGATGTACCACGACACCCAGGTCTCTTTGCACCTCCCCTTTTCCTAATCTGTCACCATTTAGATAATAGTCTGTCGCTCTGTTTTTACCACCAAAGTGGATAACCTCACATTTATCCACATTATACTTCATCTGCCATGCATTTGCCCACTCACCTAACCTATCCAAGTCGCTCTGCAGCCTCACAGCATCCTCCTCGCAGCTCACACTGCCACCCAACTTAGTGTCATCCGCAAATTTGGAGATACTACATTTAATCCCCTCATCTAAATCATTAATGTACAGTGTAAACAGCTGGGGCCTCAGCACAGAACCTTGCGGTACCCCACTAGTCACTGCCTGCCATCATGGTATGCACTTTGTTCAAGCCACCTGCTCTCTACCTGTTCATGTAGATCAGGGTGAACTAACCAGAGCCTTTTCATGAGCAGTTCAGCAGGTGGGATCCCAGTGAGTGAGTGGGGTCTCGTGCAGTAGCTAAGCAGGACACAGGATAGACGAGTCTGCAGTGAGCCTTCAGTTACCTTTTCAAGCCTTGCTTGATGGTTTGCACTGCTCTCTCTGCCTGACCATTGGACGCTGGTTTAAACGGGGCAGATGTGACATGTTTGATCCTGTAACGGGTCATGAATTCTTTGAACTCAGCACTGGTAAAACATGGCCCATTGTCACTCACCAGAACATCGGGTAAGCCGTGAGTGGCAAACATGGCCCGCAGGCTTTCAGTAGTGGCAGTGGACGTGCTAGCCGACATTATCTCACATTCAATCCACTTGGAGTACGCGTCTACAACCACAAGGAACATTTTACCCAAGAACGGGCCTGCATAGTCGACGTGTACTCTAGACCACGGTTTGGAGGGCCAAGACCATAAACTTAGCGGCGCCACCCTGGGTACATTGCTTAACTGCGAGCATGTATTACATCTGTGAACGCAGGACTCTAAGTCCACATCGATACCGGACCATGACACGTGGGATCTGGCTATCGCTTTCATCATTACAATGCCTGGGTGGGTTCTGTGGAGGTCATTGATGAAGCTATCGCTGCCCTTCTTGGGGACCACTACTCGATTGCCCCACAGAAGGCAGTCTGCCTGTATAGACATTTCACCTTTGCGCCGCTGGAACAGCTTTATCTCTTCCTGCATTGCCACTGGGACCCTGGACCAGCTCCCGTGACGCACATAGCTTTTGACTAGAGATAATAAGGGGTACTGGCTTGTCCAGGGTTTGATCTGCTGGGCAGTGACGGGTGATTGCTCACTCTCAAATGCTTCCATAATCATAGCTAGATCTGCGGGCTGCGCCATTTCCACCCACGTAGTGGGCAATGGCAGTCTACTGCGAGCATTGGCGCAGTTTTCTGTGCCTGGCCTGTGGCGGATGGCATAGTATGCGGACAACGTGAGCGCCCATCTCTGGATGTGGGCCGATGCTTTTATATTTATCCCTTTACTCTCGGAAAACAGGAATATAAGTGGCTTATGGTCAGTTTCCAATTTGAATTTTAGTCTAAACAGGTATTGATGCATTTTCTTTACCCCATAGTCACACGTTAACGCTTCTTTTTCAATCATGCTGTAGGATCTCTCGGCCTTAGACAGATTCCTGGAGGCATAAGCAACTGGTTGCAATTTCCCGAAATCATAAGCATGTTGCAATACACACCCGACGCCATATGACGTCACATGCTAATACCAATCGCTTACATGGATCATACAACGCAAGTAATTTGTTTGAGCATAACAATTTTCTTGCTTTCACAAAGGCATTTTCTTCGCTTTTGCCCGAAACCCATTCGCCCCCTTTTCATAGTAAGACATGTAGTGGTTCTAGCAGTGTGCTGAGACACGGTAAGAAGTTACCAAAGTAGTTCAGGAGTCCCAGAAACGACAGCAGCTCCGTCACGTTCTGTGGCCTCGGTGTGTTCTCAATTGCCTAAATCTTCGCGTTGGTGGGCCTGATGCCGTCCGCCGCAATCCTCCTTCCCAGGGACTCCACTTCAGGCGCCAGGAAAACGCACTTCGAGCGTTGAGTCGACTAAGAACCTACTCCGGGTTCTGCAGGTGCTCGACTGTGTTCCGACCTGTGAGCAAGATGTCGTCCTGGAAGACCACAGTGTGCGGGACCGACTTCAGTAAACTTTCAAAGTTTCTCTGGAATATCGCCGCCGCTGATTGGATTCCAAACGGACATCTGTTATAAACACAAAGACCTTTGTGCGTGTTGATGCAGGTGAGGGCCTTCGATGATTCCTCCAGTTCCTGTGTCATGTAGGCTGAAGTCAGATCCAGCTTCGTGAACGTCTTTCCTCCCGCCAGCGTTGCAAAGAGTTCGTCGGCTTTTGGTAGTTGGTCCTGCAGGGAGAAACGATTGATAGTTACTTTGTAATCGCCACAGATTCTGATGGTGCTGTCTCCCTTGAGGACGGGGACAATGGGATTGGTCCACTCGCTGAACTCGATCGGCGAGATGATGCCCTCTCTTTGTAGCCAGTCTAGCTCGATCTCTACCCTTTCTCTCATCATGTACGGTACTGCTCTCGCCTTGTGATGGATGGGTCGCGCCCCCGGAATTAGGTGGATCTGCACTTTTGCTCCTTGAAATTTCCCAATGCCTGGTTCAAACAGCGAAGGAAATTTGTTTAAGACCTGGGCACACGAAGTGTCGTCAGTGGGCGATAGCGCTCGGATGTTGTCCCAGTTCCAGCGTATCTTTCCCAGCAAGCTCCTGCCGAGCAGTGTGGGACCATCGCCCGATATCATCAAGAGTGGTAGCTTGTGCACCGCTCCATCGTAGGAGAACTTTACGGTAGCACTGCCAATTACAGGAATCAGTTCTTTTGTGTAAGTTCTTAGTTTCGTGCGAATTGGAGTTAAGACTGGCCTTGAGGCATTGTTGCACCACAACCTTTCGAAAGTCTTTTTGCCCATGATGGACTGGCTTGCGCCCGTGTCCAGCTCCATTGACACCAGGAGTCCATTTAGTTCAACATTCAGCATTATCGGGGGACAATTCATGGTGAATGTGTGTACATCATGTACCTCTGCCTCCTCTATCTGAGGCTCTGGTTCATAGTGATCCTCCTCTGCAACCTGGTGGTTTGCAGGTTTAACAGGATTAGCAGCTCGCCTGCACACTCGTTGGAGGTGCCTCATTGTTCCATAGCCATTGCAAATCTATCCTTTGAATCGGCATGAATGGAAACGATGATCACCCCCGCAGCGCCAACAAGGTGTTGATGGCCTTGCATTCATCACCTTTGATGGTGGAGTCTGAGACATCTGCGGACGTGTAGCTGCAGGTACGTGTGACCTGCCCTGTACGTTACGATTCGAAAACAACATCACTTTGTTCACAGTACTTGTAGCAGCACTTGTGTGCTGAGAGATTTGCTTCGTATTGTCACTGGTGGTAATGAATGCCTGGGCTATCGCTATGGCCTTACTCAAGTTTGGGGTCTCGACAGCCAAAAGTTTGCGAAGTATGGTTTCGGGGCCAGTACCAAGTACGAAAAAGTTTCTGAGTATGTGCTCCAAATGTCCTTCAAATTCACAATGTCCTGTAAGGCGTCTTAGCTCGGCGACATAACTCGCCACTTCCTGGCCTTCAGATCTTTTGTAGGTGTAGAACCGGTATCTCGCCATCAGAATGCTTTTCTTCGGGTTCAAATGCTCTCGGACCAGTGTGCACAAATCGTCGTACGATTTCTCCATGGGTTTCGCTGGAGGAGCAGATTCTTCATGAGGACATACGTTGGTGCCCCACAGACGGTGAGGTGGATCGCCCTTCATTTGGCAGAGCTATCTTCCCCATCTAGCTTGTTGGCCATGAAGTATTGATCGAGCCGCTCCACAAAAGTTTCCCAATCATCTCCCTTCGAAACTTTCTCCAGAATGCCCACTATTCTCTGCATCTTTGGGTTCGCTATCTGTATCTCGTTGCCAGTTGTAGTGTATGGAGAAAGAGTCAGACTGAACACTGTGAGTTCAAAGTAAAGTGTGACTTTAGTCTTTTATTGCAGGTCTCCAGAGTGCCTCTCCAACCTGTGAAGCCTTCTTAAATACCTGTGCTCCCAAGAGATTATGGGATCCCTTGTGACTCCGGGGAATGAGCCCTCTGGTGGCTGTACAGAGTAAATACAAGTCCACATATATAAGACTTATGTTCTAATGTTCTTCTTAAATAAGGAGACCAAAACTGTAAGCAGTACTACAGGTGTGGTCTCAGCAATGCCCTGTACAGTTGTAGGAAGACTTCCCTACTTTTATACTCCACCCCCCTTGCAATAAAGGTAAACATTCCATTTGCCTTCCATATATTTGCTTTCCTGCATGCTTAATGTTTGTGTTTCATGATCCCTCTGTACCGCAACATTTTGTAGTCCCTCTCCATTTGAATAATAAATTGCATTTTATTCTTCCTGCTAAAGTGGATAACATCACATTTTCACACATTATCCTCCACCTGCCAGATTTTTGCCGACTCACTTAATCTATCTATGCAGATTCTTTGGGGCCAAAATTACCCCGCTCTATAAGCTCCATTACTGCCTCTAAGAGGCGGGAATGGAGCAGAGAGGTCTAACTGACCGGGGGCAGACGGATGGGCCAACCCGTCCGAAATTGCCCCTGGGCCGGAAGCGGCGGGAACATATTACCACACCACCGTTTTCCCGCCGCATCGGGCAAGCGACGATTCCTTACCGACCGCGGTGACCCGCTTTCTGACCTCTGTGGGAAATTGCACTGCGGGAAATTGCCCTGTGCAAAATTGCCCCGCGGGAGCGGCCTTGCTGCCAGCCGGTGACACTGACAGCACGTTTGTGTCGCGCTGATGTAATCAGTGATACACTGATGAATGGTCAGGGCAGCCGGCCCACTGCAAGGGCACTTTCCCCCCGACAGCCGCCACAATATCCGCATGGACACACAAAACAAACAAGTGCTGAATTTCAATCGGATCTCCGCCCCATGGATTGGGGCGGAGAAAAACGTAAAGAGACAGTAAGTGTGCTCCATTTGGGGCAGAAGGCAATTTCAGCCCCTTTGTGTCCTCCTCACAACTTGCTTTCTCACCTCATCATAGACAATCTCTCAGAATCGAGGAAAACATAGATACATAGAAAATAGGTGCAGGAGTAGGCCATTCAGCCCTTCGAGCCTGCAATGCCATTCAATGAATTCATGGCTGAACATGCAACTTCAGTACCCCATTCCTGCTTTCTCGCCATACCCCTTGATCCCCATAGTAGTAAGGACTACATATAACTCTTTTTTGAACATATTTAGTGAATTGGCCTCAACAACTTTCTGTGGTAGAGAATTCCACAGGTTCACCACTCTCTGGGTGAAGAGGTTTCTCCTCATCTCGGTCCTAAACAGCTTACCACTTATCCTTAGACTGTGACCCCTGGTTCTGGACTTCCCCAACATTGGGAACATTCTTCCTGCATCTAACCTGTCTAAACCCATCAGAATTTTAAACGTTTCTATGAGATCCCCTCTCATTCTTCTGAACTCCAGTGAATACAAGCCCAGTTGATCCAGTTTTTCTTGATATGTCAGTCCTGCTATCCCAGGAATCAGTCTGGTGAACCTGCTGCACTCCCTCAATAGCAAAAATGTCTTTCCTCAAGTTAGGAGACCAAAACTGCACACAATAATCCAGGTGTGGCCTCACCAAGGCCCTGTACAACTGTAGTAACATTTCCCTGCCCCTGCACTCAAATCCACTCGCTATGAAGGCCAACATGCCATTTGCTTTCTTAACCGCCTGCTGTACCTGCATGCCAACCTTCAATGACTGATGTACCATGACACCCAGGTCTCGTTGCACCTCCCCTTTTCCTAATCTGTCACCATTCAGATAATAGTCTGTCTCTCTGTTTTTACAACCAAAGTGGATAACCTCACATTTATCCACATTATACTTCATCTGCCATGCATTTGCCCACTCACCTAACCTATCCAAGTCACTCTGCAGCCTCATAGCATCCTCATCGCAGCTCACACTGCCACCCAACTTAGTGTCATCCACAAATTTGGAGATACTACATTTAATCCCCTCGTCTAAAGCATTAATGTACAATGTAAACAGCTGGGGTTACATTGGCTACCCTCCACTCCATAGGAACTGATCCAGAGTCTATGGAATGTTGGAAAATGACTGTCAATGCATCCGCTATTTCCAAGGCCACCTCCTTAAGTACTCTGGGATGCAGTCCATCAGGCCCTGGGGATTTATCGGCCTTCAATCCCATCAATTTCTCCAACACAATTTCCCAACTAATAAGGATTTCCCTCAGTTCCTCCACCTTACTAGACCCTCTGACCCCTTTTATATCCGGAAGGTTGTTTGTGTCCTCGTTAGTGAATACCGAACCAAAGTACTTGTTCAATTGTTCTGCCATTTCTTTGTTCCTCGTTATGACTTCCCCTGATTCTGACTGCAGGGGACCTACATTTGTCTTTACTAACCTTTTTCTCTTTACATATCTATTACATATCAGACTTGCTTCCACTCCTCAAGTGAGTTCTTTGGTGGCTGAACAGTCCAACATGAGAGCCACAGACACTGTGACAGGTGGGACAGATATTCTTCGAGGGAAGGGGGATGGTGGGACTGATTTGACGCATGCTCCTTCCACTGCCTGTGCCTGACCTCTTCACGCTGATTCGAAGAGCTCAACACCCTCCCAGATGCATTTTTTCCACCAAGGGCAATCTTCAGCCAGAGTCTCCCAGGTGTCAGTGGTGATGTCGCACTTCACCAGGGAGGCTTTAAGGGTGTCCTTGTAATGTTTCTGCTGTCCACCTTTGGCTTGTTTGCCATGAAGGAGCTCCGCATAGAACAATTGCTTAGGGAGTCTCGCGTCTGGCATGCAAACTCTGTGGCCTGCCCAGCGAAGCTGATCGAGTGTGGTTAGTGCTCCAATGCTGGGGATGTTAGCCTGGGAAAGGACACTGATGTTGGTGCGTCTGTCCTTCCAGGGGATTTGCAGGATCTTGCGGAGACATCGTTGGTGATATCCAGCAACTTGATGTGTCTTTTGTACATCGTCCATGCCTCCGATCCATACAGGAGGGCGGGTATTACTACCCTTCTTCCTGGTCTTCGAACACCCTTTTCCTCAGGTGGCCGAAGGCTGCACTGGCGCACCGGAGGCGATGTTGAATCTCCGCATCAATGTCTGCATTTGTTGACAAGGGGCTCCCGAGGTATGGGAAGTGGTCCACATTGTCGAGGGCCACGCCATGAATCTTGATGACTGGGGAGCAGTACTGTGAAATATAGAAACATAGAAAATAGGTGCAGGAGTAGGCCATTTGGCCCTTCGAGCCTGCACCGCCATTCAATAAGATCATGGCTGATCATTCCCTCAGGACCACTTTCCTGCTTTCTCTCCAAACCCCTTGATCCCTTTAGCCATAAGGGCCATATCTAACTCACTCTTGAATATATCCAATGAACTGGCATCAACAACTCTCTGCGGCAGGGAATTCCACAGGTTAACAACTCTCTGAGTGAAGAAGTTTCTCCTCATCTCAGTCCTAAATGGCCTACCGCTTATCCTAAGACTATGTCCCCTGGTTCTGGACTTCCCCAACATCGGGAACATTCTTCCTGCATCTAACCTGTCCAGTCCCATCAGAATCTTATACGTTTCTATGAAATCCCCTCTCATCCTTCTAAACTCCAGTGAATAAAGGCCCAGTTGATCCAGTCTCTCCTCATATGACAGTCCAGCCATCCCTGGAATCAGTCTGGTGAACCTTCGCTGCACTCCCTCAATAGCAAGAACATCCTTCCTCAGATTAAGAGACCAAAACTGAACACAATATTTCAGGTGAGGCCTCACTAAGGCCCTGTACAACTGCAGTAAGACCTCCCTGCTCCTATACTCAAATCCCCTAGCTATGAAGGCTAACATACCATTTGCCTTCTTCAACGCCTGTTGTACCTGCATGCCAACTTTCAATGACTGATGAACCATGACACCCAGGCCTCGTTGCACCTCCCCTTTTCCTAATCTGCCGCCATTCAGATAATATTCTGCCTTCCTGTTTTTGCCCACAAAATGGATAACCTCACATTTATCCACATTATACTGCATCTGCCATGCATTTGCCCACTCACCTAACCTGTCCAAGTCACCCTGCAGCCTTTTAGCATCCTCCTCACAGCCCACACTGCCACCCAGTTTAGTGCCATCTGCAAACTTGGAGATATTACACTCAATTCCTTCATCTAAATCATTAATGTATATTGTAAAGAGCTGGGGTCCCAGCACTGAGCCCTGCAGCACTCTACTAGTCACTGCCTGCCATTCTGAAAAGGGCCCATTTATCCCGACTCTCTGCTTCCTGTCTGCCAACCAGTTCTGTATCCACGTCAGTATATTACCCCCAATACCATGCGCTTTGATTTTGCACACCAATCTCTTGTCAAAAGCCTTTTGAAAGTCCAAATACACCACATCCACTGGTTCGCCCTTGTCCACTCTGCTAGTTACATCCTTAAAAAATTCCAGAAGATTCGTCAAGCATGATTTCCCTTTGATAAATCCATGCTGACTTGGACCGATCCTGTCACTGCTTTCCAAATGCGCAGTTATTTCATCTTTAATAATTGATTCCAACATTTTCCCCACTACTGATGTCAGGCTAACCGGTGTATAATTACCCGCTTTCTTTCTCCCTCCTTTTTTAAAAAGTGGTGTTACATTAGCTACCCTCCAGTCCATAGGAACTGATCCAGAGTCAATAGACTGTTGGAAAATGATCACCAATGCATCCACTATTTCCAGGGCCACTTCCTTAAGTACTCTGGGATGCAGACAATCAGCCCTCAGGGATTTATCGGCCTTCAATCCCATCAATTTCCCTAACACAATTTCCTGCCTAATAAGGATATCCTTCAGTTCATCCTTCTCACTAGACCCACTGTCCCCTAGTACATTCGGAAGGTTATTTGTGTCTTCCTTCGTGAAGACAGAACCAAAGTATTTGTTCAACTGGTCTGCCATTTCTTTGTTCCCCATTATAAATTCACCTGAATCCGACTGCAAGGGACCTACGTTTGTCTTCACTAATCTTTTTCTCTTCACATATTTATAGAAGCTTTTGCAGTCAGTTTTTATGTTCCCTGCAAGCTTCCTCTCATACTCTATTTTCCCCCTCTTAATTTAACCCTTTGTCCTCCTCTGTTGAATTCTAAATTTCTCCCAATCCTCAGGTTTGTTGCTTTTTCTAGCCAATTTATATGCCTCTTCCTTGGATTTAACATTATCCTTAATTTCCCTTGTTAACCACGGGTGAGCCACCTTCCCGTTTTATTTTTACTCCAGACAGGGATGTACAATTGCTGAAGTTTATCCGTGTGATCTTTAAATGTTTGCCATTACTTATCCACCGTCAACCCTTTAAGTATCCTTTGCCAGTCTATTCTAGCCAATTGACGCCTCATACCGTCGAAGTTACCTTTCCTTAAGTTCGGGACCCTAGTTTCCGAATTAACTGTGTCACTCTCCATCTTAATAAAGAATTCTACCATATTATGGTCACTCTTCCCCAAGGGGCCTCGCACAACAAGATTGCTAAATAGTCCCTTCTAATTACACATCACCCAGTCTAGGATGGCCAGCTCTCTAGTTGGTTCCTCGAAATATTGGTCTAAAAAACCATCCCTAATACACTCCAGGAAATCCTCCTCCACCACATTGCTACCAGTTTGTTTAGCTCAGTCAATATGTAGATTAAAGTCACCCATGATAACTGCTGTACCTTTATTGCACACATCCCTTATTTCTTGTTTGATGCTGTCCCCAACCTCACTACTACTGTTTGGTGGTCTGTACACAACTCCCACTAGCATTTTCTGCCCTTTGGAATTCCGCAGCTCCACCCATACCGATTCCACATCATCCAGGCTAATGTCCCTGCTTACGATTGCATTAATTTCCTCTTTAACCAGCAACGCCACCCCGCCTCCTTTTTCTCTCTGCCTATCCTTCCTAAATGTTGAATACCGCTGAATGTTGAGTTCCCAGCCTTGGTCACCCTCAAGCCATGTCTCCGTGATGCCAATTACATCATATCCATTAACTGCTGTCTGCGCAGTTAATTCGTCCACCTTATTCCGAATACTCCTCACATTGAGGCACATAGCCTTCATGCTTGTCTTTTTAACACACTTTGCCCCTTTAGAATTTTGCTGTAATGTGCGGTGAGAACAGGCTGGTGGATGTTTATCTTACGGATGTTAAGCGTAAGGCCCATGCTTTCATATGCCTCGGTGAATACATCGACTATATCCTGGAGTACAGCCTCTGAATGTGCACAGATGCAGACGTCGTCTGCATACTGCAGTTCAACGACAGAGGTTTGGGTGATCTTGGACCTAGTCTGTAGGTGACGTAGATTAAGCAGCTTCCCACTAGTTCTGTAGTTTAGCTCCACTCCAGCGGGGAGCTTGTTGATAGTGAAGTGGAGCATGGCAGCGAGGAAGATTGAGAAGAGGGTTGGAGCGATGACGCAGTCCTGTTTGACCCCGGTCCGGACGTGGAATGGGTCTGTAATGGATCCGCCAGTAAGGATCATGGCCTGTATGTCACCATGGAGCAGGCGAAGGATGTTGACAAACTTTCAGGGGCATCCAAAAGGGAGGAGGGTGCTCCATAAGCTCTCACGGTTGACAGTGTCAAAGGCCTTTATAAGATCGAAAAAGGCCATGTATAAGGGCTGGCGCTGCTCCCTGCATTTTTCCTGCAGTTATCGTGCTGTAAAGATCATGTCCGTTGTTCCCCGTAGGGGATGAAATCCGCACTTTGACTCCGGGAGAAGACGGTTGAGGAGAACTATAGCGACAACCTTCCCAGTGGCCGATAGCAGGGAGATTCCCCTGTAGTTGCCGCAGTCGGACTTGTCCCCCTTTTTAAAGATGGACACGATCACTGCATCTCTGAGATCTCCCGGCATGCTCTCCTCCCTCCAAATGAGAGAGATGAGGCCATGTATCCGCGCCAACAGCACCTCTCCACCATATTTTAGCGCCTCAGCAGGAATTCCATCCACACCCGTAGCCTTATTATCTTTGAGCTTTGTCTATCTCGTGCAACGTTGGGGTTTCACTGAGGTGGTGGCGGGTAGCATGCTGCAGGATGGAGTTGAGAACACTCGAGTCAAAGGCAGAGTCTCGATTGAGGAGATCTTCAAAGTGCTCCTTCCAGCGGACCCTGACAGCCTCGGTGTCCTTGATGTGTGTTTCCCTGTTCTTGGCCAGGAGTGGGATGAGGCCTTGGGAGTTTGGACCGTAGGTGGTCTTGACTGCAATGAAGAATCCTGGTGTGTCATGGCTGTCAGCTAGTTGTTGTATCACCTGCGCTTTCTCCATCCACCACCTGTTCTTTAGGTCCCGGGTTTTTTGTTGGACCTCAGCCTTGAGCCGTTTGTAACGTTGCTTTGTAGCTCCCGAGTTGGGTTGTTGCTTGAGGCTCAGAAATGCTCTGCGCTTACGATCTATTAGCTCTTGGATCTCCTGATCGTTTTCATCAAACCAGTCCTAATGCTTTTTGGTTGAGCAACCAAGTGTCTCTTCACAGGCACTGGTTATGGAGACCTTCTCCTTCAGCGGCATTCGGACCTGCTCTCCCCCACGAGCCCCACAGGCTTACCTCACACTCCCGACGGGACGTGGCCAACTCAGCTGCTCCACCTGATCCCCGATGACGCCCGGCGAGTCCAGTGAGCCTCCGACCACAGGTTTGGGCCTACCTCACGCTCCCCATTGGACGTGGACTCCCTCCAGCGATGATCGGGTCTCCCTAGCGGCGATCGGGCCTCCTCCAGCGGAGATCGGGCCTCCTCCAGTGACGGTGGTTGGGCCTCTCCTCCTCGGCGGCGATTGAGCCTTCTCCTCTTCGGTGACGACGGCTGACCTCACCTCCTCCTATGGCAGCGGTTGGACCACACCTCCTCCTTTGGCGGTAGCTGGACCTCACCTCCTCTGTGGTGATTGGGCCTCCTCACGACCGAACCTCTCCTTCCCCACCAATGATCTGGCCTCTTCTCCCCCAGCACATGGTGAGTACCATGGCTATGACCATCCTGACCTTCCACACTGAACTCCAGCGGACTGCTGACCCTCTCAATGCCTACCCCCAACCAAGCAACAGACCACCTACCATCAAGGGCGCTACTCAGCGCCGAGCTTGCAGCCAACATTTTGCCATAGACAATTAGACTCATACAGCAGTGTCTGGTCTCCAGTCATCTTGGACCCCCTTGTCACTGGACCAAGACCTTTCTCACCTATCTTTGTATCATCAGCAAATTTGGCAAAAGTACACTCGGCCCCTTCATCGAAGACATTGATAAGATTGTAAATAGTTGAGGCCCCAGTACTGATCCCTGTGACACCCCACTAGTTACAGTTTTCCAACCGAAAATGACCCATTTATCCTGACTATGTTTTCCGTTCGTTAGCCAATCCTCTACCCATGTTAATATATTACTCCAACCCCCTGAACTCTTATCTTGTGCAGCTACCTTTTATGTGGCACCTTATCGAATGCCTTCTGGAAATCCAAATACATGACATCTACTGGTTCCCCTTTATCCACCCTGTTCATTACATCCTCAAAGAATTCTAGCAAATTCATCAAACACGAGTTCCCTTTCTTAAAGCCACGCTGGCTCTGATTGATTGTATCATGATTTTCTAAATGTCCTGCTATTACTTCCTTAATAATGGACTCCAGGAAGATGTTTGGAGAACTGGTCTATTGTTTTCTGCTTTCTGTCTCCCTCCTTTTTTGAATAGGGGTGTTACATTTGCAGTTTTGCAATCTGCTGGGACCTCTCCAGAATCCAGGGAATTTTGGTAGATTACAACCAATGCATCCACGATCCCTGCAGTCACTACTTTTAAGACCCTAGAATGCAGGCCAACAGGTCCAGGGGACTTGTTCACCTTTAGTCCCATTAGTTTGCCTTGTACAAAATACAAAAGACCAATACAAAATATTTGTTCAAAGTCTCTGCCGTTTCCCCACTCTCATCCTCTAAGGGACCAACATTTACTTTAGCTACTCTCATCCTTTTTATATACCTGCAGAAGCTCTTACTGTCTATTTTTCTATTTCTTGCTAGTTTGCTCTCATAATCTATTCTCCCTCTTTATTATTTTTTTAGTCATCCTTTGCTGGTTTCTAAAAAATTCCTAATCCTCTGGCCTACCACTAATCTTCGCAATATTGTATGCCTTTGTTTTCAATTTGATACCATCCTTAACTTCCTTACTTAGCCATGAATGGTTCATCCTTCTCTTAGAGTCTTTGTTTCTCACTGGAATATATCTTTGCTGAGAGTTATGAAATATCTCCTTAAATTTCTGCCACTGCTTATCTACCATCTTACCCTTTAATCTATTTTTAACTTTAGGCAACTCTGTCTTCATATCTTTGTAATTGCCTTTATTTAAGTGCAGGACTCTAGTTTGAGACCCAAGTTTCTCATCCTCAAACTGAATTTGAAATTCTAACATGCAATGATGACTCTTCCCAAGAAGATCCTTTACTATGAGATCATTAACTAATATACCGACCAAACTTTTGTTATGCCCCTCCAGCGCTGATGTGCAATGGCTGATTTATTGCCCCTGTCAGCTCTTCCCATTACACAGTACCAGATCTAAAATAGCCTGCTCCCTGATTGGTTCCACAATGTATTGTTCCAAGAAACCATCCTGCATACACTCTATGAACTCAAGGCTACCTTTGCCAATTTGATTTGTTCAATCTATATGAAGATTAAAATCACCCATGATTATTGCAGTACCTTTCGTACAAGCCCCCATTATTTCTTGATTTATACTGTGTCCTACAGTGTAGCTACTGTTAGGGGGTCTATAGACTACTCCCACCAGTGACTTCTTTCTCTTATTGTTTCTCATCTCCACTGAAACTGATTCTACATCTTGATCTTCTAAGCCAGTATCATTTCTCACTACTGAACTGATCTCATCTTTTACTAACAGAGCTACCCCACCTCCCTTTCCTTTCTGCCTCTACTTCTGAAATGTCAAATTCAGTTCCCAGCCTGGGTCACCTTACAACAACGTCTCTGTAATTGCTATCAGATCATACCCATTTATTTCTAGTTGTGCCGTCAACTCATCTATCTTGTTACGAATGGTGTGTGCATTCAGATAAAGAGCTTTTAAATTTGTCTTTTTACCATTTTTCCTTACGCTGACTCTACTTTCTGGTGCATTCTTATATGTGAATCTTTGGAATTTTCTGCCCCAGAGGGCTGTGGATGCTCATTCATTGAGTATATTCACGGCTGAGATCAATAGATTTTTGGGCTCCTTGATGCCACACTCGGTGGGGTAGATTGGTGGTGTGCACGGTGCTGCCTTAATGTCAAGGACCTCACCTCTGGAATTCAACTCTATTGTCCGTGTTTGGACTAAGACTGTAATGAGATCGAGAGCCAAGTGATCCTGGTGGAACCCAAACAGAGCATCGGTGAGCAGATTAATGGTATGTAAATGCTGCTTGATAGCACTGTTATTGACACCTTCCATCACTTTACTGACGATTGAGAGTAGACAGATGAAGCAGTAATTGGCTGCATTGGATGTGTTCTGCTATTTGTGGACAGGACATACCTGGGCAATTTTCCACATTGTTGGGTAGATGCCAAGGTGTAGAAATTGCCCCCAGCCCGAAACGGGGCGCACGCACCCTGTTTGAATGGATTTTACCGCAGCTGCAGTTCAGGTCGCCTCTTGAGCGACATTCAGCTCTTTGTCCGGAAGCCGCTCTTAATGGGGGTGGTAACAACACTTGAGGGGCGGAGACGCGGCGGTGGCAACACATGAGGGACGGAAGTTGGGGGCAGTGCGGAGTGACCATCGCGATGACGTCATCACGCCGCTGTGTCACCATGGCTCTCCTTTTCACTTAAAGGTCGCGATTTAAAAACTTCGGCCCACTGGGCCACCAGGGAGAGTTTCAGCCGGGCCAGTAGCCTGGCACCCAAGAGGGGGTGCCAGGCTGCCTGTTGGCGGCCCAGCTGATCCTGGGGGTATAATTATCGGGCCGACATGGCAGTTGGCTGACAAAAAAAAACATGGTGGCAGCAGCAGTGCATCCTCCCCTTTAAGGGAAGCCTCACCACCATTTCAGAAGGCCACAGCCTCACTGGACCACTGGGATGGGTCGAAGATCTTCAGAGGGGAATGTCGCCGTCGGTGGGGTAGATTGGTGGTGTGTACGGTGATGACGCGCTTACCACAGATCGGCAACAGCAGAGCGGTGGGGGAGGATCAGGGCACTGCCGCGAAACCTTGGGAGGGCAATTGAGCTAGCAGCAGCCATTCTACGAAAAGTCCCCCCCCCCCCACCCCCCCCAGTATTGTAGCTGTATTGAAACAGCAAAAATCTTCAGCATGACATCCGGGATGTAGTTGGGGCCCACAGCCTTTGCTGTATCCAATGTGCTCAGCCGTTTCTTGATTTCACATGGAATGAATCAAATTGGCCGAAGACTGGCTTCTGTGATGGTGGGGAACTCAGAAGGAGGTCAATATGGATCATCCAATCAGCACTTCTGGCTGAAGATGGTTGCAAACACTTCAGCCTTGTCTTTTGCTCTCGTGTGCTGGTCTCCTCATCATTGAGGATGGGGATATTCATGGTTAGTTTTTTTAATTGCTTGTTTTTTAATTAGTTGTTTAATTGCCCACCATCATTCATGACTGTCTTCATAACTTCAGAACTTTTTAAGCAAGTGTCGGGGTAGGAAAGAACAAAAGGGAATCTGCAATAGGATGGAAGGCAGAAGAGATTTGGGGCTAGAACCTCCACTTTTGAGCTTATCGCCCAAAAATGGGCATTATTTCCGGCGTGGTAAAAAAGGGTTTTCAGGTCGCCGGCTTCTCGCCCATTCTCAAAACACCTAGTTTACATTTTTGAAAATGGGTGTTACCGTGAGCGATATCAAATGGGCGGTAGCGTTAAATTTTTTTGACCTTCTGCCATAAAGTGTTGCTGTCCTTAGCAACGGCATGGCAACGCTCGATTCCCGTGATTCAGGAGGTCAACGGTCATCATGACATACGCAGAAGAGGAGACAGAGAGAGAGGGAGCTCAGAAGCACTGAAAGTGTGTGTGGCTGTGATGTGTGCTTGTCTGGCTGTTGTAGGAGGCACGACAGAGATTCACCAGTAGCAAGCACTACTAAGCACCAACAACATAGTTGGCACCGAGTTTTTGTCCAACAAATGAGATATAACATGGAAGGGATAGAGGAGGCCCTGGAGCTGGTAGCCAGGAACACTAGTGGCAGAGGGCTCCCAGTGGTCCCCGAGCACGGCACTCCACCCCTAGGTTCCGCACCACCACTGCGAATGACAGATGAGAGCAAGGACCAAGATCCTGCTTCTGCATCAGAGAATGTTGCCCCCTCGGCAGCCCCCGCTCCCATACCCTTGCACCTAACGCATCTGCCTTCATCCCCCCCAATGAGGCACCGCCTGAGGAGCTCCTCGACCAGGTGCCATGGAGCGAGGAGGGGAAGGGATAGAGGTGGGGGGAAAAAGAGAGGGGGGAAGGAAAGTGAGGTGCATGTGCGTAGGTGATGGCTGTGTTATATTTCCATCTGGGTGTATGCAACTTGTTGCAATGTATGGGGGCTGGGACCACGCTCCTGCTTTGCCTTTGTATTCTGTGATGTATCATGTTGACCATGTGATTTATGTCAATGGTGGAAAAAGTGGGATGTGGGAGGGGGGTTGGGTGTTATTGGCTTTGTCACTTATCGTTTCAGACCAATGTTGGTATTAAACTTTTGTTATTGAACATAACCCTGTTGCGCATTGTCTCAAATAACTGGACCGTTACATACTGGTGATTCCTTACCATGAAAGGGTTAAATACGACTTTACATCAATCAACGTAAACTTTAACTGGCACCAAGATGATGGGCACCATTGATGTCTGAGCTGCACACACACAGCAGTGTGTCAGCATTGTCACTCACATCAGCGCTCTTTTCGGCAAATCTTTCCGATATCAGCTCCTCACGTAAGAGTGGGATTTAACAAATGCCAGCCACACCGCTGGCATCCGTCCCGGTTAGTTTCACGTTTTGTGGGTGGTTTTTTGAGCGGGCGATATTCTGGGCAATATGTGTGCGAGATGGTGAAATTGACGGTGGGCGATCTCCATGGCCGCTAATTTGGGTAAATATGCTCTTTACGACAAAAAACCGTCGCCAGGCGTTATTATTGAATCTTGACGTTAAGTCCGTGAGGAAAGTAAATTTGGGCAATAATATGGGCATTGAAATCGCCCATTCTGCTGATTCCGCCCCAAAAAAGTGGACCGGCAGTAATATTTTTTCTCGCCGTTAAGCACATGGGGAAAATAACCAATAAGTCTCCTAAAAAAGCCCATCAGTTTCCATTTTGTGCCAAAATGGGCAATATCTGGGTGTTATACGTCATTTCAGCGGTTAAATGGGCATTAAGCAGGCAAAAAAAGGAGAGGTTCTAACCCATAGAGACAAAAGGGATGATGGTGCAAGACAAAAGGAGACAGTAATGGGCAAGTTCAGAAAATAGATGAATCTGCATAGGGTGTAAATGGAAATGGCAGAAGAAAAGCCTACACTTGCTTAAAAATCTGTTACATTTCTTACTTTTTCCAGTTCAGACGAAGGGTCATAGACCTGAAACACCTACCTTGCATACTTTTCACATAATTATGCAATGCCATATAATAAACTGTGTATATACAACTTGTGCACATACAAATTAGGTATTGTCCCCACCCTTTCAAATCTACCGTCATCACCCCTCTCCTCAAAATAACTAACCTTGGTCCCTCTGTCCGTGCAAACTACCACCCCATCTCCAACCTCCCTTTTCTCTCCAAAGTCCTTGAACGTGCCACTGCCTCCCAAATCCGTGATCAATTTTCCTGGGACTCTGGGTTTCAATCCATCCAATCAGGTTTCCACCCCTGCCACAGTACTGAAACAGCCCTTATCAAAGTCACCAATTCTATCCAATATAACTGCAGTAAACCAACCCTCCTCATCCTTCTCAATCTGTCTGCAGTCTTTGACACAGTTGACTACATCACCCTCCTCCAAAGCCACTCCTCCATCATTCAGTTGGGTGAGACTGCCCTCGCCTGGTTCCAGTCTTATCTATCCATTCATAGACAGAGAATCACCTGCAATGGCTTCTCATTCCACTCCCGCACCGTTACCTCTGGTTTTCCCCCAAGGATGTATCTTTGACCCCCTCCAATGTGGCATCTACATGCTACCCCTCAGTGACATCATCTGATTCCACATGTACGCTGACGACACCCAGCTCTACCTCAACACCACTTCTCTTGACTCCTCTGTCTCTAATTTGTCACTGCTTGTCTGACTTATGGTACTGGATGTACAGAAACTTCCTCCAACTAAATATTGGGAAGACCGAAGTCATTGTTTTCGATCCCCACCACAAACTCTGTTCCCTAGCTGAGATGAGCTTCCAACAACATACCCACTCCATCACCAGGACCGCATACTTGCACTTCCATAACATTGCCTGACTCCACCCCTGCCTCAACTCATCTATTGCTGAAACCTTTATCCATGCCTTTGTTACCTCTAGACTTGACTATTCCAAGCTCTCCTGGCTAGCCTCCATAAACTTGAACTCATCCAAAACTTTGCTGCCTGTATCCTAACTTGCACTAACACCCCTGTGCTCACTGACCTGGATTGGCTCCCAATCTGGCAACATCTCAATTTTAAAATTCTCATCCTTGCTTTCAAATTCCTCCATGGTCCCATTCCTTCCCTATCTCTGTAACCTCCTCCAGCCCTACAACCCTCCAAGATCTCTGCACTCCTCCAATTCTGGACTCTTGCACATCCCAATTTTAATTATTTCATCTTTGCGGTCGTGCTTCAGCTGCCGAGGCCTTTGTTCTGGAATTACTTCTCTAAACCTCTCCGCCTCTCTACCGCTCTCTACCTTAAAACCTACCTCTTTGATCAAGCTTTTGGTCACCTGCCGAAATATCTCATGTGGCTCGGTGTCAAATTTTGCTTGTTAAGGCTCCTGTGAAGTGCCATGAAATGTTTTACTAAGTTAAAGGTGCTATATAAATTCAAGTTGTTGTTATTGTAAATGAAAAAATACCCATTTGGTGGGCACTTACACGTATAAGCATCAGCTTTTGATTATTTGCTCCGATTAACACTTGCACACAGGCAGTGGGCAAATACTGGCCAAAACAACATTAATTTTAATGTACGACAGAAATGGTAGTGCAGGTCTGAAAGAGTTCAAAGATATTTATATAACAGCTCTGTTTTTCTTTAATGTTACCTTCTATCTTGTGTATCCTCAGGGTACTTGGGCACACAGTTAGACCTGTTTTTGAGGTGGGAACGCTGTGTTCTCTTGGAATTTTCTCATTTTCAAGAGAACCAGCATCAATCAACTTTTGACGTTTTCTTGAGGAAAGTGCAACTGCATTAAATGAACAGAATTATGTGCTTTTAAGATTATACCTAATGGCTGTATGCAGTCACGTTTTCATTTGTGTGCGCTTGTATTCCATTCCACAACTGTAGAAAACCTTGCTTACCAACTTTCACATATACCAGTTTGGTTGTGTAATGGAACGGTGAAGGAGATTGTTATTTTGAGGTAAACACATTCAAGTTTCCTTTGCATGCAGTCCAACATCACAAATCCAAAAGACAGTGTTTCAAACAGACCAGAAATCCAATGTTCACATGTCCATTTTTAGATATATTTATAATATATATATATAGTATGAAAGTACTGTGCACATATTTACATTCTACAATTAATCTGGTATTGTATATAAATAACAAAGACATTTTTGTGTTATTGCAGTGTGCATATATTTTTGATTATTCTTCCAAAGAAATCATGGTGCTTGGTCCCAACCAGTTCAAATTCATGGCACTGAATTCTGTTCTGAAATTATTGCCTCAAAATACTACAATAAGTAGAGATGAAAAGAAAAACCACGAAATTTGAGATAATAAACAGGACTGAGATCAAATAGATTTTTGTCAGAAACATAGAAACATAGAAAATAGGTGCAGGAGTAGGCCATTCAGCCCTTCTAGCCTGCACTGCCATTCAATGAGTTCATGGCTGAACATGCAACTTCAGTACCCCCTTCCTGCTTTCTCGCCATACTCCTTGATCCCCCTAGTAGCAAGGACTTCATCTATAGATAAGAGTATTAAAGGATATAAAGTAAAGGCTGATAAATGGAGTTGAGGTAAAGATCAGCTATGATCCAATTGACTGGTGAAATGGGCTGGAAGGCTGAATGGCCGATTCCTAATTCTATGTTCCCAACATGCACTCTCAGTAAGGATCATTGGGTAGAGATCAGGAGCAGTCCTGGCTGATTGTTCCCTCCCTAGATTAGATGAACAATTGATGGGTCAGAGGAAAAAGTAGCGAAATGGGATTAAAGTAGAAAACGCTGATGTGGAGCTAGCACTAGGTCAGGAACAATGGGCCACATCACATCCTTCTCTGCTGATAATTATATGATTTTAGCCCAGGGGTACTATCTTAGCTGAAATTAGCTAATTCACGATAGACCAGTGACGAAATGTGAAGGCTTCTTTTCTGTGAGGCTCAGTGTTATGTATGGAGAAAGAGTCAGACTGAACACTGTGAGCTCAAAGTAAAGTGTGACCGTAGTCTTTTATTGCAGGTCTCCAGAGTGCCTCTCCAACCTGTGAGGCCTCCTTAAATACCTGTGCTCCCAAGGGATTATGGGATCCCTTAGGACTCTAGGGGATGAGCCCTTTGGTGGCTGTAAAGAGTAAATACAAGTTTACATATATAACAACACTCCCCCCCCCCCAAAGTCAATAGTGTAACTATTTACAATGTGAGTCGATCTGGGGCTCTTCTTGCCCTGGTTGATCGTCTCGGTGTGAAAGCTGGTGTTGTTGAATCATTTGTTGGGCCCTCGCTGGGGGGCTGTGCAGCTGGCCTTGCTGGGCTGTCTGGTGTGTTGGGTCCTGCTGGACTGCTGTGGATGATGGGTTCTGCTTTGTGGTCAACCGTGGTGTCGGTTGCCACTGGTGTGTATATTGGGGGATCAAAAAAGGTAGGGTCCAAGGTGGGTTGCTCAGGATAGTCCGTGAATCTGAGTTTGATTTGGTCCAAGTGTTTCCGGTGAATTAATCCATTTGAAAGTTTGACCCGAAACACCCTGCTCCCCTCTTTGGCCACGACAGTGCTGGGAAGCCAGTTGGGACATTGTCCATAATTCAATACAAATACAGGATCATTGATTTCAAGCTCAGGTGACACATTTGCGCTATCATGGTATGCACTTGGTAAAGCCACCTGATCTCTACCTGTTCATGTAGATCAGGGTGAACAAACGAGAGCTTTGTCTTAAGTGCTGTTTTCATGGGCAGTTCAGCAGGTGGGATCCCAGTGAGCAAGTGGGGTCTCATGCGGTAGCGAAACAGGACTCGGGATAGGCGAGTCTGCAGCAGGCCTTCAGTTACCCTCTTCAAGCCTTGCTTGATGGTTTGCATTGCTCTCTCTGCCTGACCATTGGATGCTGGTTTAAATGGGGCAGATGTGACATGTTTGATCCTGTTACGGGTCATGAATTCTTTGAACTCAGCACTGGTAAAACATGGCCCATTGTCGCTCACCAGGACATCGGTAGGCCGTGTGTGGCAAACATGACCCGCAGGCTTTCAGTAGTGGCAGCGGACGTGCTAGCCGACATTATCTCACAATCAATGCACTTGGAGTACGCATCTACAACCACAAGGAACATTTTACCCAAGAACGGGCCTCCATAGTCAATGTGTACCCTAGACCACGGTTTGGAGGGCCAAGACCATAAACTTAGCAGCGCCTCCCTGGGTACATTGCTTAACAGCGAACATGTATTACATCTGTGAACGCAGGACTCTAAGTCCGCATCGATACCGGACCACCACACGTGGGATCTGGCTATCGCTTTCATCATTACGATGCCTGGGTGGGTACTGTGGAGGTCATTGATGAAGGTGTCTCTGCCATTCTTGGGGATCACTACTCGATTGCCCCACAGAAGGCAGTCTGCCTGTATATACATTTCACCTTTATGCCGTTCAAACGGCTTTATCTCTTCCTGCATTTCCACTGGGACACTGGACCAGCTCCCGTGAAGCACATAGCTTTTGAGTAGGGATAATAAAGGGTCCTGGCTCGTCCAGGTTTTGATCTGCCGGGCAGTGACGGGTGATTTCTCACTCTCAAATGCTTCCATAACCATGGCTAGATCTGCGCCATTTCCATCCCCGTGGTGGGCAATGGCAGCCTACTGGGAGCATCGGTGCAGTTTTCTGTGCCTGGCCTGTGGCGGATGGCATAGTTGTATGCGGACAACGTGAGCGCCCATCTCTGGATGCGGGCCAAAGCATTTGTATTTATCCCTTTACCCTCGGAAAACAGGGATATGAGTGGCTTATGGTCAGTTTCCAATTCGAATTTTGGCCCAAACAGGTATTGGTGCATTTTCTTTACCTCATAGACACACGCTAACGCTTCGTTCTCAATCATGCTGTAGGCTCTATCAGCCTTAGACAGGCTCCTGGATGCATAAGCAACCGGTTGCAGTTTCCTGAAATCATTAGCTTGTTGCAATACCAACCCGACACCATATAACGACGCATCACATGCTAGTACCAAACGCTTACATGGATCATACACAAGCAATTTGTTTGAGCATAACAATTTTCTTGCTTTTACAAAGGCATTTTCTTGGCTTTTGCCCCAAACCCATTCGTCCCCTTTTCGTAGTAAGACATGCAGTGGTTCTAACAGTATGCTGAGACCCGGTAAGAAGTTACCAAAGTAGTTCAAGAGTCCCAGAAACGACTGCAGCTCCGTCACATTCTATGGCCTCGGTGTGTTCTTGATTGCCTCCGTCTATGCGTTGGTGGGCCTGATGCCATTCGCCGCAACTCTCCTTCCCAAGAACTCCACTTCAGGCGCCAGAAAAATACACTTCGCGATTTTTAACCTGAGCCCCACGCAGTTCAGTCGACTAAGAACCTCCTCCAGTGTCTGCAGATGCTCGGCTATGTTCTGACCTGTGACCAAGATGTCGTCCTGGAAGACCACGGTGTGCAGGACTGACTTCTATAAGCTTTCCATGTTTCTCTGGAATATCGCCACCACTGATCGAATTCCAAATGGGCATCTGATATAAATAAAAAGACCTTTGTGCATGTTGATGCAGGTGAGGCCCTTCGATGATTCCTCCAATTCCTGCGTCATGTAGGCTGAAGTCAGATCCAGCTTTGTGAACGTCTTTCCTCCCGCCAGCGTTGCAAAGAGGTCGTCGGTCTTTGGTAGTGGGTATTGGTCCTGCAGAGAGAAACGATTGATAGAAACTTTGTAATCGCCACAGATTCTGATGGTGCCGTCTCCCTTGAGGACAGGAATGATCGGGCTGGCCCACTCGTTGAACTCGATCGGTGAGATGATGCCCTCTCATTGCAGCCGATCTAGCTTGATCTCTACCCTTTCTCTCATCATGTATGGTACTGCTCTCGCCTTGTGATGGATGCACCCCCGGAATTATGTCGATCTGCACTTTTGCTCTTTGCAATTTCCCAATGCCTAGTTCAAACAGCGAAGGGAACTTGTTTAAGACCTGGGCATTCGAAGTGTCTTCAGCGGGCAATAGCGCTCGGATGTCGTCCCATTTCCACTTTGGTGGTAAAAACAGAGAGACAGACTATTATCTGAATGGTGACAGATTAGGAAAAGGGGAGGTGCAAAGAGACCTGGGTGTCATGGTACATCAGTCATTGAAGGTTGGCATGCAGGTGCAGCAGGCGGTTAAGAAAGCAAATGGCATGTTGGCCTTCATAGCAAGGGGATTTGAGTACAGGGGCAGGGAGGTGTTGCTACAGTTGTACAGGGCATTGGTGAGGCCACACCTGGAGTATTGTGTACAGTTTTGGTCTCCTAACCTGAGGAAGGACATTCTTGCTATTGAGGGAGTGCAGCGAAGGTTCACCAGACTGATTCCCGGGATGGCGGGACTGACCTATCAAGAAAGACTGGATCAACTGGGCTTGTATTCACTGGAGTTCAGAAGAATGAGAGGGGACCTCATAGAAACATATAAAATTCTGACGGGGTTAGACAGGTTAGATGCAGGAAGAATGTTCCCAATGTTGGGGAAGTCCAGAACCAGGGGTCACAGTCTAAGGATAAGGGGTAAGCCATTTAGGACCGAGATGCGGAGGAACTTCTTCACCCAGAGAGTGGTGAACCTGTGGAATTCTCTACCACAGAAAGTTGTTGAGGCCAATTCACTAAATATATTCAAAAAGGAGTTAGATGAGGTCCTTACTGCTAGGGGGATCAAGGGGTATGGCGAGAAAGCAGGAATGGGGTACTGAAGTTGAATGTTCAGCCATGAACTCATTGAATGGCGGTGCAGGCTAGAAGGGCCGAATGGCCTACTCCTGCACCTATTTTCTATGTTTCTATGTTTCTATGTTTCCAGCGTATCTTTCCCAGCCAGCTCCCGCCGAGCAGCGTGGAACCATCGCCCGGTACCACCCAGAATGGTAGCTTATGCACTGCTCCATGATAGGAGACCTTTACGGTAGCACTGCCAATTATGGGAATCAGTTATTTTGTGTAAGTTCTTAGTTTCATATGAATGGGAGTTAAGGCTGGCCTTGAGGCCTTGCTGCACCACAATTTATCGAAAGTCTTTTTGCCCATGATGGACTGGCTCGTGCCCCTGTCCAGTTCCATTGACACCGGGAGTCCATTTAGTTCAACATTCAGCATTATCAGGGGACAATTCGTGGTGAATGTGTGCACCCCATGTACCTCTGTCTACTCGGTCTGAGGCTTTGGTTCGTCATGATCCTTGGTGGATCTGTCCTCCTCTGCATCATGGTAATTTGCAGGTTTAACAGGAATAGCAGCTCGCCTGCACATACATTGGAGGTGTCCCATTGTTCCACAGCCCTTGCAAACATACCCTTTGAATCGGCATGAATGGAAACGATGATCACCCCCACAGCACCAACAAGGTGTTAATGGCCTTGCATTCATCACCCTTGATGGTGGACTCTGAGACATCTGCGGATGTGCAGCTGCAGGCATGTGTGACCTGCCCTGTACATTGCAATTCGAAAACAACATCACTTTGTTCACAGTACTTGTAGCAGCACTTCTGTGCTGAGAGATTTGCTTTGTATTGTCACTGGTGGCAATGAACGCCTGGGCTATCGCTATGGCCTTACTCAATGTTGGGGTCTCTATAGTCAAAAGTTTGCGAAGTGTGGCCAATGCCAAGTACAAAAAAGTCTCTGAGCATGTGCTCCAAATGTCCTTCAAATTCGCAATGTCCTGCACGGCGTCTAAGCTCGGCGACATAACTCGCCACTTCCTGGCCTTCAGATCTTTTGTCGGTGTAGAAACGGTACCTCGCCATCAGAATGCTTTCCTTCGGATTCAACTGCTCTCGGACTAATGTGCACAAATCATTGTACGATTTCTCCGTGGGTTTCGCTGGAGTGAGCAGATTCTTCGTGAGCCGATACCTTGGTGCCCCACAGACAGTGAGGAGGATCGCCTTTTGTTTGGCAGCGTTCTCGTCCCCCTCTAGCTCGTTGGTCACGAAGTATTGCTTGAGTCACTCCACAAAAGTTTCCCAATCATCTCCCTCTGAGAATTTCTCCAGGATGCCCACAATTCTCTGCATCTTTGGGTTCGCTTATCTGTATCTCGTCGCCAGTTGTTATGTATGGAGAAAGAGTCAGACTGAACACTGTGAGCTCAAAGTAAAGTGTGACCGTCTTTTATTGCAGGTCTCCAGAGTGCCTCTCCAACCTGTGAGGCCTCCTTAAAAACCTGTGCCCCAAGGGATTATGGGACCCCTTGGGACTCCAGGGGATGAGCCCTTTGGTGGCTGTAAAGAGTAAATACAAGTTTACATATATAACACGCAGCGTCACAGCACGTGGTAAATTTAAGATGTCAGTGGAAACTCACACCTTTAAAGGTTTAAAGTTTTATACGATTCTTCTCCACAGAGCAGAGAAGGTTGAGAGGAGATTTGACAGAGGTGTTCAAAATTATGAGGGATCTAGACAAAGTAGATAGAGAGAAACTGTTCCCATTGACGGAAGGGTCGAGAACAAGAGGACACAGATTTAATGTGATTGGCAGAAGAACCAAAGGCGACATGAGGAAAAACTTTTTCACACAGCGAATGGTTAGGATCTGGAATGCACTGGCTGAAAGGGTGGTGGAGGCAGATTCAATTGTGGCTTTCAAAAGGGAATTCGATAAGTACATGAAGGAAAATTTTTTGCAGGGCTATGGGGAAAGAGCGGGGAGTGGGACTAGTTGAAGTGCTGTGCAGAGAGCCAGCACGGGCTCGATGGGCTGAATGGCCTCCTTTTGTGCTGTAACCATTCTATGATTTCCAGTACTCACAATCATGACTATTTTGAGATCTTGAATCCTCAGTTAATTCTACAAGTCTTGTGATAAAACCATTAAATTGGCAGCAATCTTTTAAAACATATGCACTTTTTGGCTTCTCCGAAGACCTACGGAGGTAACAGAACCACCAGCCAATGTTACTACGCAATGCAGACCAAAAGATCTTAGATTTGATTTTGGTTGGTGCTGAGCAAGCTGATCTCAGTCAAAATGATGGGTAGGACCTTTACACTGCACGGTCCAAGAGTGAGTGGAGTGAAAGGCAAAACTGCAGCATAACACTGTGTACTTCACTCCCTGCTATTATTTACCACCTGTATCAGAACAATACAAAACAGAAAGGCACTCCCTCCAACATAGACAAAAAACAAACACGACCGATTCCTTTCAAAACCGTCTTAACTTACATAGGATCCTTGTTGATTTGCTCTGAAAACTTTCAGTAATATACCTAAACCTGTCTGTTCAAACAAATGCTCCAGGCTGAAGGAACCCTATATTTACTGCCAATAAGTATTGCTGTTTTAATATTTGATGTAATTAATACAATCTCTCATTACTATAGACTTCTGGCAATGTAGAGCACATTTAGTAGCTGAACAAAGGCTTTATCAATTTTGTTTTGTAAGAACCAGCCAACAAAAGGCACTATCACTATTTCACTATATGAAGGCCTTTTAATTAAGTACAATGGACAGGTTGTAAATACCTGTACAATGGAGGCAGCATTTTCAGGAAAGCAAAAAATATAAGGCAGTGTTTGTAAGGAGCTGTTTTATTATGTTTTGGGAATTTTGTTTTTCATGTTAACAGTGCACACCAAGGCAAACTGTGAAACAAAAGAGAGTTCCATGTTGCAGGGAAATGGTATAGTCTTCATGTACATTTTTTTATTAGTTCCTGGGGTGTGGGCGTTACTGGCAAGGCCAGCATTTATTGCCCATCTCTAATTGCCCTTGAGAAGGTCGTGGTGAGTTGCTTTTTTGAACCGCTGCAGTGCTTGTGGTGAAGGTACTCCAACAGTGCTATTAGGGAGGGTTCCAGGATTTTAACCCAGTGACAATGAAGGAACAGTGATATATTTTCAAGTCAGGATAGTGTGTGACTTGGAGGGTAACTATTTTTTTGCCCCTGTGAGCAGGCACGGGGTTTGCTGCTGTGATTGGTGGGAGCCAATAGGTCGGTACATGAGGAATATGAGGTGCGCCGAATGTTTGTGGCGGAGGAGCGGCTAAAGATCGTGGCGGAGGTGCGGAAAATGAGGGTACAGGGCCCTGAAGAGCCAAGGGCCCAGGGGCAGCACGGGTCAGCCCACACTGTGATATGTGTGCGCACTAGGTCCGTGCAGCAGAGCAGGTTTCCAGTCGTCCTGGTTAACCCTTGCCACTGGTTAAAGGCCTAGCTCTGACAAGCCCGTGTGGTGGCTGATGTGCAACGCTCATCACACGTTAAAAAAATCCACACACAGGCATCTTCCAACCATCAATTGGAGTTCAGGACTGGAATATCGGGTCCTTCATTGAAACATCTGTAAACCCATGTGGAAGCAAGTCATCCTCGTTTGAGGGACTGCCTATGATACTAAGGTGGTGGTGTTCCCATGCGCCTGCTGCCCTTGTCCTTCTAGGTGGTAGAGGTCGCGGGTTTGGGAGGTGCTGCTGAAGAAGCCTTGGCAAATTGCTGCATTGCATCTTGTAGATCGTACACACTGCAGCCATGGTACGCCGGTGGTGGAGGGAGTGAATATTTAAGGTGGTGGATGGGGTGCCAATTAAGCGGGCTGCTTTGTCCTGGATGGTGTCGAGCTCCTTGAGTGTTGTTGGAGCTGCGCTCATGCAGGCAAGTGGAGAGTATTCCATCACACTCCTGATTTGTGCCTTGTGAAAGGTGGAAAGGCTTTGAGGAGTCAGGAGGTGAGACACTCGCCATAAAATACCCGTATAATGACCCGCTCTTGTTGCCACAGTATTTATGTGGCTGGTCCAGTTAAGTTTCTGGCTAATGGTAACCCCCAGGATGTTGATGGTGGGAGATTCGGTAATGGTAATGCCGTTGAATGTCAAGGGGCAGTGGTTAGACTCTTGCCTGTTAGAGACGGTCATTGCCTGGCATTTGTGTGGTGCGAATGCCACTTATTAACCCAAGCTTGAATGTCGTCCAGGTCTTGCTGTATGTGAGAATGGACTGCTTCATTATCAGAGGAATTGTGAATGGAATTGAACACTGTGCAATCATCAGCGAACATCCCCACTTCTGACCTTATGATGGAAGGAAGGTCATTAATGAAGCAGCTGAAGATGGTTGGGTCTAGGACACTGCTCTGAGGCACTCCTGCAGCAAGGATACAAATGCATATTTAATCCCAGCAATAATACAACAACAACTTGCATTTCTATAACACCTTTAACATTGTAAAACATACCAAGGTGCCGCACAGGAGCATTATCAAACAACCTGATCCAGGCAGACTGTTACATTTTTCGGTTTTACACTAAATATTGTATTTGGGGTTGGTGCCACTGACCACTCCCATAAGAGGACATCATATCCTCAACAATCCGGAGTGTCCCTTTACTTGCCTAATATTTAGCTAAATAATAAAGAGACCCAAAAGTCAAACAGAGAACCCTTTCCTATGTACACTGGCTTCTCCGCATGGGCACCCAACAGTCTTTCTCTCCTCTGCTGCATTTCATCCAGAAGAGTTCGAAGGATGGTCTCATTGAAATTGTGTGTTCTTCTTTTCTCCCTCTTTACACCAATTGCCACGAGGACTGCTGTGGTTCAAGGAGAAGGGCACCTTAGGGCATCTAGGGATGAACAATAAATGTGATCTTGTCAGCATCGTCCACATCCCGAGAACAATTTTTTAAAATGCCCTGCTCTTTGCTGTAGGTGCCTCTGCCAAATCCTACATATGAAGACATGTTTTAAAAGTGCCAAAAAATTACACAAAAGCCTTCAATCCAGCTTCTTTACAGTCAACTCACTGTGTCAAACACTTTCCTACTTACCTTCTGCTCCACACCCCCGCCCAGCTCCCACCAGCCTGTTACTGCAATCTTCTGCCAGGCTTGGTTGTTTGAAGGCTGCACACCTAATTTCCAAGCCCCTCTAGCCCACTACACCTGTGCTATGTGAAAGTTACGCAACACAACCATCTTTAAAAAGAAAGAACTTGCATTTATATAGTGTTTTTCCATGACCTACAGGCATCCCAAAGAATTTCACAGCCAATTAAGTACTTTTAAAGTGTAGTCACTATTGCAATTTTGTCAGCCAATAGCTCAGTTGGTAACACACTTGCCTTTGTGTAAGAAGGCTGTGAGTTGAAGTCCCATTCCAGGACTTGAGCGCAAAAATGTGGGCTGACACTCCAGTGCAGTACCGAGAGAATGTTGCACTGTCAGAGGTACTGACTTTCGGATGAGACGTTAAACCAAGGCCCCGTCTGCTCTCTCAGGTGGACGTAAAAGATCTCATGCTACTATTTCATAGAAGAGCAGGGGAGCTATTATTAAGGATGTCATAGCAGTGCATCTGGAAAATGGTGACATGATAGGTCCAAGTCAGCATGGATTTGTGAAAGGGAAATCATGCTTGACAAATCTTCTGGAATTTTTTGAGGATGTTTCCAGTAAAGTGGACAAAGGAGAACCAGTTGATGTGGTATATTTGGACTTTCAGAAGGCTTTCGACAAGGTCCCACACAAGAGATTAATGTGCAAAGTTAAAGCACATGGGATTGGGGGTAGTGTGCTGACGTGGATTGAGAACTGGTTGTCAGACAGGAAGCAAAGAGTAGGAGTAAACGGGTACTTTTCAGAATGGCAGGCAGTGACTAGTGGAGTGCCGCAAGGTTCTGTGCTGGGGCCCCAGCTGTTTACATTGTACATTAATGATTTAGACGAGGGGATTAAATGCAGTATCTCCAAATTTGCGGATGATACTAAGTTGGGTGGCAGTGTGAGCTGTGAGGAGGATGCTATTAGGCTGCAGAGTGACTTGGATAGGTTAGGTGAGTGGGCAAATGCATGGCAGATGAAGTATAATGTGGATAAATGTGAGGTTATCCACTTTGGTGGTAAAAACAGAGAGACAGACTATTATCTGAATGGTGACAGATTAGGAAAAGGGAAGGTGCAACGAGACCTGGGTGTCATGGTACATCAGTCATTGAAGGTTGGCATGCAGGTACAGCAGGCGGTTAAGAAAGCAAATGGCATGTTGGCCTTCATAGCGAGGGGATTTGAGTACAGGGGCAGGGAGGTGTTGCTACAGTTGTACAGGGCCTTGGTGAGGCCACACCTGGAGTATTGTGTACAGTTTTGGTCTCCTAACTTGAGGAAGGACATTCTTGCTATTGAGGGAGTGCAGCGAAGGTTCACCAGACTGATTCCCGGGATGGCGGGACTGACCTATCAAGAAAGATTGGATCAATTGGGCTTGAATTCACTGGAGTTCAGAAGAATGAGAGGGGACCTCATAGAAACGTTTAAAATTCTGACGGGTTTAGACAGGTTAGATGCAGAAAGAATGTTCCCAATGTTGGGGAAGTCCAGAACCAGGGGTCACAGTCTGAGGATAAGGGGTAAGCCATTTAGGACCGAGATGAGGAGAAACTTCTTCACCCAGAGAGTGGTGAACCTGTGGAATTCTCTACCACAGAAAGTAGTTGAGGCCAATTCACTAAATATATTCAAAAGGGAGTTAGATGAAGTCCTTACTACTCGGGGGATCAAGGGTTATGGCGAGAAAGCAGGAAGGGGGTACTGAAGTTTCATGTTCAGCCATGAACTCATTGAATGGCGGTGCAGGCTAGAAGGGCTGAATGGCCTGCTCCTGCACCTATTTTCTATGTTTCTATGTTTCTATGGTGTCCTGGCCAATATTTATCCCTCAACCAACATCACTAAGGCAGATTATCTGGTCATTACCACATTGCTGTTTGTGGGAGCTTGCTGTACGCAAATTGGCTACTGCATTCTCTGCATTACAACAGTGACTACACTTCAAAAAAGTACTTTGTTAGCTGTAAAGCGCTTTGGGATGTCCAGTGGTCGTGAAAGGTGCAATATAAATGCAAGCTTTTCTTTCCTTCTTTAATGTAGGAAATGCAGCAGCCAAAATTGTGCACAGCAAAGTCCCAGCAATGAAATGTCATGCTTCTTGTCTGACATCCAGTCCTGGATGAGCAGAAATTTCCTCCAACTAAATATTGGGAAGACCGAAGCCTTTGTCTTCGATCCCCACCGCAAACACCGTTCCCTAGCCATCGACTTCATCACTCTCCCCAGTCATTGAAGCTGAGCCAGACCGTCCGCAACCATGGTGTCCTATTTGACTCTGAGATGAGCTTCTCATCCTTGTTTTCAAATCCCTCTATGGCCTCGCCCTTCCCTATCTCTGTAATCACCTCCAACCTTACTACCCTCCGAGATCTCGGCGCTCCTCCAATTCTGACCTCTTGCACATCCCCAAATTTAATCGCTCTACTATTGGTAGCCGTGCCTTAAGCTGCCTGGGCCCTGGGCTCTGGAGATCCCTCCCTAAATTTCTTTGCCTCTCTACCTCTCTCTCCTTCTTTAGGATGCTCCTTAAAACCTACCTCTTTGATCAAGCTTTTTGTCACTTATCCTAATATCTCCTTATGTGGCTCTGTGTCAAATTTTGTTTGATAATGTTCCTGTGAAGCAACTTAGGATGGTTGACAACATTAAAAGCGCTATATAAATGTAAGTTGTTGATGAAATACATGACCAGATATTGGCCGGGATCACCTGTGGTATATTGGCGATATTGCCGACAAACGCCATAACTTAGACCATTGCATGGCCCGATTTGAAAATAGCACAGTGAGGACATTGGTGAATCAGATGCAGTGCAGCCAATGGATATTTCTGCACCAAAAGAACTTCTATCTTCATAAAATGTTCATTGTTCAAATGTCAGTATTTCTGGGTGGTATTTTTTAATTGATACAATCATTTACTGTCAAAGTTATGTTTTCTGGCTGTTTGACAAATTATAATTTCCCAAATTGGAAAATATTCCAACTCTCCACACCTGAACTTATTTAATACTTTCACAAATCTGTATTGCATTGATGCTCTTCAAAGTAGAGTTTGAATTGCACCACACAGTGCAAACTATTTGCACCTGTGAAAAACCTACATGCAGAACAAATTCAGTCAAAAGCAAAAACACATTTTTTACAAACAATTTGAAATATTTTTAATTTTGGTCTGATCTAATTCTTTTAATTGTTTTTTTCTATTACTTACCTAATGTCCTGCTCCCTGTCCTGTACACATGTTCGCTGTTATTATCCCTTTGAAACTGACCACGACTTCAGGATGTAGCGCATGTGCTTCAGGATGTAGCGCATCTTAACATGGAAATCCTGAAGTTACGATCAGTCATTCACTGTTCCAACACTGGCTGTATGCCTCCCCACCTCCCCCCAGCTGTCAATCAGTGAAACTGATGAAAATTTGGGCTTTTCCACGGTAACATCAATGTTAAATACACCATTAAATGTTAGGCCTTCTTGGATTAGGCGTAACTTGTGTATTAACAGCGTACTGACTGCTAAACAAATATTATGTCCCTGAAAAACTCATTTTAATTCTGTGGATATCAAATTTCTGCATTATGATTTTTAAAAATTACAATTTTTAAGAAACTGAAATTTTAAAAAAAAAATTTTTTCAACGTTTGTTCCTGATTATTTCAGGTTTTACCTTATCCCTATGTGAGGGCCTCAATCTTTCTTTTGCTTTCTGTAACATTTTTTAACAGCCGGGATAAAAGCAGATTCTCATTTCCTGCTTCCCTGTCTAGAGCGAATTCTGCAATGAGATTGCCTGCTTACAACTTATTGATGTCACAGCAGATTGCATTAGGGATTCCCCACTATATTTCACTGAAATCACTTACACGTTGAAAAAGGCAAACTTCCCACCGCAGAGATTGCGAGATCTCAATGGGCATCTTTCTTCAGAGCCAGCGGCAAATGCCTTGGGTTTGCTGCTGACTGCTAATTCTGGGCCAATATATTTTAGGAAGTTTTGTTGCTTTAATGGACCAGAGGCATCTTTCAGGGACAGAGAGCTTGCTACATCTGTGTTTTCACAGCCCTGTAATGTAACCATCACTGTTATGACATATTAAGATTATTTGAGTCGCAATTTATCATATTGATGTACGAGTTAACACCGCAGAAGTCTGTAGGCAATGAACTGTACTGGAGCTTTCTAAAGCAAAATATAAATCGACTTTATGAAGCAGTTTGTTGATCGCAAAGGGTAGACAATTAAACTGAGATGCCATTATCTGATGATAACCTTCCTGTGAAGCACCTTAGGATGTTTTACGACATTAAAGACGCAATATAAGGGGGAGTATTTACTGGTGCCGTTGGGGAGGGGTTAAACTAATATGGCAGGGGGAACCTATGCAGGGAGACAGAGGGAAGTAAAATGGGGACCGAAGTAAAAGATAGAAAAAAGAAAAGTAAAAGTGGAGGGCAGAGAAACCCAAGGCAAAAATCAAAAGGGGCCACATTACAGCAAAATTCTAAAGTGTGTTAAAAAGAAAGCCTGAAGGCTCTGTGCCTCAATGCGAGGAGTATTCAGAATAAGGTGGATGGATTAACTGCACAGGCAGCTATTAACGAATATGATTTAATTGGGATTACGGAGACATGCCTCCAGGGTGACCAAGGCTGGGAACTCAACATCCAGGGGTATTCAACATTCAGGAAGGATAGACAGATAGGAAAAGGAGGTGGGGTAGCGTTGCTGGTTAAAGAGGAAATTAATGCAATAGTAAGGAAGGACATTAGCTTGGATGATGTGAAATCTATATAGGTAAAGCTGCAGAATACCAAAGGGCAGAAAACGCTAGTGGGAGTTGTGTACAGACCACCAAATAGTAGTAGTGAGGTTGGGGACAGCATCAAACAAGAAATTAGGGATGTGTGCAATAAAGGTACAGCAGTTATCATGGGCAACTTTACTCTACATATAGATTGTGCTAACCAAACTGATAGCAATAAGGTGGAGAAGGATTTCCTGGAGTGTATTAGGGGTGGTTTTCTAGACCAATATGTCGAGGAACCAACCAGGGAGCTGGCCATCCTAGATTGAGTATTGTGTAATGAGAAGGGACTAATTAGCAATCTTGTTGTGCGAGGCTCCTTGGGGAAGGGTGACCATAATATCATAGAATTCTTTATTAAGATGGAGAGTGACACAGTTACTTCAGAGATTAAAGTCCTGAACTTAAGGAAAGGTAACTTCGATGGTATGAGACATGAATGGGCTAAAATAGACTGGTGAATGATACTTAAAGGGTTGATGGTGGATAGGCAATGGCAGGCATTTAAAGATTACATGGATGAATGTCAACAATTGTACATCCCTGTCTGGAATAAAAATAAAACGGGAAAGGTGGCTCAACCATGGCTAACAAGGGAAATTAAGGGTAGTGTTAAATCCAAGGAATAGGCATATAAAGTGGACAGAAAAAGCAGCAAACCTGAGGACTGGGAGAAATTTAGAATTCAGCAGAGGAGGGGGAAAATAGAGTATGAGAGGAAGCTTGCTGGGAACATAAAAACTGACTGCAAAAGCTTCTATACATATGTGAAGAGAAAAAGATTAGTAAAGACAAATGTAGGTCCCTTGCAGTCAGAATCAGGTGAATTTATATTGGGGGAACAAAGAAATGGCAGACCAATTGAACAAATACTTCGGTTCTGTCTTCACGAAGGAAGACACAAATAACCTTCCGGAAATACTAGGGGACCGAGGGTCTAACGAAGAGGAGGAACTGAAGGAAATCCTTATTAGTCAGGAAATTGTGTTCGGGAAATTGATGGCATTGAAGGCCGATAAATCCCCAGGGCCTGATAATCTGCATCCCAGAGTAATTAAGGAAGTGGCCCTAGAAATAATGGATGCATTGGTGATCATTTTCCAACAGTTGATCGACTTTGGATCAGTTCCTATGGACTGGAGGGTAGCTAATGTAACACCACTTTTTAAAAAAGGAGGAAGAGAGAAAACGGGGAATTATAGACTGTTTAGCCTGACATCAGTAGTGGGGAAAATGTTGGAATCAATTATCAAAGGTGAAATAGCAGCGCATTGGAAAGCAGTGACAGGATCGGTCCAAGTCAGTATGGATTTATGAAAGGGAAATCATGCTTGGCAAATCTTCTAGAATTTTTGGGGGATGCAACTAATAGAGTGGACAGGGGAGAACCAGTAGGTGTGGTGTATTTGGACTTTCAAAAGGCTTTTGACAAAGTCCCACACAAGAGATTGGTGTGCAAAATCAAAGTACATGGTATTGGGGGTAATATACTGACGTGGATAGAGAACTGGTTGGCAGACAGGAAGCAGAGAGTCAAGGTAAACGGGTCCTTTTCAGAATGACAGGCAGTGACTAATGGGGTACCGCAGGGCTCAGTGCTGGGATCCCAGCTATTTACAATATACATCAATGATTTAGATGAAGGAATTGAGTGTAATATCTCCAAGTTTGCAGATGACACTAAGCTGGGTGGCGGTGTGAGTTGTGAGGACGATGCTAAGAGGCTGCAGGGTGACTTGGACAGGTTAGGTGAGTGGGCAAATGCATGGCGGATGCAGTATAATGTGGATAAATGTGAGGTTATCCACTTCGGTAGCAAAAACATGAAGGCAGAATATTATCTGAATGGCGGAAGATTAGGAAAAGGGGAGGTGCAACAAGACCTAGGTGTCATGGTACATCATTCATTGAAAGTTGGCATGCAGGTACAGCAGGCAGTGAAGAAGGCAAATGGCATGTTGGCCTTCATAGTTAGGAGATTTGAGTATAGGAGCAGGGAGGTCTTACTGCAGTTGTACAGGGCCTTGGTGAGGCCTCACATGGAATATTGTGTTCAGTTTTGGTCTCCTAATCTGAGGAAGGACATTCTTGCTATTGAGGGAGTGCAGCGAAGGTTCACCAGACTGATTCCCGGGATGGCAGGACTGACATATGAGGAGAGACTGGATCGACTGAGCCTGTATTCACTGGAGTTTAGAAGAATGAGAGGGGATTTCATAGAAACATATAAAATTCTGACAGGACTGGACGGTTAGATGCAGGAAGAATGTTCCCGATGTTGGGGAAGTCCAGAACCAGGGGTCACAGTCTAAGGATAAGGGATAAGTCATTTAGGACTGAGATGAGGAGAAACTTCTTCACTCAGAGAGTTGTTAACCTGTGGAATTCTCTACCGCAGAGAGTTGTTGATGCCAATTCATTAAATATATTCAAGAGGGAGTTAGATATGCCCCTTACAACTAAAGGGATCAAGGAGTATGGAGAGAAAGCAGGAAAGATCCTGAGGTGAATGATCAGCCATGATCTTATTGAATTGTGGTGCAGGCTCGAAGAGCCGAATGGCCTACTCCTGCACCAATTTTCTATGTTTCTATGTTTCTATGATCCAAAGATGTGTCAATATTGCAAGGCTTTATACATTCTAACTAATTTTAACTATCTACTTTACATTGTCCAGGCCTAACAAATTAAGAGGTTTTGGACACTATAATTTGAACTTCAAATTGCTTCACAGTGATCATACAATTAACCAAATGAATCCAATACTGTATTGATGTTACATAATTTTACTAACTGCTCCTGAATTAGCAAGGGATTTCCACATCTGCTGACTGGAATTAGCTTTTTATGTAAAGTGATGCAGTGATCAATAGTTGGTGTTAGGGCAAAACTTATTTGCGTGACATACATCTTCTTTGGATGTATCTTGTTGTGATTCTTATTGAACTCAGTGTTTGAAAGAATACAAATTATTGGATTTGTTTTTTTAAAATGTGGCACGTTGTACTGCTTTTTGTAATATAGGCAAGTTGACTTTAGAATAAATGAACAAATGCAGTAAACACTGACAATGATTTTTATTTAGTTCTGTCTGCATTTGGTGTTATGAGATTATGGCCCAGAAATTCATGTTGTCAGCTTTATTTTCTTATATATATATACACAAAACATATTGTAATCCTTACCATAGATTTAAATCTGCTTACAACATTTATTGCCCATTCCTAATTGCCCATTTGATTGTTAATGTAAAGCATGGAAGGCTCATTTACTCGTCCGCTACAAAGTGACCAGGGGCTCGCCAGCGCTATTCTTTATCATTCAAAGTCACATTCATTCATTCAGCAAATTTACAATCGCCAGTGATTTTAATATGGGCTAAGCTATTATAATTAATTATTCACTATTTTGGCAAGGGGAAATGGAGGAACAATGCAAAAGTCCCAGGAAATTATGTTGTGGCTTATGCACTGGCGTAAGTCACATCATAATTTATTGGGGATTTTGCGTCGTAAAACGGACCCCACAATGTAGATGTGCCATTATAATGGTGTGAATTTCCAGGAAATTCTGGGCTCATCTGATTCAGTGATGTTGGTTGAGGAATAAATGTCAGCCAGAATACTGGGATAACTCCACTATTCTTTGTCAAATAATGCCACTACAATAACAACAATTTGCATTTATATAGGGCCTTTAAGGTATTAAACTTACCAAGGCACTTTACAGGCGTGTTATCAAACAACATTTGATACCAAGCCATATAAGGAGATATTAGGACAGATGATCAAAAGCTTGGTCAAAGGGGTAAGTTTTGAGGAATGTTTTAAAGGAGGAGAGGTAGAGAGGCAGAGACGTTTAAGGAGGAAATTCTAGAGTTTAGGGCCTAGGCAGCTGAAGGCATGGCCACCTTTGGCGGATGACAGAGATAGGGAGGGGTGATGGGTTTTGAAAGGAGGGATTTGAAAACAATGATGAGAATTTAATAATGTAGACGTTGCCTGACCGGGAGCCAATGTAGTTCAGCGAGCACAGGAGTGATGGGTGCAAGTTAGGCTACGGGCAGCAGACATTTGGATGAGTTCAAGTTTATGGAGGGTGGAAGGTTGGAGGTCAGCCAGGAGAGCATTGGAATAGTGAAGTCTAGCGGTAACAAAGGCATGGATGAAAGTTTCAGCAGCAGATGAGCTGAGGCAGGGGTGGAGACGTGCGATCTTAAGGAGGGATCCTTTACTGGATCTTTACGTCTGCCTGAGAAGGAAAATGGGGCCTCGGTTTAATGTCTCATCTGAAAGACAACACCTCTGACAGTATAGCACTCCCTCAGTACTGTATTGAAGTGCCAGCCTAGGTTATATGGGATCTTAACCCACGGCTTAGGTATAATAGATATTTAAATGAGCCGACCCTACAATTTACAACAGGGTCAACACTGGAGAGTTCTGGCGGGTGGAAGTCCTGCACAGTGCATTTGCTGAATTAATAATGTAATAATTTACAAATTGAATTATTTATTTCAGGAGTTATGGAGCTCTTGATCATCCAAGCATAACATTTCTTGGTAAGCTTCATATTTTTTGATGATTATTGGAATTCAATTATATTATAAAAAGTAAGAGTTAATTAATTGTCCATGGATAATGAAACAATAACATTTGCATTTATATAGCATCTTTAACATAGTGAAACATCCCAGGAGTATTTTGAGATAAAAATTTGACACCGAGCCGCATAAGTAGAAATTAACCAAAAGCTTGGTCAAAGAGGTAGGTTTTAAGGAGCATCTTGAAAGAGGAAAGAGAGATAGAGAAGTGGTGAGGTTTAGGCAGGGAGTTCCAGAGCATGGGGCCTAAATAACAGAAGGCATGGCCACCAATGGTTGAGTGATTATAATCAGGGATGCCCAAGAGAGCAGAATTAGAGGTACACAGACTTCTCGGGGGTTTGTGGGGCTGGAACAGATTACAGAGATAGGGACTTGAAAATAAGGATGAGAATTTTGAAATCGAGGTGTTGCTTAACCGGATGCTAATGTAGGTCAGCGAGCACAGGGGTGATGGGTGAGTGGGACTTGGTGTGAGTTAGGATACAGGCAGCTGCGTTTTGGATCACCTCTAGTTTACATAAGGTAGAATGTGGGAGGCCAGCCAGGAGCACATTGGAATAGTCAAGTCTAGAGGTAACAAAGGCATGGATGAGGGCTTCAACAGCGGATGAGCTGATGCAAGGGCGGAGGTGGGCAATGTTACGGAGGTGGAAATAGGCCGTCTAGCTATGTTGCGGATATATGGTCGAGAGCTCATTTCAGGGTCAAATATGACAACAAGGTTGCGAACAGTCTGGTTAAGCTTCAGACGGAAGTTGGAGAGAGGGATGGAGTCAGTGGCTAGGGAACGGAGTTTGTGGCGGTGACCAAAGACAATGCCTTCCGTCTACCCAATATTTAATTGGAGAAAATTTCTGCTCATCCAGAGCTGGATGTCGGATAAGCAGTCTGACAATTTAGAGACCGTGGAGGGATCGAGAGAAGTGGTAGTGCAAACATTAATGGGCCCAGAAAATCTGTTGGAGTCCTGCTGGACTCACCCACTGGGAAACTTTGGGGCCCAGTTGAAATAGGTCTCTGCCATCTCTGGGATCTTCCAGCTAGCTCTCTAAGGGATGGAACTTCTGCCCATCCCTCACAAGACTAATGATGCCAAGGGGGCAACCCCTACAGCAGAGCCAGAAGTGTGGATGCCCTATGTTGGGAGTTCCCATTTCTCTGGCTCAGTTGGGACTCAGTATGGACTGGACGCCAGTATCCCTAGTGAGATGAGCTGTACGAGAACCAGATTGGTGGTAGTGGGCCCCATTTGAGGGTGATCTAGGTCAGGAAAGTGGCCCAGACCTTCAAAAAATGGCTGTCATTTTAATTTTTTTTAAATTGAGATCAGCCCCTTTTAAGTGGGGGCCAATGGAAGTCTGTATAAGGTCTGGAGAGGGCCTGGATCTTCTAAACCCCACAAAAGGCAGTCAGGCACCTTATTTTCCAGCTGCATGGGGAAAGCAGGTGCAGAGAAGCACCACAGTAGCAATTGCTCCCACTGGCCCAATGTATTTTAGGTGCCCTCCCACTGACCGTTCAAACTCTGGCGGGGTCAGTGCTTCAGGGCATCGGTAGGTGCAATGTCAGTGTAATTGCTGGGATATTGTGGATTTTCGGGACAAGGGAGAAGAAATTGGCCTGGTTTGCGCCTCCTGTTAGCACCTGCGGTGGGTGTTAATGGGCCACTAAGGAGTTACCGACTGGGCATGGCAAAATCACCGACGCCCGTGGATTTCCCTGGCGATTTTGCGCTGGCGCTAACACTTACCGCCTTGCTCTCTTGTGCCCCGGAAATCATGACGTCATCTGGTGTGCAACGCCCCGTTACTGCCCCAGATGCAGTATTCGCTCCCGCCCCCTGCAGCATTGCCGGGCGTGAACAATGGTAGCTGCAGGAGGCATTGTCACCTCAGCTGGCATCTTGGGGAATGCTAATTAAAGGCATTGGTGGTCAGGTAGGACAACATTTATTTATCTCCCCATTCTGATTCCTCCTGATTTCCTTTGACCCACGATTGCTCAGCCCTGCACTCTCTTAGAGTGCTTGGGGCTGCTATGCATATAGCGCAAGTGCCATAGCTCAACACAGGCAGCAGGAAAACTCATTTTCTCCAGCATTGGCCTTTCCCTTTAAGCAAGGGAAGGAGCCTGCACAGACGGCATTGCTGCACTGAATATTGCTCAGCGCTCTGCCTCTCCCACCCCTCTCACTCTCTTTAGTGCTCTCAGGGAAGTGGTAACGCTTGAATTAGTGCTCCACTTCCCTCTTGGAGCGCTAACATGAAAGTTCCCCTTCAGCTGCAAATATTTTTCGCCCGACGATACTTTTGCGCTCCCTGAAAAGTTATCGCTCCAAACGGGGCACTGCGCAATTTCTTGCCAAGATCTTTTACCTAAGTCTCTGCATTGCCCCAGAGATCCTGTATTCAATACATTGCTTGTAAAATATAAGCTGGTTCCTTTTTCTACTGTTTTGGGGAAGGGAAGGGAAATTATATTGTTCTCTTTTTTCTTCTCAGGTCTCCTCATGCCATGTTCTGCTGTCAAAAAAGTGAGCAGACACCTGTTTCTAGGCATCTGCCAATGCTGCCTTGGAATTGGTTAAGCAATACAAGAGAACAGCTTACAATAGCCCTCCATTCGTCTTTGCCTCTTATTCATGCCTGCCTCCTGATGAGATTATGAAGCCTCCAGGTACGGAATGTGAGATCGAGCCTGTGCCCTACAACTCCATAGGCTCTTAGAACAGCAATATTTCTTCTCCAACTATTACTTCAATATGCTTTGTGAAGGTTTAAGTGGTAGTTTTGCAAGGTGCCACTCCTGATGTGGAATCTCGCTGGAGGACGCAGAATCAGCCATATATTGTTCTCGCCCTAATTCAGATTCATGGTCCTGTTGAGGAATGCTCCATGGCAAGAGCCTTGTCTCACATACTCTCCCCTCTAATGCCAGCTCGCACCAAGGAGAATGTAAGTGATATGAGAAACACAACATATATCAAAATAGAAATCACAAGCATAGCATTTAAAGTGTGTTTATGTTCTAGAATTATTTTGTTAAGTAGTAAAAGGGAAGCATCAGCTAGACTTTTTATTCCTGATCACTACCCAGTTACTGTTGTTGGAAATTGGGCGTGTGTAGTTGTAATGCTTCTTATGGTAGATTAGCCTGCCAATACTAAGTGACTTGCTTCAAATTTCAATAATAGGCATTTGCGTGAGGCATCAGAGGGTGACGAGCACTCTGGCATTATTCCACAGTATGAGTCAGTGTTTTCAGGAGGGAAGAAAATTGTTGGGTGGGGAAATGCCTTGCTTAACAATTCTGGTGAGTTTGATTCGCCTGCATTAAGTTTTCACACCAAAAATGTAACATTAACCCTTGAATAGAATAAGGTACAGTTCTACAATAGGGAAGACCTATGATAGGTTAGAAAATGTTAAGACGTCGCAATAAAACAAAGAAAAAAATAATGAAGGATTAGGAGCAAAGGTAAACACGCTGAAATTACTTGCATTTACAAAGTAACCCAGCCCTGGCCTGTCAGCAACTATAACTTTTCAACACAGATAACTCAGGTGTCTCATACTTAATCAGTGAGATGAAGACAAGTGTTTTGGTGAGATTAATGTAGCTGTGCTATCTCAGCTGGAATCTAACAAAATGCTAAGATTTAAGTTGAGCCCAACAGTCCACTGGGATATTGGAAGCAAAATCTAATTTTATTTTAAATTCAAAACAGTGCATTGGGAATGGGTGAGAAGCAAAGCATTGGAGACGGTGAGGGGAAAAGGAATAGTTCTTTCTCCTCATTAATGGCACAATACAAAATACTATCAGCTGCTCTGTAGTTGATTATTGATCCACCTCCACGGAGGTGTGTGGGGGGGCCTGACCCATCCACCTCCATGGCACGAACCTGGTATTGCAGTACTTCCAGGAACGGTGCAGTGGCTCTCGGCCTTTTGGCTAAGAGCATTGGCGCAGAGTGATCCTTGATGTGTGCAAGGTGACCTCTGGCGTTTGTGATTTGACAAAGAATTGGAAAGATTGGCTACGAATTTTTTTTAAAAAAGTATTGCAGGGCTGTATTACCATTGATTGAATTTAGTTGTATCAAATAACAGAAATTACTACACTGAAATTGGCTCTTTGGCGCAACCAGTCCGTGTTGGTGTTTATCATCCATATCAGAAATTATCTTAATCCCATGTACCTGCCTAGATCCCATATCCCTTTACCCCTTTTCCTTCAACCATCTATCTAACCTATTGTTAAATGTTGACAATCTGCTTCAATCACTAACTCTGGTAATGCATTCCATAGCCTTACACCCCTCTGTGTAAAAAAAGTTTATCCTGCTCTCTGTCCAAAATCTCTAATTTAATCTTATATTCACGTCGCCTCATTCTAGATCCCTCAATCACTGGAAACAATCTGTTTGATTTACTCTATGCCACCCCATCAGCATTTTAAACTCCTCTATCCAATCACCCCTTAATCTCATCTGTTCCAATAAAAATAGCCCCAATTTTTCAATTCTTTATTCATATTTGTATTTCCTCCTGCTTCTCCATGCCCCATGAAGGAAAGATTGCCACTTATCTTGGAGCGCTTTTTTGTCCTCTCAGCAGCTTCCGACCTCCCTTTATTCAGGAGGAAAGTACCGGTGAATTATTCACTAAGGCCAGAGTCAAAATCCACCTGATGTAATGGGACACCGACTTGCAAAAATTTAGGAGGCTCTCGTCTGCTTCCGGTGAGTATTTCAGCCACCTAGCTGTAGTGAGCAGCTATAATGATGGCCACTGGGAACAGGGTATTAGGACTGAATGTTCCACTTTAAAGGCCCCCTGCCCCGTTCCCACCAGGCTGGTTAAGGTAAAATCCCTCCCCGCCTCACTGTTTGCCAAACCACCTGCTTTTATGTCAACAGCAAATTTTTTAATTGTGTTCCCGATAGCCAAATCCAAAGCACTGACTCATTGGGTACAATCCTTCTCCAATCCAAACACCCCAATTTACCCAAAGTCATTGTTTCCTGTGTTTCAATCAACTTACTACCCATTCTGCTACATTTCCTCTTGTATCATATGCCTAACAAGCTTCTTGTGAAACAGTTTACTGGATGCCTTTCAAAAATCCATATCTACTATTATACCTACTATACCTACTGCAAATCTTTATCTTTTTTTTCTATTCGTTCCAGGATGTGGGCATCGTTGGCAAGGCCAGCATTTATTGCCCATCCCTAATTGCCACTTATCTTGGAGGGCTTCTTTGTCCTCTCTTTGTGGTGGTGAGCAGTCTTCTTGAATCGCTACAGTCCTTGTGATGAAGGTACTCCCAGTGTTATTAGGGAGGGAGTTCCAGGATTTTGATAGTGATGATGAAGGAATGGCAATATATTTCCAACTCAGGATAGAGTGTAACTTGGAGATGATGATGCTCCTCCCATGCGTCTGCTGCCCTTATCCTTCTAGGTGGTAGAGGTTGCAAGTTTGGGAGGCACTGCTAAAGAAGCCATGGCGAGTTGCTGCAGTGCATCTTATAGATGGTACACACTGCAGACATGGTGCGCCAGTGTTGGAGGGAATTAATGTTTAAGGTGGTGGATGGGGTGCCAATCAGTGGGCTGCTTTGTCCTGGATTGTGTCAAACTTCTTGAGGGTTGTTGGAGCTACACTCATCCAGGCAAGTGGAGAATATTCCATCGCATTCCTGACTTGTGCCTTGTGGATGGTGGAAAGGCTTTGGGGAGTCAGAAGGTGAAACACTTGCCACAGAATACCCAGTCTCTGACCCGCTCTTGTTGCCACAGTATTTATGTGGCTGGTCCATTTAAGTTTCTTGTCAATGGTGACCCCCAGGATGTTGATGGTGGGGGATTCAGTGATGGTAGTGCCGTTGAATATCAAGGGGAGGTGGTTAGACTCTCGCTTGTTGGGGATAGTCATTGCCTAGCACTTTTGTGGCGTGAATGTTACTAGCCACTTATTAACCCAAGCCTGAATGTCGTCCAAGTCTTGCTGCATGCAGGCATGGATTGTTTCATTTTCTGAGGAGTTTCCAATGGAACTGAACAGTGTGCAATCATCAGTAAACATCCCCACTTCTGACCTTATGATGGAGGGAAATCGTGTTTGACAAATCTGTTGAGTATTTTGAAGATGTAACTAGCATGATGGATAAGGGGGAACTAGTGGATGTAGTGCATTTAGATTTTCGAAAAGCATTCGATAAGGTCCCACAAGAGAGATTATTACACAAAATTAGTGTCATGTATTCAACTAGCATTGTAACCCATGTATAATCTGACCTAAGTTGTACACTGTGAGAACAATGACCACAAGGTGGTGAACTTGTGGGAGACACTCCTAACCTGGACCTTCAGATATAAAATGGAAAGCTCCACCCACTTCCATCACTTGAGTGCTATGGAATAAAGGACAGGTCACAGACTGACCTCCTCTCAAGCATGGGCCTCGTGTGCATTTGTACTGTATAGTAAGGACGTATCAATTAGGACCATGGGACTGGGGGTAATATATTAGCGTGGATTGAGGATTGGTTAATAGACAAAAAACAGTAGGAATAAACGGGACTTCTTCTGGTTGGCAGGCTGAAACTAGTGGGGTACCATAAGGATCATGGCCTCAGCTATTTACAATCTATATTGATGACTTAGATAAAGGGACTGAATGTAACGTATCCAAGTTTGCAGATGATACAAAGTTAGGTCGGAAAGTAAACTGTGAGGAAGACGCAAAGAAGCTGCAGAAAGATATAGTCAGGTTGATTGAGTGGGCAAGAACATGGCAACTGGAATACAGTGTGGGGAAGTGTGAAGTTATCCACTTTGGTAGCAAAAACAAAAACAGATTATATTTTGAATAGTGAGAAACTGGGAAATGTTTGCATTCAGAGGGACCTAGGTGTCCGTGTACATGAATCGCAGAAATTTAATATGCAAGTACAGCAAGCAATTACAAAAGCAAATGGTATGTTACTTTTGTTACAAAGGGATTAGAGTACAAGAGTAAAGAAGTCTTTCTACAATTATACAGGACATTGGTGAGGCCACACCTGGAGTACTCTTACAGTTGTGGTCTCTTTACTTAAGGAGACATACTTGCCTTAGAGGGAGTGCAACGAAGGTTCATTAGACTGGTTCCTGGGATGAGGGGATTGCCTTACGAGGAGAGATTGAGTAGACTCGGCCTATGTTCCCTAGAGTTTAGAAGAATGAGAGGTGATAAGAACATAAGAAATAGGAGTAGGAGTAGGCCATTTGGTCCCTTGAGCCTGCTCCGCCATTCAGTAAGATCATGGCTGATCTGATCACGGACTCCGCTCCACTTCCCTGCCCGCTCCCCATAACCTTTTACTCCCTTATCGCTCAAAAATCTGTCTATCTCCGCCTTAAATATATTCAATGACCCAACGGCTCTCTGGACAGAGAATTCCATAGATTTACAACCCTCAGAAGAAATTTCTCCTCATCTCAGTTTTAAATGGGTGGCCCCTTATTCTGAGACTGTGTCCCCTAGTTTTAGTTTCCCCTATGAGTGGAAATATCCTCTCTGCATCCACCTTGTCGAGCCCCCTCATTATCTTATATGTTTCAATAAGATCACCTCTCATTTTTCTGAACTCCAATGTGTATAGGCCAAACCTACCTTCATAAGTCAACCCCCTCATCTCCGAAATCAACCGAGTGAACCTTCTCTGAACAGCCTCCAATGCACGTAAATCCTTCCTTAAATAGAGACCAAAACTGTACGCAGTACTCCAGGTGTGGTCTTACCAATACCCTGTACAGTTGTAGCAGGACTTCTCTGCTTTTATACTCCATCCCCCTTTCAATAAAGGCCAGCATTCCATTTGCCTTCCTGATTACTTGCTGTACCTGCATACTCACTTTTTGTGTTTCATGCACAAGGACCCCCAGGTCCCTCTGTACTGCAGCACTTTGCAATTTTTCTGCATTTAAATTATAATTTGCTTTTCTATTTTTCTGCCAAAGTGGATAACCTCACATTTTCCCAAATTGTACTCCATCTGCCAAATTTTTGCCCACTCACTTAGCCTGTCAATATCCCTTTGCAGATTATTTGTGTTCTCCTCACAATTTACTTTCCCACCCATCTTTGTATCGTTAGAAAACTTGGCTACATTACACTCAGTCCCTTCATCCAAGTCATTGTAAATAGTTGAGGACCCAGCACCGATCCCTGCGACACCCCACTAGTAACTGTTTATCAACCTGAAAATTACCCATTTATCCCAACTCTCCATTTTCTGTTAGTTAGCCAATCCTCTATCTATGCTAATATATTACCCCCGTGAGCTTTTATCTTTTGCAGCAACCTCTTATGTGGCACCTTATCGAATGCCTTCTGGAAATCCAAATACATCACATCCACTGTTTCCCCCTTGTCCATGCTGCTCTTAAATTTGTCAAACATGATTGCCCTTTCATAAAACCATGCTGACTCTGCTTGATTGAATCATGCTTTTCCAAATGTCCTGTTACTGCTTCCTTAATAATGGACTCCAGCATTTTCCCAACGACAGATGTTAGGCTAACTGGTCTATAGTTCCCTGCTTTTTGTCTGCCCCTTTTTTACTTAAAAAATAGGGGCGTTACATTTGCGGTTTTCCAATCCGCTGGGACCGTCCCAGAATCCAGAGAATTTTGGTAGATTACAACAAATGCATCCACTATCTCTGCAGCCACTTCCTTTAAGACCCTAGGATGTAAGCCATCAGGTCCAGGAGACGTATCCGCCTTTAATCCCATTATTTTACCAAGATCTGCTGATCTAATTGAAATATATAAAATTTTAAGGGACTTGACAGTGTTAATGCTGAGAAAATATTTCCCCCGGCTGGGAAATCTAGAACACGGGATCACAGTCACAGAATAAGGGGTCGGCCATTTAGGACTGAAATGAGGAGAAATTTCTTCACTCAAAGGGTTGTGAATCTTTGGAATTCTCTACCTCAGAGAGCTTTGGATGCTCAGTCATTGAGTTTATTCAAGACACAGGTCGATAATTTTTGGGGAATTAAGGGATATAGGGATTGTGCGGGAAGGTGGAGTTGAGGTAGAAGACCAGCCATATTATTGACTGGCGGAGCAGATTCAAAGAGTCAAATGTCCTACTCCTGCTCTTATTTATGTTCTTGTATCCCTCTAAACTCTCTGCAGCTCCCTACCTACATCTCATCCCCACTATTTAGTGGTCTGCAATGCACACCAAGAATTGTATCTTTTCCTCCATCTGTCTCTTAACTCTCTCACTGGTGGATGGAGAATCCAAAATAACGTTTCAAAGGGATAAATACTTTAAAAAGGAAAATTTAGAAAGAATATAGGGATAGGGCAGGAGAATGGGACAAAATGGATAGCTCCTTCAGAGGCCCAGCACAAGCACGATGGGCTGAATGGTCTCCTTCAGTGTTGTAAAGTGCTATGAGGCCATGGGCTAGATTTTTGGTCTTCTGCTGCCTCTATTAGCATCCCAGAGGGGCGGCAATAAGTACTTCCAGGCAGGCGGCCAGCTTCCAGCACTCCGTCGGGACAATCGGTGCCACTTTTGACATTTACCTCCCCCGGAAGAGACGAGCTGGTGTGCAACGCCCCTGGTTGTGACACCGGCTCGATTTTTGACTGCCGCCCGATCGGTAGCAATCCGTAGAGTGTCCTGCTAGGGCCGCCTCACTGCAGTGAGGTAAGTAATGTCGACCTCAGGTGAGTGTGATTGTTTTTTTTGCGACTTATGTTATGGTGACGCAATAACATAATGGGGAATGTTTTTGGTGTATTTTTTTTTCCAGGTTCTTTTTTTTCTCTCCCCAGGCCTCTCAGAGCCAGCTGTTCAGCTCGGGATTTTCACTTGCTCAGCTGGCCTAGTGCCTTAAAAGAGTTGTGTAATGTCTCCCTTAGCACTCCGCCCCATACACGGGGCCCAGCTGATGAATTTTGCTGACTGAGGCGCAAACTGTTCCCGGGCGCAAACTTTACTGCCTCGCTGCTATTACCCCCCGAAACGAGCAAAACCAAAAATCCATTGTATGATGAAGGTGAACACACATAGTTGGAGGTAATGACAATTCAGCTAATTCAGCTTCTTACATTGTCAGTAACTTCTCCATGATGTTATTAACACAATATAAATGGAAAATATTCAAAAAACAATAATAGAAACAGGTTTGTTTTTTGGGCAGCAAACCAAGCTCTGTAATCTCCACTTACAGTATATGAAATGAGGCAATGTTATCCCCATGATCCAACACTAGTCCAGTAACCTCATATCAAATTCAATTTGATTTCTCAACCGATACTGGTTAATAGACCAGGAACCGCTGAAAATATACTTACAGTATTTTATTTAACATTGACTTTAATATACAAATGTACTGACAAATATATAATTGTATGCATATACAGTATTTCTTTAAAAAAATCATTCCTTTGACATTTCATGGATTCAAACATTAGGATAGCAGTTATACATATTCTAACTCACAGAATAGTCCTCAAGTATTGCACTCCTTGAGCTAACTCTTGACGTGCAAAATGATTTATTCTACATTTTAGTGCTCAGACATTAATCTAACATTTTATATCAAAGTTATCAGCTACAGTCAAACTGGCAATATCTTTTAATATAAATGTTATACTTAATCGTAAAAAAGCCTAAAAATCTACAATCTAAACATGCATACATAGTTTGAGTCATTTCAGTTGGACTAATTATGTTTTAACACTTTCCATCTTATGTCTTTACCCTTTCTGTCATTGTTTAACTGTACTATCACTAACATTCAGATTTGAGAGTAAATAGAAATAATCCAGCCAGATAAGTGAGAACATTGGCATATATAAATCTTGGCAAATATAAAAGGCACACTGGAACTTTTTAGTCAGTACTTGATATTAATTATTTTAGGAGGCACATAGTTTGAATACAGCCATGTTTGTAAACAATTTATACATATAAAATCTTTCATTTTTTGTGGTTTTTATTTCATGCAAAAGGTGCATCTGTGATATTTAGGAAAGAAAGTGATAGTTTTTAGAGTAAATCTGTTAAATAGCAGAATAAATAAACTTCCAACTGTAGAAAACTACTGGAGAAAAGGTAGGCATGGAATGGTGCTGCATTAGAGCAACAATTGGCAGATATGAACCCTGTACAGGTCTTGAATTTACAGTAATGATAAAGCAGTGTTACATAGGTCATCCATTACAATAATGATATTCAGGTAAGCATTTGGTACATGTATTATTGGGGTCAAAGAGCCTTGTGCAGGTGTCATAGAGCAATGATTTTAATAGATGAGCCCTTTTAAAATGTGTTACAGTAATGAGTGATGTGGAAGAGCTCTTTGCAAGTGTGATATAGCAATACGTGGTATAGAAGACGCTTCTACAGAAGTTTTAAAGCATTTATTAGCATATGGGTGCTCTGTACATGTTTATTACAGTAATGTTTGGCATAGAGGATGTGTTACTGTAAAGAGTAACATGGAAGAGCTCTATAAATGTATTTTGTAGCAATTACTAGCATGGAAGTTCCCTGTACAGGTGTGTTACACTAAATAAACAGCTCTGTTACAGTAATGATTGGCATTGAAGATCCCTGTACAGGTGTGTAAAGTAATGATTATTGTGAAGGAAACCTGTAAAAATGTGCTACAATAATGAGTAACATGAAAAAAGCCCTTTTCAGAAGTGTTACAATAATGATTGCCACTGAAGAGGTCTGCACTGATTTATTACAGTAACGATGGCATGGATGAGCCCAATACAAGTTCTGCATGATAGTAATGATTGGCATAGATCAATGTTATACATGTCATCTCTTACAATAATGCTCAATATGGAAGACCATATACATAGATGTTACAATAGTGTCCAAGTTCTAATATTCATATAAAAGCCTGAACATTACAGAATGCGCTAATTAAACAATATTGTTACTTGGTGATAATGTATACATTCTTTCAATGTCCAGCTTCACTTAACCTCTTAAGATCTAATGAAAATGGTATCATTCACACTTTATTAATGGAATAGTTTATCAAGAAAAATATTCATTCTGCATTTTTTGTTATGGATGTTACTATTTTTGCATAAATAATGCTTTTTACCTATGTTTACATTCTGAGTAGCACATCATATTTTACAACAAGTAAAGATCCACATAGCGACTGCCAATGTGTTGGTGGTTCTTCTCTACCACAGCTTGCTTGGCAACATCCAATGATGGGAATATCACAAATGCATCGCCACTGGACTGTCCATATAAGTTGGACATGATCAGCACAGACTCGGGGGGAATCTGCATCAGTAAATAAAAACAGTATTGCAATAATGGATAACTGGAAATATATCCCACAGCACCATGCACCATTCCATAGATAAAATCCCAGCATCAGACAGGCTTCTTTTATTCAGCTATTTTCACTTTCCCATCACCTTAAGGTTCATTTTGCTACTGTCCATTTCTTGGTGTTGCTAGTTTGGAACACATGAGTAAACCCTACTCTGTTTCAAGGTGCTGCTGCACCTACGTTTCTATATGGATAAGTATCTATAGGATATACAAAGAATCAACAACAGCTTAAATTGTGTTCCAGGGTGGAACTCCTGGCATAGTCAGAAGTTGTGAAAAGAGAGAGAGAGAAGCTCAAACAGTTTCCACAGTCACATCCCCAAAACTGAGCTTCAGCCTCAAACTTGCTGGCAATAATGGAAGCCTCTGCTAATGCTACTCTATAACATCCACAAAGAGAGCAGCACAGGATGACTTGTCCTCCCTCCTTGTAGGGACGTGTCTGTTATCTTTTGGGACTCCCTACTGTACCATTGGTGAAATCAGGAATTCTCATTATAGGGGACTGTGCATGAGCCTGTGTCCTGTTGATAAGTGGTGTTGTGATGCAGACTACCATTCCCCATCTACAATAATATTGCTATTAAATAAGCCAGCCAAATTTTGCAGTAACTGCGACTGAACTACACATTTAGAACCCCTAAAGTCTGATTACATGGGAATGTGTAAGAAAAGGCCAGTTAGATTACAAGATCAGACATACATACACATGAAACAAACACAGGGCTGCTACAAAAGAATTGGGATTTTTTTTATTTTTTATAAAGTGTCAAGTGATGAAGAAAGGGAAATCATTGAGAATGAAGCAACTGGCTCTGTTGTGTTGTGTATTTCTGTACTCTAATATTAGCATTGTGCAAGTTTTAATCTTGTATTCATCTCAGATGAGAGAGAAGAGAGAGAGAGAGAGAGAGAGAGAGATATTGAAGCAGGCCATTTGTTTACCCTTTCAATCCAGGTGCATAGACAGAAAGAACTTCTATTTATATAATCTCTCGACATACCAAATCATTTTATAACCAATTAAATAAGTGTAGTCATTGTTGTAATGTTAGAGAAACCGGCAGCCAATTTCCACACAGCAAGGTCCCACCATCAGCAATGAGACAATGACTAGGCAATCTGTTTTGATGGGGTTGGTTGAGGAATAAATGGTCAGAACACAGGTACAACTCTCCAGTTCTTCTTCAAATAGTGCCACAGGATATCTTAGATTTATTTAAAAAGGAGTCTTTATCCCTCCCCCCCAACTGGAGCTGTATGATTGCCCACTCCCAATGTATGCAAGATTGTTATGCACTTGAAGTGCCGTAGCTTTCTCTATTGCTTTGCATTTTACTTCAGTGCTCAATATTAATTTAGGAGCATTTATAAGACATATTAAAAGCAGACTGTATACACTTTGAAACACTTAAGAAGCCACAGTAACTTATATGCATTTGAAAAACCTTAAACCCACACAAAATGAAGAAGAAAGCTGAAATCTTATCCACAATGCTTTGCACCCAGGTACACCATCAGTTTTCCCAACACCACATGATTTGTGAAAGCATCTTTAATACAGGTCAAGTGACCTAGGTGGGCATAGCACTTCCTTACCTGCCTTCTCTTACAAGAGGTCTATCTCATGAGCCATTTAAATACAGACCCATTCTTTGGGATGTGTGAACACTGTCCTGGCCTGGTCATGCGCATGCACAAGTCCTTGGCATTCCTCAGCTGGATACTGATGCAAGGTTGAACATACATAAAAATCTATTAAACTCACACCATCATTTCTGTCTCATCAAATAAAAAACACATGCTGCAACAGTTTGCTGCTGGGTCTTATCGGATTCCTTTTGAAAGTTTACTTTTAAATTGTACATTAGATCTTAATTCCTAGACAGTAATTCCTGAGTGGAGATACAACATTAGGTGAGATGTCATTCAAAGTGGATGTGTGTATTGGGATTCGAGTTATATCTGGCTTGACTTCCCAACAATATTGCCCAATTCCATGTTCTGCTGCTGTCCAGCATCTATCCAGAAGGCTGGCCATGTACAATAGCATAGTGAGGCCAGCTGAGTTCAAATGATAGCCATATCTTGGGATTTACATCTGTTGTGCATCCCAATACTTTAGCTTTAAAGGTACTAAACTACCACAGAACAATATTTTGTGGGACATTATTTACTGTGAAACATGGGGAAATTTTAACATGGGGGAGTGGGTGGCATTGGGGGTTGGTTTAATGAGCCGAGAAATGGAAGTGGGTCGGGAAGTCGGTTCCAACCAGCCAACTTCTGGCTTTAACTCGGGGGCAAGAAGCAGACAGCCAACCTGCTCCCAGGAGGCAAGTTGGCATTTTAAATATGTTAATGAGGCTGGAAATCTTGGATTTAAACTACTGTGCAGGTTTAACTGTGGCTGGCCGGGTTCCCCAGGCCTCAAGAAGCCGGCAGCTGTAGCGAGGAGAGGACAGCCTCAGGGAGCACTCCTTTGTGGGCCAGGAGGCAGAGGAGTGCTTCCTCCCAGCCCTGCAAGCTCCCTCAGCATCAGAAGCCCGGCCCCCAGGTTCAGACCATCCCCGGGGTGAGGGATCGGAGCCCCCCCCCCCCCGGGGTCAGGGACCAGACAACACCCCCCCCCCCCACCCCAGGGTCGGGAATTGGACCTACCTGGTCCTGCAGCCTCTTCTCCAATGTTCCTCACCCAAATGGAAGCCAAGCCCGCCAATCAGGACAACTGCCGGGCGCGGAATGTGTCAGTGCCGAAATCTTCACAGAATGCGGGGAAACCCAGAATTCCAGGCTTCCAACACGCTACCGGGCCTCACGCTCTGCTCTCAGCGCATCGAAGTGTTAAAATCCTCCTCTTAAGTTTCTTAATTAGATTTTTTTTAATTAATTCCTCGAGATGTGAGCATTGTGCCAAGGCTAGCATTTCCTGCCTATCCCTAATCGCCAAGAGAAGGTGGCGGTGGGCCGCCTTCTTGAATTGCTGGTAGCAGTTTGATACAACCATGTGGATTGCTAGGGTAGTTAAGAATCAATCACGGTGGTGTGGGATTGGAGTCCCATATAGGGGAGACTGGGCAAGAAAGTCAGGTTTCCTTCCCTAAAAGGACATTAGTGAACCAGCTGAGTTTTTACAACAATCCAGTAGCTTTATGGTCACTTTTACTGATTAAAGCCCCCACAATTTTCTATACGCGCTGTATACTCCTGCTCCTCATGGCTCCACAGTCAGGTACTTTCTACAATACTTGGCTTTTTGGACGAGGCTTCCAGCGGTCCCTTTAACGATCGCTGGTTAGGCCATACGTAGACCTGATTAACCTGAATGCAGTTAGTCCAGTGTCAGCAGCATTCAGGGCAGCCCAATTTTGGGAAGAAGTCGTCATAAAACAAGCCTCAGGCCTCCTACTTGCATGCAAAGTGTCTAACGGCTGTTTCAAAAACGTACCCTGGACACCAGCTAGAAATTTGCGAGTACTGTAGACTCTAAATTTGGTTTAATAATATGGAAAGGATGGAGGAGGCAATGGTTAATGGACAGCATAGTGGTGGAGGCTGTTTATTAAAACAGCAGCTCCTTCCCCTGTGGGCCAACAGTGACCACAGTAAAATTGCTAGCTACAGCAAGCGGAGATGGATTAGCGCAATTCATGCTGCTCAGATAAGAATCGACAATGTGAAACAAAAGATTCTGTCCTGACTATAAGAACACTGTAGCTGCACTGGGATTCAACCAAACAGAACAGGGCGCAAAAGTAATGAACAAATTACATCTGTCTGACCATGGTCAAGGGCTGGCCGTACGAAGAAAATCTGACATTTAACAAACCTGTGCAGCAAATTATCTATACTTGAATAAACTGAATAACAAATGCTTTTGTAGTAAAAGTCACTGTTTTAGAAAAGTGCGCACTCTACAATAAGTATATTCTAGTTATTGATAACCATATTAAAAAAATCATTAAATCAGGAAGAATAGATTATAAGGTTGGTTGTAGAATTCCACAGGAAGGGCCTGTTGCCATGGCAACAAGCTGGCTTAGCTCAGCATGTATAGCTATGCCTCATCTGTCAAAAACTTCACCAACCACCATAGAAAAACTGCAGTTCAATAAAATATCTGATTGATTGGCTTAAATTGATTCTGAAAATTGATGGAGAGAAAAAAAGGAAAATGATGGCTAAAATTTGTGCTGAGAATGATGGCGTACTGAGAGTACAAATTACCATCACCTTTGAATGGACCGCAAGTTTGAGATTTCCACATGCACTTCCGCTAAATCCTGAACTTGCAATTGGTCAAGTTACGACTTGACAGACCATCTGCTTTGCCTTGGAAATCCCAATTGCTGGTGCAGAGTTGGGCTAATTGCCACCAACTGCCCAGCAATTATGAAAATTTTACGGCTGATGCAAACAAACATATACTGTCAGATATTTCCGCTTCTTGTTAATACTGCTCGATAATTTTGCTTCTTATAGATGTATTTTATTTGAAATTTCACAGAGCTTGAATGATTTATCAGAAATCTAATTCCTAAATTAGATTTAAAAATGAATTCCCAAATAGGTGGGCCTGTGTGAGAGAGAGAGCGCGAGATAGAGAATGGGTCATTTTGGAACTATTTATTCTCCTTATAATTATTCTGAAAATACATCCAATTGCAGATAATTCTGTAAAAATTACAGTAATGCAACATAAAGAACGTTACTAGTATTGGAGGTAGATACTTTCCCTTTGGTGTACTGAGTAGAGGACCAGGCCCACAGCAAAGCCCTGGGATCCATGGGCCATTACGCTGCCCGAGTACACAGCGTCAGAGAGCAAGTTCACGAAGGAGGGTCCCAGTCAGGGAAGTTTGTATTCTATTCGGCTGCTGGTGGTGTACTCTCCGTAGGTACGTCGCCGACAGCAAAATCTGCCCCAATGCATCTATGGCATTACACATTTTTAAAATGAGAGTGAGCGAGTGAGCGACCGTACATACAGAGCTATCCGCATTGGGGAAATGTTCTAAAATGAAATTTATGATCAAATGGGTCATATTTTTCAAAACAAAGTGAGCGAGTCTCCTTTCATTGGTGACACTAGAGTGTATGAGTGTGAGAAATTACTATCAAAATAACATCCAAATTGAATAGGCTGGTTGCATCCAGTTTCAAGGAGGGACATTGCATGTGGAAAGTCAAAAGTTATCAACTTTTTATTTAAAAAAAAACACTAAGGTCTTTTCAGTTCTCCTTTTGATTTTTTTTTCCCCTTACGCTTTCTCTTCTGAAGGTGGTGACACTTACATAGGTACAGTTCAACAGGTGCTGGCCACCTTTGGGTCATCGACCTGTAACGTTAACTCCGTTTCTCTTCCCACAGATGCTACCTGACCTGCTGAGTATTTCCAGCATTTTCTGTTTTTATTTCAGATTTCCAGCATCCACAGTATTTTGCTTTGGGACAACTTTGCCCAATTAGCCAGAATGCATATATTAGCATAGACAGCAAGTCTGTTTGACTGTAGGAGATATCAGAGCTAAATATGATTCTGTCCTTGCCAGACAACCACACATGCTAAATTCCAACAGTAGTCACTGAATAGTAGGCAGTAACTTGAAACCCTAGCAAGGTTTCCTTTCTAGCCCAAGGACACTTAGGCATTTTACTTTACACTCAGTAACAAAAAGGTGATAGGTGAGCTTTAAAAAATGCCTTCTAAAGTTTGATGGAATTTTATTTAGTTCATAAAAGGTGCACCAGCAGGATTGTAGCACTGGAATTAATGCATTCCTTCATCCTCCATTCAATTTTTATTGGGATAGGGGAGGGGCACACCAGTAAATGGTGAGTGAAAGAAGGTCAGAATGTTTTTATGGGGTAAAAATATAAATAAGGAGCTTCCCCTGATGGTTAAGTTGGTAGATGCTGGACCAAGCAGAATAGACAGGTCGGAGGTACAATACCTGGTCTATGTTGAGTTCGCTGATCGTGAGTCAGGACAGCACTAAGAGGCCAGCAGTGAGGTCGAGACCCAAGGCCAGCAGCAAGTTCAAGACAAGAGGCCAGTATACATGTGGTAACCAATCTCATCAAAGCATGAGTGTGTGTAACCTTGCTCCGTCAAGTCTGTGTGGCAGTTGGTGTGCAACGACCACCCCACGTTAAAAGAATTCACGCACAGGCATCTTCCGCCCTTTAAAATGAAGTCCGAGGCCTGGCCTGCATTGGTCTCATCAGTCACCTTAGAACTCATTTTAGGGTGGAAGCAAGTCATCCCCGACTCCGGAATAATAATAATAATTCAATTTTTGGATGAACAACCACAAAAGTAGTCATCTGTTAAACTTAGGAAAAGGCACATTTATGACTAATCACAAGGCAGCTATTTATTCTATGACATGGCAGAGTGCTCTGAAAAACAATGGCACTCTGGAAAAAAAACCAAGGTACTTGGGAAAAATAAGTAACGGCAGGGCGCTGTGCCCTGATATAATCAATTAGCTAGAACATGGACACATGACCTGGAACAACTACTGAGCTGCCCAAGACCAAACTGATTGACCTGTGTGAATGACAAATTTGCATAAGGTGACAAAGAGTGAAAGATAACCAATACTCCATCTTCTCCATGCCACAAATGTTGCCTGAACGGTGCCCTTGACAAGTAAATGTGGCTTTCCGAGGGTCAGTAAACAGCTAGCTGTGCACTTCATTGCAAGTTTACAACACATGGCACCATCTGGCACATGCACAGTTGAGAAAGATTAAAGTTTATCGTAATGACAATGGAGAATTAGTCACTATGCGTAAACTGAAAACATTGCCACATTCGTTTTATAGCTTCTCTACATTAATGAACATTTTTAAAGCCATGCTTGTCGATATACACTTTATACTATGCCAGATGTGCAGTTTGATTTCACTTGAGTCAGCTGCTAATTTCTAGTTTTGTATTGTTTTTAATCGTATTTGTAATCTTACTTTTCTTAATTCCCTCCCCATGGGGTTCTTTAACTGATATGGGAGATCAAAAAGTCAGAGACTCCCTCACAGCTGACAGTACCAAAGCCAGTCAATACTCAGCTGTCTGAGGTATCTTTGCTGCAGTGTAGAATGGTTAATGCTTATCCTGGATAGAAAATATGCCTCTTGCAATAAGCATCCAGCTTTGGGTCCGAGACGCGACCAAGGCTTCACTAACCACGTGAAAAAATGGGGTCAGTGGGAATAATGGTCTAGGTGGTTTGATCAAATCCTCCCCCTTCTTTCACTAGGATTCCATAAATGAATAATGTCATGATGTCATGAATAACTTTTTCAAAAATTAAATGCACAGCTGAATTTTTCCTATAAATACTTATGGCAATTGTAGGGTTTAGTTCTGAGTATTCCTTTGACTAACAATCATGGCTATAAGAAGCGAGCATTCCAACTGTTCTACAACTGGACTATTCAAGTTCAGAAAACTCACTCTACGAGGCTCTCACCACTCCATAATTGTGTGTATGATCATGCACATGATTGTCCTGTAGGGATGAATATTAGAGTGTAAATAATATTGTGGGTATTACTGATACTGAGATACACTGAAAACAGTGAGCAATAATGACATCATGGAGTTCTAGCTTTGAAAAATTACTGAGCCCGACAGTGTGAGGGAGCAGAATGGATACACATACCGTTGAAAGTACATGATCACTCAAACACTAGATTAATGACTATTTGGCCTATTTTGGAAACGCCAGGTATTATACCTTGCTGTCTGCCAAAATAAGTCAGGAACCCCACCCAAGCTATTTTTGATATTCTGCAGTCAGATCTGGATTTGCATATTTAAGTTTGCTCCCAATGATATTTAAATATTGCCATAATAATGTATTGGCAGTCAGGGTCATTGTCGACATCATGCTCAGCAGCTAATTATGTCAGTGGTATTTAAAAAAAAAGCTAACTCTTGTTCCTACTTGCAGTGAATTGACACCATTGCAGTTCTGCACCACTAGACACAACACTCAACCTTTTTCTGGAGGAAGTAGATTTATTCTTTTATATAATTTACTGGCAAGTAGGCAGGGCCTGTGAAAAAGGCAGGTTAGACTTAATACTCTGTGGTACGGTATGAGCACTGGACAATTGAGACTGGATGGTGCTTACTGTTGCCCTGTCCCTACTTTGCCTCAATTGCCTCAGAAGTTTTTGCAGGTGCACATCATAAAATAGCTAACTTGAAGGAGGCTAATGTGGCTATTCAAATATGAGGCAGTACACAATCTACAGTAAAAAAATCTATCACCCTCTTGGATCCATTTCTGCTGCAGTGGGACTGTGCTCCCAGCGGGAAGCAGTACTTGATCAGACTAAGGGTGACAGCAGTGTAGCATTGAACCTCCAACCCTTGCTTCTCTCCATGCTGGGAGCAAGGGATCAGTGAATTTATCCACTAGTTCCCATTGTAATTGTTACTAGCTGGCTATCGACATAATGAGGACATAGCTAAGAAGGGCCCACCAACCCTGCCCCAACAGGAATCACTATCTTCACGGCTAGGCCATCGAATGCATCTAATAACGAAACACAGAGCAACGTTGACCAGATAAGCACAGGCAGGACAGACCATCGCAGATAGTGCAACCAAAAAGGCAATTAATCAAAAGAAATTACAATTTAAAACACGCATGCGCGCACATGCATATGCACCTAATTTAGCTTTTTTTTTCCAGCTGGTCCAGAGCCAAATAAATCATGTTTGGCAGTTTATGCATCCACTTGTTTTATCTGTATACTAGCAAAGATTAACACAGCAGCATAGCAACAAATTATATATCACTGACAATGCTCCCAATCCACACAAGCAATGCTTTGTAAAGAGAACCCCCTCTGGAACATCACTCAGATCAGTGTAATGCTTTGAAAATCACAGAGCAGTGGCATCGCCAGCCTCACAGGTCTAAACGTTTTGCAACGGACACGTATTCCAAAAGGCCCTGAAATAGACTTCAGAGTCACTGGTACAAAGAGGTAAACAAAAAGTCAGAAGTATGCAGACTCACTGAGAAGTTTGTTGCTACTCCATTGTAAAACAATATTGGTTAAAAGGCTTACAATGTTATAGTGCAAGGTAGTTGCACAAATTAAAAATGACAAATAATTTACCATTCTACTGTGAACCTATCCAATGTAGTAGCAATATGGTTGACACTGCTCTGCTCTTTCCTCTTATATGGAGCATGGAATACTTTTTCCCCCCCAGGTATCATTGAGGTATTCCAAGATACTTAATCCCATTTCAAAATGGAAGTGGATGTGATGACCCAATCAGCAACACAAACAGAGTGAGCGCATGCATTGTGTGGGGTGGCATTGCATATTACATATAAGAAAGGATCTACGTTCAATCACTAGTTTGTACCAGGTTAGTGGATCTGTTAGTGTAGCAAGGGTATGATAATTGGTCTCAAAAGTGCCCAAACCAGGGAACAATCAGCAGGTATTCCTGCTCCCAGTACTTTCCAATGACTCTAGCTGGAAGGTTGTATGTTTGAATGATAGACTTGGTTCTGATATCAGCTGCCAAATATTCAGGCAATACTCACTGATTCGATACGCACATAAAAGAATGGCTACTTTAAAAAAAAAATTGTTCCTGGGATGTGGATGTTGCTGGCAAGGCCATCATTTATTTTCTATCCCTAATTGCCCTCCAGAAGATGGTGCTGAACCACATTCTTGAACCGCTGCAGTCCCTGTGTTAAAGGAACTCCCATAGTGCTATTAGGGAGGGAGTTCCAGGATTTTGGCCAAGCAACAATGAAGGATTGGCAATATATTTTCAAGTCAGGATGGTGTGTGACTTGGAGGGGATCTTGGAGGTAATGGTATTCCCATGCACCTGCTGCCCTTGTGGTAGAGGTTGGGAATTGGGAGGTGCTGTTGAAGACTTGGCAAGTTGCTGCAGTGCATCTTGTAGATGGTACACACTGCAGACATGATGTGTCGGTGATGGAGGGAGTGAATGTTTAAGGTGGTGGATGGGCTGTCAATCAGCAGGCTGCTTTGTCCTGGATGGTGTAAAGCTTCTTGAGTGCAGTTGGAGCTGCACTCATCCAGGCAAGGGGAGAGTATTCCATCACACTCCTGACTTGTGCCTTGTGGATGATGAAATGGGAGTCAGGAGGTGAGACACTCTCCGCAGAGTATCCAGCCTCTGACCTGCTCTTGTAACCAACAAAATTTGTGTGGCTGGTCCAGTTAGGCTTCTATTCAATGGTGACTCCCAGCATGTTGATCATTTCCAGAAGGACTTGCCTCTGTGGAACCATTCAAAGCACGAGTTGGGGTGCCTTCAACAGTAGAGAAGACAACAGGGGCCAATAGAAAATATTAGCAGCACAACATTTGGGTCACCAGCTCCTGAAAGTAAAGTGACCTAAAAACTCCCCATGGAGGTGATGGCACTCTGTAAATTCTTCATGAGTTAGAAGTTAGTGAACCCACAACAATTGAGTCTTGTGGCCATTTCATATAAATTGAGCAGCAAGGGAGTGAGTGTACGTAATTATTAGGTGCATTCATTTCCCATGGTTAGTTTAGGATCAGTGTTAGGGCAAATTCAATTGAGCCTGAAGATTTAAACTTAAAAAAAAAAGAAACATAATGCCTGAATTATTGCCTGCCATAAATCTTCAGTTGGGCAGTGGTCCAGTAGTGCTTTTCTCGGTAAATATGAAATTATACTAATGATGGCAAATATTCATTTTGTTACCATATATTGCTGTAAACAGGCTAAAAGGGATGTTATTACAACGCCTATTGTTGAGTGAATTTCACCCATACTAATGTAACACATACCACAGGTCATTAGAGATTTGTGTGAATATATGAGCATTGAGGCAAGTAACATCTGGTTATCTTTGTATATCCCGATGCCATATTTATGGTTTCTTGTTCGGTTTCACTTCAAATGCATATTTTATTAGGAAAAACGTTTTAAAAAACAATTGAATAGCATTCACAAAATGGGCTAATTCGCAGTGTATGGAACTCGGTCCCATTCAGTCACAGATCTATATTCAGACTATAATTTTTTTGACTAATTTGAACAGTTCACAAAGGAGGAAATACATTCCTAGAATGTCAAAGAATGACTACAGCACAGGAGGCGGCCATTTGGCCCATCGAGCCCATGTCGGCTCTCCAAAAGCACAGCAGCTAGCCCCACTCCCCGCCCTTTCCCCATCGCCCTGCAATTTGTTTTCCTTCAGGTACTCATCCAATTCCCTTTTGAAAGCCACGATTTAGTCTGTCTCCACCCTTTCAAGCAGTGCATTCCAGATCCTAACCACTCACAGTGCAACAAGGTTTTTCCTCATGTCGCCTTTGGTTCTTTTGCCAATCACCTTAAATCTGTGTCCTCTGGTTCTCGACCCTTCAACCAATGGGAACAGTTTCTCTCTATCTGCTCTGTCTAGACCCCTCGTGATTTTGAACACCTCTATCAAATCTCCTCTCAATAATCTTTGCTCCATGGAGAACAACCCCAGTTTCTCTAGTCTATCCATGTAATTGAAGTCCCGCATCCCTGGAACCATTCTCATAAATTGTTTCTGCACCCTCTCCAAGGCCTTCAAATCCTTCCTAAAGTGCGGTGTCCAGAATTGGACACAATATCCCAGTTGAGGTCAGACCAGTGTTTTATAAAGGTGCACCATAACTACTTTGCTTTTGTACTCTATGCCTCTATTTATGAAACCCAGGATCCCGTATGCTTTTGTAACCGCTTTCTCAACCTGCCCTGCCACCTTCAATGATTTGTGTACATATACCCTCAGGTCTCTCTGTTCATGCACCCCTTTTATAATTGTACCCTTTAGTTTATATTGCCTCTTTTTGTTCTTCCTACCAAAATGCATCACTTCACACTTTTCTGGGTTAAATTTCATCTGCCACATGTCCGCCCATTTCACCAACCTGTCTATATCTTCTTGAAGTCTGTCAATATCCTTCTCACTGTTTACTGTACTTCCAAGTTTTATGTTATCTTCAAATTTTAAAATTGTGCCTTGTACATCCAAGTCCAAGACACTAATATATATCAAGAAAAGCAGTGGTCCTAGTACCAACCCCTGTGGAACACCACTGTATACCTTCCTCCAGTCCAAAAAAAAACACTACTCTCTGTTTCCTGTCACTTAACCAGTTTTGTATCCATACTGTCGCTATCCATTTTATTCCATGGGCTTCAATTTTGCTGGCAAGCCTATTATGTGTCATTTTATCAAACACCTTTTGGAAGCCCACGTACACCACCGTCAACCATATTGCCCTCATCAACCCTCTCTGTTACTTCATCAAAAAATTCGGTCAAGTTAGTACAACACTGTTTGCCTTCAACAAATCAGTGCTGGCTTTCCTCAATCAATCCACACTTGTCCAAGTGACTGTTAATTTTGTCCCGGATTATCGTTTCTAAAAACTTCCTACTAGAGGTTTCCCTACTGACACTTGGTCCACCTCATTCCCCAGAACCGGATCCAGCATTACCTCCCTTCTCGTTGGGCCAGAAACGCACTGATCAAGAAAGTTTTCCTGAACACACTGAAGAAATTCTTCCCCCTCTCTGCCCTGTACACTATTACTATCCCAGTCTATATTAGGGTAGTTGAAGTTCCCCATTATCACTACACTATAGTTCTTGCACCTCTTTGTAATTTCCTTGCAAAGTTGATTCTCTATATCCTTCCCACTAGTTGGCGGCCTATAAAATATATCTAGTAATGTAATGGCACCTCCATTATTTCCTAACTCCAACAGTATAGCTGATTTTTGATTAGCAATTTTATGTTGGTAAGTTTCAGAATTCAATTTCTGGAATATCTGGCATATTGCAAGAACACAGAAAACTTAAACAGTGAATACCTGCCACAAACAAAATCTAACAAATAGTTTAGCAACTAGTTTCCAAGATTTGTCAACACAGTGAAAATAAAAAAGGCTTTGTCAACCAAATCTGAACCAGAATTTCAGAATCTGTTAACAAAGTTCCTGACCCTGACAGCTAAATAATGAATAAACCTTTGTGTCATTAAAATATAAACACTATTCAACAGTTCTCTTTCTTCATTGTTCCTCCTTCTCTCCTTAAGGCTGACTCAATACAATATGGTTCCACAAGTGCTGGCAACCCTCCAATACCCAATCCAATTGGTCATTCATCATGAGTAAGCCAAGATAGTGAGTGTCAACAGGCCACTCAACTGTGGAGACATCACAATCAAGCCCATTCCTGTCTAGCAGGGACCTCTAGATTGTGATCCTTGCACACAGACACTGAGGCCAACTGTGATGCCACATAACATCGTCAGCTGAGATCAGCTAACTCAACACAAACCGAGGATTGAATGCGAGACATTCCCGCAAACCAACAATATTTTTTCAGCACAATTCATAAGTAGCTTTATTGTGTAGCTTATGGAACATTTGAATTACTTTGTTTGGATCTAATTATGATGGCGATTGTGGGTGTTCCTGCAAATTGGTTCTTCGCAGAAGCAATTAAATGTATTCTTGCATAACTGGCTGAGAGTTCCACAGTCTGACTTAAATTGCTTTTCAGGAAGCTACTAACCTGATAGCCCTGGAAGAAATTAAGGATTTCCTTGACTCCTGTGTTGTAAGCTAGTCCTTGCATCCTGACGATGGTGCCAGGCTGGGTTGGGATAGTGGCAGCAGCAGGTGTTGGGAAATAGCCTATGCTGGTCGGGGACCCAGAGGGACTAGAAATAAAGAGACAAGTAAAGATAAAACTAGGCGATGTCTCCACAGCCTCATGAGTATCTGAAGCACACATTTGGTATAAAAATAGAAAATACTGGAATTGCAAATCAGGCGGACCAACATCTCAAAGATGGGTTAACATTTCAGATGTAATGCTTCATCAGAACCAATGGGCAATAAGTTTATTTTTCCCAGGTATACCTCTATTATTTGTCAGTTCTAATTAATGATTACATCTGAAATGCTAAGCTTTCTTTCCCTTTCAGATGCCGACTGACATTTTCTGTGTATTTCCAGCATTTCCTATTAGTTCAAGGTCACAGCATTCATGGTTTTCTTTTTACTGCACATGTTGGTGGATGATCAATTTTATGAATCAGAGTGCTTCCTGCTCAGTCAGGGAAAGATAACTGTATGCATGATGATAACCACATTAAAGCTATAAAGTACAGAGAACTCACACCACACATCCAGCAATCCTGCCAATAAACTCTAACTATTCATTTAGAAAGGCATAGCTTTTTGAAGAATCAATAGTTTAAACATTTTGAAACAAATATTTAACCTGTTGAATATCGATTCCTACAAGTATATTTCTAGTTTTTAATAACTTTAAATTAGTAGGATTACAATCTGTTTGATTTTCGACCGAACAGTTTGGAAAGTTTCTTAATTATAACAGGCACCAAAAGTTCAGTTTTTAAACACCCAACTTGTTTTAACCATGATGTCCATGGTTCATGGCACCATATTAGAATCTGGGAGACAGACTTTTCCTAATATCCTGTGGTGCTGTAGCCAGTGATTGGCTTTCACAGATTTGAAATTTGACTGCAAAGTTGCACTTTACATCATCTATGGCAACCTCTTTTTGTATCAGAGGAAGAGAGGCTGCATTTAATGATCCTGTCAAATAATGAATTTGCAAAAGGTGGAAACTCTAAACACTAGTTGAATGCACGCATCTCTACATCACTGTAGTTTGTTGTATTGCCCAGAAAGCTGCTCGACTAAGGTCTGATACAATGGGAAAGGGAGGGATCTCAAGGGGAAAGGGGGGGGATCTCAAGAATAAATCATATAAATACAAGTAAAAATCTACCATTAATGCTGTAAAGCAAGAGAAAGTCAAGCTACCTTGGGTGCGGTTTCACCAGAACTGTGCCAGATTCAGGTATGCAAGTTAGTAAGCGAGTACATGCAAGGCTATTTGTTTCTCTGATTACTGTTACTAACCTATAGTGTTAACAGAGTTTGAACTATAATGTATTAGAATTCATTCAAGGCAAGATATCCGAGTGTAAATGTGAAAACACTACAATTTAAGAAACAGTTTACAGGGTTTCATTACAAGTAACTAACAGGGGTTTCTCATGGGTGAACACTGTTTATTGGTTTGTAGTAAGATAATGTATACAGCCAAAGCTAATTATAGAAGTCTGTGTTATTATAAAGTTGTTATTCTAGAAAAATATTTCCCATGCTCTTATAGCCAAAAATGGAGTTTGGATCTCAATAAGAGGCCCTGATACTTTGAAGTTCCTCACAAGCTCCTAGTAACAAGGTTTAACCATAATATTAATAGAAGGAATCAACTTATTCCTTAGTCAACTTTTATCACGTTGAAGACCTTGACAATGAGTGATGGCCCTGGGTGGGAGAGGGCGAGTGCATCAAAACTCAGCTCAATCCAGTCTTCATCTGACTTCCACATAAGGACACTTCCAGTAGGAAATGAACATGAGTGAAACCTAATAGAAAAATAAAATACTGCAGATGCTGAAAATCTGAAATAAAAAACAGAAAATGCTGGAAATACTCAGCAGGTCAGGCAGCATCTGTGGAGAGAGAAACCGAGTTAACATTTCAGGTCGATGACCCTTCGTCAGAACTGGAAAAAGTTAGACAGGTCTTTAAGCAAGTGTAGGGGCAGGAAAAGGGGGAGGGGAGAAAAGAACAAAAGGGAAGGTCTGTGATCGGGTGGAAGGTAGAAAAGATAAAGAGACAAAAGGGATGATGGTGCAAGGCAAAAGGGGATTGTAATGGGACAAGTTACTCAATATTCTCTGCTCCCCTCACTCACTCCAACCTACCTCCCTCTGCACTTGCAGCACTCCGCTCTCTCAGATCCAACCCCAACATTGTCATTAAACCTGCTGACAAGGGTGACACTGTTGTTGTTTGGCAAACTGACCTCTACCTTGTGGAGGCTTAATGCCAACTCTTCATCTGGACCATAACCCCACCACTGAACATCAAGCCATAATTTCCCAGACCGTCACTGACCTCCTCTCCTCTGGAGATCTTCCCTCCGCGGCCGTCAACCTCATAGTTCCCTAACCCCGCACAGCCCGCTTCAACCTCCTTCCCAAGATCCACAAACAGGACTGCCCTGGTAGACGCATCGCTTCAGCCTGCTTTTGCCCCACAGAACTGATTTCTTCCTATCTCGACTCTATTTTTTCTCCCCTTGTCCAGTCTTTCCCACCTACATATCAGCCACTTCCGATTCCCTCCGCAACAGTTCCCAGTATCCTGGCCCCAACCGTCTCCTTTTCACCATGGATGTCCAATCCCTCTACACTTCCATTCCCCACCAGGACGGCCTGAGGGCACTCCACTTCTTCCTTGAACAGAGGCCCAACCAGTCCCCATCCACCACCATCCTCTTCCGCCTTGCTGAATTTGTTCTCACATTGAACAATTTCTCCTTTGAATCACTCACTTCCTCCAAAGTAAAGGTGTTGCTATGGGAACCCGCATGGGTCCTAGCTATGCCTGCCTTTTCGTGGGATATGTGGAACATTCTTTGTTCCAGTCCTACTCAGGTCTCCTCCCTCACCTCTTTTTCCGGTACATTGATGACTGTATCGATGCAGTTTCCTACTCTCGCCCCAAACTAGAAAATTTCATTCACTTTGCCTCCAATTTCCACTCTTCTCTCACCTTCACATGGTCCATCTCCGACTCTTCCTTTCCTCGACTTCTTTGCCTCCATTTCCGGGAATAGGCGATTGACAAACATTCACTACAAGCCCACTGACTCCCACAGTGACCTGGACTACACGACCTTCCATCCGCTTCCTGTAAGGACTGAATTCCATTCTCTCCATTTCTCCATCTCTGACGCATCTGTTCTGACAATGCCCACCTACTATACTAGTGCTTCAGATATGTCTTCCTTTTTTCTCAACTGAGGATTGCCATCTACCGTGGTTGACTTGACCCTCGACCATGTCCATTCTATTTCCCATTCTTTTGCTCTCACCCCTTCTCCTCTCTCCCAGAATCACAATAGGGTCCCTTTTGTCCTCATCTTTCACCCCACCAGCCTCCACGTTCAACAGATCATCTTTAGCGTGATCCCACCACCAAACACATCTTCCCGTCCCCACCCATTTCAGCATTCAGAAGGGACCGCTCCCTGAACGATACCTTGGTCCACTCCTCAATCACCCCCTCTCCTTCCAACGGCACCTTCCCATGCAAGCGCAGGAGATGCAACACCTGCCCTTTTACCTCCTCCCTTCCCACTATTCAGGGTCCCATACACTCCTTCCAGGTGAAACAGCACTGTATTCACTGCTCACGATGTGGTCTCCTTTACATTAGGGAGACCAAACTTTGCAGAACACCTCCGTTCAGTCCGTAAGCGTGACCCCGAGCTTCCGGTCGCCTGTCACTTTAATTCTCCGCTCCACTCCCACTCTGATCTGATCTCTCCGTTCTCGGCCTCTTACACTGTTTCAATGAAGATCAATGTAAGTTCGAGGAATAGCACCTCATCTTTCATTTACAGCCTTCTGAACTCATAATGGAGTTAAACAACAATTTCAGACGTAATCCCTGCCTCCATTTTTATTATATATATATTTTCCCTGTTTTTTTCTCTTTCCCATTTACACCCTATCGAGACTCATCGGCCCCAAGTTTCCACATGATTTGCTCCTGATTTTTTAGGAGCAACTGGTGTCGAACGGAGTATCTTAGAAATCGGAATTCTCGTCATTTAGTTTGCTCCAGTTCTAGTCAGTTAAAACAGTTTCACTTTGGAACAGAATTTTTTTTCAAAAGGGGGCGTGTCCGGCCACTTACGCCTGATTTCAAAGTTTCGTGAGTGAAAACTTACTCCAAACTAACTTAGAATGGAGTAAGTGAAGATTTTTGTATGCTCGAAAAAACCTTGTCTACACTTTAGAAAATCAGGCGTAGGTTACAAATCAGTCGTAGGGAATGGTGGGGGGGGGGGGTGTTTAAAGGGAAGTTTACAAACATTAAACACTTCAGTTTTACAAATAAAGAACCATCATCAATAATAAATGATAAATACATCAATAAATCAACCAATAAATCAATCAAAAAAAATTAATAAGAAATAATTTTTTTTTTAAATCAATAAATAAAACATTTTCTACTTATCGACTGCAGCACCGGGAGCCCTCCAACAGCATGCTGGGATGCCCCCCTCAGTGTGTCTCTATCTCTCTGTCTGTCTGTGTCTGTGTTTCTGACAGCGAGGGGAGGGGGAGGAGGGGGGGAGGGGGAGAAAAAGGAGATTGGGGGGGGAAGGGAGAAGGAGATTGGGGGGGGGGGGAGGGAGAAGGAGATTGGGGGGGGGGGAGGGAGGGAGAAGGAGATTGGGGGGGAGGGAGAAGGAGATTGGGGGGGGAGGGAGAAGGAGATTGGGGTGGGGGGGGCTGAATGGGCCGGGCGCGAGACTTCGGGCAGGGCCCGTCCCCAGCACCAGATTTACAGGTCGGTGGCGTTGGGTCGGGTCGGGGGGGTGGTGGGAGGGAGGTCGGTTCGGTTCGGTTCGGGTCGGGAGGAGGGAGGTCAGGTGGGGGGGGAGGGAGGTCAGGTCAGATCCAGTCCAGAGGTGGGGGGGGGGAGCGGGTGTCGGGTCCAGTCCGGGCACAGTGGGGGGGGGGGGTATGGGGGAGCGGGGAGCGGGTCCGGTTCGGGGGCGGGGGGGGGGGGGGGGAGGGGTGGAGCGGGGAATGGGTGTCGGGTCGGGTCCGGAGGCGGGAGCGGGTGTCGGGTCCGGTCCGGGGGCGGGGGGGGGGGGGGGGGGGGGGAGTGGGTGTCGGGTCCGGTCCGGAGGCGGGGGGCGGGAAGCGGGAGTCGAGTCGGATCGGATCAGGAGGAAGCAGGAACTGGCCGTGGGAGGAGCCTTATTCACGCAGCCCCAGTGAGGCCATTCGGCCAGGGCTAGGGGCTGCGTGCTTCAGGCCCCTCCCACACAGTTTCAGGTGCCTGGAGCTACTGCACTTGCGTGCCCACTGTAGCGCGCATGTGCAGAGGTCCCGGCACTGTTTTCAGCGCAGGGACCTGGCTCCGCTCCCTACTGCTCCTGCTGCGCTGCGCCGAGGACCAGAGGACATGCAGGGAGGTGGAGAATATGGAGGTTTTTTTTAGGCGCACTTTGTGGTGTGAAAAACGGGCATCCAGGTCGGGACTGCGCCGTTCTAGGCGCGGCTCGAAACTTGGGCCCATCTTTTGTTTAACTTGTCCCATTACCATCTCCTTTTGCCTTGCACCATCATCCCTTTTATCTCTTCTGCCTTCTAGCCTATTACAGACCTTCCCTTTTGTTCTTTCCTCCCCTCCCCCTGTCCCTATGCTTAAAAACAATGTTACATCTCTAACTTTTTCCAGTTCTGACAAAGCATCATCAACCTGAAACGTTAACTCGGTTTCTCTCTCCACAGATGCTGCCTGATCTGCTGAGCATTTCCAGCACTTTCTGTTCTTATATAAGAGAAACCTAATTGATTTTCCCCTCCCTATTTTGGTTTAAATTTTCAAAAGAATGAAACATTCTCTTCAGCAATTTTTTTGTTTCAAAATACACCCATTGGCTGAACTAGAAAATGCTGGAAAGAGACAATAAATTATGCTAAACCTTTATAAAACACTGGTTAGGCCTCAGCTGGAGCAGTGTGTTCAATTCGGGACACCACACTTTAGGAAGGATATCAAGGCCTTAGAGAGGGTGCAGAAGAGAATTACTAGAATGGCACCAAGGACGAGGGACTTCAGTTATGTGGAGAGACTGGAGAAGCTGGAATATTTCTCCTTAGAGCAGAGAACTTTAAAAGGAGATTTGATAGAGGTGTTCAAAATCATGAATGCTTTTGACAGCATAAATAAAGAGAACCTATTTCCAGTGGCAGAAGGGTCAGTAACCAGAGGACACAGATTTAAGGTGATTGGCAAACGAACCAGAGGCAACCTTTTTTTACACAGCGAGTTGTTGTGATCTGGAATGCACGGTCACAAAAAGGTAGTGGAAATACATTCAAAAGGGAATTGGATAGAATTTGAAGGGAAAAATTTACAGGGCTATTGGGAAAGAGCATGCGAGTAGGACTAATTGGATAGCTCTATCAAAGTGCTGGCACAGGCACAATGGGCTGAATGGCCTCCTCCTGTGCTGCATCAGTCATCCTCGGTAAAGAGAAATGACAAGTTGACATTTTAGATATAACTCTTTGCCAGAAAGATCCGATTGTTCGAATGGATTTCTAGCATTTGCAATTTTTTTTTCCTATTTATGCTTTCAGGAGCAGTAAGACTATTTGTTCAGTACTCTACTGAAACACTGTGGTCAATTTTAACTCCCTCTGCCCAGTGGGAACTGGGCAGCAATGCTCCGAAAACCACAGGGATACATTTGCCGCTATGTTCCCAATTTGTTCCCACGTCGTCACCGGAGCCCGATGTGTACATTTAAAGAGGACTCCGCCGGCTGAGGGTTGCAGTTGGCCAAATTGGGTCTGGAAAATAAATTATACATCCCTGCTCCGTTTTAACTGCAAACCATCACTCCCGCCCGCGCCCCCCTCCGCGCACCCCCCCCACCACCCTCACGTCGGTTGTGTGTGAGGTAGGGAGAGTTAAAATGGAGACTTGGATGTCTGAATGGGAAGGATTTATTTTAATTCAATTCAATTTAATTCCCCCAACACTAACAGCTCTCATCTTGATGAGCACAATTTTTTTAAAAAAAGAATGGTGAAGCACATTGCTCTGTTTACAGGGCTGGCATAATATCCCACAGTAAATTTAACTGCAAGACCAGTCTGCACATAGTCTTTGTAGTGATTTTGTGTGTCAAAAAAAGAATCAATCATATGTGGAATTGTTGTACTAGGCATTTTGCCATACTTTTAACTTTTTATTTTTGTATGGTGTTCATCATCTTTCCCCGCGTTGATCACCCTCCACCACACATTATTCCCAGGGAGTTGAACAGGTGATCTGTTCCCATACTGGCCCAGGTCAATTACTGTCCTCTCAGAGGTACAGTCCTGGAATGCCTCCTTACCTTCCCACAGGGAAGCATCTGGCTTCTACTGGATGCCTCCCAACACCAACACAACGGAGGTCACTTTGTGGGAAAATACAGTCACAGACCCATATCATGCTATTCTACGTCAGGTAAACTGAAGCTCCACACACTACATCAATATCAGCCACTACTCAGTAACATCTGACCTTGTAGGCATAAAGCAAGCAGTAGTTCACAAATGCTTGACGGGTCAAAAAATTCTTGACATTACGATAAAGTTAACTTGGTTGGTTTATTGGCTGCAGTTTAGTCATTAACTTGCTCTTTTTTTATAAATATTTTTATTGCTTTTCCATGCTCATGAATTTTAAGATTGCAACTTAAGATAACGGTGGCCATTAATTGGTTTGGCCAGAGGTTGATTCAATCAGTCTGAAATAATTAACTCGTTGCTTTCTCCATTGGTACCACTGCATGGTGTACTAATTTAATAGGTGTGCCACAGTAAATTACTTGTATAATATAGTGAGTCTTTAGCTTAGTGGTAGCATTCCCACCTCTGAATCAGAAGTTGCAGGCAGGGTTTGCACCTTGCTTCAGAAAGTTCCTGGCAAGTGAAGACTGAGGCTCCTGCTCTTAATTATGGGTTGACATACTGCAGGATACTCAAGTCCAGCGAGTGTGGATACCTCCCCCTTATTATATGGGTTTCGGCAGCCCATAAAGATAACCACCTTATCGGTTGGTATAAAAAGATGGTTACTACCATGGAAGGAATGTTTAAGTCACGACCTGCCAGAAATAATATATATAAAATATATATATAAAATATATATATAATATATATATGTAGGGGGGTGGTAGTGGCCTTTCACCTCTGGGATGTGGTTTCAAATCTATCCCACACTTATTAGAATGCCAAAGTCCTCTATCTACTGGTTGAAAGGTACCCACATAAAAGGAATGTGGGTAGTCTCAGTCCAGTTCGCAGCGGGCATAGGCTTGCAGCACCAAACTTCCTAATTTGATGCTAATCGACACTCTCATTCCAAGAGACCACACGAAGTGGAAAAATGTCACACTGGTGAAGTATGGGGTACATTGCTGAGGTTGGGGCTGAGGCACATTGTTAACACAGAGAACAAGCTTTATTGTGCATCCAATAATGGCCTATCTGACCCAACAATACTTGACTCGAAATGGAAAGTGTTCCATTCAACAGCATCAGAATCTCTCCATTTTAATTCTATGTTTTAATAACAAAAACCCCCACAAAGTTTGTACCTTTGTAGGCCCGTATTTTTACAGTGTTAAACACATTATAGAAACATAGAAACATAGAAAATAGGTGCAGGAGTAGGCCATTCGGCCCTTCGAGCCTGCACCGCCATTCAACGAGTTCATGGCTGAACATGCAACTTCAGTACCCCATTCCTGCTTTCTCGCTATACCCCTTGATCCCCCTAGTAGTAAGGACTACATCTAACTCCTTTTTGAATATATTTAGTGAATTGGCCTCAACAACTTCCTGTGGTAGAGAATTCCACAGGTTCACCACTCTCTGGGTGAAGAAGTTTCTCCTCATCTCGGTCCTAAATGGCTTACCCCTTATCCTTAGACTGTGACCCCTGGTTCTGGACTTCCCCAACATTGAGAACATTCTTCCTGCATCTAACCTGTCTAAACCCGTCAGAATTTTAAACGTTTCTATGAGATCCCCTCTCATTCTTCTGAACTCCAGTGAATACAAGCCCAGTTGATCCAGTCTTTCTTGATATGTCAGTCCCGCCATCCTGGGAATCAGTCTGGTGAACCTTCGCTGCACTCCCTCAATAGCAAGAATGTCCTTCCTCAAGTTAGGAGACCAAAACTTTACACAATACTCCAGGTGTGGCCTTACCAAGGCCCTGTACAACTGTAGCAACACCTCCCTGCCCCTGTACTCAAATCCCCATTGTAAGAGAGCTGAAAGAATCAAAATAATTTCTTGATAAACATTTGTAAATAATATTTATTCAGCTTATTCAACATGATCAAAACTTGCAATCAAAGTTTTTTTTTAAAACATAGAATGTGGTGCTCATCACGCCATGGGACACAAATACTGGGGAATGGAACATTTCTCATTTATTGCACCCATTATCAACATCAAGTATCCTCAGATTAGACACAATGTGGGTTGAATCCAGAGCCAATGCACCTCTACATCAATAGCAAAGCACTGTAATTCAAACCTCAGGATTATGATGAGGCAGAAGTTCTCACTATTGTTGTAAGCAGTAGTTTCCTACAGTAATGTTACTCAATAAAGGCATATGGCATACTTTCCTTTATTAGCCAAGGCATAGAATATAATATGGTGACCAGAATGGTACGAAGTACTCTATCTGTGGCCTAATTAGTGTTTTATAAATTTCAAGCATAACCTCCCTGCTCTTATATTCTATGCATTGGCTAATAAAGGAAAGTATCCCATATGCCTTCTTAACCACCTTATCTACCTGTGGAGGCAGCGCTGGTCATACTTCTCCAGTGCTTTGAAGTGTCTACTGTATATGGTCCACATCTCAGCCATACAGGAGGGCGGGTATCACTACTGCCCTGTAGACCACAAGCTTGGTGCCAGATTTGAGGTCTTGGTCTTCAAACGCTCTCTTCCTCAGGTGACCGAAGGCTGCGCTGGCACACTGGAGGCGGTGTTGGGCCTCGTCGTCGATGTCTGCCCTTGCTGATAGTAGGTCTCCCAAGGTATGGAAAATGGTCCATCTTGTTCAAGGCTGCGCCATGGATTTTGAGGACCGGTGGGGGGAAGGGCAGTGCTGTGAGGCGGGGTCAGGTTGGCGGAGGACCTTTATCTTACGGATGTTTAGTGTAAAGCCCATGCTTTCTTACGACTCGGTGAAGATGTTGATGATGGTTTGGAGTTCGGCCTCTGAATGTGCGCAGACACAAGCGTCGTTTGCGTACTGTATTTCGATGAACCATTGGGAGGATAAATACACTAACGTCAGTGTTCTTGATCAGGCCAACATCCCCAGCATCAAAGCACTGATCACACTTGACCAACTCTGTTGGGCGGGGCACTTCGTTCACATGCCCGAGTCAAGACTCCCAAAGCAAGTGCTCTACTCGGAACTCCTACATGGAACCCCAGGTGGGTTTCAAGGACACCCTCAAAGCCGCCTTGATAAAGTGCAACATCCCCATCGGTACCTGGGAATCCCTGGCCCAAGACTGCCCTAAGTGGAGGAAGAGCAGCCGGGAGGGCGCTGAGCACCTCGAGTCTCATTGCTGAGAGTATGCAGAAACCAAGCGCAGACAGCGGAAGGCGCGTGCGGAAAACCAGACTACCCATGCACCTGTGACAGAGACTGTAATTCCCATATTGGACTGTACAGTCAACTGAGAATTCACTTTTAGAGTGGAAGCAAATCTTCCTCGATTTCGAGGGACTGCCTATGATGATGATCTACCTATCCTGCTACCTTCAGGTATCTGTGGACATGTGCTCCAAAGTCCATCTGTTCTTCTACACTTCTCAGTATCCTACCAGTTATTGCGTTCTTCCTTGCCTTGATAGTCCTCTCCAAATGCATTACCTCATACTTCTCCCGACTGAATTCCATTTGCCACTTTTCTGCCCACCTGACCAGCTCATTGATAGCTTCCTGCAGTCTACAGCTATCAACCACATGGCCAATTTTTGTGTCATCTGCAAACTTCTTAATTATGCCCCCTACATAGAAACATAGAAAATAGGTGCAGGAGCAAGCCATTCAGCCCTTCTAGCCTGCACCGCCATTCAATGAGTTCATGGCTGAACATGAAACTTCAGTACCCCCTTCCTGCTTTCTCGCCATACCCCTTGATCCCCCGAGTAGTAAGGACTTCATCTAACTCCCTTTTGAATATATTTAGTGAATTGGCCCCAACCACTTTCTGTGGCACAGAATTCCACAGGTTCACCACTCTCAGGGTGAAGAAGTCCCTCCTCATCTCGGTCCTAAATGGCTTACCCCTTATCCTTCGACTGTGACCCCTGGTTCTGGACTTCCCCAACATTGGGAACATTCTTCCTGCATCTAACCTGTCTAAACCCGCCAGGATTTTAAACGTTTCTATGAGGTCCCCTCTCATTCTTCTGAACTCCAGTGAATACAAGCCCAGTTGATCCAGTCTTTCTTGATAGGTCAGTCCCACCATCCCGGGAATCAGTCTGGTGAATCTTCGCTGCACTCCCTCAATAGCAAGAATGTCCTTCCTCAAGTTAGGAGACCAAAACTGTACACAATACTCCAGGTGTGGCCTCACCAAGGTCCTGTACAACTGTAGCAACACCTCCCTGCCCCTGTACTCAAATCCCCTCGCTATGAAGGCCAACATGCCATTTGCTTTCTTAACCGCCTGCTGTACCTGCATGCCAACCTTCAATGACTGATGTACCATGACACCCAGGTCTCGTTGCACCTTCCCTTTTCCTAATCTGTCACCATTCAGATAATAGTCTGTCTCTCTGTTTTTACCACCAAAGTGGATAACCTCACATTTATCCACATTATACTTCATCTGCCATGCATTTGCCCACTCACCTAACCTATCCAAGTCACTCTGCAGCCTCATAGCATCCTCCTCGCAGCTCACACTGCCACCCAACTTAGTGTCATCCGCAAATTTGGAGATACTACATTTAATCCCCTCGTCTAAATCATTAATGTACAATGTAAACAGCTGGGGCCCCAGCACAGAACCTTGCGGTACCCCACTAGTCACTGCCTGCCATTCTGAAAAGTACCCATTTACTCCTACTCTTTGCTTCCTGTCTGACAACCAGTTCTCAATCCACGTCAGCACACTACCCCCAATCCCATGTGCTTTAACTTTGCACATTAATCTCTTGTGTGGGACCTTGTCGAAAGCCTTCTGAAAGTCCAAATATACCACATCAACTGGTTCTCCTTTGTCCACTTTACTGGAAACATCCTCAAAAAATTCCAGAAGATTTGTCAAACATGATTTCCCCTTCACAAATCCATGCTGACTTGGACCTATCATGTCACCATTTTCCAAATGCGCTGCTATGACATCCTTAATAATTTATTCCATCATTTTACCCACTACTAATGTCAGGCTGACCGGTCTATAATTCCCTGTTTTCTCTCTCCCTCCTTTTTTTTTTAAAAAGTGGGGTTACATTGGCTACCCTCCACTCGATAGGAACTGATCCAGAGTCAATGGAATGTTGGAAAATGACTGTCAATGCATCCGCTTTTTCCAAGGCCACCTCCTTAAGTACTCTGGGATGCAGTCCATCAGGCCCTGGGGATTTATCGGCCTTCAATCCCATCAATTTCCCCAACACAATTTCCCGACTAATAAAGATTTCCCTCAGTTCCTCCTCCCTACTAGACCCTCTGACCCCTTTTATATCCGGAAGGTTGTTTGTGTCCTCCTTAGTGAATACTGAACCAAAGTACTTGTTCAATTGGTCTGCCATTTCTTTGTTCCCCGTTATGACTTCCCCTGATTCTGACTGCAGGGGAAATACGTTTGTCTTTACTAACCTTTTTCTCTTTACATACCTATAGAAACTTTTGCAATCCGCCTTAAATGTTCCCTGCAAGCTTCTTCTCGTACTCCATTTTCCCTGCCCTAATCAAACCCTTTGTCCTCCTCTGCTGAGTTCTAAATTTCTCCCAGTCCCCAGGTTCGCTGCTATTTCTGGCCAATTTGTATTGAAGTTTAAATCTTTGATATATATCACAAAAAGCAAGGTACCTAAATACTGGCCCTACTTAACTGCACTGGAAAGAGTCACAAGAATACCAGTTAACCATTACCCTTTGCTTCCTGCCACTGAGCCAATTTTGGATCTTTCTCTTGGATCCAATAGGTTTTTACTTTTCTGACTAGTCTGCCATGTGGGATCTTGTCAAAAGCCTTGCTAAAATCGATGTAGACTACATCAACCATCATCGTCCCTCCTTATTACCTCCTGAAAAAATTCAATCAAGTCAGTCAGACATTCTTTCTCTTGGGTTCTCTTAAAGAAGTCAATTGACGATTGGAAAATCTCAGAAAAGCAACCGAGAAGCAGGAGCAACATGTATTCCTGAAAGATAACAAAAATACTGGCCAAGAGTTTCCACTTTGGGCACAATTGGTGATCGGAGCACAAATTGCGCTAGTTTTAAGAATGTTTTGTTTTTACTCAAGTTTCCCTGTAAAATCATTTGCATATTGCCGATGTAAAATCTTTCATGAAGCGCAATCGGACACCGTTTTAGAGCATAATTTAAAAAAAATAGCATGTCATTTTTTTTCTTGATACATTTAAGAGTGGTAACCTAATGCAGCTTTATTAATATAACTGAAGATGGGTATATCACAAAAATATAAGCATTCTTAATCAGAGTGTGTGGTCCACCACCTGTGAGTAACTTGTTTTAAAATTAACTGAAAATTACCTTAAAAAAACTATACAGAACACTTACTCGCTGCATTGGTGTATGTGTCAGTTTCTTAGTAAATTAAAACAAAATTAATATTTAAAAGCTTTTAAAATGTGCCTAATAGTGTCCTTGCGGGGGGCGGTAACAACCGCAAGGCGGGAGTTCCTGCGCCAGGGTTACCACCCCTGAGATGAAGTGGAACACTAAAGAACACGCTTCACTTCCTCTGTGGGACATGAGCAAGGCAAATCAGAGGGAGAGGGGCACAGTGCTACACGCTTGGATGTGTAGAGCTGCAGTAGAAGGAGGTCTCCCGTTCATTAAAGAGGTGGGCCAAGCTGCAGACGCTGCGTGGCCCCACCTGGACCAACGGGGAGCGGGGTGCCGTGGCATCAGCCCGGCACTCCGGGCTGCCAGATCGCGACATGGACCCCGCGTTCAACGATGCAATGGGCCGCGACCGGTAAGTCGGCCAATCTTCTTTTTTACAACGCCACCTCTCCTTTATCTGGTGCCCGGCGAGTGGCCTGCAGCCCGTTACGCACCCCCTGAAACTGTCGCTGTCATCGCCCAGCACCGCTTCAGGGGGAGCTCTAAATTTTTGCTCCAGGATGAAAAAGCTGCGCACAGTGATGGCATCATCATCGCCAGCACAGCAGAGTGGGGCACTACCGGTTACCGTGGAACTTAGTGGGAGATGTTTGTGGCACCTGAAATAATCTAGGATAAGGTTTTAAAGAGACTCAAAAATATACTAAGTTTGTTTTTGAAAAAATATTTAGTCAATTGGCCTCAGCCAATCAAACAGAAGAAGAAATCAAACAGGATTTTTATTCTTAATCATTATCTAGATAGCTCTGCTCACTTTCTAGCAGGGTTATCAGTTGAGGACAGTATCAGGGTTGGTTGTGATGTTGCTATGGTCAAGTCACCTACTGCTAACAGTCATAGTCAAGGTTCATAAGTGATGAACAAACACTTCTGTGGGATATCATGGGGCTGCCATACCTGCAGAATAACATTTATGTTATTGGCCTGAATTTTGCGGCAAAGGAACGGCGCTCGCTGTTCACCTCGCTGACAATTTTTTGCGGGTTTGCCACAGCAAACTCTACAGAGAATCTGTGGCCTCTGAATAGGACAAGCAACAGCAAGGCTCTTCAACCAATCAGATTGAAGTATCCTCCAATGAGACAGAGTTCAAACCAGGAAGTATAAAGCAGGAAATATAAATTAGATTTATGATATACAGAAAGCAAAATAAAGATTGGGAAATAGAGATGGGATAAAGGGAGAGAGGTAAAAAAGATAGATTGAAAAAATAAAAAAAGGCATGCTTTCAACTTTCCAATTAATGAACAGCAAATTGAAAATAGCACTGATGGCCTACTTAGGTGTGCTGGGAATTCAATTTACCCAGGGCCAAAATAAAATAACAGTGTAGCTATTTACCTTGGGTAGCTATTTACCTTGAAGTACCATCACAGAATATAACAGAGGCAGCATATGTAGTATATCTTCCATGTGTACGGTCTTATATTACATAAGGACATAAGAAATAGGAGGAGTAGGCCACCTGGCCCTTCGAGCCTACTCTGCCATTTAATAAGATCATGGTTGATCTGATCATGGACTCAGCTCCACTTCCCTGCCCGCTCCCCATAACCCTTTATTCCCTTACCGCTCAAAAATCTGTCCATCTCCGCCTTAAATAGATTCAATGACCCAGCCCCCACAGCTCTCTGGGGCAGAGAATTCCATAGATTTACAACCCTCAGAATAAATTCCTCCTCATCTCAGTTTTAAATGGGCAGCCCCTTTATCTGAGACTATGTCCCCTAGTTTTAGTTTTCATGGTAATATTCTCTCTGCATCTACCTTGTCGACCCCCCTCATTATCTTATATGTTTCGATGAGATCACCTCTCATTCTTCTGAACTCCCCTCTCATTCTTCTGAACTCCAATGTGTATCGGCCAAACCTACTCAACCTATCTTCATAAATCAACCACCTCATCTCCGGAATTAACTTAGTGAATCTTCTCTGAACAGCCTCTAATGCAAGTATATCCTTCCTTAAATACGGAGGCCAAAACTGTACGCAGTACTCCAGGTGTGGCCTCGCCAATACCCTGTACAGTTGTAGCAGGACTTCTCTGCTTTTATACTCTATCCCCCTTGCAATAAAGGCCAACATTCCATTTGCTTTCCTGATTACTTGCTGTACCTGCATACTCACTTTTTGTGTTTTATGCACAAAGACCCCCAGGTCCCTCGGTACTGCAGCACTTTGCAATTTTTCTCCATTTAAATTATAATTTGCTTTTCTATTTTTTCTGCCAAAGTGGATAACCTCACATTTTCCCACATTATACTCCATCTGCCAAATTTTTGCCCACTCACTTAGCCTATCTATATCCCTTTGCAGATATTGGGCCATAATTTTCTATAGAAGTAAATCTGACGGTGCCTGCTGTTAGTTAGACTTTCCCTTGCACGTTTAGGTTTTTAAATTTTGCGTGGTGAGCTGCTAACATTGCAGCAAAAGAAATCAGACATCAGGGAACCGAGTGAATAGGGCAAGTTATGTATCTCCTTCACCAATCCGATTGAAGGATTGTAAAATCAACAGCTCAAGGACTGAAGTGTAAATTACAGTGAGTGAATTCAATGTCAAATCTGTTAGAGAAAGAGAGAAGGAAAGAAAGATTGGATTTAAAAAAGGAGAGAAAGAGACAAAAAGAAAAAAAAGTTTTTCATTTTAAATTTTACTTAAAAAAAAATGTCCAGACGGAATGAGACTCCACATTTGCAATAGTTAATTTTCAATGGCAGAGGGGTTGACTGGCAGTAACTAATTCTGATCACGTTATTAAAAGGGGACTCAAACTGAAAAGGGCAAGACTTAACTTTCTGTGGCGAGTTCAGTTCATATCTACCGTGCAAATACAGTAACTTCACACTGTTCAATGCATTTCAATAATGAGGCAGACAGTGAGATGCTTTTTTCGCAAAGCTAATGGTGGACAGGCGCAACTTAGACAGAAATGTTTGGATTTTCAAGTTTAACTGCACATCTGCCCTTCGCCTGTAGTTGCTGTAGCATTTGCACATAAATAACAGCGAGTGCCATTAGCCTCACCATTATTCTGACAGCAAATTGTGGCCTAATGTATCATGCTCCTCTCGGTCAGATTTTCCCACTGATCCCACAAGCAGTTACCAACTAAACAAAAACTATTTAGAAAAATTAACAAAGATAGAATGAAAAATAACAAAGCATATTAAAGCCAATCATTTTTTTTTGTTTTTGAGACTGTACCATGATATTTCCTCTTCAAAGAGGTTTGTGTGTAAATGTTGCTGTAAGTGCTTGGTCGGCTATTTAAAAGGAATGAAAGAAAAAAATTGCATTTATCTAGCAGCTCTTTTATGACCCCAGGACGTCCCAAAGTGCTTTACAGCCAATGAAGTTATTTTGAAGTGTAGTCACTGTTGCAATGTATGAAACATGGAAGCCAATTTGCACACAGCAAGCTACCACAAACAGCAATGTAATAAATGTCCAGATCATCTGGTCAGATTACCAGTAAAACTCCCCTGCTCTTTTTTGAGTAGTGCTGTGGGATCCACCCGAGAGGACAAAGGGGTCTTGGTTTAGCGTCTCATTCAGAGGACGGCATCTCTAATAGTGTAGCACTCTCAGTACTGCACTGAAGTGCCAACCTAGATTATGTGCTCAAGTCTCTGGAGTAGTGTGTACAGTTTTGGTCTCCTTATTTGAGGAAGGATATACTTGCATTGGAAACAGTTCAGAGAAGGTTCAAGAGATTGATTTCCGAGATGAAGGGATTGTCATATGAAGAAAGGTTGTGCAGGTTGTGCTCATTGGAGTTTAGAAGAATAAGAGATAATCTTATTGAAACATACAAGATCCTGAGCGGGCTTGACAGGGTAGATGCAGAGAGGATGTTTCCCCTCATGAGGGAATCTAGAACTAGGGGGCATAGTTTCAGAATAAGGGGTCGCCCATTTACGACAGAAATGAGGAGGAATTTTATCGCTCAGAGGGTCGTGTATCTTTGGAATTCTCTACCTCAGGGAGCTGTGGAGGCTGGGTCTTTGAATATATTTATGGTAGAGATACAGAGATTTTTGAATGATAAGGGAGTCAAGGATTATGGAGAGCAGGCAGGGAAATGGAGTTGAGGCCAAGATCACATCAGCCATGATCTTACTGAATGGTGGAGCAAGCTCGAGGGGTCAAATGGCCTACTCCTGCTCCTATTTCTTATGTTCTTATGTGTGTGGCTTGAACCCATGTACTACTGATTCAGAGGGGAGTGTGCTTCCATTGAGCCAAACTGACAACCAATCAGGATAGATTATGACATCGAAGAACACATTTTACTTTGTTGTAGTCTCTCAATAAACATCCAACAGCACACAATTAAATACCAGGATTAATTTGACATTATGTCGTTTTTTATTACCACAAGCTTCTCAATGCAAATTCTCACCTTGGGTAATATGCAGAATAGTTCATGTAGAACTGGGCACCAGCTGGGTAGTACGCTGTTGAAGGCTGGAGAGCCCGGGGACTGAGGAACACAGGTTGCTGATAGAGAGCTGCAGTTTCGGCTGAAATAACGGTTGCCTGTGTTGGAAACGTAGTGTATGGTGAAGGCGACAAGCCTAGATAAGAAAACAAAGAAATCATAATATCTGCTCATGTATAGAGAAGTGTGGAAGTACCCAACTTCTAGGAGATCTCCTCATCCAAAATATGTATTCATCCAAGTATTGAAGGTTCAATTTCTTTAGTATTTTCCAATTTTCTCCCTTGGAGGCAATAACTTATATAGCAAGGTCTACAAGCAGAAACAACCTCCGGTACTTTGCCTAAGTGGCTACTCTTTATGCACAAGCTTAGATTTAAAATTCTCATCTTTATGTTCAATTTCCTCCATGGCATCACCCCTTCCTATCTCTGTAACCACCTCCAGCCCTACAACCCTCCGAGATCTCTATCTTCCTCCGATTCTGGCCTCTTGTACATCCCCAATTTCCTTCACGCCACCATTGGCAGCCATACCTTCAGCTGTCTAAGCCCTAAGCTCTGGAAATTTTTCTCTCAACCTCTCCACGTTTTCGAACTCTCTCCCTCTCTCTCATCCTTTAAGACATCCCTTAAAACCTAGCATTACCAAGCTCATGTGCCTAGGTGTCAAATTTTGTCTGGTAACATTCCCATGAAGCACCTTGGGACATTTTACTACATTAAAAAGGTGCTGTATAAATCCAAGTTGTTGTTGTTTTAGATGGTGGATGCGGATGGCCTATTTGGCCAAAGGAGACATTTAGCTGAGGCCAATCTTGTTGTCATATGACAACCCTCACTTGCACACTCTCATAAGGAGATCACTGGAAGGCAATCAGAAGTAGGACATGTGGGAAGCATTTCTCTTCCCTAACTAAGGGATACTGAGATTGCTGTGGTGGTGAATTGGTAACTGAGCACAGGCCGAGGATTGAACCTAAAATCGTCCGGATTTAAATGGCTCAGTGCAACAACAGGTGGATGTGTTACCCCAAGAGAAAAAAATGTCAACTGTTTGTTTACTTTGAGTGCACTATGGTTAATAAAACTTTTGTCGTGCAGATTGCTTACATTTTCATCTTTTGAAGAGCACATTTTATTCTTCAATAATCAGTAAGTAAAGCTAATTTCTATGGCTCTGCAAATCTTTCTAATTCTATTTTCTACCACTCTGTCTTACAAACTTTCATGTTTGAAGAATTTTCTATAAATTTTGAAAGCCTCAATGCATGTTTAGCACTCTTTTAGAACCGTTATTTCAGCTAAAACTGCAGCTCTTCTTCTCTTAATTAGATTTTAAATTAGATAAGTTTAATTAGAGGGATGGCAGGGCAGCTCAGTCCTGTGGAGTGCACATCCTGCGGCATGTGGGAAATCCTGGACACTTTACACGGCCTAGACAACCATGTGTGCAGGAGGTTCTCCAGCTTCAACTACTCGAGCTCCACGTTTCGGAGCTTGAGCGGTGGCTGGAGTCAATACGACGCATCAGCGAGGCTGCAAGCTATGTGGATAGCACGTTTCAGAAGGTGGTCACCCCGCAGCTTAAAAGTATGCAAGCGGAGGGAAAGTGGGTGACCACCAGACGGAGTAAGAACGCTAGGCAGGTAGTACAGGAGTTCCCCCGTGAGTCCATCTCGCTTTCTAACCAATATTCTCTTCTGAGCACTGGTGAGGGTGATGGTGCTTCTGGGAAGTGCAGTCAGATCCAATTCCAAGGCACCACAGGTGGCTCAGCTGCACAGGGGGGAGGGATGAAGAATAAGAGCTCTAGTGATAGGGGATTCTATAGTTAGGGGAACAAAGAGGCATTTCTGTGGCCGCAGACGTGACTTGGGAATGGTATGGTGCTTCCCTGGTGCCAGGGTCAAGGATGTCACAGAGCAGACGTAGGGCATTCTGGGGGGGGGGGAAAAGAGGGTAAACAGCTAGAGGTTGTGGTCCATATCGGGACCATCGACATAGGTAGAAAGAGGGATAGAAACATAGAAACATAGAAAATAGGTGTAGGAATAGGCCATTCAGGCACTCGAGCTCGCAACACCATTTAATATGATCATGGCTGATCATTCAGCTCAGTACCCCTTTCCCGCTTTCTCTCCATACCCCTTGATCCCTTTAGCCGTAAGGGCCACATCTAACTCCCTCTTGAATATATCCAATGAACTGGCATCAACGACTCTCTGCAGCAGGGAATTCCACAGGTTAACAACTCTCTGAGTGAAGAAGTTTCACCTCATCTCAGTCCTAAATGGCCTACCCCTTATCCTAAGACTGTGTCCCCCGGATCTGGACTTGCCCAACATCAGGAACATTCTTCCCGCATCTAACCTGTCCCGTCCTGTCAGAATCTTATACGTTTCTATGAGATCCCCTCTCATCCTTCTAAACTCGTGTATAAAGGCCCAGTTGATCCAGTCTCTTCTCATGTCAGTCCAGCCATCCCTGCAATCAGTCTGGTGAACCTTCGCTGCACTCCCTCAATAGCAGGAATGTCCTTCCTCAGATTAGACGACCAAAACTGAACACAATATTCCAGTTGAGGCCTCACCAAGGCCCTGTACAATTGCAGTAATACCTCCCTGCTCCTGTACTCAAATCCCCTAGCTATGAAAGCCAACATGCCATTTGCCTTCTTCACCACCTGCTGTACCTGCATGCCAACTTTCAATGACTGATGAACCATGACACCCAGGTCTCGTTGCACCTCCCCTTTTCCTAATCTGCCGAGATTCAGATAATATTCTGCCTTCGTGTTTTTGCCACCAAAGTGGATAACCTCACATTTATCCACATTATACTGCATCTGCCATGCATTTGCCCACTCTCCTAACCTGTCCAAATCACCCTGCAGCCTGTTAGCATCCTCCTCACAGCGCCATCCAGTTTAGTGTCATCTGCAACTTGGAGATATTACCCTCAATTCCTTCATCCAAATCATTAATGTATATTGTGAAGAGCTGGGGTCCCAGCACTGAGTCCTGCGGTACTCCACTAGTTACCGCCTCCCATTCCGAAAAAAGACCCGTTTATCCCGACTCTCTGCTTCCTGCCTGCCAACCAATTCTCTATCCATGCCAGTACATTACCCTCAATACCATGTGCCTTGATCTTGTACACCAATCTCTTATGTGGTACCTTGTCAAAGGCCTTTTGAAAGTCCAAACACACCACATCCACTGGTTCTCCCTTGTCCACTCTACTAGTCCTCAAAAAATTCCAGAATATTGGTCAAGCATGATTTCCCTTTCATAAATCCATGCTGACTTGGACCGATCCTGTCACTGCTTTCCAAATGTGCTGCTATTTCATCCTTAACAATAGATTCCAACATTTTCCCCACTCCTGATGTCAGGCCATAATTACCCATTTTCTCTCTCCCTCCTTTTTTAAAAAAGTGGTGTTACATTAGCTACCCTCCAGTCCATAGGAACTGATTCAGTGTCAATAGACTGTTGGAAAATGATTACCAATGCATCCACTATTTCTAGGGCCACCTCCTTAAGTACTCTGAGGTGCAGACAATCAGGCCCTGGGGATTTATCGGCCTTCAATCCCATCAATTTCCCCAACACAATTTCCCGCCTAATGAGGATATCCTTCAGATCCTCCTTCTCACTAGACCCTCGGTCCCCTAGTACATCCGGAAGGTCATTTGTGTCTTCCTTCATGAAGACAGAACCAAAGTATTTGTTCAATTGGTCTGCCATTTCTTTGTTCCCAATTATTAATTCACCTGAGTCCGACTGCAAGGGACCTATGTTTATTTTCACCAATCTTTTTCTCTTCACATATCTGCAGTCAGTTTTTATATTCCCGGCAAGCTTCCTCTCATACTCTATTTTCCCCCTCCTAATTAAACCCTTTGTCCTCCTCTGCTGAATTCTAAATTTCTCCCAGTCCTCAGGTTTGCTACTTTTTCTGGACACTTTATATGCCTCTTCCTTGGATCTAACACTATCCTTAATTTCCCTTGTTAGCCATGGTTGAGCCACCTTTAAATTCCTGAGGCATTGGGACCGCTTCTTAGGGGGATGGGACCTGTACAAACCGGACAGGTTGCACATTAATAGCGCCGGGACCAATATCCTCAGGGGGGGTTTTGCTAATGCTGTTGGGGAGAGTTTAAACTAACTTGGCAGGGGGATGGGAACCCGAGAACAAATTCAATAGGGAAGGAAGTAAAGCAGAAATTGAATAGCAAGAATTTAGAAAGCGAATTTATAAGACAGAGGAAACAAGGGTTAGTAATCAAGGAGGTCTTCCTGTGCTAAATGGTATATACTTTAATGCAAGGAGTATAGCGAATAAGGCGGATGAGCTAAGAGCACAGGTAGACACTTGGGAGTATGACATTATAGCCATTACAGAAACAGGGCTGGAAGAGGGGCAAGTTTGACAGATCAATATTCCTGGTTACAGGATTTTTAGACAAGACAGAGAGGGGGGTAAAAAAGGGGGGGCATCTCAGTATTGATTAAAGAAACTATTACAGCTGTGAGGAGGTATATGATATGTTAGAGAGATCATCAAATGAGGCCATATGGGTCGAATTGAAAAAAAAAGAAGAGGGCGATCACACTGTATTATAGGCCCCCGAACAGTGGGAGGGAGATAGAGGAGCAAACATGCAGGCAAACTGTTGAGAAGTCCAAAAACCATAGGACAGTAATAGTAGGGGATTTTAACTAACACAATATTAATTGGGACAAATATAGTGTGAAGGGTATAGAAGGTGCGAAATTCTTAAAATGCATTCAAGAGAACTTTTTTAGTCAGTATATAACAAGCCCAACATGGGGGGGGGGGGGGGCGTGGGAGGGCGGTTTTGGATTTAGTTTTGGAGAATGAAGCATTGCAGGTTGAAGGGGTATTAGTGGGAGAGCATTTTAATTCAGTCAGATCAAGTTAGTTATGGATAAGGACAAGGATCGACCTGGAATAAAAGTCCCAAATTGGGGAAAAGCTAACTTTGCTAAGTTGAGGAGTGATTTGGCCACACTGGACTGGAGACAGCTACTTGTGGGTAAATCATTGTCGGAACAGTGGGAGACATTCAAGGAGGAGATCCGGAAGGATCAGGTCAAACATGTGCCCTTAAAGAAAAAGGGTGGGAATAACAATTCTAGAGCCCCCCGGATATCTAGGGACTTACAGGGGAGGATAAAGAAAAAAAGGGAAGCTTATGTCATATACCAACGGCTAAATACTATAGAATCTTTGGAGGAACATAGAAAGTTAAGAGGTAAAATTAAAAAGGATATTAGGATGCTGAGAGCATGAAAAATTGGCTAGTAAAATTAAGCAAAACCCAAAGATGTTGTATAAATATATTAAGAGCAAGAGGGTATAACTAAAGAAAGGGTAGGGCCTATTAGAGACCATGAGGGTAATCTTTGTGTGGAGGCGGAAGATGTTGGGAGGGTTCTTAATGAATACTTTGTATCTGTTTTCACTAAGGAAAGGGATAAGGCAGATACTGCTATCATGGAGGAGTGTGAAATTCTGGTTGAAATAAACAGTGAGAAAAGAGGTATTAAGGGGCTTAACAGCTTTGAAAGTAGACAAGTCCCCAGGCCCGGATGAAATGCATCCCAGGCTCTTGAGCGAAGTAAAAGAGGAAATAGCAGAGGCCTTGACCATCATTTTCCAGTCCTCTTTGGATTTGGGCATGGTGCCAGAGGACTATAATGTAGTACCCTTGTTTAACAAGGGAGAAAAGGATAGTCCAAGTGATTACAAGTTATTTGAGTAGCTTGAAGGTTAACAGTGGGCATTCTAGAATGCTAGAAGTGAGGGGGGAGGCTTTGAAGGGATTTAAACACAAGGGAGAGAATTTTAAATTTGAAGCATTGGGGGAAGCAGGAAACAATGCTTCATCTGACAGTGATCAATGGCATGGGAGATCCATTAGTATTATTTAAATGTTAATGTTGTTCTGAAGGTATCTGCACATATTACAGAACACACCAAACTCATTTTTATAAATCATAAACTGTTTAAAGAAACAGGCTCCCCACTGATGGCCAGAATAGGTTACAAGTTTTTTTTTTAAATTGACATTTTAAAAGCTCTCTCTCTTTATTTTTCAGTGAGTGAATATCAATTTTAATATTAGGACATTGTATTGTAGGCACACTCCTCTTCAAAACTCTCAGATCCAGATTATAAAAAGTTGGTTTGCAGAGAATTTCGCTATCACTTATTTTGACTGAATTATGCAATGCAATTGCACACGATGGTTTATTTACAATCTTTTAAGATTAGTGGAATTTATTTACATATTGTAGAAAAGAATGGCATCAGTAAATTCATGGAAACTGAGCACACAATAAATCAGCAGAGTTTTTTTTATTATATAGTAATTTCAATGTTCTCCCTACTCTGAAGCTGGGACATGGTTCCACAGGTAGTGGTACCTTGCCATTCTTAATTTGAGCCTAGTCAGTAAGTTTCAATAGACTTTTCCTTCATGGTAGGCATCACAATCAAACCCACCCCTTCTTCCCCCACTACCACAGTGCAGTGGCTAACTGTACACCTTTACTGTTACCCCATTTGTGATCAACTAACTCAGCATAGACCAGGAATCAAACATGGGACCATCCTGATCTATGTGGCTCACAGGTATATTGATCCACTAAGCTATGAGGGAAGCTTTGGGTGGTATTAGTGGTTAAGTTTTCTGTTTTTCATCAATACGTGAAATTTCTAAAATACTTCTTGACCTAACAACAATTTGCATTTAAATAGCACAGTTACTGTAGAAAACATCCCAAAGTACTTCACTTTGTAAGTGAAGTATTGGGCCCCATGCAAAAAGAGGAGAGATTCGAAGAGGTAACCAAAGGCTGGGTTTTATGGAGGATCTTAAGGAGAACAGAGAAGTAAAGAGGCAGATGGGTATAGGGAGAAAATTGTGGAGCGTGGGGCCAAGGCAGCTGAAGATACAGCCTCCAATTGTACTGCGACGGTTGGGAGAATGCAAAAGATGCTGGAGGCAGAGGAATGGAGAGTTTGAGACTGCAAGAGGTTACAGAGTTAGAGAAAAGTGAGGTCATGGAGGGATTTAAACACAAGGATAAGAATTTTAAATTTGAGACATTGGAAAACAGAGCCAACGTACGTAAATGACGAACAAGCAGGATTTGGTGCACAATAGGATACGGGCAGTAGAGTTTTGAATGAACTGAAGTTTATAAAAGGAGGCAGATGAGGGGTCAGCATGTAATTGGATTAATTGAGCCTGAGGTGGCAAAGGCATGTATGAGAGTTTCAGTGGAAGATTGGCTGAGGTAGGGTAGGAGGTGGGCAGTGTTATGAAAGTAGATGTAGGCAATCTTTTTGATTGGGGGTGGGGGGGGGGGGGCGGGGGGTGTTAGAAACCCAGTTTGAGATTGATCAGAACGCCAAGATTGCAAACAGTCGAGACAGTGAGGGGGAGTTACAAGCAAGAGACCCCACCTTAGGCAACAAGCCGTTGTAAAGGTATGGAGTTTGTGATGGACTGAAGACAATACTCTTCACAATGCTTAGCTGGCGAAAATTATGGCTCATCCAAATCTGGATGTCAGAACATCAGTCTAAAAGCAGAGAGGAGGTGGAAGGGTCAAGACAGTTGGTAGAGAGGTAGAAGATGACCACATGTCGGCAGATGAGGAGTGGGCCAAGGATGGTTCCTTGGGGATTCCAAAGGAAATGGTATGGGATTGGGAAGGGAAGTTGTTTCCAGAAATGTTCTGATTGGATGGCAAGAGTAGAACAAAGCACTGACAATCCACAAAATGGAGTAGAGATACTAGAGGAGGATGGTGTGATCAACTGTTCTGAAAGATGCATACAAGCCAAAGATGACAAGGAGGCTTAATGCACTACGGTCATGGTCATAGTCACATAGAATGTGCTTTGTGACTTTGGTTGGGGTCGTTTCTTCTGTGGGAGGATCGGAAACCCGATTGAAGGGGTTCAAACTCGTTAATAAAAGTTTATTTGAGTAACATCCTTTCCTATTCACCAACTAGTTTTAATCCAGTTGGTTTAGAAATCAACATCATCAATCTTATGTAAACAGAGCAAGAGATTTCTTTAACAACAGCGGTGATTTCGTGGATTGAGTTTAGCTGCTGAAATCATGTGCATGAGATTCCTGAACAGTCCTGTAATGCTGATAACAGTGAGGGATACTGTCTCACCTACACTTCCCAACTACACCAAACCACACAACAAAACATAGAATTCACACTATTTCACTAACAGTTACACAGCTCAACCCTCACCACATTGGCCATTACCTCAGAAAATTACCTGTGTTTCAAACTGGGAATTGCAAAAGCCCAATAAGAAATAAAAGGAAGATATAAAAGTAGTTATAGGCCTCCCATGGGATTAAGACATTGGTGTCTGTAAACTTAAATTAAGTCATTAATTTGAAAGTTATACTTTAATATAGTTGTTACAAATTTCGCCAAGAAAACTTAAAGCTTGGGAAAGATTCCATTTAAGTAGAATAGCCATTTTGGTATGACGCTGCTAAATAATATCAATACAATTATAGGGGTGTGGTTTGTTACAGTCAGATCCTCAGTGCTGATTTTATATTCACCATTAAGCTCTGGCAGCAGGGTACTAATAGCAATTTTTTGGTATTTTAAGTTTGCATATTTATTAAGAACATTCATTTGCAATTCTGGTACGTTGCTACTTTAATTGTCCTATTTTAGTATTCCGTGCTGAAGAGTTAGATGGTCAGTTGCAGCAGAGACACGTCTACCATAATTTCCTCCTGTATTTCACATCAAAAACATTAATAAAATAAGTAAGGAACTACAGTATTACCATTAAAAAGACAGCGGTAGCAAACCTGCATTTTTACCCTTTTTGGCTACATTTGGTGACGTAACACCATTTGTATGCTACGAGGACTTGAATCTTAAAAGCAACATCTAGAAATTGTGTGGCTCAGTTTGTTAGAGCACTGCCCTTATCCCTCTGGGACCTGGATTCAAATCCATATCCCACGTGAAATGAGTTTGGGTGGTTTCAACATAATCTTAGTAGGTCTGTAGCACAAAACAACCTGTGTGCGGATTATAACTGTATGTCAAAAGTAAAGAGAAAATGCGACATTCTCCTTTTGTCAGATTAATGAGTACTAAATTTTTTTTTTTTAATTAGCAAACTGAGGTCCTTACGACAGCAGCAAAATATTACTACTCCTGCCCCTCAAAATGCAGCAGAAATAATGATAGCGATCTCTGCCATCAAAAAAAATGGGCTCTGCCCCTTTACTATGATAATTTATGGGCTCTCGGCCCAATGATTAATGAGCAATTATGCACTATTGCTATAATGGATGGGTGTGTGCATTACCTTGTCACTTTAATTATACTATGTTTAAATATAATTAACCCCTCTTCAGGGCAAGCAGAATTTTCCAACAAAACTTGTTCTTAAATGGTGCACTATCCTCTAGTGAAAGTATGTTGCAAGGTCGTTAGTATACTAAGTGAAGGAGTGCACAATGATGCAATCAGTGCTGAGATAGGCTAGATATCGAGCCCACCTCAAAAGGAAAACCTCACACTTCGTCCAATTTACCATCCAAAAAGTAGATAGCTCCTGTTGATCAAATCAATATGACACATGAATGGAAAGACACAGGAAAATGTGCAGCTTCTTCATTCATTGCCTTCTTAATCTAAAGCTACGAGAGGGTGCTTTATGGATAACAGAGAGGGGTCGGGGAAGAAAAAGTAAAATGGCCAAGTTAAAATAGATAGAGGGAGGTGTCTCCTTGAATTGCGAGTACTGAAGGAAATCCTAATTAGTCAGGAAATTGTGTTAGGGAAATTGATGGGATTGAAGGCCGATAAATCCCCAGGGCCTGATAGTCTGCATCCCAGAGTACTTAAGGAAGTGGCCCTAGAAATAGTGGATGAATTGGTGGTCATTTTCCAACATTCTATAGACTCTGGATCAGTTCCTATGGATTGGAGGGTAGCTAATGTAACGCCACTTTTTTAAAAAAGGAGGGAGAGAGAAAACAGGGAATTATAGACCAGTTAGCCGGACATCGGTAGTGGGGAAAATGTTGGAATAAATTATTAAAAATGTAATAGCAGCGCATTTGGAAAGCAGTGACAGGATCGGTCCAAGTCAGCATGGATTTATGAAAGGGAAATCATGCTTGACGAATGTTCTAGAATTTTTTGAGGATGTAACTAGTAGAGTGGACAAGGGAGAACCAGTGGATGTGATGTATTTGGACTTTCAAACGGCTTTTGACAAGTTCCCACACAAGAGATTGGTGTGCAAAATTAAAGCACATGGTATTGGGGGTAAGGTATTGACGTGGATAGAGAACTGGTTGGCAGACAGAAAGCAAAGAGTAGGAATAAACGGGTCCTTTTCAGAATGGCAGGCAGTGACTAGTGGATTACCGCAAGGTTCAGTTCTGGGACCTCAGCTATTTGCAATATACATTAATGATTTAGACAAAGAAATTGAAAGTAATATCTCCAAGTTTGCAGATGACATTAATCTGGGTGGCAGTGTGAGCTGCGAGGAGGAGCCAAGAGGCTGCAGGGTGATTTGGACAGGTTAGGTGAATGGGCAAATGCATGACAGATGCAGTATAATGTGGATAAATGTGAGGTTATCCACTTTGGGGGCAAAAACAGGAAGGCAGAATATTATCTGAATGGTGACAGATTAGGAAAAGGGGAGGTGAAACGAGACCTGGGTATCATGGTACATCAGTCATTGAAAGTTGGCATGCAGGTACAGCAGGCAGTGAAGGCGGCAAATGGCATGTTGGCCTTCATAGCGAGAAGATTTGAGTATAGGAGCAGAGAGGTCTTACTGCAGTTGTACAGGGCCTTGGTGGGGCCACACCTTGAATATTGTGTACAGTTTTGGTCTCCTAATCTGAGGAAGAACATTCTTGCTATTGAGGGAGTGCAGCGAAGGTTCACCGGGATGGCAGGACTGGCATATGAAGAAAGACTGGATCGACTAGGCTTATATTCACTGGAATTTAGAAGAGTGAGAGGGGATCACATAGAAACATAAAATTCTGACCGGATTGGACAGGTTAGATTCAGGAAGCATGTTGCCGATGTTGGGGCAGTCCAAAACCAAGGGTCACAGTCCAAGGATAAGGGATAAGCCAGTTAGGACTAAGATGAGGAAAAACCTCTTCACTCAGAGAGTTGTGAACCTGTGGAATTCTCTACCACAGAAAGTTGTTGAGGCCAGGTGGTTCGATATATTCAAAAGGGAGTTAGATGTGGCCCTTACAGCTAAAGGGATCAAGGGGTATGGAGAGAAAGCAGGAATGGGGTACTGAAGTTGCGTGATCAGCCATGATCATATTGAATGGTGGTGCAGGCTTGAAAGGCCGAATGGCCTAATCCTGCACCTATTTTCTATGTTTCTTCCCTTTCCCCTTGTCCTGAAGGCACTAACTCACTCACCAGCTGCCATCCAGTACTTCCCCAAGTGGCCATTCTTCATGTACGAGTCTCGCAGGTTAGAGCACGGAGGCAATTGTGGCAACCGACTACTGCCTTGGCACAGACCAGTGACATCAGCACAGATCAGTGATCATATCAGGGACCTTCTGGTAAATGCAATGTTTGCACATTAACTTATCTTTGTCTGAAAGCACCTGTTTTTATTCAGCACTTTGCATTGTTGCCAGTTTTCTCAATCACAATTATGTTTTCACAAATGCAGCTATTAATCTAAATAAGATTATTCAATTAATTATCATAACTGCAATGATTGTATTTGAACTCAACAGTAAGGGCATTTATTCTATTTTTAACACTGCTTTCATCAATTAAAAACATGTTATGTCTAATTCCATGGATAGCCTGTAATATCAGAAATGTCTTTTTGAAATACAGCTAACCACAACCAAAGACAATAAAACCAGTACAAGTTAGACCAGTAACAACCTCAGATGACAGAACATGGTACTAAACATTCTGAATCAGAGAACCAGGAATATAAAGAGTCATAAAGCTCCAGCACCTACCAGCGTGCAGCGTAGAGCACCATCAAGAGCCAAGCAAACTTACATGGTAACTTACATGGCGGTGGGGACAGGCCATTTCGATTTAAAATGCCACCCATTAATACAAAGTTCATTTCTTCAGCTGAACACTGGAATACTTCAACATATCTGTCCTTCATTGTTCTTTTGTGACACTTCTGAGAAGTTAGGAATGCTCGATCTGATGATTTCATCTGGATAAAGGCATCACCGGAAGGACGGCCCTAAAAGAGGTAATTGCACATATGTTAATAAGTAGGCAGGGATAGCAAGGTTTCTGTTACTGTACAACTACATTTGATTTATTTAGCATTTCACAAAAAGTAATCCCTTCTCCGGTGTGTTTTGTTAAGACATACCAGAAAAAGTAAAGAAATTTGATAAACACACGGAGAGCTATTTTCCAATATATTCTTTGCCCAATTTGGGCTAAGCAGAAAATTTTAGTGGAAATTGTTCTTTTGACCAATTTGTCGTCAGTCTGCACTTTCCACCCAAGACTTACTTGGGTGGGAAATATTTTCCAGTGTCCAAAATCCACCAATTAAGCCATTTTAAGGTTGTGTATGCAATTAAAGGCAGGCAAAGTGCAATTTTCCAACATATCTTTTGGTTTTCGCTAGGTATGGAATGAAGACTTAATACCATAATTCTTACTCTTGACTGATATCAAGTGACTCCTGGTGGAATATGTGGAGGAAGAGTAGGCTCTTGGGGAAAGATAACAGAGGGCTGGCATGGCCTGTGGGACTGTACAGCAGCATGAGTCAGCACTTTCAGGGAATATCAGTCCACAATATTTAAATATTGATGAGGCTCCCACCTGCCTGCAGCAGATGCCTTTCCCATAACTGGAGTCAGTAGGGTTAAAATAGCAGTATGCTCAAACATGTTGGCATGCTATGTGAAGTGCCTGGATGCCATTTTAACCACCTGACTATCTTGTTCCCAATAGGCAGCAGGGTTAAAATTGGATCTCGTGCGTCTGGGTACAGCTTGGGCTGAAATACCACCTGTGATCAACTGGCCTGCTGACACATACTTCTACTAAATTTTTACTGCAAAGGCTCCCGTTGAAAAATTAATGGAAGACGCCTTCAAATTATCCAGTAATGTTATTGCCTATATTTCTTAATTAGTAGTAAGTTATTTTTGTCAATGTTGTAAATGTGTTAAACATGCATATATTAAATACCTCTATTTAGAATTTAAATTGCATCTTAAGTCTATTTACTTTTCAAGCCTGGAAATCATCATTTGAGATATTAGCATACAAATGTTGAAATGTTGTTTGACGATTCTCTGTCCACTATTTTAATGTAGGCATTAAGCAGTTTTAAATAAATGAGTAAATGCCTCTGTTAAAATAAATTTGTGGAAGAATGTCAAATAAACACAATATGCCCTTTCACAAATCAATGCTCCAGATTGTAGAGGGATATGATCAGGGCCCAGGAGAGGGGCGAGTTCGGGGCCTAGAAGAGGCGAGGGTCTGGGGTAGCACGGGCCTGCCAACACTGCGATATGTGTGCGCACTAGGCCCGTGCAGTAGAGCAGGTCTCCAGTTGTCTTGTTTAACCCTTGCCACTGGACCAAGACCTAGCTCTGTCAAGCCCGTATGGTGCCTGGTGTGCAACGGTCACCACACGTTAAAAGAATCCATGCACCGGCATCTTCCACCCTTCAAGATGTAGTTTGGGACCTGGAGTATTAGGTCCCTCATTGAAACACCTGTGAACTCATCCTTTTTTGACGTAGAAGCAAGTCATCCTCGTTTCGAGGGACTGCCTATGATGATGATGATGATTTCACAAATATAAATAATCATTTTCAGGCAATAAGCACCTTCAATAAATTAACAAACCAAAGCCAACACAAGTTGTCTGAATGAGAAAATCTAGGTAACGAACCCCATGTCATACTTATAGAAGTAATCCTGTATTATCATTTTAATTTGGAGCAAGCTCTCCTCATTTTATACATCACATTTAATGTTTGATGCTACTGACATTCTAAAGCTGATTTAACATTTGAGAAAATATGATTTACTTTCTCACCTGCTGATTTAACACCATGTGCACTCCATGAGGTCGGATATCACAAGTAAATTCTCCCAGAAACTCTAGAATGTCCTCAATGGTGGCAGCATAGGGTAGGCCTCGCAAGCGGATGCAATCTCGCATATTAGTAGAAGGCACAAATGGCTGAGGTAGTACAGGAATGATGGGAGCGGGGGCTATAGGAATGAGGGGAGTGGACGTATACCTGTTAAGAACCTGTACAGAATTCAATCATCAAAAAGAAAGGACATTTTAAATTTCTCCATGGAAAAAACATTCCTTAACTTAAGAAAATTGCCTTCGATTTCAAATTTCTGAAATTAGTACTAGCAACTTAATATCCTGAGTTAGGCCTTTCTCTTAAAATTAAGTTTTACTAATCTGCACAAATAAATGTACAGTTTTCATTATCCCTCCTATTAAACAAATATGTGTTAAGTAATAATAAATGCATGTTTGCACTGTATTGTTAAACTAAAGATAGAAACAGAGATAATAGGTGCAGGAGTAGGCCATTCGGCCCTTCGAGCCTGCACCACCATTCGATAAGATCATGGCTGATCATTCCCTCCGTACCCCTTTCCTGTTTTCTCTCCATACCCCTTGATCCCCTTAGCCATAAGGGCCATATCTAACTCCCTCTGGAATATATCCAATGAACTGGCATCAACTCTCTGCGGCAGGGAATTCCACAGGTTAACAACTCTCTGAGTGAAGAAGTTTCTCCTCATCTCAGTCCTAAATGGCCTACCCCTTAGCCTAAGACTGTGTCCTCTGCTTCTGGACTTCCCCAACATCGGGAACAATCTACCCGCATCTAACCTGTCCCATCCCATCAAAATCTTGTATGTTTCTATGAGATCCCCTCTCATTCTTCTAAACACCAATGTATAAAGGCCCAGTTGATCCAGTCTCTCCTCATATGTCAGTCCAGCCATCCCTGGAATCAGTCTGGTGAACCTTCGCTGCACTCCTTCAATAGCAAGAATGTCTTTCCTCAGATTAGGAGACCAAAACTGAACACAATATTCCAGGTGAGGCCTCACCAAGGCCCTGTACAACTGCAGTAAGACTTCCCTGCTCCCATATTCAAATCCCCTAGCTATGAAGGCCAACATACCATTTGCCTTCTTTACCGCCTGCTGTACCTATATGCCAACTTTCAATGACTGATGAACCATGACATCCAGGTCTCGTTGCATCTCCCCTTTTCCTAATCTGCCACCATTCAGATAATATTCTGTCTTCGCGTTTTTGCCCCCAAAGTGGATAACCTCACATTTATCCACATTATACTGCATCTGCCATGCATTTGCCCATTCACCTAACTTGTCTAAGTCACCCTGCAGCCTCTTAGCGTCCCCCTCGCAGCTCACCCCACCACCCAGTTTAGTGTCATCTGCAAACTTGGAGATATTACACTCAATTCCTTCATCCAAATCATTGATGTATATTGTAAAGAGCTGGGGTCCCAGCACTGAGCCCTGTGGCACTCCACTAGTCACTGCCTGCCATTCTGAAAAGGACCTGTTTATCCCAACTATCTGTTTCCTGTCTGCCAACCAGTTCTCTATCCACGTCAGTTTATTATTCCCAATACAATGTGCTTCGATTTTGCACACCAATTTCTTTTGTGGGACCTTGTCATAAGCCTTTTGAAAGTCCAAATACACCACATCCACTGGTTCTCCCATGTCCACTCTACTAGTTACATCCGCAAAAAATTCCAGAAGATTTGTCAAGCATGATTTCCCCTTCGTAAATCCATGCTGACTTGGACCGATCCTGTCACTGCTTTCCAAATGCGCTGCTAATTCATCCTTAATAATTGATTCCAACATTTTCCCCACCACTGATGTCAGGCTAACCGGTCAATACTTACCCGCTTTCTCTCTCCCTCCCTGTTTAAAAAGTGGTGTTACATTAGCTACCCTCCAGTCCATAGGAACTGATCCAGAGTCAATAAACTGTTGGTAAATGATCACCAATACATCCACTATTTCTATGGCCACTTCCTTAAGTACTCTGGGATGCAGACTATCAGGCCCCGGGGATTTATCGGCCTTCAATCCCATCAATTTCCCCAACACAATTTCCCGCTTTATAGGGATCTCTTTCAGTTCCTCCTTCTCACTAGACCCTCGGTCCCCTAGTATTTCCGGAAGGTTATTTGTGTCTTCCTTCATGAAGACAGAACCAAAGTATTTGTTCAATTGGTCTGCCATTTCTTTGTTCCCCATTATAAATTCACCTGAATCCAAACTGCAAGGGACTTACGTTTGTCTTCACTAATCTTTTTCTCTTCACATATCTATAGAAGCTTTTGCAGTCAGTTTTTATGTTCCCGGCAAGCTTCTTCTCGTACTCTATTTCCCCCCTCTTAATTAAACCCTTTGTCCTCCTCTGCTGAATTCTAAATTTCTCCCAGTCCTCAGGTTTGCTACTTTTTCTGGCCACTTTATATGCCTCTTCCTTGGATCTAACACTATCCTTAATTTCCCTTGTTAGCCATGGTTGAGCCACATTCCCAGTTTTATTTTTACTCCAGACAGGGATGTAATTTACTCATTAAATGGCGGTGCAGGCTTGAAGGGCCGAATGGCCTACTCCTGCGCGCCTATTTTCTATGTACAATTGCTGAAGTTCATCCATGTGATCTTTAAAATGTTTGCTATTGCCAACTCTTTAAGTATCATTTGCCAGTCTATTCTAGCCAATTCACGCCTCAAACCATCGAAGTTTCCTTTCCATAAGTTCAGGACCCTAGTTTCTGAATTAACTGTGTCACTCTCCATCCTAATAAAGAATTCTACCATGTTATGGTCACTCTTCCCCAAGGGGTCTCGCACAACAAGATTGCTAATTAGTCCTTTCTCATTACACATCACCCAGTCTAGGATGGCCAGCTCCCTGGTTGGTTCCTCAACATATTGTTCCAGAAAACCATCCCTAATACATTCCTAGAAATTCTCCTCTACCGCATTGCTACCAGTTTGGTTAGCCCAATCAATCTGTAGATTAAAGTCACCCATGATAACTGCTGTACCTTTGTTGCATGCATCCTTTATTTCTTGTTTGAGGCTGTCCCCAACCTTACTACTACTGTTTGGTGGTCTGTCCACAACTCCCACTGGCGTTTTCTGCCCCTTGGTATTCCGCAGCTCCACCCATACCGATTCAACATCAGCCAAGCTAATGTCCTTTACTATAGCATTAATTTCCTCTTGAACCAGCAATGCCACCCCGCCTCCTTTTCCTTTCTGTCTATTCTTCCTAAATGTTGAATACCACTGGATATTGAGTTCCCAGCCTTGGTCACCCTGGAGCCATGTCTCCGTGATGCCAATTACATCATATCCGTTAACTGCTATCTGCGCAGTTAATTCGTCCACCTTATTCAGAATACTCCTCGCATTGAGGCAGAGCCTCAGGCTTGTCTTTCTTACACATTTTGCCCCTTTAGAATTTTGCTGTAATGTGGCCCTTTTTGCTTTTTGCCTTAGGTTTCTCTGCCTTCCACTTTTACTTTTCTTCTTTCTATATTTTGCATCTGCCCCCATTCTACTTCCCTCCGTCTCCCTGCATAGGTTACTATCCCCCTGCCATATTAGTTTAACTCCTCCTCAACAGCACTAGCAAATACTCCCCCTAGGACATTGGGTCCGGTCCTGCCCAGGTGCAGACCGTCCAGTTTATACTGGTCCCACCTCCCCCAGAACCGGTTCCAATGTCCCAGGAATTTGAAACCCTCCCTGCTGCACCACTGCTCAAGACACGTATTCATCTGAGCTATCCTGCGCTTCCTACTCTGACTAGCACGTGGCACAGGTAGCGATCCTGAGATTACTACTTTTGAGGTCCTACTTTTTAAATTTAGCTCCTAGCTCCCTAAATTCATCTTGTAGGACCTCATCCATTTTTTAATCTATATCGTTGGTACCAATGTGCACCACGACATCTAGCTGTTCACCCTCCCTTTTCAGAATGCCCTGCACCCGCTCCGAGACATCCTTGACGAGTGCACCAGGGAAGCAACATACCATCCTGGAGTCTCAGAAACGTCTATCTATTCCCCTTACAATCGAATCCCCTATCACTATAGCTCTCCCACTCTTTTTCCTGCCCTCTTGTGCAGCAGAGCCACCCACAGTGCCATGGACTTGGCTGCTGCTGCCCTCCCCTGATGAGTTATCCCCCCCCTCAACAGTACCCAAAGTGGTGCATCTGTTTTGCAGGGGGATGACCGCAGGGGACCCCTGCACTACCTTCCTTCCACTGCTCTTCCTGATGGTCACCCATCACCTATCTGACTGTGTACCCTTTTCCTGCGGTAAGACCAACTCACTAAACATGCTATTCACGTCATTCTCAGCATTGTGCATGCTCCAGAGTGAATCCACCCGCAGCTCCAGTGCCGCAATGTGGTCAGTCAGGGGCTGCAGGCAGATGCACTTCCCACACACGTAGTCGTCAGGGACACTAGAAGCATCCCCAACTTCCCACATAGTACAGGAGGAGCCGAACACGTGTCTGAGCTCTCCTGCCATGACTTAACCCTTCAATTAACTTAATTTGGCAACAAGGCTAAGCTAGGTGATTAAATTACAAAGTAGTACATAGAATTTACAGCACAGAAACAGGCCATTCAGCCTAACTGGTCTGTGCCGGTGTTTAAGTTCTATATGAGCTTCCTCCCAATCCTCTTCATCTAACTCTATCAGCATATCCTTCTCTGCATTTCTCCCTCGTGTGCTTATCTAGCTTCCCCTTAAATGCATCTTTGCTATTCGCCTCAACTGCTCCTTGTGGTTGCGAGTTCAACATTCTTCCCACTCTTTACTCGGGTTTTTTCTGAATTATCTCTTGGATTTAGTTATGTTCACCAATATTTCTCATTTTCAGTACATACATTGTCTATGGTTGCTATTTGGTTATACTATGAAGACTTTTATATTTCAGTCCTAATCATTAACAATTTTTAAACTCAAATATTATACATGATTCTGGTTAATGCATCAAATTCCTGTAACAAACTCTTCCATGATATGACTCTGTACCTTCTTATTTATTTGGTTAAGAAAATGTGCTCCTTCCTGTTGTGTTATAATGTGAGCACTACACTGGAGAATTCAATGTACAGGACAAGCAACAAGCAGATCAGCTGCAATTTTATATAAAAAAAAAAGGATATACAAGCTGTGTTACATATAAATAATCTAAAAATACAAACATGGGCATGTGATCAAAGGCTTTACACCATGAAAGCAGTCCCACCACTGGTCTCAAAATGTTTTGCATGGACACAAGATATCTCAGCACTGGCAGGAGAGTCGGTAAGCAGAGGATACTGATTTAAGATAATTGGCAAAAGGACCTGAGGGGAGATGAGGAGATTGATTTTTTTTTTTAAACGCAGTAAGTGGTTATGATCTGCAATTCACGGCCTGAAAGGGAGGTGGAAGTAAATTCAATGGTAACTTTTCAAAGGGAATTGGATATAAGAACATAAGAAATAGGAAGAGGAGTAGGCCATACGGCCCCTCGCGCCTGCTCCGCCATTCAATATCATGGCTGATCTGATCATGGACTCAGCTCCACTTCCCCACCCGCTCCCCATAACCCCTTATCATTCAAGAAACTGTCTATTTCTGTCTTAAATTTATTCAATGTCCCAGCTTTCACAGCTCTCCAAGGCAGTAAATTCCACAGATTTACAACTGTCAGGAGAAGAACTTCCTCCTCATCTCAGTTTGAAATGGGAGGCCCCTTATTCTAAGATCATGCCATCTAGTTCTAGTCTCCCACATCAGTGGAAACATCCTCGCTGCATCCACATTTCGATAAGATCACCTCTCATTCTTCTGAATTCCAATGAGTATAGGCTCAACCTACTCAACTTTTCCTCAGAAGTCAACCCCCTCATCCTCAGAATCAACCTAGTGACCCTTCTTTGACCTGCCTCCAAAGCAAGTATGTCCTTTCCTAAATATGGAAACCAAAACTGCACACAGTATTCCAGGTGTGGCCTCACCAATACCTTGTATAGCTGTGGCAAGACGTCCCTGCTTTTATACTCTATCCCCTTTGCAAGAAAGGCAATATATACTTGAAAAAGAAACATTTGCAGAGCTATGGGGGAAAAGAGCAGGGGAGTGGGAATAATTGGAAAATTCTTTCAAAGAGTTGGCACAGGTACAATAGCTGAATGGCCTCCTCCTGTACTGTATGATTCTATAATAGTCAGAAATCACAGACTTGGCACTCACAATGAGATGTGCTCCCTGCAAGAATCACTATCCTCTGGGAGTCCCAGATTATGGACTCACCCCGAGATTGTCCTATAATGATGATGAGTTTGATCCCAGAAGTTTTCTAGGACTGTGGTGTGACAGATAGACAGACAGACAGCAGCATGGTGACTTAATCCAGGGAGCTTTGATAACTCGTTTAATCCGAAAGCCTTTCTGGATACAAACGTTGGGCTGAAAATTGCAGTACAATGTGTGCACGCACTCAGCAAGGCCTTGCAAAAGCTGATTCTCCGCACGCGATGCACATGCGCCAAGAACTGTCTTTTGCAATCTGTCAAAATTTATTTTGACAAATCCTACGCACACCCGCAGGAAGGATATCCGCAGGGCAGAGATTGGGCTATTTGCCCAACTCTTGCCCAGCGAATGTCCTTCAAACTCTTCTGCCTGGTAAGAGTAAGAGTTTTAAAACGTAGAAAAATTAAATGTAATCACTCATTTTTATATTAAAAACCCTGTCCATTAAAGCAAGTTTATTTTAACCCTATTAAAACACATTTAAAAAACTTTCCCCAAAACATTTAATTACATTCATTTTCAATTCATTTTAAATATATGAGGTGTTTTTTTTTTAAATTTGTGTTGCGTTTCTTGTTTTAGGGGGTTATTCTCAATGATAGTAATGGGAGGTCCGTACAAACAGAGCTCCCATTATTATCAATGAGAATACTAGATAGTGATTTGTAGTTCAGGCCCAGGTGATTCCAGGATACGTATCTTGAGGATAGGTTCCCGTATGCTACACAGCGAATGAAAGCCTCCGACCGGAATCCTATGTTCCTCCGAGACCACCAGGTATTTTCGTAATTTTTTTTTTGGGTTGGAGGCGTTCGTCCAAAGGAAGCCTCCGACCGCAATTTTCCCCCCTATATATCAATGGCCTCCACCATGGTTCTATAGACTGTAATCATGAGAAGCAGTGTATTATCAGAGGCATACGTAGAGGAGGGGAGATTGTTGTACACATTTTGAGTATAATGTGAAACAGTTTAATCAGATATAATTGATAATCGAAATTTCCACATTCATACACTAGAGCCGGGCATCGCAGGGGAGTTGGACATCATTGAGGGGATGGGGGGCAGGGTCAGATTGCGAAGGATCTAACTTGTGTGGGTGGGGTTGTGGAAGCACTCCTGCTCCTCCTGGTTCACAAACAGTGCTGTAAAGACACTTACCTGATGGATTGGGTTGGGGTCAGGTTTCTCTTTATTTTTTTTAACACCCTACCTGCACTGGAGGGTTAAAATGACCCCCAAAGTGTTTAAACTCCCAGCATGAAGTCATCGTAGACAGTCCCTCGAAATCGAGGAACACTTGCTTCCACTCAAAGTGAGTTCTCAGGTGACTGTACAGTCCAATATGGGAATTACAGTCTCTGTCACAGGTGGGCACCAAAAATGTAACTTTTGGCTGGTTTTAATACAATTTCAGTTTAAATTAATATTGGATTTTCTTTCAATGCAAAGGAAAGAAAACTTTGAGATCTTCTTTTGCAGAACATATTATGGTTGTCACTCAGTTTTCAGCAAAGGATAATGATGGGCAGAGCTATCAATTGTCCTAGTTTGCCCAGGATTTATTGGTTTCACTGCTGGACACTGTTGCCCCGCTGAAGGATCCAACATGATGAGTGGCATACTAGCACTCATGCCATGCCAGCTTTTCGCTTGAAACAGGCCCATTGCCTATGCGGATCGGGGAGACGAACACTTATTTCAGGTCCATTTCCGAAATTGGTTGCCGTCCGACCATACTGCGGTCAGTTTTCTCAGGCAGAGCAGCCAAACCAGTCTTTAAAAAGAGGCTGCTGGTGGCTGTCACTAAAAAGGCAAATAAAAAAATTATCTAAATATGGAGCCAGAAGGAGCCCTAGGTTTTCCCAATTGCATTGTTGACAGTAACCAGTTGATTTTGAGTGGGTTACCATCAGTGTTACAGACAAACTAAGCCAGAGTGTAGTATGGTATTTCTGTCAACCTTGGAACTGGCCAGATGTACTACAACTTTCTTAAACCTGTATATTCCTAATGGTGAAACCACATGTATGCTAATACAAAAGCAAAATACTGCAGATGCTGGAATAAAAACGGAAAATGCTGCCTGACTTGCTGAGATTTCCAGCATTTTCTGTTTTTATTCCACATGTATGTTGTTGTGCTAAGCTTTGGCCAACACATTTACAAAAATATATGAAAAGAATAGAAATGACTTTTTCCCAGTTATATATACTTATGAAACCAGGAATGCAGTAAAAGAACATTCAAAGGCAAGTCATTTCAAAGAAATATCAAAGTAGAGAATGTGTCTTCTCTCAGGTATCCTCCTTCACTTCACTACCCTGTGGTGGTCCAACTAACAACTGAAAAAGTGAGTGCCAGTGAGGATTGAACTCACAACCTTTCTTGATGAGAATCAACTACCCGAGATGTGGGCCACATGTAAATATGAAGAGTATTGGTTATGAAAATGTAAAGATTAAGAGAGATGTTGTTACATTTCATTTCCTCCACTTCATGACTTGAATTATCAACAAGAACCTCAAAAGTATTATAGCACTAACCTGTTGTACTTCAGCTGCTGTGCTTCTGAACAGTTCAATGTACCGCTTCCCCAACATATCCTTGTGTTTCTTGAGTGCATTTTGGGCATACTCCTCACAGGCAAACAATACAAAAGCATCACCTGTCGGCCTCCCATCAGGATACTTGACAAAAAGGATTCCCTCTTTTCCACCTGTTAATGGGCAGTTTGATCCAAAAAATGTCAAGACTTCCTCTGCTGTGGCTATGAATGGCAGGCCACGCATTCGAATAATAACCTGATTCTCCTTTGATAAGAATTGAGCTACTTCATTGGAGGTACCTAAAAAGGTAAAATATTACAATGTGAATTTTAAGGCATAATGATGGAGAAAAGCAAGAATAAACCAGCATCCAAATGAAACACAACATCTGAAGTCCTAATTATGGGCCCAAGTTTCCACATGATTTGCGCCTGATTTTTAGGAGCAACTGGTGGAGAACGGACTATCTTAGAAATCGCAATTCTCCACATTTTTTTTTCTGCAGTTCTAGTCAGTTAGAACAGTTTCACTTTGGAACAGAATTTTTTCTTCAAAAGGGGGCGTGTCCGGCCACTGACGCCTGATTTCAAAGTTTCCACAGTGAAAACGTACTCCAAACTAACTTAGAATGGAGCAAGTGAAGATTTTTGTAGAACTGAAAAAACCTCGTCTACACATTAAAAAATCAGGCGCAGGTTACAAATTAGGCGTCTAGAACGAGGTGGGGGGCGGGGGAGGGAAGTCATTAAATTCGATAATAAATCCTTATTTATACTTATACAAATATTATACAAATAAATCCAACCTGAATAAAAATTTATAAGCAAAGAAAAGATTAAATAAACCATCTTCCTACCTGTGTGAAAGTGCTTCAGCCAGGGAGAATGCTGCAGGAAGCCTCACAAGTTGAGGCAGCCGTTCGTTCCTGCCGGGAGGGGGGGGGGGGGGGGGAGAAGGAGGGGGGATGAGGCAGCCGTTCGTTCCCGCAGGGGGGTGGGGGGGGGAAAAAAAGAGGAGGAGGCAGCCGTTCGTTCCCGCGGGGGGGGGGGGGGGAGGAGGAAGCAGTTCGTTCCCGCAGGGGGGTGGGGGGGGGGGAAAAAAGAGGAGGAGGCAGCCGTTCGTTCCCGCAGGGGGGGGGGGAAGGAGGAAGCAGTTCGTTCCCGCAGGGGGGTGGGGGGGGGGGAAAAAAGAGGAGGAGGCAGCCGTTCGTTCCCGCGGGGGGGGGGGGGGGAGGAGGAAGCCGTTCGTTCCCGCAAGGGGGGGGGGGGGGAGGAGTAAGCCATTCCCGACGGCGGGTGGGGGGGGGGGGGGAGGGAAACGGCTGCCTCAACTTTCTGAGGCTTCCTGCAGCCTTCTCACTGCTGCAAGAAGCCTGATCATGGAAGGGCAATGTGCTTTTATTAAAAAATGTTAAAAAATTAAACAGCTACAAAGAACTACAAAAATGGCCAAGTGCCAATGTTTCCTTCACACTGCGCGTGCGCGAATGCTCCAACGCGCACGGTTGCCGGCAGGAAAAAAACTAATTTAAATGGTACCCGCCCCCTCCCACTTACAAAATTGGTGCGAGTGGTAGGCTCCGCCCCCCTGGGCGCCGCGCCAAGCAGACATGGAGCTGCAGGGCGCTCCAGAATCGCGCGTTTTTTTCCGGCGCCGTTTTCGGCACAAAAAACGGGCGCCCAGCTCGGAGGGGCGTCCGTTTTTTATCGTGTGGAAACTTGGGGCCTATAAGTGGCTACAGAGTCAAAAATTAGTTGAATTAATCACTTGAGCCATAGATTCTGAACTGGATAGTGATACTTTGGTGGATGCCTGCAGTTAGTGTGGGATGAATGTTACACACGCCAAATGAGGCATCGTGTACAGGAAACTTTTACTGTGCAAGGCAACCCATTTGATAACATATCATACAGGTACAAAGAGGGGTGCTCTTGGTTATCAAGCAGCCAAATAAAACGAAGTCACACGGCCTGCTAGCCACTTTATTTCATCCATGTCAGTATAACTAATTACTTGGATGTTACCACTTAGCTTTGTTACAGTCTCAAAAAGTACCTTCTATCTGAAAATTTTCTTTTTCTACAATAAATACAGAATGTTTATTTTTACACACATGGTCGAGTTTGTGTGTACCCCAGTCAGTCTCTTTGGGAGAGGAGGGAAAAAAGAAAAAATATCACTGGGTAGTTTATCAAAATCAAAGTATTGATTGGCTATCTACCAGGCATACTCCCAGTTAAATCCTAAAATCTGTGTGTTTTTATTTTGTGGTTCATTGAATCCAAAGAACCCAACTGAAATTCAAACCAGAACTGCCCAGTCAGATTCCATTACAGTACTTATTATTGTTTCATACTTCATTTGACTCCTCTCGCCATCCACTGTTAAATTTCTGCAATCGGATATTGTACCTATGCATTGGCTCATCTATATTTATGCAAGATGTCAACTTTTCCCTCCATGCTATGAGCTTAGCTTGTTTAGTTTGGGCAATAAAAAGTGCATTTCCATTTTATTGGATTGCAAAGTAATGTCAAAATATGCTTCAATATAGTTACTTTACCTCCTGCAATTTTTAGAAAATCCTCCCCTGTTGCCTTGTATACCTGTAAAAAAAAAAAGTTAACAATGAGAATTTTGTATAAATGGGCGACATTACAACAGTGACTATACTTCAAAAGTACTTCACTGGCTGTAAAGCGCTTTGGGACCCCAAGTTGTAAAAAGTGCCATATAAATGCAAGTCTTTCAGTTTTTCCTTTTACTGGTCCATAAAGATTTTATAAATGTTCAATATTAAAATGCAAATTAACTTATATGCAGTACACTCTACTTCGCTGCATTCAAAATATATTAAATGCAAAATAACAGAACGCAGAGAAAGATAGATGACAAGGATAGAAAGCAGAGAGCAGGGGCAGCTTTTTGCCCATTGGGACGTTATACTATGTTAAAGGCGCTGTATAAATAAGTTTTTGTTGGTGTAATACCTGGTTGTAAAACATTGCCTAGATGGAGAACAGAGAGGAAAATCAGCAGGAAGGATCACGCACTCCAAATGGAGCCCACCGATTTACACTAGATCACAAGATCATTTCAAACGAGAACAATAATCGTTCCATCTTACTTACTGCATCCAGAACGTGCCCCCACATTGCAGTATCTAATTGTTTCTTAAATAATGCCATGGTTTTTTTCCTCCACTACTCTATCTAGAAGTCCATTTTATGTATTGATCACTGTGTGTTAAGATATCTCACACCAAGTCCCTTTCACCCTTTATCCCTGTGCTTGCTAACCTACATTGTCTCCCGGTTAAGCAATGCCTTGATTTTAAAATTCTCACCCTTGTTTTCAAATCCTTCTGTGACCTCACACCTCCCGATCTGTAATCTCCTCCAGCCCTACAACCCACCAAGATATCTGCGCTCCTCCTTTTGGCCTCCTGTGCATCCCTGATTTTAATTGATCCACCATTGGTGGCTGTGCCTTCAGCTGTCGAGGCCCCGCTCCTTAAAGCCTACCTCTGACCAAGCTTTTGGTCCTCTGCCCTAATATCTCCTTATGTGGCTTGATGTCCAGTTTTGTTTGATAACGCTCCTGAGAAGCTTCTTGGGACATTTTACTAAGTTAAAGAGGCTATATAAATAAAAGTTGTTGTGGTTGATATTCCTAGGATTCTGTTTAGCTGCTGGAGCTTGTTAAATTGGTCATATATTTTATATAGAATTACATAGAGTATACTGCTAATGTACAGTATTCAGTTCCATTCACATCTCCTCAGATAATGAAGCAGTCCGTGCCCGCATACAGCAAGACTTGGACGACATGTAGCCTTGGGCTGATAAATGGCAAGTAACATTCACATCACACAAGTGCCAAACACTGACTATAAGAACATAGGAAATAGGAGTAGGGCTAGGCCATTTGGCCCCTCATGCCTGCTCCGCCATTCAAGAAGATCATGGCTGATCTGATCCTGGCCTCAACTCCACTTTCCCGCCCACTCCCCATAACCCTCAACTCCCTTATCTTTCAAAAATCTGTCCACTTCCACCTTAAATACATTCAATGACCCAGCCTCCACAGCTTTGGGGCAGAGAATCCCAAAGATTTACCACCCTCAGAGAAAAATTCTTATTTCCGTTTTAAATGGGCGACCCCTTATTCTGAAACTATGCCCCTAGTTCTAGACTCTCTTCTCTGCACCTACCCTGTCAAGCCTCCTCAGAATCTTATACCTTTCAATAAGATCACCTCTCAGCGTTCAAACTCCAATGAATGTATGGCCAACCAGCCCGATATTTCTTCATACGACAAACTCTTAATCTCAAGAATCTACCTCGTGAACCTTTGTAGATTCTGTGTATCCTCCTCACAACTTGCTTTCCCACCTATCTTTGTATCAGCAGCAAGTTTGGCTACATTATACTCAGTCCCTTCATCCAAGTCATTAATATAAATCCTCTATCCATGCTAATATTACCCCCGTGAGCTCTTATCTTGGGTATTAACCTTTTATTGAATGCTTTCTGGAAATCCAAATACATGACATTTACTGGTTCCCCTTCATCCACCCTGCTCATTACATCCTCCAAGAACTCCAGCAAATTTGTCAAACATGATTTCCCTTTCATAAAACCATGCTGACTCTGTTTGACTGCATTATGATTTTCTAAATGTCCTGCTACCACTTCCTTAATGATGGTCTCCAGCATTTTCCCAATGACAGATGTTAGGCTGACTGGTCTATAGTTTCCTGCTTTTTTTGTGTCCCTCCTTGACTATCTAGAACAAGTGAGAATCTAACCACCATATCTTGACATTCAACGGAATTACAATTATTGAATACCCCATCAACATCCTGGTGGTCACCATTGACCAGAAACTTAACTTGACCAACCAGATAAATACTGTGGCTGCAAGAGCAGGTCAGAAGCTGGGTATTCTGTGGTGAGTGACTCACCTCGTGACTCACCAACACCTTTCCACCATCTACAAGGCACAAGTCAGGAGTGTCTTGGAATACTCGCCACTTGCCTGACTGTTGTTGGAGCTGTACTCAGTCAAGAAGCTCAACACCATCCAGGATAAAGCAGCCTGCTTGATTGGCACCCAATCCACCACCTTAAATATTCACTCCCTGTACCACCGGCACCCTGTGGCTGCAGTGCGTTCCATCCACAAGATGCAAAATAGTAACTCACCAAGGCTTCTTCGACAGGACCTCCCAAACCCACGACCTCTACCACCTAGAAGGACAAGGGCAGCAGGTGCATGGGACACCATCACCTGCAAGATCCCCTCCAAGTTATACACCGTCCTGACTTGGAAATATATTGTTGTTCCTCCATCGTTGCTGGGTCAAAATCCTGGAACTCTCTCCCTAACAGCACTGTGGAAGATCCTTCATCTCACAGATTGCAGTGGTTGAAGAAGGTGCCTCACCACCACCTTTCTCAAGGGCAATTAGGGATGGGCCGTAAATGCTGACCTTGCCAGCGACGCCCACATCCCATGAATGAAAAAAAGAAAGCACAAAAAACAGGTCATTGGGCTGAACCAGCCAATGCCGGTGTTTATGATCCACTCGAGTCTGCCCCCATCCTTCCTCATCTAACTATCAGGGTAACATTCTATTCCCTTCTCTCTCAGATGCATAATATAAATGCATCCATACTATTGGCCTCAACTGCTCCCTGTGGTAGCGAGTTCCACATTCACACCACTCTCTGGATAAAGTGGTTTCGTCTGAATTCCCTATTTGATTTCATTTTTTGTAATTATTTTTAATCTCATCTTGAAGTTCTTTAGCTCCCTTACCATGCCCACATTTCTGACAATGAGGAGATGTAGGTGAATCTCTGCTAATACTGCTCTGCAAACAGATGCTGCATGAGAGAATAGCTTAGGATAATGCACTTCCAAAGTTCCTTTCATCCTCCACTCAGTTCCTTCCCTTACATCAGAGGTGAGCAAAATACATCCCATGGAGACAAAGCCAACAGGAATAGCTAAAAATTGCTCCTGGCCTGGAATGCCCCTGTGGGTCCCATTTATGCCACTTCATTGTACTGGATGCTGGTATCTTGTCAGTGTCCAAACAATTGAGGCTGAGGATGCATAAACAGTGGGACATCCAAAGGATGATACCATCATGCCAGGCTTCCTTGGAGTGGACGAAAAGTTCCAGGGGCACCTGTAACCACAACAAATGTGCGTGCAGCCTTATCTTTGGGACAGAGACCTGCATGCTTTAACCACCAGACATCTATCCCAGGTATGCCACTGGCTCCAGTGAATTTCCAGGGCCATTACTTGTGATCTTGTAGAGTTGATTCTTCTGGTCCAAATCAGCAAAATCTGAAATAGCCCCAAATTATTGCTGTCCATGTAGTTCACATTTATAAAAAGGAAAAAAATTAACTTCAGTAGTTGAATTATTATGTCTGTCCTTTTTCAAAATGGTTCAATTGGAGATAAAGTCGGGAAATAGGATTAGAGTAGATTGTTTCAGTTGAAGAACAAACACTGGCAGAGGCACAAAGGATGTTACGAAGTGTCGTTCTGTGCTGTACTTTCTACGATTTCATGAAGAACATAATTTTTCCCTCTTGATTGTTGCCCTATTTTAAAAACCATTAACCTTCACTTAAACCTACAGTACAACAGACTGTGCTCCCACTTAAAATTACACGAATGCTTATTTATTATGCCACAAGCAGTTCATTTCAATACTTTAATACACTCCAGCCAGTGTAAAAGTTTCATCTCAATTCTTTCAGCTGTCTAACATGGTCCTCTTATTGTAAATCTAAAAGCATTCAGCATTATTTGGACTAAATCAGTTTTTGTGCTAAAATAAATACAGTACTCCATAACTGTATACATTGTCTAAGGACATCAATAAATGGAAGATTATTTTATATATATTTCAAAATATATAAATTAAGAACTAGAAGCAATTGTAACAAACGGATATCTTGAAAATGCAAGTCTCATGAATGCGGGAGTACAGGAAAATTTTGGGAACTTTGAGATTTTACTGGAATACCAATGTACAAATCAGTTTTCCATAACTCGGTGCATGCTCCAGCAATCCTAGATTCAAGGAGTGTATGATAGTATACCTCAATATATCGACTCCCCATGTGATGCCTGTGTCTTTGTAGTGCCAGGTCTCTGTGTTCATCATTAATGAATCTCACAAGAGCTTCTCCATTCCGTCTTCCCTGTGAATTTAGGCATAATGCAGCACCACCCCTTTAAATGAGCAGAAAAACATCATTCATATCTTTAAGGGCAGTAAAATATCAAATATTTACACAAATGCCTCTACAAATTTCAGAAACTTCAGAATTTAAAATGAATATATTTTGTTCCAAGGAAAGTGCCCAATATAAGCAACTGAAGAGCCTAAATTTGTAATAGTTCTAATGTTTTTTATTTTTTACTGATTGTTACTGCATAATCAAAAATCAATTCTCAAAGTTTACAGATTTGACATTGAATAATTTTCATTGATTAAGTGTAAGTTTCAACTTGCATAAAAAATAACTCAAGGTGAAAATAGTATATGTCCTCAAATAAAAACCCTCAAAACTAGCACTGCATTAACCTACTCCTCAGTTATTTGAACATCACTCTGCAAAACAGACCATATTAAACTATAGCTCAATTACTAAAAAGAGGATTATACACATTTTTGGAAGCTGAAACCAGTTCAAAACGTTACACCAGGGGTATATAAAAAAAGCAGTGGATTTTTATTAGTGGACTTAATGGCTTTCAAACTGAATATAAACTATATTAACTTCTGCCATAGATCTTTCTGTAAAAAGGATATTGGATATCTCCAGTGAATTATTAGGCAGTAATCCAACAGGGCACTTCAGAAGTCATCAAACATTGCAAGAGTGAAGTTCAAGTAGCTTATCTTTGTCATCCAAACCTTGAGATTAGATTACAGTTTTATTGCAGATACCTATTCGAAATAATTATAGTCATGAAGCACTTTTTTAAAGCTTTATTTTCTGTGCTTTTTGCTTTACACAATGAGTGTGTAATGTCAATTAGTTGTATTTTTGATGATTATGATACCACGTTACATGGGATCGTGAAGAATATCATACCTCAAGGAATAAATAATTTGTCATGGAGCATCATTTGTGATGTAAAAATTCAAGCAATATTAGTTTTGTGAATGGAAGCTCGAGAATTATTTGCTTATTTTTGACAGTGAATTACAGAAAGTGAAAGTTCATGTCCATTTTAAAGTGGGTTAAAGCAATTAAATCTCAACAATGGAAGTACAAAAAAAATAAGGGTTTACTTCTTTGCAAATACGTAACTTTCGCATTACTCTGCTTTGAGCTAATTACGAATCAAAAATTATACAATATGTAGAATATTCAAAATAGAATACAGGGCTCTTCAATGGTTCTGCTGTAAGTAAGCCATACAGACCATGAGGTCCCAGGTTTGATCCTTAGTCTGCACTGAGGCTTACTCTGCTTACCCAGGATACTGGTAGAAGCAATTCAACACATCTAAGCTAATAACAGGGAGGGGGGACAGGGGTGGGAAATCAACTAGACTTTATTTTTCTGATCTAAGGGCCTTAGAGATTACAGGAGAGATTTGCCAAGATATTACCAAGGATGAGCAACTTCAGTTATGAGAAAAGGTTGGAAAAGTGAGGAATGTTCTCCTTGAAAAAGAGAAGGAGGTTAAGACATGACTGACTAGAGATTCACAAGATGATGAGAGGTTTTGATAGAGTAGATAAATAAAAATTATTCCCTCTGGCGAGTGAGTCAACAACTAGAGGTCACAGATTCAAAATCATTGGCAAAAGATCTAGAGAGGAAGAGGAGGAGAAATTGTTTCAGAGTTGCCAAGATCTGGAGCGCTCTTGCTGAAAAGAGAGTTGAACTTGAGTATGAGGAACTTACAGGGGTACAGACAAAAAGCAGAGATGTGGGACGAAACATGATTGCACAGCACATGCACAATGGGCCAAATGGCCTCCTTCAACTTTTTATGATTCTATGATCATTATCCAATGGTTTTCCCTGGAAAGCTCCCTTCAGTGGATATTGGGTGAGGAAGATTTATGGTTGTGAAGCCTGCTGATAACTCACTGTCCAAGCGCTCACAAGAATGGCCACTTCAGCAAGATGCTGGAGGGTACTCAGCACCCTTGGAATAATATCCAGCATGAGTTTTTAGTAAGGGGAAAAATTGGAAAATAATAGTATATAGAAATATTAAATGAGTAATGGAAGAAAGGTGCAGCAGGCTGGAATTACAGATTTGAATCACAATTTTTTTCAACATGATCAGTTCCTGATCTGAACCTTGCCATCATAGTGAGTGGCTGAGGAGAGGCCAGGATTGTTTCCTTGATAAAAGGAAAGGAGGAGTCTATACTCCCAAGTGTCCTGTTCATTTAGGATCACAGAACCAGAAAATACCATTGCAATCTGCTCGGTCTTATATCATACTGTACTTTCTTTCTTATTCCCCTCAATTTCTTCAGTTTGCCAAAAAACTATTTAAATCTGCCCTGCCCCAACAAAAAATTATAGAAATGGCATTGGTGATGGTGTGCTAGCAGGTCGTGCGCCTGCCCATCTAATGGGATGAAACTTGACATGTGGAGACCAAAGAGGGAAAAGAAGAAAATAATGTTCAACCAGAAAACTGACAAATATATTGCAATAGATTTTTAAATAATAATCACAGGATAATTTTTCTCAGAGCATTTCTAGTATAATGCTATCATAACTATTTTTGTTGTCAATACTAACTTGGCTATGTTGAGACCCCTGAAGAATCTAGCAATATCTTGGTCAGATGACTGCCAGGGTAACCCCCTCGCTCTGATTACTGTATTATCATCAATGATCTCCATCTTGCTGCTGTTAGTAAGAAAAGATAAGAAAATAATGAAATAGTTATAAATTAAAATGACTCCTGTAAGAAAATGGGGGTACGGTGGCATTGTGGTTGTTACTGGACTAGTGAGCCAGAAACTTGGACTAATAATCCGGAGACGTGAGTTCAAATCTCACCAGTGGAATTTAAATTCAGTTAATGAAATAAATCTGGAATAAAAAGTGACCATGAAACTATCAGATTGTCGTAAAAACCCATCTGGTTCACTATTGTCCTTTAGGGAAGCAAACCTGTGACACCAGAACCATAGCAGTGTGGTTGACTCTTAACTGCCCTTTGAAAGCCACTCAGTTGTATCAAACTGCTACACACATGGGAGTACCTTCACCACGTGGACTGCAGCGGTTCAAGGCGGCGGCTTACCACCACCTTTTCAACGGCAATTAGGGATGGTCAATAAATGTTGGCTTTGCCAACGATGCCCATATCCAAGGAACTAATAAAAAAAAGAAGCCATGGTAACCTATCATCCAGCAGTCAATATTAGGTATTCAAAATTAACCAAGCAATGATCGCTTGTGCTTGGTCTGTGTTAGGAATAGAAGCTACAATAAATAAATCACTACCAGAAAATGTAAATAACATCACTTTTTCATAAATAAACATAAAATAATCCTAAAAGGATTGTTTACGTATCAATGGTAATAGCTGCTATTTTGTATTTGGTTTATAGAATCATAGAAGTTTACAGCACAGAAGGAAGCCATTTCGGCCCATCGTGTCCGCTCTGGCCGACAAAGAGCTATCCAGCCTAATCATACTTTCCAGCTCTTGGTCCGTAGCCTTGTAGGTTACGGCACTTCAAGTGCTTACCAAAGTACTTTTTAAATGTGTTGAGCGTTTCTGCCTCTACCATCCTTTCAGGCAGTGAGTTCCAGACCCCCATCACCATCTGGGTGAAGAAATTTCCACCCAAATCCCCTCTAAACCTCCTACCAATTACTTTAAATCTATGCCCCCTGGTTGTTGCTCCTCTGCTAAGGCATAGGTCCTTCCTATCCACTCTATCTAGGTCCCTCATAATTTTATACACCTCAATAAGGTCTTCCCTCAGCCTCTTCTGTTCCAAAGAAAACAACCCAGCCTATCCAATCTTTCCTCAGCTAAAATTCTCCAGTCCAGGCAACATCCTCATAAATCTTCTCTGCACTCTCTCCAGTGCAATCACATATTTCCTGTAATGTGGTGACCAGAACTGCATGCAGTACTCTAGCTGTGGTCTAACTAGTGTTTTATACAGTTCAAGCATAACCTCCCTGCTCTGCATTCTATGCCTCGACTAATAAAGGCAAGTATTCCGTATGCCTTCTTAACCACCTTATCTACTTGGCCTGCTACTTTCAGGGATCTGTGGACATGGACTCCAAGGTCCTTTTGTTCCTCTATACTTCTCAGTGTCCTACCACTTAATGTGCCTGGTTAGCCCTCCCCAAATGCATTACCTCACACTTCTCTGGATTGAATTCAATTTGCCACTGTTCTGCCCATCTGACCAGTTCATTGATATCTTCCTGCAGTCTACAGCTTTCTTCTTCATTATCAACCACACAGCCAATGTTAGTATCATTTGCAAACTTCTTAACCGTACCCCCTACATTCAAGTCTAAGTTTCAAAAAGCTGAGGAAGCAACTCCAATAGCTAAATACATGTATATTTTTAAAGTTGCTGAGAATGAAAACTTTGATAGAAAACTATTTTCATCTTGAAACTGAGCTTTCAAGTATTAGTGTATAAAGGTTTTATATCTTTGTTGGAAAATCCTTCATTTTATCTTTTAAAAAAAGCCTCCATTAAACCCATTCAAAATAAACAGCTTAAGTCTTTATTAAAATAACAAAGCATTTTACTACATCTACTGTACTCTAATATTCAAAATGTAATTTAGGGGCATATGTGTCCAACTATCAGACAGTCAATAATTTTTTCTTCCTTTACACCATTTTTTTTTAGGGGGGGTGGGGGGTGGGGGAAGGTGCAGATAACAATTAGAAATCAATATTTTTTTTAATGCATCACTGCTCATGGCACTCAGCATTTATTCAGTTGAAGTTTAGTAGACTGTTACACACAGTACATCTTGTAATTTACTCAAATAAATACAAAGCAAATCGTAAGGGTGCACAGACAGATACATTATACATTCAATATATTAACTACATCAACAACGTGCATTTAGAAATTAATCCCAGGGCATTTTACAAGAAAAGTGAGCTAAAGTCGGTAAAACTAGGAATGGCGACTGAAAGCTTGGTCAGAAGTGGGTTGTAAGAATGGTCTTAAAATAGGAGAGGGCGGTGGAGAGGCAGAGAGGATTTGGGAGGGAATTCCAGAGCATGGGACCTGGTTGTAGGGATGGACTGGCCATATAGGAAATCGAGAGACTTTCCAGGAGCCCCCATGCACGGTTCCATAACGCAGTATTATCAGTGTTCCCTTTTTCTGTGGGAATCGCAAAGAATCTATCTCCTTTAAGGAAAGCTAGTCATGGAACACAAGAACATGAGAACATAAGAAATAAGAGTAGGAGTCGGTCATACGGCCCATCGAGCCTGCTCCGCCATTCAATAAGATTATGGCTGATCTTCAACTCCACCTTCCAGCACGATCTCCATATTCCAAGTCCCTTAGCATCCAAAAATCTATCGATCTCGGTCTTGAATATATTCAATGACTAACATCTACAGCCATCTGGGGTAGAAAATTCCAAAGATTCACAAATCTTGAGGCTGAACCAGACCATTCGCAACCTTGGTGTCTTATTTGACACAGATGAGCTTTCAACCACATACCTGCAGCATAACTAAGATCTCCTATTTCCACCTCCATAACATCGCCTGTCTCAGTCTTTGCCTTTGTTGCCTCTAGACTTGACTATTCCAACACACTCCTGGCTGGCCTCCCACATTCTACCCTACCTAAACTAGAGTTGATCCAAAACTCAGCTGCCCATGTCCAAACTCGCACCAAGATTTGCTCACACAACACTCATGTACTCGCTAACTTACATTGGCTTTCGGTAAAGCAACGCCTCAATTTCAAAATTCTCATCCTAATTTTCAAATCCCTCCATGGCCTCACCTCTCCCTATCGCTGTAATCTCCTCCAGCCCCACAAACCATTCCTCCCCCCCCCCACACAGAGATGTTTGCGATCCTCTACTTCTGCCCCCTAGAGCATCCTGGATTATAATCGCTCAATAATCGTGCCTTCTGTTGCCTAGGGCCAAAGCTCTGGAACTCCCTGCCGAAACCTCTCCACCTCTCTTTCCTCCTTCAAGATGCTCCTTAAAACATACCTCTTTGACCAAGCTTTTGGTTACCTGTGCTAATTTCAATTTATGTGGCTCGGTATCAAGTTTTTTAATCTCATAATACTCTTGTGAAGCGCCATGGTACGTTTCACTATGTTAAAGTCGCTATATAAATGCAAGTTACTGTTGATTGAATAAATTTCTCATCGCAATCCTAAATGACTAACCCCTTATTCTGAGTCTGTGACCCGTAGTTCTAGACTCTCCAGCCAGGGTAAACATCCTCCCAGCATCTACCCAGTCAAGCCCTCTAAGAATTTTATATGTTTTAAGGAGATCAACTCTCATTCTAATTTCTAGAGACTATGGGCTCAATTTTCCACAAAGCATTTTTTTGGCATACTAGAAGAGTTGCGCCTGATTCGTTGGGGCCTAAGCATGCCAAAAAAATAGGTTTCCCCGTTGGATTTCTTCATTTTGGCGTGGCGTAACCCGACCTTTAGTTTTGGGGGTGGCGCGTTGATCTGCGCCAAAAAGATCAGGCTGCCATGGACACAATGCGAGCTGAGGCTGCAAAGTGAAGATTGCGCGTGTGCGGCGGGGACCGAGAATGGGACCGGACAGCCTTCGGGCGAGGTTGGAGGCAAGTTGCTGCTATGTATTTTTCAATTCTTTTAGTGTGTCCGGGCATTTGCTGCGCCAATTTCATTAGCTGTGCCGATTTCCTTAACTTTCCAGAAGGTTTTTCAGCAGAGGCCACATAAGCTGGTCTAAGCAGAACTGGAGTAACTCTCAGCTGGCCAAACTTCCCTAATTGGTGCAGATGGCTGGTTACGCCCCCTTTGGCTGAAAAAAAAACTGACCTAAAAAAATCGTAACCAATTGACTTACACTGGTGCAAATTGATTGGGCAAACTGTGGTTTTTCCAACTTAGGCCAAAAAGAGCAGCCTACTCCAAAAAAGACGTCGCAAATCACAGGGGAAAATTGAGCCCTCTGGGCTTGGTCTCCTCAATTTCTCCTCATGGGATAATCCCCCATCCCAGGAATCAGTCTGATGAACCTTTGTTGCACTCCCTCTAAGGCAAGTATATCCTTCCTTAAGTAAAAGAGACAAAAACTTTGCACAGTACACGAGGCCCTATATAATTGCAGTAAGACTTCGTTACTCTTGTACTCCAATCTTTTTATAATAAAGGCCAACATACCACTTGCTTTCCTAATTGCATATTAACTTTGTAATTCATGTACAAGGACACCCAGGTCCCTCTGAGTACCAACATTTTCCAATCTCTCACCACTTAAAAAAAATCTGCTTTTCTATTTTTCCTACCAACGTGGATAACTTTGCATTTCTCTACATTATATTCCATCTGCCATGTTCTTGCCCACTCACGTAATCTGTCTATATCCCTTTGCATCCTCCTGACAACTTACTTTCCAACATAGCTTTGTATTGTCAACAAACTTGGATACATTACACTTGGTCCCCTCATCTAAGTCATTAAGTTAAGATTGTAAATAACTGAAGCCCAAGCACTGATTTTTGCAGCACCCCACTAGTTATAGCCTGCCAACCTGAAAATTACCCATTTATTCCTACTCTCCATTTTCTGTCAGGTAACCAATCCTCAATCTATGCTAGTATATTACCCCCAATCCCATGGGACCTAATTTTGTCCAATAACCTCGTGTGACACCTTATCGAATGCTTTCTGAAAATTCAAATATATTATATTCACCGGTTCCCCCTTATCAACCCTGCTAGTTACAACCTAAAAAAACTCAAATAGATTCGTCAAACACTATTTACCTTTCATAAATCAGTGTTGATTCTGCCCAATTATATTATGATTTTCTAAGCACCCTGTTACCATGTCCCTAATAATCGATTCTAGCATTTCCCTACTATTGATGTCAGACTAACTGATCCATAGTTCACCGTTTTCTCACTCCCTCCTTTCTTCAATACGGAGGTTACATTTGCTACCTTCCAATCTGCACAGACCGGTCTAGAATCAAGGGAAATCTGGATGATCAAAACCAATGTATCCATTATCTCTGTAGCCACCTTTTTTGAAAACCAAAGATGTAGGCCATCAGGTCCAGGGGATTGGTCAGTTTTTAGTCTCATTAATTTCTCCAATACTATTTCTTAACCATTACTAATTTCTTTAAATTCCACATTCTCACTGGATCCTTGGTCCCCAATATTTCCAAATATTTTGTGTGTTTTCATCAGAGAAGATAGAAACAAAAGTATGTGTTTAATGTCTCTGCCATTTCCTTATTCTCCATTATAATTTCTCCTGTTTGTTTCTCTAAAGGGACCCGCATTTACTTTCCCTTTACACACCTATAGAAGCTTTTACAATCGGTTTTTATGACTCTTGCTAGTTTACTCTCACATTCTATTTTCTCTCTCCATCAATTTCTTGGTCCTCCTTTGCTGAATTCTAAAATCCTCCCAATCTGCAGGCTTACTACTCTTATTTGCAACATTATAAGCCTGTTTCTTTAATCTATTACTATCTTTAACCTCTTGTTAGCCATGGTTGGAGCATTTTTTTCCCTGGTTTTTTTATTCCTCAAGGTAATGTATATTTCTTGAGAATTGTGCGTTAATTCTTTAAATGCTAGCCATTGCTTATCTACCATCATATCTTTTATTTACTTTCCTAACCTAATTTAGCCAACTCACCCTGCACAGCTACATAGTTTGCTTTGTTCAGATTTAAGACCCGAGTTTCGTATTTGACTAAATCACTCCAACTCGATATAAAATTCTATCATAAAGTGATCACTGCTCCCCAGAGGCTTTTTTACTACAAGCTTATTAATTAACCCTGTCTCATTGCATAACACTAGATCTAAAATAGCCTGTTCCTTAGTTCGTTCTTCAAAATACTGATCTAGAAAACTATATTGAATGCATTCCATTGACTCGTGCTCTGCACTATTACTTATGCAAACCAAATTTGCAGTACAGTCAATAATAAAATTCAAGTCCCCCATGATTATTGTTTTACCCTTGTTACATGCATCACTAATTTCCTGATTTATACATTTTGCAGACACTGCCACTAGTGCTTTCTGTCCTTTGTTGTTTCTTAGTTCCACCCGAAGTATTCTACATCTTATTTTTATGAGCCAAGATCCTTTTTCACTACTGTCTTTATCCCATACTTACCAGGGCTATCCACCCCTGCTCCCTTTTCCATTCTGCCTATCTCTTCTCAAAGTATCCTGCAATATTTAGTTCCCAACCTTGGTCACTCTGCAACCATATCTTCGTAACAACAACAACAATTTGTTTTATATAGAGCCTTTAATCTAGTAAAACAGCCCAAGGTGCTTCACAGGAGTATTACAAGACAACAAATTTGACACGGAGCCACATAACGAGAAATTAGGGCAGATGACCAAAAGCTTGGTCAAAGTGCTTAGTTTAAGAAGTGTTTTAAAGGAGGAAAAAGGTGTAGAGAGGAGGAGGTGTTTCGGCAGGGAATTCCAGAGCTTAGGGCCTAGGCAACAAAAGGTTAAGAAATAAATGGATTTGATTTATCTATGCTATTAATTCACCTATTTTGTTGTGAATGCTTCATGCATTCAGCTATAGTGCCTTTGGTTTGAACTTTTTTCTATTTTTCCCTGATGTTACCTTAATCACTGATGTCCGATTACCTTTGTTAAGCGCTCTGTCCCTTCGTGACCCACTCGGTTTATTTTTACCCAAATCACTAAACTGCTGTACAGCCTTTACATTTCTCTTACTGTTTTTGAATTGACCCTCTCCTGAATCCTCCCACCCGTGCCCCCCCAACCTCCCCCTCCTTCATTAGTTTAAAACCTTAATTATGCGATTCGTCAGGACACTGGTCCCAGCCCGGTTTAAGTGGAACCCGTCCCGACAGAACAGCTCCCTCTTTCCCCAGTACTGGAGTCAGTGCCCCATGAATTGAAACCCCATGCCTCCCACATCATCTTTCAGTTATGTATTTAACTTTCTGATCTGCTTGTCCCTATGCCAATTTGCACATGGCTCAGGTAACAATCCAGGGATTATTACCTGTGAGATTCTGCGTTTTAATTTGGATCAAAGCTCCTCAAACTCTCAGTAGAAACTCATTCCTAGTTCTACCTATGATGTTGGTTCCTATGTGGACCAGGACAACTGGATCCTCACACTCCCACTCCTCTTCTCCAGCCGCAAGGAAATATGTTTAACCCTGGCACCAGGCAGGCAACACAGCCTTTGGAACTCCCGGTCAGGACTGAAGAGAACAGTATCTATCCCCTGATTATACTGTCGCCTACCACTACAACTTTCCTTTTCACTCCCCCCACTTGAGTGTCCTCCTGTACCACGGTTCTGTGATCAGTTTGCTCAAACATCCTGCAGATTTTGCCCTCATCCACACAGGCAGCAAGAACCTCACACCTTTTGGGTAAGGGCACAGGCCGAGGCTTCTCCAGCACTGCAACTAGGGTCCCCTGAGTTGTAGTCACATGCTCCTGTCCCTAACTAGACCTGTACCACTATCTAACCCAAGGGGTGTGACTGCCTCCTGGATCAAAGTGTCCAGGTAATTCTCCCCCTCACTGATGCCCCAAAATTTCTGCACCTTGGACTCCAGCTCAGTAACTCTGAGCTGAAGTTCCTCGATGCAGACGTGGTCGTCCTGGATCACAATGCTCGCCACAAACTCCCACATGCTGCAGTTGTGGCACATTACCTGCACTGCCATGTCTATATAACTTTTTATTTATTTAATTAACACTTATGTATTTAATTAACTTCACTTATAGTTTAGTTTTTAAACCAAATAACTTGATCTAGTTTAAGTTATAGGTAGATTAAATTATTTACCTGTAATACAAACCAATACAAGCATTGGAGGCAAAAGCATCACCTCCTTCCCCTTCTGCATAGAATTCCTATCCTCCAAATACCTAACTTTTACACTCTGTTTAGGTGCATTCTGTGTAAGATCACCCTGCTGAAGACAGCTGCCAATAGTGGAATAAAGGAAGGGGAGGATACACAACAGGGCAGAGTCAGAGGAAAGGATAATTTTGAGGGGAGATGCGGTTGTAGGCTGGAGGAGATTACAGAGATAGGATGGATGAGGCCATGGAGAGATTTAAACACAAGGATGAGAATTTTAAACTGGAGACGTTGGAGACCAGGCGCTAATGTAAATCAATCAACGGGGACAAATATGATGGACAAGCAGGCATTGGGACAGGACAGGACAGGATACAGGCAGCAGAGGTTTGGATGAGCTTTGAAGGTTGGCAAATGGGAGGTCAGCCTGAAAAGCATTGGAGAAATCATGTCTGGAATAATAAAGGCATGAATAAAGGTTTCAGCACCAGATGGGCTGAGATAAGAGTGTAGGTGGACAAAGTCATGTACGTGGAAGTGGGCGGTCTTTATGATGGAGAGGATTTGAGATCAGAAATTCAGTTAGGAGCCGAACAGAATATTGAGATTGTGAAATGACTGGCTAATCTGGAGACAGTGGCTAGAAAAGGGGGCGGAGTTTGCGGCAAGGATATGGAATTTGTAGTGGTGCTAAAGACAATATGTGAGGATAATTCAATGTAGGAGGAATCAAAGCCTTGAATTCAAACCATGATTTTCTTGTGAAACAGCAAATGATCAATGGTTAATAGGAAAATGGATTCAACCTGGCAGTGTAATACGTTGACATTGATTTGCACTTGTACTGCATTGTGGATTAGTATGTTGTAACTTTTTACTCTCAATTACCCACAATGAGGGTTTTGAATCTTAGCAGTGAGGGAAGTGTTGAATGCATTTGAAATGCTTCCCCAAGGGGAGGAAAGGAAATCAGTGGGCATGTCAACAAAGGTCACCTTAAATCATGTCCTAGCAGCAGAATACCCAGCTTCTGACCTCTGCTGGAAAGTGCATGTGTAGACAACTGGTGAGCACAGGAATTGAATCAATTATGAGTCACCTCCTTCACCAGTGTGTGGACACTAATTGACTGGAATTTAGTGTTAATAACAAATCACTTGGAGAACACTGCCATTTGTGGAGTGTACCCTAGCAAGGAGTCAACAGCTTCAAGAGGAGAGAACATAGGAACAGATGTAGTCATTCAGTCCCTTGAACCTGTTCCACCATTCAATTAGATCATGGTTAATCTGTATCTTAACTCCATCTAGCTGCCTTGACGGTGTAACTGTTAATACCCTTGCCTAACAAAAATAAGCTATCTCAGTTTTGACATTTTCAACTAACCTAGCCTCAATAGCTTTTTGGGGGAAACAGAGTTCCAGATTTCCACTACTCTGTGAAAAGTGCTTCCTGACATCACCCTTGAATGGCCTAGCTCTAATCTTAAGGTTATGTCTCGCCAGAGAAAATAGCATATCTTTATCGACCTTAACTCCTTCAATCATCTTAAAACAATTCAATTAGATCACCCAGTAATCTTCTATTCTCAAGAGACTACAAGCCTAGTTTATGCAACATGTCTTCACAATTTAAAACTTTTAGCTTGGTATCATTTTCTGAAACTGTGCTGCACCCTCTCAAAAGCCAGTATATCTTTCCTGAGGTGCAGTGCCCTGAACTGAACTCAATACTCTAAATGGGGTCAAACCAGAATTTTATATATCTGTAACATACTTTCCACCCCTTTGTATTCCAATCCCCTTGAAATAAAGGCCAACATTTCATATGCCTTGTTAATTATTCTGTGTACTTGTCCTCTGAGTTTTAGTGATTTCTGTACTTGGACCCCTAAATCTCTCTGCTTCTCCATAGTTCCTAGCTTCTCACCATTTAGAAAATTGTCTGATCTATCTTGCTTGGGTCCAAAGAGGATGTCCTCACACTTCCCCACATTGAACTTCACCTGCTAATCGCATCTTGACAATTGGATTACATACCCATTATCTCTCCTCTCGGTCTCCTATCTTTGAACTAATTCCCTATCCATGTCAATAAGTCACCAATTCAACGTGCTCTCATTTCTGTTAATAGTCTCTTGCGTGAGAGAGGAAAAAAAAATTTCAATTATCAGGAAAAATAGTAAACAAATAAATGTTGAATATGTATTACTCCCAGCATCATTGTTAAATGTCTGAGCTTTATGATACTTAGATTAGGAAGACTTACCAGGTCCCCGTTTCGAATTTGTGATTCACCCTTTCTGGATCTGTAAACCTGTGATCTAAACAGATTCAAGTGTTACAAACAAAAAATTCAATTCATTCACATTAAAGCAAATAGAATCCCATTGAACAGATGCTGCTTACTGTGGGGTTTTGAATTAATGGTTAATATAATGCTGCTTGCAATCATAATATCCGAAACACCAAATTTGTAGTTGGATGAATTGTCTTCAAGATGTAGATCTGCAGAAACTCATCAAGGAAAGTAGTGCGTAAAGATGATAATTGTAATAGTGATATCAATAGTGCAATAAGTCATATTTGCTTTCATACTACTTGACATCTTAGAATGTTCCTAATCGTTTTTAATTAAGAATATTGTGATAGCCTAGTACGAAAAGCTAATAATGAATTTTTGTATGATCTATTCATTCTACAGCAAACCATAAATGTACTGTCAAATAGGATGACATATGGTAGAAACAGATTTGTACTGACAACTGTGTTATGCATGCAGTCCTATCTGTTCTCCTTACTCCCACCATAAAACTTATTTCCCTCCTCTCGAAGATACTGATGCACTGCCAGATCTGGTACTGAGCCACTCAGACCAGGAGTCTGGGAGGCTCTACCTTAGCTACATACATAATAGAAGTGACTAGTTGATTACACTGCTAAATGGTCAAATGCAAAAAAGCTGAATGAGTCCCCAACATGAAGAAAATGAAGGCATTAGAAAAATTCTGTGTGCCACCCAAAGACATCCTCTGAAACATAGATATAGAAACATAGAAAATAGGTGCAGGACTAGGCCATTCGGCCCTTCTAGCCTGCACCGCCATTCAATGAGTTCATGGCTGAACATTCAACTTCAGTACCCCATTCCTGCTTTCTCGCCATACCCCTTGATCCCCCTAGTAGTAAGGACCTCATCTAACTCCTTTTTGAATATATTTAGTGAATTGGCCTCAACAACTTTCTGTGGTAGAGAATTCCACAGGTTCACCACTCTCTGGGTGAAGAAGTTCCTCTGCATCTCGGTCCTAAATGGCTTACCCCTTATCCTTAGACTGTGACCCCTGGTTCTGGACTTCCCCAACATTGGGAACATTCTTCCTGCATCTAACCTGTCTAACCCCATCAGAATTTTAAATGTTTCTATGAGGTCCCCTCTCATTCTTCTGAACTCCAGTGAATACAAGCCCAGTTGATCCAGTCTTTCTTGATAGGTCAGTCCCGCCATCCCGGGAATCAGTCTGGTGAACCTTCGCTGCACTCCCTCAATAGCAAGAATGTCCTTCCTCAGGTTAGGAGACCAAAACTGTACACAATACTCCAGGTGTGGCCTCACCAAGGCCCTGTACAACTGTAGCAACACCTCCCTGCCCCTGTACTCAAATCCCCTTGCTATGAAGGCCAACATGCCATTTGCTTTCTTAACTGCCTGCTGCACCTGCATGCCAACCTTCAATGACTGATGTACCACGACACCCAGGTCTCTTTGCACCTCCCCTTTTCCTAATCTGTCACCATTCAGATAATAGTCTGTCTCTCTGTTTTTACCACCAAAGTGGATAACCTCACATTTATCCACATTATACTTCATCTGCCATGCATTTGCCCACTCACCTAACCTATCCAAGTCGCTCTGCAGCCTCACAGCATCCTCCTCGCAGCTCACACTGCCACCCAACTTAGTGTCATCCGCAAATTTGGAGATACTACATTTAATCCCCTCATCTAAATCATTAATGTACAGTGTAAACAGCTGGGGCCCCAGCACAGAACCTTGCGGTACCCCACTAGTCACTGCCTGCCATTCTGAAAAGTACCCATTTACTCCTACTCTTTGCTTCCTGTCTGACAACCAGTTCTCAATCCATGTCAGCACACTACCCCCAATCCCATGTGCTCTAACTTTGCACATCAATCTCTTGTGTGGGACCTTGTCAAACACCTTCTGAAAGTCCAAATATACCACATCAACTGGTTCTCCCTTGTCCACTCTACTGGAAACATCCTCAAAAAATTCCAGAAGATTTGTCAAGCATGATTTCCCTTTCACAAATCCATGCTGACTTGGACCTATCATGTCACCTCTTTCCAAATGCACTGCTATGACATCCTTAATAATTGATTCCATCATTTTACCCACTACCGATGTCAGGCTGACCGGTCTATAATTCCCTGTTTTCTCTCTCCCTCCTTTTTTTTTTTTTTTAAAAAGTGGGGTTACATTGGCTACCCTCCACTCTATAGGAACTGATCCAGAGTCAATGGAATGTTGGAAAATGACTGTCAATGCATCCACTATTTCCAAGGCCACCTCCTTAAGTACTCTGGGATGCAGTCCATCAGGCCCTGGGGATTTATCGGCCTTCAATCCCATCAATTTCCCCAACACAATTTCCCGGCTAATAAGGATTTCCCTCAGTTCCTCCTCCTTACTAGACCCCCCGACCCCTTTTATAACCGGAAGGTTGTTTGTGTCCTCCTTCGTGAATACCGAACCAAAGTACTTGTTCAATTGGTCCGCCATTTCTTTGTTCCCAGTTATGACTTCCCCTGATTCTGACTGCAGGGGACCTACGTTTGTCTTTACTAACCTTTTTCTCTTTACATATCTATAGAAAGTTTTGCAATCCGTCTTAATGTTCCCTGCAAGCTTCTTCTCATACTCCATTTTCCCTGCCCTAATCAAACCCTTTGTCCTCCTCTGCTGAGTTCTAAATTTCTCCCAGTCCCCAGGTTCGCTGCTATTTCTGGCCAATTTGTATGCCACTTCCTTGGCTTTAATACTATCCCTGATTTCCCTTGATAGCCACGGTTGAGCAACCTTCCCTTTTTTATTTTTATGCCAGACAGGAATGTACAATTGTTGTAGTTCATCCATGCGGTCTCTAAATGTCTGCCATTGCCCATCCACAGTCAACCCCTTAAGTATCATTCGCCAATCCATCCCAGCCAATTCACGCCTCATACCTTCAAAGTTACCCTTTTTTAAGTTCTGGACCATGGTCTCTGAATTAACTGTTTCATTCTCCATCCTAATGCAGAATTCCACCATATTATGGTCACTCTTCCCCAAGGGGCCTCGCACAACGAGATTGCTAATTAATCCTCTCTCATTACATAACACCCAGTCTAAGATGGCCTCCCCCCTAGTTGGTTCCTCGACATATTGGTCTAAAAAACCATCCCTTATGCACTCCAGAAAATCCTCCTCCACCGTATTGCTTCCAGTTTGGTTAGCCCAATCTATGTGCATATTAAAGTCACCCATTATAACTGCTGCACCTTTATTGCATGCACCCCTAATTTCCTGTTTGATGCCCTCCCGAACATCACTACTACTGTTTGGAGGTCTGTACACAACTCCCACTAACGTTTTTGGCCCCTCCCCCTGCAGCCACATATGGCACAAAGAGAAACATATTCTACTTGAGGATCACTAATGAACTTTCAAAACCAATGTTGATTCTCAAGAGGCCGTTCATGGCTGACCCAATGATTTAGTGGAGAAATGTACTGCGTGATGTGGTACTGAGCAATGTAAACCAGATCTATTATCTGTGCTAAGTTAATTGATCTCAACTGTGGTGTGCACTACATTTATGTCAGTATCTCTGAACATCCTAGCCAGGATGTACTTGGAGATGGAGCACGTGGTACGCATGCGGCCTTCCGTGAGAGGTGAGCGCCGGAGGGATTGGAGTGTATCATCGCCCCCGGCAACCAAATTTTAATTTGACCCTTTATTGTTAAAAAGTTTTATTGGGTAATTTGTCGGTTTTATTGCCCCCTTTAATCAAGGGGCACTTGATTTATTGTTTTGCACTAAAATAGTTGTCAATATCTCTGGGCTAGGGAAGGGGATGTTAGCTGCCAATATTCCTGCTCTTGATCCAGTGATCTCAGTTGTTGGAAAGTGGACATGCCGACATCAGTTGAAGACAAGATTGAATTGGCTATCATAATCAAATAGCCTGTTGAAACTCACACATCTAGAACTGCAAACTTGCGATGCATTTACAGAACTGTAATCTGGGTTGGTGTTATCCATGGAGCTGCATCCCAGTATGAGTTATTGTCTTCAGGAGAAAAGAATTAAACAAAGGAAAACTTGCTAGTGGTGCTCTGATAGCATAAAGGTTTGCATCCGTGATCTTCTTATCCATCTTCTTGATGTGGGAAGGTGCTATACAGAAGCCAAGCATATCTGTCCACTGAGAAAATGAAATTAGGAATAATTTTTAAATCATTTTCCCCCTTCTTTGCTGACCCGCAATGAGATATGGTTCCTTTCACAAGGGCCAGCCACCCTCTGGCTTTTGGAAACATCTAGGCAGCTGGCTACCTTGCATATCACATTTTGTCCCATCCCTTGGGTGCTTTTACGTTACCAAAATGTATCTCTAATCATCTCCTGAAGCTTTATTTTTTAGGCATCGCTGGCAAGGCTGTTAAGTGGGTTTAGGCTGGATAACTTTTTTCAGCCAGCAGACACGATGGGTCAAATGGCCTCCTTCTGTGCCATAAATTTCTATGATCCTATGATAAGGATATTTATTGCTCATCCCTAATTGCCCTTGAGAAGATGGTGGTGAGCTGCCTTCTTGAACCAGAGGAGTCCATGAGGTGAAGGTACTTCTACACTGCTGATAGGGAGGGAGTTCCAGGATTTTGACCCAGCGACAAATTTCCAAGTCAGGATAGTGTGTGACGTGGAGGGCAACTTGTAGATGGTGGCATGCCCATGTGCCTGCTGCCCTTGTCCTTCTAGGTGGTAGAGATCGCAGGTTTGGGAGGTGCTGTTGAATAAGCCTTAATGAGTTGCTGCAGTGCATCTTGTAGCTGGTACACACTGCAGCCACGGTGCACCAGTGGTGGAGAGAATGAATGTTTAAGGTGGTGAATGGGGTGTCAATCAAGTGGGCTGCTTTGTCCTGGATGGTAAGCTTCCCGAGTGTTGGAACTACACTCATCCAGGCAAGTTGTGAGTATTCCATCACACTCCTGACTTGTGCCTTGTAGATGATGGAAAGGCACAGGAATCAGGAAATGAGTCACTCACCACAGGATACCCAGCCTCTGAACTGTTCTTGTAGCCACAGTATTATGTGGCTGGTCCACTTGAGTTTCTGGTCAATGGTGACCCCCAGGATTTTTATGGTGGGGGATTCAGCGATGGGGGATTCATTGAATGTCATGGGGAGTGGTTAGGTTTTCGCTGTTGCATATGGTCACTGCTGTGTACTTGTGTGGTGCGAATGTTACTTTCACTTATAAGTCCAAGCCTGAATGTTGTCAGGTCTTGCTTCAAGCAGGAACAGGTGGCTTCATTATCTGAATGGAACTGAACACTGTGCAATCATCAGCATACATCCCCACTTCTGACCTTATGATGGAGGGAAGGTAATTGATGGTTAGGCCTCGGACAATGCCCTGAGGAACTCCTGTTGCAATGTCCTGGGGCTGAGATGATTGGCTTCCAACAACCACCTTTCTTTCATGCTAGGTATGACTCCAGTGAGTGGAGAGCTTTCCCACAAATTCCCATTGATTTCAATTTACTAGGGCTCCTTGATGCCACATTTGGTCAAATGCTGCCTTGATGTCAAGAGCAGTAACTCTCACCTCCCCTCTAGAATTCAGCTCTTTTGTCCATGCTTGGACCAAGGCTGTAATGATGTCAGGGGCTGAAGTGTCCCAGCAGAACCCTTACTGAGCATCAGTGAGCAGTTTATTGGTGAGTAAGTGCCATTTAATAGCACTGTTGATGACACCTTCTATCACTTTGCTGATGATTGAGGATAGGCTGATGGGGCGGTAATTGGCCAGATTAGATTTGTCCTGCTTTTTGCAGACATGCTATACCTGGGCAATTTTCCACTTTGTCGGGTAGATGTCAGTGTTGTAGCTGTACTGGAACAGCTTGGCTAGAGGTGCTGTTAGCTCTTGCTAGGCCCCTGTTCCCACGGATATTGATCTCCTTCAAGTACCTCAACTGTAGTGGACATTCTTTATGTATGAACTGTGACAGTGAGTGTAAACAGGTGATTTTACTGTGGAGGGCATCACAGATTCGGTTCTTGCACAATGTTCATACAAATTAACTATCCAGCAAGGGTCACTGGATAGCAGTCAGCAGTGGGAACTCTAGCTGATTTGACAGCTCCCCAGCCAAGGAACTTGGAGAACAATTATACCAACCTTAAGCTCACATCGTAAATTCAACACAGACTGGAATTCAAATCTGTAACAGCCCACTCTGTGGTGTCTTTACCCATTGCTCCATTGAGTGAGCCTTCAAGTGTCCAGTCTTCATGTGTAAGACTAGTCAATGAGTGTTGATGGGCCTTTTGGCCTTGGGGACATCATAGCTGAACCTCATTCTATCTTTACCCAGTGTTCATGCACGTACATTTTCCAGCACAAGTTACTTGATAGCAACTGACTCACCTTCACTGATTTTTCTCCTCCTAGTGTAATGCTGTTGGGGCAAATTGCAGCACCCCTCCCACTGCATTGAACTGGCTGAAATCAGATGACTCAGCACAGACTAGAGAATCATTTTGATCTGCAAGACTCATTGCTTCACTCGGTAATGCACTTACTTACAGCCATCAAAGGTCCTTTTAAGAGATCTAAATTAGCTCTTGTTACCTTATTTGTTTGCTTGATTTATGCTTGTAAAGCAGTTATTGCCTCAATGGTGAGTTTTTAGGCAGATTCGGTTCCTTGAACCATCTGACTCAAAAATTGTTATTGAGCTGTAATACCAGCCACCCAAATCATTTTTTTCTGCCTCTCAAAATGTTACAAGGTAGGTTTTATACCATTATCTTTATTTTTATTAAATATCACACTCTTCTCTATCTAGTAACATGGTATATTGTCTTTGAGAGGAAAGGATCTCACAACATTTCAACAGCAGTAGACAATTGGAATGAAGAAGGGGAGGGACTCGCTTGCTTTTTTATTTAGGGGAAGAGGACCCAAGGAAATCTATGGGTAATCGTTGACAGTGATATCGCCCTTATTAAATGACCAGTGATGTGTTGTTGCACGATTTACAGGATTGCATTATTTGTTTGTAAACAAACACCGTGTCCCTTTAAGTATATCTAACTACCAATAATATTGAGTTCCGATATGCCTAGAATCACAAGCTATAAACACAGGTTGTATTCTTTTGACTTGCACGGCATTGTTAGGCGGCAATTATTCCGAATTCTGTATGGGTTTGAACCACAAGCTCTCGGGAGACATTGGGGAAAGTCACTTCCGCATGGTGAAACAAATCACAAACCGTAGCCTTCCATGATGGGGCGGGGGAAGGAAAAAAATTCTTAAAAAAGGATACGGTTGGACATAGCATTGAGGTCGAGTTCATGGAGATCAGGGGCATCTGGGCAGCAGTTCTTAAATTCTTTTTGTAGATCAAAAAAGGTATAGAAGCATTCTGGTAACGTGACATTCTGTCAGAGGAATCAAGAACGAAATGTAAACCATAGCCGTTTGTCTGCTTGAAAACAGTCGTTCACAACAATGACCTCTCAGCTTTCCCTTTAAATTCGCGTAAAATAAGTTGCAAAAAAAGGGAAGCAAATCCCTGCTGTTCACTCAATATTTTCTTTTATAAACTTCTAACAACAGCATCTAAAATTATTTGGGACAACTGGCCGAAAAACACTAATCTATAAACACAGTTGCTAAACATGTAAAGTCGTTTAACATATTCCAAAACAAGTTTAACCTACAACTCGAAACAGATACTTGTTGAAATTATAACGCATTTGTAACAGTCATTAAAACCATCTATTTTATTTAATTAAAACATATTTGCAAACGTAATTTAGTGCATACCTTGTTAGAAGCCTCAGGGTGGAAGACTTGACGTATGGGCAGCTGACCATCTGTACAAAGGCAGAATGAAGTGCCCACTCCAATATTCAACTCATTGCTCACAGATCGATTGAACTGTGTGAAAACAATGTGATCAATGTCAATACCTTCCTGTGAATTCCGCAATATAAAGTGGGATAAAACAATGAAATAGTCACCCCCTAAGCATAAGCCTCCTTCCGCTTCGCGAGAAATTAATGGAAAATTCTGACGTTTTATTGTTTACTGAAGGAGTATTGCTTCTGATTTCAGCATACCTATGAGTATTATTTAAAATGTGAATCTAATAAACATTGCAATTACAGTGACATTATTGTGTTAAATCACTTCTGCTCATAAATGATTGGTGAGTAAAGTGAAGCTGTGTTCAAAACGGAGATACATTCACTCATTTTTTGAATCTTGTGATACCGAGCCGATTTGTTTTGCCTTGTCAAATTAGAATACATTGACACTTATCTTGTTACCAGGAGCAGCAGAAAGGATAGGTACAGCTTCCCATGTGTTCAGTGGAATTTGCATAGGTGATTTGCTTGGGGCCTCTAAAGCCGTTTGTTGTACTGTTCGTAATACACGCCAACAGTGCAATCCAGCTGTGTTTTGGGTAGACAGGTCGGTACAAAAGCACACAATTCAACAGTTTCCAAGTCTATATATATCCGCTCCAAACACTTCAACTCCTCAGTCCCCGAACAGCACTCAAACGTAAATATTTGCATTTAGATGATAATCCTGCACCTCATTGACCAAGAGACTTTAATCACTTTCTTTAATTTTTTAGGTTTACATTTTCATGAGAACACCATTTTTTGGGAGTGGACAAGTCTCAGCGTTACTCGATATAAAAAGAGTCTGTTAGACGTATCTGGTTAAATAATGTTGTAGAACTAATTACAATAAAGATGTTGCATTTGTTGCTTCTTGATTGCAATTTAATAACTAGATCCAATTTGTCCTGCCCAGACAATTTCAGTTTGATTAACAATCGCGTCGTACAAGCTACGTTTGCGATACTGTACTTGGAGGTCGAATCACTATCAACTACCTGCCTCTTTTCTATCCACCCACAATGACTGAAGTTTCCTAAATCAGAACTATTTCAAAGTATAATTAAAACTTTCTCGGGCGTTGCGTTCGACATCAAAACAACTAGAAATAGTCTAAGTGGTAAGAGGAAGGAAAAACACCAGCTCTGGTGAAGAACTGGTGCCGACCAGGTCGGATTTCACCTCCCCATAGCAAAGCTGGGTAAAGTTAGTCTTGCACCGAAGGCGGTGCATTCACCTGTTGAAGGACTTGCTCCAGAGGTTCTGCTGTGGTCAGGTTTTCTAGTGTAATGCCAGTGTGCTCGGTACATTGCTCTGTTAGTTCCAAGTTATTCGGGTTTACAAATACTTTGTGCACTTTCCCCGCCTAGAAGAAAACAAAGTAAAGACAAAAACAAATTAAATCGAAATTTCCGAATAATTGTATCTTTCGCGGTGCTGGGGGAATAGATATGCTGTGTAATAATAACGATCTTCCCCTACCCCACAACAGCTTTTCACAATACAGCGTGAACAATATAATCGTGTCGTACCTTTTCGTTTGCCAAATCCACCACTTGCCACAACAAAAGCACCAGCTCTTTCTCATCAGATCCCAGCTTTTTCCCATGTGCCCCGGCCGTTGCCCCAAATAAAACCACCAAATAATCGAGAGGCGCCGTCATGCTCAACAGGAAAAGAGACAGGCACTAAAACTAAACTCCGAAAAGTGACCCCAAATGAATCGCTCACCTCCCCCAGTGAAAAGTAAAGCAATGAGAGGAAAAAGACACCCCACACCTGCACCAGGACACCTTACAACCGTCTAAACCAGGACGGCCCAGGGGAGGGGATCGCTTTTTTTTGCTTGCGTGAGAACCCATGCAAATGAGCTGGTCCTTCTTTAATGGGCTCTTTTTTTGCATTTACCTGCCCACAACCACGTGAGTTGGGAAACAGATACCTGGCTCGCACAGAGCCAGAGCCATTGGCTGCTTCCGTGCAGGTACGTGGCACTGTGACCGAGCAAAATAACAAGCAGTATTCTGCACTGAACATTTGAAAGCCCATTTGCTCAGTTAGGGAGGGGGGAATCAAGATGCAAGCTCACCCAGTGCCGCACAAATTAACGAGATTACACGGGAGGGTAGACTAAGAGATTTAAGATTCACAATCTAAAAAAAATTAAACCCGAGGTCGCTCAGTTGTGGCAAATGTTGGTCTCCGTTGTCGTTTTATCCCAGATTATTATTTGGGAGCACACTTATTGTTGATAAATGGAGTTGGAGCTTATCAAGGGATCCAGCCTGTTTGGTTATTGCATGAAGCCAAGTTCGTGGAATTGTTTTAAAATCTGAATTGGATAAAGGTAAAGGGTCGGGAGCAGATTCCCAGACGGAAGGAATCCCAAGCTCAAGGTGAATAAATATATGAGTGGCACGATTCGGATGATATTTAAAATCAGAGGCTAGAGGGAGCAGCTGCCTCTTTTCTCCGCTGAATCCCATAGGAAGGTGTGCCTGCACCTTTACCTACCTCCTCAAGGTCAGGAGGACAAAGCCACTGAGACCGCCAAAAGACAAGAGTTAAGAATGCACGAATCCTTTATTTAAATGCACAGAACTAGTAATGTTAGCTAGCGCGGTGTGTTTTTACTCCTGTTAATTTCTTCCAAACCGGAAGTATCCGCGAGTAAGGGAGAATAATCGCTCGTTTTAAATACCCAAATTTGGAACATTTCCAGCCCAATGACGCTACGCAACTTCCCTGAGATCTACCTGGAATATTTTTCTATGTCCAACGTTTCTCATTGTTCGTCGCACTTTGCAAAACAAACGATAAAGGGAATAGGGGATTTTGCTTTATATAAAATACTAGAATGCAGCCACAAAATAACTTCAAAATATGCTATAGATGGGCACATTACGTGGACATCGTGAAAACGAATAATAATATCGGAGGTACAGAATGATCTATAAAATGCGGTAATTATTTTATTTGCGATGCTCTATTTTGGTTTAGGAAAACACGATTATTTTAAATAGTAGACTATTGTATAATACTGATCTTGGCTGGCAACAAGCTGTTGCTTTGCTGGTTGTCCCGAATGTCAGAAATTTACAAAAGAAACGGGAAAAAAAGTACAAATAGACGACTAACCAATGCTAGACACTTCCAATGTCAATCATATTTATGGTATTTCATACATTTCTCAATATAGATTTGTTTTAAGTAAATGTATATATTGTTAACATCCCATTTTAAAATAGAAAAGGATTTACTCTTGAAACACATTTCCTTTTGTTTTGTAGTCTCTGCAATGGAAAACTGTGTTTATTAGAGTCTGAGACAAAGGATCCCACCTATAATTCACTAGTAATTCATGTTTCAAGTTAAAATCGTCCCATTTCCTGGCATTTTTCTCCATTAGAACTGCAATGTTTTTCAGTGAATTGAAAAAGTTAATTTAGACACAAAAAGTCTGTCATTCAATTTACATTTACACCTTTTTATGTTTATAAATATCACCGTGCAAACTATTATTATTTTATTCTTGCAGCTCCTGATGAAACTGTACATTTGCTGGAATGTGCTAAACTATTTTTGAAATAATTATCTGAACACTTTAATAGGAGATGGAAAACCAAAAGGAGAAAACAGGCCAGATTTAAGTAGAAACCATAATAAAGGATGTTATAAATGGGGATACTTGTTTTCAAGACAGACCTCTGAAACCTATGCATTTTGAACGTGAAAGTTTTTTAACCATGTATTTCCAATATATATCTATGAATAATATTTATAAATGAATTAAACAAACATTGTGTGAAAAAGAATTTAAAAAGCCTGAGCAGAAGACTAACACCTTCTCCATAATGAGAAACAAAACAGTGTGCCTGGAACGTGTAATGTGTCATTGAACGATATAAGAGCCATTATCAGGGGACTCTGCCAAAACTGCTCACTACTCCAGGTTCCTGGAATGCAAAGATAAATAAGCCTGGCTTTTTTCTTTTATTACAAACCACCCCTTGCCTCCCCACTCTCACCTCTAATACATGCAAGGAGCTCGTGGAATTCTTTGTCACTCAGATTAAGATCATCCATTCAGCCTCAAATGCATCACCCTCTTCCCTTGTCCACAGAGTCAAATTTCATCCAAGATCCCCCCATCGCCCCAATCTTGAATTTGACCCTTCCTCTAATTTCGCTCCTATCTCCCCTCATACCCTCTCCGAGCTCAGCTTGTCAATGAGATCCACCTCCTGCTATCTTGACTCTATTTTCTCTAAACAGCTGAACATCCAACTTCCCTGCCTGGCCCTCTGATATTGTACATGGTTCCCTCTCCTGGAGGTTCTGATCACCTTCGTTTAAAATCTGCCGTCATTATACCCTCTTACTGCAATTGTACAGGGCCTTGGTGAGGCCTCACCTGGAATATTGTGTTCAGTTTTGGTCTCCTAATCTGAGGAAGGACGTTCTTGCTATTGAGGGAGTGCAGCGAAGGTTCACCAGACTGATTCCAGGGATGGCTGGACTGACATATGAGGAGAGACTGGATCAACTGGGCCTTTATTCACTGGAGTTTAGAAGGATGAGAGGGGATCTCATAGAAACGTATAAGATTCTGACGGGACAGGTTAGATGCAGGAAGAATGTTCCCGATGTTGGGGAAGTCCAGAACCAGGGGACACAGTCTTAGGATAAGGGTTAGGCCATTTAGGACTGAGATGAAGAGAAACTTCTTCACTCAGAGAGTTGTTAACCTGTGGAATTCCCTGCCGCAGAGAGTTGTTGATGTCAATTCATTGGATGTATTCAAGAGGGAGTTAGATATGGCCCTTATGGCTAAAGGGATCAAGAGGTATGGAGAGAAAGCAGGAAAGGGGTACTGAGGTGAAGGATCAGCCATGATCTTAATGAATGATGGTGCAGGCTCAAAAGGCCTACTCCTGCACCTATTTTCTATGTTTCTATGTTTCTCTCAAAATCCATCTTGACCCCTCTGTCCTTGCAAAGTACTGCCCCATGTCTAATCTCCCTGTCCTCTCCAAAGCCCCTGAACTTGCTGTCGTTTCCCAAATCTATGTTGATCTTTCCTGCAGCCTCAGTTTGGGTTCCGCTAGGACCAGTTGGCTCCAGACTCCATTGTAGCCGTGTCCAAATATGGACAAGAGCTGAATTCCAGGTGAGGTGAGGTGAGAGTGCCTGCCCTTAACATCAAGGTAGCATTTGACAGAGTGTGGCACCAAGGAGCCCAAGTAAAACAAAAGTCACTGGGAATCGGCAGGAGCGGGGGAAACGGGGTTGCTGGAGTCACAGCTAGCACAAAGTAAGATGGTTGTGGTTGTTCGAGACCCATCATCTCAGCCCCAGAACATCACTGCAGGAGTTCTTCATGGCAGTGTCCTAGGCCCCATGATCTTCAGTTGATTCATCACTAACCTTCCCTCCATTATGTCAGAAGTGAGGCTGTTCGCTGATGATTATAGTTTTCAGTTTCATTCTCAAATTCTTCAATGAAGCAGTCCTTGCCCACATTCAGCAAGACCGCGACAACATCCAGACGTGGGCTGATAAGTGGCAAGTAACATTCGCGCCAAGGAAGTGCCACGCAATTACCATCTCCAACAAGAGAGAGTCTAACCACCTCCCCATGACATTCAATTACATTACCAGTGCCAAATCCTACACCAGGAACATTCTGGGAATCTACCCTATGTAAACTTGAGGTCATTGAAAATTCGGCTGCCCATGTCCTAACTTGCACCAAGTCCCATTTACCCATCACCAATGTTCTCTTGATTTTTTTATTTTTGTGTATGGTCTCTTTAAATTGCTGCATGATCCATTCAAACTTTGTGCATGCATGGTTTTTAGAATGCAAAAGCCTGCGTGGGACCTCATGGACACTCTGCATCTGCACAGCTTCAAGGAAACATTGGCCATCACTCCTGGGCTTGTTGACCTACATTGGCTCCTGCTTAAGCAATGCCTTGATTTCAAAATTCTCATCCATGTTTTCAAATCCCTCCATGGCCTCGCCCCTCCCTATTTCTGTAATCTCCTCCAACCCCACTGTTAAGTCCTGACTCTAATGTACTGACTCACACGAAACACATGCTGAAGTCAAAGTCACTCAGGACCTGCACCTTTAATTCCAGCTCTCCAGTGCTGCACTTGCCTGAGACCTCTCTTTATATACCTCAGTGAGACAGGTATGGAGTGTCTCCTGCAAATGCACCCCTGGTGGTAAGGTATGCTTATTGTTACAGGTCATCTCCAGTTACAGTCATGTATAGCATGGTAAGATACAGTTATATACAGTAATGTGAGATACATGACATCACCCTCCCCCAAGGTCTTATTGCCTTTATAGATTCAGTCTCTCAGGTGGTCTGCGCTCTTGCGTGGAGTGTCTTAGTTGTGGTTCAATTGTTTGCCTTGGTGCCTGTTTTTTGTTCGGTGTGATTGCTGGTATCTCGCCTGGGCTGTCTGTTGAGACTGCCTTTTCCTAAGGTTGTTCCACCTGTCTGTCCACCAGGTGTGGTGTGAGTTCCACATTGTAGTCTGCCTCTGGTTCTTCAGTGTTATCAGTGAATCTACTTTTTACTTGGTCTACATGCCTCTGGCAGGTTTGGCCATTGTCCATTTGTACAACCAGTAGCCTGTTTCCCTCTTTATCTGTTACTGTCCCTGCAAGCCATTTGGGACCCCGGCCATAGTTTAGCACAAACACTTTGTTCCCTATCTCATTCCACCTCCCCCTCGAATTTCGGTCATGGTACTCAGTTAGCTTTTGACGCTTAGCCTCAACAATTTCATGCATGTCTGGGAGAATTAACGAGAGCCTGGTCTTTAAGGTTCGTTTCATCAATAGTTGCGTGGGGGGAACCCCAGTCAACGAATGCGGATGAGATCTGTATGCCAGCAGCAGTCGCGACAGGTGGCTCTGCAACATGGAACCTTGGATTCTGAGCATGCCTTGTTTAATGATCTGCACTGCTCGCTCCGCCTGGCCATTGGAGGTCGGCTTGAAAGGTGTCGTCTTAACGTGATTTATAACGTGGTCAACTATAAAATCATGAAATTCTGTGCTGGTGACGCACGGACCATTATCACTGACCAATATGTCAGGAATGCCGTGCGTTGCAAACATGGTTCTAAGGCTCTCCAAAGTGGTGGAGGTGGTGCTCAAGTTTAAAATGGTGCACTCGATCCATTTTGAAAATGCATCAACGACCACGAGGAACATTTTGCCCATGAATGGGCCCACATAGTCTACATGAACCCGCGACCACGGTTTGGTGGGCCAGGGGCTTAGGGAGCCTCCCTGGGGGCATTACTGAGTTGGGCACAAATGGTGCACCGACGGAGGCAGAGCTCCAAGTCCGCATCAATGCCAGGCCACCAGACATGAGATCTGGCTATGGCCTTCATAAGGATGATCCCCGGGTGCTCGCGATGGAGCTCCCGGACAAATGCATCCCTGCCTTGTAAGGGCATAACTACTCGGCTGCCCCACATCAGGCAGTCTGCCTGTAGTGAGAGTTCATGCATGCGCCTACGGAAGGGTTTGACCTCCTCGGGGCAGGCATCGCAAGCCTCTGCCCAGTCACCGGTTAAAACGCATCTTTTAACTAGAGATAACGTGGGGGTCGCTGGTTTTCCAGGCTCTGATTTGGCGAGCCTTCATGGGCGAACCTGTGGATTCAAAGGCATTGATTGCCATGACCATCTCACAGTCCTGTTTTTCGGACCCTTCTGTGGTCACCAGTGGTAGCCTGCTAAGCGCGTCGGCACAGTTGTCTGTGCCTGGTCTGTGCCTTATCGTGTAGTCGTAAGCCGCCAGCATGAGTGCCCACCGCTGAATGCGTGCCGAGGCGTTGGCGTTGATTGCCTTGCACTCGGATAGTAGGGACGTGAGGGGTTTGTGGTCAGTTTCTAGCGCAAATTTGGTCCCGAAAAGGTATTGGTGCATCTTTTTGACACCGTACACGCACTCGAGCGCCTCCTTCTCAACCATACCGTACCAGCGCTCCGTCTGTGAAAGTGACCTGGAGGCATAAGCAACGGGCTGCAATTTACCCGCATCATTGACGTGCTGCAAAACGGACCCGACCCCGTACGCTGATGCATCACGCGTAAGGACTAACTTTTTACCTGGGTCAATAAAGGCTAAAACACTCTTGGAACATAGAAGGTTGCGTGCCTTATTGAAGGCGCGTTCTTGGGCATCTCCCCAAAACCAATCTGAGTAGCATGTGGAGAGGCTCCAGCAGCGTGCTCAAGTTCTGCATAAAGTTCCCAAAGTAATTGAGTAGCCCGAGAAAAGTGCGCAGTTCCGAGACATTCCGGGGCCTGGGTGCCAGGTGAATCGCTTCGGTTTTGGATTCGGTTGGGCGGATTCCATCAGCGACAATCCTTCTGCCCAAAATTTCAACCTCAGGCGTGAGAAATAGACACTTGGATTTCTTAACTCTTAGGCCTACCCGATCCAATTGACTTAGTACTTCCTCAAGATTGCGGAGATGAGAGTCGCTGTCCCTGACCGTGATGAGTATGTCATCTTGAAACACAACTGTCCCCGGGATGGATTTGAGCAGACTCTCCATGTTGCGCTGGAATATAGCAGCTGCCAACCTGATACCGAATGGGCATTGATTGTACACAAAAAGGCCTTGATGTGTGTTGATGGTGGTCAGTAGCGAAGACTCTTTGGTCAGTTCTTGCATCATATACGCAGATGTGAGGTCAAGTTTCAAGAAAAGTTTTCCTCCAGCTAACGTGGCAAATAGGTCCTCCGCTCTGGGCAGCGGGTATTGCAAAGTTAAAGCACATGGGATTGGGGGTAGTGTGCTGACGTGGATTGAGAACTGGTTGGCAGACAGGAAGCAAAGAGTAGGAGTAAACGGGTACTTTTCAGAATGGCAGGCAGTGACTAGTGGAGTGCCGCAAGGTTCTGTGCTGGGGCCCCAGCTGTTTACATTGTACATTAATGATTTAGACGAGGGGATTAAATGCAGTATCTCCAAATTTGCGGATGATACTAAGTTGGGTGGCAGTGTGAGCTGCGAGGAGGATGCTATTAGGCTGCAGAGTGACTTGGATAGGTTAGGTGAGTGGGCAAATGCATGGCAGATGAAGTATAATGTGGATAAATGTGAGGTTATCCACTTTGGTGGTAAAAACAGAGAGACAGACTATTATCTGAATGGTGACAGATTAGGAAAAGGGAAGGTGCAACGAGACCTGGGTGTCATGGTACATCAGTCATTGAAGGTTGGCATGCAGGTACAGCAGGCGGTTAAGAAAGCAAATGGCATGTTGGCCTTCATAGCGAGGGGATTTGAATACAGGGGCAGGGAGGTGTTGCTACAGTTGTACAGGGCCTTGGTGAGGCCACACCTGGAGTATTGTGTACAGTTTTGGTCTCCGAACTTGAGGAAGGACATTCTTGCTATTGAGGGAGTGCAGCGAAGGTTCACCAGACTGATTCCCGGGATGGCGGGACTGACCTATCAAGAAAGATTGGATCAACTGGGCTTGTATTCACTAGAGTTCAGAAGAATGAGAGGGGACCTCATAGAAACGTTTAAAATTCTGACGGGTTTAGACAGGTTAGATGCAGAAAGAATGTTCCCAATGTTGGGGAAGTCCAGAACCAGGGGTCACAGTCTGAGGATAAGGGGTAAGCCATTTAGGACCGAGATGAGGAGAAACTTCTTCACCCAGAGAGTGGTGAACCTGTGGAATTCTCTACCACAGAAAGTAGTTGAGGCCAATTCACTAAATATATTCAAAAGGGAGTTAGATGAAGTCCTTACTACTCGGGGGATCAAGGGTTATGGCGAGAAAGCAGGAAGGGGGTACTGAAGTTTCATGTTCAGCCATGAACTCATTGAATGGCGGTGCAGGCTAGAAGGGCTGAATGGCCTGCTCCTGCACCTATTTTCTATGTTTCTATGTCCTGTAGGGAGACTCTTTTTATGGTAGACTTGTAATCCCCACAGATTCGCACGGATCCATCAGGCTTCATGACGGGGACGATGGGGCTTGCCCCGTCGCTAAATTCCACGGGAGAAATTATGCCTTCCCATTTTCAATCTTTTCCCTCATCACATAAGGCACAGCTCTAGCCTTGTGATGGACCGGTCTGGCATTCTGTGTGATGTAGATTCTAACTTTAGCCCCTTTGAAGGTGCCCACACCTGGCTGAAAGAGATGTTCAAAACGGCTGAGAACTGTTGAGCAGGAGATCCGTTCCTCTGACGACATGGTGTGAACATCATCCCATTTCCAATTAAGTTCTGCGAGCCAGCTTCTCCCCAACAGGGCTGGGAGATCCCCAGGGACAATCCACAGGGAAAGTCGGTGCACCATCCCTTTGTGTGTGACTGAGAGCATGGTGCTGCCAAGGACTGGGATGATTTCTTTCGTATAGGTCCTTAGTTTGGTGTCGATCTTTGTGAGTTTTGGTCTGTTGCTTTTGCTGTTCAAATTGTTGAACGTTCATGAGGGATTGACTGGCCCCCGTGTCCAGTTCAATATTGACGGGTATCCCGTTGAGTAGAACCCTCATCATATTTCGAGGCGTCTTGGTGTAAGAACAGTGGACATTGATCGTGTTAACCCGCTGTACCTTGGCGTCCCATGCACTGTTCCAACCGTCTTCTGGTCCGCTTTCCGACCCTTCCGATTCGTATACCAGCCGAGCTGCTGTTTTTCTGCACATGCGGGCCAGATGCCCTGTGTAGTTGCAGTTTCTGTGAACGGCATGCTGAAATCGACACACCCTGGTTGAGTGCCTTCCCCCACATCTCCAACACAGACCGTTTCATTGTTTCCAAAGGATGAGCTGCGTCTGGCTGATCTCCCTTGAGCTTCTCTCAATCTGTTATTGATTGCTCGCATTGTGGGTTGATGAGGTGTGATCGACCGTTCATGTGGCCCTTGATTTTGATGGCTTCTGGCGCCATTGTCTGCTGTTGAAGGCTTGCTCTCCTGCCTTTGTCTGTGTGTGGGGTAGCGGTTCGTTTCACAGTGTGACCCCTTGTTCCGACGCCTCGTTGGTTGTCATACCCGAAGTATAGATCAGCCTCGTTTCTTCTTCGCCTGCCAAGGTCTGTTCAACCAGTGCTGCTGCCTCTAGAGTCAAATTCTTAGTCTCTATAAACTTTTGGAATATGCCTGCATGGCCTATTCCTTCAATAAAAAAAAGTCTCTCAGTACTTCTCTCCTTAGTTCATCGGGGAACTCACATGAACTAGCCAGCCTCCGAAGTTCCGCCACGAAGTCGGGTATGCTTTGGCCCACACAGCGTCTGTAGTTGTGGAACCTGTGTCTGGCCATGTGTAGGCTGCTCGCTGGCTTCAGGTGGTCTCTCACCAGTGTGCTCAACTTCTCAAACAACTTGCTTGCTGGTTTCTCGGGTGCCAGCAGATCTTTCATTAAAGCGTATGTTTTCAATCCACAGCTGGTCAAGAGATGGGCTCTTCTCTTGTCTGCCTTATCATTGCCCAGCCAGTCTTTGGTCACAAAGCTTTGTTGGAGCCTTTCTATAAAGTCATCCCAATTGTCTCCAGCATTGTATTTCTCATCTGAGCTGTTGGTAGCCATTCTGTGGATTCTGTGATCCCGTAACTCGTCGCCACTGTTAAGTCCTGACTCTAATGTACTGACTCACACGAGACACATGCTGAAGTCAAGGTCACTCAGGACCTGCACCTTTAATTCCAGCTCTCCAGTGCTGCACTTGCCTGAGACCTCTCTTTATATACCTCAGTGGGACAGGTATGGAGTGTCTCCTGCAAGTGCACCCTTGGTGGTAAGGTATGCTTATTGTTACAGGTCATCTCCAGTTACAGTCATGTATAGCATGGTAAGATACAGTTATATACAATAATGTGAGATACATGACATCCACAACCCTCTGAGATATCTGCGTTCCTCTAATTCTGCCCTCTTGAGCATCCCTAATTATAATCATTCCATTGGTGGCCGTGCCTTCAACTGCCTAGGCCCTAAGCTCTGGAATTCCCTCCCTAAACCTCCCGACCTCTCTCCTCCTTTAAGACACTCTTTAAAACTTACCTCTTTGAGTCATCTCTCCTAATATCTCCTTCTTTTGCTCGCTGTTAATTTTTGTCTGATTATGTTGCAGTGAAGCGCCTTGGGACATATTCCTATGTTAAATGCATGTTGTTGTTGTAGACGTCTGGTGGTCGTGAAAGGCGCTATATAAATCCATGTCTTTTTTTATATATGGTTAACATTTCTCTTTCCTCCTTTTAAGATGCTCCTTAAACACCATATCCGGGCAGTTCCCCTCCAAATTACACACCATTGTGACTTGGACATATATTGCTGTTCCTTTATCGTCACTGGGTCATAATTCTGGAACTACCGACCTAACAGCACTCACTACCATTACCACATAGACTGCAGCAGTTGAAGAAGGTGGCTCACCACCACCTTCTCAAGGGCAACTAGGATGGGCAATAAATGCTGATCTTGCTATCGCAAGAATTAATTTTTTTTAAACACCATACAAGAACCTTCCACCCCCACCACAGCTCTAAAACGGCCCTAATCAAAATCAGAAATTACATACTCTGTGATAGCGACCATGGAGCACTATCACTCCCCACTCTTACCTATCCAGTTGTAGCTACAAGAATCTCCTGCAATGAGTTCTTTCCCACCCTTGCACTGTTACCTCGGGAGACTCCCAAGGATCCATCCTTGGCCCTCTCCTATTTTTCATCTACATGCTTCTTTACCCAGAGGGTGGTTAGAATGTAGAACTCGCTACCACAAGGAGTAGTTGAGACCGATAGCATAGATGCATTTAAGGGCTAGCCAGATAAGCCTGTGCGGGAGAAAAGAATAGAAGGATATGTTGATGGAGTTAGATGAAGAAGGGGGGGAGGAGTCTTGTGTGGAGCACAAACACTGGCATTGACCTGTTGGTCAAATAGTCTGTTTCTGCGCTGTAAATACTGTGTAATACTTTGTAATGTTTCCTCTCGGTGACGTCATCCGAAGACACAAAGTCAGGTTCCCCAGTTCTACCACACTTCTCTCAACCCCTTCACTGCCTCTGTGTTGTCAGACTACTTGTCCAACATCCAGTCCTGTATGAGCCACAAGTTCCTCCAATTAAACATTGGAAAAATCAAAGTAATTGCCTTTGTCAACCACCACAAACTCTGTTACTTAATCATAGATTCCATCCCCTTCCTGGCCACTGTATCAAGCTGATCCAAACAGTGTGCAACCATGACATTTTATTTGACCATGAGCTGAGCTTCTGACCTTCAGATCCTCACCAGTACAAAGACTATTTCCACCTCAGTAATGTTGCCTGTCTCTGTCCCTGCAGCAGCCATCTGCTGCTGAAATCATCATCCATCAGGGACGTTACCTCCACTCGACTATTCCAATGCTCTTCTGGATGGCCTCCCACTTTCCACCCTCAATAAACATGAGCTCATCCAAAACTCTGCTGTAAGTATCCTATCTCGCACCTAGTCCTGTTCTCCCATCATCCTTGTGCTCAATTTCTTCATGGCCTCGCTCCTCCCTATCTCTGTAACCCCCTCCAGCCCAATAACCCGCCGAGAACTCTGCATTCCTCCAATTCATCCACCACTTCCATCACCCCACCATTTGTGGCCGAGCCTTTAGCTATTTAGGCCTTAAGCTCTGGAATCTCCTCCCTAAACCTCTCTGCCTCCCTCCTCCTTTAAGACGCTCTTTAAAACCTACCTCTTTTGAGTCCTGTCCTAATAGCTCCTTCTTTTGGAAGTCCAGAACTAGGGGACACAGTCTAAGGATAAGGGGTAAGCCATTTAGGACCGAGATGAGGAGAAAATTCTTCACTCAGAGAGTTGTTAACCTGTGGAATTCTCTACCGCGGAGAGTTGTTGATGCCAGTTCCGTTGGATATATTCAAGGGGGAGTTAGATATGGTCCTTATGGCTCAAGGGGTATGGGGAGAAAGCAGGAAAGGGGTACTGAGGTGATGATCAGCCATGATCTTATTGAATGGTGGTGCAGGCTCGAAGGGCTGAATGGTCTACTCCTGCACCTATTTTCTATGTTTCCATGTTTCTTTTGCTCGGTGTTAATTTTTGTCTGATTATGTTCCAGTGAATCAGGGACAGGGACTCAACAAAATTAACATAAGCAAAATAACAGTAATGAAAAAAATGGCACTACAGAGTGACAAATCCCCTGGACCAGATGGTTTCCATCCCAGGGTTTTAAAGGAAGTAGGTGAGAACATTGCAGACGCTCTAACAATAATCTTTCAAAGTTCTATCGATTCAGGAACCATTCCTTTAGATTAGGAAATTGCATATGTCATTCCGCTCTTTAAGAATGGTTAGCAAGGGAAACCATGGAATTATAGACCAGTTAGCCTAACATCTCTTGTCAGGAAATTACTAGAATCTATAATTAAATATAGGGTAACTGAACACCGTGAGAATTTTCAGTTGATCAGAGAGAGACAGCATGGATTTGTAAAAGGTAGGACATGAATTTGTAAAAGGTAGGTCATGCCTGACGAATCCGATTGAATTTTTTGAAGAGGTGACTAAAGTAGTAGATGGGGGGAATGCAGATGGATGTTATTTATATGGACTTTCAGAAGGTATTTGAAAAATTGCCTCATAACTGTTAACTAAGGTTGAAGCCCATAGAATTGAAGGCAAACTATTGATCTAGTCAGGAAATTGGCTGAGTGGCAGGAGAGAGTGGCGGAACAGGCTCGAGGGGCGAAATAGAAACATAGAAACATAAAAAATAGGAGTAGGCCATTTGGCCCTTTGAGCCTGAACCACGATTCAATAAGATCATGGCTGATCATTCACCTCAGTACCCCTTTCCTGCTTTCTCTCCATACCCCTTGATCCCTTTAGCTGTAAGGGCCATATCTAACTCCCTTTTGAATATATCTAATGAACTGGCTTCAACAACTTTCTGCAGCAGAGAATTCCACAGGTTAACAATTGTCTGAGTAAAGAAGTTTCTCCTCATCTCCGACCCCTGGATCTGGACTTCCCCAGGATCGGGAACATTCTTTCTGCCTCTAACCTGTCCAATCCAATCAGAATTTTATATGTTTCTATGAGATCCCTTCTCATTTCTTAAACTCCAGTGAATAAAGACCCAGTTGATCCAATCTCTCCTCATATGTCAGTCCTGCCATCCTGGGCATCAGTCTGGTGAACCTTTGCTGCACTACCTCAATAGCAAGAACGTCCTTCCTCAGATTAGACGACCAAAACTGAACACAATATTCCAGGTGAGGCCTCACCAAGGCCTTGTACAAATGCAGTAAGACATCCCTGCTCCTATACACAAATCCCCTAGCTATGAAGGCTAACATACCATTTTCCTTCTTCACCGCCTGCTGTACCTGCATGCCAACTTTCATGACTGATGTACCATGACACCCAGGTCTCGTTGCACCTCCCCTTTTCCTAATCTGACACCATTCAGATAATATTCTGCCTTCCTGTTTTTGCCACCAAAGTGGATAACCTCACATTTATCCACATTATATTGCATCTGCCATGCATTTGCCCACTCATCTAACCTGTCTAAGTCACCCTGCAGCCTCTTAGCATCCTCCTAACAGCTCACACCGCCACCCAGCTTAGTGTCATCTGCAAACTTGGAGATATTACATTCAATTCCTTCATCTAAATTATTGATGTATATTGTAAGTAGCTGTGGTCCCAGCACTGAACCCTGCGGCACCCCACTAGTCACTGTCTGCCATTCTGAAAAGGACCCGTTTATCCCGACTCTCTGCTTTCTGTCTGCCAACCAGTTCTCTATCCACATCAATACATTACCAATACTATGTGCTTTAATTTTTCACACTAATCTCTTGTGTGGGACCTTGTCAAGAGCCTTTTGAAAGTCCAAATACACCACATCCACTGGTTCTCCCTTGTCCACTCTACTATTTACATCCTCAAAAAATTCTAGATTTGTCAAGCATGATTTCGCTTTCATAAATCCATGCTGACTTGGACCGATCCTGGCACTACTTTCCAAATGCGCTGCTTTTCATCTTTAATAATTAATTCCAACATTTTCCACACTACCGATGTCAGGCTAACCGGTCTATAATTCCCCGTTTTCTCTCTCCCTCCTTTTTTAAAAAGTGGTGTTACATTAGCTACCCTCCAGTATATAGGAACTGATCCAGAGTCGATAGACTGTTGGAAAATGATAATCAATGCATCCACTATTTCTAGGGCCACTTCCTTAAGTACTCTGGGATGCAGGCTATCAGGCCCTGGGATTTATTGGCCTTCAATCCCATCAATTTCCCCAACACAATTTCTTGACTAATAAGGATTTCCTTCAGTTCCTCCTTCTCGCTAGACCCTCGGTCCCCTAGTATTTCCGGAAGGTTATTTGTGTCTTCCTTCGTGAAGACAGAACCAAAGTATTTGTTCAATTGGTCTGCCATTTCTTTGTTCCCCATTATAAATTCACCTGATTCTGACTGCAAGGTTTCTACGTTTGTCTTCACTAATTTATTTCTCTTCACATATCTATAGAAGCTTTTGCAGTCAGTTTTTATGTTTTCAGCAAGCTTCCTCTTATACTCTATTTTCCCCCTCCTAATAAAACGCTTTGTGCTCCTCTGCTGAATTACAAAATTCTCCCAGTCCTCAGGTTTACTGCTTTTTCTGGCCAATTTATATGCCTCTTCCTTGGATTTAACACTATCCCTAATTTCCCTTGTTAGCCACGGTTGAGCCACCTTCCCCATTTTATTTTTACTCCAGACAGGGATGTACAATTGTTGAAGTTCATTCATGTGATCTTTAAACGTCTGCCATTGCCTATCCACCGTCAACCCTTTAAGTATCATTCGCCAGTCTATTCTAGCCAATTCATATCTCATACCATCGAAGTTCCCTTTCCTTAAGTTCAGGACCTTAGTCTCTGAATTAACTATGTCACTCTCCATCTTAAGAAAGAATTCTACCATATTATGGTCACTCTTTCCCAAGGGGCCTCGCACAACAAGATTGCTAATTAGTCCTTTCTCATTACACATCACTCAGTCTTGGATGGCCAGCCCTCCAGTTGGTTCCTCGACATATTGGTCTAGAAAACCATCCCAAATACACTCTAGGAAATCCTCCTCCACCATATTGCTATCAGTTTGGTTAGCCCAGTCTATATGTAGATTAAAGTCGCCCATTATAACTGCTGTACCTTTATTGCACGCATCCCTAATTTCTTGTTTGATGCCATCCCCAACCTCACTACTACTGTTTGGTGGTCTGTACACAACTCCTACTAGCGTTTTCTGCTCTTTGGTATTCCGCAGCTCTACCCATACAGATTCCACATCATCCAAGCTACTGTCCTTCCTTACTATTGCGTTAATTCCCTCTTTAACTAGCAACGCTACCCCATCTCCTTTTCCTATCTGTCTACCCTTCCTGAATGTTGAGTTCCCAGCCTTGGTCACCCTGGAGCCATGTCTCCGTAATACCAATTATATCATATTCGTTAATAGCTGCCTGCGCAGTTAATTCATCCACCTTATCATGAATACTCCTTGCATTGAGGCACAGAGCCTTCAGGCTTGTCTTTTTAACATACTTTGTCCCTTTAGAATTTTGCTGTAATGTGGCCCTTTTTGATTTTTGCCTTGGGTTTCTCTGCCCTCCACCTTTACTTTTCTTCTTTCTATCTTTTGCTTCTGCCCCCATTTTACTTCCCTCTATCTCCCAGCATAGGTTCCCATCCCCCTGCCATATTAGTTTAACCCCTCCCCAACAGCACTAGCAAACACTCCCCCTAGGACATTGGTTCCGGTCCTGCCCAGGTGCAGACCATCCAGTTTGTACTGGTCCCACCTGCCCCAGAACCGGTTCCAATGTTCCAGGAATTTTAATCCCTCCCTCCTGCACCACTTCTGAAGCCACGTATTCATCTTAACTATCCTGCTATTTCTACTCTGACTAGGATGTGGCACTAGCAGCAATCCTGAGATTACTACCTTTGAGGTCTTACTTTTTAATTTAACTCCTAGCTCCCTAAATTCAGCTTGTAGGACCTCATTCCGTTTTTTACCTATATCGTTGGTACCTATATGCAGCACGACAACTGGCTGTTCACTCTCTCCCTCCAGAATGCCTTGCAGCCGCTCCGAGACATCCTTGACCCTTGCACCAGGGAGGCAACATACCATTCTGGAGTCTCGGTTGCGACCACAGAAACGCCTATCTATTCCTCTTGCAATAGAATCCCCGACCACTATAGCTCTCCCATTCTTTTTCCTGCCCTCCTGTGCAGCAGAACCAGCCCTGGCGCCATGAACTTGGCTGCTGCTGCCTTCCCCTGATGATCCATCTCCCCCAACAGTACCCAAAATGGCCTACTCCTGTCCCTATGTTCCTATAAATGTGAGATTATTGAAAATTGAAGGAGCCTATTTGGTCCATTGTGTCTTCGTCCCACTCTACTCTTCTACTCCCATAGCACTGCAAATTTCTCAAGTATATAATCCAATTCCCTTTTGAAAGTTACATGTGGAAGCTTTACTACAGAAAAACAAATGCAATACATTCCCATAAATTATAAGCTTGACTGTAAGTCCAAATTTTATGGAGGCACAAACCATACTTGATTGCATTGGATGGAGAACAGTCACGTGGCATTTTATTTAGAATGTCACTCAAATGATACAATTTCCATTTTGCAATGCAATAATGTGCTCCAATATCAGATGCGTTACTGCATTGCAATGTGTGACAAACACTGAGAAAGGGAGCTTGCAAACAATTTTGCAGAAAACAGAATGGTTTCCAATGTTCTAAGGGGAGTGTTTACTAGTGCTGTTGGGGAGGGGTTAAACTAATATGGCAGGGGAATGGGAACCTATGCAGGGAGACAGAGGGAAGTAGAATGGGGGCAGAAGCAAAAGATAGAGACAAGAAAAGTAAAAGTGGCAGGCAGAGCAACCCAAGGCAAAAAGCAAAAAGGGCCACATTATAACAAAATTCTAAAGGAGCAAAGTCATTAAAAAGACAAGCCTGAAGGCTCTGTGCCTCGATGCGAGGAGTATTCAGAAGAAGGTGGACGAATTAACTGTGCAGATAGCAGTTAACGGATATGATGTAATTGGCATCATGGAGACATGGCTCCAGGGTGACCAAGGCTGGGAACTCAACATCCAGGGGTATTCAACATTTAGGAAGGATAGGCAAAAAGGAAAAGGAGGTGGGTGGCGTTGCTGGTTAAAGAGGAAATTAATGCAATAGTAAGGAAGGACAGTAGCTTGGATGATGTGGAATCTGTATGGGTGGAGCTACGGAATACCAAGGGGCAGAAAACGCCAGTGGGAGTTGTGTACAGACCACCAAACAGTAGTAATGAGAATGGGGACAGCTAAACAAGAAATTAGGAATGCTTACAATAAAGGTACAGCAGTTATCATGGGCGACTTTAATCCATATATTGACTGGGCTAACCAAACTGGTAGCAATGCAGTGGAGGAGGATTTCCTGGAGTGTATAAGGGATGGTTTTCTCGACCAATATGTCGAGGAACCAACTGGAGGGTTGGCCATCCTAGACTGAGTGATGTGTACTGAGAAATGACTAATTAACAATCTTGTTGTGCGAGGCCCCTTGGGGAAGAGTGACCATAATATGGTAGAATTTTTTATTAAGATGGAGAGTGACACAGTTAATTCAGAGACTAGGGTCCTGAACTTGGGGAACGGTAACTTCGATGGTATGAGACGTGAATTGGCTAGAATAGACGGGCGAGTGACACTTAAAGAGTTGACGGTGGATGGGCAATGGCAAACATTTAAAGATCACATGGATGAACTTCAACAATTGTACATCCCTGTCTGGAGTAAAAATAAAACGGGGAAGGTGGCTCAACCGCAGCTAACAAAGGAAATTAAGGATAGCGTTAAATCCAAGGAAGAGGCATATAAATTGGCCAGAAAAAGCAGCAAACCTGAGGACTGGGAGAATTTTGTAATACAGCAGAGGAGGACAAAGGGTTTAATTAGGAGGGGAAAATAGAGTATGAGAGGAAGCTTGCTGGGAACATAAAATCTGACTGCAAAAGCTTCTATAGATATGTGAAGAGAAAAAGATTAGTGAAAACAAACATAGGTCCCTTGCAGTCAGATTCAGGTGAATTTATAATGGGGAACAAAGAAATGGCGGACCAGTTAAACAAATACTTTGGTCTGTCTTCATGAAGGAAGACACAAATAACCTTCCGGAAATACTAGGGGACCGAGGGTCTAGTGAGAAGAGGGAACTGAAGTATATACTTATAAAGCGGGAAATTGTGTTCGGGAAATTGATGGGATTGAAGGCCGATAAATCCCCGGGGCCTGATAGTCTGCATCCCAGAATACTTAAGGAAGTGGCCATAGAAATAGTGAATGCATTGGTGATCATTTTCCAACAGTCTATCGACTCTGGATCAGTTCCTATGGACTGGGATGTAGCTAATGTAACACCGCTGTTTAAAAAAGGAAGGAGAGAGAAAACGAGTAATTATAGCTTGGCATCAGTGGTGGGGAAAATGTTGGAATCAATTATTAAAGATGAAATAACAGCGCATTTGGAAAGCAGTGACAGGATCGGTCCAAGTCAGCATGGATTTATGAAAGGGAAGTCGTGCTTAACAAATCTTCTGGAATTTTTTGAGGATGTAACTAGTAGCGTGGACAAGGGAGAACCAGTGGATGTGGTGTATTTGGACTTTCAAAAGGCTTGTGACAAGATCCCACACAAGAGATTGGTGTGCAAAATCAAAGCACATGGTATTGGGGGGTAATGTACTGACGTGGATAGAGAACTGGTTGGCAGACAGGAAACAGAGAGTCGGGATAAACCAGTCCTTTTCAGAATGGCAGGCAGTGACTAGTGGAGTGCCGCAGGGACCCCAGCTCTTTACAATATATATTAATGATTTAGACGAAGGAATTGAGTAATATCTCCAAGTTTGCAGATGACACTAAACTGGGTGGCGGTGTGAGCTGTGAGGGGGACGCTCGGAGGCTGCAGGGTGACTTGAACAGGTTAGGTGAGTGGGCAAATGCATGGCAGATGCAGTATAATGTGGATAAATGTGAGGTTATCCACTTTGTGTTCAGTTTTGGTCTCCTAATCTGAGGAAGGAAGTTCTTGCTGTTGAGGGAGTGCAGCGAAGGTTCACCAGATTGATTCCGGGATGGTGGGACTGACATATGAGGAGAGACTGGATCAACTGGGCCTTTACACACTGGAGTTTAGAAGGATGAAAGGGGATCTCATTGAAACTTATAAGATTCTGACGGGACTGGACAGGTTAGATGCGGGAAGAATGTTCCCGGTGATGGGGAAGTCCAGAACAAGGGGACACAGTCTTGGGATAAGGGGTAGGCCTTTTAGGACTGAGATGAGGAGAAATTTCTTCACTCAAGAGAGTTGTTAACCTGTGGAATTCCCTACCGCAGAGAGTTGTTGATACCAGTTCATTGGATATATTCAAGAAGGAGTTAGATATGGCCCTTACGGCTAAAGGGATCAAGGGGTATGGAGAGAAAGCAGGAAAGGGGTACTGAGGGAATGATCAGCTGTGATCTTATTGAATGGTGGTGCAAACTCGAAAGGCCGAATGGCCTACTCCTGCACCTATTTTCTATGTTTCTATGGTTCCTTTTTGTGAAAGATTAATTTCTTTCCCCCCATGTAAAAATTACTGGACTAGAATACCATAAAAATATTATCAGGGAGCACCCTGGCAAGCTCCTAGTGGTACAGACCAACCTTGCAAACATGAACTTATAAACAAACGGAAGCTAGAACCTGCTAGCTACTCACCCACTGGGCAACAACATTTCAAGATAAATACAAAGGGAGGGAGCCATGTCAGACACAAGCAAAGGGCCTTTAAAGTGGTACTTGGAGCCTCTTCAGAGGAAACAAGAGCTGCTTGAAAGGGAATTTATGATATAACATGCTGTGAGGACTAAAGGGTCATGAAGGACATTAATCAGGATCAGTGGGTTGTAGTCATCTACAATAGTGCACAATTGCACAAAACATTATCCTAAATTATTTTTCCATTGGATCATTTATGATCAAGAGTCTCTTGGGTTAATGAAAATGACTGTCAAGTCTGTTTTTCTCTAATAAACCCACGAGGGTATCTTCGGAGTCTAAATAACATTACACTAAGTTGCCATCTGATCCAACAGGAGGTTAAAAAAACAAATGGAGTGTGCTGCACAGATGGAAGTTCTCAATGAGTTAGTTCAATTGAATGAAATAGACTCCACACTGTGCCACCTGGCCAATGGTGGGGCAGCGGTATGGATGGCATCCACACTGAATTCCTAAAGCTGCTGGAAGTGAGAAGGGGAATGAAAATGATCTTGTAAACAGTGCATGGAGCCACTGATTCACCTTGGATCTTCCCTTCTGAGGCTGGTGAATAGGGTTCTGCTGGATGCATTTTACTCAGTATTCCAGAGCACAGTTATTTTGGACTCAATTTTCCCCAGTTATTTGCGTCGTTTTTTTGGCGCGCGCCACTTTTGGCCTAAATTTTAAAAATCTAAGTTGCCACAAAGATTGTGTGCCAGTATAATTCAGATAGTTACGATTTTTATAGTTTAGTTTTTTTTTTACCTTACTGGGGTCGAAACCTGTCACCCGTGCCAATTCTGGCTATTTAAGCAAGTTTGGTCAGCTCCGATTTACTTCAATTATTCTGAGGGCAGTTAAGAAAATCGGCACAGGTAAGAAAATCAGCGCAGCAGATACACTTCCAGGGCCTGGACAGCAGCAGCAGAGAGGGGAAAGAGGAGAGAAGGCCTTTTGGCCAGCGTTTCGGAGCGGGTACCGGGAGGAAGGAGCCCCTTCGGCCTGGGATAGTAACGGATCCTGGCACCGGGAGACCTTTCGGCCTGGAATAGTAGAAGCTACTGGCACCGGGAGGCCCTTTGGCCTGGGATAGTAACGGTACCGGGACCGGTAGGCCCTTCGGCCTGGGTTAGTAGTAGGTACCGGGAGGGAGGCCCATCGGCCAGGGATAGTACCGGTATTGGTGGGAGGAGATAGACTATTGTCATAAGCACTTTAATAATTTAATGGTGTAAGTTTGCTGCAATGTGTAACGTGCTTGTGCAGGTTGTTGTGAACTGGCTGTTGTATGTTTCACTTTCCAGCCTCAGTCTGCAGTGTGTCCCTGGTTACCGTGGCAACCCGATCTTTTTGCGCAGATCTTAGGCTCCACCCCTAAAGCTAAAGGAAAGCTAGGCGGTGCCAAAATGAACAATTCAAACAGGAAAACTTGCATGATTTTTTTGGGCGTAATTGGGCCCCCAAAAAATGGGCATAACTCTTCAAGTACGCCAAAAAACAGCTTTGGGGAAAATTGAGCCAAAGTATCTGTCCACAAGAAGGGGAATCATAGTGAGCCCAAAAACTACAAAGGGCAATTTGGATTCCACTCTTGTTAGAAATGTGCAGTTCAGACTGTGAACAGAAAGCAAAATACTGTAGCTGCTAAAAATCTGAAAAAATATATACTTTCAAAAGGCGTTTGATAAAGTGCCACATATTAAACTTGTTAGCAAAGTTAAAGCCAATGGAATTAAAGGGGCAGTGGCAGCATGGATATGAAATTGGTTAAGATACAGAAAAGATGAGAGTAGTGGTAAACTGTTGTTTTTTTGATTGGAGCGAAATATACAGCGGTGTCTCCTTGGGGTTGATTTGTGTATGTGAACTCTCAGACCAAGTGTCTGCCAATTTCACAAGTCTGTCTCTGTCCTTTTGAGGTCTGCTGCTGTCCTCCTCCAATTTTGTGTCTTCTGCAAACTTTGAAATTGTGCTCCCTATACCCATGTGCTCCATGTCCATATCAAAAAGGGCAGTAGTCCAATGCCAACCCGTGGGAGTCTACAGCACAAAAACAGGCCATTCTGCCCAACTGGTCGATGCCGGTATTTATGCTCCACATAAGCCTCCTCCCACCCCTCTTCATCTATCAGAATATCCTTCTATTCTGTTCTCCCTCATGTGCTTATCTAGCTTGTGCCATTTGCCTCAACTACTCCCTGTAACAGTGTGTTCCACATTCTTACCACCCTTTGGGTAAAGAAGTTTTTCCTGAATTCCCTATTGGATTTATTAATGACTATCTTATATTTATGGCCTCTACTTTACATCTACCCTATCAAACTCTTTCATTATCTTAAAGACCTCTGTCAAGTCACCCCTCAGCCTTCTCTTCTTTAGAGAAATGAGTCCCAGCCTCTTCAGTCTTTCCTGATAGTTGTAACCTCTCAGTTCTGGTATCATCCTTGTGAATATTTTTTGCACCTTCTCCAATGCCTCTATATCCTTTAACATGACTTCCCTGCTTTTCCATTCTATCCCTCTAGAAATGAACCTGTGCTTGTTTTTTTAATGGCCTTATTAACCTATATCACTACTTTTAGTGATTTGTGTATCTATACACCTAGATATCTTTGCTGCTCAATCCCATTTAGACTCTTATTATCCAGGAAGTATATGGCGACCACCTCACACTTATCTATATTGAAATTCATTTCCAATTAAACACCCATTCTGCAAGTTTACTATTGTATTTTGTTGCATTCTTCCTTTGTATTAACTACATCCTCGAATATGGTGTAGTCTGCAAATTTAGAAATTGTCAAGTGCTTATGTGGAATACAGGAGATGGTTAAATGGCAGAAGTGATATAAGCATGAGACAATAGGAAGCATAATGAGAGAAATGAAAGACATATACAAGACATGGATTATGTGTGAAAAGGATGGGGCTAGGCAGGTGAAAGGGAAAGCATGAAAAACTGGCAATGTGGTCCAATATTGGTGAGGCCACACCTAGAATACTACATGCAGTTTTGGTTGCCATATTTACGAAAGGATATACTTGCTTTGGAGGCAGTTCAGAGAAGGTTCACTAGGTTGATTTTGGGGATGAGGGGGCTGACTTATGAGGAAAGGTTGAGTAGGTTGGGCCTCTACTCATTGGAATTCAGAAGAATGAGAGGTGATCTTATCGAAACATATAAGATTATGAGGGGGCTTGACAAGGTGGATGCAGAGAGAATGTTTCCACTGATGGGGGAGACTAGAACTAGAGGGCATGATCTTAAAATAAAGGGCCGCCCATTTAAAACAGAGACGAGGAGAAATTTCTTCTCTCAGAGGGTTGTAAATCTGTGGAATTCGCTGCCTCAGAGAGCTGTGGAAGCTGGGACATTGAATAAATTTAAGACAGAAATAAACAGCTTCTTAAACAATAAGGGGTTATGGGGAGCGGGCAGGGAAGTGGAGCAGAATCCATGATCAGATCAGCCGGAGCAGGTTCGAGGGACCGTATGGCCTGCTCCTGTTCCTATTTCTTATGTAGGAGCCTGGTCGAAGAAAAAAGGTCGACATCAAGGATGCAAATTACCGCACCAGCATGATGTTCTGACTCGGGCTTTCCCCATCTCAAGCACCAACCTGCTCTTTCGGATGTGACTTATTCAAGAATACAGAGGGGAAGCCTACTTATGTTGTTTTCATCTATGTTTATGATGAACATAGGAACAGGAATAGGCCATTCGGCCTCTCGAGCTTGTTCCGCCATTCAACTAGATCATGGCTGATCTGTACCTGAACTCCATTTACCCGCCTTGGTTCCATATCCCTTAACTAACGAAAATCTTTTTGAATGGTGCATGCAGCTCTCATGGAGAAACTGGGAGTTATAGGAGTACATGGACACATTTTGGATTTATAGAAAGGAGATTTGAATTTATATAGTGTCTTTCATGACATTCCAAAGAGCTTTACAGCCAATTAAGTACGTTTGAATTGTAGTCACTGTTGTAATGTAGAAAATGTGGCAGCCAATTAGCGCACAACAAGCTCCCACAAACAGCTATGTGATAATGACCAGATAATGTTTTTTAGTGATGTTGAGAGATAAATATTGGCCAAGACACCGGGGATAACTCCCCTGATCTTCTTCGAAATAGTGCCATGGGAACTTTTACACCCACCTGAGAGAGCAGAGAGCTCGGTTTAACGTCTCATCTGTAATGTGTACTTCAGCTTCAAGAAATGAATGAGACACTCACTTAGCCTATCTCTCCCGGAGGAGCAGTTGTCCCATATCACCTTATTTGGCCATGTTGGGCATCACAGCTGAGCCAGTTCCTATCTTTACATGATATCGAAGCATGTGCACTTTGCAGTAGGTGTCAGTGAATAGGAGCAGGAGCCCGACCTAATTTTCCCCCTCACCAGATTTATGTGTCAGTTGTACATGAACCAAAGCTGACACAAAGCTACTGTGCTGCTTCAAAGTGAACTATGACACACAAAGCACCTGTAACAACAGGTTATATGTTGGGGCCATCAATTATGGCCCTGAATTCGCGACCCGCACGCGCCCGTAGGGTCCTACAAGTTCCGGCTTTAGGCATGCGAAGTGCATGCGCCTAAATCCGGACTTGCGATCAGTCAAGAATCCTCTTAACAGATCGCACGCACGCAAAGGGCTTCCACAGGCAGAGAGTTGGGCTTTTGCCCAACTTCTGTCGTTGAAATTCTTGCAATTGATAAAAGCAGGCGTAAGACCGGCTTTTATCACTGTAAAACTTTTAAAGGACAGAAAAAGATTTTTTCACCAATTTAAACATTTTAAATCCTATTAAATTAGGTAAGATTAGTTTTAGACCCTTTAAAATGTTTTTAAAAATTAATTAAATTGTTGTTTTTTAAATGAATTAAATTAATTCCATTTTGATTAATTTTAAATGTGATGTTTAAAAAAATATATATTTTAAGTACGTGTGTTTTTGGGGTATTCCCATTCATACTTATGGTGAGTTCCTTCCATACGGAACTCACCATAAGTGTGAATGGGGAGCCCCCTGCTTTGATTGGCCCACGTGATCCCAGGAACGCGTACGAAGTGCTTATGTGTCTGGTAAAGTGCAACATCCCCAATGACACCTGGGAGTCCCTGGCCAAAGACCGCCCTAAGTGGAGGAAGTGCATCCAGGAGGGCGCTGAGCACCTCGAGTCTCATCGCCGAGAGCATGCAGAAACCAAGGGCAGGTAGTGGAGTGTGCGGCAAACCTGTCCCATCCACCCTTTCCCTCAACGACTATCTGTCCCACCTGTGACAGGGACTGTGGTTCTCGTATTGGACTGTTCAGCCACCTAAGGACTTTTCGAGTGGAAGCAAGTCTTCCTCGATTATGAGGGACTGCCTATGATGATGATGACGTGGGTCTCTACACAGACCTTCATGTAGAGACCCAGGATCACAAGTCTCCGTACCTCCGGGACCATTAGGTAAATTCGTAGAAATTTTTCAGGTCGTGGGCTCCGACCACAATTACTGGGCCATTGTGTTGGATGGTATTCCAAGGGTGGACATGTATTGCTTATTCTGGACATTTTTGAAAGCAATGCAAATTCCTTTTCACAGATGATACTGTATTGTTGGCAGACCATCTGGAGATTTAGTCCTCCCTACCCGCCATCTTGAACAATGTGGGATATGGTGGAGAATGCCCTCAAATGAGGCATCATGGCTTTGAAGGGACCAAAAATATATTTATCAGAGATACAGAGGCCATTTGTTCCAACTTTTGACATAAAAGGTTCCGGAGAGCCCCAGTGGATGCCAACTTCAGGCTGGGCACCTTTCGGGACGGCGCTGAGATGGGGTAAGTAAAGGGCCTTTGGTCTCTTTTTTCCACGACAACAAAGCCCTGTTTGAAAGTTGTAACCTCACGCAGATAACAAGAAGCGTCCCATTAACAGAGCCTTCGGTTGAAAAACGTTGGTCCCTGAAGATTATGACGGCACCTCCATGAGTTTGACGGGACGAAATCACCATACTCACTGCCGACCCGGCCACCTGCGCCAGCCTCTCCGAGCATGCGCCGTGCACACACGGAGCTGCGCGGGAGCAGCCGGAAGTGACGCGCCGAGAAGTCATGGCGGACGCAGCGGCAGAGCTGCTGTTTTTAGACACGTTCAAACATCCGAACGCCGAGGTAAGGCCCGACACCCGCAGCTCTGAGTCACTTACTAGGACCAGCTTCGACTGTCACGCCTGCGTGGGGTCTTCTGTCGCAGCTGCCATCATAATAGCGTCCCGGGTCCTGCAGCCCAAGCGCAGCCTGGGCTGGGCCTTGAATAGTGGAGGGACTGAGATCGGGCACGGGCTGGGGCCGCAAACCGACTGCAGCGCTCTCCTCTTTCCCGCCCCCCGCCGGGGTCCGAGCCAGGATGAGAGCCGCACAGCAGGTGCTGCAGCTCCCGCGTGCTGGTGTCTCTCTTATCCCCGGGGCCTGTTTATGTTTTGTTTCTGGTGAAATGATGGTCACCGCCCCCATACTTCCCGTTCAAACCAGAAGCAAGTTCAAGAGCCGATCTCAGGATCTTGAGACCGAATTTTTCGCGTAGTTTCATTTGATCTGAGGAAACTGCTAGCTGTTTCTGCGCAAGGGGATATCGAATGATGAAAAAGAAAGACTTGCATTTATATAGTGCCTTTCACGACCACTGGCCGTCTCAAAGCGCTTCATTGGCTGTAAAGCTACAGTACTTCATTGGCTGTAAAGCGCTTTGAGACGTTTGGTGGACGTGAAAGGCATTATATAAATGCAAGTCTTTCTTTACAGCCAATGAATATACAATGTAGTCACTATTATAATGTGGGAAACGCGGCAGCCAATTTGCGCACAAGGAACTCTCAAACAGCAATGTGATAATGACCAGATAAACACTTGTGTTGATTGATCAGGGATAAATATTGGTCATGAACATGAGTGACACGTCCGTTGCAGCTGCGTTTTTTGACGGTGATATCAAAATAAGCGACATTTTAAGCTAGCTTAGCTGATCTATTTGCATTCTGCAGCAGTTAAACTTTACTAACTCAGGCGCAAAGGGCAAGACTGGAAAATTGAAGGAGACTGCCTTTAGATCAGGAGTGCTTCTGGTTATAATTGCCTCAGAAGTTTTGTAACTGAGTGGTCTGTAGGTGGCAGATTAGGAAAAGGGGAGGTGCAATGAGACCTGGGTGTCATGGTTCATCAGTCATTGAAAGTTGGCATGCAGGTGCAGCAGGTGGTGAAGAAGGCAAATGGTATGTTGGCCTTCATAGCTAGGAGATTTGAGTATAGGAGCAGGGAGGTCTTACTGCAGTTGTACAGGGCCTTGGTGAGGCCTCACCTGGAATATTGTGTTCAGTTTTGGTCTCCTAATCTGAGGAAGGATGTTCTTGCTATTGAGGGAGTGCAGCGAAGGTTCACCAGACTGATTCCAGGGATGGCTGGACTGACATATGAGGAGAGACTGGATCAACTAGGCATTTATACACTAGAGTTTAGAAGGATGAGAGGGGATCTCATAGAAACGTGTAAGATTCTGACAGGACTGGACAGGTTAGATGCGGGAAGAATGTTCCCGATGTTGGGGAAGTCCAGAACCAGGGGACACAGTCTTAAGATTTAGGACTGAGATGAGGAGAAACTTCTTCACTGAGAGCTGTTAACCTGTGGAATTCCCTGCCGCAGAGAGTTGTTGATGCCAGTCAATGCCAGATATATTGAAGAGGGAGTTAGATATGGCCCTTACGGCTAAAGGGACCAAGGGGTATGGAGAGAAAGCAGGAAAGGGGTACTGAGGGAATGATCAGCCATGATCTTATTGAATGGTAGTGCAGGCTCGAAGGGCCGAATGGCCTACTCCATCTATTTTCTATGTTTCTATGCCTATATTTGCTATGTTTAAAAATAGATGTTTGGTTTGTTTTCATAGTTGCATTATGGCTGATACAGAATTTGTCTAGCAACTTTTACAGGATAACAAAGGTCATGAAATTATGCTGTGGGAAGATTAATGCATGGTGCTTAATATATCTGCATGGAATTCCTTTTTATATTAAAATAAATGAATAAATTATCCTGTTGATGTACTGGACAACCTACTAAAATTTGTACCCCACACACTCCCAGTGTAATTTCAAAGATATATGTTACAAGCCTCCAATACATCAGTGGGGTACAATGGGGTTACAAAGAGTAGGAGTGAAACTTGCCATTGTCTTGATCCTAAATGATAATTAAAAATAATTTATTATTTATTGTTCTATACAGTGGTGTCTCACAAATTTCAGCACGTTTAAAAATTGTATGTGGCAGAAATAGTGTACAGCAACAAATGACAGACTTTCATAATCAAATCACATGATTTTAACTGAAGTTAAATTGTATTAACAAGGCTTGATTTGTGGTGAAAATTGGGTTTCATTTCCTGCATAATATAGAAGAATAAAATGATGAGTTGTAAAGTTATTCAGCAGAGGGTTGTAATAATGTGAAGCGCAACTGCCCAGGTGTAATTTGGTAATAGCTGTTAACTTATCTAAATTATCTTTATTTTTATATCAAATTTTCTTGCTGAAGGTGCTGATTTAAATTGGAGCTTGGGTCCTGGTAGTTATTTAGAACCTTGTCCAAGTGGCTGGTCTATGTGTGAGCCCAGACAAGAGAGTGCCATCTGTTTGTCATTGGGGAAAATGCTGTCGTCCATTATTAAGGAAACAGGACATTTGGAAAATCATGTTTGACAAATTTGCTGGAGTTCTTTGAGGATGTAACGAGTAGGATGGATAAGGGGGGAACCAGTGGATGTGGTGTATTTGGATTTTGAGAAGGCATTCAATAAGGTGCCACATAAAAGGTTACTGCATAAAATAAAAGTTCATGGGGTTGGGGATAATATATTAGCATGGATAAAGGATTGACTGTTTTCTGCTAGTGTCGGGATAAATGGGTCATTTTCCGGTTGGCAAACAGTAACGAATGGGATGCTTCAGGGATCAGTGCTGGGGCCTCAACTATTTATAATCTATATTAATGACTTGGATGAAAGGACCAAGTGTAATGTAGCCAAGTTTGCTGATACAAAGATGGGTGGGAGAGCAAACTGTGAGGACACACGAAATCTGCAAAGGGATATAGACAGGCTAAGTGAGTGGGCAAAAATTTGGCAGATGGAGTATAATGTAAGGTTATCCACTTTGGCAGAAATAATAGAAAAGCAAATTATAATTTAAAGGGAGAAAAATTGCTAAGTGGTGCAGTACAGCGGGACATTGTGGTCCTTGTGCATGAAACAAAAAGTTAGTGTGCAGCAGCAAGTAATCAGGAAGGCAAATGGAATGTTGGCCTTTATTGCAAGGGGATAGAGTATAAACGCAGATAAGTCCTGCTACAACTGTACAGGGTATTGGTGAGGCCACACCTAGAGTACTGCTTGCAATTTTGGTCTCTATATTTAAGGAAGGATATACTTGCATTGGAGGCTGTTCAGAGAAGGTTCACTAGGTTGATTTTGGAGATGAGGGGGTTGACTTATGAGGATAGGTTGAGTAGGTTGGACCTATACTCATTGGAGTTCAGAAGAATAAGAGGTGATCTTATCGAAACATATAAGATAATGAGGGGGCTTGACAAGGTGGATGCAGAGAGGATATTTCCACTCATGGGAAACTAAAACTAGGGAGCATAGTCTCGGAATAAAGGGCTGCCCATTTAAAACTGAGATGAGGAATTTCTTAGGGTTGTAAATCTGTGAAATTCTCTGCCCCAGAGAGCTGTGGAGGCTGCGACATTGAATATATTTAAGGCGGAGATGGACAGATTTTTGAGCGATTAAGGGAATGAAGGGTTATGGGGAGCGGGCAGGGAAGTGGAGCTGAGTCCATGATCAGATCAGCCATGAGCTTATTAAATGCCAGAGCAGGCTCGAGGGGTCAAATGGACTACTCCTGCTCCAATTTCTTATGTGCTTGGTGAGCGGATATTAGAATTGAGCCTGATCCGAACCTTATCTCACACACATACTTTAAAGCAGGGGTTTCGAAGATGGCAGAAAGGAAATCCTGGCTGAATTTTGGGCTCCTAGCCGAAGGATGCTGAAGCAAATTATGCTTAGGCTGAAAGTTTTGGCTGTGATTGGTTAATTTATCACAAGGCAGTGTTTGAACTTGAGACCTTCTTGGACTGGATCAATACCATAGTTCCCAGTGCTCTGAGTCTTTGGGAAACTTGGATCTTTTTTCCCAATACGCATATGGATTCTTGATCTCTTAAAAACTAATTTGTTGCTCTTGAAGGCTGAGGTATAGGTTTTGATATTCCCCTGTACTTAACACTCACTGTAGAGTCTGTTCACCGCATTGCTCCCAGCAGCTGGAGATGAATCTTCAATTCCTGGAGAGTCCAGAAAAACCTAGAGGATTGACAGTCTTATACTAACCCCTTTCTTCCACCCCTAACGGTGTATACGATGATGCCTGTTGTCTGATAAACGATCCCGCTATCCCTTCTAGGCCATAAATAAGGTTAACTTAATTAAACTACACTGATTTAAATATTCGAACATAAGAACACAAGAAATAGAAGCAGGAGTAGGCCATTTCTCCCCTTGAACCTGCTTCGTCATTTAATAGGATCATGGCTGATCTGATCTGGGGCTTAGCTCCACTTCCTAGCCCACTCCCCATAACCCTTCACTCCCTTATCCAACATTCCATTGATTCTGGATCGGTTCCTATCGAGTGGAGGGTAGCCAATGTAACCCCACTTTTTAAAAAAGGAGGGAGAGAGAAAACGGGGAATTATAGACCGGTCAGCCTGACCTCAGTAGTGGGTAAAGTGATGGAATCAATTATTAAGGATGTCATGTCACCATTTTCCAAATGCGCGGCTATGATAGGTCCAAGTCAGCATGGATTTGTGAAGGGGAAATCATGTTTGACAAATCTTCTGGAATTTTTTGAGGATGTTTCCAGTAAAGTGGACAAAGGAGAACCAGTTGATGTGGTATATTTGGACTTTCAGAAGGCTTTCGACAAGGTCCCACACAAGAGATTAATGTGCAAAGTTAAAGCACATGGGATTGGGGGTAGTGTGCTGACGTGGATTGAGAACTGGTTGTCAGACAGGAAGCAAAGAGTAGGAGTAAATGGGTACTTTTCAGAATGGCAGGCAGTGACTAGTGGGGTACCGCAAGGTTCTGTGCTGGGGCCCCAGCTGTTTACATTGTACATTAATGATTTAGACGAGGGGATTAAATGTAGTATCTCCAAATTTGCGGATGACACTAAGTTGGGTGGCAGTGTGAGCTGCGAGGAGGATGCTATGAGGCTGCAGAGTGACTTGGATAGGTTAGGTGAGTGGGCAAATGCCTGGCAGATGAAGTATAATGTGGATAAATGTGAGGTTATCCACTTTGGTGGTAAAAACAGAGAGACAGACTATTATCTGAATGGTGACAGATTAGGAAAAGGGAAGGTGCAACGAGACCTGGGTGTCATGGTACATCAGTCATTGAAGGTTGGCATGCAGGTACAGCAGGCGGTTAAGAAAGCAAATGGCATGTTGGCCTTCATAGCGAGGGGATTTGAGTACAGGGGCAGGGAGGTGTTGCTACAGTTGTACAGGGCCTTGGTGAAGCCACACCTGGAGTATTGTGTACAGTTTTGGTCTCCTAACTTGAGGAAGGACATTCTTGCTATTGAGGGAGTGCAGCGAAGATTCACCAGACTGATTCCCGGGATGGTGGGACTGACCTATCAAGAAAGACTGGATCAACTGGGCTTGTATTCACTGGAGTTCAGAAGAATGAGAGGGGACCTCATAGAAACGTTTAAAATCCTGACGGGTTTAGACAGGTTAGATGCAGGAAGAATGTTCCCAATGTTGGGGAAGTCCAGAACCAGGGGTCACAGTCGAAGGATAAGGGGTAAGCCATTTAGGACCGAGATGAGGAGAGACTTCTTCACCCAGAGAGTGGTGAACCTGTGGAATTCTCTGCCACAGAAAGTGGTTGGGGCCAATTCACTAAATATATTCAAAAGGGAGTTAGATGAAGTCCTTACTACTCGGGGGATCAAGGGGTTTGGCGAGAAAGCAGGAAGGGGGTACTGAAGTTTCATGTTCAGCCATGAACTCATTGAATGGCCTGCTCCTGCACCTTTTTCTATGTTTCTATGTTTCACTGTCGAGTCTGCAGTGTCTCTCTGCAAGGGGAAGAGAAAATTTGCTGTTTAGCCCTCTATAGTTGAGGTGGGAGGTGGACCAGTGATTTAAGATAACTTCAAAAATAAGGAAAAAGTTAAATATTTCCTCTTGGCTATGTGATTTTTCTGTGGCTGGGCAGAAACTTACTTGGGAATGCACAGTGCTGCTTCACTTACTTCCCGCCCCGCCCCTTTTCCGGTGGCACATCAGCAAACTCTAATATGCAAGCAAATGCAAATTAGGTTAAAATAAGGAGAATGCATCCTCTGCTGCTTTCCCTGATTGATTGCTGGAGCTGTCTGGGTCCCAGTGTTCACAGGTTGGTGAAGAAGAATTGTCAAAGGGCCTGTACTAATGGTCTGAAGATGGCTGTGCACAATCCTGAACAGCAGCACCAAGTATCTTAATCAAATTTACTCATCTTTTCAGGCAGTTTGGTGTCTGCATTCATCCTCCCACTGAACCAGGCCTGAGGCTTGCAGCAAAAAGTAATTCTCCCCCCCCCACATGCCTGCTGGGGGAGATGGGGAGACTAGCTTCCAGTTTGTAAATGACCCCGGCACTGGAAATACGGATGAAGTCAGAGATGGGCACCCATTGGAAGATCCAGACCCATAAGCTATCACATGAAATACCATTAAGTCCCCAGTTTAATACAGTATCCAAAAAATAGAACATTTAAATTGCAGCTCTTTACTTGATTTTGATGATCACTGCTGACTTCACTCACATTGTAGGGGTATAGGCTTTTAATTTACATACAACTAGGGGACATAGTTTAAGAATAAGGGGTCACCTATTTAGAACTGAGATGAGGAGGAATTTCTTCTCTGAGGGTCGTAAATCTGTGAAATTCTCTGCCCCAGAGAGTGTGGAGGCTGGGTCATTGAATATATTTAAGATGGAGATAGACAAATTTTTGAATGATAAGGGAGTGAAGGGTTATGCGGAACGGGCAGGGAAGTGGAGCTGAGCCCAAGATCAGATCAGCCATTGAATGGCGGAGCAGGCTAGAGGAGCCAAATGGCCTACTCCTGCTCCTATTTCTTATGTTCTTATGTCTGTAAGAACCATGTAAATGTAAAACTGCAGTGAATGTAAATTTAAAAAAAAAAGAAATGCACAAAATTTGAAATAAAATCACAATGTGGGAAATCGACTGAGGTGAAGAAAAAAGGCAGGTTCACATTTTGGGTGTAAGACCCTTCCTCAGAACATGGCGTCTTCTCACTTTATTGCAGTGAACGCAAATTATCATTGGAATGCATTCACTCATTTATTGCTAAATAAATGACACAGGCTCTTCGAACTGCCTTCAGACTCCGATTACATCAAGAAAATGCTCTGTCGTAGTCTTATCCTTGAGTATTTGTTTGATAAATGCAGCCCTGTATTTTTTTTTAAAATCTGCAATATGGGGTATGGTAGCATAGTGTTTGTTTTACTGGAGTAATGATCCGGAGACATGAGTTCAAATTCCCTCATGGCAGATGAGGAATTTAAATTCAGTTAATTAAATAAATCGAGAATTAAAAAGCTAGCATTAGTAATGGTGATCATGAAACTGCTGGATTGTTGTTAAAAACCCATCTGGTTCACTAATGTCCTTTGAGAAGGAAATGTGCCGTCCTTACCTGGTCTTACCTATCATCATCGTAGGCAGTCCCTTGAAATCAAGGAAGACTTGCTTCCACTCCAAAAATGAGTTCTTAGGTGACTGAACAGTTCAATACGGGAATTACAGTTTCTGTCACAGATGGGATAGACAGTTGTTGAAGAAAAGGGTGGTTGGGACTGGTTTGCCGCACACTCCTTCTGCTGCCTGCATGTTCTCGGCGATGAGACTCGAGGTGCTCAGCATCCTCCCAGATGCACTTCCTCCACCTAGGGCAGTCTTTGGCTAGGGACTCCCAGGTGTCGGTGGGGATGTTGCACTTTATCAAGGAGACTTTGATGGTGTCCTTGAAATGTTTCCTCTGCCCACCTTGGGCCCGCCTGCCGTGTAGGAGTTCCAAGTAGAGCGCTTGCTCTGGGAGTCTTGTGTCGGGCATGTGAACAGTGTGGTCCGCCCAGCGGAGCTGGTCAAGTGTGGTCAGTGCCTCAATGCTGGGGATGTTGGCCTCGTCAAGTACGCTAATGTTGGTGCATCTGTCCTCCCATGTAAAGGCCACTTACGGCCCAAACACCCAAGGCTCCACCTCGCTGCTGACCAAGAACGATGAGACACTCATCAAGAACACCGAGGCAGTTAGGACACGCTGGAAGGAGCACTTCGAAGATCTCCTTAACCGAGACTCTGCCTTTGACTCGAGTGTCCTCAACTCCATTTGCAGCATGCTACCCGCCACCATCTCAGCAAAACCCCAACCCTGCACGAGCTCCAGCCCCACAGCAATCTGGCTGACTCTTAACTGCCCTCTGTGGTTCAAGGAGGTGGCTCACTACCATCATCTTGAGGGCAATTAGGGATGTGCAATAAATGCCGGCTTTGCCAGTGATGGCCACATCCCATGAACAAATTTAAAAAAAAATTGGCTTGCCATTTGGGACGACTATTTTTCTTATATTTATCACCAAATACTGACTCCTAACAACCAGGAAGGAGGGGACCAAAGTGTTCATATTCTTCCTATGTTGAATCTGTGAGAAATCACAGTTCTAATTGGGAATCCAGCAATTCCATAAGAACAGCAAATTAAAAAAAAAACACAAATATCCTCCATTAGCACCAGCATATCAAGGTCAATATAGTGAACTTCACATGTTAATATTGAGCAGGGATTTTTCAGTTGTGGATGATTAAGTTCATTTGGAAGAAATATTTTCATACAATATGCAATTTTATTGGACTAACTTATGGGCATAATACCTTCTCCTGACCATTGGACAGCACACACACTCTTAATTAGCTTGAGATATGGGTGTTACAGCACAACAGAAGCGGGTGGGGAGAATTTGCAGGGCTGTGGGGAAAGGGCAGGGGAATGGAACTAATTGGATAGCACAGGCATGATAGGCCAAATGCCCTCTTTCTGTGCTGTATCATTCTATGGGCTCGAATTTGGTGAGCATTTCCGCCGGATGTTTCGGCGGTATTCTTCGTTTTCGGCAGAAAACCACCCGGCGGGAATTTCATTGAAGTGTTTTGCCGGTGGTTTCGAAATACCGCTAGGGAGTGGACCGCCGACATGCACCGCCGAAAAAACCCGTAGGTGAGGAGAAAAAAAAACGCCCAGAAGAAACTAGCTGGAGCTCGGCGGTAGGTATGAAACCCTGCAAAAAAAGCTAAGTTAAAGTTTTAAAAAAAAAAATTATTTAGCAGCGATTCAGTGGAAAATGTTTCACGGTTTAAAACATTTTTTGTTTCATTGAAAAATATTTGTTTGTGTTTCTCCCCCTCCCTAGACCCAACTTGCAGCTTCGGCCTAAATTTGATGAGGCTCGCGTTTTCCGCCGAGATTCCGCGTACAATGCCTATTTTTTTTTCTTTCCATTTTTTTGATTATTTTCACGTTGGCCTTAATTTAATAATCAGCGTTTTTTTGGGCGGTATACCGACGGTGGTTTTTGATCAATTTCCAGTCCTATATGTTTTATGGAAAAACATTTGTGGTGTACTTAATGTATATTGTGAGTGCTTGTAGTGCTCTTCAGTTACTTGGTCACTTTCATATTGATCTTCGGCTGCTCGCTGCCATTGGGCCAAACCTCCCTTGGCTGGAATAAAAACAGAGAATGCTGGAAATACTCAGGTCAGGCAAGATCTGTGGAGACAGAAACAGAATTACCATTTCAGGTCGATGATCTATAGTCAGACCTGGTAAAAGTTAGAGATATAACAGGCTTTTATGCAAGGGCACAGGCAGGAAAACAGGAAAGAGGAGGAAAGAACAAAAGAAAAGGCCTGTGACAGGGTGAAAGGCAGGAGAGATTAAGTGGCAGAAGGCATGATGGTACAAAGCAAAGGGAAATAGTAATGGGACAAGTAAAGGAACAAAAGATTGGTCCAGAAGAGGTGTAAATAGGAAAAGGAGTATCATCAACAGCTGCCTTCTGAGGTTATGATCAGAAATTGTTGAACACAATGTTGAGTCCGGAAGGCTGTAAAATGCCTAATAGAAAGACGAGTGCTGTTCCTCAAGCTTACGCTGATCTTTGTTGGAATAGTACAAGAGGCTGGATGGAGGTAAACATGTTGGATTTTATTAGATGATCAGCCAGGAAACCCTGTTTATTGCTTGCCACTGGTCTAACTCTTGTCACGATAAGCGGTGTTTCAGAATGCCTCTCCCAAATTCAACCTGTAATAAAAAGGTATCTTTAAAAAAAATTGTTTTATATTCTGTAGATGCTGTGACCCAATGTATTTTTGTATTGTAACATTCATGTTTTTTATTTATTTGAATTTAAATTCCTGTATCAGTTTCTTGTATACGTGCATTTATTTCATTCCTGCTAACAATTACTTTTAGCTCTAAAGTTCCTATTTTTTGCCAGCACATTCATCAAATCATGTATGACCAATAGCTTTCTTGTGTGGGGTTGGGGGGGGGGGGTGCGGGGAAAGCGGAGAGAGATGAAGAGGAAATAAATGGCATCTTTTTGAGTTAAGGTGGCTTCAGAATGTTGCAATGAAAGCTTAGAACCAAATGAACTCTCTGTGGCAGACTCTGTAATCTTTTATGTCAAGTGGGTCTTCAGTACTCCAGGGTACTGTTGATGGTTGACCAGCTGGGATGGCTCATAATGGAACCTGGGGGGGATAGATCTATCTCTGAGGGCAGAGATTTTTTCCTAATTAGCGCCAGAGAGCATAGTGAGCCCATGTTCTAATACAAAGGGTGACCTGGCTAGACAAACGGCAGTCGCATATCTTTGCTGATCAGTAGATAGTGTACAGTAGTTGTTTACTGCAGTTAATCATTTCTTTTGAATGTTTTATTACATTATAGCTTTCTATAATGTAAGATTTTCCAGAATGTGAAATATTTTAGAAACTATACCATTGGCACTTATTCTTAATTTTGAATTTTGTTGTAGAGTACTCCAGGTGAATTAGATCATGTGGGAAATAGTAATTAACTTAGTGACAATTGTCTGCTCTATCTGCCTGAAATACAGTTAGTTTGCTGCTCTCTTGATGGCTCAGCTGCAAAGGCAGTGAGTACTATGGAAGGAGTCATGTTAGATCCTCAATCTATGTTGTGTTATTTACCCTCTGTGAGCAAATAGTTCTGATCACATTTACCCACCTTGTTCCATATCCCTTCAAACCCCCCCTTTCCTTCATCCGCCTATCCAATTTATGGTGCGGTGGCAGGATTGGCATCAGTGCCCTTGGATTAGGGAGTTGAAAATTGGCCAGCGTTCTTGTTATCCAGCATCCCTTGTTGGGAGTGTATGTGTGTGGAAGATGTTGGGTGAGGGCAGGATGAAGCGCTGTTGTCTTCTGCTGTCAGATAGTGTGCTGACATGCATATGGAGAAAGGTGAAATGAGTGAGCTAGTTGATGGCATCCAATGCTTGTGGAACCTAACAAGAACTCGATGCCTGAGGAGGGAAAAGAGAAAGTAATGAGAAACAAGGAAAGACAAAGTATTGGAGTATGTTGTAACTTAAGTCACTCAAAAAAATGTTTGGGGGAGGGGTGGAATTTTTATGCGATCAGGATGTTTTCATTTTCTACAGACATTTTAACTTTTGCCTTTTGCTCTCCTGGTGTTGGTGACATGCTCGGGCAGTGTGGTCTGTTACAAAAGTGGTCATTCTTCATGTGTGACCCTGGACAGTGGCTGTTTGACCATGAGGTGCATCACAGCTGAGCCTGTACCTAATATCAAATATGCATTTATTTGCAGGGATCTCACTGAGTATTGTTGTTTCTTCTTTTGCTTGCCAATGTTAAAATTTAGTTATTGTGCTCCTATCGTGTTCAGGTAACTTCGCATAGATCTAGGGATCAAACCTAATATTCTTGGTCTGACAATATTTTATTTATCCAGTGAGCCACCAGGGAGCCTGTTTAGTTTATACTGGGCAAGAGTAATTGATTCATTGAATGTGAATCCTGTTTGCACATAATTGGTGAGTAATATCCAGCAAGGACCAGATTTGACCACATTTGAGAGTTAACCCTGATAAAATACTAGTAATAAATATAGGTAACGTGGTTCCATTTTACAGCATTACACCATTTCAAGTTACAGAAATACTTTAAGAGGATGTAGGGTTTTTCAGAAAAATACTCGAGCATTTATTGGAGGTTTCTATCATAGAAACATAGAAAATAGGTGCAGGGGTATGCCTTTCGAGCCTGCACCACCATTCAATAAGATCATGGCTGATCATTCACCTCAGTACCCCTTTCCTGCTTTCTCACCATACCCCTTGATCCCTTTAGCCGTAAGGGCCATATCTAACTCCCTCTTGAATATATCCAATGAACTGGCATCAACAACTCTCTGCGGTAGGGAATTCCACAAGTTAACAACTCTCTTGAGTGAAGAAGTTTCTCCTCATCTCAGTCCTAAATGGCTTACCCCTTATCCTTAGACTGTGTCCCCTGGTTCTGGACTTCCCCAACATCGGGAATATTCTTCCTGCATCTAACTTGCCCAGTCCTGTCAGAATTTTATATGTTTCTATGAGATTCCCTCATCCTTCTAAACTCCAGTGAATACAGGCCCAGTCGATCCAGTCTCTCCTCATATATGTCAGTCCTGCCATCCCGGGAATCAGTCTGGTGAACCTTCGCTGCTATTGAGACAAAAAATGATTGCCTGTGAACGACGCACGCCATTATTAATGGGAAAATTGTTGGCAAATTGGCCAGCAACCTGTGGTGGGGAAGAGATATCCTATGAATTGCGAATTGCCACAAGCTGCTTGTCAATTTGCACTGCTCCACCGTCAGCTTTGCGTAAACGGCATCACGCTCTTAACCTCTCAATGATTTTCATGAAGTTGCTGTTTTTGTACATTAATTGCCTATTAAATGGGCCACAAAGCTATGTCTAGTAACCAATAACGTAAATACCTCTAACAACACGATAATTGTTAATGACTGCCAATCAACCTCTCTTACCTCGAAAGTGAACAATTAAAAGTGTGTAGTCTTCGTCCTTCAGGTAGTGAATTGTTGGAGATTTTAAAAATATAACATTTTAGAATGTTTTTCTTTTCCTTTCTATCTTTTTTGCTCTCAATCCAATCTTACTTTCCCTTTCTTTATTTCTCTTTCTGTACCTGATTTTGACATTGAATTCACCCACCCAGCTGATTATTTCTCGATTCTTAAATCTCATTAAGGAGATGCACTGTCCTGATTCCAGTTTTATGTTGAGTGGGGGACATTATATGCTTTCAAATGGCATCATCATAGGCAGTTCCTCCATATCGAAGAAGACTTGCTTCCACTCAAAGTGAGTTCTTAGGTGACTGAACAGTCCAATATGGGAATTACAGTCTCTGTCACAGGTGGGACAGACAGTAGTTGAAGGAAAGGGTGGGTAGGGAGTCTGGTTTTCCACATGCTCCTTCCGCTGCCTGTGCTTGCTTTCTGCATGCTCTCATCGACGAGACTCGAGGTGCTCAGCGCCTTCCCGGATGCTCTTCCTCCACTTAGCGAGGTCTCTGACCAAGGACTCCCAGGTGTCGGTGGGGGTGTTGCATTTTATCAAGGAGGCTTTTATGGTGTCCTTGAAATGTTTCCTCTGCCCACCTGGGGCTCGCTTGCCGTGTAGGAGTTCAGAGTAGAGCGCTTGCTTTGGGAGTCTTGTGTCAGGCATGCGAACAATGTGGCCTGCCCAACGAAGCTGGTCGAGTGTGGTCAGTGCTTCGATGATTGGGATGTTGGCCTGATCGAGAACACTGACGTTGGTGCGTCTGTCCTCCCAGGGGATTTGCAGGATCTTGCGGAGACATCGTTAGTATTTCTCCAGCAATTTGAGGTGTCTATTGTATACGGTCGTCACTACAATACGTGGACGACGCTTGCGTCGGCGCACATTCAGAGACTGAACTCCAACTCATAGTCAACATCTTCACTGAGGCGTACAAAGCATGGGCCTTACACTAAACATCCGTAAGACAAAGGTCCTCCACAAACCTGGCCCCGCCACTCAGCACTGTCTCGGTCATCAAGATCCACGGCTCGGCCCTGGAAAACGTGGACCACTTTCCATAGCTTGGGAGCCTAATATATCAGCAAGGGCTGACATCGACGAAGAGGTTCAACACCGCTCCCAGTGTGCCAGCGCAGCCTTCAACCGCCTGAGGAAGAGAGTTTTCGAAGATTGGCCCTCAAATCTGGCACCAAGCTCATGGTCTACAGGGCTGCAGTGATACACGCCCTCCTGTATGGCTCAGAGACGTGGATCGTATACAGTAGACACCTCAAATCACTGGAGAAATACCACCAACGATGTCTTCGCAAGATCCTGCAAATGGCATCAGCGAGTATTTGGTTTGACTCAGTGGAAATCAGTATGCTGGAAGCAGGATTTTAAATAATGAATAGCATTTTTATATTGCAGAATCACTTCAAAAAGCAGTTCAGGACTAATGCCTCAGAGCTGCAGTGATGTGGAATCTACTTTCCTTGTATCGTAGGGTGATGCAACAGAAAAATACATAAACAATTATTTTTAAGTTGCTGTTTGTAGGAGCTTGCTTGGGTGCAAATTGGCTACTGCGTTTCCTACATTACAACAGTGACTACACTGCAGAAAGTACTTCATTGGCTGTAAAGCGCTTTGAGACGTCCGGTGGCGCAATATAAATGCAAGTCTTCTTGAGTTGCAATTTTGAGGGAATATTCTATTAAAATAATCCCCGATCCTCATAAATTACCATTTAAAACTTCATAATATCTATTCTTCCACCTTTGCACCAATGGCTTTGTGTTCTATTGAACATTATCTCCCCCGCACCCCCCCCCCCCCCGCCCTACAACTGGAGGATCACTGGCAATTTATCGGCTCAATTTATAAATATCAGAATACTAGAAATTCAGTTCCTTTTTGAAGGAGCTAATCAATCCAGCCTCAGCTGTTTTTGTTGAGTCTGTTCTATCTATCCATCACTGAGTAAAACGTTTCTTTTAATCTGTGATCTCACTTCAAGGTTTTAATTTCAAACCCGTGACATCTAGTTTTGTGCTCACAGCTTAAGTCAAAGAATTTGTTTACATTATCCAGTGTTCTCAGCATTTTGAAGACCTAAATCGTTTTTCTGTTCAGTCTTTGTTATGTGGACATTGAAGACACATTTTCAAAAAGCACATTCTAAGTACTTTTATAAAAAAAAACACAATTATTATTCTGTTTACTCCCATTACTCCTTTCCTCACCAGAGTGGTGTTTTGTTCTGGTATTTGATTCCTTGGGACAGCAGTAGTCATTTAACCAAATAGATGTTGCATCTGTTATCATCACAGTTGTTCAACTGAACTATACACACATATTTCATACTTTTATTTTCCTGGACAATCATCTGCTCCTACCCGAGCCCAAAGCTAATAACTTCATCTTCGAGTACAATTCTGTGAACACTGGTCATCTTCAGTAGCTGAAGTACTCAGTTGTGAGTCTTGACAGAGTGCTGGCAGACTTTTAAACATTTCAGCTGAGTCTTGATTGTACCCTCATCTTACACACATGCACCACACCCAGCAAGAGTCACTGGATAGTGAACAAGGAGCGGGAATACTGGCCAAATTTCTTCTCTAACTCAGGCACATGAAGACTCTACCCCTCTCCTAGTTGAGAGCAGCTAACTGAGTATAGGCCTGGGATCGAACTTTGGACATTCCAGCTTGCGTTGCTTAGTCACGTTCTAAATATCTCCAAATCTTGGGGGAACTGCACAGCACACTAAGGAGTGGTGAGTTAAAGGGTTAATTCCCTTGCATTATTAGAATCATAGAATGGTTACAACACGGAAGAAGGCCATTCGGCCCATCGCGCCCGTGCCGGCTCTCTGCAAGAGCACTTCAGCTAGTCAAAAACGCCCGCCCTTTCCCTGTAACCTGCAATTTTTTTTTCAGTTACTTATCCAATTCCCTTTTGAAAGCAATGATTGAGTCTGCCTCCACCACACTTTCAGGCAGTGCATTCCAGATCCTAATCACGCGCTGTGTAAAGAAGAAGATCTTTCTTATGTCGTCTTCGGTTCTTTTGCCAATCACCTTAAATCTGTGTCCTCTGTTTCTCGACCCTTCTGCCAATGGGAACAGTTACTCTCTATCGACTCTGTCCAGACCCCTCATGATTTTGAACATCTCTATCAAATCTCCTCTCAATCTTCTCTGCTTTAAGGAGAACAGCCCCAGTTTCTCCAATCTATCCACATAACTTAAGTCCTTCAGCCTGGAATCATTCTTGCAAATCTTTTCTGCACCCTCTCTAAGGCCTTCACATCCTTCCTAAAATGCGGTGCCCAGAATTGGACACACTACTCCAGTTGAGGCCGAACCAGTGTTTTATACATCACAATTTCCATACTTTTGTACTCTCTACCTCTATTCATGAAGCCCAGGATCTCCTAAGCTTTTTAACCTGCCCTGCCACGCCACATTCAACGATTTGTGCACATATACCCCTAGGTCTCTCTGTTCATGCCCCCACTTTAGGATTGTACACTTTAATTTATATTTCTTCTCCTCATTCTTTCTTCTAAAATGAATCAATTCACGCTTTTCTGCTTTAAATTTCATCTGCCACGTGTCCGCCCATTCCATATTGTTTCCATCTCAGCCATTGTGCAGGGATAAGTCAAGTGAAGGTCCGATACTCCCCTGTGAGGAAAGAAACCAAGGGACAGTGTCCCAGGCCTCCCATATGTTTGTCCCAAAGGCCATCTCAACAGCATCTGACTCTTGATCAGTCAGTGTGTTGCCTGGAGAATTGTACGCAGGGCGCTATGAAGAGTAGAGAGCAATTTAATACAAAATATTTAATACATTTGGACGGCACAAGTATTTTCAGTTTTCCTACTATGTATTGTGTGAGAACAGTGGAATGTGTACATTCTGTGCATGTGTAAATCTTACACCTCCAGTATGTAACCGTAGAAAAATGTACCAATGTAAAATTTTAGAATTGGAGTTCAAATTCAAAAAACATACTTGCATGCTTTTTCTTCTGTAATTTTATTTTATAGCAAAACACACATGTGGATGTAGTTCGCTTTCCTTGTGTGGTTTACATAAATGAAGTTCGTGTCATTCCTCCTGGAGTCAAAGCTCACAATAGCTTGCCCGACAGCAGAGCATATGGGTAAGTGAGGGGTGTGGAGATATCTATGCTTTCTTTGAAGCAATTTAAGTCTTTTAATGTTAATGACCGGATATGTTTGCATCTAAACTAAGGTGCTGGCATGTAATAATCTTTGATCAAATTGCTGTTTGACTAACACAAAGGGAAAAGTTTACTTCTGAATTATTCAATGATATATATGCACACAGAGAAAAAAGTACGACTTCAGGTTTACGGTGTAAACTCCCTGGATTAGAATGTAGTGTTTTGCCTGACAAGTGTACTTGTTTAACTTTCCTCAGGGAGACTTCGCCGCATGCATTTCAGCTAGACCTGTTTTTCAACAATGTCAGCAAACCAAGTGCACCTGTTTTTGACCGATTAGGAAGGTAAGGCTTGTCAAAACTTGAGCCCTGACTGAAGTGCTACAGCACTGTGAAAGATTGTTTCTACCTTACATTATGAACTTGGACTGAATAAAACACCGATTGCGTTGAGTATTTTCTTTCCTCATAATTTGTCTAAGCTTCAAACTGTGCCCCACCTAACCTGTTAGAACCATTACCTGAACCGAGATTTATATTTATTTGTGGATAAGCGATTTTAAGGAAGTGTATTTTTTCTCTCCCTTTTCACAACTGCATAAGTGCATTCCACCCAGCTTAGGAGTATAGGTAGATTGCAGTTTATGGTGTGGTTTGTAAGTTTGTGCTATAACAGGGAAGAGAGACATTTCCATAGATCTGTGATCAGATGAGCTTTTATTGGTAGTCAAGCTGAAGCTAAAGAAGACAAAGAATAAAATTTGCATCTATCCAAGGATTTCAGGATATTTTGCTCTTTTAACTGGATGGTAGAAAATAAATATTACTGTATGTGTGGTCTTTTTACTTCAAGGAATTTGTGTGCCCAATTATAGAATAACATCACAGCCAAATCTTCCTTCAGCCATCTTTCTCCCTCAAAAAAAACAAATACTTTGTCAGACTTCTTGTAAAATTTCAATAACGGAATACTGTAAACCCCATTACATGAATTATGTGATCCATAAATAGACCACTTACAAACATATCTCCCCACTAATCCTTCTCTTAGGATTCCCAATGACTTAAATAAATTGAATGGCCTGTTGAAATGAATTAAACAAAAGAGAACAGCTTAATTTTAGAACACAGTTTATTGTAACAATGGTCTTGTCTTGCTTTTATCCCTGCCTGTTGCATTTCAGTCAGCTGTGACATTCCACTAGTGTGCAGTTAAGTATGTCCAGCCTCCCTGACTCAATCCATCACCTAGCATTCCTGATTTTCACCTTCCTTTTGTGGTGATGGGCTTGGCCTCCCTATGGAGTCTTCTCATTGCCTTTCAGTAGAGATAAGTAGCATTGCAATGTGTGGCAGCTTGAGAGGAGGAAGAAAGTGAACCTGTATATGTTGCTATGGCACCATTCAAACAGCCTATTTAAATTTTCACTTTGCCCAAGTAGCCATTTATCACTTGTGAACAGTGACTGTCACAGAGCTATTCAGTTGTAGTGCCCTTACTGCTGCCTAGCTGAGATATGGTAACTTATTACAGACTGGCAAGTGAATCTGTGCCTTCCTGATCCCTACGGCTCAGTGTACATGGCACATTTGCTTTCTCAAGTCTGAGGAAAATAACATTCTCTGGATTTTTACAGTAAAATCTCATTTCTTTTGTGTGGTAAAGAGAGGAACAATAAACTTTGTGGAAACAATGTATAAACTCTCAAATTGAAAATAGACAATCAAAATATGGAACTATTTTGGTGAACTGATGGTATATTAGAGAAGTCTCATCCAATGGGAATTGTCTCGTTGACGCATCTTGGATAAATAATTTAGTAAAGCAGTGTTTTAAAGAAATTAATCTGTTTGATGTTACTTGTTTTTCCTCAGCCTTGATTATGATGAAAATGCATCTATTATTTTTAGACCAAACAGTAAGGTAAGAGTTTTTGCATTGCAGATTGTGTTTCGTGGTGCAAGCACTTTTTGCAACTAGCATGTTGTTTGTCTTGTCTATCTTCCCTTTATTTTGTAATGTATTTTTCTTCTGCTTTAGATTCCCTGCACTATCAGTGAATGGTCAAGGCAGGTGATCTGCCTTGGCTGCTGAATTGGCTGCCTGATCTCTGCATGATTTGTTCTGCAATTTTTTTTCCAGATAATTCTGATATCTTTCAGATAATGCGGGAGATATATTCTTACAGTACCAGTCAAATTTCCCCCTTCAGTACATCAATTTTAATTAAAAAACTATTAATAATTATATTGCTTGCTGTTGTACCTGTATATCATCAAAACTTGATGTTAATGTTTGTTAATTGTTCCAAAATGTTGTCTTTTTTTACTGTGTACTGTGGATAACAAAATATATTATTTTTAAAGAGAGAAAATAAATCATGGTAAGAAAATAACTTTAAAGCAGTCATCAAAGTTTGTGATGTAGTTGAAGCCCCAATATTGTGTTCCAAACATGTTTATAACAGAAGGTGGACTTCAACTTTGCTCAGGCACTGATTTTGGGCAATGCTAAAGTTGAACTTCTCATTTCAGTTTGATTTTCAACATTATTTCCTTAATTAATTGCCACAGGTCAATACGGATGGAATTGTCTTGAGAGGTTGGTACAACTGTCTGACCTTGGCAATTTACGGGACTGTAGATCGAGTGATAAGTCATGACCGAGATTCCCCACCTCCACCTCCACCTCCCCCTCCTCCACCGCAGCAGCAGCAGCAGCAACAACAACAACAACAGCAACAGCTTCAGCAGCAGCATCAGCTGCAGCAACAGCAACCAACTCTTAAAAGGAACACAAAACATGGTAAGAGATGATATTGAAGAGCAGAAGGATATGGCATTGTGCAGCTTTAACATTGACATTAACAGTTCTGTTGATGGATAAGTGGATAGATGCACAGTGTGGTGTGGTGCTGAGGCATTTAAATGCGTAGCTCACAGTTCATGGTGAGTTAACTGATCTAAGCTGTAGTGGCAGTAAGAAGGAATGCTATAGGTGGTTTCACTGGGCTCAAAATTGGCCCACACCTTTTTCGGTACACTCAACGGAGATGTGCCGCTTTTCTGCGTTGAAAAGTGCTCCGAAAAAATCGCTCCCCACTTTGGCCCCTGTCCGGCCTCTCCTGGGTCTTCGCGCAGCATGGCCAGTCAGGTCGGGGGCGGATCCAGCGTCCTGCGCTGAAAACAATGCCGGGATGTCTGCACATGCACGTTGGAGTGTGCGCACATACGCAGTAGCTCCTTGCCCCCAGCCTCTCAGTGTGCGTGCTGCAGTGTGGGACCCGATCATCATCATCATCATCACCATCATACCACCGGCTGCTGGTGCGTCCCTCCCCTATCCCAGGCCGAGTGGCCTACCGCACAGGCTGGCCCGTTGCCTTCCCAGGCTGAAGATGAAGGTAGGGTAGGACTTAATTCTTTTTTATTTGAATATTTTGAAAAAATTATGTAAATATGTTTTGTCTCTTGTGAATAGTGGTGACCATTTGTCAAGCCTATTTACCTGGTGCTATTGTGAAAGAAGAACATAAGTGACGGAGGAACACTGAGAATATCTTATTTATTGAAGTAGACTTTATTTAGATAATATTGGACTCAATTTTGGCCCATTATAATCATTGCAAACAAATAGTTGTTTAAATTAGTTGTGAGATTAGAGCAATTTAATTCAACTATCTTTTACTTCTTTTATTTTTGTAGTTTAAGCTTCCATGAATGCTTCTGTTGTATAGTAAATTAACTTTGCGAAGTTTGTCATATGATGTCCTGTATAGCTGTTTGATCCTATTCACATTCTTCAGTCAAGTCATTAAGTTCTGCTGGCCTCCGATGTACCTACCTGCGCTGACTTCTTAACTCTCTGCAAGGGTTTTCACAAGTGGCCATATATGCTGGCCTAAGTAGATTTGGAGTAACTATTGGCTGGCCAAAGTGGCCTAAACGGCCAAAACTGGCGTAGGTGGCTGTTAATGTCCCCTTTTGAGAAAAACTAAACGAAAACAAATCGTAACTGACTCACTTACACTCGCACAAATTGATTGTGAAAAATGGGGATTTTTGAGATACTCCAGAAAAATCAAGTTGCTCCCAAAAAAACGGAGCAACTCTTGACCAATTTTGAGCCCAGTGTCTCTTAGCTATAAAGGGAGGAAGTAGCCAGGGTTTATATTCCTGGTTTTCCGCCAACCATTATTGAAGGTATGTACGTGCGGCTGTGTAGCACAGGACCCAACAAAATGCTTTAACCCCAACCTTAGAAGACTCCTTCCCCCGCCCCCCCCCCCCCCCCCATTTTTACACCATTCTGACATTTCTATTTATTAAATCAGCAATACTTATGGTCTCTTTGAGAAAGACTGCTAATTAGTGCCAAATTGAACACTATTGTGGATCTCACAGACTAGGAACTTGCTTGAAGCTACCAAACTTCATTTCACATTACACCTTTATAGAGAGAGGCTTAATTGCATTAATGTGGTCTGGTTTCAAATCCCAGAACTGAAATAACTGTGTTGTAACCCACTGCACCAGCCCCCAAAAATGAAGGAAATATTTATTTCTGTACCCCAAAGTGGCATATGTGAAAATCAGACCCTCCATTTTAAAGGTATACCCTGTTAAACTGGATTGCATGAATAAGCCTTTCAACGTTGCAGTATTAATGCAGATGTGTTCGGGTGACATCAGGTGGAGATCTCATAGGGCTGTGCTTACATCCAATATAAAGTTTTGAGGAAGAAGATTTGTATCTCTTTCAATTTTATGCTATTTTAGTTGATAAATCTTTATATGAACCAGAACACTTGAACAAATATAAGACGATATTAGATACTCGTTTATCCTTTCCAGTAGAGGGACGAGGAAGGCAAGATCTTTATCATTCTTCTGGGTCTGTGTTTAGACATTACCTCTTATTGTAGTGGTCTGAATGTACCAGAATGATTCTGGCTGGAAAGAGCCAAACTAGGGTATATTATAAGACAAAAGATATTGCAACTTGTTCATAAAGAGGTACATTGATTGGAGAAAGCTTGTCCCTGTGATTTGTTAGTTGAAAGGAATGGATGTGATACGTGGAATTGAGTTTCACTCAAAGGGAAATGATTACTACTTGTTCAATGAGTAGTATCCTATATGGCACATTTTAAACCGTATAAAGGTTTAAAAGACTTGTAAAGGATTGGGAGAGACGGATAGCACTAAAGCAAGAAATAGTAAGGTATTAGGTGGGGTCAGGCTAAGAGAGAACACAGGATGGTCTAGGATAGGTTTACAGTATATATGTGAACGCACAAAGCATAGTAAACAAGGTTGGTGAGCTGCAAGCGCAAATAGCCACATGGGAATATGATGTTGTGGCAATAACAGAGACCTGGCTTAAAAAAGGGCAGGATTGAGAATTAAATATTCCTGGATAATAGAGTATATAGGAAAGATAGAGAAGGAAAGATGGGAGTTGGTGTGGCAGAACATAAGAATTACGAGCATGCGTAGGCCATCCGGCCCCTTGAGCCTGCTCCTTCATTCAATGAGATCATGGCTGATCTTCTACCTCAACTCCACTTTCCTGCACAGTCCCCATATCCCTTGATACCTTTTAATATTCAAAAATCTTATCGATCTCTGTCTTGAATAAACTCTAAAGACTGAGCTTCCACAGCACTCTGGGGTAGAGAATTCCAAAGATTCACCACCCTCTTAGTAAAGAAGTTTCTCCTCATCTCAGTCCTAAATGGCCGACCCCTTATTCTGAGACTGTGACCCTTGGTTCTGGACTCTCAGCCAGAGGAATCATCTTCCCTGTTAAGCCATGTAAGAATTTTGTATGTTTCAATGAGATCACCTCTCATTCTTCTAAATTCTAGAGAATATAGGCCTAGTCTACCCAATCTCTCCTCATAGGACAATCCTCCCCATCCCAGGAATCAGTCTGGTGAACATTTATTTCACCCCCTCTTATGGCAGTATTGATTAAGGAGAATGTTATAGGGCTGGAGAGAGAGGATGCCCTGGAGGGGTCAAGGACAGAATCTATTTGGTTAGAGTTAAGAAATAATAGAGGTGACAATATACTAGGTATATTCTTTACGCCACCAACGAGTGGGAAAATTATGGAGGAGCAAATTTGCAGAGAAATTAGAGAGCGGTGCAAGAACTAGAGTAGTGATGGGGGACTTCAACTACCCTAATATAGACTGGGGTAATTATAATGTAAAGGACAGAGAGGGGGAAGAATTTCTGAAGTGTATACAGGAGAACTTTCTTGATCAGTATGTTTCCAGCCCAATGCGGAAGGAGGCATTGCTGGATCTGGTTCTGGGGAATGAGATAGGTCAAGTAGAGCAATTGCCATTAGGTGACCATTTTGGGAACAGTGAAAGGTTTAGATTAGCAATGGATAAGGACAGGGAGCAATCTAGAATAAAAAATACATAATTAGAGGAAGGCAAATTTCAGTGGGATGAAAACGGATCTGGCCTGGGTAAATTGGAATCAAAGATTGGCAGACAAAACTGTAGTGGAACAATAAGCTGCCTTTAAGAGGAAATAGTTTGGGTACAGTCGAGGTACTTTCACACTAAGGGGAAAGGTAGAGCAACTAAAGTCAGAGCTCCCTGGATGACGATAGAGAGCAAGTTGAAGCAGAAAAAGAGCCCGTATTACAGATGTAAGGTCGAGAATACATCTGAGAATCAGGCTGAATATAGAAAGTTCAGAGGAGAAGTGAAAAAGAAAATAAGAGGGGCAAAGAGAGGGTATGAGCATAGAATGGCAGCTAATATAAAAGGTAATCCAAAAGTCTTCCATAGGCAGAGTAAATGGGTATTAAGAGGAGGGGTGGGGCCAATTAGGGACCAAAAGATTACTCTCAGATTTTTGAAAGATAAGGGAGTCGAGAGTTATGGGGAGAGGGCGGGGAAGTGGACTTGAAGCCAAGATCAGATCAGCCATGCGTGATCTTATTGAATGACGGAGCAGGCTTGAGAGGACAGATGGCGTCGTATTCCTATTTTTTATGTTCTTGTGTTTAATAGAAATTTGAGGCCTTTGACTGTTTCATTAGGATCCTGAATTTTCTTAAGTGTTTAAAAATTTCAGTTTTGTTCAAAAATGTGTTTTTCTAAAAACATATTTGTACTTTTAGAATGGGATAAAGAGGATCAATACAATGAAAACCCTCCAAGACCACAGCCAAGGGGACCTCGAACGCCTCCAGGTCCTCCTCCACCTGATGATGATGAAGAGGAAACACTGCCTCAGACTGGTAAATTAAGATTTTTACCACATACACTTTATACTTCAGTACTTGTCTTAACAGTTGAAATCCTATTCTAGGACATGTTGGTGTAGTATGTTGGTAATTTCCATGGTTCCCATGAGTCCCAATCATGAAGCTGTAATGAACCTGATTTTGAAGTTCAGAGCTTTTTGTAACTAATATGAATAAAGGTTTGAAACTTATCCACCATTACAGATGTTACACTTAGTAAAATGGCTGATGGTGAATTTTAATTTCTTATTGCATAATTCAGTACCTGTTGTGAAACTCGGTTGTACAAACCAAGGTGTTCTCGTTATTGATTGCTGGTTTGCACTGCTAGCCAGTGTTGGGGTGGGGGTGATGGGAAAGTTACAACAAAATATCAGGTGGCATTCCTGCTCCTGACTGCTATATAGTATTTGTCACCATACTAGAAATATGTTTTGTATGTGGCATGTTACCAGCAGAATAAGAAATCTAAGAACAAATGGGATTGAGTTGCCTGGTCTTAGAGAGCTGGATTACTGGGGCTTGGGGCAGCAGTTTGGACGCTCCTGATCTGTTCTGAGAGATGTCAAACATTGTTACAGTCTTAAGAAACTTTCAAACTTCTAAAAATGAACTTTCTTTCCTTTGCTTTTGACAAAAAAAACTAATTGCTCCCCACTACCTGCTCCAAATTTTCTGTGGCGTAGGCGTTGAATGTAAAATAACTAGCTTGTGTTCCATTCATCACTTTAAACATGATCCTGTTTAAAATGGTAATGGTGCAAAAATCCTTCCATTTGTGCTGGGAGAGTTTCTTGTAATTGAACAAGTGAAACAGCAGTAGACTGAGACTGCAAGGATGGGCATCTTCTTTGATCAGAAGTTGGTGAGGATCTTGTGATGTGCTGTGAATTGGTTTTTTGTTCACTAGCTCTGTCTTGGAAATCTCGTTTTGAGTGCCATGTTTGTTAAATGCACAGCCCATTGAAATCCATATGTTTAGCTAGCAAAACTTATATACCTTAAGTGGGCTTCAGTGGACAATGTTCATATGTATCTGTAGCAATAGCTAAAGAAATAGTTACAGCAGAGTCTCTGTGGTACCATGAAAATAATTTGAACTTAATTCTAGAAACGTATGCAACAGTCATTTTAGTATTGGTGATACAGTTTTGAAATTAAGACTAAGGTTTAAGATACCATTCTAATGGCTAATTCCAATGGTTTATTATTTCAGTGGGTGTGGATAAAGTGGATGAAAGTGAACGCAGAGAGGATTATTTTGAACCCATTTCTCCAGATCGTTCTTCCAATCATCAGGAGGCACAGTTTTCTGATGGTGAGGAAGAGGAAGAGCCTCCAGAGGAGGAAGAGGAAGATGAGGAGGAAGATGCAGAAATTGAAGAGGAAGATGAAGATGGGTGCACTGTGGAAAGCATTGAAGAAGAGGATGATGACGTAGAGGAGGAGGCAGGGGAAGAAGTTGACGGTATGTGCAGTCTTGTTTGTAGAAATTACAAAACTGTACAATTGAAAGTTTGGTCAGTCTGGGAATTAGAAAATGTGACCAAATAAATCACTAATACATATATTAAGTGTAATTGTTCTAAAATTCAATAGAAGCAGACTATATAACTAAATTGCAGAATATGAGTTGTACAATGCAAGACTTTTTAAAGTGCAAAAGAAAAATCTAGGTACAACATTGAGAACTAAATAGATGTCTAAAAATGTTAAGACAAATTTAAAAGCATTGTATCTGAATGCACGAAGCATCTGTAATAAGGTAGATGAATTAACAGCACAAATAGATGTAAAAGGATACGATATAGTTGCAATTACGGAGACATGGTTGCAGGGTGACCAGGGTTGGGAACTGAATATCCAAGGATAATTGATATTTAGGAAGGGCAGGCAAAAAGGAAGAGGGTGTGGTGTGGCATTGTTAGTAAAGGATGAAATCAGAGCAATAGTGAGAAAGGATATTGGCTCAGAAAATCAAGATGCAGAATCAGTCTGGGTGGAGCTAAGGAGCACCAAGGGGCAGAAAACATTGGTGGGAGTTGTCTATAGGCCTCCCAACAGTAGTGGTAGTGTAGGGGACGGCATCAAACATATAGCAAGGATACTACAGTAATTGTAAGTGACTTTAATCTACATATTGACTGGCCAAACTAAATTAGTAATAATACTGTGGCAGATGAATTCCTGGAGTGTGTACGAGATGTTTTTTTAGACCAGTCTGTTGAGGAGCCTACTTGGGAACAGGCTATCCTACATTAGATATTGTGTAATGACAAGTGGTTAATTAACAGTCTTGTTGTGCAGGTCCTTTAGGGAAGAGTGACCATAACATGGTTGTATTCTTTATTAAGATGAAAAGTGAAGTCGTCCAATCCAAAACTAGGGTCCTAAATCTAAACAAAGGAAACTACGAAGGTATGAGGAATGAATTGGCTATGATCGATTGGGAAGATTCATTAAAAGGCATGACAGTGGATAGGCAATGGCTAATATTTAAGGAATGAATGCTTGAATTGCAACAGCTATACATTCCTTTCTGGCGTAAAAACACAAAAGGAAAAGTGGCCCAACCATGGCTAACAAAAGAAATTAAGGATAGTATTAGATCCAAAGAGAAGTTATACAAAGTTGCCAGAAAAAGTAGCAAGCCTGAGGATTGGGAGCAGTTTAGAATTCAGCAAAAAAGGACCAAGAGCTTGATTTAAGAGGGGAAAAATAGAGTATGAGTAAACTTGCAAGGAACATAAAAACCGGCTGCAAAAGTTTCTACAAGTACGTAAAAAGAAAAAGATTAGTGAAGACAAATGTAGGTCCTTTACAGACAGAAACGGGAGAATTTGTAATGGGGAACAAGGAAATGGCAGAACAATTAACTAAATACTTCGGTTCTGTCTTCAATGAAGAGGACACAAATAACGTCCCAGAAATGCTAGGGAACCAAGAGTCTAGTGAACAAGAGGAATGAAAGGAAATGATTATTAGTAAGACACTAATGGGACCGCATTGGTTGTTGTTTTCCAAAATTCTATAGATTATGGAACAGTTCCTGCAGATTGGAGAGTGGCAAATGTAACCTCACTATTTAAAAAAGGAGGGAGAGAGAAAACAGGGAACTACAGACTGGTTAGCCTAACATCAGTAGTAGGGAAAATGCTAGAGTTTTTTTATAAAGGATGCGATAACGGCACACTTGGATAATATCAACAGGATTAAAGAAAGTCAACATGGATTTATGAAAGGAAAATCATGTTTGACAAACCTACTGGAGTTTTTTGAGGATGTAACTGATAGAATAGATAAGGGAGAAACAATGGATGTAGTGTATTTGGATTTTCAGAAGGCCTTTGATAAGTCCCACATAAGAGGTTAGTGTGCAGAATTAAAGCACGTAGGATTGGGAGTAATGTATTGACATGGATTGAAAATTGGTTAACTGACAGGAAACAGAGCGTAGGAATAAACGGATCTTTTTCAGGGTGGCGGGTAATGACTAGTGGGGTACCACAGGGATCAGTGCTTGGGCTCCAGCTATTCACAATATATATATAAATGATTTGGATGAGGGAACCAAATGTAATATTTCCAAGTTTGCTGACGACACAAAACTAGGTGGGATTGTGAGTTGTGAGGAGGATGCAAAGACGCTGCAAGGTGATTTAGATAGGTTGAGTGAGTGGACAAACAAGTGGCAGATGCAGTATAACGTGAATAAATGTGAAGTTATCCACTTTGGTAGGAAAAACATAAGGATAAAGTATTATTTTATATGGTGATGGTTTGGGAAGTGTCGATGTACAGATGGACCTGGGTGACATTGTACACCAGTCATTGAAAGCAAACATCGAAACATAGACATAGAAACTTTGGGCCCAAGTTTCCACATGATTTGCGCCTGATTTTTAGGAGCAACTGGTGGAGAACGGACTATCTTAGAAATCGCAATTCTCCATATTTATTTTTCTGCAGTTCTAGTCAGGTAGAACAGTTCTACTTTGGAACAGAATTTTTTCTTCAAAAGGGGGCGGGTCCGGCCACTGACGCCTGATTTGAAAGTTTCCACAGTGAAAACGTACTCCAAACTAAAGTAGAATGGAGCAAGTGAAGATTTTTGTAAAACTGAAAAAACCTGTTCTACACATTAAAAAATCAGGCGCAGGTTACAAATTAGGCGTCCAGAACGAGGTGGGGGGGGGGGGGGGGGAAGGGAAGTCATTAAATTCTATAATAAATCCTTATTGATACTTATACAAATATTATACAAATAAATCCAACCTGAATAAAGATTTATAAGCAAAGAAAAGATTAAATAAACCATCTTCCTACCTGTGTGAAAGTGCTTCAGGCAGGCCTTTCGGGACCGAAGGCTGAACGGGCCGGCCGGAGACCTCGGGCAGGGCCCGTCCCCAGCACCAGATGTACAGGTAGGTGGCGTTGGGTTGGGTTGGGTCGGGTCGGGTCGGGGAGGTTCGGTTCGGGTCGGGGGGGGGGGGGGGGAGAGAAAGAGAGAGGGAGGGGCAGAGAAAGAGCAGGAGGGGGGGAGAGAGAGAGAGGGGGAGGGAGGGAGAGAGAGGGAGGGAGGGAGAGAGAGGGAGGGAGGGAGAGAGAGAGAGGGAGGGAGAGAGAGGGAGGGAGAGAGAGGGGGGGGAGAGAGGGAGGGGGGGGAGAGAGGGAGGGGGGGGAGAGAGGGAGGGGGGGAGGAGAGAGGGAGGAGGGGGGGGAGAGAGGGAGGGGGGGGAGAGAGGGAGGGGGGGGAGAGAGGGAGGAGGGGGGGGAAGAGAGGGAGGGAGGGGGGGAGAGAGAGAGAGGGAGGGAGGGGGGAGGGGGGGAGAGAGAGAGAGGGAGGGAGGGGGGAGGGGGGGAGAGAGAGAGGGAGGGAGGGGGAGAGAGGGAGGGAGGGGGGGAGAGGGAGGGAGGGGGAGAGAGGGAGGGAGGGGGGGAGAGGGAGGGAGGGGGAGAGAGAGAGAGAGGGAGGGAGGGGGGAGAGAGAGGGAGGGGGAGAGAGAGGGAGGGGGGGGAGAGAGGGAGGGGGGGAGAGGGAGGGAGGGGGGGAGAGAGGGGTCAGGTCGGATCGGGGGGCGGGAGCGCGGGTCGGGTTGGGTCCAGTCGGGGGGGCGGGTCGGGTCGGATCGGGGGGCGGGAGCGCGGGTCGGGTTGGGTCCAGTCGGGGGGGCGGGGAGCGGGAACAGGAGTGCGGGCTGGGTCCAGTCGTGGGGGGGGGGAGCGGGAACAGGAGCGCGGGTCGGGTCCAGGCGGGGAGCGGGAACAGGAGCGCGGGTCGGGTCGGGTCCAGTCGGGGGGGTGGGGAGCGGGAACAGGAGCGCGGGTCGGGTCCAGGTGGGGAGCGGGAACAGGAGCGCGGGTCGGGTCCAGTCGGGGAGGCGGAGAGCGGGAATAGGAGCGGGGGGGGGAGCGGGTGTCGGGTCTGGTCCGGAGGCAGGGGCGGGGAGCGGGTGTCGGGTCTGGTCCGGAGGCAGGGGCGGGGAGCGGGTGTCGGGTCTGGTCCGGGGGGGGGAGCGGTTCTCGGGTCTGGTCCGGAGGCGGGGGGGGGGGAGCGGGTGTCTGGTCTGGTCCGGAGGCAGGGCGGGGAGCGGGTGTCGGGTCTGGTCCGGAGGCAGGGGGGAGCGGGTGTCGGGTCTGATCGCGGGGTGAGGAAGCAGGAGCTGGCCGTGGGAGGAGCCTTATTCACGCAGCCCCAGTGAGGCCATTTGTGCAGAGGTCCCGGCACTGTTTTCAGCGCAGGGACCTGGCTCTGCCCCCCCCACAGCTCATGCTGGCTGCGCCGAGGGCCAGAGGACCTGCAGGTAGGTGGAGAATACCGAGGATTTTTTTAGGCGCACTTTGTGGCGCGAAAAACGGGCGTCCAGGTCGGGACTACGCCGTTCTAGGCGTGTGTGGAAACTTGGGCCCATAGAAAGTAGGTGTAGGAGTAGGCCATTCAGCCCTTCGAGCCTGCACCACCATTCAATAAGATCATGGCTGATCATTCACCTCAGTACCCCTTTTCCTGCTTTCTCTCCATACCCCTTATCCCTTTAGCTATAAGGGCCATATCTAACTCCCTCTTGAATATATCCAATGAACTGGCATCAACAACTCTGCGGTAGGGAATTCCACAGGTTAACAACTCTCTTAGTGAAGAAGTTTCTCCTCATCTCAGTCCTAAATGGCTTACCTCTTATCCTTAGACTATGTCCCCTGGTTCTGGACTTCCCCAACATCAGGAACATTCTTCCTGCATCTAACCTGTCCAGTCCCATCAGAATTTTATAAGTTTCTATGAGAGCCCGTCTCATCCTTCTAAACTCCAGTGAATACATAGAAACATAGAAAATAGGTGCAGGAGTAGGCCATTCGGCCCTTCTAGCCTGCACCGCCATTCAATGAGTTCATGGCTGAACATGCAACTTCAGTACCCCATTCATGCTTTCTCACCATACCCCTTGATCCCCCTAGTAGTAAGGACTTCATCTAACTCCTTTTTGAATATATTTAGTGAATTGGCCTCAACAACTTTCTGTGGTAGAGAATTCCACAGGTTCACAACTCTGAGTGAAGAAGTTTTTCCTCATCTTAGTCCTAACTGGCTTATCCCTTATCCTTGGACTGTGACCCTTGGTTTTCGACTGCCCCAACATCGGGAACATGCTTCCTGAATCTAACCTGTCCAATCCGGTCAGAATTTTATGTTTCTATGTGTTCCCCTCTCACTCTTCTAAATTCCAGTGAATATAAGCCTAGTCGATCCAGTCTTTCTTCATATGTCAGCCCTGCCATCCCGGGAATCAGTCTGGTGAACCTTCGCTGCATTCCCTCAATAGCAAGAATGTCATTCCTCAGATTAGGAGACCAAAACTGAACACGCTATTCCAGGTGAGGCCTCACGAAGGCCTTGTACAACTGCAGTAAGACCTCCCTGCTCCTATACTCAAATCCCCTAGCTATGAAGGCCAACATACCATTTGCCGCCTTCACCGCCTGCTGTACCTGCATGCCAACTTTCAATGACTGATATATCATGACACCCAAGTCTCGTTGCACCTCCCTTTTCCTAATCTGCCGCCATTCAGATAATATTCTGCCTTCGTGTTTTTACCACCAAAGTGGATAACCTCCCATTTATCCACATTATACTGCATCTGCCATGCGCTTGCTCACTCTCTAACCTGCCCAAGTCACCCTGCAGCCTTTTAGTGTCCTCCTCCCAGCTCACACCGCCACCCAGCTTTGTGTCATCTGCAAACTTGGAGATATTACACTAAATTCCCTCATCTAAATCATTAATGTATATTGTAAAGAGCCCGGCGGTACCCCACTAGTCACTACCTACCATTCTGAAAAGGACCCGTTTATCCCGACTCTCTGCTTCCTGTCTGCCAACCAGTTCTCAATGCATGTCAGTACATTACTCCCAATACCATGTGCTTTAATTTTGCACACCAATCATGCAGGTGCAGCAAGCAGTTAGGAAGGCAAATGGTATGTTGGCCTTCATTGCAAGAGGATTTGAGTACAGGAGCAAGGATGTCTTAATACAGTTATACAGGGCCTTGGTGAGACTGCACCTGGAGTATTGTGTGCAGTTTTAGTTTCCTTACCTAAGAAAGGATATACTTGCCATAGAGGGAGTGCAGCGAAAGTTCACCAGACTGATTCCTGGGATGGTAGGACTGTCGTATGAGGAGAGATTGGATCGACTAGGCCTGTATTCACTAGAGTTTAGAAGAATGAGAGGGGATCTCATTGAAAGGTATAACATTTTGACTGGGTTTGATAGACTGGATGTGGGGAGGATGTTTCCCCTGGCTGGGAAGTCTAGAACAAGGGGTCACTGTCTCAGGATACGGGGTAGGCAATTTAATACCGCGATGAGGAGAAATTTTTTCACTCGGAGGGTGGTGAACCTGTGGAATTCTCTACCACAGAAGGCTGTGGAGGCCATGTCGCAGAATATATTTAGGAGGGAAATAGGTAGATTTCTAGAAACAGAAGACATCAAGGGGTATGGGGAAAAAGTGGCAATATGGTGTTAAGATCGAGGATCAGCCATGATCATATTGAATGGCGGTGCAGACTCCCATATGCACGAGACTACTGCTATTTTCTATGTTTCTAAAGTTAACATCACATACAGGAACTTGTTACATCCAAGCAAATTTAAGAAAAGAGAAGAGAAATGAGGGGAGTTGGCTGGTTACGATCAATGAAATATAAAAGTAGAGGAACAGGGAAATTGCAGTGCAATTTGTGATAGTTTCCTCTGAATGAATTCATAGTCAACCCTTCTCAGTTCACACCTATCTAGAGTAAATCACAATGGGTTATGATTATTTTGATTCCCAACTGTAGAAAATGTGCCATGGGACAGTCCAAAAGATAAGGTTATCTTTGATTTGGCATTTTTTCCTAACAAATTACAGTACTTTATATGGAAAAGATTGTTTTTCTTAAATAGTATACAATTTTTAGCTTCTAAGAATGATGAGTTCACCAACTATTATGATGACCATTATTTATCTGTGTTTCTCCAAATAGTGGATTGCCAACTCTTAGCCTATTTGAATCTTGACTGGAATAACTAATTGGTGGATTCATTTAATCCAGAGAAAATCCTGTGGTAAGGTGATATGCAGTGAGTGTGCTACAGCTGGAGGGGTACTTAGCAGATTTCCTAGTTTTTATCATAGTGCACAATCTGGTGGCGAAGCTTACATTATTATATTCAATTGGACGTTTTTTTTATCACTACAATTTCTTCCATTTTAAATCTTCTGTAGCATGTCTAGGTTCATTTTTGCACCGTTCTCATTGGATGAGAACTATAATGATTTCACAGGATTCTTAACTGCAATATATTGGAAATATATATTTGTAGCTAAACCGAAAACAAAAAAGTGAGTGATTTAAAAAAAAATATTGGGATCTCGACATTGCTGGCAAGGCCTGCATTTATTTACCGTAAGAGCCAGCCACGTTCGTGTGGGACTGGAATCACATATAGGCCAGACCGGTTGAGGACTGCAGGTTTCCTTCCTTAAAGGACATGAGTGAATCAGTTGGGTTTTTAATCTGACAGCTTCATGGTCACTTTTAGTGATACCTTTTTACAGATTTGTTTTTGAACTGAATTCAAATTCTCAAACTGCCATGGTGATCTTTGGATTATTAGTGCAGGTCTCTGGCTTACTAGTTCAGTAACATATCCACTGCACTACTGTGCCTGATTTATATTACTGATGTTGAAGTCAATGGTCATTGAAGTCCAACTGAGAATGAGTATAACTGTTTTTGTTTTTATTTTGTAGAAGATGATGGCTATGAACAAATATCGAGCGATGAAGATGGAATTGCAGATCTGGAACGTGAAAATTACAAATTGAGTTTTGATATTGAGTATACTGCTGAAGATCTGGCATCCGTGCCTACCATGGCATATGATCCTTATGACAGAGAAATAGGACCTCTTTTATACTTTAATCCTCCCTATAGGACTAAATATGAGAATGAAGTGGCTAGATTAAAGGAACTTGACCTAGAAAAAGCAGGTGCAGGGAATATAGATGCTGCAGTTAAGTTAAAGGAACTGCTTGAACTATACAAAGATGACAGAGGTGCCAAATGGGTAATGGCTTTGGAAGAGGTACCAAGTTTACTGGTTAAGGGTCTGAGTTATGTTCAGCTATTTGAAAGTGATCAGGACCATCTAAAACAACTAGTAGACTGGACCATGGATGCTTTAAGCCTTCACACGGCCGCATCACAGCCTATTGCACTGAATGTCAGGCAGCTAAAAGCTGGGACAAAACTTGTTTCATCTTTGGCTGAATGTGGGTCTGAAGGAGTTTCAGCTCTTTCAGAGGCAGGTATTATCGATAGACTCTTTGTTCTGTTGTTTGCAGAACATATGTCATCTTCATTAAAATTAAACACACTCAAAGCTTTGGACAGTGTTGTTAGTGTCACAGAAGGAATGGAAAAATTCTTGAACACTAAGGCAGAGGAACAAGAAAAAAGTGGGTATCAAAGGTTGGTGGAGCTTATATTGACTGACCAAACTGTGAGAGTTGTGACTGCTGGCAGTGCTATAGTACAAAAATGCCATTTCTATGAGATTTTATCAGATTTGGAAAGGTCGGCTGCCCACCTTGCAGAGCGTACTCCTGTCCCTTCAAACATAAGTGAGTCAGACCAGGATGTTAATATTGGACGGGAAAAAGGAAGTAAAGATAACGAAGAAGGAGATATTGAGACTCCCACGGATTTAGACCATTTGTTGGAAGCTTCTAATATTAGTGAAGTGGAAGTGGAAAAACTTGTAAGCATTCTCGATGAACTTCTGCATTTGTTGGAGGCTGCACCTTATTCAATGATACAGCCACCTGTTAAATCATTTCCAACAGCAGCTCGCATCACAGGTCCTCCAGAAAGGGATGATCCTGCACCCGCTCTCTTAAGGTAAGTTTTTTCTATATATATTTAAAAAAATGCTTTCTTTCTGTTTACAAATGTATATTTCTTTTCTTTATTCATTCACGGAATGTGGGCATTGCTGGCAAGGCCAGCATTTATTGCTCATCCCTATTTGTCCTTGAGAAGATAGTGAGCTATCTTCTTGAACTGCTACAGTCTCTGTGGTGAAGGTACTCCCACAGCACAGTTAGGTAGGCAGTTCCACAATTTTGACCCAGTGATGATGAAGGAATGGCGATATATTTCCACGTCAGGATGGTGTGTGACTTGGAGCGGAATTTGGAGGTGGTGTCATTCCCATGCGCCTGCTGCCCTTGTCCCAAGCGATAGAGTTCGAGGATTTGGGAGGTGCTGTTGAAGAAGGTGCTTTAGCGTTGCATTGTGTGAAGCACTTTGAGGCATCTTGAGGTACAATGCAAATTAAGTATTTTTATATTTTTGCTAATTTAACAATTTTATAGGAAACAATTTATCAGGAGTAATGTCTAATTCTAGCAATGTCATCAATTTTATTCTTGCACTGTTTTTAGATCTAGAATATTAGAATAATTCCCATTGTCAGTTCTTGATTGTTTTATTCTTTTGGGGTTGGCCATCTGTTCTAAAAGGCTTATTTATGGCGAATGAAATTCATACCAAGTTTCAATATTGAAATCTATAAAGTATAGCCAGTGGTTTCTGCCAAACACCAATACATAGGGCCCGAAATTCATCGACCTATCGCCCACTACCGCCTGCTTACCGGATAAAAATACAATTTTCGTCAAAAAACAGGTACACACCGCCAACGTACTAGTCGGCGGAAGATTGATCATTAACATACTGCCGAGCAGTATGCTCACCGTTCGCCATGTAGAACCGCCCGCATACCGTGCAAAAAGTGCAAGTTTCATGATATACCGCCGACATACCACCGGACCTGCACACCGTCCTGTAGAAGGTGGTTTTACTCGATCTTAAGTGGGCGGGAATGGGCAGTAGTACTTGGTGCCACCATTTTGAAATCGGGAACAGTCAGCAAAAGCAGCACCTCAGTATTTCTGAGGTGAATAGTGATTTTACAGTGCAATTTATAGTGGGAAAGATATTTTTATTGGTACTAAGTAAATTATTAAGATATAAGGCATTTGAGTTACTTTTTTTTTCATTGAAAAATCATTTGAGTTTATCTCAGGATATTTGAAGAGATTCTGGAGATTTAAAAAGAATGTGGCCTGTACTATCTCGGCCTGTATTGCTGACTACTTGTCTAATGCAGGATCCAGATGGGAAAAGGTTTATTGAGCAGAATTATCAGAATAATAGAGGAGGTTGCAGACATGATGATGAGGAGGAAGAGGCCTTACCCCCAAAAGATTTTCAGGGAAAAGTGCTCATACCTGGACTTGACCGATCGACAGTGTGTTCGAAGGCTGCGCTGCCAAAAATAGGTGATCAGTGAGATTTGCCAGCTCATTAAGGCAGACCTGCAGCCCAGTACCACCAGCATTACTGCACTCTCTGTCGAGATGAAGGTGACTGCGGCACTTTCCTTTTATGCATGCGGCTCTTTTCCGGCATCAGCTGGGGACATATGCTGCATTTCTCACAACGTTACTCATCGCTGCATTCGACAGGTAACCAAAGCACTTTATGCATGCCAGATGGAATTTATAAGCTTCCAAATGACCGGGGAGGCAGAGTGAGAGGGCTTTGGGTTTTGCACGCATTGCTGGCTTCCCCAAGGTGCAGGGTGTTGTTGACTGTACCCACATTGCCCTGGGAGCACCATTACAGGAGATGGAGGTGTACCAAAACCATAAGGGATTCCACTCCCTCAACTTGTGCAGCTTGTCTGCAACCATACGCAGCACATAATGGCAGTGAATGCCTACTTTCTAGGGAGTATCCATGATGCGCATATCTTGCGTGACAGCACCGTGTCTGACCTGTTGAAGTCTGAGCCACAAGGTGGATGCTGGGGGACCAAAAGGTACAGCCTCGCCACCTGGCTCTTGAGCCCCCCCCCCCCCAGCCCTGCGGAACCCTCAGAAGAAGCCGGGCAACGACATAAGAGCCATATAGCCACATGTAATATTATTGAAAAGACAATTGGAGTGCTGAAGCAGCGCTGTCGATGTTTGGACCACTCGGGAGGCAGGCTGCAATACCACCCTGAGCAGGTGTTCAGCTCACAGTGGTATGTTGCATAATTTAGCAATCATGCAGGGGCAGGAATTGGCACAGAGGACTGAGGGGCCACCTGAGGAGAGAGTGCAGGAGATGGAGGAGGAAGAAGAGGAAAATGAGGGGGAGGATGAGGAGGAGCTTTCCAGATGAACCCATGGCACCAGCCGCCCCCCCCAACCCCAACACCACAGCGGAGGGCACGCAAAATTGTTACATCAAGCTTTGCTTGAATGTGGAGAGCTGTGTTTTGGGACCCTGATGACTGTTACCCCAAAAGTTTGACACTGTACAAGAGTGCTCAAATTCAATTGAAATGTTTATGCAAAAATGTAAAAAAATATACAACCGTTGTAAAACTATGAACTATAACTTCGAACAACTTTAACAACTGGAAATAAACTTTTAAAAATCAAACTTCAACTATTTTAAATTAACAATGAACACTTGACTACAACAAAGCACCCTTTACTGTCCTCGACCTCGTCCATGTACTCCACCACCCTTCGAACGCCCCCCCTCCACCCCCCTTTTTTACTCCTGCCCTTCCCTTTCCCACTGCCCCTGAACCCGGGCCTCTCCGTGGTGGTACCAAGCCAGTGTGCAGCATTGCACCCCGGGTGCTGTTGCTGTCGTTGGGGTAAGACATTGCAGGCGCAATGAATGGGACCTCGGGAGAAGCTTGTGATCCGGAAGGCACGGTTTCAGGGCTGGAAGCTGCTGCAAGCTTCCCACCCTCAGGTGCTGTCAACGCGACTACAATGGCACGAGAGGATGCCGCACCATATCCCGATCTCATCGATTGCCGCATAACATCGGCAGAGTCGGCGCTTCGCTCCATCGCGGTGATCAGACGTAATATATCCTCTGAATGTCGTTCTGATAGCGCCGTAATGATTCCGGCTATCATAGCCATGGTCTTCAGCAGCTCTCTACCTATGTCGGCGCTGGCCTGTGACAGACGCACCATGTCTTGGCACGTGCCTATCTGTCTTGCAACGGACTTTTTCTGCATCAACCTCTGTCGCTGCGACAAAAGTGCCGCACGCATGAACCCAACATTACAGTGCAATAAACTCGCATCACATTACATGAGGCCAACATTACAATTACAGTTGCATTACATGACATATGACCGCAACACAGACCGGGGATTGTATTGAACTGACCATCCTGTTTGGGTGGGTCAACTCCAACGCTGGTGGTGGCATGGTTGCTATCCCCGACCAGCTGATCTCTATCTTCTGTCAATGGTTCTTGCATTGGGGGTCCCCCCCAATACGCCGCTGATCTGCTGCTATTGTAGATGTCTTCTTCTGCAGAAAGTAAAGTAAATGAAAGTAAAAATCTTCAATCCATTTAACATCGTAGACACAAATACGCACACCAAAACACTGGGTTGATTCTCTTGTCATTACCTGAAAGCACAAATACATCGCTGTAACCTTGGGATCGATAACATCATCTGTGTGACACTGAACCTACATTTATATGGCACATGGGGGTGCATAAATAAAATCATTACTTTGGCTACCTTCATCAGGTCATTCCACCTTTAATGACACCTTACTCCAGTGCACTTGTGGAGGAGACAGCCTCCCTGATCTCGTCCCATATTTTGTTGTACTCCTTGGTGGGGGGTGGGGGGGCTTTCCACAACCATCCTTCGTTAAGTCGGAGTACTATCCGAGATGTTCGCCAGCAGGGCAGGTAGCTCTGTTTTGTCGAAGGCGGGCGCTCTCAACCTCCGATCCTTCTCTCCATTCCTGCACTTTGGCTTTTTTCCCAGCATTTCCATTATATTTATATTATTTTTTATTTCTAAAATATGTAATATTTTACAATTATTATTTGACTCTGGAATCTCTGATGAAAATAACTGACCCTCGAATACTTTGCTGTTCCTTCTCACTCACTCTCCCTCGACTTCAACTCTCTGCGCATGCGCAGGTGACCCCTGACCCTTGAAATCGCGGGGGAAAAGCATCTGGGGGGGGAAAAAAAGCAAAAATAATTTGTGCACGTGCAGTGCCGCAACATCCATCGACAAGAAAGTTGATCTTGATCGACTATAATGCTGCATACCGTCCATTGAAAACATTTTCACCAAACTAGCGCTGTTCGATCTCAGCGGTATTCCGGCGGTTTTAAACGACGCACCACCGGAATACCGCCAAGAAATAGGAGGATCTTGCGTCCTGATGAATTTCGGGACCCGGCTTTACTTGCACTTGATCGACATTGAGTGCTCTTAACTGGTTAAAGAGTTTGGTGCCTAGAAACAGCCATGATGGCCAACAGGTTGACCTCAATACTTTAGTGGTGCTCTGGTTATTAAACTGCTGGTAAAACATGGGTGCTAGATTGATTTTACTGGAATTTGGACAATTTAAATAAGAAAACAAATATAAGGGTGAGAAAAACCAATTCAGCCTATGGAAGCTTTTCCCTGTAATATTTTAACTCTATACCCTCAAATCCAACTGGATTTTAATGCCCTAATATCTGTGATGCTATTATCATATCTGGATAATTGTTTTCAATGTTTTAAAAAAAAAAAAAAATTTTTTTCTAATTTGTATTAAAAAAATCAGGGTGGGGGGGGGGGAAATGAACATTTTTTTCTGCAGTGAGTTGTTATGATCTTGAATGTACAATCTGAAAAGGTGGCAGAAGCAGATTCAAAAAGAACTTTCAAAAGGGAATTGGATATATACTTAAAAAGGAAACATTTGTAGTGCAATGGGGAAAGACTAATTGGATCGCTCTTTCAAAGAGCCGGCACAGACAGAATGGACCAAATGGCGGCCTCCTGTGCCATATGATTCCATGATTGTATGTTTAAATATATGTCCCTTAATTAAGTAATACTCTGTTCATTTTATTTATAATATTTGATAATTTATATACCTTGTTGAGTTCTGGTCTTAGCCACCTTTTTATGAACTATGGATCTTAAGGGCTGGATTTTCGAGGGGTTTGCGACCGTTTTTTCGCAGTGTTTTGACCATCCACGGAGAAAAACCGGGTGCTTAGCTGTTTCTCGCTCGGTCGTGATCCTCGGCTCGGTTTTTGCGGCGGTGCTTGCATGCACCAATCCAACTGGGATCTGACCAGTGCATTTTAAAGCCTCTGAATAAACTCCTCCTTTCCCTCCCTAGTGATTACTTTTAAAATTAATCATTAATTCTACTATTTTCCTTTTTATCTACAATTACTCTACCACTTTAATATTTTAGATAACTTCTTCCCGAACCATTATTTCTGGTGGTACAAGAATAGTTTTGTTACTGTAGTTAACAGCCCTTTGTGTGTCCGTCATTGATGCTGCCTTTTGAATCCCGAATATCTACTATGTTTTAACTTTTTCCTGTATTGCTCACAAACTTCTTCCCTTCCCTTCACAATGTAGACTTTGTAAGAATTTTTTTCCTATTCCCATTTTGAATTGCTTTGTTAATGCATTTTGGGACTGCTTTTCAACTGATGCTGAGTTTTTTTGGCTATGTTGTTGAAGCTAAAACAGTTTAAAAAAAAAAAAATCATTTTATATTAATAGTGCTGTCTTTCAGCAGTATGCCCCACTTAATTTATTTTAGTTCTCTCATTATATGGAAGTTTGTTTCCCTGAACTTGTATACTTTTGTCTTAATACTTAATATGTTGATTGTAGATGATACATTTTATTATATTATGGTCACTTGTTCCTAAAGGATTCACTGCTATGGCTATTATGGTTGTCATTCTGATTACTTTCAAGAATCTAGATGTATGTTCACCCGAGTGGGATTCCTAACACAATAGGTTAGGAAGCATTTTGTGACATATTTATTATTTCTGATTCTGTTGCACGAGGACATTCATAGCTCATAGTTAGTTGAACTATGACTACATTGTCAAATGTATATACCCTCCTCATACATAAAATGCTGTTTCTCTTCACTGGCCTAAGGGTCTATAGGCGAGCTGTTTAACCTGTCCTCTACTTGTTTATGCATCCAGACTTGTTCATTTTTTTTGCCATACACTGAGATACAATTTAAGTTTACTCCATTTCCAACTTAATGCATTAGGCTCCCTCTGCTCCTCTGCTATCATCTCTATTTTTCATGAACAACTGTACATTGAATTCTGGAGTGAGCCACAATTTCACAGTGTCTGTGTCATAATTTTCTTCCACTACAAATGCTTCTAATTCCAGTATTTATTCAAAATGCTCCCAACGTTCAACTGAATGTTCTTTACTTTCAACCTAGATTTTTTTTTGGCTTCCTCTTAACTTCGAGGTGCGGCCCATTTTCCTGTACCAGCCAGATTTATCCCAAAAAGCGTTGCGTTTACTTATAAAGCCAGCACCATTTAACCTTACTTAACTAGCCAGCCACTGACTTTAACCTAGTAATTCTACTCATACCACATTGTGATCAAAGATGCGCAGTAATCTAGAAAAGACAACTTGACCTCCTTCTCATTCAGTTTCCAGCCAATATGCCCGAATTTAGTTTTGGGAACGTAGAATCATAGAATACTATAGCACAGAAGGGGGACGCAAGGGACCTGTAAAGAACAAAAGAAATAGGTGCAGGAGTAGGCCATTTGGCCCCTCGAGCATGGCTGATCTGATCATGGGCTCAGCTCCACTTCCCATAACCCTTTACTCAAAAATCTGTGTCTCTCCGCCTTAAATATATTTAATGACCCAGCCTCCACAGCTCTCTGGGACAGAGAATTCCGCAGATTTACAACCCTCAGAGAAGAAATTCCTCCTCATCTCAGTTTTAAATGGACGACCCCTTATTCTGAAACTATGCCCCCTAGTTCTAGATTCCCCATGAGTGGAAACATCCTCTCTGCATCTATCTTGTCGAGCCCCCTCATTATCTTGTATGTTTCAATAAGATCATCTCTCATTGGGCTCAATTTTGGCACACCCCTTTTTTCGGCGCACTTACCGGAGATGCGCCGCTTTTCTCCGTTCAAAAGTGCGCTGAAAATATTCCTCCTTTGGGTGCTGTCCGGCCTCCTCCCTGTGGTCGCGCAGCGTGCCCTGTCGAGTCGGAGGTGGAGCCAGCGTCCTGCAGCGAAAAGAGTGCCGGGACGTCTTCACATGCGCAGTGGAGTGTCCACGCATGCGCCTTAGCTCCTCGCCCCCAGCCTCTCCGTGTCTTGCTGCAGCCACTGTGTGGGAGAGACCCGATGCAAGCCAAATGTTGCTGTGAGAAGGGGTAGTTGATTTGAAGCTTCAATCATCCAGAAATCACACTGGGGGGGTGGGGGGGCACTCGGCCAGGGCTAGGGGCGGGCAAGTGGGAGAACTGATAATGTTCCTGCCTGGATGATTTCTATCAGTTCTCCCACTTGCCCGCCCCTAACCCTGGCTGAGTGGCCCCCTCAGTGCAATCGATCCAGTATAATCATTGCAAACAAATAGTTGTTTAAATTAGTTGAGAGATTAGGGCAATTTAATTCAACTATCTTTTACTACTTTTATTTTTGTAGTTTAAGCTTCGATAAATTAACTTTGTGAAGTTTGTCATATGTCCTGTATAGCTGTTTGATCCTATTCACATTCCTTAGTCATTAAGTTTCTTTATAAGTGACCAAATTAAATTTTAGTCTTTTGAAACTCACTCGGCCAGGGATAGGGACAGGAGACCAGCAGAACTGATGGTGCTCCTGCCTGGATGATTTCTATCAGTTCTGCTGGTCTCCTAACCCTATCCCAGGCCGAATGGCCTCCGATGTTGCCTACCTGTGTTGATTTCTTAACTCTCCAAGGGTTTTCTGAATTGGTCACATATTGGCCTAAGTAGATTTGGAGTAACAATTAGCTGACCAAAGTTGCCTAAATGGGCAGAACTGGCGTAGGGGGCTGGTAACGCCCCCTTTTGGGGAGGAAAAAATGAAACTCAAAAAATCGTAACTAACTCACTTTACACTGGTGCAAATTGAATGTGCAAAATGGGGATTTTTAAAATACGCCAGAAAAATCAAGTTACTCTACAAAAAGAAACGGAGCAACTCCTGGCCAAAATTGAGCCCATTCTTCCGAACTCCAATGAGTATAGGCCCAACCAATTCAAATTGGTCAGGGTAGCCTTGAGGAAGAGTTCATAGAGTGAATAAGGGATGGGTTCCTTGAGCAGTATGTAACGGAACCAACCAGGGGGCAGGCTATCTTGGATCTGGTCCTGTGTAATGAGACAGGATTAATAAACAATCTCCTAGTAAAGGATCCCCTTGTAACGAATGATCATAGCATGGTTGAATTTCAAATTCAGATGGAGGGTGAGAAAGTTAGATCCCAAACCATCGTACTAAGCTTAAATAAAGGAGATTATGAAGGTATGAGGGCAGAGTTGGCTAATATGGACTGTGAAAATAAATTAAAGTGTAGGATGGTTGATGAACAGTGGCTTACATTTAAGCAGATATTTCACAACACAAGAAAAATTTATTCCAGTGAGGAGGAAAGAGTGTAAAAGAAAAGATAGCCATCCGTGGCTAACAAAAGAAATTAAGGATGGTATCCAATTAAAAACAAGGGCATACAAAGTGGCCAAAAATACTGGGAGGACAGAAGATTGGGAAGCTTTTAAAAGCCAGCAAAGAAAGGGAAGATAGACTATGAAAGTAAGCTAGCACGAAATATAAAAATATATAGCAAGAGTTTCTATAGGTATATAAAAAGGAAAAGCGTGGCTAAAGTAAATGTTGGTCCCTGAGAGGACGAGATCGGGGAATTAGTAATGGGGAACATGGAGATGGCCGAAACTTTGAACAAATATTTTGCATCAGTCTTTACGGTAGAGGACACAAACAATATTCCAACAGTGGATAGTCAAAGGGTTATAGGGGGGGAGGAACTTAACACAATCACAATCACAATCACTAAGGAGGTGGTACTCGGTAAGCTAATGTGACTAAAGGCGGATAAATCCCCTGGACCTGACGGCTTACATCTTAGGGTCTTAAAAGAAGTAGCGGCAGGGATAGTGGATGCATTGGTTGTAATTTGCCAAAATTCCCTGGATTCTGGGGAGGTCCCAGCTGATTGGAAAACTGCAAATGTAACGCCCTTATTTAAAAAAAGGAGGCTGACGAAAAGCAGGAAACTATAGACCAGTTAGTCTAACATCTGTGGTTGGGAAAATGTTGGAGTCCATTATTAAAGAAGCGGTAGCAGGATATTTGGAAAAGCAAAATTCAGTCAGGCAGAGTCAGTATGGATTTATGAAGGGCAAGCCATGATCGACAAATTTGCTGGAATTCTTTGATGTAACAAACAGGGGAACCAGTGGATGTGGCGTATTTGGACTTCCAGAAGGCATTTGACAAGGTGCCGCATAAAAGCTTACTGTGCAAAATAAAAGTTCACAGGGTTGGGGGTAATATATTAGCATGGATAGAGGATTGGCTAACTAACAGAGAACAGAGTCGGGATAAATGGTTCATTCTCAAGTTGGCAATCAGTAACTAGTGGGGTGCTGCAGGGATCAGTGCTGGGGCCCCAACTATTTACAATCTATATTAATGACTTGTAAGAAGGGACTGAGTGTAATATTGCCAAGTTTGCTGATGATACAAAGATGGGAGGAAAAACAATATTTCAGGAGGACACAAAAAATCTGCAAAAGGACATAGACAGGCTAAGTGAGTGGGAAAACATTTGGCAGATGGAGCATAATGTGGGATAGTGTGAGGTCATGCATTTTGGCAGAAAAAAAACCAAAGAGCAAGTTATTATTTAAATGGAGAAAAATTGCAAAGTGCTGCAGTACAGCGGGACCTGGGGGGTACTTGTGCATGAAACACAAGGTTAATATGCCAGGTACAGCAAGTGATCAGGAAGGCCAATGGAATCTTCCCCTTTATTGCAAAGGGGGTGGAGTATAAAAGCAGAAAAGTCTTGTTACAGCTATACAAGTATTGGTGAGACCACACCTGGAATACTGTGTACAGTTTTGGTTTCCATATTTACAAAAGGATATCCTTGCTTTGGAGGCAGTTCAGAGAAGGTTTGCTAGGTTGATTGATTTCGGAGATGAGGGGGTTGACTTATGAGGATGGGTTGAGGAGATTGGGCCTCTACTCATTGGAATTCAGAAGAATGAGGTGTGATCTTTTCAAAATGTATAAGATTATGAGGGGGCTTGACAAGGTGGATGCAGAGAGGATGTTTCCACTGATAGGGGAGACTAGAACTGGGGGCATAATCTTAGTTTTAAATGGGCGGCCCCTTATTCTGACAGAGAAGAAATTCTTCCTCATGAGGGTTGTAAATCTGTGGAATTTGCTGCCTCAGAGAGCTGTGGAAGCCGGGACATTGAATACATTTAAGACAGAGATAGACAGCTTCTTAACTAATAAGGGATTAATGGGTTATGGGAAGCGGGCAGGGAAGTGGAGTTGAGGCCAAGATCAGACCAGCCATAGTCTTATTGAATGGTGGCGCAGGCTCGAGGGGCTAAATGGCCTGCTCCTCCTAATTCTTGTGTTATATTTAAAAAAAAACTAGCCGCACACTTCACCCAGCACAGTTCACAATTGGATCACCAGGCAGAGTAAATATATTAAACAGCTACAAAGTTAACATGCATTTTGTATCTGTAGTTGATAATGGTGATTTAAGTTAACTTCATGTATTAGATTAAAGCTTACGGTGTGGATAAGGTGTTGGTAGAATGTAAAAACAATTCAATTTCTGCATTTGAAAGTATGAAACCCAAACATTGACTGTACATTCAAATGTGATTGAGGGTCCTTCAGCCTAAATTTATCAAATTTACAAGTACATGCAATAAATATAATTGATAAAGAAGATGAATTGTTCTTCAGTTCAATGTGTTCATCCTCCATATAGTTCATTTACAGTTGAGTATGAATAGCTGACTGGAAGGCAGAACCATTTCAAAATTCTTCAGTTTGGAATAATTTGCCTCTTTGATTTTTTTTCTTGCAGGTATCTTAACAGTTGCCATTTTCTGGAATCACTCACCCTGCTTCTGTCTATTCCTGCAACCAACGCTCATCCTGGTCTATTGCAATCTATTAAAGACTTGATTAAGTTCCTAATTCAGATACAAAATGGTCTTTTATTCCTCAGTGCAGATTATGAAGCAACAAATCTGCTGATCAGAGCCTTGTCTCAGACTTCTGATCAAGACCAAGAGGAGGGTATCCATTCTGATGGTGGCAATGATGATACATTGGCTATATGGCTCTTGTATTCATTACAGGCATTGCAGTATGTGTCTGAACTTTTTGACTACTTAAATCGAGGTTTAGCAGTTGAGGAAACAGACCGTGCAGACGTATTAGGAACTCTTCATAGCCTCTACCTGATTACTTTCAATCCGATTGGAAGAAATGCTGTGTCCCATGTGCTCCATCTGGACAAAAATCTTTCTAGTCTCATTACTCTTATGGAATACTATTCCAAAGAGCCCTTGGGGTAATGTACCTTATTTTAATTAATCACTATGCCAATCGATATAGTACAAATGAATGCCGTGAACTGCCCTGTTATTGCAATGCTTTGTGTGTTTATTGGAATTCTTCTTTGTTGACAATTTTTGAGTTGTACAAAAAAATTGTGTTCATTATAATAGTACACTGGTTAGTTTCTCAAATCTTGGATCATTTTGTTTTTGTTTAAATTGTGTTGCTGTTTCTTGGTTTAGAGAAAATTGACCAAACAAATCCAATTGTAAATGTGCACAAATATCACAGTGGTGATTTATTTACAGATTTATATCATTAGGCTGGAGTGCGAGAAAAAGGAGGAAGTTTACTAAGTAATCTAAGTAGAGTAATATTTTTTACATAATTATGTTAAACAATAATGTTGATTTTGTAGAAAATGGAAATTAATAATGTATTTGCATGCAGCAGATAAAATTAGATGTTATTTTTTTAGATGCAATTGAAACCTTTTTAAAACCATCTTTTGAAAGCATTTTTTCAATGTGTTTTTAAAAACTTACATATCTATGAATATATAAAATACTTTTTAAAGTTTGATAATTGAATCATATGTCCTACCCGGTACCATTTTATTGGGACATTGGGTGCATGTTATTTTGCACAGCCCCACTTGTAAAACAACAGGAGGACAAATCTGGATACCTGGGCTATCGACTTTTGTGTTCCATTTTACACTTAAACTTGAAAGTACTACAGCTGTACTTCTGCTCATTATAAGCTCTGGTCTAAGATTATCGGATATGCTGTGTATTAGCTCTGCATGGTAACTTTGTCTCTTTCCCTGGCACTGAGCCTACTTATCTCCCTCCTCTGAGAAACTAACTCAATCACTACATTCACTCCAACTGCTACCCTATCTCCAGCCTTTCATTTTTTTCTAGTCCTGGAATACTCTCATCTCTCCCAGATCTCCTTGTTTGAGACACTTCTATGCACCCATAGCAATGATTGGTTCGTCAGTCAAAAATGACATCTACTTGACTGTGACCTTGATTTTCTATCTCTACTTTTTCTTCTTAGACTCTCTGCAATCAATGGTCGCTACTCTGCCACCACTTCTGAGTTATTGTCTCCTTGTTCTGCTCATACCTGCCGCAAGCAGTCATTACATCGCTTCTAATGGCATCTCCTTTGCCTGCACAGTATTTTCTGGTGTCCCAAAGTTTCAACCCTACAATTTAATTCTACCACAATTGAAGCCATTCTGTCTGTCTTTGGTCTTAGCTTAATTAACCTCCTCGACTGTCATCTTAGACTGAGTCGGGAGATAAGGAACCTTGATGTACTGTTCAATCTTAATCAACTTTCTGCACCATATCTGCTCAATCACCAAGATGACTTTTTCCCACTTCCACAGCTTTGTCTGACTAGCCCTACCTCTCTCCCCTTTCCCCGCTCATCACCAAAACCATGGTCCATATCTTTAGCTCCAAGATTCAACATCTCTGATCTCTCCTCCTGAACTCCCCTCCTGAACTATTCACAAGTTGCAGTTTGGAGAAAGCATAAAAACATAAGAAATAGGAGCAGGATTGGCCATACGGCCCCTCGAGCCTGCTCCACCATTTAATACGATCGTGGCTGATCCGATCATGGACTCAGGTCAACTTCCCTGCCTGCTCCCCATAACCCTTTATTCCCTTATCGGTTAAGAAACTGTCTATTTCTGTCTTAAATTTATTCAATCACCCAGCTTCTACAGCTCTCTGAGGCAGTGAATTCCACAGATTTACAACCCTCAGAAGAAATTCCTCCTCATGTCAGTTTTAAATGGGTGGCCCCTTATTCTAAGATTATGCCCCTTAGTTCTTGTCTCCCCTATCAGTGGAAACATCCTTTCTGCTGGCACCTTGTCAAGTCCCCTCATAATCTTATACGTTTCAATAAGATCACCTCTCATTCCTCTGAATTCCAATGAGTTGAGGCCCAATCTATTCAACCTTTCCTTATAAGTCAACCCCCTCATCTCTGGAATTAACCAAGTGAACCTTCTCTGAACTGCCTCCAAAGCAAGTATATCCTTTCTTAAATATGGAAACGAAAACAGTACGTAGTATTCTAGGTGTGGCCTCACCAATACGCTGTATAACTGTACCAAGACTTCCCTGCTTTTATACTCCATTCCCGTTGCAATAAAGGCTAAGATTCCATTGGCCTTCCTGATCCCTTGCTGTACTTGCATACCAACCTTTTGTGTTTCATACACCAGGACCACCAGGTCCCGCTGTAATGCAGCACTTTGCAATTTTTCTCCATTTAGGTAATAACTTGCTCTTCAATTTTTTTCTGCCACTGTATAATCTCTCACTTTCCAATATTATACTCCATCTGCCAAATTTTTGCCCACTCACTTAGCCTGTCTGTGTCCTTTTGCAGGTTTTTTGTGTCCTTCTCAAACATTGCTTTTCCTCCCATCTTTGTATCGTCAGCAAACTTGGCTATGTTGCACTCAGTCCCTTCATCCAAGTCGTTAATATAGATTGTAAATAGTTGATGTCCCAGCACTGATCCCTGCGGCATCCCACTAGTCACTGATTGCCAACCCGAGAATGAACCATTTATCCTGACACTGTTTTCTGTTAGATAGCTAATCTTCTATCCATGCTAATATATTACCCCCAACCCCGTGAACTTTTTTCTTGCGCAGTAATCTTTTATGTGGCACCTTGTCAAATGCCTTCTCGAAGTCTAAATACACCATATCCACTGGTTCCCCTTTATCCACCCTGTTCATTACATCTTCAAAGAATTCCAGCAAATTTGTCAAACATGACTCCCCCTTCATAAATCCATGCTGACTCTGCCTGACTGAATTATGCTTTTCCCAATGTCCTGCTACTGCTTCTTTAATAATGGACTCCAACATTTTCCCAACCACAGATGTTAGGCTGCCTGCTTTATAGTTTGCTGCTTTTTGACTGCCTCCTTTTTTAAATAGGGGCGTTACATTTGCAGTTTTCCAATCTGCTGGGACCTCCCCAGAATCCAGGGAATTTTGGTAGATTGCAACCAATGCATCTGCTATCCCTGTCGCTACTTCTCAAGACCTAAAGCAGTAGAAAGCATCTTCCCATCATACAAAGTCCTGCATGATCATCTCCCTTACCGTCATCAGTTCCAAGCTCTGTTGGTTCCTATTGCCCGAGTGAGTTGATTCCAATATTTTCATCCTCATTTTCAAATCCCATAATGGTTTTGTTTACCTCACTGATCTCCAGCCTCATCTCCTCATACTCTGCTCCTCTAACACTAGACTGCTCATTGTCTCCTACTACATCATTGGTAGCTACTTTGTTAGCCAGTACATTCTAGTTCATTCAAACTCCCAATTTGCCACCCCCTCTCTTCCTTCAAAAACCTCTGTTTCACCCTTGCTTTTGACTGCTTACCCATTTTCCCTCCAGCTTGACAAACATTTTTTTCTCATATTTTAGTGCAGTGCTCTGAGATGTCTTCCTGCACATGAAGAGCACTGTAGAGATGCATGTTGCATGTGAAAGACAAGTAATTAAAAACTTCTAACAGTTAGCATTTGCTACACCTACATTTCTAATGCCACGTCACGATTGGCGGTAAATTTCTGATGGTCAACCTGTTTTGTCTTTTAGTATAGTCCTTAAATCCATTTTATTTCATGTATTGTTTTTGGGGTCTTTTTCCAAGACCTTTTAAAACAAACCTGCACCTTTGGCTTCTCCAGCCTGGCTTCCAAATTTGGACCCTGTCCCCATGGTTTCCTGCACTGAATATGGCAATTTACAGTGTTTCACAAGAACCAGTGAGGAGTTGCAGTTTAATGACGGCAACACCATATCAGTGTATTAAAGCTAAGGTCAAACGTTCATTTCATGAAATGAGCTTTGATTTTGCAATTTTTTGGGGTTCAAGTGATTGGTGGGTTGTGGACAGATCATTAGCTTTTAACTTTTTTTAGACAGCCCTTTGTGTAGCTGTTACTAGGGTTAGTTGTTTAGATTGCAACTAGCACCCCCCCACCCCCTTGTTTTGGGTGGCAGATTAGAATAATGAACATTAGCCAAATGGAAAATTCTGAAGTCTCTTGGATTTCCAAACCACTAAAAAATGTAATGGCCTAGACATCCCGGTTGGCTGCTTCCCGCGGACGATAGGCTAAAAAAGGGAACTTACCTTTTACTGTTGCGCCCACCAACAATTGCGGTCCTCAGGCATCTTCTCCCTGCGCTTCAGAGTGCACGCACGTCTGTAATTTGGAGCTGCAGTCACATGGCTCTGGGCAGCCAATCAAGGTAAAGTATTTTCTCATTCATCATAATGGGAACTCCGTAACTTAGAATCCCATTATTATGATTGAGAACCCCCCCCAAACACCTAAAACACTAATTAAAAAAAATAGAAAAAATACACCACATATTTAACATTAATTTAAATTAGTAATTTATGTCTTATTAAAAAATATATATTTTCCCGATTTAAAAAAAAAACTTATTTCTAAAAGTTTTTTTAATTATAGTTTTTAACAATAAAATGTGCGTTTTAAATTTAATTTTATCATGTTTTTGTGTTTTAAAACGCGTACTCCTGTAAAAGTAGGCTATGTGCCTGCTTTTATCAAGCGCAAGAGTTTTCAGGACATTTACTGGGCAAGATATGGGTAAATGCCGCAATCTTGCCCATGCAAATGTCCTCGCTCCCGAGATGTGGAGGATCAGTCAAGCCAGAACTTGTCAGATCGGTAAAGCCGGTTTTCAGCACGTGCGCATTGTGTACTGAAAACCGGCTTTTGCGATGCCTTCCTGGGTCCGTACAGACCCGGAGAGGTTGGGATTTCTGGGCCAATGTTACTTGATGATATGGATGTAAAATTTGTTGGCTAATCGGGGTAATTGCAAATTATACATATACATAAGATGATACACTTTGATTTTTTTTTAAATTCCAGAGACACAAAATCCAGAAAATCTGTTGCGTGCAATTATGCGTGCATGCTTATTTTACTAACAGTACAATCTACTCATGATGGGCAAATGCTGGAACAACATTCTGCTGGATTATTGAGACTCTGCAAGGCTGATGACACCAATCCCAAACTACAAGGTAAAGTAATTTTAATTACTTTTTCTTAATGCGTTGTCTGTGTCTGTCATGTGGGTTCATGCTCATGGCTTAATGTACAGGTATTGTCAGGTTTCGGCCATGCCATCAGGAAGGTGATAAATGTATGTCGGGAAAATGGAGAAATGTCAAATTACTCAAATGTTCACACGTATTATCGTGGTTAGCATTCATAGGGACCTTGGAGCAGGTTTTATAGCTCCTTTTAGGAGGTGGGACCAAAATGCAAGGGATTCGGAACACAAAATGAAACATTTTCAGGAATCTGTTATTTATGTACATTGACAGGAGTGTCTTATAAATGGCTAACAACAGCAACTTTTATTTATATAGTGCCTTTAAAGTAGTAAAACGTCCCAACAGCAGTGTTACAAGACAAAACAGATAATTTGATACCGAGCTACAAAAAAAGAAATTAAGGCAGATGACAAAAAGCTTGGCTGAAGTAGTAGGTTTTAAGGAGTGTCTTAAAGGAGGAAAAAGGTAGAGAGGTTTAGGGAGGGAGTTCCAGAGCTTAGGGCTAAAACAGCTGAAGGCACGGCTACTGATGGTTGAGCAGTTATAATGAAGGATGTGCAAGAGTGAAGAATTTGAGGCGAGCAGACATCTTGTGGGGTTGTGAGGCTGAAAAAGATTAGAGAGATGGGGAAGGGCAAGGCCATGGAGTGATTTGTAAACAAGGATGAGAATTTTGAAATCGATGCATCGTTTAACCAGGAGCCAATGTAGGTCAGAAAGCACAGGGGTGAAGGGTGATCGTGACTTGGTGCGCGTTAGGACACGGATGAGATGAAATAGCTTCCTAAATAGCGTAGGCTGTGTTCTTGAAATATATTCTTGCAAGTTTAGCCATTTAGAAAGAAATACGTGATTTGGAAATTACTGCATGTTTTAAGTGCTAAATGTTCATGCCGTGCAAGGATACATTTGATCACAGTAAGCAAAGATGTGAACAAAATTCATACTTTAATCTTTTAAAGGGCTAGAACTTATCGACTTTGCGACCAGGTTTTCGCTGCGATTTGACCCTCCGTGGCGAAAAACTACTGTTTTTGCCGGCAACTGAAAATCTAGCCCTTTGTGTCTGCCCAAAGCCCTTATGCAGGAGCATTCTAATCAGTTTATTGGTTCAAGATTTCTGCTGTCTTTAATTGGTGTCAATATTGTAAGTCCCCTCTTCCCCAGTGGTCCAAAGTCTCACTATCCAGTTTCCATTACCCCGAGATCCCTTACACAAGTCTCGGTGCTACCAGAAACCTTTGTATTTCGACAATTGGGAAGTCTCTTTCTCAATATTCCCATACCCCACCACTGTCAACCCAGTGCTATCAAATTCCAACCACCCCCCCCCACCACCACCGCCAAACTCCAGCATGCTTCCCAGTAATCCTAGACCCTGGAACCTCCACATCACTCAGCATTGTTCCCACACACTTAAGAATCCCCATCCCAGTGTTCCCACATTTAGTAAACTCTCTATCATTGTAAAAAGGAAGAGGGTGTAACATACTTCACATAAATTAACAACATAGAATTCAGTATCAATGAATGCACTTATGATGGCCAGTCTCATGGGCTGTTGGGTGATGGACAATCTCCAGCAAAAACAGAAGTAGAACAAAACACACAGAATTTGAAGAAGCAAGTCAATAAATCAATGAAAGAGAAAGATAGGGAACCAATAAAGCACTAGAAAAATATCCATGAGCCATGTCAAAGAGGTTGAAATAGAGTTCGCAAAAGCAGGGGCGGGAAGGTTTAGATAAGGGTAAATGCATGTCTGAGAAAAGTCACAGCTGTAGAGTAGCGATTTGGGTAAAAGGGACAGAGTTTAATAATGCTAATAGTGCATTAGCGACTAAGACATCATCAGGGAAAGATGGTAAAAAGTTAAGATTAAGGGCACTATATTTGAATGCACGAAGCATTCGTAACAAGATGGATGAATTAATGGCACAAATAGAGATAGATGGGTTTGATCTAGTAGCCATTACTTAGATGTGGTTGCATGGGTGACCATAGTTGGGAACGAAATATTCCAGGGCAGTTGACTTTTAGAAAAGATAGGCAAATGGAAAAGGAGGTGTGGTAGCCCTGATAAAGGATGTGATAAAGGTAATAGAGAGAGAGGATCGCAGCCCAGAAAATCAGGGTGTAGAATCAATATGGGTGGAGCTATGAAATAACAAAGAGCAGAAAACACTGGTGGGAGTAGTTTCTAGGTCCCCTCATAGAGATCATAGTGTTGGACAGAGTATAAATCAGGAAATTACAGAAGCATTTAACAAGGGAAATGCAATAATCATGTGGGACTTTAAATTTCATATAGACTGGGCAAACTAAATTGACAAAAGTAGATTGGAGGATGAATTCGTGGAATATTTTGAGACAGTTTTCTTGAACAATGTGTCAAGGAACCAACTAGGTTGGTTAACATTGACAACATAGAATTCAGTATCACTGAATGCACATATGATGGCCAGTCGCATGGGTTGTTGGGTGATGGACAATCTCCAGCAAAAACAAAAGTAGAACAAAACAGAATTTAACCTAAGGCAAGGTATACTTGCCTTAGGTAAGGAAACCAAAACTATACACAGTGCTCCAGGTGTGGTCTCACCAAAGCCTTGTATAACTGCAGCAAGACTGTCCTCCTCTTGTACTCCAACCCTCTTGCAATAAAGGCTCACTAGATTGATTTCTGTGATGAGAGGGATGTCCTATGAGGAGAGATTGAGTAGAATAGACCTATCTTCGCTAGAGGTTAGAAGAATGAGAGGTGATCTCTTTGAAGTGTACAACATTCTTAGAGGGCATCACCGACGGGGTAGATGCTGAGAGGCTGTTTCCCCTGGCTGGAGAGTCTAGAACTCTGGGATCATGGTCTCAGAATAAGGGGTCGGCTATTTAGGATTTAGATGAGGAGCAACTTCTTCACTCTTGTAAATCTTTGACATTTTCTACTCCAGAGGGCTGTGGATGCTCAATCGATGAGTATAATCAAGACTGAGATTGATAGAATTTTGGGTACGAAAGGCATCAAGGATATGGGAAAGTGGAGTTAATGTAGAAGTTCACCATGATATTGAATGATGGAGCAGGTTTGATGGGCTATACGGCCTACTCCTGCTTCTATTTCTTATGTTCTTATCCCACTGAATTAAATTTCCAAGTTTCAGTTCCTGGTCCATGCTGAGTTAGCTGATGTTAGCTGATGCAGTACTTGGGTGATGAAATTAACCTGGTAGCCCTGGTCAGGACTTACACTACAAATGTCAATTGACCTTTATTGAAAATGCATGTGTATAATTTGTGAGATGCTAATATAAGCCAGGCTGCACCTCACAGTAAATATGTCATCCAGACTCTTGATTACTTGGCTGAAATACAATGGGCTTGTCAATACTGTAAGAAAATTTGAATCTGACAAACCAAATATGGCTGCAATATAATTCTTTTATTGTGTTCGACCAAGTCCAGGCACACGCAATGTTTTTAAGCAGTAGATATACACAGAAGTAAACACAATTACCCCATTTTACATTGATCCTTTCAATCCCAACTCTACAAATTGTTAAGGAAAGCTCAAGACCGTTATAGGTCACTTCTCAAGCACACTGTCCTTGCTGATTCATTATGTCATGGCAAGTGTTAATTTTGAACAAGAGCCCAAGAAATGAGATACTTCCAACAAAACACCAGATGCCAACTTATTTACCATCCTGGCCTATTTTCCCATTTCCTATCTCAAAACTGTCTTGGCAATCTCATTTCACAATGTGGTGACAAAATGTAGTCAACATGCATGGAGCACACATGCTGCACTTTCAGCAGAAGCTAAACTGCAGTCAGCTAAATTGTACCCTGACACATTAAACCCTAAAGCGTCCTGGGAATTAACAACTTTAATCATTTCATTAATTCTAGCTACAATACAAATCCACAAGCTATTTAGAAGTAAAATTAAGGGAAAAATCTTAATCATCACCAAATCCTAACCCATATATGTATACATGTCTGGATTTGTATTTAATTGGGGCATGATCCCATTACCTGAACAGGAGACTTTCACTTTAATATGAGTTTCATTTTTGGTGAGCGCAAATAATTAGTACTAAACAAGTTTCTACACTTTTTGTTTTTATTTTATTGCGAATAAATTGTTAACTTATAATTTTAGTTACATTTGTTGAAGCATTTATACCAAATTTTCAGTTGATCTCTCCAGGACTGCATTTGTGATAGCGTGCAACCAGTCAGTAGTTATATTTTTGTATGCAGCTTTTTGTTTTGTAATTCTAGGATTAAAACCACATACCATTTTTGCAAGAAATGTAATTTAACAAATTGGCATGATTTAGAATATGTTATCTGATCAATCATATTGGACTAAATCATAGGTTTGTATCTATCCAAAACAGTTAAATACTCTGCAACTAAGCATAAAAAATTATTTTGAAATATTTTTCATGTTTTGAGAATTATTAAATCCAAATGGCAGCATTCAAAATGAGCTTCTTTTGTAGAAATCCCAGATTAGGTACTGGATAGCTGAGTATAGTAACAGCGCAGAAGGAGGCCATTTCGGCCATGGTGTCCGCGCCGACCGACAAAGAGCCGCACGGCCCTTGATCAGCCCTGAAGGTTACATATATACCAATGAACAATGGCGGAAAGGTAAAGAGCACCCAGCCCAACCAGTCCGTCCCACACAACTGCGAACACCCCTTACACTGAAACATTCTACACTCCACCCCAACCGGAGCCATGTGATCTCCTGGGAGAGGCAAAAACCAGATTAAAAAACCCAGGCCAATTTAGGGGAAAAACATCTGTGAAAATTCCTCTCCGACCCATCCAGGCAATCAAAACTAGTCCAGGAAGTCACCCTGGCCGTATTCAATTCCCTGCAGTACTTACCATTATATTTGCGCTAGCCAACAAGAGGTTACCCAGTCTAATCCCAATTACCAGCTCTAGGTTCGTAACCCTGCAGGTTATGGCACTTTAAGTGCCCATCCAACCATCTCTTAAAAGTGGTGAGGGTTTCTGCATCCACCACTCTTACAGGCAGTGAGTTCCAGATCCCCACAACCCTCTGCGTAAAGAAGTCCCCTCTCAAATCCCCTCTAAACCTTCCACCAATCACCATAAAACTATGCCCCTTCATAATAGACCCCTACACCAATAGAAAAAGGCCCTTACTATCCACTATGTCCAGGCCCCTCAATATTTTGTACACCTCACTGAGGTCTCCTCTCAACCTTCTCTGTTCCAATGAGAACAAACCCAGCCTATCCAATCTGTCCTCATTACTAAGATTCCCCATTCCAGGCAGCATCCTAGTAAATCTCCTCTGCACCCTCTCTCGTGCAATCACGTCCTTGCTATAATACGGCGACCAGAACTGCACACAACACTCCAGCTATGGCCTAACTAGCGTATTATACAATTTAAGCATAACCTCCCTGCTCTTATATTTTGTGCCTCGGCCAATAAAGGTAAGCATTCCTTTTGCCTTCTTAACCACCTTATCCACCTGGCCTGCTACTTTCAAGGATCTATGGACAAGCACTCCAAAGTCCCTTTGTTCATCTACACTATTAAGTGGCCTACCGCTTAATGTGTATACCCTTTCCTTATTAGCCCTCCCAAAATGCATTACCTCACACTTCTGAATTAAATTCCATTTGCCACTGCTCTGCCCACCTGACCAGTAGATTGATATCCTCCTGCAGGCCATGATTTTCTCTTCATTATCAACCACACAGCCAATTTTAGTGTCGTCTGCAAACTTCTTAATCATACTCCCCATATTCAAATTCAAATCTAAATCATTGATATATACCACAAAAAGCAAGGGACCCAGTATTGAGCCTTGCGGAACCCTACTGGAAACATCCTTCCAGTCACAAAAACATCCATCAACCGTTACCCTTTGCTTCCTATCTCTGAGCCAATTTTGGATCCAACTTGCCACTTTACCCTGGATCCCATGAGCTTGAACCTTCGTGACCAGTCTACCATGTGGGATCTTATCAAAAGCTTTGCTAAAGTCCATGTACACTATATCGTACGCACTACCCTCATCAACCCTCTTGGTTACCTCCTCAAAAAACTTCAATCAGGTTAGTCAAACACAATCTTCCCGTAACAAATCTGTGCTGGTTGTCCCTAATTAATCCTTGCCTTTCCAAATGTAGATTTATCTTGTCTTTCAGGATTTTTTCCAATAATTTTCCCATCACTGAGGTTAGGCTGACAGGCCTATGATTACTCGGCCTATCCCTTTCTCCCTTCTTAAATAAGGGTACCACATTAGCAGTCCTCCAATCCTCCGGCACCATGCCCAAATCCAAAGAGGATTGGAAATGAAGGTAAAGGCCTCTGCTATTTCCTCTCTTATTTCGCTCAACAGCTTGGGATGCATTTCATCCAGATCTGGGGACTTATCTACTTTCAAAGCTGCTAAACCCTTTAATACTTCCTCTCTCTCACTATTTATTTCATCCAGAATATCACACTCCTCCTCGATAACAGTATCTGCATTGCCCCTTTCCTTTGTGAAAACAGATGCAAAGTATTCATTAAGAACCCTCCCAACATCTTCCGCCTCCACACAAAGATTACCCTCTAATATGCCCTACCCTTTCTTTAGTTACCCTCTTACTCTTAATATGTTATAGAACATCTTGGGGTTTTCCTTAATTTTACTCTCAAATAATTTTTCGTGCTCTCTCTTAGCATTCCTAATATCCTTTTTAATTTTGCCTCTTACCTTTCTATATTCCTCTAAAGGATTTAGCCATTGGTATATGACAAGTGTCCCTTTTTTTCTTTGTCCTCCCCTGTAAGTCCCTCAACATCCGGGGGGCTCTCGAATTATTATTCCCACCCTTTTTCTTTAAGGACACATGTTTGGCCTGAGCCTTCTGGACCACCTCCTTGAATGTCTCCCACTGTTCTGACACTGATTTACCCACAAGTAGCTGTTTCCAGTCCACTGTGGCCAAATCACTCCTTATGTCTGATGAATTATAGTACCCGTTAATTCTATTTCTCTTTCTTGATTTTTAGAATTGAGTAAATGGCTGGAGCCACTGAAGAATCTAAAGTTTGAAATTAATTGTATTCCTAGCCTTCTTGAATATATTAAACAGGTGAGTGAAAAGTTTGGTGTTTGTTTGATATACTGTATTCTTTAAAAATAGGGTACAATGTGAATAGCCAGTTCTACTTTTGAGATTTGTTGTGTTTCTGCTAAATTTTCATTTTGTTCTTGGTGACTCATAAATCAATAAAACTTATTGACTTAGGAACACAAAATTATTAGATCAGTTCTCTGGGTACCGATCCCCTTGTGGTTTGAGGGGTTATGATCTGATTTTTGGCTTTCTTTCAGGTTTATCCCTTGGATTGTTGGCAGGTTCAGGGAAACTTGCCTCTTTGGGTCAGTCAACCAGTTTAGTTTACAACTTGCACATTGTGATACTGAAAGCCACTGCTGCACCACTAATGGGCTCAAACATCAGGAACAGCTTTGTTACTGTAATATTAATTTAAGCTTCTAAATAAAAATTAAAATACAAGTGTACACTAAAACACACTCCATGACTGAGTTTATTTAGTGGATTGCTGAGGTTATACCGGCCAGGAAGATACAGGATCGATCCCTAATTCAGGTCAGCAGTTACACATGCATAGAAGTTACAACATAGAAACAGGTCATTTGGCCCAACTAGTCTTTGTCGGTGGTTACCCCTCACTCAAGACAACAATCTTAATCACATGTATGCACCCTGTTCCGATATCCCTTTATCCCCCTTTCCTCCATCTATCTATCCAATCTAATCTTGAATGTTAACATAGTTTCTGCATTAATCACTAACCTTGGAAATGAATTCCACAAGCTGAAAACGCTGTATAAAGAAGATTCTCATGCTCTCTGTTCTAAATCTCTTGCATTCAATTGATGTCCCCTCACTCTAAACTCTTCAACTACTGGAAACAGTTTGCTTTAATCTACCCTGTCCCATTCTATCATATCGTGCCCTAATCTGCATTGTTCCAACAAAAAATAGCTCTAATTTTCCAGCTTTGCTGTTGACCTACGTTTTTCTTCCACCAGACTCCTGGGCCATTGGAACCTGCTCCACTTTGCCAGTTTTACGTGATTCACATTCTACTTACTTACTTACTAGCCTTTAGCTCTTTTCACATGCTATATGTCTTTTATTTCTTTGATTTGTCTCATTATGTCTTTTGTCTCCTGTTGTATCACTTTTAACCATCTCCTGATCCCCGACAGTAACACTTTACAGGTTATGCTATGTCCTTTCTTCAGTCATTGTGTATGTTTTCCCCCCTTTCATTCCCCTCCCCCCCCACCCCTTGCTCTGTTCCCTCTTAAATGCTGTTCATTTGCAATTCTGAGGCAGGGTTTGCGGGCAGATACCTCTGACGACACACACATTTATGAATGTATCTGGTGGTCCCGGAGGAACAAAAATGTTTACTCCGAGGCCTCGATGCACAGCCCAGCACAGATGCTCACGTATTCCAGGAGCGTACGGGCATCCTGGGGTCATGTGGGCCAGACCAACCAATGAAAATGGTGTATCCCCAGTCACTGTAATGGTGAGCTCCGTTTGTACGGAGATCACCATTTCTATGAATGAGGATACCCCCAAAAACAGAAACATTTTAAATACTTAAGAAAAACACATCACATATTTAAAATTAATTGAAATTGAATTTAATGTTTTCGACAATTTATTTTTTTGAAATTTTTTCATGTTTTAATGGGGGTAACAATAAACTTGCCTTAATGGACAGAGTTTTAATATAAAAGTTATTGATTTAAAAAAAAAAAAAAAAAAATTATATCTTTTAAAAGTCATACTTTTACCAGATGTAAGAGTTTTAAGGACATTCGCTGGACAGGAGTTGGGCAAATAACCCAAATCTCTGCCCGCGAAGGCCCTTCTCCTGGGGATGAGTGCGATCTGTCAAAAGAAAAAGTACACACCTAAACTCTGAGCTTGTGAGGCATCTACGAGTGTGTGCGCATATTGTACGCACCCAGAGAGGCTGCGATTTCCGGCCTAAAAAAATGACTTGTGTTTTCTTGAATGAAGCTGCCTGACCTGCTGAATGTCTCCAGTATGTTCCATTTTTGTTTGATTGTCAACATTTGTAGTATTTTACTCCCCCCCCCCTCCCAACCCCACCCTTAATTTTTCAAGTCTTTTACCACTCGCCTAGCCAAGGGAATGGAAAAGGGTTCCCGATTGCTCATCAGCAACCCCTGCTGGTCGTGAGCATATGTGGATTTGGATGAAGACAGGATGGGATTAGGTTCTGATGCTTTCCATGGTTGATTGACATTTACTCCGTCAAGGCTCACACATGAATAATGGACAATTGAGCAAGAAACTAAAGCATGCTCGATAGCTATGGAACAATATTCTAGCAATGAATCAATGCCTCAGGAAATAAAAAGAAAAATAATGCAAAAACTGGAATTGGAAGCAAAATCAGAAAAGAGCGATATATACAGCAGGTCTAACATCATCTGTAAAGAACAGAGGCACGTTAACTTTTTGGATGTAACCCTTTGGGTCTGATGAAGGATTACACCCAAAACAATAACCTGTTTGTTTATAGTTGCTAAAACCCACTAAGTTTTCAGCATTTTCTATTTTTTGTGCCAATGTAAGAATACTGGCAGAAAATTTAATTTAAAAATTACTATAAACTATTCTTGCCAGTATCCACAGTATTATTCATATTTTCTCCTTTTTATTTGCATTTAATTTCTTTGTCTATTATACTCTATTCTCGTCTAATCTTTTTTTTATAACTAACATCTTTCATTTACTTTTATTATTCTGCCCCTATGCTTCATTGTTCATTTTAGAGGTGGGATCAATTCATTTGAAAAAGGATTTTCCATTAGCTTTAAAGTTGTTTTCCTAGCCAGTTAAAAGGACAGATTCTGAAGATTGCCATAGATATGATCAGGTCAACCGTTGACATGTGAAAACATGTTCAAATGCAGCCCAACTGTGTCAAGATAAGTAAATATCTCGGTAGAATCCAAAAGATTAAATCTGCATAACGCTGTCAATATTTCATCAGATTAAATTGCAATGGAAAAAGTAAAGTAACTGCAACTTGAAGTGCTACTTTAGCTACCATAAATCTATCTGGTCATCAAAATGACGAACATGGCGCTAGTGACTGTCGAAAAATGAATGTGTTATGATAAATTTAGAGAAGTAGTATTACTAGACTTGCATGTCTAACTCAAATATGTGACTGGTGATGCCAGTGAGTTCAGCTTGCCAAAATTAACAGAAGTAAGTGCCGATACGTATATTGTATGAGTGGTGTGCTGTGTCATGCTTTGCAGTAATCTGCTAGCTTCTATGCTACTTTCTATATGCTTCATAAAATAGCAAATTACTTTAATGAAAATGTATACTACTGGTCCTGTTGCTGGCATAGATCTGAATATAGGCTTGAACAAAGCAATTCTTATACAGCATAAATGTTAAGTTATTATTAAACATTTAGACCTCTGTCATGACATTTTCAAGATTATGAATGGAATTGACAAAATTGATGCAAGCAAATTGTTCACATGGCTCCGGTTGGGGCGGAGTGTAGAATGTTTCAGTGTAAGGGGTGTCGCAGTTGTGTGGGGCGGACTGATTGGGCTGGGTGCTCCTTACCTTTCCGCCATTGTTCACAAGTTTATATGTAACCTTCAGGGCTGCTGACCGAGGACTCTTTATCGGCCGCTGCGGACAAGATGGGCCGAAATAGCCTCCTTCTACGCTGTAAATTTCTGTGCTTCTATGGGCCCAAATTTGCCCATTTTTTGGGGGGCCACTTGATTTTTCTGGAGTATCTTAAAAATCTCCATTCTGCACATATAATTTGCGCCAGTGTAAGTGAGTTTTTTTTAAGTTTACTTTTTTTTTTCAAAGAGGGACGTTACCAGCCCACCTACGCCTGTTTTGGCCATTTAAGCCAGTTTGGACAGCAAATAGTTGCTACAAACTAAGTTAGGCCAGCATATGTGGCTACTTGTGGCCGCACAGAAAACATTTATGGAGAGTTAAGAAATCAGCACAGGTAGCCAGAGATGGATGGGGAGAAGGGAAACAGAGAGGACCTTGCAAAGCACTAAACACCTTCGCAACAACATTCAAGAAGCATAAAAACCATCAATAATCATGAAAAAATAAATAACTAAAAAATAAAACTTAAGTCCTACCTTCATAACTCGGCCCAGGAAGTCAGCGGGCCTGCCGGTGGGAGAGGCCACTCTATTGGGGATAGGTGCGGGTGGGTGGGACGGCCGGGCGCGAGAGAGCGTGCAGGTAACTGGCCACACACAACACACAGCAGGCTGGGCTCGCAGAACACGGAGGCTGCAGGAGCCAACTCCGAGGGACTGGTGGATTTCTCTCTCCGGGGACTGCTGATCGCCCCCCCATCAAAACTCACTAAACAACAAGACTCTCCAAACAAAGCACAGCCATCAATAAATAATAAATAAAACTCAAGTGCTACCTCGGCCCGGGAAGTCGGCCGGCCGGTGCGGGAAGCCACTCAGCCGGGGATAGGTGCAGGACTCTATGGCGTGCAGCAGCCCGGCGCGCGTCGTGATGCCACTCTCCCTGGGATAGGGGCGGGGCATCACATCCCATGCTGCAAAGGAGCTACTGCGCATGCGCGAAACCTCCAGTGCGCATGCGTTGAGCAGCTGACACTCTTTTGAGCGCAGGGCCCGAGTTCCGCCCCCTTGCCACGCCACGCCGCGCCGCGCCAAGCACAAGGACAGTCGACAAAGCGGGGAGAATACAGGGATATCTTTTCGGTGCCGTTTTGAGTGTAGGAAGTTGCCGCACCTCACATGAATCCAGCGAAAAAACCGGAGGGCCAAATTTGGGCCCTAGTTTTCGGGTGGAGTTGCTCCTAGTTTTTTGGAGCAACTAGTTTAGTTTGGAGTATGTTAGAAATTGCAATTCTCGGATATTAGTTTGCTCCAGTTCTAGTGAGTTAGTTTAGGTTGGCTTTAGGGTAAGGTACTTTTTTTTCAACAGGGGGTGTGTCCAGCCACTCAGGCCAGTTTTGCAAGTTTCGGCAGTGAAAACTTACTACAAACTAACTTAGGATGGAGTAAGTGTCCACTTTTGTAAGTTCTGAAAAACCTTACCTAGAGTTAAGTTTAGTGCAGGCACAGCCAGAGACGGCAGGTGGGAAGCATTAAATACAAAGGACACATCAACATCACAACAGCGGGGGGGTAAGGGAAGTTAGAGGATTTTCCATAAACACCTTCACAACAATATTAAAGAAGCAAAGTACATTTAAAGCACTAAGCACTAAACAAAGCAGTACATTTAAAGCATCAAGCACTAAACGAAGTACAAAAAGTAATAAGCAATTAATTAATAAAAAATAGAAGGAACCCTGCACCTAAAGCACCAAGACCAAAGTAATAAGTAATCAATCAATAAAAAATAGAAGTTCTACCTTTATGTGAAGGGAAGATGTCTCTGTCAGTGTCTCTCTCTGTAGTGTCTCTCTCTCTCTGTATCTGACAGTGAGGGGTGCGGGGGGGGGTGGGAGTTGGGGGGGTGTGTGGTGTGGAGTGGGGGGGGGGTGTGGAGTGGGGGGGGGGTGTGTGGTGTGGAGTGGGGGGGTCGTGTGTGGTGGAGTTGGGGGGGGGGGCGTGTGTGGTGGAGTGGGGGGGGGCGTGTGTGGTGGAGTGGGGGGGTGCGTGTGTGGTGGAGTGGGGGGGGGCGTGTGTGGTGGAGTGGGGGGGGGCGTGTGTGGTGGAGTGGGGGGGGGGCGCGTGTGTGGTGGAGTGGGGGGGGGCGTGTGTGGTGGAGTGGGGGGGGGCGTGTGTGGTGGAGTGGGGGGGGCGTGTGTGGTTGGGGGGGGGGCGTGTGTGGTGGAGTTGGGGGGGGGGGGCATGTGTGGTGGAGTTGGGGGGGGGCGTGTGTGGTGGAGTTGGGGGGGGGCGTGTGTGGTGGAGTTGGGGGGGGGGCGTGTGTGGTGGAGTTGGGGGGGGGGGGCGTGTGTGGTGGAGTTGGGGGGGGGGGCGTGTGTGGTGGAGTTGGGGGGGGCGTGTGTGGTGGAGTTGGGGGGGGCGTGTGTGGTGGAGTTGGGGGGGGGGGCATGTGTGGTGGAGTTGGGGGGGGGCGTGTGTGGTGGAGTTGGGGGGGGGGGCGTGTGTGGTGGAGTTGGGGGGGGGGGCGTGTGTGGTGGAGTTGGGGGGGGGGGGCGTGTGTGGTGGAGTTGGGGGGGGGGGCGTGTGTGGTGGAGTTGGGGGGGGCGTGTGTGGTGGAGTTGGGGGGGGCGTGTGTGGTGGAGTTGGGGGGGGCGTGTGTGGTGGAGTTGGGGGGGGGGGCGTGTGTGGTGGAGTGGGGGGGGGCGTGTGTGGTGGAGTGGGGGGAGGGGCGTGTGTGGTGGAGTGGGGGGGGGCGTGTGTGTGGGAGTCGGGGGATGTGTGTGTGGGAGTCGGGGGATGTGTGTGGGGGAGTCGGGGGGGTGTGTGGGTGGGAGTGGGGGGGTGTGTGTGGGAGTAGGTGGTGGGTGTGTGGTGGGGGGGGGTGTGTGTGGGAGGGGCGGTGGGAGGGTGTGTGCGTGGGAGGGTCTGTGTGTGTATGTGGGGGGGGGGTGGAGGGGTGTGGGGGAGAGGCTGGAAGGAGGCACCCCTGCTCTCTCCTCCGGCCCTTCGATCATTGAGTGCCCCCCAACCCACGCTCCTCCATTCCTGTTGCCACTCGCCCCCCTCCCCCCCCCCCCCCCGGCCCTTCCCGGTATCCCGTGTCCTCCCCTCCCGGTATCCATGACCACGCCCCCCCCCCCTCCCCTCCCGGTATCCACGGCCCCCCCTCTCTCCCCTCCCAGTATCCCCCCCCGGTATCCACGCTCTCCTGCGCAACGCTGCCGGCTCTGAGAAGAAGGCATGATCCCTAGCCCTGCCCCCCTGCAGGCAGTCTCCTCCCCAGGGAGACTGCACTGCGCCACACCACTCCACGCCATGGTCCAGGAGGACCGGAGAATTGCTGTAGAATATTCCGGCGCACCTTCGAGCCCAGGCAGGTCACGTAAGTCTCGGAGGTGTGCCGTTTTCACCAGATGCCGAAACTTCGGCCCTATGTTTCTATTGTGCTGAAGGATTTCCAATATTAGGGGATTATGATCTAACAACTAGAAGTAAGAAGGGAAGTCAGATGTAACTTTTCAACCAAAGGGTAATAAGTTATCAAGGAAAGCCATTGAAGTGGACGGTATCAGCGAGCTCAAGAAACAATTCGATGCATTTCTGGTTCAACCCTTTTCCTGAAATGTCTTCTGTTCATTAGCATTTTTCATTGGAATCAAGTAGGACTGTTGGTTGTTAGAACCGACCTGATTAATTGGCGGGCAGGGCATGACTGGAAACTGAGAATGAGTCAATCATTGGTTATTTTGTCCCATTATTAGTTTCTTATAAACTTCAGCTCAGTTGGTAGCAGCCTTGTTTGAATCAGAAGGTTGTGGGTTCAAGTCCTACTCCAGGGACTTGAACACAAAAATCAGGCTGATACTCCAGTGCACTACTGAGGGAGTGATGCACTGTCAGAGGTGTTGTCTTTCGGATGAGACGGTAAACCAAGGCCCCGTCTGCTCTCTCGGGTGGACGTAAAATTTCCTACAGCACTATTTTAAAGAAGAGCAGGGGAGTTAACACATTTGTCCTAGCCAATATTTATCGCTCAATCAACATCACTAAAACAGGTGATCTGGTCAATATCACATTGCTGTTTGTGGGAGTTTGCTGTGCGCAAATTGCCTGCTGTATCTCCTACATTACAACAGTGATTACACTTCAAAAAGTACTTCATTGACTGTAAAACGCTTTGGGACATCCGTCCGGTGGTCGTGAAAGGTGCTATATAAATGCAAGTCTTTCTTTAAAGCTGAAAGCTGGTTGTAGCCACTTTCTTGAGATAATGAGTATATTCCTGATATAAATATATTATCTGCTTTATTTGGACATTCTGTCACTGCAGTGCTAGAGTTTGGAAATAAAATAGAGAGTGTATTTGCAGTGATACTGAGTTTAATTTAGGATTTTACTACTGAAATGATGCAGATTATTGACCTGTTTATGACTACCCCTGCAAACTATTGGAGCGGGTTAAAAATTAAAAATCGCAAACATGACCCCAACCTGACATGTATGCACCTGCTGCCATTTATATAGCATGTCTGTGTCCCATCTTGGACACTTCATTATAAACTTCTGCTGATTGTGGCCTCTTCTTATTGCCATGATCTGCTGACCACCAACCCACCTCCTCCAAGCCCTGATATTTCCCTCCCTCCTGATTGCAAGGCCTTGACTGTTCTACCCTCTTCCACCAAGCCCCAGTCTTTCCTGATTGCCGGGGACTGTCTCCAAAGACCCCCAGCTGTGGCCTTCTACGGCTGGCTTTCCCGAGCCAGTAGCCAGCCAACTTGTCAATCTAGTCGGCTGTTGGGCGGGAAATGAAGTTAAAAAACATGATAATGAGGTCCTGCCATTAAATGCATCAGGACCTCTGCGCCCCAGGGCTTTCTGGGTTTCCGTCCACTACCGCAGCTCCCCTACTTCCTTCTCACCTCCCTGTAAATATCGGGGCCTATGTTTCTATGAATTTAATTTTGTTTAATAATTGCAGTGCATGTTGATCTTTACTTCCAGTACAAGAAAATAAACCATTTTGACAGGGTAGAGAGATCAGTGTAGGTTAAAAATGACTGTTAGTGATATTAGCAGATGAAGCATTCGTATGATATTCCTCTGTCCATTATTTTGATATATATGTTAAATCTGCTTAACACCTGTTAAAATCAAGTAAACAGATGAATGGCTTATGAGTGTTAACAGTAAATTCTAATCTCCTGGGTTTTAAGGTTTTAAAAAGAGATGTTTTAAATGCATAACAGTCCAACATTTCAAGAGGTAAATACCGATTAATGTTTGGGTGTGGTTCTTCATCAGAACTTGATCCCAAGGTGGTGGTGTGATATTGTCCCACCCTTAAACCTCCTAAAGCTACTTAAAATTTCTCATTTAAAATAGTTGCATCAGCATACCCTCAATCCAGGTCATTTCTCACTTGTCTCTTGGCTGCAATGAAAAGCAGGGCAGAGACATTTGTGGCAGTGAATATACTATGTATAGCTGGTTGGGATTATTGTAGGTATGTGCCGTAAAGAGTTTTAGTGCATAACTAACATGCTGTATTTGGGATTACATTCCAGGGGGGGGGGGCGTTAATGCGACGCAACGAGGTCATTGCCTGGGGGAAGGGGTCGATAAAGCCTCCGGGGAAATTGCTCTGGAGGTTTGCGGGGCGTTGTCGCTAGCACTGCGCCCAGCGATTTGCGCCCCAGGCAAACGCACGCATGGCGATTTGCGCCTCGCTGGGGAAATTGCGCTGGCGAGGCTGGCACCGGCCGATGTCAGCGCCGGCATTGCAGGGCGCGAAGCTGGCGAACATCCGCCACCGGGGCACTCCTTAAAGGGGAGGCCATTTGCGCTATGGGCCGCCATATTTTTCTGTCGGCCCGATAATGGCGGCCCTTGCCTCGATTGGGCCGCCATTCTGCAGCCCGGCACTCCATTATGGGCTGTTGGCCCGGTTCAGGGCATTCCTGGTGGCCCATTAGTGGCCACCAAAGGGAATGCAGAGAGCGCAGCGGCCCTCCCCTTTAATTGAAGGGGAGGGGCATTCTGCCATGTCAGTGCTACGCGGAGCATCAGTGTAGCGCTGGCGGGGCTCTGGAGCGTGGTGCTGGAGGGGTGTAAGGGCTGAATTATGCATCCGGGATGGAACTTCTGGGCCAAACAATAAATGTCCCTGCCCTGGAAGGTTACAACCACCAAAAGGGGCGCAGGGCAATTTCGCCCCCCTGAATCTCATGACTTCAGCACTCGCATTTCCCTTCAATAATTTCTAAATTAATCACAGCTGTAAGCTGCTTTTGTACATGCTTTAGGTTTTCCCCAGCAGTAAAAATGATAAAATGTTGAATATACCTGCAGGTTAAGCTATGACAGGCTTGTGTCCCACTGTACCTTCAATCTATCTCCTTGCCTTCCCATGTCATGAGGCTGATGTTCAGGGCGGTTTTTGAGCTGTCAGCATTTTAAGTGCCACCCTGCTCTTGGCTGAAGGAAGCAACTTGTGAGGAAAATACATAATTCTAAATTTCTCTAACATAATTGATTTTCAGTCTGACAAAAGCAAAATTCAGCCCGTGCTCAAGACCTTATTCAGGCTGTACTTTTTGGTTTCCTCACCCAGTGGGTGATATTGAGGCTTTGGAAAGGATGCAGAGGAGGGCCAGCTGACTAATTCCCAGTTTAAAGCATTTTGGTTATCAAGAGCGGCTGAAAGATTGGGACTCTACACTTTAGAGAAGTGCAGACTGAGAGGTGAACTGATTGAGGTTTATAAGATAATGAAGGGAATAGATTGTGTTCCAGTTGACAGTTTGCTTCAATTAAATATGTTAGGGAGGACCAGGGGTCACAAATTTAAATTGTAGAAAGGCTAGATCTAGATTAGATGTCAGGAGATGGTTCATTTTCCCAGAGAATAGTGGACCTATGGAACAGGCTGCCGTCTCCTGCGGTAGATGTTGATTCGCTGAATTCCTTCAAGCGTGAACTGGACCGTAGCTGGGGCGGAGATCACTTCTTATAGAAGGTTGGTTCTGCAGGGAATTCAGGGCCAGAGTGATCTGGACTAGTTTTGATCGCCTAGATAGGTAAGAGAGGAATTTCCCAGATTTTTTTCTTCTAAATTGGCCTGGGTTTTTAAATCTTTTTTTTTGTCTCTCCCAAGAGATCGCATGGTTTTGGGTGGTGCGGAGGGTATATATTGTGATACAGAAGGTATCGCAATTGTGTGGGACAGGCTCGATGGACCAGAGGGTCTTTACCTGTCTGTCATTGTTCGTATGTTCTGTGTTGGGACATAATTTTCATATCAATAGATTGTGAGCTTCAATTGGTTGATAACAAAGCCAATCTTCAGCCAGTTTAAAAACTTGCTGTATGAGCAGGAAGGCAGAAAAATAAGGTAACTGAACGCTTGTTAGATTGACACTTTTTTTTACAGCAAAAGCAAGTTAAAGTAAAAATATAGAATAAAAAAGGAGGAAACCGGGTGAGCACAAGGTAGTGTTTCAATTTTTTGTTTCAAAAGAAAAATTGCGCTTTAGGTGTCTGTTAGCTCGGGTTAACCTTGCAGTAGTAACAATTTTTTCATTTAAGCAGCTTTATTGCTGTTAGATCACTGTTTTCAGTGTCATTGTAAATGAGCAAAAGAACAAACAAAACCAGTAGGTCAAGGGAGATGAGAACTTCCTTGAAAATATTGCCACTCTAATGGTTAGAAAGGTGTACCGAAGATTTGTTTTTTTTTGTAAACTATTTTCCTTGAGTAAATAAAATAAATATTGGTCTTTTTGCTTGGGCTAATGGTTGATGATCAAAACTATTTTAAATGAAGTAGAGTCTTGAATTTTATTGCGTTTTAAACTCCAAATATTCTTACAAATGTGTCTTGTTAAAAATTCACAAGTTTGCAGATAGGCAAGATGATTGATTTCCAGGATACAGTTATCGTATTGCATGCACCAGTGATTTTTGAAATTGTTTTCATTAAAAATAAAGCTTGCAAAAGATTGTTTAAATTATCTGCCAGTTCAGACTAAAATTATTTAACACTGAGCATTTCCATGCAAATATGGTTTTATTTTGTGTTTTTAGAACCTGGATAATTTGACCATTCAGATGACTCAGGAAGGTGCTGGACTAACCACTGCACTGCGTGTCCTTTGCCACATTGCATGCCCACCTCCCCCCCTTGAAGGTATGATACATAAACTTGATAGCATTGATAGAATGGTAATGATGTTTTGGTACTTGGGCCTAGAAATTGGATATGAGCCGAAAGGGCGGTGTCATGGCCCAGCGCCATTTAGCTGCACCGGGTCAAACTGGTCTCGGTAGCACATTCGTGCTCAGTCCTTATTAACATGATTATAATGCTGATCTCAATGCTAAAACCGCTGCTCATTGGCTTACCTTTCAACAGGTGGGCCAATATTGGGTGCAGTCTAATTCCAAGTCATGTTTGGCCTCGGCTTTATCTAGTACTTAAAGGGGAGGTGCATTGATGCAACAGCACCTCATTGTCATTCCATTTGAAGCGCCACTTGAAAGTACAAGCAACTACAAAGGGATGGCTGAGCATCAGCAGAGGGAGAGGGCAAGCCGCTTCTCTGACGCAGCTCTGGAATCACTGGTGGTGGCCGTGGAGAGGAGGTAGGCTGCTCTCTCTCAAAAGCCGGCAGGAAGCCATCGGCCCTTACTTGCAGAAGGCTGTGGCATGAGATATCTGATTGTGTGACGGCTAACAGAGTAGTCCCCAGGTCCTCCATCCAATGCTGCAAGTTTAATGACCTCACATGGCAGGTCAAGGTGAGTGAAGGCTTCAACAAATGCCATCTCCCACCGTGTGCACCACAAGCCTCACGCACTGCTCAATGCACCACACCCCATCACTCACCTACCAACATCACCACTCATCTCTCAATCATAGCTTCACTTCACTCTCTCAACCTTGCCACCGCAGCAGCACTGAGACCCATATCTCTCACCTTGCACACATTGCTAGCTATTCAACTACGGCAAGCACTTCACCCAAACGCATTGCACCACACTCACTGACACACTTCCCTTTCTCTTGCAGGCCAAGGTCGCGCACAATTGCCAGGGTCAGTGGCAGACAGGCAGGGGGGCAAGCTGCGATACAGGCCTTGGGCCAACTGGAGGAGAGTGCTCGACATCATTGTGGCAATGGGCGAAGTTGAAAACCTTGGGGACAACAATGGAATGCTCATTCTTAATCCTTCTTCTCACATCCCACTTCCGCCTCATCCCACAATCACTTCTCACTTACAAGCTGCTGATGCTATATGCATGGATATCTTCTTTCTCCTCCCCGCCCCCCCACCCCCCACACCATATCCCAACTCTTGTATGCCTTTCTGCTTTCAGATAACCAAGCACAAGCAGCAGCACAGCCTGTCCCCGAGGTGATGGAGGAGAGCGAGGGGGGAGAATAAGACGACAGCGTCACTGAATCTGTCACTCGCAGATACCAGCTCAAAAACTGGCAATGCGTGTAATTTTAGAGGGTGGTGTAGATGCGAGATTTGCACAGGGTGAGGCACCGTGCACAGGTGGGCTGTAGCAAGGCCAGGAGAATAGGGTAGCTTCGGGAACATCTTCCCGGAGGGCGGGTTCGAATGCGAGTTCTGCTCCTTTGTCATCCTCCTCTTCCTCTTCTCTCCCTCTTCTTGAGATGGTCCCACAATCCCTACTGGCAAGGGCTGCGCCCTCATGATGGCCAAGTTGTGAAGCATGCAGCAGACCACCACAAAATGGCACGCTCGCTCCGTCAAGTACTGCAGGGCTCCTCCCAAATGGTCAAGGCAGTGGAACTGTTGCTTCGGCTGTCTGCTTGTTGTTCCTGGTGGCAGCATGGCTCATTATATGAATGCTGGGCACGTGTGTTGAGGTTGCTGAGGGAGTCATCAGCCAGCTGCAGCGCAGATATCCCTCGTCTCTGAGCAGCCACCCTTGGGTTTGACGTGGTGGCTGGAAGATTGCTAGCGCACCGGACTGATGCAGGATGAAGGCATTATGACTGCTGCCATGATAGCGGGCTTTGACTATTAGGAAGCGCTGGTTGCACAACAACTGCACATTAAGTGCAGTTATGGAAGATCTCAAGATTGTTATGCGGCGCCCACAAAGCCACGTGGGTCTGGTCGATGGCACCCTGCACCATGGGGAAGCTCGCTATCCTGGCAAATGCACATGCTGCTTCTCTCTGTTCAGAGAGAAGAAAATGTTGTGTCTTCTAGTGTAGTGAACTGCAGTGATCTTCCGAATGCAGTGATGGATGGCGAACTGGGAGATGTTAGCCATGTCTCCTGCTGCAGACTGGAAGGATCCGCTGGTGAAGAAATTAAGGGCCACGGTGACCTTGAGGGCTACTGGAAGAACGGTGTTCACCCTACTCTGATGCTGCAGGTCTGGTTGCAGGGTGGCCACCTCCTTGGTGAATACACTCCTCCTAATACACTGCTCCGTGCTTAAGTGGATATGAGAAGTGCCCTCTGAAGACCCTAGGTGGGGTAAGACCTCAAGTTGAGAGCCCTCCTCCTCCTCCCCCCCCCTCTGCGTGCATCTTTTCTTCACTGCCTCAGCTCCCTCTCCCTAAGATACTCAAGTGCGAGATTGACTGCCAATAGAGCCCCCATGACTGTGAGCAGAAGCCTACTTTAGAACCTTGAAAGATGTTTATAAAACTGCTGGAGTTGTAGAGAGCTATTAAAATGAAAAAATATGTCCATTCCAAGTTTTTGCTGATGATTCCTTTTAAATAACGCTGCTGGAGCCTCCTTCCTAATTGTCAACGCTTGCTCAGCTGGTTGCAATTAAGGCATGCCAGTAAGTGGAGCGGTGTAGTTGAAAATGGCAGATTGAGCGTCAAGTAAGCGTTGCACACTCACTCATGTCACAATCTGCATAATCTCCATAATTATCGTGAACGCAGACATCAGCGTTGTCACCCAGCCAAAAATGGCAGCTGCTGCGGGATTCGCCATCAGCAGCTGGAAATGGGACGGCTGCCATTTATTTCCTGAATCGGACGGTACCGGCCAGTGCTAAACCCCGGAATTTCTTGGGCATTGTACTTTATTTATTACAGTTGTCTATGGAAACATTTTTGATTTATATCTTTAAAAATATTATATAGAATAAAGATAATTAAAAGCAAAATAGACAATGCATTTACTAGCATGCTTTTGAAGTGGTGATAATTTCTTGATTATTGGGCCATCACTTACTGCAGCAGGGCATCCAATGACGTCTGCTGTTAGTTAGACTTGCCTTTGCAAGTTTCGGTTTTTACATTTTTTGCATGGCAAGTTGCTGAAAGTGAGAGCTCATAACATCGCAGTGAGGAAAACAGGCATCTGGGAACTGAGTGAATAGGGCAAGTAACTTTTTATCTTCTTAACCAATGACTTTGAAGGATTGTGAAATTAACAGCACAAGGTCATAGAAGAAAGTGTAACTGAGAGTGGTTGAATTCAGTATCAAATCTGGTACAGGAAGAGAGGGAAAGAAAGATTTGATTAAGAGAGGAAAAAAAGTCAAAGGAAAAGTTTAAAAAGAAAAGTGAAAATCTAATATTTTATATATTTTTTAAACTCCACCAACAATTAAAACCTGATGTAATGAGACTCCACACTTGTAATAGTTAATTTCCAATGCCAGAGATGTTGACTGGTAGTAATTATCATGTCATTAAAAGGGTACTTAGACTGAAATAGACAAGACTTTCTGTAGAAGGTTTAGTTCGTATCTACTACGCAAATACAGCAACTGCATGCGATTCAATGGATTTCAATGGTGAGGCAGACAGTGAGATGTTTTTGTGGAATGATACATTTCGGACAGAAATGTTTTGAGTTTACCTGCACATCAGACCTTCGCCTGAAGTTGCTGCAGCATTTGCGCATAAATAATAGCAAGTGCCACTAGCCTCACTGTTATTTTGACAGCAAATTCTGAACCCATGTTTTGTTATTTGCTTCTAAATCATTTCTTGTTTTGTTCCTAGTAGTGAAAAATTAATTCTGCAGTTTTAGCTTACCCATATCAGTATAATAGCAGGTATTATATAATCAAGCGATTTCCCCAATTATCAAAACTCACCTTTAACTTCAGAGAAACAGGGCTTTTCAACACTTTCAGATCTGGAACTGTCAAGCTGGAAGAAGATTTTTGGTGGGGCTTTATCCACACCAGCAATAAAAATTGTGTGGTATTAATACAGTTAATGTAAACCATCTTTCTTCAAAAATGTGGAATTTTAATCTATCGTTCCTAAAATGGATTTGAATTACACTCTTCAGAGCTAATGGGCAGTGGACAAGATCATTTATTTTAATTTTAAAAGGAAGGTACCTGTTTGATTTTTGTTTTCCTCTGAAATAACTTGGTATTTCTTTCACTAGGTCAGCAGAAAGATCTTAAATGGAACCTTGCAGTTATTCAATTGTTTTCTGCGGAAGGAATGGACATATTTATTCGAATTCTACAAAAACTAAACAGTGTCTTAATACTGCCCTGGAGACTGCATGCAAATATGGGAACTACATTGCAGAGGATTATGATCCTATCCATCACAAGATGCACCCTTTCCCTTTTAAAGGCTATGCTGACCGAACTTCTGAGGGGAGGATCTTTTGAATTTAAGGATGTACGAGTGCCTACAGTACTAGTTACCCTCCACATGGTCCTTTGCTCCATACCCCTGTCCGGGCGACTGGATGATGAAGAGCAAAAGATTCAAAATGACATCGTTGATATTCTACTTACTTTTACTCAAGGAGTCAATGAGCAAGTCACTTATTCCGAGGAGTCTTTGGCAAACAACACATGGTCATTAATGTTAAAGGAAGTCCTTTCCTTTGTACTGAAAACACCAGAAGGATTTTTTTCGGGAATGTTGCTGCTTTCAGAACTCTTGCCTTTTCCACTGCCAATGCAAACCACACAGGTGAGATTCTGTCACTAAACGTGCTCTCAAATATCTTGTGGTTATTGAATCCCTGCCAGTGGTACACAAATCATTACGTCTGTATATTACTGACAATTGTACATGAGAAATGATCTGACTGGATAGAAAATAATCGTTTTATTCAGGAACCTTGTTCACTGAGAAATTCTCTAAGACTAATCTTAAATGGAGTCACTATCTGAAACATTGAGCTATATAGTGCAGCCTATATTGACCTGAAACCTAATAACTAAAATAAATGAAATCTTTATACTTTCCAAATAAGAACCAGGGCTTTCTGTTGGTATCCTGCTGCTCTGTCATTGACCTTTATGGCTCTCAATGGGTGAGTTCAGAAAGGATTGGTTGTCTTGCAAAAATGGTTGATGTCCAGCGAAAAGAAGACTCAACCATTCTGAGAAAGATGGAGTCAAACGACATCATAAGTGATGGCCTCACAGAAGCTGAAGGACAGACTGTTGTTGTCTTCTAGCTAAAGGAGGGTCACAGTGGTAAGGGAGAGAGTAACAAGTAAAAGTAATTAAAAATCACTTTGTGATCCTTTTAGTAACTTTATAGAAATTAATATTGAGACCTTGTCTGCAAATCTCAAGTGTGCTATATTACTTATTAGATTTATAGGAAAGCAAATATGTATTTGCCTTTGTCTTAGTTTAATAGACCAGATGATGGAAGTTCTCTTAAAGGAACTTTGAGGTGAGTAAATTAATGATGTGATATTACTCCTACATTAGACTATTTTGTTGATTTCTGGTGATGTAATCACAATTAGAGGGCAACACAATAGAATCTTGTGTCTATCCATTTTAGTAGCCATTTTAAATGCAGAGCACGTGTATGTAAAAGGAAAGGTATGAGGGCAGAGTTGGCTAAAGTGGACTGGGAAAATAGATTAAAGTGTAGGACAGTTGATGAACAGTGGCGTACATTTAAGGAGATATTTCACAACTCTCAAGAAAAATTTATTCCAGTGAGGAGGAAAGGGTGTAAAAGAAAAGATAGCCATCTGTGGCTAACTAAAGAAATAAAGTACAGTATCCAATTAAAAACAAGGGTATACAAAGTGGCCAAAAGTAGTGGGAGGACAGAAGATTGGGAAGCTTTTAAAAGCCAGCAAAGAGAGACTAAAAAAATGATTAAGAAAGGGAAGATTGACTGAAAGTAAACTAGCACGAAATATAAAAAAGGATAGCAAGAGTTTCTGTAGGTATATAAAAAGGAAAAGAGCGGCTAAAGTAAATGTTGGTCCCTTAGAGGACGAGACCGGTGAATTAGTAATGGGGAACATGGAGATGGCAGAAACTCTGAACAAATAATTTGTATCAGTCTTTACGGTAGAGGACACTAGCAATATCCCAACAGTGGATAGTCAAGTGGCTATAGGGGGGGAGGAACTTAACACAATCACAATCACTAAGGAGATGCTACTCAGTAAGATAATGGGACTAAAGGTGGATAAATCCCCTGGACCTGATGGCTTGCATCCTGGGGTCTTAAGAAAAGTAGCGGCAGGGATAGTGGATGCATTGGTTGTAATTTACCAAAATTCCCTGGATTTTAGGGAGGTCCCAGCAGATTGCAAAACTGCAAATGTAATGTCCCTATTTAAAAAAGGAGGCAGACAAAAAGCAGAAAACTATAGATCAGTTAGCCGAACATCTGTGGTTTGGAAAATATTGGAGTCCATTATTAAAGTAGCAGGACATTTCGAAAAACATAATTCTGTCAGGCAGAGTCAGCATGGATTTATGAAGGAGAAGTCATGTTCGACAAATTTGCTGGAATTCTTTGATGATGTAATGAACAGGGTGGTTAAAGGGGAACCAGTGGATGTGGTGTATTTGGACATCCAGAGGGCATTTGACAAGGTGCCACATAAAAGGTTACTGCACAAGATAAAAGTTCACGGGGTTGGGAGTAATATATTAGCATGGATAGAGGATTGGCTAACAAACAAAACAGAGTCGTGATAAATGGTTCATTCTCAAGTTGGCAATCAGTAACTAGTGGGGTGCCGCAGGGATCAGTGCTGGGACCCCAACTATTTACAATCTATATTAACGACTTGGATGAAGGGACTGAGTGTAACATAGCCAAGCCTGCTGATGATACAAAGATGGGAGGAAAAGCAATGTATGAGGAGGACACACAAAATCTGCAAAAGGACATAGACAGGCTAAGTGAGTGGGCAAACATTTGGCAGATGGAGTATAATGTTGGAAAGTGTGAGATTATGCACTTTGGCAGAAAAATCAAAGAGCAAGTTATTATTTAAATGGAGAAAAATTGCAAAGTGCTGCAGTAGAGTGGGACCTGGGGGTCCTGGTGCATGAAACACAAAAGGATAGTATGCACTTAGAGCAAGTGATCAGGAAGGCCAATGGAATCTTGGCCATTATTGCAAAGGGGATGGAGTATAAAAGCAGGGAAGTCTTGCTTCGGTTATACAGGATATTGGTGAGGCCACACCTGGAATACTGCGTACAGTTTTGGTTTCTATATTTAAGAGAGGATATACTTGCTTTGGAGGCAGTTCAGAGAAGGTTCACTAGGTTGATTCTGGAGTTGAGGGGGTTGACTTAGGAAAGTTTGAGTAGGTTTGGGCCTTTACTCATTGGAATTCAGAAGAATGAGAGGTGATCTTATTGAAACATATAAGATTATGAGGGGGCTTGACAAGGTGGATGCAGAGAGGATGTTTCCACTGATAGGGGAAACTAGAACTAGGGGGCATAACCTTAGAATAAGGGGCTGCCCATTTAAAACTGAGATGAGGAATTTCTTCTCTCCGAGGGTTGTAAATCTGTGTAATTTGCTGCCTCAGAGAACTGTGGAAGCTGGGACATTGAATAAATTTAAGACAGAGATAGACAGTTTCTTAACTGAAGGGAATAAGGGGTTGTGAGGAGCGGGCAGGGAAATGGACCCAAGTCCATGATTGGATCCGCCATTATCGTACTAAATGGCGGAGCAGGCTCGAGGGGCCGTATGGCCCACTCCTGTTGCTATTTCTTATGTTCTTATGTATGTGCTTCAGCAAATTTTCAATGGGAACAAAAAGAACATCTGTGATGGTAAATGAATCGTCGACAAAGTCAAAGACTCATTAACTTTATGCAATGAATATCTGCCCCATGTAGATTGAGACTGTTTCTGATTTGATCCCTGGCTAGCAGTTTACAGATGGGATGGTGATAGGCTTAATTCAGTTAGCCTTAAGACCCTGTTTTAAGGAGGGGAATATTGATCATGATTTCTGCTCCTTATTAACTAGAGGCATTTTCTGGAAGTTAATGTATGTCCTTGCCAACTGAGAACAGGATCAGGCATGAATGTGACTTCCCCCATAGTTAAATAGCACAGAACACTTAGAGGCTCACACATGGAAAATGGCAATTTTGGCAAAGCCTTGGAGGATGGTCTGCGCTTGTGGAATTGCACCCAGCAAGGACTCGATTCCTTCGGGGTGGGGTGAGGCAGGGAGGGGGTTTGAAATGGGTAAGAAAGGAAAATTTAAAAGAATCCTTGATTTTCAATGCTGTGAAGTGGCTAGGATTAGTATGTACTCTACTAATTTTGTTCATAGGACTCCTTGGATGTAATTGTGATTGCCAAATTAATATTTCAGGTTAAATCCATATTCTAAAGTAGCCTTGTTCTTGAGTACTCATCTGACAAATACACACATTATCACTAAATTACATTTTTAAAGCTGACCATGATGTGGCTGGCTTTCTGATTGGACTTTACTGATACTGCTTGGTGTAGAAACATAATGGCCTGTTTCTGAATTTTGGTTCACAGCACCTCTGATTGCTCCTGGTGAACATCAGAGGGTGTACTGAGAGCTGAGGTTCAGGGATGCCTCTGTGCCTGAGCCTTAATGTTGAAAACATTATAGCTTGATTGCCAGCCACTACCTTGTAAGACTGAATATTTTTAAATTATGTCACACTGGTGTTTTTGATAGATACGCACAGTAAGATTTTACTTTTTGAGTATTTCTTTTAATGTGAACCAAAGAGAAATACAGCAGCAGAGAACTGGTGTAGAGGTAAGTAAACAGTTTCTTCTTGCTCCTAATGTATTTATAAAACATCTTTGGGTTTTCCTTGATTTTATTTGCCAAAATGTTTTCATGCTCTCTCTTTGCTTTTCTAATTTCTTTTTTAATTTCACCCCTACACTTTCTATACTCTAGGGTTTCTGTAGTATTGAGCCCTCGGTTTCTGTCATAAGCCTCCCTTTTTTTCTTTCTTCTACCCTATATGCCCCTTGACATCCTCTAGATTTGTTAGTCCCACCCTTTTTCTTTAAGGGAACACACTTGCTCTGAACCCTCAGGACCTCCTCCTTGAATGCCTCCCACTGCTCTGACATTGATTTATCTTCCAGTAGCGGTTTCCAATCCACTTTGGCTAAATCACATCTCAGCTTAGTAAAATTGGCTTTCTGCCAGTTGAGAACTTTTATTCCTGGTCTATCTTTGTCCTTTTCCATAACCACCCTAAATCTAACTGAATTATGGTCACTAGCACCAAATGCTCTGCCACTGATACCCCTTCCACCTGCCCAGCTTTATTCCCTAAAACTAAGTCCAGAACCGCCCCCTCCCTTGTTGGGCTTGCTACATACTGGCTAAAAAAGTTCTCCTGAATGCATTTTAGGAATTCTGCACCCTCTATCTTTCACACAACTTCTATCCCAGTTAACATTAGGGTAGTTGAAATACCCTGCTATTACTGCCCTATAGTTTTTGCACTTCTGAGAAATTTGTCTATACATTTGTTCCTCTATCTCCCTCTTGACTGTTTGGGGGTCTATAGTACACTTCCTGCAGTGTGATCGCCCCTTTTTTGTCCTTCAATTCAACTCATATGGCCTCATTTGATGAACATATCATCCCATCTCACAGCTCTAATTGTTTCTTTAATTAATACTGCTACACCCCCCCCCCCTTTTTTAACCCCTCGTTTGAAAACCCTGTAACCAGGAATGTTGAGCTGCCATACCTGCCCTTCTTTCAATCTTGTCTCAATAATAGCTATAACGTACTCCCAAGTGTCTATCTGTGCTCTCAGCTCATCTGCCTTATCCCCTCGACTCCTTGCATTGAAGTATATACCATTTAGCACTGCCAAACTCCCTTGTCAATTTTCTCTGTTTTCTCTGCCTTTCAAATTCACTTTCTAATTTTCTGCTTTCCAATCCCAGCTTTGCGTCTGCCTCTTCTGAATCTACTCTCAGGTTCCCATCCCCCTTGCCAAGACAATTTAAACCCTCCCCAAAAGCACTAGCAAACCCCACCGCAAGGATATTGGTCCCGGCTCTATTGAGGTGTAACCTATCTGGCTTGTACAGGTCCCACCTCCCCCAGAAACTGTCCCAATGCCTCAGGAATCTAAAGCCCTCCCTCCTGCATCATCTCTCCAGCCACGCATCCATCTGCTCTATCCTCATATTTCTGTATTCACTGGCATGTGGCACCAAGAGTAATCCAGAGATTACTACCTTTTGAGGTCCTGCTTTTTAATCTCCTAGCTCCATAAAATCTGCCTGCAGGACCTCGTCCCTCTTTCTACCTATGTAATTGGTGCCGACATGGACCACGACCTCTGGCTGTTCACACTCCTCCCTCAGAATGCCCTGCTGCTGCTCAGTGACATTCTTGACCCTGGCACCAGGGAGCAACATACCATCCTGGAGTCACGTCTGCGGCTGCAGAAACTCCTGTCTGCTCCCCTAATTATTGAATCCCCTACTACTCTTGCTCTACCACTCTTCTTCCTCCCCCCGCCCCCCCCCCCCCCCCTGTTCAGCTGAGACACCAGTAGTGGTGTGAACTTGGCTCTGGCTGCACTCCCCAGAGGAACCATTGCCTCCACCAGTACTCGGAACAGAATACTGGTTGGAGAGCGAGATGCACTCGGGACTCATGCACTACCTGCCTGATCCTCCTCTTCTGTCTGTCACTCATTCCTTCTCTGCCTGCACACTCTTAAGTTGCAGGGAGACCACCTCCTGACACATGCTATCCATGACATTCTCAGCCTCGCGGATGTACTCCAGTGACTCCAGCTGCTGCTCAAGCCCCAAAACACGGATCTCGAGCCACCATAGCTAGCAACACTTCCCACACACGTGGTCGTGCAGGCCACGAGAAGCGTCCATGACAACCCACATGGCACAGGATGTGAATTCCACAGCACTGAGCTGCCCTGCCATGCCTCTACTTAATAGATTAAGAACTAACAAGAGAAATAAACTTAAAACTTATTTTAAAAAAACACTCACCAGCTACTCACCAATCAGTTCCTTCCCTTGTGCCGACGTCACTTTTTTTACTCTGACTTTACTCTTTTTCGAATTTTGCCTCCCTGGTATCGCTGCCGCTCCCACATAGGTTTGCCTCCTCTGGCATCGGGCTTCCTCTGCCGCGCTTCTTTTATCGCCGCTCCGTCTTCTCTCTGGTCCCGCTGCCGCTCCCACATAGCTCCGCCTTCTCAGGTTAATGTGGTTTATTTACTCACCGAGATAGCACAGGATCTTAAAATTGCCTTTGAAGGGTTTGTATTGTGAGGACATATTTGAAATTTCAAATCAACAAAGAGTACTCTCTGTTAATAGCTGTAATGAATCTTCCCCAGTATTTTACCCAGGTATAGCATCTAGCTAAGCCTTCTCCTTCAGTCACCTCTCTGTTTCTTAATCCAGAATATCCTCTGGCTCAATAGCTACTTTAATAAAGTATTCCATACTCTAATAGCCATCTGTGTGAAAACATTTCTTTGATTGTTAATTCTTCATTCTTCTCGTGAGGATTATGAGTTCGTTCCCAAAATATTGCTCATGAAAGTTTTTCATTATCTTTAATCTTGAAAATCTCTCTTGCTTCCCCCCCCCCCCCCTTTAATTGTATATCTTTAAATTAAACAAGGCCTACATTTTGAAGCCTTTTGTCATAACTCTTAACTGCTCATTTCTGGTAATTAATGAATTTTTGGTATTAATGGTACAATGAATAGTATATTAACATTTAATTTCATCCTTGCAGTAAAATTCTGAATAGATTTTCAGTACAATCTCCAACTCTTGCACTGTCCCCGCTTATTGCAGACAGCTGCCTATCGGGCAAATGGCGCTAACCATTTGCCATCACCATAGGCGTCACATACAAAGGTGCGGCTTGAAATGTATTAAGTGCGTCGACTATTTCAGCCAGTTTAAGCAGAATAATTCTTTGCCTCCGCTGTTCGCACCTCGTTAAAATGCAATTACCATTAAGTAATGCAATTACCTGGTTCTTGGTGACCCTTTCAAGATTACATTATTTAAGTATGAGAAGAAAATGACTGCTCATTTATAATGACTGCATAATTGGAACTGCTTGTACTCTTTCAAATATGCAACAGCAGCATCGCCACCTCCAGTCCACCTGAGAACTCTAGGACAGCTGCAGTCCTTCTTGCCAACCTGTTGAGCTCCTCGTCATTGCAGGGGATGATGCACAACATCTTGTTGTACGCGTTGCCCGTCAGGTACTCGAGAACCTTTCTCTCACGGGTTTTGGAAGGAGGCGAGTACTCTTGAATCAAAGTACTCTTGAAAAATTTCCCGGCGTATAGTGTCAAATCACATTGACACCAGCACGCCCACTAAAGGGCCTGTATTTTATGTTTTTTGATGTTTTTACCAATACCTGGACAGCCTCCCATCTTCCACCCTCCGTAAATTGAGCTCATCCAAAACACTCCTGCCCATATCCTAACTCGCACCATCACCCCTCTGCTAACCGACCTACATTGACTGTTGGTCCACCAACGCTTCAAATTTAAAATTTTCATCCTTGTGTTGAAATCCGTCCATGGCCTTGCCACTCCCAATCTTTGTAACTTCCTACGGCTCCACAACCCTCCAACAACTCTTTGTTCCTCCAATTCTGACCTCTTGTCCATCTCAGACTTTCTTCGCCTCACTTTTGGCGATCGTGCCATCAGCTGTCTAGGCCCTAAACTCTGAAACTCCATCCCGAAACTTCTCCACCTCTTTCTCCTTTTAAGACGCTACTTTAAACCTAACCCTTTGACCAGGATGTCGGGCAACTGAGAACCTTTCTTGCATGGTCCTTTGGCTGTCAATTTCTTTGTTTGATTATATGTCTGAAGCGCCTTGGGAGGTTTTACTTCGTAAAGGCACTATATAAAAGCAAGTTGTTGTAGTATTCTTCAAGAATAATTTTAGCATAAAACAGAATGGCGACTCTTAGTGGTTGGTTAATGAGGCTGAGTAAAATGAGATTTAAAATACTTTTATTTTTAAAGTAATTACAAGGGTGGCAATTTTCGTATTCTATGTATAACCACAAAAATATTATTTTGTTTGACAGCCGATTTCAGCAGAAGGTATAGCTATTGCACTGAACACCCGAAAACTGTGGAGCATTCACCTTCAAATGCAAGCAAAGTTTCTGCAAGAAATAGTACGTTCCAGCTTTGGATCCACCTGCCATCCTCTGCAACAGATACTCAGACGTGTGTGTATACAACTGTGTGATCTGGCTTCTCCCACAGCTCTCCTTATCCTGAGGACTGTATTAGATCTAATTATAGAAGAATTGAGCAGGTAATAATTTTTTTTGTGCTCCAGGCAGTTTTGCAGTTTTACCTGGTTTAATGTGCTGTCACTTTTCAGGGTTTGCTTTCTGGAAGTTGCTCAGGAATTTTTTTATAGTATTAACAAGTTTTAAAACCAGCAAGTTTGATTTGCAAGACAAAATAGAGCATGTAAACAATTCAATAATTTTTATATGACCAGCATAATTCTATTTGTTTGAACAGGGAGCCTTTTTTTATACAAATAAGTAATTCTTGTTGTATTACTCAAATAATTTCTATCTTAGTTCTTTAGAAGGGAAAGAGAAGCCCCTCACTGCCCACACTGCACGCCTGCTTGCACTGCTGGATTCTTTAGCTTCACATGGAGCTTGCAAGGCTGCCCTGCTGCATCTTTTAAGTGGAACCAGCAAAGGTGATGAAAGATTTGCAGAGATATTTCAAGCGATGCTGGAATTGCTACGGACAGTGGCCGACAATGTACATCACCAGCATTGTGCTGAATATGTTGCTTCTTTTGTGCAGTCCCTGTGTGACCAGGTAATTTTTCATTTTAAAAAAACTGTTGTCTCATCTCCCTTTTAGATTAATCTTATTCATTTACAGAAACCAAATCCTTCTCTCAATGTTTGCAAAAATGCCCAGTTGCCATGAAACTAATACAGACATTTACCTTCATGTAGCTGAGCCTGCGATAGTGACACGGCAGTATTCGCAACTGCTGACAGAACCAAATACCAGACACATATCCTTGTAAAAGGGCTTTTGTATTCTGTGTTTCCCATTGAATCACCTAGTAGCATAAAAGAGAGTTTAAAAAGTGACTTGTGAATAGTGGGCTAGCTTCTTTTCATTAAACTTGTTACTCTTTATTTGATGTATAGATTTAATTTAACAATGATGTGGGTGTGGTATTCCTAAGAGCAGCCTCTTTGGTAGGGGCAAACTCGTTCTCGTGAAGTGAGTACAAATATTTCTGGTCTGGAATTTTGCAGGGTAAATATTTCCCAAAGGTAAAAGCTAGACAGTTTCTTTCACTGACATATTGGTTTGAAACTGCATTTCTATAAACAGAACACACTTATTCTGACTACCTGCAAGTCAAAAATGTAATGCAGAAGAGAATTTCAAATGCTGATTTACACATCCATATCGGTTCTAATCTAGTGAAAACAGCTGAATATCATTGTTCACAAGATAGCTCTCCAAGCATAGTAAAATCTCTACAACAGCTGAAGGGAAAGGCAGTATCTATTGTAATAAAAATGTTTATTTTTAATAATATACAGTAAAATATACATGGCTCTGGTACCCAGGGGAGCACATAATGCCGACAGGAGATCTATTGTTGCCGGGTTTCAAATAAGAAAATTGAGATTTGGGAACTGATGAGATTAAATGATTACGTTTTTTTTTAAAGCCAGCAGAATTTCTGGTGCTTGTAATAGCCGTTCAGCCTTACATAAGAACATAAGAAATAGGAGCAGGAGTAGGCCATACGACCCCTTGAGCCTACTCCGCCATTTAATATGATCATGGCTGATCCGATCATGGACTCGGGTCCGCTCCCCATAACCCCTTATTCCCTTATCAGTTAAGAAACTGTCTATCTCTGTCTTAAATTTATTCAATGTCCTGGCTTCCACAGATTTACAACCCTCTGAGAAGAAATTTCTCCTCATCTCAGTTTTAAATGGGCGGCTCCTTATTCTAAGATTATACCCTCTAGTTCCAGTCTCCCCCATCAGTGGAAACATTCTCTCTGCATTCACCTTGTCAAACCTCCTCATAATCTTACACGTTTTGATAAGATCACCTCAGTCTGCTGAATTCCAATGAGTAGAGACCCAACCTACTCAACCTTTCCTCATAGTTCAACCCCCATATCTCCGGAATCAACCTAGTGAACCTTCTCTGAGCTGCCTCCAAAGCAAGTATATCCTTTCGTAAATGTGGAAACCAAAACTGTACGCAGTATTCCAGGTGTGGCCTCACAAATACCCTGCATAACCGTAGCAAGACTTCCCTGCTTTTATACACCATCCCCTTTGCAATGAAGGCAAAGATTCCATTGGCCTTCCTGATCACTTGCTGTACCTGCATACTAACCTTTTGTTTCATGCACCAGGACCCCCAGGTCCCGCTGTACTGCAGCACTTTGCAATTTCTCTCCATTTAAATAATAACTTGCTCTTTGATTTTTTTTCTGCCAAAATGCATAATCTCTCACTTTCCAACATTGTACTCCATCTGCCAAATTTTTGCCCACTCACTTAGCCTGTCTATGTCCTTTTGCAGATTTTTTGTGTCCTCCTCACACATTGCTTTTCCTCCCATCTTTGTATTGTCAGCAAACTTAGCTACATTACACTCGGTCCCTTCTTCCAAGACGTTAATATAGATTGTAAATAGTTGAGGTCCCAGCACACCAACTGCGGCACCTCACGAGTTACTGATTGCCATCCCGAGAATGAACCATTTATCCTGACTCTCTGTTTTCTCTTTGTTAGCCAATCCTCTATCCATGCTAATATATTACTCCCAACCCCGTGAATTTTTATCTTGTGCAGTAACCTTTTATGTGGCACCTTGTCAAATGCCTTCTGGGAGTCCAAATCACCACCTCCACTGGTTCCCCTTTATCCACCCTGTTCGTTACATCCTCAAAGAATTCCAGCAAATTTGTCAAACATGACTTCCCCTTCATAAATCCAAGCTGACTCTGCCTGACCGAATTATGCTTTTCCAAATGTCCTGCTACTACTACTTTAATAATGGACTCTGTCAGCTTTACATAAAATTGTTCATAATTTCTTAGTTGTGCAAATCCAAAAACAAGGTGTTCTGATTGGAAAAGACTCACTTCAAAAATACATTTTTATCTTTGATCAGCTGCTATTCTTCTGATCAAGGGTCAGTTCTCCATGGTTCTGAATACTGGTCCCTTGCAACAAAAACTCTTCGAAGTTCAGTTCTAGCTTCGAAAAATAAGAATTGTTCTTTTTAAATTTCAGTAATTCACCTTTTAAGAATATAAATTTGGTCATTTCTTCAGTTGTGATTGTTAGTTCATGCTCCAATGTGGAGGATTAATAGATTATTTTCACTTGAGTGTGACATTCTAAATTATGATCTGTAATGCAAGTTCAAACAAAGACCAGCCTATGGTGTTGTCATACCGGTTCCTTTTTCCCTTTTGCAGGACATTTCGCTGATTTTGAATAATTCAACTGAGGGATCCGGTTCTGATCTGGAACAGCTGTCCAATTCCCTGCCAAATGGAGAACTTTTGTCACCAATATGTGATAGTTTCTTGCAAGCACTAGCTAACAGTGAGACCACTTACACCACAGTACTTACCTGTCTCAGGACCATGATGTTTTTAACAGAACACGAATATGGGTTTTTCTATTTGAAGAGGTAACGATATTAGAAACACTTTCTAAGTTTTTACTTGAAACCTTTTTAGACTACTGAATAGGAGAATGAAATGCTGGGGATTTGATCTGAGTAAGCAACCATCAAAATGAGGAATTTTGTTCAGATTGAAAGAATCAATAATTTAGCACTAAAATGATAATCTGCTGATCTTGTGGAGAATAATCCCACATTATCCTATATTCCTCTGTGCCTATACTATCCAAATACTTCAACACACCAGTCTAAATTCAAGGTTAGGTCAAGGGATAGATTTCACGAGTATACTTAATGATTCTATTATAGTTTTAGGTAGTGATCCCATCCCAGATACCTTGTAGAATGCTTTTGGGACAATTTGAAATCTGTCTAAGGTTTGTGCAATTCTAGACTACAAATGGACAGTTTGTAAGGAGCAGTCTAAATGCCAAATTAGCTCATGGAGCAGGTTGAGGCTTTGTTATGGCAATGAACTTTGTTGCTTGAAGACAGAACATTCATTGTACAGTTTGAAAGACTGCAAAATTCATTTCGAGAGATTGGCGAAATAGAAAATTATTCGAATCAATGTTCCCCATAATTTGTTTTGGCTCCTTTTTAAGGGGCTGCGTGGTCCATTCACAGGTTTGCGCATGCATGAACTTTAACATTGCAAAAGCCAGTCCCGGGTTGCACAGGACCGGCAGAGATGGGGAACGTTGATTAGAATATTCTTTAGACAAACGAGTATTTTCTAACATTACAGAAACTGGTTACAAAATTGTCCATTACCTTGAAAGTTACGGCTTAATTTGTAATTGCTGGCATGGTTTTTGGTATGGCTGTTCCATTGTCGGTTATGTACTTCTGTGGCCGAGAAGCTCCTCCCGGAATCACAATGCGGATTTCGTCCCCTACGGGGCACAACAGACATGATCTTTGCAGTGCGCCAGTTGCAGGAAAAATGCAGGGAGCAGCGCCAGCCCTTATACATGGCCTTTTTCGATCTTACAAAAGCCTTTGACACTGTCAACCGTGAGGGTCTATGGAGCGTTCTCCTCTGTTTCGGATGCCCCCAACATCATTCGCCTGCTTCACGATGGCATGCAGGCCGTGATCCTTACCGACGAATCCATTACAGACCCAATCCACTTCCGGACCAGGGTCAAACAGGACTGCGTTATTGTTCCAACCCTCTTCTCAATCTTCCTCGCCGCCATGCTCCACCTCACAATCAACAAGCTCCCCGCTGGAGTGGAATTAAACTACAGAACCAGTGGGAAGCTGTTTAACCTACGCCGCCTCCAGGCCAGGTCCAAGATCACCCCAACCTCTGTCGTTGAGCTGTAGTATGCGGACGAAGCCTGCGTCTGTGCACATTCAGAGTTTGAACTCCAGGATATAGTCAATGTATTCACTGAGGCATATGAAAGCATGGGCCTTACGCTTAACATCCGTAAGACAAAGATCCTCCACCAGCCTGTCACCGCCGCACAACACTGCTCTCTTATCATCAAGATCAACGGCGCGGCCCTGGACAACGTGGACCATTTCCCATATCTCGGAAGCCTCTTATCAACAAAGGCAGACATTGATGCAGAGATTCAGCATCGCCTCCAGTGCGCCAGCGCAGCCTTCGGCCGTCTGAGGAAAAGAGTGTTTGAAGACCAGGCCCTCAAATTTACCACCAAACTCATGGTCTACAAGGCTCTTCGAGTCTCAACGCAAAGAGCATGAAGAGGCCAAGCACAGGCAGCGGAAAGAGTGTGCGGCAAAACCAGCCCCACCGACCCCTTCCCTTGACGAATGTCTGTCCCACCTGTAACAGGGTCTGTGGCTCTTGTATCAGACTTTTCAGCCATCAAAGAACTCACTTTTGGAAGCAAGTCCTCCTCGATTCTGAGGGACTGCCGATGATGATGTATTTCTAGGCTCTGCATTTGAACACTTTGCTGAATCATCTGTTACAAAGGTTTTTCCAGGGTCTGGCAGTGTACTTCCAAACATATTCATCATATGGCCTCCCACCAAAACTATGTAATGTTTCCTTTGAATGCACTATATCTGCTATAGTTGATGGCTAATCTCCTTACTCTTCTATTAAGTTAGGGGTTATAGCTCTCTTTTTTCACCCACAGAGTTCTTCTTTCATATTAATGATCTTTTGCACGAATCATGAAAGTCTCTACTTGCTTTTTTGCTTATGATTCCACTCTTTATTCAGATCTCATATTCTTCATACTCATAATTTCTAGTTTTTTCATAGTGCAGTGACTGAAGGCACTACATCTTCAACTCATCCATACTATTCAAAGGGGCAGTGAAAATCCTGTTTATTTCAATTTTTCAAAGACACAGCGTCTTCATATTTCTTGTAAGTCTAACTAACAGCTGACACTTTTTACTTAGATGAACATCTAAGAGTACGTTTATCAATCCACATTCTTGGCATTATTATCTTCTCTGACCTCAAATAGAAACTCCACATCTCCTCCATCATAAATCTTCCTCCAAGAAGCTTATTTTTTCTTTTTTGTTCCAAGCATTTATTTTCCCTTCAAAAACTTTTAATTCTCTCAAGTCTGTCCATAATTTAATACCTCTCCCATATCTGGGAAGGTTTTTCAGAAATCCTGGACAGGATACAAGAAAAACCACGTCGTCTCCTGGTCTCATGTTTAGCTTCTGATCTCCATCTAACTGTTGCAACCACCTTGTCTTCTATTTTACTGCTGCAGTTATGGTCACTGCTTTTCTGAACTTTCCTCGCTTGTTCCTTCTAATTTGATTTCCCTCTGACCTTGTGTACCTGCAAGCACCTATGCTCTTCTGATACCTGGTTACTACTTGTCCTCTGCATTTTTCCCCTCGCTATGAAGGCCAACATGCCATTTGCTTTCTTAACCGCCTGCTGTACCTGCATGCCAACCTTCAATGACTTCAATAAAAGGCACAGGTCAAATGTTACACTCAAACTGCCAAAATGTTAAAATAAGTTCCCATCTTCTCTTCACCTTCCCTTCGAAGAGAAACTCATTCCCAATTCTGTTTTATGAAAGGTACCCCAAAAGTAAATAGGATTACATGAGTAATCCCTTATTCAGCACATGATTTTGTAGAAGCAGTTGTAAGCCACTGGCATAATTCCACGAATTTGAAAAAAACAAATGAATCATCGTTGTTGGCACTAATGTAACAAGAGGTTAGGAAGAAGAAAAACCTGCCATATCTGTTCTGGCCTATTTGTGACTCCAGACCCTCAGCAATGTGGTTGATTCTTAACTGCCCTTTGAAATGGCCTAGCAAACCACTCGATTGTATCAAACCGCTAGAACTGCAGCGGTTCACACCACTTTCTCAAGCACAATTAGGGATGGGCAATAAATGCTGGATGCCCACATCCAGTGAATAAAAAGAAACATCCAATTGATATTTACAAGATTGCGATTTATTTTTTATTAGTTAAGAGTATAAGAGATATATGGAGTTGAGGTACAGATTAATCATGATCTCGATGAATGATGGAAAAGTCTTAATGGGTTGTTCCTATGTTCCTCCCTCTATCAATATCACCCAAAATAGATTCCCATGTCATTTTATCTCATTGATGTTTGTGGGATCTTGCTGTGTGAAAATTGGCTGCCACATTATATGTAAAATAGTTCATTGTCTTTGAAGCGCTTGGGGATAGAAAAGGCGCTGTGTAACTGCAAATTCAATCTTTTCTGTCATTTCCTGTGCTAGGGTACCCAAACTTGTACAGAGGACTCCAACTTTACCCTAACTGAGGTCTTGTGCGAGTTCAGTGTTACCTCCTTGCTTTTATATTCTATGTCTCTTGTTACAAACCAAGTTTGCCATTTTACTATGGCCTTTCATTGTGTGCTACAACCTTTAATGACCTGTGCATCCTTTGCTCCTCTCTTCCTGTTAAAATCTCACTAATTGCGATGTATTTTCACATTGAATTGCCAACTATCTGCTCATCCTGCTCGTCTGCCTACATCCTTTTGCAGTCTTTCACAATTCTTGTTAGTTTTTGCTGTATCTTCAAATCCTTAGCAAATGTTGTCATTGTTCCATGAGCTCTTAAATCAAAATTATTTATGTATATAATAAATAATAATGGCTCCAACCCAGCCTCAGTGGAACCTCTCAACAAACTTTCCAATCCAAGAAACTTCCTTTAACTCGTATTCTTTGCTTTTAGTTCTCCAATTGTCTCTCTATCCATTTGGCCACATTCCCTCCTTTTCTTTGCCGCAAATTTATTAAGTGGTCCCGTATCAAATGCTGTTTGAAAATCCACATAAACGACATCCACTGCATTTCCTGCGTGGTATCTAGTACACTGTCTCCCCAACAAAAGAAGGCATAATGATAGCTGTAACCAAAGGCAATAATTTGAAGCTGGGTCACAAATCTACTGTAAATAATGCAGACTTTTCATCGATGAATGCAACAAAAAGTTAGATTTCAAGGTGTACCCGCAAGTCATGTTTTAGGTTGCATCTATAAGTCGATCTTGAATGTGAAATGATAAATTATGAAAATGTTTGACTTTGAATATGCAATTCGTCTACCTTTTAAAATGTGTTTTTCTTTCTGAATAGTGCTCTGAGACAATACAATAACGCCCTCTATTGTCTGCTGAAACGTGTGGTTCATAATTTCAACAAGGAAATAGCTGAGTTGGCTTCCTCATTGTTAGATTTTCTGCGGCAGATCATAAACACAGACAATTTGGTAAGTGACACAAATATGTTTTGTTTTAAAAACATAACTGTAATTACAACACTTAACACTAAAATTTATATGTGTCTTTATTACTTGTTATAATCTTCACCATTTTTTGGGGAATGATTGTTACGACTCAACCCCTTCGATCTTGATATTTAGTTTGAAATTTGGAAGTCTTCAAACCTTAATAAATCTTTGGAGTTTTGACATTGTTAACATGTTTTTTTACATAACGTGTTAAAATGTCTTGAATCAAATTGTCAGAAATACCATTAAATTATATTTTGGAAGCAAAAACAGTGGGTATTGATTCCCATTGTTACGCCAAAGGTGGGCAGCGGAAACATTACAAGGACACCCTCAAAGCCTCTCTGATAAAGTGCAACATCCCCACTGACACCTGGGAGACCCTAGCGAAAGATCGCCCTAAGTGGAGGAAGCACATCCGGGAGGGCGCTGAGCACCTCGAGTCTTGTTGCCGAGAGCGTGCAGAAATCAAATGCAGGTAGCGGAAAGAGCGCACGGCAAGCCAGTCCCACCCACCCCTTCCCTCAATGACTATCTGCCCCACCTGTGACAGAGTCTGTGGTTCTCATGTTGGGACTGTACAGCCACCTAAGAACTTATGTTAAGAGTGGAAGCAAGTCATCCTCGATTCCAAGGGACTGCCTATGATGATGATGAATGGGTGAAGGGGCGCGGGCCTAGGGGCAGCACTGGCCAGGCCACACTGCGATATGTGTGCGCACTAGGTCCGTGCAGCAGAGCTGGTCTCCAGTCGTCCTGGTTAATCGTTGCCACTGGACCAAGACCTAGCTCTGTCAAGCCCGTGTGGTGGCTGGTGTGCAACGGCCACCCCACATTTAAAAAAAAAAAAAAATCCATGCACCGGCATCTTCCACCCTTCAACATGTAGTTCGGGACCTGGAATATTAGGTCCTTCATTGAAACACCTGTGAACTCATCCCTTTTTGGCGTGGAAGCAAGTCATCCTCGATACAAGTGACCGCCTAAGAAGAGGGTTACACAGAATGTGTGACTTTTTAATCTTTCTCTAGTTTCTCCTCTATCTCCCAATATTGCCTCCATCTTGTCCATGAGACCCACCTCCTGGACCCTCAAACCTATTCCCGCTAAACTGCTGACCACCCAACTTCCTTTCCTGGTGCCCATGCTAGCTGATACTGTTAATGGTTTTCTGTCCTCGGGTATTGTCCCTCTCCCCTTCAAATCTGCTGTCATCATTCCTCTCTCCAAAATAACAAACTTGACCCCTCTGTCCTTGCAAACTATTGCCCCGACTCCAATCTCCCTTTCCTCTCCGAAGTCCTTGAACGTGCTGTCGCTTCCCAAATCCGGGCCCATCTTTCCCGGAACTCCATGTTGGAATCCCGCTAATCAGGTTTTCGCCCCTGCCACAGTACTGAACCGGCTCTTGCCAAAGTCACAAATGACATGCTATGTGACTGTAACCGTGGTAAGCTATCCCTCCTCGTCTTTCTCGACCTGTCTTCAGGCTTTGAGACGGTTGACCACACCACCCTCATCCAGTGCCTCTCCTCTGTTGTCCAGCTGGGTGGGACTGCACTTGCTTGGTTCCATTCTTATCTATCCACCCGTAGCCAGGGAATCACCGACAATGGCTTCTCTTCCCGTTCCCACTCCGTTACCTCTGGTGTCCCACAAGCATCTACCCTTGAGGGGGGGTGGGGGGGCCTCTCCCCCGCCCCCCCCCCCCCCCCCATTTCTCATCTCTATGTTGCCCTTCAGTGACATCATCTGAAAGCATAACATCAGTTTCCACATGTACGCGGACGACACCCCGCTGTCCCTCACCACCACTTTTCTCGAACCTTCCACGAACAGAATTGTCAGACTGCTTGTCCGACTGTACTGGATGAGCAGAAATTTCCTTCACCTAAGTATTGGGAAGATCAAAGCCATTGTCTTTGGTCCCTGCCACTAACTCCGTTCTCTAGCCGACTCCATCTCTCTTCCTGGCAGCTGTCTGGGGCCGAACCAGTCTATTAGCAACCTTGGTCTCGTATTTGACTCCGAGATGAGCTTCTGACCACATCCATGCCATTTCTATGGCAATCTATTTCCATCTTCGTGACATTGCCTGACTCCGCCCCTTCCTCACGTCTTCTGTTGCTGAAACCCTCATCCATGCCTTTGTTACCTCGAGACTTGACTTCCAATGCACTTCTGGCCGGCCTCCCATCTTTCACCCTCCATAAACTGAAACTCGTCCAAAACTCTGCTGCCCATATCCGAACTCGCACCAAATCCCTTTCGTCATCACCCCTGTGCTCGCTAAGCTACATTGTCTCCGGTTAAGCAGCGCCTCAATTTTAATATTCTCATGCTTGTTTTCAAATCCTTCTATGGCCTCGCCCCTCCCTATCTCTGTAACCTCCTCCAGCCCTTTAACCCTCTGAGGACTCTGTGCTCCTCCAATTCTGGCCTCTTGCGCATCCCTGATTTAAATCGTTCTACCATTGGCTGTGTCTTCAACTGCCGAAGCTCTGAAATTCTCTCCCTCAACCTCTCTGCCTCTCTGTCTCTGTTTCCTTCTTTAAGATGCTCCTTAAAACTTAACTTTTTGACCAAGCTGCCTAATGTGGCTCAGTGTCAAAGTTTGTTAATGCTGCTGTGAAGCACCTTGGGAAGTTTTACTACGTTAAAGGTGCTATATAAATGCAAGTTGTTGGAAATTTATTTTGTTTTTAAGAACAGCTCATATTTTGTTTCATTTTGTTGAACCAAATGATTAATAAGATCAAGGTGCTCCTCATTCCCCGATGTCCCAATAACTGCATTTCAGGTGCACTGTTAGAGGTTTTGTTCATAAACTTGTCAGTGTAAACAAATGGGACAAAGTCCTGAATAATTGTGGTGACAATCTGAGTCCAGCATTTTATTTTGAATAATGGGGTGAGTTAAAGGTTTTTTCCGGTTCTCTAATTTGTTTTTTTTCCCCTTGTTATCTTGCTGTGCATTAACATTATGACTTTAGCATTGACATAAAGCTGTTTCACCAGTGAAGAGATGCTAAACTTGTCTAATGTAAATCAGATATCCAGGTCTGAATTAACTCCAAAGTGAGACTCCCTTCTCTCGGGGGTATGACTTCAATCTGGTGTCAGGTCATAAGAATTAATTGGAATAACAGCAAAATATAATTTGATTGAGTAGCTTGTAATTATTACTATTGCACATGATTTAGGGGTGATGAACGTAACTTCTAACACTATTATTTACAATTTGGTGTTGGAATATGCTTCTCAGTTTGAGGTACAAGCACGTTGAGGAGAGTAAAGGGAACATTTCTATACATCTGAGCTGGGAATGTTTAATGCTGCCATGGTGTGTCAAAAGTAGAAAAGTGTTCCATTCCCCAGTACTAACATGCCTCACGTTGATGAGCACAAATATTTGCCAAAGATTAAAATAAAAGCCTGTTCAAATTAAAGTTTAACTGCTGATTAGATGATGCACATGTGTGTGAACTTGTGTGCATGCCTGACTTGTTTAGATAGGCAAATTACTGTACAGTTTAGGCAGGGAGGCAAATTACTGTACAGTTTAGGCAGGGAGGTGTTGCTACAGTTGTACAGGGCCTTGGTGAGGCCACACCTGGAGTATTGTGTACAGTTTTGGTCTCCTAACTTGAGGAAGGACATTCTTGCTATTGAGGGAGTGCAGTGAAGATTCACCAGACTGATTCCCGGGATGGTGGGACTGACCTATCAAGAAAGACTGGATCAACTGGGCTTGTATTCACTGGAGTTCAGAAGAGTGAGAGGGGACCTCATAGAAACGTTTAAAATTCTGACGGGTTTGGACAGGTTGGATGCAGGAAGAATGTTCCCAATGTTGGGGAAGTCCAGAACCAGGGGTCACAGTCTAATGATAGGGGTAAGCCATTTAGGACCGAGATGAGGAGAAACTTCTTCACCCAGAGAGTGGGGAACCTGTGGAATTCTCTACCACAGAAAGTAGTTGAGGCCAATTCACTAAATATATTCAAAAGGGAGTTAGATGAAGTCCTTACTACTCGGGGGATCAAGGGGTATGGCGCGAAAGCAGGAAGGGGGTACTAAAGTTTCATGTTCAGCCATGAACTCATTGAATGGCGGTGCAGGCTAGAAGGGCTGAATGGCCTGCTCCTGCACCTATTTTCTATGTTTCTATGAGAGCCATTTTGCTCCAGCACTTGGAAAATAGCACGACGATAGATATATTTGTTTAAAATAAAATGCAGTACTAGTAAAGGTGGATAGCAATGATTTTCTAGTGCTGCAACAGAAAGCCATTGTAGTATGATCTTGGAATTAATGAACGTTATAAATCTTACAAGTGAATAAACCACTTTTCTGTTTTTATGATTGCAGTTTCATTAAAATCTTTGTAAATGTCACTGTTTTATAAGTTACTTCCCTATACTTACATTAAAGTAGAGCATTTTCTTAACCTCAAGCTTATTTTTTTATTTGCCAAACTGGTCAAAGCAAGATTATCGCCAGTATCCAGAAATGATTTTGAATCGGGTGCTGCGCATAGACACCCATAAAGTGTTGCAAGTGCGTATAATTTAAAGTTTACTCCAGAGAAAGGCCTTTCAATTGTTTCATCCTCGGTGTATTCATCTGAAAAATGCACAGACCATTTTGTAATATTTTTCAAAAGCAGATTGTCATTTGGCCTCCATCTTTAATAATATTCTGAGGTTGATCTGAAAACCATGATGTCTTGGTTTAGCGTCAGCTCTCACCACCCATCCCGTAATCCCAAATCTCTGAAGGATTCCTACAATTCAGTTAGCCTGGCATATATTTAAGGAAATAAGACTGGTGTTTATTTTATGCTTCAGTGATCATAATGATGGCAGTGACCTGTTGTTGTAATTGACTTGAAATAACAACTAAGTTCTAAACCAGCACTGAGTTGGGCAACACTCAAATGGAGCATTATACCTGGAATGTGATGCACACCTCCACTATCCTTTCACATTGTATAAGAAAACTAAGCATTTAATTTGCAAGTGCAATCTAGAAGAAACCTCTTGTGGTTTTGTGTATGACTCTACTTGTCATGACTTGAACAAAATATGTTTTAGCACTAAATCATACATGACAGTGGGTGGTGCTGAGTCATTTGAATCTGTACAACTAATCTAAGATTAATTCTCCTAAAATGTCTAACAAAACTGCCTTTGTAGCTTTTTTAATTATTAGGAAGGAGTTGCTCTAGTGTTTTAACCAAAAGATTGTCTTAGCATGCAGTATTCCATAGTTTATGTTAGGTGAATATAAATGTGCAGATTCAATCAATTATTACAGTTTTTAATTTTTATGGAATTGTTCTCTTTCAATGGACTCACCAGTTTCGATAAGGAAATGAAGTTGCATTTTTGTAAGTGATCTGGCTTTTGCATGACATTTGGCTTGACTTCACTTGCACTATTCTGCTTAGTGAATTAAGTGTAATCGTGATAAAATATGACAGTACAACAAAGAAAGTTATTTGAATAAATGCATTTATGCAGGTGTGGAACTCATCTAAACCTGCACCTTATACAGCAGTAAACAAATTTCTGTCTGCACAGCTCCCACAACTGTCACATTTCTAGACAAGCCAGTTTATCAACTAAGTGTCGCAAGAAATTGATCGTGGACAGTCATTCAGAGGAGTGAAAGCATCTGATCTGTCTAACTAATACTATTCTATTGCAGTATCCATGTTCTGTGATGTTGGTGTTAGTATTAAAAATACATATTGCTAACAATATTGTTAGAGTCAAATAATCTGGGAAAAAGACTTGAATAATTGGGAAATGTTCTCTTGTTTTTTTAAAGTGCAACATTTATCATTGCCGTTGATAATTTTAGTACATTAAATCTATTTTTGGTAACTTCAGATTTAAAGATTGTTGTGTGTAATGATTTATTGTTCTGCAGGCCAGTTGTGGAGATGAAGGTGCTCCTATGGAAGTAGATGGGCTCCAGACTACCCGCTCTTCAGCGCTCAGTGCTGCAGAAGTGAAGCACCTATTAAAGTGGAAGGAATCTCCTGATGATCATTTGCTGTTTGAATTGGATAAGGTTGTAACGGTATGAGTTTTTGCAATAAAAGACGCTATGGAGTGGTTTATAACGATTCAGCCATTTTATGTATATATTTTTCAACAAATCCAATTTCTTTGACAATGAAGCATCTATATATTATAATTCTTTGAATAAGTTGTGCACTGCATTGAAAACTGCTGTGCAAACATTTCTTGAGAATTGGATGTCTCTTGTCTTAGGCTTACCTATGACATTTCCCTGTAACACCATCATAGGAACGTAGGAATTGTTAGATGAATACGTCTTTTTTCATGGATAGGTATCCGTGGGCTGCCAGTACATTTTTTACTTGATACAATATTAGCTTGAGTCAGTGCCTTCAAGAAAGGAGGGAAGCAGGTTGAAAGGGGGGAAATGAACCTTTCTGCTTGTAGATGCAGTAGAAAGTGAATTTCACAATATGCGCAAGATCCTGATCAAGAGGAAAGATTTTTTTTTTATGTCCTCATTGTTGCACTGTCCTTATTGCACTGACCACCTGATGATTTGAGAGATTGTAAGTTCACTTTTTCACTTATATTGAAGATCCCAATTAGAATAACTTTCTGGCACATACATTCATGGCTCAGAACACAGTTGTCTTTTCACTAGCATTCTTCTAATAATCTTTAATGTTACTGTCGTATTATGATCCTCATATGACAGACTTATTAATTATAAATGCATTTTTCAATTTGGAGACATTCTTATTTAGCAAATTAAGTATTTTGTTATTGTTGTATGAAGTTCTGTCGCAGATGACCTAACCGTACATTAACCTTGTGACATCTGAATTTCCTTTGGAAGAAATGTTCCAAAGGACAGGCTCACAGTTGTCATTCTAGTGAGACTTGCCACAAGTTCATTTAGGTTTCTAAAAAATCAGGTAAAATGCAGCCTGTCACATATTTTACGTTATTATCCCTAGATATGCATGGATTCTAAACTTCTATCCATTATATCCATCCCATACTAATTTCTAAATCCTGCATTATTCAAAAATGACATTGGTGATGTGAAAATGCATTGAGCCCAATATTATCCTGTTGCTGGCTGAAAATAGCATTATAAGCATATCATAACCCTTTAGCATGAAAGATGTTTACACTTTACACTTCCCATGTTATCCTGTGTCAGTTTTGAATGCCACAGTTTAAAACTAAATGTATGTTTGGGAATTAAAACATTTCAGCTGATATTTGTAACCTAATAGACTTGAGGATGGTTGAGTTATATTTATAAAAATAAGCAGTTACAGTCGAGAAATGGCCACATTTTCAATTGTATATTGTTTCTGGTAAATATTATGTAAGAGAAATATTCCAGACTAACATTTTTAGTCTATATTGTGTGAATAAATTAGTCTTGATTTTAACATAATTTTATTGCAGTCTTCTAATTCTTATAAGTATATGTGGTAAAAAGGCAGATTTGTTAAAAAAAATCTATTTTTTTTGTGCAGGAGCTGTGTAAAGAGGATGATAGTTTTGATTCCTTATTAGAAAATGTTGTTGGATTGCGACAGATGTTTGAAACAACTCCAGATGTATTGCCAGTCACTGAGCAGGATGTGGAGCCTGTCCTTCCAGCCGCGGAGTCTCTTCCAATCCAGTTTAACAACAGGTATAGAACCTATAATCTTTGAATCTATCACTTTTGCAGATGAAATTTCAGTTGGTCACTTATTGGGACCACCAGTATGTTTTGCATTAAAATCTTGCATCGTTTACAGAAAAATGAAATTTCATTTTTTGCTAGGAATGTCAATACCATGATGGCTTAAAGATAAGCAATTGGGCCCATTTTCTAAAACTGAGAACAAGTTTTGAAACCTAGTTATGTAATACAAAAGGAACATTAAAGGTATTTTCTATGAACCAGTCCCTTGTGAAGCTCTAATTTTATAACCCTGTCCTAGTAGGCCAATTACACTGCATACTGTGTAATTAGAAGCAGTTTTGATAAAATGATTCCACTTGTACAATATAATTCAGGTGTGAAGTCATCTGAATCTCAATGAGGCAAGTAGTGTGAGATGCAGTAGCATAACTTTGGAAAATCCTTCAGATATTTTTGGACCGTTAACTTTTATTTGGAAGTTAATTATCAAAGCCCTATTTAAAAAATCAAATCCTTACGAAGAATTATTTGTAAATTCCTATTGTGTTCTTGTCTTTTTGAAAGCATGGCTTTGGAAAGCCCTTCAGATATTTTTGGACCTTTAATTTTTACTTGGAAGTTAATAATCAAATCTCTATTTTAAAAAGTCAAATCATTGCAAAGAATTATTTGTAAATTCCTGTTGTTGTCTAGTCTTTTTGAAAGTTTGAGTAGTCATTGCGAGTCATTGCTGCTGGCTTGGAGGAGATCTGGAGCTGAAGGGAGTTGAATTAATTTAGTTATGTTTTCAGAATCAATTATTTCACATAATTCAGCTCTCGCACTGTTGGACTCAATAATCATTCCAAACCTGTTACTTTAACCCCAACTATATTCATTGTTTGAACAAAAAATTATTGCAAGAAATCAAGAAAGAAAGAAAGAAACAGAAGTATAAGTTACAGCTCTCTTAGCACACATGGAAGATTTTGCTGCTAATAAAAATATTGTTTCAAGCAGGCTGCTAATTTAAAATTTAAATATTCCAGAAAAGGATCAAATGAACTGGCTTCAATCTGGATAGGCTATACTCGCTGAAGCCGATTGATCCTGGATTCAGGACAGAACAGCTAAATGAAAATGTATTAATCACTGTTTGCCTTTTGGCCATTATTGAAATGCTAGTGTCATCATCAAACGAGGCTGTACATTTAACAAACTAGCCTCATGAAACTGAATTACAAGCCGGTATATAATTCTTCACCATGTTTTTCACTAGCTGCTCCAGCAGGAAAAAAAAAGTTGAATTAGAGTTCGATAAATTGTCATTCTTATTTGAAAGCTAACTATATTATTAAAACTAAAGCGGTATCGGCTTCACAAATTATTCTTGTGGGGAAAAGCTGATTGAAGAGACAAATTTAAAGTAAATCTAAACTTGTTCAAATTACAACTGTGATATTCCCAAATGAATTGGAGTGGCCATAAATTGTTTCCCTCCTGTATGCTTTTTGCATTATATAGCGAAATATAATGCAGTGTCACAAGATTTCATTTAAAAACCATCTTTTACAGGCTTGTAAACCTGTGTTGTGATTCACTAGTATTCCACAATCTTGAAAGTCATATTTAACATAGCACTTGAGTATTTTCATGTTTTGAAAAAGGAATATTCTTTGAAATTTAAATATAAAAGATTTGTTCATCAGCCAGAGTTTGTATTTCTAGACTGGACAGAAAAAACATTGTGGTTTTTATTCTAGGACTGCATATGTGTTGGCAGATGTTCTAGATGACCAGTTAAAGACACTATGGCTTTCCCCATTCCAAACTGAGGAGCTTGAGACAGATTTGGATATGGTAAGTACAAAAATAAAAAGCGTATATAAATTAAATACAATTTTTTATGTAAAAGATTTATAATGGAAGAGAGACAGAGAGAGACAAGAGAATGTACACGCACACATATATACACACTTGACAATGTGAGGGATGCCAGTGCTGAGAAATGGAATGTTTTTCAAATTTCAGCATGTCAGGTTAATAAAGCATAGATTCATTGTAGAATTAAAATTGCTCTCTCCTGACAATGTGCTACAATTCTTCAGAACAGCATCACATCAGTGTTCATTTTTCTATTTCCTTCACCATTTATGCTTTTGACGGTTCTAAGTGAGACTGCCAGCTTATGGGCAAGTTTGTGCTTTACATTTGTGCCTAGTATGAACTAGACTATCTGGCAAAATGTATTTATTTAACTTGCTGAGGTCAAACCCTTCCATGTCTCATGCGCTAATGAGTACTGGAATAGGAGGATAAAGCAGATGACTGCATGGCTGGAGAGATGGTGCAGGAGGGAGGGCTTTAGATTCCTGAGGCATTGGGACTGGTTCTGGGGGAGGTGGGACCAGTACAAGCTGGACGGATTGCACCTCAACAGGGCCGGGACCAATATCCTTGTGGGGGTGTTTGCTAGTGCTGTAGGGGAGCATTTAAACAAGCTTGGCAGTGGGGTGGGAACCTGAGCGCAGATTCAGAAGGGAGGGAAGCAAAGCTGGAAATGGAAGACAGAAAATTAGTAAGTGAGTTTGGAAGGCAGAGGAAACAAGTGCTAGAAAATAGACAACAAAGGGGCTTGCCAGTGCTTAATGGTATATACTCCAGTCTAGTGAATAAGATGAGCTGAGGGCACAGATAGACACATGGAAGTATGAGATCATAGCTATTACTGAAACATGGCTGAAAGGAGGGCAGGAATGGCAGCTCAACATTCCTGGTTACAGGGTTTTCAGACGAGATAGAGAGGGGGATAATAAAAAAAAGGGGGATTGCAATATTGGTTAAAGAAACATTTATAGCTGTGAGGAGGGATGATATGTTAGAAAGCTCATCAAATGAGGCCACATGGGTTGAACTGAATAACAAAAAAGGGCAGTCACACTGCTGGGAGTTTGATATAGACCCCCAAACAGTCAGAGCAATAGAAGAACAAGTATGTAGGCAAATTTCTGAGAAGTGCAGAAATAATAGGGCAGTAATAGGTGATTTCAGCTACCCTAATATTAAATAAAAACAGAAAATGCTGGAAGTAGTAGGTCAGGCAGCATCTCTGGAGAGAGAACCAGCATTAATATTTCAGGTCGATGACCCTTTGTCAGAACTGGAAAAAGTTAGATGTAACAGGTTTTTAAGCAAGTGTAGGGGCAAGGAAAGGAGGGAGGGGAGGAAAGAATAACAGGGAAGGTCTGTGATAGGATGGAAGACAGAAATGATTGAGACAAAAGGGATGATGGTGCAAGTTAAGAAACAAAAGGTGAGAAAAAAGAGAGATTAAAAAAAATAGGGGCAGGGGTTATGGTCAGACCATAACCCCTGCCCCTATTTTTTTCCTCTTTTTTTTGTACTAGGTACCTTGCTTTTTGTGGTACATATCAGTGATTTAGACTTCAACATAGGGGGCATGATCAAGAAGTTTGCAGATGATACAAAAATTAGCTGTGTGGTAGATAGTGACGGTAAAAGCTGTACACTGCAGGAATAAATTAATGACTGGGCAGAAAAGTAGCAAATGGAATTCAATCTGGAGAAGTGTGTTATAAAACATTTTGGGAGGGCTAACAAAGTAAGGGAATACATAATAAATGGTTGGATACTGTCAAGTGTGGAGGAACAGAGGGACCTTGGAGTGCATGTCCACAGATCCCTGAAGGTAGCAGGACAGCTAGATAAGGTGGTTAAAAAAGCATACGGGATGCTTTACTTTATTAGCCAAGGCATAGAATATAAGAGCAGCGAAGTTATGCTTGAACTATAAAGCACTAGTTAGAGTACTGCATACAGTTCTGGTCACCGCATTACAGGAAAGATGTGAGTGCACTAGAGAGGGCGCAGACGAGATTGATGAGGATGTTGCCAGGACTGGAGAATTTTAGCTATGAGGAAAGCTTTGATTGGCTGGGTTTGTTTTCTTTGGAACAGAGGAGGGTGCAGGGAGTCTATTGAAGTGTACGCAATTATAAGGAGCCTAGAGTGGATAGGAAGGACCTATTTCCCTTAGCAGAGAGGTCAATAACCAGGAGGCATAGATTTAAAGTAATTGGTAGAAGAGTTAGATGGGAGTGGAGGAGAACATTTTTCACCCAGAGGGTGGTGGGGGTCTGGAAAACACTGCCTGAAAGGGTGGTAGAGGCAGAAACCCCCATCACATTTAAAAAGTACTTGGATATATACTTGAAGTGCTATAATCTGCAAGGCTACGGTCCAAGAGCTGGAAAGTAGGCTTATGCTGGATAGCTCTTTTTTGACCGGCACAGACATGATGGACTCCTTCTATGCTGTAAATTTCTGTGATTTGTCTCTGGTGGATTGAAACTCAGATACTCCAGGAGTAGGTTCTATTTCATGACACCAGCCAGTGTCCCAGTATCATGAAGTCATAGAATGATAGAATGGTTACAGCACAGAAGGAGACCAATCAACCCGTCAAGCCCATGTCAGCTCTCCAAGAGCACTTCAGCTACTCCCACTCCCCCGCTCTTTTCCCGTAGCCCTGCAAATTTTTTTCCTTCAGGTACTTATCCAATTCCTTTCTGAAAGCCACGATTGAATCTGCCTCCACTACCCTTTCAGGCAGTGCATTCCAGATCCTAACCACTCACAGCAAAAAAAAAAGGTTTTTCCTCATGTCGCATTTGGTTCTTCTGCCAATCACTTAAAATCTGTGTCCTCTAGTTTTCGGCCCGCCAACAGGAACAGTTTCTCTCTGTCTAGACACCTCATGATATTGAAACATAGAAAATAGGTGCAGGAGGCCCTTCGAGCCTGCACCACCATTCATACAATCATGGCTGATCATTCACCTCAGTACCCCTTTCCTGCTTTCATAGAAACATAGAAACATAGAAAATAGGTGCAGGAGTAGGCCATTCGGCCCTTCTAGCCTGCACCGCCATTCAATGAGTTCATGGCTGAACATTCAACTTCAGTACCCCATTCCTGCTTTCTCGCCATACCCCTTGATCCCCTGAGCCGTAAGGGCCATATCTAACTCCCTCTTGAATATATCAAATGAACTGGCACCAACAACTCTCTGCGGCAGGGAATTCCACAGGTTAACAACTCTCTGAGTGAAGAAGTTTCTCCTCATCTCAGTCCTAAATGGCTTACCCCTTATCCTAAGACTGTGTCCCCTGGTTCTGAACTTCCCCAACATCGGGAACATTCGACCCGCATCTAACCTGTCCCGTCCCGTCAGAATCTTATATGTTTCTATGAGATCCCCTCTCATCCTTCTAAACACCAATGTATAAAGGTCCAGTTGATCCAGTCTCTCCTCAAATGTCAATCCTGCCATCCCGGGAATTAGTCTGGTGAACCTTCGCTGCACTCCCTCAACAGCAAGAACGTCCTTCCTCAGATTAGGAGACCAAAACTGAACACACTATTCCATGTGAGGCCTCACCAAGGCCCTGTACAACTGCAGTAAGACCTCCTTGCTCCTATACTCTAATCCCCTAGCTATGAAGGCCAACATACCATTTGCCGCCTTTACCGCCTGCTGTACCTGTATGCCAGCTTTCAATGACTGATGAACCATGACATCCAGGTCTCGTTGCACCTCCCCTTTTCCTAATCTGCCGCCATTCAGATAATCTGTCTTTGCATTTTCGCCCCCCAAAGTGGATAACCTTACATTTATCCACATTATACTGCATCTGCCATGCATTTGCCCACTCACCTAACCTGTCCAAGTCACTCTGCAGCCTCCGAGCGTCCCCCTCACAGCTCACACCGCCACCCAGTTTAGTGTCATCTGCAAACTTGGAGATATTACACTCAATTCCTTCATCCAAATCATTGATGTATATTGTAAAGAGCTGGGGTCCCAGCACTGAGCCCTGCGGCACTCCGCTAGTCACTGCCTGCCATTCTGAAAAGGACCCGTTTATCACGACTCTCTGCTTCCTGTCTGCCAACCAGTTCTCTATCCACGTCAGTATATTACCCATAATACCATGTACTTTAATTTTGCACAACAATCTCTTGTGTGGGACCTTGTCAAAAGCCTTTTGAAAGTCCAAATACACCACATCTACTGGTTCTCCCTTGTCCACTCTATTTATTACATCCTCAAAAAATTCCAGAAGATTTGTCAAGCATGATTTCCCTTTCATAAATCTATGCTGACTTGGACCGATCCTGTCACTGCTTTCCAAATGCGTTGCTATTTCATCTTTAATAATTGATTCCAACATTATCCCCACTACTAATGTCAGGCTAACTGGTTTATAATTACCCGCTATCTATCCCTCCCTTTTTAAAAAGTGGTGTTACATTAGCTACCCTCCAGTCCGTAGGAACTGATCCAGAGTCGATAGACTGTTGGAAAATGATCACCAATGTATCCACTATTTCTAGGGCCACTTAAGTACTCTGGGATGTAGACTATCAGGCCCCAGGGATTTATCGGCCTTCAATCCCATCAATTTCCCCAACACAATTTCCCGCCTAATAAGGATATCCTTCAGTTCCTCCTTCTCACTAGACCCTCGGTCCCCTAGTACTTCCGGAAGGTTATTTGTGTCTTCCTTCGTGAAGACAGAACCAAAGTATTTGTTCAACTGGTCTGCCATTTCTTTGTTCCCCATTACAAATTCACCTGAATCCAACTGCAAGGGACCGACGTTTGTTTTCACTAATCTTTTTCTCTTCACATATCTATAGAAGCTTTTGCAGTCAGTTTTTATGTTCCTGGCAAGCTTCTTCTTGTACTCTATTTTTCCCCTCTTAATTAAACCCTTTGTCCTCCTCTGCTGAATTCTAAATTTTGCCCAGTCCTCAGGTTTGCTGCTTTTTCTGGCCAATTTGTATGCCTCTTCCTTGGATTTAACACTATCCCTAATTTCCCTTGTTAGCCACGGTTGAGCCACCTTTCCCCATTTTATTTTTACTTCAGACAGGGATATACAATTGCTGAAGTTTATCCATGTGATCTTTAAATGTTTGCCATTGCCTTTCCACCGTCAACCCTTTAAAAGTATCATTTGCCAGTCTATTCTCGCCAATTCATGCCTCAAACCATCGAAGTTACCTTTCCTTAAGTTCAGGACCCTAGTTTCTGAATTAACTGTGTCACTCTCCATCCTAATAAAGAATTCTACCATGTTCTGGTCACTCTTCCCCCAAGGGGCCTCGCACAACAAGATTACTAATTAGTCCTTTCTCATTACACATCATCCAGTCTAGGATGGCCAGCTCCCTAGTTGGTTCCTCGACATATTGGTCGAGAAAACCATCCCTAATACACTCCAGGAAATCCTCCTCCACCGCATTGCTACCAGTTTGGTTAGCCCAATCAATATGTAGATTAAAGTCACCAATGATAACTGCTGTACCTTTATTGCATGCATTCCTAATTTCTTTTTGCTGCTGTCCCCAACCTTACTGCTACTGTTTGGTGGTCTGTACACGACTGCCACTAACGTTTTCTGCCCCTTGATATTCCGTAGCTCCACCATACTGATTCCACATCATCCAAGCTAATGTCCGTTCTTACTATTACATTAATTTCCTCTTTAACTAGCAATGCCGCCCCGCCTCCTTTTCCTTTCTGTCTATCCTTCCTGGATGTTGAGTTCCCAGCCTTGGTCACCCTGGAGCCATGTCTCCGTGATGCCAATTACATCATACCCATTAACTGCTATCTGCGCAGTTAATTCGTCCACCTTATTCCGAATACTCCTCGCATTGAGGCACAGAGCCTTCAGGCTTGTCTTTGTAACACACTTTGCCTCTTTAGAATTTTGGTGTAATGTGGCCCTTTTTGCTTTTTGCCTTGGGTTTCTCTGCCCTCCACTTTTACTTTTCTTCTTTCTATCTTTTGCTTCTGCCCTCCATTCTACTTCACTCTGTCTCACTGCATAGGTTCCCATCCACCTGCCATATTAGTTTAACCCCTCCCCAACAGCACTAGCAAACATTCCCCCTAGGACATTGGTTCCGGTCCTGTCCAGGTGCAGACCGTCCGGTTTGTACTGGTCCCACCTCCCCCAGAACCGGTTCCAATGTCCCAGGAGTTTGAATCCCTTCCTTCTGCACCACTCCTCAAGCCACGTATTCATCTGAGCTATCCTGCAATTCCTACTTTGACTAGCATGTGGCACTGGTAGCAATCCTGAGATTACTACTTTTGAGGTCCTACTTTTTAATTTAGCTCTGAGCTCCTTAAATTCATGTTGTTGGACCTCATCCCATTTTTTACCTATATCATTGGTACCTAGATGCACCACGACAACTGGCTGTTTACCCTCCCTTTTCAGAATGCCCTGCACCCGCTCCGAGACATCCTTGACCCTTGCACCAGGGAGACAACATACCATCCTGGAGTTTCAGTTGCGGCCGCAGAAACGTCTATCTATTCCCCTTACAATTGAATCCCCTATCACTATAGCTCTCCCACTCTTTTTCCTGCCCTCCTGTGCAGCAGAGCCACCCACGGTGCCATGAACTTGGCTGCTGTTGCCTTCCCCTGATGAATCATCCCCCTCAACAGTACCCAAAACAGTATCTATTTTGCAGGGGGATGACCGCAGGGGACCCCTGCGCTACCTTCCTTGTACTGCTCTTTCCTCTTGGTCATCCATTCCCTATCTGGCTGTGTACCCTTTACTTGCGGTAAGACCAACTCAGTAAACTTGCTATTCACGTCATTCTCAGCATCGTGGATGCACTTCCCGCGCACATAGTCATCAGGGACACCGGAAGCGCCCCTGACTTCCCACATAGTACAGGAAGAGCATAACATGTGTCTGAGCTGTCCTGCCATGACTTAACCCTTAGATACACTTAAATTGGCAACAGCAATGCTAAAGGTTACTTATTGATATAGAAAAGAAAAAGAAAAACTACTTACCAATCACAAGCCAATGACTCACCCCCTTGGCTGTGAGATCACCTTTAGATTTCTTTCCACTTCTTTTTTGCCTTCTCTCCCTGCTGCAGCTGCACCGGCTAGCCGCCTCGATGTCCTGCTGCTCCCATGAACTCTCGCTCCCCGGACACCTCTATTAAATCTCCTCTCCACCATCTCTGCTCTAAGGAGAACCCCAGCTTCAGTGTATCCACATCACAGAAGTCCCTCATCCCTGGAACCATTCTTTTAATCTTTTCTGTACCCTGTCTAAGGCCTTTACATTCTTCCTAAAGTGCGGTACCCAGAATTGGACACAATACTCCAAGCCAAACCAGTGTTTTAAGAAGGTTCATCATAACTTCCTTGCTTTTGTACTCTATGCCTCTATTTATGAAGCTCAGGATCCCATATGTTTTTTTAACCGCGTTCTCAACTTGCCCTGCCACCTTCAATGATTTGTGCACATATACCCCCACGTCTCTGTTCATACACCCCTTTTAGAATTGTACCCTTTGGTTTGTATTGCCTCTCCTTGTTCTACCTACCAAAATATATGACTTTGCACTTTTTTGCGTTAAATTTTATTTGCCACGTGCCCACCCATTCCGCCAGCCTGTCTATGTCCTCTTAAAGTCTATCACTATCTTCCTCACAGTTCACTTTACTTCCAAGTTTTGTGTCATCTGCAAATTTTAAAAGTGTGCCCAGTGCAGCCATGTCCAAGTCATTAATATATATTAAGAAAAGCAGCTGTCCTAGAACCGACCCCGGGGAACAGCACTGTATATCTTCCTCCAGTCTGAAAAATAACCGTTCTTGTCACGTAGCAATTTCGAATCCAAGCTGTCACTGTCCCTTTTTATTCTATGGATTTCCATTTTGCTGGCAAGCCTATTGTGTGGCACTTTATCAAATGCCTTTTGGAAGTCCACGTACATGACATTGCCCTCATCAACCTCTCTGTTACCTCAGCAAAAAACTCAATCAAGGTAGTTAAACACAATTTGCCTTTAACAAATCTGTACTGGCTTTCCTTAATTAATCCACACTTGTCCAAGTGACTCTTAATTTTGTCCTAGATTATCATTTCCAAAACCTTCCCCACAATTGAGGTTTCGCTGACTGGTCTGTAGGTGCTGGGTTTATCCTTGCACCCTTTTTTGAACAAGGGTGTAACATTTGCAATAAAAACAGAAAATACTGGAAGTATTCAGCAGGTCAGGCAGCATCTGTAGAGAGAGAAACAGAGTTAACCCTTCAAGTCGATAACCCTTCGTCAGAACTGCAATTCTCCAGCCCTCTTAGCACCACCCCCGTATCAAAGGATTGGAAGATTATGGCCAATACCGCCACAATTTCCACCCTTACCTCCCACAGCATCCTGCAAATACATGGCAGATGCAGTATAATGTAGATAAATGTGAGGTTATCCACTTTGATGGCAAAAACAGGGATGCAGAACATTATCTGAATGCGGCAGATTAAGAAAAGGGGAGGTGCAACGAGACCTGGGTGTCATGGTTCATCAGTCATTGAAAGTTGGCATACAGGTACAGCAGGCGGTGAAGGCAAATGGTATGTTGGCCTTCATAGCTAGGGGATTAGAGTATAGGAGCAGGGAGGTTTTACTGCAGTTGTACAGGGCCTTGGTGAGGCCTCACCTGGAATATTGTGTTTAGTTTTGATCTCCTAATCTGAGGAAGGACATTCTTGCTATTGAGGGAGTGCAGCGAAGGTTCACCAGACTGATTCCTGGGATGGCAGGACTGACATACGAGGAGAGACTGGATCAACTGGGCCTGTATTCACTGGAGTTTAGAAGGATGAGAGGGGATCTCATAGAAACATATAACATTCTGACGGGACTGGACAGGTTGGATGCAGGAAGAATGTTCCCGATGTTGGCGAAGTCCAGAACTAGGGGATACAGTCTAAGTATAAGGAGTAAGCCATTTAGGACTGAGATGAGGAGAAACCTCTTCACTCAGAGTTGTTAACCTGTGGAATTTTCTACCGCAGAGAGTTGTTGATGCTAGTTCATTGGATATATTCAGGAGGGAGTTAGATATGGCCCTTTTGGCTCGAGGCATCAAGGGATATGGAGAGAAAGCAGGAAAGGGGTACTGCGGTGAATGATCAGCCATGATCTTATTGAATGGTGGTGTAGGCTTGAAGGGCTGAATGGCCTACTCCTGCACCTATTTTCTATGTTTCTATGCAACTACCTCCTCTTTCACTGACTTTGGCAGCATCTTCCTTGGTAAAGACAGATGCAAAATACTCATTGAGTACCTCAGCCATGCCCTCTGCCTCCATGCGTAGGTCTCCTTTTGGCCCCATCCCTTCTCTTGCTACCCGTTTACTATTTATATGGCTATTGAAGACTATTGAATTTAAGTTAGTTGCAAGTCTATTCTCATGCTCTCTCTTTGCCTTATTTCCTTTTTCACTTCCCCTCTGAACTTTCTATATTCAGCCTGGTTCTCATTGTATGCTTCAACTGATATCTGTCATACGCCCCCTTTTTCTGCTTCATCTTACCCTCTAAAACTTTTGTCATCCAGGGAGCTCCGGCTTTGGTTGCCCTACCTTTTTCCCTCGTGGGAATGTACCTCGACTGTATCCGAACCATCTCGTCTTCAAAGCATTGATCGATTACAGTTTTGCCTGCCAATCTTTGATTCCAATTCTGTTGTGGTACATAAGAACATAAGAAATGGGAGCAGAAGTAGGCCATACGACCCCTCGAGACTGCGCCACCATTTAATATGATCATGGCTGATGCGATCATGGACTTGGGTCCACTTTCCTGCCCGCTCTCCATAACCCCTTATTCCTTAGCGTTTAAGAAACTGTCTATTTCTATCTTAAATTTATTCAATGTCCCAGCTTCCACAGCTCTCTGAGGCAGCGAATTCCACAGATCCACAACCCTCTGAGAGAAGAAATTTCTCCTCATCTCAGTTTGAAATGGGCGGCCCTTTATTCTAAGATTATGCCCTCTAGTTCTAGTCTCCCCTATCAGTGGAAACATCCTCTCTGCAAGCCCACTCATAATCTTATACGTTTTGATAAGATTACCTCTCATTCTTCTGAATTCCAATGAGTAGAGCCCCAACCTATTCAACCTTTCCTCATAAGTCAACCTCCTCAATTCCGGAATCAACCTTGTGAACCTTCTCTGAACTGCCTCCAAAGCAAGTATATCCTTTCGTAAGTACGGAAACCAAAACTGCACGCAGTATTCCAGGTGTGGCCAATACCCTGTACAACTGTAGCAAGACTTCCCTGCCTTTATACTCCATCCCCTTTGCAATAAAGGCCAAGATTCCATTGACCTTCCTGATCACTTGCTGTACCTGCATACTAACCTTTTATGTTTCATGCACAAGTACCCCCAGTGTACTGTAGCACTTTGCAATCTTTCTCCATTTAAATAATAACCTCTTTGATTTTTTTCTGCCAAAGTGCATGACTTCACACTTTCCAACATTATACTCCATCTGCCAAATTTTCGCCCACTCACTTAGCCTGTCTGTGTCCTCTTGCAGATCTTTTGTGTTCTCCTGACACATTGCTTTTCCTCCCTTCTTTGTATCATAAGCAAACTTGGCTACTTTACACTCGGTCCCTTCCTCCAAGTCGTTAATATAGATTGTGAATAGTTGGAGTCCCAGCATTGATCTCTGCGGCACCCCACCAGTTACTGATTGCCAACCCGAGAATGAACGATTTATCCCTACTCTTTATTTTCTGTTCGTTAGCCAATCGTCTGTCCATGCTAATATATTACCCCAACCCTGTGAACTTTTACCTTGTGCAGTAACCTTTTATGTGACATCTTGTCAAATGCCTTCTGGAAGTCCAAATATACCACATCCACTGGTTCCCCTTTATCCACCCTGTTCGTTACATCCTTAAAGAATTCCAGCAAATTTGTCAAACATGACTTCCCCTTCATAAATCCATGCTGACTGCCTGACCGAATTAGAGGTACAGGTTGGACCTCTCTGGTCTGGCACCCTTGGAACCTAACTGGTGCCGGACCAGAGAATTTTCCGAACCGCGGAACATCAACTGCTGACAATGACCCGGATGCGTTATGCGCATGTGCTGCGCAGAAGCCTACTGCGAAGCATTTAGTGGTCCAGAAGCACTCCGTTTTTTAAATCCTCAGGTCCAGCTTCAACACCTCAGTCTTCCTGCTCTTCCCTTTCCTTGTCCAGCTCGCTGAACTCAATCAACACCAACACCTCAAAAAAGCCACATACATACACATAAAACAAACTAGAGATCGAAGATAAAGTGGAGGATAAAGTCAAGGAGAGAAGCCAACCCTTACCCACGATCCTATTCCCGGCGCCAGTACATATGTAAGCTGCGAGCAGAGCCTGACTGTTGGAAGCGACAGCTTCCTCGCACCGAGACACACACACACAACAACGCCCACCCCCGAGACCACGGCGGCATTCACTTTCTAAATATATGGCTGTACACAGCCAACAAATTTACTGCTGAATATTTTTACAGTTCATGTGACGATCTCACTAAAGTTTCAAATGGCCACCATTATGCTTTTGTAGTGGGTGGGGGAGGCTGGCTACAGACAGCCTCTGCAAATATTTACTACGCCCACCTATACACTCCACTAAAGCCCTTCTGCCAACACTTTTTGCATTATGATATAAACTAGGGCAAAGGTGAGGGTGTTACAGTTAGCCTCATTGCCCTTCGGCTGGGGAGTGAGAACATCATCATCATAGGCAGTCCCTCCTCGGAATCGAAGTTTTAGAGTGGAAGCAAGTCTTCTGAGTCCTTAGGTGGCTGAACAGTCCAATACGAGAACCACAGTCCCTGTCACAGGTGGGACAGATAGTTGTTGACGGAAAGGGGGAGTGGGACTGATTTGCCGCACGCTCTTTCCGCTGCCTGCGCTTGATTTCTGCCTGCTCTTGGCGATGAGACTCAAGGTGCTCAGCGCCCTAGCGAATGCACTTCCTCCACTTAGTGCGGTCTTTGGCCAGTGATTCCCAGGTGTCAGTGGGGATGTTGCACTTTATCAGGGAGGCTTTGAGGGTGTCCTTGTAACGTTTCCTCTGCCCACCTTTGGCTCGTTTGCCGTGAAGGAGTTCCAAGTAGAGCGCTTGCTTTGAGAGTCTCGGATCAGGCATGCAAACAATGTGGCCTTCCCAGCGGAGCTGATCGTGTGGTCAGTGCTTCCATGCTGGGGATGTTGGCCTGGTCGAAGACGCTATCGTTGGTGCGTCTGTCCTCCCAGGGGATTTGCAGGATCTTGTGGAGACATCGTTGGTGGTATTTCTCCAATGACTTGAGGTGTCTACTGTACATGGTCCATGTCTCTGAGTCATACAGGAAGGTGGGTATTACTACAGCCCTGTAGACCATGAGCTTGGTGGTGCATTTGAGAGCCTTGTCTTCAAACACTCTTTTCCTTCGGCAGCCGAAGGCTGCACTGTCGCATTGGAGGTAGTGTTGAATCTCGTCGTCAGTGTCTGCTTTTGTTGATAAGAGGCTCCCGAGGTATGTGAAATGGTGCATGTTGTCCAGGGCTGTGCCGTGGATCTTGATGACTGGGGGGACAATGTTGTGCGGTGGGGACAGGTTGGTGGAGGACCTTTGTTTTACGGATGTTTAGTGTAAGGCCCATGCTTTTGTATGCCTCAGTAAATACGTTGACTATGACTTGGAGTTCAGCCTCTGTATGTGCGCAGATGCAGGAGTCGTACGCGTACTGTAGATGGACGACAGAGATTGGGGTGGTCTTGGTCCTGGCCTGGAGACTACGAAGGTTGAACAGGTTCCCACTGATTCTGTAGTTTAGTTCCACTCCAGCGGGACTAACATAGAACATAGAAACATAGAAATCTACAGTGCAGAAGGAGGCCATTTCGGCCCATCGTGTCTGCGCCGGCCGACAAAGCCCTAAAGGTTCGCAGGTCCGCAGCCCTAAAGGTTACATATAAAGCTGTGAACAATGGCGGAAAGGTAAAGAGCACCCAACCCAACTCGTCCGCCCCACACGACTGCGACACCCCTTGCATCGAAACATTCTGCACTCCATCCCAACCGGGGCCATGTGATCTCCTGGGAGAGGCAAAAACCAGATTAAAAACCCAGGCCAATTGGGGAAAAGAATCTGGTAAAATTCCTCTCCGACCCATCCAGGCAATCAAAACTAGTCCAGGAGATCACCCTGGCCGTATTCGATTCGCTGCAGTACTTACCATCGTATCTGCGCCAGCCAACAAGAGGTTATCCAGTCTAATCCCACTTACCAGCTCTAGGTATGTAACCCTGCAGGTTACGGCATTTCAAGTGCCCATCCAGCACCTTTTAAATATGGTGCATCCACCACCCTTCCAGGCAGTGAGGTCCAGACCCCCAGAGCCCCACAACCCTCTGCGTGAAGAAGCCTCCCCTCAAATCTCCCCTGAACCTTCCACCAACCACTTTAAAACTATGCCCCCTCGTAATTGACCCACCCACCAAGGGAAATTATGGCCCTTGCAATCCTGGCCCCTCAAAAATTTGTACGCCTCAATGAGGTCTCCTCTCGGCCTCCTCTGTTCCAATGAGAACAAACCCAGCTAAGATTCTCCATCCCAGGCAGCATCCTAGTAAATCTCCTCTGTACCCTCTCTAATGCAATCACTTCCTTTCTATAATACGGTGACCAGAACTGCCGCAGTACTCCAGCTGTGGCCTAACCAGCATATTATACAATTTAAGCATAACCTCCCTGCTCTTGTATTCTATGCCTCGACCAACAAAGGCAAGCATTCCGTATGCCGCCTTAACCACCTTATCCACCTGGCCTGCTACTTTCGGGGATCTGTGGTGAAGCACTCCAAGATCCCTTTGTTCATCTACACTAGTAAGTGGCCTACCGCTTAATGTGTATAGCCTTTCCTTATTAGCCCTCCCAAAGTGCATTATCTCACACTTATCCAAATTAAATTCCATTTGCCACTGCTCTACCCAGCTGACCAGTAGATTGATATCCTCCTGCAGTCCTCTTCATTATCAACCACACAGCCAATTTTAGTGTCATCTGCAAACTTCTTAATCATACTCCCTATATTCAAATCTAGATCATTGACGTATACCACAAAAAGCAAGAGACCAATACTGAGCCCTGCGGAATCCCACTGGAAACATCCTTCCAGTCATAAAAACATCCATCAACGAATACCCTTTGCTTCCTACCTCTAAGCTAATTTTGGATCCAACTTGCCACTTTGCCCTTAATCCCATGGGCTTTAACCTTCGTGACCAGTCTACCATGTGAGACCTTATCAAAAGCTTTGCTAAAGTCCATATACACTACATCGTGTGCACCACCCTCATCGACCCTCCTGGTTACCTCCTCAAAAACATTGCTGATCACTGTCCCGTGACCCCTGCTGCAGCGTGTATGTAAATTTGGAGTTTGGCTGTGATGTTCCCCATAGTCAAATCGGCTGTGGACACTCAAGTAAGGAACAGGATTGTTTCCACCCATAGAGTTTTGCCCCAGTATGAGTCGCTGCCTTTAGGTGAGGAGAGAATTGGAGGAAAATAGTACAGTGCAACTGATCAATAATGTACCAAAAAATATTTCCCAAAATAAAATCAGTTTAATACTGGCTTAATCAGTTTAGGATTACCAGGCATTTAGCTGGTGTTACTGAGATGATTTATGCAACTTAGACATTAATTTTTGTGTAACTTCTTTTCTTATTTTGCTATTTTAAATCCCATTTCATTTGTGTTCACCATTTCTTGCCCAAAGGCAATACTGAAATCACGTAGTTCCCCCGCCAATACAAATAATGCTTTTGATTGTTGGAGCCAATTCCAGGCAATCAATTTTACTACAATAAATGAACAAACAAAGAAACAGAAGTGTATTCTTAAATTAAAGTTCATAATTTGAAATGTGAATATAAAGTTGCAAGCACGCTAAAGTTCCAGTCTGTTGTGCTTAACGGAGGAAAAAGAATTACATTTATAAATACAACATCACAGACTTATGTACATGTGTTAGAAACCATGGCTTGCTGAATATATACTACTGCGTGAATTTTACATTTTTGGTACTCGTATAATTCCTGTACATCAGAACATCTAAAGTATATTTAATTTACACTGTGTATCCAGGTGTATGTTGAAAATTGTTCGATAAGCAAAGATTTTAAAGCCATTTGGGCAGAATTCATGTTGATTCCAGGTTGATTAAATTTGACCTGATAAAGATCATACTGGTGATTGTGTTCAATCAGTCCCAGATCCTGTAATAATGGTTTAAATCTTTTTCGGAACATTGGTACAATGCTATGAGCAAATTAGGAAAGATGAATTAATTTTCATTGAAAATGTCTGTTTCTGCTTTCATTGTAAACAGTTACGAATACTGAAGGACAAACTTACCTTGCAAAATAATTTAATCTTTATACCAGTTGTGTTTTGTGTTTGATTAAGCAAAGCTGCTGCTGATGTCAGAAACCAAAGGCAGTTTGATACTTCCTAGTCTGTGGCCTGAGGATCCTTTTAAAGTGTTGTCAGTCTCACTCAAAGTATAACAATAAAACCTTCCAAACTTTTTCCATTTGCTCATTGTTATCATTTTCTAACCTGATAGCGAATATCTTTCTCTTCATCTGTGCCATCCCTCACTGTTGGAAATGTACTGAAATCCTATAGAATTCAGTACGAGCTGGTTGGATGAAGGGTGCTCTCCCAATGGTAAATGCACTGAATAGATGAAATAGTTGGCCTCTGTGTTTTTGGTTTAAGAGAAGGGGAAGAAGAAAACAAATCTGCCATAAGTGAGCCTCCTCGAAAGTGTGTGTCTGTGTGTGTGTGTGCGTATTCATGTCCAATGAACAGGATGCTTGGCTATGATGACTTTTGTGGTCCAAATAGCCCACTAACTTCACTGACTGGACTCACAGACATGACTTGAGCAAGGTATGGAGAGCATATCCCGGCAGAAGTCAATACAATGTCCTTTAGGAAAGGAAGGGCATAAGATTAGGAGGCGGGGAAAGATAATAGAAGAAGGCAAAGAAATGGAGACCATGTCAAGTATTCCACTCGTCATCCATGGTTCTGGTTAGTTTGACTTCTAATGAGGATCATAAGTACATTGAAGAATAGAATGTTCGATGGACTGAGATACAACTGAAATTTAAATTCTTGTGTACTGTTTATAAGTCATGATTAGATTCCATGCATTACAACATTACAACAGTGACTACACTCCAAAAGTACTTCAGCCAACATTGGCTGTAAAGTGCTTTGAGATGTCCGGTGGTCATGAAAGGCACTATATAAATGCAAGTCTTTTTCTTTCATGCACTGATCAGTTTGCGGTAATGTTCTTTGTAGGTCAAGGTTGACTTGATTGACCTAGCTGAGAAATGCTGCTGTGATATGGACCTGAAGGCAGAACTAGAAAGGTCATTCCTTTCAGAACCCTCTTCTCCTGGTAGAGCCAAGGTATCAAAAGGCTTTAAACTGGGAAAACACAAGCATGAGACCTTCATCACCTCCAGGTGAGATGTCAAAAGTTGAACTTATTTGAGCCACAAGGTAAAGAAACTAGAAAATAGTTTGACTCTTCTGTTAGTCGTCAGTATGCTTAAGAGAATTATGCATATGCCTTATGAATATAAAACATGTTTAGAATTGCTATAATAGTTGGTTCTACCTGGCTATATGCTTCTTCACACTGTTGTGCCAGTTACACAGTTTCAACACATTCATGTCTCTATTTTCATACATATACCCTTTTAACTCTTTAAAAGGGTTTTCTTATTTCACTACTTATATTGGGCAGGTAACTCCATTGTCAAAATGAAATTTGTTGTATCAAAAATGCATCAAAACTGCCCTATTTATTGGATCTGGCCTCCCTCAGCAATGATATCATCAGGTTTGTGTATTGCCAATTTTCTTATCATCTGGGAATCTATTCCACATTATTACAACTAGTGGAGAAAATAATTATTTCCAATCTTAAATTTTATTTAAAGCTAGTTAAATTTACTTACGGTGGAAACTTTTTTTTTCTTCAAGTTGGGGGCCGGGGTGAAATAGCTGCTTAGGGATAAAGCAAGAGCTAGCAGAGTACTGTATAAGGAACTGTTAATAATATATATTGATAACTTGAATTAGATACAGCTTAGTCTTAAGTTTCTGTATAGTTGTTAATCTATTAAATAAAGGCATGGCAGAGCAGCTCAGTCCGGGTTTCGGAGCTTGAGCAGCAGCTGGCATCACTGCGTGCATCCGCAAGGCTAAGAGTTTTGTGGATAGCACGTTTCAGGAGGTGGTCACCCCGCAGCCAGAGATCGAATGGGTGATCGCCAGACAGAAAAGGAGGATTAGGCAGGTAGTGCAGGAGTCCACTGAGTGTATCTCGTTCTCCAACCAGTATTCGGTTCTGAGTACTGGTGAGGGCGATGGTTCTTCTGGGGAGTACAGCCAGAGCCAAGTCCGTGGCACCACGGGTGGCTCAGCTGTAGAGGGGGGAGAGGAAGAAGAGTGGGAGAGCAATCGTGGTAGGGGATTCGATAGTCGAGAGCAGACAGGTGATTCTGCGGCCACAGACGTGACTCCAGGATAGTATGTTGCCTCCCTAGTGCCAAGGTCAGTGCATTCTGAGGGGGGAGGGTGGACAGCCAGAAGTCGTGGTGCATATTGGTACCAATGACGCAGGTAGAAAGAGCGATAAGGTCCTGCAGGCAGATTTTAGGGAGCTCGGAAAGCGATTTAAAAAGCAGGACCTCAAAGGTTGTAATCTCTGGATTACTCTCTGTGCCAAGCGCAAGTGAGTATAGAAATAAGAGGATAGAGCAGATGAATGCTTGGCTGGAAAGGTGGTGCAGTAGGTTGGGCTTCGGATTCCTGGGGATTGGGACCAATTCTGGGGGAGGTGGGACCTGTACAGGCCAGATGGGTTGCACCTCAACAGGACTGGAACCAATATCCTCTTGGGGACGTTTGCTCGTGCTGTTGGGGAGGGTTTAAACTAGCTTGGCAGGGGGATGGGCACCAGGATGTAATGTTAGAAAGGGGAAATAAAGTGCTCCAAGGATTGAGAGAGGCAGAGAGCACAAGAGTAAGAAATAGTAAGGTATTAGGTGGGGTCCGACTAAGAGAGAATACAGAATGGTCTTAAGGTACATTTACAGTGTATGTGTGTGAACGCACAAAGCGTAATAAACAAGGTAAGTGAGCTGCAGGCACAAATAGCCATAAGGGAATATGATATTGTGGCAATAACAGACATGGCTCATGGCAGGATTGGGTATTAAATATTCCTGATTATAAGGTGTTCAGGAAAGATAGGGAAGGAAAGGTGGTGTGGTTAAGGAGAATGTTACAGTGCTGGAGAGGGAGGATGTGCTGGAGGGGTCCAAGGACAGAATCTATATGGCTAGAGTTAAGAAATAATAGAGTTGGCATTACACTATTAGGTGTATTCTATAGACCACCAAATAGTGGGAAAGATATAGAGGAGCAAATTTGCAGAGAAATTATAGAAAGGTTCAAGAACGATAGGGTAGTAATAATGGAGGACTTCAACTATCCAAATATAGACTGGGATCGTAATAATGTAAAAGGCAGAGAAGGGGAAGAATTTCTGAAGTGTGTTCAGGAGAACTTTTTTGATCAGTATGTTTCTGGCCTGATGAGGAGGAAGCATTGCTGGATCTGGTTCTGGGGAATGAGGTGGGTCAAGTGGAGCAAGTGTTAGTCGGTGAACATTTAGGGAACAGTGATCATAGTATCATAAGGTTTAGATTAGTTATGGAAAAGGACAGGGAGCAATGTAGAGTAAAAATGCTCTGCACAGTGTGTCTTACCTGGAGTGGACATAAACAGAATGGTTAATTTGGGAATTTGGAAAGAGTGGGAATTCGGAGAAGAGGGGGAAGGACTTAATTGGAGGAGGTAACAACGGCGGCAGAACCTTCGCCGGTTTCCAAAAAAAACAAGGACAGCAGGTAGGTGATTGGTGAGTATTAAGGTTTTTATTTCTCACTTTTCTCACTAACCTAGGAATGTGGTTTAAATTAGGTGTGAGAAACTGTAAGGTACTGTATTAAACTTATAGCTTAACTAGTTCAACTAATTAATATAACTAGAAATAATGACTGAATAAAGACTTTAACTAATTAAATAAGACTAGACTAAGATATGGCAGAGCAGGTTGTGTGTCTGGACTGCAGTATGTGGGAGTTTGTGGACAGCGAGACTGCCTCGAGCAAACACGTCTGCAGGAGATGTCTCCATCTCGAATCTCCCCGGCTCAGAGTCATTGTGCTGGAGTGCGAGTTTGAGGCACTCCAACACGTAAGGGAGGGAGAAGAATTTCTGGACAGTTTTATCCAGAATACAGTCACACTCCAGACCAAAGCACATGTTCAAGAAAAAGAAGGTGTGACTGTTAGGGAGCCGAGTCGCGTGGATTTAGGACAGGTTGATGTACTCACTGCCTATGAGGACAAGGAGAAAGACTGCAGGGAGGGCAGACCAAGGCACCGTGGCTCAGAAGGGGGTCGGGGGGGGGAGGGGGAGAACAGAATAGTAGTGTGGAGTAATAGGGGACTCGATAATTAGAGAGATAGATAGCATTATCTGCAGCCAAGAATGAGAATCCAAAGGGTATGTTGCCTATCCGGTGCCAGGGTAAGGGATATCTCTCGGTGGCTGGAGAGGAACTTGGAAAAGGAGGGGTTAAATCCAGTTGTTGTGGTCCATGCTGGAACAAATGACATGGGTAGGAACAGGGAGGAGGTCCTGCTGAAAGAGTATCGGGAGTTAGGCTTTAAATTTAAAAAGCAGGACCTCAAGGGTAATAATCTCTGGATTATTTCCCGAGCCAGGTGCAAAGAAGCAGACAAAGGAGAATTAACACATAGCTAAAGGGCTGGTGTGGGAAGGAGGGGTTCCTTTTCATGGGACATTGGCACCAGTTCTGGATCAGGAAGGGTGGGTTCCACCTGAACCGAAATGGGACCCGTGTCCTAGCGAAAAGGGTAAATAGGGAGGTGGCAATGGCTTTAAACTAGTAAAATGGGGAGGTGGAGGGATCGACAAGAAACGTAACCAGCCTAAATATAAACAAAACATGAAAAGAGAGCATAGGAAAGAATAAAGTAAGGGAAGACATTGATGGCAAGGGAATAAATAGAGTTAAAAAAACAGGAGTCTAAAGTGAGAGGAAATCCTATAAAAATGAGTTAACCTGTCTGTACAGCAATGTACACAATGTCTGTAATAAAACAGGGGAGTTGGAGGCAATCATGCGTTGCAAGGAACCAGACATAGTAGGGATTACTGATATATGGCTAAAGAAAAATCAGGACTGGGAATTAAACATTGCAGGGTATAACATTTAGAAAAGATAGAAAGGGAAAAAGGGGAGATGGAGTTGCTTTATTTATTAGGGATAACAATGACAGTAGAAAAAAGTGATGCAGCTATCAGCAAGACACAAATAGAATCTATATGGATAAAGATAAAAGATAATAAAGGATCAATCACATAATAAGAGCATAAGAAATAGGAACAGGAGTAGATTGCTCCGCCATTCAATAAGATCATACAAACATAGAAAATAAGTGCAGGAGTAGGCCATTCGGCCCGTCGAGCCTGCACCACCATTCAATAAGATCATGGCTGATCATTCCCTCAGTATCCCTTTCCTGCTTTCTCTCCTTAAGGGCCATATCTAACTCCTTCTTGAATATATCCAATGAACTGGCATCAACAACTCTCTGCGGCAGGGAATTCCATAGGTTAACAACTCTGAGTGAAGAAGTTTCTCCTCATCTCAGTCCTAAATGGCCTATCCCTTATCCTAAGACTATGTCTCCTAGTTCTGGACTTCCCCAACATGGGGAACATTCTTCCCGCATCTAACCTGTCCAGTCCTGTCAGAATCTTATGCGTTTCTATGAGATCCCCTCTCATCCTTCTAAACACCAGTGAATAAAGGCCCAGTTGATCCAGTCTCTCCTCATATGTCAGTCCAGCCATCCCTGGAATCAGTCTGGTGAACCTTCGCTGCACTCCCTCAATAGCAAGAATGTCCTTCCTCAGATTAGGAGACCAAAACTGAACACAATATCCCAGGTGAGGCCTCACTAAGGCCCTGTACAACTGCAGTAAAACCTCCCTGCTCCTATATTCAAATCTCCTAGCTATGAAGGCCAACATACCATTTGCCGCCTTCACCGTCTGCTGTACCTGCATGCCCACTTTCAGTGACTGATGAACCATGGCACCCAGGTCTCGTTATACCTCCCCTTTTCCTAATCTGCCGCCATCCAGGTAATAATCTGCCTTCATGTTTTGCCCCCAAAATGGATAACCTCACATTTATCCATATTATACTGCATCTGCCATGCATTTGCCCCACTCATCTAACCTGTCCAAGTCACCCTGCAGCCTCTTAGCATCCTCCTCACAGCTCACACCGCAGACTTGGAGATATTACACTCAATCTGATCTGATCATGGACTCAGCTCCACTTCCCTGCCCACTCCCCATAACCCCTTATCGTTTAAGAAACTGTCAATTTCTGTCTTAAATTTATTCAATGTCCCAGCTTACACAGCTCTCTGAGGCAGCAAATTCCACAGATTTACAACCCTCTGAGAGAAGACCTTTCTCCTTATCTGTTTTAAATGGGCAGCCCTTTATTCTAAGATCATGCCCTCTAGTTCTAGACTCCCCCATCAGTGGAAACATCCTCTCTGCATCCACCTTGTCAAGCCCCCTCATAATCTTGTATGTTTTGATAAGATCACCTCTCATTCTTCTGAATTCCACTGAGTAGAGGCCCAACCTACTCAACCTTTCTTCATGAGTCAACCCCTTCATCTGCGTAATCAACCTAGTGAACCTTCTCTGAACTGTTCCCAAAGCAAGTATATCCTTTCATAAATATGGAAACCAAAACTGCATCCAGTATTCCAGGTGTGGTCTCACCAATACCCTGTATAGCTGTAGCAAGACCTCCCTGCTTTTATACTCCATCCCCTTTGAAATAAAGGTCAAGATTCCATTGGCCTTCCTGATCACTTGCTGTACCTGCATACTATCCTTTTGTATTTTACATGCACAAGTACCCCCAGGTCCTGCTGTACTGCAGTACTTTGCAATCTTTCTCCATTTAAATAATAACTTGCTCTTTGATTTTTTTTCTGCCAAAGTGCATGACCTGACACTTTCCAACATTATACTCCATCTGCCAAATTTTTGCCCATTCACTTAGCCTGTCTGTCATCTATAGACCACCTAATAGTGGAAGACAGGTGGAGAAAGCACTATGCAGACCCAACTTAAGGAGATGAGTAAAAAAACAGAATAATCATCATGGGGGATTTCAACTACCCTGATATTAATTGGAAAGAAGAGGTAGGCAAAGAGGATAAGGGAATGGAGTTCCTACATGTGTACAGGACTCCTTTCTATACCAATATGTAAAAAGCCCAACAAGGGAGGATTCACTCTTGGATCTAGTAATGGGGAATAAACCAGAGCAGATAAGAGAAGTAAAAGTCAGGGAACATCTAGGCAATAGTGACCATAATATAACAATATAATTTAAGATGATAATTGAGAAGGACATTAGTATAATGAAAACCAGGGTAAACAGACTGGAGAAAAGCTGATTTTGAAGGGCTGAGAACTTGAGAAAATATTGGCAAAAAACAATAGAGCAGCAATGGGAAACATTTAAAACAGTGTTCAACAGAGTGCAGGAACAATATATTCCACTAAAAGTAAAGAACAAACTAAATACGAATGAGACTCCATGGATGAATAAAGCCATAAGGGAACAATTGAGGGTAAGAAAAGAGGCATATATTAATGACATAGACAGCAGGGGGAGTGCATGATGAGGGAGAATTTAAAAAGATTAGGAGAGAAGTCAAAAAAACAATTAGGAAGGCAAAGAGGAACAATGAAATTAAATGATCAAGGAACATAAAACAAAAATAGTAAAATATTTTACAGGTTATATCAAGAAGGAATATATTAAATAAACTAATCAAACTCAGAGGATAAAACCGCTGGTCTGGATGAATTGCATCCGCGCATTTGAAAAGAGTTTAAGGAAGAGGCCTTACTACAGATATTTAATAACTGGCCGATAGCTAACATTAAATATCTATATTTAAGAAGGGGGGTCGAACATGTCCAAGGAATTATAGACCAGTCAGCTTAACATCAGTGGTAGGAAAAATAATGGAATCCAGACTCAAGGAGAAAATAGTGGAACATCTAGAAACCAAAAATAGATGAATCGTCAGCATGGATTTCAAAAGGGAAAGTCTTGCTTGACCAACCTCATTGAATTTTCTGAAGAGGTAGCAGAGAGAGAGTAGACAATCGTAATGCAGTAGATGTAATTTATCAAGATTTTCAAAGGGCTTTCGATAAGGTATCCATAATAGACTGATGAACAAGGTCAGAGAATGCGGAGTCAGGGGACAAGTAGCAGAATGGATAGCTAGCTGGCTTCAAGACAGAAAACAAGGTGGGTAGTGGTGTTCGACAAGGATCAGTGCTGGGACCACTTGTTCACAATTTATATTAACGATTTCAACTTTGGAATCAAAACCACAATTTCTAAATTTGCGGATGACACCAAATTGGGGGCATAAGTCAATACTGAGGAGGACTGCAACAAATGACAAGCGAACATTAATAAACTTGCAGAATAGGCATATAATTGGCAAATGAAGTTCAACATAGATAAATGTGAGTTAAATACATTTTGGTGGGAAGAATAGGGAGGTCACTTATTACTTGGAGGGTGAGAGTCTAGGTGGGGTAGAGGAACAAAGGGATTGAAAAAGGATGGCTGATGGGGTGACCTAATGGAGGTTTTTGAAATTATGAAAGGTTTTGATAGAGTGGATACAGAGAATGTTTCCACTTGTGGGGAAGAGTGTAACTAGGATATAAGATAGTCACCAAGAAATTCATAGAAACATAGAAAATAGGTGCAGGAGCAGGCCATTCAGCCCTTCTAGCCTGCACCGCCATTCAATGAGTTCATGGCTGAACATGCAACTTCAGTACCCCCTTCTTGCTTTCACGCCATACCCCTTGATCCCCCGAGTAGTAAGGACTTCATCTAACTCCCTTTTGAATATATTTAGTGAATTGGCCTCAACTACTTTCTGTGGTAGAGAATTCCACAGGTTCACCACTCTCTGTGTGAAGAAGTTTCTCCTTATCTCGGTCCTAAATGGCTTACCCCTTATCCTTAGACTGTGACCTCTGGTTCTGGACTTCCCCAACATTGGGAACATTCTTCCTGCATCCAACCTGTCCAAACCCGTCAGAATTTTAAACGTTTCTATGAGGTCCCCTCTCATTCTTCTGAACTCCAGTGAATACAAGCCCAGTTGATCCAGTCTTTCTTGATAGGTCAGTCCCACCATCCCGGGAATCAGTCTGGTGAATCTTCGCTGCACTCCCTCAATAGCAAGAATGTCCTTCCTCAAGTTAGGAGACCAAAACTGTACACAATACTCCAGGTGTGTCCTCACCAAGGCCCTGTACAACTGTAGCAACACCTCCCTGCCCCTGTACTCAAATCCCCTCGCTATGAAGGCCAACATGCCATTTGCTTTCTTAACCGCCTGCTGTACCTGCATGCCAACCTTCAATGACTGATGTACCATGACACCCAGGTCTCGTTGCACCTTCCCTTTTCCTAATCTGTCACCATTCAGATAATAGTCTGTCTCTCTGTTTTTACCACCAAAGTGGATAACCTCACATTTATCCACATTATACTTCATCTGCCACGCATTTGCCCACTCACCTAACCTATCCAAGTCACTCTGCAGCCTCAGCATCCTCCTCGCAGCTCACACTGCCACCCAACTTAGTGTCATCCGCAAATTTGGAGATACTACATTTAATCCCCTCGTCTAAATCATTAATGTACAATGTAAACAACTGGGGCCCCAGCACAGAACCCTGCGGTACCCCACTAGTCACTGCCTGCCATTCCGAAAAGTACCCATTTACTCCTACTCTTTGCTTCCTGTCTGACAACCAGTTCTCAATCCACGTCAGCACACTACCCCCAATCCCATGTGCTTTAACTTTGCACATTAATCTCCTGTGTGGGACCTTGTCGAAAGCCTTCTGAAAGTCCAAATATACCACATCAACTGGTACTCCTTTGTCCACTTTATTGGAAACATCCTCAAAAAATTCCAGAAGATTTGTCAAGCATGATCTCCCTTTCACAAATCCATGCTGACTTGGACCTATCATGTCACCATTTTCCAAATGCGCTGCTATGACATCCTTAATAATTGATTCCATCATTTTACCCATTACTGAGGTCAGGCTGACCGGTCTATAATTCCCTGCTTTCTCTCTCCCTCCTTTTTTAAAAAGTGGGGTTACATTGGCTACCCTCCACTCGATAGGAACTGATCCAGAGTCAATGGAATGTTGGAAAATGACTGTCAATGCATCCGCTATTTCCAAGGCCACCTCCTTAAGTACTCTGGGATGCAGTCCATCAGGCCCTGGGGATTTATCGGTCTTCAATCCCATCAATTTCCCCAACACAATTTCCCGACTAATAAAGATTTCCCTCAGTTCCTCCTCCTTACTAGACTCTCTGACCACTTTTATATCCGGAAGGTTGTTTGTGTCCTCCTTAGTGAATACTGAACCAAAGTACTTGTTCAATTGGTCTGCCATTTCTTTGTTCCCCGTTATGACTTCCCCTGATTCTGACTGCAGGGGACCTACGTTTGTCTTTACTAACCTTTTTCTCTTTACATACCTATAGAAACTTTTGCAATCCGCCTTAATGTTCCCTGCAAGCATCTTCTCGTACTCCATTTTCCCTGTCCTAATCAAACCCTTTGTCCTCCTCTGCTGAGTTCTAAATTTCTCCCAGTCCCCAGGTTCGCTGCTATTTCTGGCCAATTTGTATGCCATTTCCTTGGCTTTAATACTATCCCTGATTTCCCTAGATAGCCACGGTTGAGCCACCTTCCCTTTTTTATTTTTACGCCAGACAGGAATGTACAATTGTTGTAATTCATCCATGCGGTCTCTAAATGTCTGCCATTGCCCATCCACAGTCAACCCCTTAAGTATCATTAGCCAATCTATCTTAGCCAATTCATGCCTCATACCTTCAAAGTTACCCTTCTTTAAGTTCTGGACCATGGTCTCTGAATTAACTGTTTCATTCTCCATCCTAATGCAGAATTCCACCATATTATGGTCACTCTTCCCCAAGGGGCCTCGCACAATAAGATTGTTAATTAATCCTCTCTCATTACACAACACCCAGTCTAAGATGGCCTCCCCCCTAGTTGGTTCCTCGACATATTGGTCTAGAAAACCATCCCTTATGCACTCCAGGAAATCCTCCTCTATCGTATTGCTTCCAGTTTGGCTGGCCCAATCTATGTGCATATTAAAGTCACCCATTATAACTGCTGCACCTTTATTGCATGCACTCCTAATTTCCTGTTTGATGCCCTCCCCAACATCACTACTACTGTTTGGAGGTCTGTACACAACTCCCACTAACGATTTTTGCCCTTTAGTGTTCTGCAGCTCTACCCATATAGATTCCACATCATCCAAGCTAATGTCTTTCCTAACTATTGCATTAATCTCCTCTTTAACCAGCAATGCTACCCCACCTCCTTTTCCTTTTATTCTATCCTTCCTGAATGTTGAACACCCCTGGATGTTGAGTTCCCAGCCCTGATCATCCTGGAGCCACGTCTCCGTAATCCCAATCACATCATATTTGTTAACATCTATTTGCACAGTTAATTCATCCACTTTATTGCGGATACTCCTTGCATTAAGACACAAAGCCTTCAGGCTTGTTCTTTTAACACCCTTTGTCCTTTTAGAATTTTGCTGTACAGTGGCCCTTTTTGTTCTTGCCTTGGGTTTCTCTGCCCTCCACTTTTCCTCATCTCCTTTCTGTCTTTTGCTTTTGTCTCATTTTTGTCTCCCTCTGTCTCCCTGCATAGGTTCCCATCCCCCTGCAATATTAGTTTAACTCCTCCCCAACAGCACTAGCAAACACTCCCCCTAGGATATTGGTTCCGGTCCTGCCCAGGTGCAGACCGTCCGGTTTGTACTGGTCCCACCTCCCCCAGAACCGGTTCCAATGCCCCAAGAATTTGAATCCCTCCCTGCTGCACCACTGCTCAAGCCATGTATTCATCTGCGCTATCCTGCGATTCCTATTCTGACTAGCACGTGGCACTGGTAGCAATCCCGAGATTACTACTTTTGAGGTCCTACTTTTTAATTTAGCTCCTAGCTCCTTAAATTCTTTTCGTAGGACCTCATCCCTTTTTTTACCTATGTCGTTGGTACCAATGTGCACCACGACAATTGGCTGTTCTCCCTCCCATTTCAGAATGTCCTGCACCCGCTCTGAGACATCCTTGACCCTTGCACCAGGGAGGCAACATACCATCCTGGAGTCTCGGTTGCGTCCGCAGAAACGCCTATCTATTCCCCTCACCATCGAATCCCCTATCACTATCGCGCTCCGAATCTTTTTCCTGCCCTCCTTTGCAGCAGAGCCACCTACGGTGCCATGAACTTGGCTGCTGCTGCCCTCCCCTGATGAGTCATCCTCCCCAACAGTACTCAAAGCAGTGTATCTGTTTTGCAGGGGGATGACCACAGGGGACCCCTGCACTATCTTTCTTGCACTGCTCTTCCTGCTGGTCTTCCATTCCCTATCTGGCTGTGGACCCTTCTCCTGCGGTAAGACCAACTCACTACACGTGATACTCACGTCATTCTCAGCATCGTGGATGCTCCAGAGTGAATCCACCCTCAGCTCCAATTCCGCAACGCGGACCGTCAAGAGCTCGAGGCGGATACACTTCCCACACACGTAGCGCCCAGGGACACCGGAAGTGTCCCCGAGTTCCCACATGGTACAGGAGGAGCATATCACATGGCCGAGCTCTCCTGCCATGCCTTAACCTTAGATACACTTAAATTGGTAATAACAATGTTACAGTTCACTTACTGATATAAAAAATAAAAGAAAAGCTACTCACCAATCACCAGCCAATCACTTACCTCATTGGCTGTGACGTCACTTTTGATTACTTTCTACTTCTATTTTGCTTTCTCTCCCGCTGTAACTGCCTTTTATAGGCCGCTCCCGCGTCTCACCAACTGCCGCTGGCTCTCGATCTCCCGCTGGGCCTTTTGATAGGCTGCTCCCGCGTCTCACCAACTGCCGCTGGCTCTCGATCTCCCGCTGGGCCTTTTATAGGCTGCTCCCCTCTCACCAACTGCCGCTGGCTCTCGATCTCCCGCTGGGCCTTTTATAGGCTGCTCCCCTCTCACCAACTGCCGCTGGCTCTCGATCTCCCGCTGGGCCTTTTATAGGCTGCTCCCGCGTCTCACCAACTGCCGCTGACTCTCGATCTCCCGCTGGACCTTTTATAGGCTGCTCCCGCGTCTCACCAACTGCCGCTGGCTCTCGATCTCCCGCTGGGCCTTTTATAGGCTGCTCCCCTCTCACCAAATGCTGCTGGCTCTCGATCTCCCGCTGGGCCTTTTATAGGCCGCTCCCGCCTCTCACCAACTGCTGCTGGCTCTCGATCTCCCGCTGGGCCTTTTATAGGCTGCTCCCCTCTCACCAACTGCTGCTGGCTCTCGATCTCCCGCTGGACCTTTTATAGGCTGCTCCCGCGTCTCACCAACTGCCGCTGGCTCTCGATCTCCCGCTGGGCCTTTTATAGGCTGCTCCCCTCTCACCAACTGCTGCTGGCTCTCGATCTCCCGCTGGGCCTTTTATAGGCTGCTCCCCTCTCACCAACTGCCGCTGGCTCTCGATCTCCCGCTGGGCCTTTTATAGGCTGCTCCCGCGTCTCACCAACTGCCGCTGGCTCTCGATCTCCCATCTTCAATGGGTAAAGAAGTTTATTTTGAATTCCCTAAATAGTGGTGAGAATGTGGAACTCGCTACCACAAGGAGTGGTTGAAGCGAATAGTGTAGATGCATTTAAGGGGAGGCTAGACAAGCATATGAAGGAGAAGGGAAGAGAGGGTTAAGTGGATCGATTTCGATGAAAGACGGGAGGAGGCTTGAGTGGAGCATAAACACCAGCGTGGACTGGTTGAGCCAAACGGCCTGTTTTTGTGCTGTATATCCTATGTAATCCTATGTAAACTGGAGGAAGGATAATTTCATTGGGATGAGAACGGATCTGGCCCAGGTAAACTAGAATCAAAGATTGGCAGGCAAAACTAGTGGAATAATGGGCTGCCTTTAAAGAGGAAATCGTTTGGATGCAGTCAAAGTACATGAGGGGGACAGGTAGGGCAACTAAAGCCAGAACTCCCTCGATAATGAAACAGATAGAGAACATGATGAAGGAGAAAAAGAGCACGTATGACTGATGTCAGGTTGCAAATGCATTTGAGAATCAGGCTATATATAGAAAGGTCAGAGGAGAAGTGGAAAGAAAATAAGAGGGGCAAAGGGGGTATGAGAATAGAATGGCAGCCAACATAAAAGGTAATCCAAATGTCTTCTATAGGCATATAAGAACATAAGAATTAGGAACAGGAGTAGGCCATCGAGCCCCTCGAGCCTGGAGAATTGCAAATGTTACACCATTGTTCATAAAAGGGTGTAAAGATAAACCCAGAAACTACAGTCCAGTCAGTTTGACCTCGGTAGTGGGGAAGCTTTTAGAAACAGTAATCAGGGACAAAATTACAGTTACTTGGATAGGGGTGGATTAATTAAGGAAAGAAAGCACAGATTTGTTAAAGGCAAATTGCATTTAACCAATTTGATTGAGTTTTTGATGAGGTAACAGAGAGGATTGATGAGGGTAACGTGGTTGACGTGGTGTACATGAATTTCCAAAAGGCGTTTGACGAAGTGCCACATAATAGGCTTGCCAGCAAAATGGAAGTCCATGGAATAAAAGGGACAGTGGCAGCCTGGATACGAAATTGGCTACGTGACAGGAAACTGAGTGCAGTGGTGAACGGTTATTTTTCAGACTGGAGTGGTGTTCCCCGGGGTCGGTTCTAGGACAGCTGCTTTTCTTAATATATATTAATGACTTGGACATGGGTGCACTGGGCACAATTACAAAAATTTGCAGATGAAAAAAAACTTGGAAGTAAAAAGTAACCATGCAATGTAAAAAAAATTCAAATCTGAAAATACAAATAAAATTAATTTATGCAATGACGATCAAACTTGGAAGAAAACTTAGACAGACTGGCAAAATGGGCGGACAAGTGGCAGATTAAATTAACGCGTAAAAATGTGAAGTGATGCATTTTGGTAGAAAGAATAAGGAGAGGACGTATAAACTAAATGGTACACAAGAACATAAGAAATAGGAACAGGAGCAGGCCATACGGCCCCTTGAGCCTAGTTCGCCATTCAATAAGATCATGGCTGATCTGATCATGGACTCGGCTCCACTTCCCCGCACGCTCCCCCTTATCCCCTTATCGTTCAAGAAACACTCTATTTCTGTCTGAAATTTATTCAATGTCCCAGCTTCCACAGTTCCCTGAGGCAGAAAATTCCACAGATTTACAAACCTCAGAAGAAATTCCTCCTCATCTGTTTTAAATGGGCGGCCCCTTATTCTAAGATCGTGCTCTCTGGTTCTAGTCTCCCCCATCAGTGGAAACATCCTCTCTGCATCCACCTCGTCAAGCCCCCCCATAATCTTATACGTTTCAATAAGATCACCTCTCATTCTTCTGAATTCCAATGAGTAGAGGCCCAACCTACTCAAACTTTCCTCATAAGTCAACCCCCTCATCCCCAGAATCAACCGAGTGAACCTTCTCTGAACTGCCTCCAAAGCAAGTATATTCTTTCGTAAATACGGAAAAAAAACTGCAAGCAGTATTCCAGGTGTGGCCTCACCATTACCTTGTATAGCTGTAGCAAGACTTCCCTGCTTTTATACTCCATCCCCTTTGCAATAAAGGCTAAGATAGCATTGGCCTTCCTGATCACTTGCTGTACCTGCATACTATCCTTTTGTGTTTCATGCACAAGTACCTCCAGGTCTCGCTGTACTTCGAAACATAGAAAATAGGTGCAGGAGTAGGCCATTTGGCCCTTCGAGCCTGCACCACCATTCAATACGATCATAGCTGATCATGCAACTTCAGTATCCCATTCCTGCTTTTTCTCCATACCCCTTGATCCTTTTAGTCGTAAGGGCCACATCTAACTCCCTTTTGAATATATCTAATGAACTGGCTTCAACAAATTTCTGTGGAAGAGAATTCCACAGGTTCACAACTCTGAGTGAAGATGTTTCTTCTCATCTTGGTCCTAAATGGCTTACCCCTTATCCTTAGACTGTGACCCCTGGTTCTGGACTTCCCCAACAATGAGAACATTCTTCCTGCATCTAACCTGTCCAATCCCATCAGAATTTTATATGTTTCTCTGAGATCCTCTCTTATTCTTCTAAATTGCTATAAGCCTAGTCGATCCAGTCTTCATACGTCAGTCCTGCCATCCCTGGAATCAGTCTGGTGAACCTTCACTGCACTCCCTCAATAGCAAGAATGCCCTTCCTTAGATAAGGAGACCAAAACTGTACACACTATTCAAGGTGTGGCCTCACCAAGGCCCTGTACAACTGCAGTAAGACCTCCCTGCTCTTATACTCAAATCCTCTCGCTATGAAGGCCAACATGCCATTTGCCGTCTTCACCGCCTGCTGTACCTGCATGCCAACTTTCAATGACTGATGTACCATGAACCCAGGTTTCATTGCACCTCCCCTTTTCCTAATCTTGTCACCATTCAGACAATCTGCCTTCCTGTTTTTGCCACCAAAGTGGATAACCTCACATTTATCTACATTATACTGCATCTGCCATGCATTTGCCCACTCACCTAACTTGTCCAAGTCACCCTGCAGCCTCTTAGCATCCTCCTCACAGCTCACACTGCTACCCAGCTTAGTGTCATCTGCAAACTCTGAGATATTACATTCAATTCCTTTGTCGAAATCATTATTGTATATTGTAAGAAGCTGGGGTCCCAGCAATGAACCTTGCGGTACCCCACTAGTCACTGCCTGCCATTCTGAAAAGAACCCATTTATTCCTGTCTGCCAACCAGTTCTCTATCCACGTCAGTACATTACCCCCAATACCATGTGCTTTAATTTTGCACACTAATCTCTTGTGTGGGACCTTGTCAAAAGCCTTTTGAAAGTCCAAATACACCACATCCACTGGTTCTCCCTTGTCCACTCTATTAGTTACATCCTCAAAAAAATTCTAGAAGATTTGTCAAGCATGATTTCCCTTTCATGAATCCATGCTGACTTGGACCGATCCTGTCACTGCTTTCCAAATGTGCTGCTATTACATCTTTAATAATTGATTCCAACATTTTCCCCATTACTGATGTCAGGCTAACCGGTCTATAATTGCCTATTTTCTCTCCCTCCTTTTAAAAAGTGGGGTGACATTAGCTACCCTCGAATCTATAGGAACTGATCCAGAGTCTATAGAATGTTGGAAATGACCACCAATGCATCCACTATTTCTAGGGCCACTTCCTCAAGTACTATGGGATGCAGACTATCAGGCCCTGGGGATTTATCGGCCTTCAATCCCATCAATTTCTCTCAATACAATTTCCTAACTGATAAAGATCTCCTTCAGTTCCTCATTCTCGCTTGACCCTCGGTGCCCTAGTATTTCCGGAAGGTTATTTGTGTCTTCCTTAGTGAAGACAGAACCAAAGTATTTGTTCAGTTGCTCTGCCATTTCTTTGTTCCCCATATAAATTCACCTGATTCTGACTGCAAGGGACCTGCATTTGTCTTCACTAATCGTTTTCTCTTCACATATCTATAGAAGCTTTTGCAGTCAGTTTTTATGTTCCCTGCAAGCTTCTTCTCATACTCTTATTTTCCCCCTCCTAATTAAGTCCTTTGTCCTCCTCTGCTGAATTCTAAATTTCTCCCGGCACTTTGCAATCTTTCTCCATTTAAATAATAACTTGCTCTTTGATTTTTTTTCTGCCAAAGTGCAGCTTCACACTTTCCGACATTATACTCCATCTGCCAAATTTTTGCCCACTCACTTGGCCTGTCTATGTCCTTTTGCAGATTTTTTGTGTCCTCCCCACACATTGCTTTTCCTCCCACCTTTGTATCATCAGCAAACTTGGCTATGTTGCACTCAGTCCCTTCTTCCAAGCCGATAATATAGATTGTAAATAGTTGGGGTCCCAGCACTGATCCCTGCAGCACCCCACGAGTTACTGGTTGCCAACCAGAGAATGAACCATTTATCCCGACTCTCTGTTAGTTAGCCAATCCTCTATCCATGCTAATACATTACCCCCAACCCCGTGAACTTTTATCTTGTACAGTAATGCATCTCAAAATATTATCATGTTGCATTTTGATCAAGAAAGCACAATACTGTATTGTATTGGTGTTTTTATGAGCAGTAGTTGGGAACTTTAAAAAAAAATACCCTTTTAAATAAATGTAATTTTTAATTTTTTTATTTTACTCCCATGCATTACTTTTTTTCTCATTTTTCTTTTTCTTCACCAACATTGTAGGTGTACTTTAAATCTTTTTAAAGAACCATCATTTCAACAGTGCTTTTATGTACTTTTCAATCAACTGCTATTATCATTCCCATGCAATGCCACTTAACATTGATATTTAGTGTTTTGACCTTGGGTGCTTTACTGAATTGGAAAAAGAAACACGTTAGACGGGAATGTAGCACACAACACTGAATGCTTTTGTGGAAAACATCTGTGCAGGTGCTGGAAGACCATTTGTGCTGAAAAGTATCGTTTGCCTGTTTACATTTCTTGTTTAATCTAAAGAAAATCTATGCACATTTAAACTTCAGGCCCTCCTTCGCTGCATCATGAAAAAAATAACTGGTTCTAGTTCTAAATGTTTTATTCCTAATCCAAACCAATATATACAAGCAAGCTCCTTTTATATGTTTGCACCTTGTCTCCCTTCACACCAATTTTCTTTCGAGGCGTAGACTATAAGAACATAAGAAATAGGAACAGGAGTAGGCCATACAGTCCCTCGAGCCTGCTCCGCCATTTAATAAGATTATGGCTGATCTGATCATGGACTCAGCTCCATTTCCCCGCCCGCTCCCCATAACCCCTTATCCTCTTATCGTTTAAGAAACTGTCTATTTCTGTCTTAAATTTATTCAATTTCCCAGTTTCCACAGTTCTCTGACGCAGCGAACCCTCAGAGAAGAAATTTCTCCTCATCTCAGTTTTAAATGGGCGACTCCTTATTCTAAGATCATGCCCTCTACTTCTAGTCTCCCCCATCAGTGGAAACATCCTCTCTGCATCCACCTTGTCTTGCCCCCTCATAATCTTATACGTTTCGATAAAATCACATCTCATACTTTTGAATTCCAATGAGTAGAGGCCCAACCTACACAACCTTTCCTCATGTCAGCCCCCTCATCCCCAAAATCAATCTAGTGAACCTTCTCTGAACTGCCTCCAAAGCAAGTAGATTCTTTTGGAAATAAGGAAACCAAAACTGCACGCAGTATTCCAGGTGTGGCCTCACTAATGCCTTATATAGCTGCAGCAAGACTTCCCTGCTTTTGTGGCATGGCTTTATGAAAGGGAAATCATGCTTGACAAATCTTCGAGAATTTTTTGAGGATGTAACTAGTAGAATGGATAAGGGAGAACCAGTGGATGTGGTGTATTTGAACGTTCAAAAAGCTTTTGACAAGGTCCCACACAAGAGATTAGTGTGCAAAATTAAGGCACATGGTATTGGGGGTAATGTATTGACGTGGATAGAGAACTGGTTGGCAGACAGGAAGCAAAGAGTGGGAATAAACAAGTCCTTTTCAGAATGGCAGGCAGTGAGTAGTGGGGTACCGCAAGGTTCAGTGCTGGGACCCCAGCTATTTACAATATAAATTAATGATTTAGACGAAGGAATTGAATGTAATATCTCCAAGTTTGCAGATGACACTAAGCTGGGTGGTAGTGTGAGCTGTGAGGAGGACGCTAAGAGGCTACAGGATGACTTGGACAGGTTAGGTGAGTGGGCAAACGCATGGCAAATGCAGTATAATGTGGATAAATGTGAGGTTATCCACTTTGGTGGCAAAAACACGAAGGCAGAATATTATCTGACTGGCAGCAGATTAGGAAAAGGGGAGGTGCAACGAGACCTGGGTGTCATGGTACATCAGTCATTGAAAGTTGGCATGCAGGTACAGCAGGCAGTGAAGAACGCAAATGGTATGTTGGCCTCCATAGCTAGGGGATTTGAATATAGGAGCAGGGAGGTCTTACTGCAGTTGTACAGGGCCTTGGTGAGGCCTCACTTGGAATATTGTGTTCAGTTTTGGTCTCCCAATCTGCGGAAGGACATTCTTGCGATTGAGAGAGTGCAGCAAAGGTTCACCAGACTGATTCCCGGGATGGCGGGACTGACATATGAAGAAAGACTGGTGCTCCTGCACCTATTATCTATGTTTCTATATTTATACTCCATCCCCTTTGCAATAAAGGCCAAGATACCATTGGCCTTCCTGATCACTTGCTGTACCTGCATACTATCCTTTTGTGTTTCATGTACTGTGGCACTTTGCAATCTTTCTCCATTTAAATAATAACTTGCCCTTTGATTTTTCTGCCAAAGTGAATGACCTAACCCCACTTTCCGACATTCTGTTCCATCTGCCAAATTTTTGCCCACTCACTTAGCCTGTCTATGTCCTTTTGCAGATTTTCTGTGTCCTCCTTACACATTGCTTTTCCTCCCATCTTTGTGTCGTCAGCAAACTTGGCTATGTTACACTCAGTCCCTTCTTCCAAGCCGGTATTATAGATTGTAAATAGTTGGGGTCCCAGCACTGATCGCTGTGGCACCCCACTAGTTACTGGTTGCCAACCAGAGAATGAACCATTTATCCCGACTCTCTGTTCTCTGTTAGTTAGCCAATCCTCTATCCATGCTAATATATTACCCCCAACCCCGTGAACTTTTATCTTGTGCAGTAACCTTTTATGTGGCACCTTTTCAAATGCCTTCTGGAAGTCCAAATACACCATATCCACTGGTTCCCCTTTATCCGCCCTGTTCGTTACATCCTCAAAGAATTCCAGCAAATTTGTCAAAGATGACTTCCCCTTCATAAATGCATGCTGACTCTGCCTGACAAAATTTTGCTTTTCCAAATGTCCTGCTACTGCTTCTTTAATAATGGACTTCAACGTTTTCCCAACCACAGATGTTAGGCTAACTGGTCTATAGTTTCCTGCTTTTTATCTGCCTCTTTTTTTTAAATAGGGGCATTACATTTGCAGTTTTCCAATCTGCTGGGACCTCCCCAGAATCCAGGGAATTTTGGTAAATTACAACCAATGCATCTACAATCCTTGCTGATACTTCTTAAGACCCTAGGATGCAAGCCTTCAGGTCCAGGGGATTTAGCTACCTTTAGTCCCATTATCTTACTGAGTACCACCTCCTTAGTGACTGTGATTGTGTTAAGTTCCTGCCCCCTTATAGCCCCTTGACTATCCACTGTTGGGATATTGTTAGTGTCCTCTACTCTAAAGACTGATACAAGTTCAGAGTTTCTGCCATCTCCATGTTCCCCATTACTAATTCCCTGGTCTCGACCTCTAAGGGATCAACATTCACTTTAGCCACCCTTTTCCTTTTTATATACCTATAGAAACTCTTGCTATCTGTTTTTATATTTTGTGCTAGTTTACTTTCATAGTCTATCTTTCCTTTCTTAATCATTTTTTTAGTCATTCTTTTGCTGGCTTTTAAAAGCTTCCCAGTCTTCTGTCCTCCCACTAATTTTGGCCACATTGTATGCCCTTGTTTTTAACAGGATACCATCCTTTATTTCTTTAGTTAGCCATGGTTGGCTATCTGTTCTCTTACACCCTTTCCTCCTCATTGGAATATATTTTTCTTGAGAGTTGTGAAATATTTCCATAAATGTACACCACTGTTCATCAACTGTCCTACACTTCAATCTATTTTCCCAGTCCACTTTACCCAACTCTGCCCTCATACCTTCATAGTCTCCTTTATTTAAGCTTACTACGCTGGTTAGAGATCCAACTTTCTCACATAAGAACATAAGAATTAGGAACAGGAGTAGGCCATCTAGCCCCTCGAGCCTGCTCCGCCATTCAAAAAGATCATGGCTGATCTGGCCGTGGACTCAGCTCCACTTACCCGCCCGCTCCCCTTAACCCTTAATTTCCTTATTGGTTAAAAATCTATATCTGTGATTTGAATACATTCAATGAGCTAGCCTCAACTGCTTCCTTGGGCAGAGAATTCCACAGATTCACAACCCTCTGGGAGAAGAAATTCCTTCTCAACTCGGTTTTAAATTGGCTCCCCCGTATTTTGAGGCTGTGCCCCCTAGTTCTAGTCTCCCCAACCAGTGGAAACAACCTCTCTGCCTCTATCTTGTCTATCCCTTTCATTATTTTAAATGTTTCTGTAAGATCACCCCTCATCCTTCTGAACTCCAACGAGTAAAGACCCAGTCTACTCAATCTATAATCATAAGGTAACCCCCTCATCTCCGGAATCAGCCTAGTGAATCATCTCTGTACCCCCTCCAAAGCTAGTATATCCTTCCTTAAGTAAGGTGACCAAAACTGCACGCAGTACTCCAGGTGTGGCCTCACCAATACCCTGTACAGTTGCAGCAGGACCTCCCTGCTTTTGTACTCCATCCCTCTCGCAATGAAGGCCAACATTCCATTCGCCTTCCTGATTACCTGCTGCACCTGCAAACTAACTTTTTGGGATTCATGCACAAGGACCCCCAGGTCCCTCTGCACCGCAGCATGTTGTAATTTCGCCCCATTCAAATAATATTCCCTTTTACTGTTTTTTTTTCCCAAGGTGGATGACCTCACATTTTCCGACATTGTATTCCATCTGCCAAACCTTACCCATTCGCTTAACCTATTTAAATCTCTTTGCAGCCTCTCTGTGTCCTCTACACAACCCGCTTTCCCACTAATCTTTGTGTCATCTGCAAATTTTGTTACACTACACTCTGTCCCCTCTTACAGGTCATCAATGTATATTGTAAACAGTTGTGGTCCCAGCACCGATCCCTGTGGCACACCACTAACCACCGATTTCCAACCCGAAAAGGACCCATTTATCCCGACTCTCTGCTTTCTGTTAGCCAGCCAATTCTCGATCCATGCTAATACATTTCCTCTGACTCCGCATACCTCTATCTTCTGCAGTAACCTTTTGTGTGGCACCTTATCGAATGCCTTTTGGAAATCTAAATACACCACATCCATCGGTACACCTCTATCCACCATGCTCGTTATATCCTCAAAGAATTCCAGTAAATTAGTTAAACATGATTTCCCCTTCATGAATCCATGTTGCGTCTGCTTGATTGCACTATTCCTATCTAGATGTCCCGCTATTTCTTCCTTAATGATAGCTTCAAGCATTTTCCCCATTACAGATGTTAAACTAACCGGCCTATAGTTACCTGCCTTTTGTCTGCCCCCTTTTTTAAACAGAGGCGTTACATTAGCTGCTTTCCAATCCGCTGGTACCTCCACAGAGTCCAGAGAATTTTGGTAGATTATAACGAATGCATCTGCAATAACTTCCACCATCTCTTTTAATACCCTGGGATGCATTTCATCAGGACCAGAGGACTTGTCAACCTTGAGTCCCATTAGCCTGTCCAGCATTACCTCCCTCGTGAATTGTCTCAAGATCCTCCCTTCCCACATTCCCGTGACCAGCAATTTTTGGCATGGTTTTTGTGTCTTCCACTGTGAAGACCAAAGCAAAACAATTATTTAAGGTCTCAGCCATTTCCACATTTCCCATTATTAAATCCCCCTTCTCATCTTCTAAAGGACCAACATTTACTTTAGTCACTCTTTTCCGTTTTATATATCGGTAAAAGCTTTTACTATCTGTTTTTATGTCTTGCGCAAGTTTACTTTCGTAATCTATCTTTCCTTTCTTTATTGCTTTCTTAGTCATTCTTTGCTGTCGTTTAAAATTTTCCCAATCTTCTCGTTTCCTACTAACCTTGGCCAACTTATACGCATTGGTTTTCAATTTGATACCCTTTATTTCCTTGGTTATCCATGGCTGGTTATCCCTTCTCTTACCGCCCTTCTTTTTCACTGGAATATATTTTTGTTGAGCACTATGAAAGAACTCATTAAAAAGTCCTCCACTGTTCCTCAATTGTGCCACCGTTTAGTCTGTGTTTCCAGTCTACTTTAGCCAACTCTGCCCTCATCCCACTGTAGTCCCCTTTGTTTAAGCACAGCACACTCGTTTGAGACACTACTTCCTCACCCTCAATCTGTATTACAAATTCAACCATACTGTGATCACTCATTCCGAGAGGATCTTTTACTCGGAGATCGTTTATTATTCCTGTCTCATTACACAGGACCAAATCTAAGATAGCTTGTTCCCTTTTAGGTTCTGTAACATACTGTTCTAAGAAACAATCCCGTATGCATTTTATGAATTCCTCCTCCAGGCTACCCCGTGCGATTTGATTTGACCAATCGATATGTTCGTTAAAATCCTCCATGATTACTGCCGTTCCTTTTTCACATGCCTCCATTATTCCCTTGATTATTGTCCGCCCCACCGTGAAGTTATTATTTGGGGGCCTGTAAACTACGCCCACCAATGACTTTTTCCCCTTACTATCTCTAATCTCCACCCACAATGATTAAACATTTTGTTCATTAGAGCCAATATCATCTCTCACAACTGTTCTGATATCATCCTTTATTAACAGAGCTACCCCACCTCCTTTATCTTCTTGTCTATCCTTCCGAATTGTCAGATACTCTGTATGTTTAATTCCCAGTCTTGGCCACCCTGCAACTACGTTTCTGTAATGGCCACCAAATCATACCCATTTGTAATGATTTGTGCCGTCAACTCATTTACTTTATTTCGAATGCTGCGTGCGCTTAGGTAGAGTGTTTTAAGACTAGTTTTTAAACCATGATTTTTAGTTTTGACCCCTCCTGCAGCCCCTTTATATTCATACATATTGTCCCTTCCTATCACATTGTGGTTTACACTTACCCCAGTGCTACTCTGCTCTGTTGCCTCCTGCCTTTTGCATTCTTTCTTGGGGTCCTGTTCATCTGCACTCTCACCCACTCTAACTAGCTCAGAGCCCTCTCCTGGGTTCCGAATACTCCTCGCTTTGAGGCACCGGGCTTTCAGGCTTGTCTTTTTATTACACTTTGACCCTTTAGAATTTTGCTGTAGAGTGGCCCTTTTTTTTTGCCTTGGGTTTCTCTGCCCTCCACTTTTACTCATCTCCTTTCTGTCTTTTGCTTCTGTCTCCATTTTGTTTCCCTCTGTCTCCCTGCATTGGTTCCCATCCCCCTGCCATATTAGTTTAACTCCTCCCCAACAGCATTAGCAAACACTCCCCCTAGGACATTGGTTCCGGTCCTGCCCAGGTGCAGACCGTCCAGTTTGTACTGGTCCCACCTCCCCCAGAACCGGTTCCAATGCTCCAGGAATTTCAATCCCTCCCTGCTGCACCACTGCTCAAGCCACGTATTCATCTGCGCTATCCTGCGATTCCTACTCTGACTAGCACGTGGTACTGGTAGCAATCCCGAGATTACTACTTTTGAGGTCCTATTTCTTAAATTTAGCTGCTAGCTCCTTAAATTCATCTCGTAGGACCTCATCCCTTTTTTTTTTAATCTCTTTCGTTGGTACCAATATGCACCACGACAGCCGGCTGTTCACCCTCCCTTTTCGGAATGTCCTGCACCCGCTCCGAGACATCCTTGACCTTTGCACCAGGGAGGCAACATACCTTCCTGGAGTCTCGGTTGCGACCGCAGAAACACTTTTCTATTCCCCTTACAATTGAATCCCCTATCACTATTGCTCTCCCACTCTTTTTTCCTGACCTCCTGTGCAACAGAGCTAGCCACGGTGCCATGAACTTGGCTGCTGCTGCCCTCCCCTGATGGGTCATCCCCCTCAACAGTACTCAAAGCGTATTCACCCTCCATCTGAATTTGAAACTCAAAGCGTACTCACCCTTCATCTGAATTTGAAACTCAATCACTGGGGAGTTGTTTCATGTGTGCCGACAGCCCTCGAGTACCTTTCCTAAATTGCGGTGCTTCATGTGTGAGTTAGAATGGTGTATGTTGGAAGGCTATTTGACCATGAAGGCGTTAGTTAAGCCCAATCCTGTCTGAAACGAGCCCAACAGCCTTTCCAGCAAAGGTCACTGGTATTCAGTTCAGAGTGGCTGCTCAGTTTTGGTTTTTTTCCAATGGCTCAGAACTGCACGCAGTACTCCAACTGTGGTATAACCGATGTCTTATGTAAAGTCAGCTTCACTTCCTTGCTTTTATTCTACAGCCCATGTATAACCCAGAATCCCATTTGCCTTTTTAATGGATTTTTATTCCTGCACTGGCACCTTGAAAGATTTGTATATTTGTACCAATAGATTCTCTGTATCTGTCGTCTGTTCTTTTTCCTAAAGTGGAAAATGTCAAATTTTTATGTATTGAACTGCATATTCCATCTGCCTGCCCAATTTGCCTATCTGTATTTTCCTGCATTCTTCCTCCATGCCTTCTAATTTGATATCATCAGCAAACCTCCTCTTGTACCTAAGTCCAAGTTATTTATATAAATGGAAAAAAGAGGTCCCAGCACACATTCCTGGGATGCAGATCACTGCCCACATCCTGAAGCAGTTTGATATACAATGCCCACTGCATTCCCTTTAACTATACAGTGTGATTTCTTCAAATTCAATTAAGGTGGTCAAGCATAATCTGCCCTTACAAAATCAGTGCTGACTGTCCCTGATTACAGTTTTCTGGTTTATCTTTTTTTCCCCATTCTTTTGAACTGGAATGTAACACCCTCCAGTCCTTTGCACAATTCTAATTTCCAAAGATTTAAAGATTAGTACCTCCACTTTCTACTCCCCAACCTCCTTGGATTCTGTAGGAACATAGAAGCAGGAGTAGTCCATTTAGCCTCTCCAGTCTGTTCTGCCAATCAATGATTTCCTGGCTGATCTGTGACGTAACTTCAAATACTTGCCTTTGTCCCATATCTTTCAATGCCGTTGGTTAACAAAAATCTGTCAATGTTGTCTTTAAAATTAACTGTCATTTGTGGAAGAGAGATCCAAACTTCTACCGTCCTTTACATGTAGAAGTATTTACTAACTTCACTCTTGAAAGGCCTGGCTCTAACTTTTAGGCTACGTCTTTTAGTCCGAGACTCCCCAACCATAGGGTAGAAATAAACTATTTCCAATCAGTTCCCCTTAATATCTTGAAAACTTTATCAAATCATCCCTTAATCTTCTAAATTCCAGGGAATACAATCTTAGTTTGTGTAATTTCTCCTCTATAATGTAATCCTTGGTGTCCAGGTATAATTCTGGTAAATCTACGCTGCACTCCCTCCAAGGCTAATATATCCTTCAAAAGATGTGGTGCCCAGTACTCCAGATGTGGTCTAACCAGGACTTTGTACAGCTGTAGCATAACTTCTAACCCCCTGTATTCCATTAGCCTTTTTGATTATTTTCTGTACCTGTCCATGACATTTTAACAATCTATGTACATGGACCCCTAAGTCTCTTTGGACCTCCTCTGTTTCTAGCTTTCACCATTTAGAAAGTACTCGAAACTATCCTTTTTAGATCCAAACCTCACACTTGCCAATATTAAAATCCATTTGCCACAGTTTTGCCCATTCACTTAATCTGTTAATATCTCTTTGTAATTTTATGCTTCCTTCTAAACAACTTACAATGCCATCTATCTTTGTGTCATCGGCAAACATAGATATGTGGCTTTCTGTCCCATCATCGAAGTCGTTAATAAATACGGTGAATAGTTGAGGTCCCAACTCAGATCCCTGAGTTTAAATGACATCAGCAGTGATGGGGATGATCGCTTTGCGTTGTTGGCTATAAGTGTTAAGTTCCTACATAAAATGGATTTGAGCAATTACAACTGAGTTTCTAATGTCCGCTATTCAAGAAAGGAGGGAGAGAGAAAACAGGGAACTGCAGGCCAGTTAAATGCTGGAATCCATTGTTATGGAAGTGGTATCAGGGCACTTATATAATCATAACATGATTAGGCAGAGTCAACATGGTTTATGAAAGGGAAATCGTGTTTGACAAATTTATTAGTTTTTTAAGGATGTAACTAGCGACATAGATAAAGGGGAACCAGTGGATGTAGCATAACTAGATTTACAAAAGGCATTCGATAAGGTGCCAAATAAAAGGTTATTACACAAGATAAGGGCTCATGGGTTTGGAGGTAATGTATTAGCATGGATAGAGGATTGATTAACGGATAGAAAACAGAGAGTAGGGATAAACGGGTTATTTTCAGGTTGGCAGATGATAACTAGTGGGGTGCCGCAAGGATCAGTGCTGGGGCCTCAGCGATTTACAATCTATGTTAATGACCTAGAAGAAGGGACCGAGTGTAATGTATCCAAGTTTGCTGACAATACAAAGCTAGGTGGGAGGAAAACACAAAGTGTCTGCAAAAGGATATAGATAGACTAAGTGGGCAGTAAGGTGGCAAAGGGAGTATAATGTAGGCAAATGTGAGGTTTATTCACTTTGCTAGAAGAATAGAAAAACAGAATATTTTTTAAATGGTGTGAAACTTTTAAATGGTGTTGAGAGAGATTTGGGTGTCCTTGTGCAAGAAACACAAAGCTAGCATGCAGGTACAGCAAGCAATAAGGAAGGCAAATGGCATGTTGTCCTTTATTGCAAGAGGTTGGAGTATAAGAGTAAGGAAGACTTGCTATAATTGTACAGGGCTTTGGTGAGACCACACCTGGAGTACTGCACACAGTTTTTGGTCTCCTTATTTAAGGAAGGATATACTTGCCTTGGAGACTGATTCCTGGCATGAGAGGGTTGTCTTATGATGAGAGATTGTGACTCTGGAGTTTAGAAGAATGAGAGGCGAGTTCATTGAAATATACAAGATTCTGGATTGACAGGGTAGATGCTGAGAGGTTGTTTCCCCTGGCTGGAGTGTCTCGAACTAGGAGGTCACAGTCTCAGGATAAGGGGTAGGCCATTTAAGACAGAGAGGAGGAGGAATTTCTTCACTCAGAGGGTTGTGAATCTTTGGAATTCTCTGCCCCAAAGGGCTGTGGATGCTGAGTCTCTGAATATATTCAAGGCTGAGATAGAATTTTTGGAGTCTAGGGGAATCAAGAGATATGGAGATCGGGCGGGAAAGTGGAGTTGCGGTCGATGATCAGCCATGATCTTATTGAATAGCGAAGCAGGTCAAGGGGCCGCAGAGTCTACTGTTCTTATTTTCTTATGTTCTTTTGTCTCATTTAGAGAAGCTACAGATTGTTTAGTGTGGGAAATGCAAATGTCTGACTGGAACCGTAGCAGAGGCAGGTTATTTGAGTAGTTGACTGTGCCTGATGTGGTTACTAGCTGATTAAAATGTGAATGCTTTCAGAAGATGAAAAATCTATTAAAAAAAAAATTTTAAATTATAATTTGATCTAAAATTATGATTTATCCAGAGGGGGACAGTTCTGAAGGATGAGGTTGTTTTGGAAATCAGTCTTTTACAGAAGTTGTATATGAATTATTTTAACCTCAACTTTGAATTTAGTTATTTAATGAAAAATATAACTAAAGTGTACTTTTTCTGTAAAGTTCAAGATTGATTTTATTTGCATTTATGTGATGGTATGTGTAACTCATTTAGACTCATTTTTACATTTTCTATGATCTATTTCTGAATTTTATTTTAGTGGAAAATCTGAATATATAGAGCCTGCTAAACGAGCCCATATAGTGCCACCTCCCAGAGGTCGAGGCAGAGGGGGATTTGGGTCAAATTGTAGACCTCATGATATATTTCGGCAACGGAAGCAAAATACAAGCAGACCACCCTCAATGCACGTGGACGATTTTGTAGCAGCAGAATGCAAAGACGTTCCCTCCTCTGGCCCACCCCCAGCTAAAAGGACAAATAAAGGACCTCAGAAAGCTCCTCGTGGTGGATTTTCTGGAAATAGAGGACGAGGTGTCTTTCACAGTCAAAACCGTTTCTTTTCTCCACCTGCTCCTAAAGGTTTGTTAATATTTATCATACACACTTCCTATGTCATATAGTGTGATACTGAACAAATTAAAATAATCTGGTCTTTGCATTTTATTTATTTAATTCATTTAATGCTTCAGCAACAGCAAAAGCTATTTTCAATAGCTCAAGAGTCAGGGATAATTCCCTTAGATTATAAGGTAGCTCATGTAGTTCCAAGGGGTAAAATCGGAGCCAGGGAACTACAGGCCCATCAGCCTGACATCCATCATTGGGAAGATGCTTGAAGGGATCCTAAGAGGTGACCTTTTTGATCACTGTGAAAGAGAAGGGGCCATTTGAGATACTCAACACGGCTTCTGGAACAGAAGGTTGTGTCTTACAAACTTGATTTGAGTTTTTTTGAAGAAGTTACTTGGTTAGTGAATGAGGGTAATCTGATTGACATTATCTACTTGTACTTTCAGAGAACCTTGATAAGCCACCTCACATTAGGTTACTTCATAAGATAGAATCTTGTGGTATATGTGGGAATTTGATATGCTGGATTAGGAATTGGCTCTAATTCCATAGCCAAAATGTTGTAATCAACGGTTGTAGAACAGGCTGGAAGCAGGTTACTAGTGGTGTCCCCCAGGAATTGGTGTTAGGCCTGCTACTTTGGACTATTTTCCATTAATGACCTGGATAGTGGTGTTGGGGATATGATCAGTCCTTTTTTGGCGTGGAAGCAAGTCATCCTCATTTCGAGGGACCGCCTATGATGATGATGATGATGATGATGATCAGTATGTTAGGAAATTATATAAAAATGTGTTCAAGGGTTAAGATAGTAGAAGAGTATAATCCAATGCAGAGATTTAGATGCACTCGGGGAATGGGCCAAACAATGGCAAATGACATTTAAACTAGATAAGTGTAGTGTCATGCATGTAGGTAGGACCAACACAGAATACATTTGCAGAATTATACTGAGAGAGTTGCGAGAGAAAAGGATCTGGGTGTTGTTGTGCATAGATCATTGATGATTCACGACCAATGCAAAGAAGCTGTAGCCAAAGCAAAATAGGATTGTATTAATTGAACCCCTCAGTACAAATCGAAGGACACCATTCTGACATTATACAGGTCATTGGTTAGACCGCATCTGGCGTACTCCGTCCCGTTCTGGACGCCCCTCCTCCCCTCCCCCGAAAAAGGTTCAGAGGAGGGTTACGAAAATGATTTCTAGCTTAAAGAATTGTAGTTACTCAGGCTTAAAAAGCTGGGTCTATTTACTTTAGAGCAGCGGAGACTTAGAGCTGCCCTAATATAGGTATATAAAATAATGAAAAGGCTTGATTGTATGCCTATTGATAGATTATTTCCGTTTGACAGATTGGGGAGGACCAGGGACATGCATTTAAACTTCACAAATGTAGGAATAAGCTAAATGTTAGGTGCTTCTTCTTTCTGAGTAGTGAGCTTCTGGAATGCATTGCCGGCTTGTGCGGTGAGTGCTGACTCTCTGCATGGACCAGTTCTTGGCTGGAGCAATATCGCATGATATAGAAGGTAAGTGAATTAAGTTAACATACGTATGGTCAATGTGATCTCCTGGACTGGTTTTGATTGCCTGAAGGAGTCGGAGAGGAATTTACCAGTTTGGCTTTCCTCATTGGCCCTGGTTCAGCACGCACTTGTTCAATTCTCATCCCTTCCTTGAATAATTTAGTTTGTCAGAGCATACACATGGACTCTGAAAAGGTTTCTAGCATTTAGATTGTTTTTCCAAAATTCAAAACTGTTTGCATCCATGGCTTCCTATTTGACCCTGAGCTGAGCTGATCCCATATGCTCTCCATCACAAAGACTGCCTACTTCCACCTCTGTAACATCACCTGTCTCTGCTCCTACCTCAATTTATCTGCTGCGGAAACCCTCATCCATGCTTTTGTTACTTCCAGACGCGACTATTCCAATGTTCTCCTGGCCAGTAAACCATCCTCTGCCCTTCATAAATGAGCTCATCCAAAACTCTGCTGCTCGTATCCAGATCCACACCAAGTCCCGCTTACCTATCACTCCTGTGCTCGCTGACCTGCATTGGCACCCGGTCAACGAACACCTCGATTTTACAATTTTAACCCTCGTGTTCAAATCCTTCCATGGCCACACCCCTCCCTACCTCTGTAACCTCCAGCCCTACAAATATCTGTGAATTCTGCATTCCTTTGTGCCTTCAGCTGTATAGGTCTTGATTTGGTTGCTGGCTGGTTTGTATGTGCACAATCTTCTGATGTAAATATGAAAGGGAGAGTATGCATTTTCATCACTGGCACTGTAAAGCTGTTGTGATGAAACTGAATCCTCTCCCTTTTCTTCAGATGGTGCACCCTTTTCCATGGAGCTTGTACATATACATCTCCTAATTCTCTTGTTCTGTCACATTTTTACAAAAGGAACAAATACTATTAAGGGAAGATGAAATTTAATAGTATTTCATAAAATTTGTGTCACTTTTATTTATACCAACATTCCAAAGCAGTATAGAGTGACAATTATAAACATAAATATTTATTGTGGCTTACTCCTAAGTCGCACCTATGTTTTTGCTCTGTGAATTGTAATACAGGTATCTTATTTCAAAGAGAATGTGAAATAGTGCACAATGCAAGGGAGGAGAGAATTAGAAATAAGACATAGCAACCAGGTGGTTAATTGTACTTTTTATTAATCTTTTTCTTTTTCTCTTTGTAGAAGATCTACCTTTTATTCCAGCTCATGTAGTCGGACTTCTGCATCCTAGCACTAGAAATCGTAAGTAATTTATTGTCTCTGCGTCTGTGTATAACAATTATATATTAATTCACATAGACAGTAGAAAGAATGTATAATGTATAATCTGTTAAGATCATTGTACACTCGATCGCAATTGAATTTATCTGAAATAATATTTGGGCAGTAAGTATCTCTCCTTGTAATGGGTTTTTGGTTGTGATTGCTCATACACCATATTCCATCCATGATGGTTATTGGCACAAAGGGGCTTGAATCCATCCCAGATTAATGGGATTAAATTTGGCTCTAAACTGGCAATCTTAATCAGAGAGGCTCCAAGGATGACTGGTGTGGGAAATGAAAATTACTGTAGTGCAGTTGGGTGTGCGTTTCTAAGATTGAGGCAGAGTAGAGGGAACTTAACTCTGCAGCTGGCTGTGTTAGACCTGGCCCAAGGGTGGGTGAGGTGGTAGATACTGACACCAGGTCACTGAAACGTGAGTGTTCCAAGTACTGGCATTAAATTAAGCACAAACATTCATTGAAACAAAATCATTCATGGGCATCAGCTGACTACACATTACAGTCCCAGTGCAAACATTTTTCCTCTGGTCCAATTGTTCAAATTACACAACCTGGATACTCAGGTTAACCACTACGTTAAATTGATATATTTTTTTATAAATTCCATTTTACAATCAAAATCAAATCATCCTACTAACTCGACAGTTGGTTATTCAGGAAGTTGATTACTTTAGTCCTAAGCTGCATTTTTTTAACTGCTCTAAATTAAAAGGTAGACATGTATTTTAAATTGTACCTCAGTAGAAATCAGCTGTTATGGATTCTGGATCTGAAACACTTCCACTGAAGAGCATTATTGTATTTAAGTCTAAAATTGGCCAGCTGGAGGAGTAAATAAGATCTAATTCATATGGAACTGCCCTCAATTTTTACTTTTTACACTAAGAAGCCAGGCTACAGATGATCCTCTTGGCATGATCCAAATGTACATTAGGAGAATAAGAAATGTGTTCATAAATTGAAAAGATTTCTACTGATAAATGTTATAGTTATTTTTTAACTTTGAAGTATTCATCAGGATGGGTGGGAATTTCAGAGTAAAGTTATTCAGCTCAATTAATGTACTCCATTGTTTACTTCAGTGTTCAGGACCCAAATGAACTTTATTCATCCTCCTCTCAAAATCTTTCTGTCTAAGGAGAACCGAGTTAGTTCCCTTAGCTTGTTGTACATTGATTTAAGATTTAATACAGTAGTTAATCTTCTGAACAGCGCACAATACTCCCAAATGTGGTCTCTCTGTTAGTCATCTCAATTTTGCAAAATAATTCTACAATACATCCCATGTAATATTTGCAAACATTTTTCTTTCAAATAATTTTAAGCTTACTTTGCCTAAAGATTTTTTGAGATCACTGCTCTCCTTTCTTGAAATTTAAATAGTATTTGCATTTGAAGCGCCTTGGGATGCTTTACTACGTTAAAGGCGCTATATAAATACAAGTTGTTGTTGTACATATTCTCTGAGCTATTAGTATTTCTTGGCATGCTTCCAGAATTTTTCCTCACCCAGTCCTTTTCAAAATTCTGGAAGCATGCAGTCCGGCCATAGAAAAAAAAAGTTCTCAATTTTCTTCCCCCATTTATCCTGTTACATGATTCATTTGTGCCAGCAACCCTCCACTACCGTACCCAAGTGGGCATTCTTTCGATTTGAACTCTGGGAACATTAGCAGTCTATTATACCATGGGCGTCTCACAGGCAAGCTCAATCTGGTCCTTATATAATACCCACACAGACACTTTCCTGTAAAGTTCACAAGACACCAATCGGGAACAAGATGCTTAGCTGATTTTTCACCTTGCCAGTACATGGCTGCTGAGACCATTCATAGCTTCTACCACCAGCCTGGCTGAGATCAGCTAACTCTGTATGGACAAAGAATCGAACTTGGAACTTTTTGACTTCGTACCTAACCATTTACCTATTAAGCTATTAGAAAGGCCGTTAAAGCCATAGTGTATTTTACTAGAATTCTACCAGGGATGAGAAACTATCGTTATGAGGAGAGACTTGAGATACTGGGATTATTTCCGCTGGAGCTGAGAAGACTAATATATTTAATCAGGGTTTTCTGATAGTGACTAAGGAAGGATTATGTCCTCTAGTTGGGAAGTCAGTGACACGGGGTCACCAATTTAAAATGGTCATCGAGGTTAAGAGATTTTTTTTACACTGGATTGGTCAAGCATAGAATGCTTTGCCACAGGGAGTGGTTGAGGCAGAGTTTAGATGCAGGGAGTATGGGATCCTTGCAACACTTGCTACATAAGTAGACTCCAGCTTCAAGTGGTAGCATTGGCTTTGAATTGTTTTGCTATGGAAAGGTGAACTGAGAAAGAAAGACTCTACGAGAAAAATGAACCATCCGTGACGAACTAAGGAAGTTAAGCTGGTATCAAATTGAAAGAAAAGGCATACAATGTTGTGAAGATTAGTGGTAGGCTAGAAGATTGGGAAAATTTTAGAAACCAAAGAAGGATGACTAAAAATATAATAGAGGGAGAAAATAGATTGAGAGTAAACTAGCAAGAAATATAAAAAGGAAGCGAGTAGCTAAAGTAAATGTTGGTCCCTTAGAGGATGAGACTGGGACACTACTAATGAGAAACAAGGAAATGGCAGAGACTTTGAATAAATATTTTGTTTCTGTCTTCACGGTAGAAGACACTAAAAACATCCCAATAATAGTAGAAAATCAGGGGGCAAAAGGGAGGGAGGAAATTAAAACCATCATTATCACAATAGAAAAAGTATTCGGCAAACTAATGGGACTAAGGGCTGACAAGTCCCTGTACCTGATGACCTCCATCCTAGGGTCTTAAAAGAAGTGGCTACAGAGATAGTGGCACTGAAAAGTGTAGAGGAATAAAGGGACCATGGAGTGCAGGTCCACAGATCCCTGAAGATAGCAAGTATATAGAATACTTGCCTTTATTAGTCAAAGCAAGGAATACAAGAGCAAGGACGTTGTGCTTGAACTATATAAAACACTGGTTAGGGCGCAGCTGGAGTACTTGTGCAGTTCTGGTCATCACATTACAGAAAAGGTGTGATTGCACTGGAAAGGAGAGGAGATTTACAAGAATGTTGCTTGGACTGGAGAATTTTGGCTATGAGGAAAGATTGAAGATGCTGGGTCTGTTTTCTTTGGAACAGAGGAGGCTGAGGGAAGACCTGATTGAGGTGTATAAAATTATGAGGGGCCTGGATAGAGTGGATAGGAAAGACCTGTTTCCCTTGGCAGAGTGGTCAACAACCAGGGGGCATAGATTTAAAGTAATTGGGGGTGGTTTAGAGAAGATATGAGGGGAAATTTCTTTGATGGGGGTCTAGAACTCACTGCCTGAAAGGGTGGTAGAGGCAGAAACCCTCACCACATTTAAAAGATACTTGGATGTGCACTTAAAGTGCCGTAACCTACAGGGATACGGACCAAAAGCTGAAAAGTGGAATTAGGCTGGATAGCTCTTGGTCGGCCGACGCAGACACGATGGGCCGAAATGGCCTCTTTCCGTGCTGTAATTTTCTGTGATTGGTTGTAATCTTCCAAAATTCCCTAGATTTTGGAAAGATCCCAGCAGATTGGAAAACTGCAAATGTAACGGAGGGGAATAGAAAGCAGGAAACTATAGGCCAGTTAACTTGACATCTGATATTGGGAAATGTTGAAATCCATTATTAAGGAAGTCGTAGCAGGACATTTAGAAAATCATAACAATAACTACTTTTATTTATATAGCGCCTTTAATGTAGTAAATCATCCCAAGGCGCCTCACAGCAGTGTTATAAGACAAAACAGATAAATATAACACCGAGCCACACAAGAAGAAATTACGGCAGATGACCAAAAGCTTGGTTCAAGAGATAGGTTTTAAGGAGGGTCTTAAAGGAGGAAAGAGAGGCGGAGAGGTTTAGGGAGGGAGTTTCAGAGCTTAGGGCCCAAGTTGCTGAAGGCACGGCCACCGATGGTTAAGCAGTTATAATCAGGGATGCTCAAGAGGGCAGAATTTGAGGAGCGCAGACATCTCTTGGGGTTGTTAGGCTAAAAGAGATTGCAGAGATAGGGAGATGCAAGGCCATGGAGGGATTTGTAAACAAGGATGAGAATTTTGAAATCGAGGCATTGCTTAACTGAGAGCCAATCTAGGTCAGCGAGCGCAAGGGGGATAGGTGATCGGGACTTGGTGCGAGTTGGGCGCTGATTTTTGGATGACCTCAAGTTTATGTAGTGTAGAATGTGGGAGGCCAGCCAGGAGTGCGTTGGAGTAGTCAAATGTAGAGGTAACGAAGGCATGGATGAGGATTTTAGCAGCAGAAAAGCTGAGGCGGGGCGGAGGTGGGTAATGTTACGGAGGTGAAAATAGGCGGTTTTAGTTATGCCGCGGATATGTGGCCAGAAGCTCATTTCAGGGTCAAATATGACGCCTTGGTTGCGAACATTCTGGTTTAGCATCAGATAGCTGTTGGGGAGAGGGATAGAGTCAGTGGCTAGGGAACGCAGTTTGTGGCGGGGACCAAGGGGAATGGCTTTGGTCTTCCCGATATTTAATTGGAGAAAATTTCTGCTCATCTAATACTGGATGTCGGATAAGCAGTCTGACAATTTAGAGACCATGGAGGAATCGAGAGAAGTGGTGGAGAGATGGAGCTGGATGTCGTCAGCATACATGTGGAAACTGACTGTGTTTTCGGATGATATCGCCAAGATACAGCATATAGATGAGATATAGGGAGTGGACCAAGGATAGGTCCTTGGGGGACACATAGAAACGTAGAAAATAGGTGCAGGAGTAGGCCATCTGGCCCTTCGAACCTGCACCGCCATTCAATGAGTTCATGGCTGAACATGCAACTTCAGTACCCCATTCCTGCTTTCTCGCCATACCCCTTGATCCCCCTAGTAGTAAGGTCTACATCTAACTCCTTTTTGAATATATTTAATGAATTGGCCTCAACAACTTTCTGTGGTAGAGAATTCCACAGGTTCACCACTCTCTGGGTGAAGAAGTTTCTCCTCATCTCGGTCCTAAATGGCTTACCCCTTATCCTTAGACTGTGACCCCTGGTTCTGCACTTCCCCAACACTGGGAACATTCTTCCTGCATCTAACCTGTCTAAACCCATCAGAATTTTAAACACTTCTATGAGATCCCCTCTCATTCTTCTGAACTCCAGTGAATACAAGCCCAGTTGATCCAGTATTTCTTGATATGTCAGTCCCGCCATCCCGGGAATCGGTCTGGTGAACCTTCGCTGCACTCCCTCAATAGCAAGAATGTCCTTCCTTAAGTTAGGAGACCAAAACTGTACACAATACCCCAGAAGTGGCCTCACCAAGGACCTGTACAACTGTAGTAACACCTCCCTGCCCCTGTACTCAAATCCTCTCGCTATGAAGGCCAACATGCCATTTGCTTTCTTAACCGCCTGCTGTACCTGCATGCCAACCTTCAATGACTGATGTACCATGACATCCAGGTCTTGTTGCACCTCCCCTTTTCTTAATCTGTCACCATTCAGATAATAGTCTGTCCCTCTGTTTTTACCACCAAAGTGGATAACCTCACATTTATCCACATTATACTTCATCTGCCATGCATTTGCCCACTCACCTAACCTATCCAAGTCACTGCAACTTCATAGCATCCTCCTCGCAGCTCACACTGCCACCCAACTTAGTGTCATCTGCAAATTTGGAGATACTACATTTAATCCCCTCGTCTAAATTATTAATGTACAATGTAAACAGCTGGGGCCCCAGCACAGAACCTTGCGGTACCCCACTAGTCACTGCCTGCCATTCTGAAAAGTACTCATTTACTCCTACTCTTTGCTTCCTGTCTGCCAACCAGTTCTCAATCCACGTCAGCACACTACCCCCAGTCCCATGTGCTTTAATCTCTTGTGTGGGACCTTGTCGAAAGCCTTCTGAAAGTCCAAATACACATCAACTGATTCTCCCTTGTCCACTCTACTGGAAACATCCTCAAAAAAGTCTAGAAGATTTGTCAAGCAGGATTTCCCTTTCACAAATCCATGCTGACTTGGACCTATCATGTCACCTCTTTCCAAATGCGCTGCTATGACATCCTTAATAATTGATTTCATCATTTTACCCACTACCGATGTCAGGCTGACCGGTCTATAATTACGTGTTTTCTCTCCCTCCTTTTTTAAAAAGTGGGGTTCCATTGGCTACCCTCCACTCCATAGGAACTGATCCAGAGTCTATGGAATGTTGGAAAATGACTGTCAATGCATCCACTATTTCCAAGGCCACCTCCTTAAGTACTCTGGGATGCAGTCCATCAGGCCCTGGGGATTTATCGGCCCTCAGTCCCATCAATTTTCCCAACACAATTTCCTGACTAATAAGGATTTCCCTCAGTTCCTCCTTCCTACTAGACCCTCTGACCCCTTTTACCCCAGAGGTAATGATGCGGGAGTGGGAAGAGAAGCCATTGCAGGAGATTTCTGGTTACGATTAGATAGATAAGAATGGAACCAGGCGAGTGCAGTCCCACCCAACTGGACAATGGCGGAGCAGGCTCGAGAGGCCAAATGGCCTACTCCTGCTCCTATTTCTTGTGTTCTTATGGTGGTGAGGCATTGTAGGAGGATGGAGTGGTCAACTGTGTCAATGGCTGCAGACAGGTCCAGGAGGACGAGGAGGGATAGTTTACCTTTGTCACAGTCACAGAGGATGTCATTTGTGACTTTGAAGAGAGCCGTTTCAGTACTGTGGCAGGGGCGAAAACCAGATTGAAGGGATTCAAACATGGAGTTCTGGGAAAATTGGATTTGGGAGGCGTCAACACGTTCAAGGACTTTGGAGAGGAAAGGGCGGTTGGAGATGGGATAGTAGTTAGCAAGCACAGTGGGGTCAAGGGTTGGTTTTTTTGAGAGGGGTGATGACCGCAGATTTGAAGGAGAAGGGGGCAGTACCTGAGGCGAGAGAGCCGTTAACGATGTTGGCTAACGGAGCTAAAACAGGAAGTTGGATGGTCAGTAGTTTAGTAGGAATAGGGTCAAGGAAGCAGGAAGTGGGTCTCATGGACAAGATAGTGTGGAGAGGTCAAGAGGGGAGATCAGAGAGAAACTAAAGAAAAATGCGAGTTTAGGGCTAGGGTAGGGGGAAGACTCAGGAAGTTTGGCCCGATGGAAACCCACAGAGGCAGTTGATCGGATGGTCTCAATCTGTGAGACAAAGAAGTCCATGAGCTCCTCACACTTGTTGGTGAGTGTGATGGAAACGGGAGAGGGGTTTAAGAAGACGGTTAGCAGTCGACAATAGTAGTCGGGTGTTATCTTTGGAATAGTGAGCAGTTTTTGCAGACAACAGCAGGATCCGATAATGCTTTATGTGGTCCAGCCAGATCTGGCGGTGAATGGCAAAACCAGTTGTCCGTCAAATGTGTTCATAATCAAAGGGAAATCGTGTTTGACAAATTTATTAAGAGTTCTTTGAGGATGTAACGAGCAGTTTGGATACAGGGGAACCAGTAGATGTAGTGTATTTGGATTTCCAAAAGTCATTCGATAAGGTGCCACATAAAAGGTTACTACATGGTGTTGGGGGTAATATATTAGCATGGATAGATGATTGGCTAACTAACAGAAAACAGAGATTAAATGGGTCATTTTCAGATTGGCAAACTGTGACAAGTCTGGTGTCACAGGGATCAGTGTTGGGGCCTCAACTATTTACAATCTGTATTAATTACTTGGATGAAGGGACTGAATGTATTGTAGCCAAATTTGCTGACTATGCAAAGATAGGTGGGAAAGCAAGTTGTGAGGAGGACATAAAAAAGTATGCAAAGCGATATAGATAGGTTAAGTGGGTGGGCAAAAATTTGGCAGATGGAGTATAATGTGGGAAAATGTGAGGTTATAATTTGGTATAACTTTGGTAGGAAGAATAGAGAAGCAAAATATTATTTAAATGGAGAAAGACTACAAAATGCTGAGGTACAGATGGATCTGAGAGTCCTCGTAAATGAAACACAAAATTAGTATGCAAGTACAGCAAGTAATTAGGAAGACAAATGGAATGTTGGCCTTTATTGCAAGGGGGATGGAGTATATAAGTAGGGAAGTCTTGCTACACCTAGAGTACTGGGTACGGTTTTAGTCTTATTTAAGGAGGGATATACTTGCATTGGAGGCAGTTCAGAAAAGGTGCACGAGGTTGATTCCTGGGATGAAGGACTTGTCCTTTGAGGAAAGGTTGAGCAGGTTGGGCCTGTACTCATTGGTGTTTAGAAGAATGAGAGGTGATCTTATTGAAACAAAAAAGATTCTGAGGGGGCTTGACAGGGGATATGCTGAGAGGATGTTTTCCCTCGTGGGGGAATCTAGAATTAGGGGGCATAGTTTCAGAATAAGGGGTCACCCATTTAAGACAGAGATGAGGAATTTCTTCTCTGAGGGTTGTGAATCTTTGGAATTCTCTACGCTAGAGAACTGTGGAAGCTGAGTCATTGAATATATTCAAGGCTGAGAAAGATAGATTCTTGAACTATAGCAGAGTCAAAGATTATGGGAAACAGGCAGGAAAGTGGAGTAGAGACAAAGATCAGATCAACCATGATCTTATTGAATGGCGAAGCAGGCTCGAGGGGGCAGCCGTATGGCCTACTCCTGGTCTGTCTTTGTGCTTTTATAAGAACATATGTCAACAAACAGAACAGGCACAATGTCATACAAATACAACACAGGCTCAAGGTGCATGAGGAAAAGGCAGTACTCAGAGTGGTGAATGAATTACATTTGCATACGAAATTCATGTAGGTTCCATATATATCTGCAGAGTTCATCATTGGCAAATCTATCCAAAATGTTGACCTTCAGCAGAAATGGTCTCATTGAATAAATCCACTAACTTACAGCAGAGTATTCATTCTAGATTCTAAAAGTTAAAAGTTGTGTTAGAGACTAGTTGCATGTGTAAGCTTCAATTTCCTGTAATTGGCCACAAAGTTGATGAGTACAGCTTGAGTTATGCTCGTCTCTGCCAGAGACCAGCCCCCTCTTAATGTATACTATTTGGAAAGTATTATGTAGATGAAGGCTAATGAAGAAAATAATGTTCTCATCTTAGTAATGAGGAATATTGTGCCTAAAGTGAATCATTTATTTTGGTATCACTCAATTTACTTCTGTATGTGATTGGTTTATCTTCCCTCCCATATCCCTAAAATTACTGGTTTTGTCCAGTAACATTTACCTTCATGTTTAGCCATTAAAACCAAGTTGTGAAGTTATATTTCTCATAACATGCATTTTGATACTGCATTTTTTCCGAATACAATTTCCCATTCACCATCCTCACTTGACTCTAAGAAAATGATCGAGAGTATAATTCAAATATTCAGCATTTATTTATATCATAGAATTATCTACACCCAAATATCCCATCTCGTGTTTTTCAACTAGCTTTCACTTGCTTCTGAATACTCCATCATGCAACAGCATCCACCCCGCTCCCTTACTGCATGAATTATTAACCACTTTGAATTAGCTGAATTAATTCATTTCTTGAAAGCTGGTTTCTTCCACTTAGTTTCAGAATGCTGACACATGATTATTACCCATTCTTTACCTAGTAGCTTGTTTTCTAAAACTGTTTCCTGTCGCACTCCAAAAATAGTCCAACAATGGCTTTACGTCAGCTGGAGCACCTCCATTCCTAAAAGTGAGCGAGAACTTAATATTAAGTGTTGCCAACTGAGCCAAACAAATACACTTAATATTTTATACTGTATTTATATTTTAAGTACCTGGAGCTCTGCTAATAGCCTTGTGAGTAAAGCCATTATTATAAAGACCACAAAATTCTGGATTTAATTCCTGAGCATGTGCTGATTGAGATAATTATAGTGGGCACTAGAAGTGACTTGAATGCCTCTGAGCTAAAGAGAGGGGATAAAAATCAGCCACTGCTTTCCAGTGATCTCTGCTGGATCATAAATATGCGCAGACATCAGTTGAGAACAAGACCAGGCTTGGCTATGATGTCTCTTGTAGTCAAACAGGCTTTTGACACTCTCATTCTAGGCACATACTGGAAGGTGGCCACTTAGACGAGTTAATGGTGGGTTGCTAGTGCCCATAGAATTAGAACCCTAACACTTGGTGTCGTAAGAGAAAGGGAGGAAATTGGAAACAAATTGTAAATATTCTTGCTATTATTTAGGCAAGTGGATGTATTAAATAATATTATTGCAAAGTTGTCGAGCTTTAAGTATACACAGTACCTTTTATTTGCTGTGTTTTTTAACAACAGTTTCATTTGTTATTCAAGTTGTATCGCTGGTCAAGGACTGGCATATTTTAAGATTTCTAATTCTCATTTTCCGAGTTTAAATTTCACCTATTCATAAAATGACTAATGTAGATGTACATTCAAGATGTTGAAAGGATTAACACAATGTGAGCGACGATAATTTCATTTTGTCAAAATTCAAAAAATATATTGCATATGCATAGATGAAACTATATCATTCAATGCCACTTCCAGTTATTCTACTGACAACATTCCATGCAACATTACAACATGTGAACACTCATAAATAAACTAATTCCAAGTCTCCAGTCAGCTACAGATACATTTTAAATCTCATGCATTTGGCTGTAAAATGTAAGAATGAAAACTGGCCACCTTGCTGCAAAAATAATTTTCACTGCAGCTAAAATGTTTAATCTGCAGATTATTTTGTGAATTTAATTTTAACAGTATCACAATTGTGCTTTCTGATGAATAAACAATTTTTTTAAAGTCCCTTTCATTTCTACAGAATTTCATTTGTGCGGTGGTATTTCAAGCCCTTTTTATGCAGCAAACAGTCTGGATGAATGGGGTACTACAATACTACATTTCATATTTATATCTGTTTGCACAGTATTTAACTGTTAACAAAAGTCAAGTATATATGCAACAGAAAAGATGGCATCCTCCTGTTGGGAAGGATGCCCACTGCAGCTCTACTTACCCAGGATAGTAGTGGGAAGCATGCTATGGTTTGGCTTGTAAATCATTCTCCCACTCCTCTGTGCATAGCTGTTTGTCTTCTTGTGGCTTTTTTGACCTTCTAAACATGTGCCATTTCCCCACTCCTTGGGAAGCTCTGCTATGTCTGTGTTTAATGATTGCATGGTGAAGGTATATTCATTGCAAACTATTTAAGTACATTAGAGATTGAGGCAACTCTTTTCAGCTGTAATTTGTGTCTATTTTTCTAATGCATTATGTGTGTAATAGTTATTTCTAGAGTGCTTTTTGAAGAAAGTTATTTTTACTGTAGGGAATTACAGCCGTCGTGAAGGAGGACGTGGCTCAAGCTGGAGTGCCCAGAATAGCCCCCGCGGTACATACAGCGAAAATCGAGGTGGTCAGAGCAATTTTAATAAAGGTCCACCATCAAGACAGCCTTCAGCAGGTAAGGCTGCAGTAGTGAAAATTAAATTGCAGTTCTGCACATACAAGTCCCGACTGCTTACTTTAAAATAAATATATATATAGATATTATATTTTTTTTTAACATGGATAGATTAAGGAACAAGAATCTGATGGGGAAGGCACACAAACCAAGATTTCAAGTTGGGCACCTTTTGCTCAGCAGAGGTTTGGTGCCTTTTGTTTTACAACAAATGCAATCAGCAATTTTTTATTTAACATTTGTTCCGGGATGTGAGTGTCGCTGGCAAGGCCAGCATTTATTGCCCATCCCTGATTGTCCTTGAGAAGGTCGTGGTGAGCTGCTTTGTTGAACCGTTGCAGTCTGTGTGGTGAAGTTATTCCCACAGTGCTGTTAGGGAGTGAGTTCCAGGATTTTGATCTCTCGACAATGAAGGAATAGAGATATATTTCCAAGTCAGGATGGTGTGAAACTTAGAGGGGAACTTGCAGGTGATGGTGCTCCCATGCGCTTGCTGCCCTTGTCCTTCTAGGTGGTAGAGGTCACAGGTTTAGGAGGTGCTGCCAAATAAGCCTTGGCGAGTTGTTGCAGTGCATCTTGTCGATGGTACATACTGCCGGTGATGGAGGGGGTGCCAATCAAGCAGACTGCTTTGTCCTGGATAGTGTTGAGCATCTTTAGTGTTGTAGGAGCTGCACTCATCCAGGCAAGTGGAGAGTATTCCATCACACTCCTGACTTGTCTTGTAGATGTTGGAAAGGCTTTGGGGAGTCAGGAGGTGAGATACTTGCTGCAGGATAACATAAGAACTTAAGAAATAGGAGCAGGGGTAGGCCATTTGGTCCCTTGAGCCTGCTCCACCATTCAATAAGATCATGGCTAATCTGCTCTTGGCCTCAACTCCACTTTCCATCTCCGCTCTGCTCCCCATAACCCTTGACTCCTCTTATCGTTCAAAAATCTGTCTATCTCTACCTTAAATATATTCAATGACCTAGCCTCAACAGCTCTCTACGAAAGAGAATTCCAAAAATTCATGACCCTCTGAGAGAAGAAATTCTTCCTCATCTCCGTTTTGAATATGCGATCCCTTATTCTGAAACTATGCTCCCTAGTTCTAGATTCCTCCATGAGGGGAAACATCCTCTCTGCATCTACCCTGTCCAGCCCCCCTCAGAATTTTGTACGTTTCAATAACATCACCTCTCATTCTTCTAAACTCCAATGAGTACAGGCCCAACCTGCTTAACCTTTCCTCATATGACAACACCTTCATCCCAGGAATCAACCGAGTGAACCTTCTCTGAACTGCCTCCAATGCAATTATATATCCCTCCTTAAATAAGGAAACCAAAACTGTACGTAATACTCCAGATGTGGTCACCAACGCCCTGTACAGTTGTAGCAAGACTTCCCTACTTTAATACTCCATCCCTTTGTGATAAAGGCCAACATTCCATTTGCCTTCCTAATCACTTGCAGTACCTCCATGCTAACTTTTTGTGTTTCATGCACGAGGACACTCGGATCCCTCTGTACCGCAGAGATATTGGATGCATTCTCTCTCCGTTTAAATAATATTATGCTTTTCTTTTCTTCCTACCAAAGTGGATAACCTCACATTTTCCCAAATTATACTCCATCTGCCAAATGTTTGCTCACTCACTTAACCTTATACAAAAGCAAAATACTGCGGCTGCTGGAATTTGAAATTTTAAAAAACTGACAGTCATCGACCAGAAGCGTTAACTCGTTTCCCTCCACGGATGCTGCCTCACCCACTGAGATTTCCAGCATTTCTGTTTTATAACCTATCTATATCCCTTTGCAGATTCTTTGTGTCCTGTTGACAACTTTCCCACCTATCTTTGTATCATCAGCAAATTTGTTTTTCTTACACTCGGTCCCTTCATCCATGTCATTAATGTAGATTGTATATAGTTGAGGCCCCAGCACTGATCCCTGTGGCACCCCGCTAGTTACAGTTTGCCAACCTGAAAATGACCCATTTATCTGGACTCTCTTCTGTTAGTTAGCCAATCCTCTATCCATGCTAATATATTACCTCAACCCCGTGAGTTCTTATCTTGTGTGGTAACCTTTTATGTGGCACCTTATTGAATGCCTTCTGGAAATCTAAATACACCACATCCACTGGTTCCTCCTTATCTACTCTGCTCATACATCCTCAAAGAACTCTAGCAAATTTTTCAAACATGATTTTCCTTTCATACAATCAAGCAGGGTCAACATGGTTTTATTATGATTTTCTAAATGTCTTGCTACTACTTCCGTAATAATGGACTCCCGTATTTTCCCAATGACAGATATTAGGCTAACTGGTCTATAGTTTCCTGCTTTCTGTCTCCCTCCTTTCTTGAATAGGGGTGTTACATTTTCAGTTTTCCAACCCGTTGGAACCTTTCCAGAATCCAGGGAATTTTGATAGATTACAACCAATGCATCCAATATCTCTGCGGCCACTTCTTTTAAGACCCTAGGATGCAGGCCATCAGGTCCACCTTTAGTCCCATTAGTTTGCCTTAGACTTTTTCTCTCGTGATAGTGATTGTTTTAAATTCCCCCCTCCGTATAGCCCTTTGATTATTTATTATAATTGGGATGCTTTTAGTGTCTTCTACCGTGAAGACCGATACAAAATATTTGTTCAAAGTTTCTGCCATTTCCCTTGTTTCCCATTATTAATTCCCCAGTCTCATCCTCTAAGGGACCAACATTTACTTTAGCTACTCTCTTCCTTTTTATATACCTGTAGAAGCTCTTACTATCTGTTTTTATATTTCTTGCTCGTTTACCCAGCCTCTGACCTTCTCTTGTTGCCATGGTTATTTATTTGGCTGGTCCAGTTAAGTTTCTGGTCAATCAGTGGTGACCCCCAGGATGTTGATGGTGGTGATTCAGTGATGGTAATGCTGTCGAATATCAAAGGGAGGTGATTAGACCCTCACTTGTTGGAGATGGTCATTGCATGGCACGTGAGGCGCGAATGTTACTTGCCACTTATCAGCCCAAGCCTAGATGTCGTCTAGGTCTTGCTGCATGCTCGCCGGAACTGCTTTAATTTCTGAGGAGTTGTGAATGAAACTGAACACTGCAATCATCAGCGAACATCCCCACTTCTGATCTTATGATGGAGGGAGGTCATTGATAAAACAGCTGAAGATGGTTGGGCCTAGGACACTGCCCTGAGAAACTCCTGCAGCGATGTCCTGGGGCTGGGATGATGGACCGCCAACAAACACCTTCAAATACTGACATATTTCTTACTGAAATGTCTAGCAAGTAGTAAGCAAAGGAGACTATGATTTGTTTGGAAGAGTAACAATAATTACCAAATGGATGATGACGCACCACTAAAATATTGAGTGGAGAGCATCAAGTGATAAAATATTTTAACATGAGGTAAAAGCACAGGACAACAATTACTGGCCTATTCTGCATGTGTAAATCTAAAAGTGTTTAATGATTTACTTGTAAATGTCTGTGTAGTTCTACTTAGCGATCAAAGATTATCAGTTGTATCTGAACTAGTATGGATGTCACAGGAAAGCACTGCTGGACCTGTATGTGAACCATACCAATGGAAGTAAAAACTGGTAAAACTGCAATGAAAAAGAGCAGTTAGAACCAATGTTCTCTCTCTTCACCCTAGGCAACCTCCAGTTTTATTTATATATCAACTAAAAAGTTGTATTTTGCAAGCACTGCATTGGTGCATCTATCAATGCAATGCTTGCAAAATACAACTTTTTAGTAGGACTAAAGCTGCCTGTTCAGTTCTGAAAGTTTCTGTCCCTGCCATCCCACCATTGGATAACTAGTTGCTAGGCACTATTTTGTGATACTACACCACCAGACTTCTTAATTAGAAGTCAGAGTGAATCCATCATTTAAACTTGGTGCCTGTTGGTCTTCATTTCAACTGATCTCTTGTTTGATAGTATTTTACACTCCCTGGAAGAGGGAAAGTGACCAGAAAGAGCAATACTCATATCAGTGAAGATATGCTTTGACTGGAATGTTCATATTTCTATCCCAGATGGATATTTTTTGAGGGTAGAATGAGACAACCTGGAGTACATAGTATAAATCCATAGTTACAATAGGGTTAAGGGTTATATAATCCTCAATCAACTTCACTGGAAAGTAGGATTCTTCAGAATATTGTGTTATAATGTATGCCGAGTTAAATTAGTAAACCCTTTTTTGTTTTTTTTACACCTGGGGAATGTTGCAAATTAGACCCTGTGATTTGCTTTTGTAGCCGAAGTCGTTCTACTCCCTACACTATTTAAATAATTATCCCTGCTTTACAATCAAAAATTGACATATTTTGCTGGTGTTTTGTTTTTTAGGATACCGTCAGAGTCCCCGTGATCGTACATCAAGGGGTCGAGGAGCAGGACCATCATGGGGAGGAGGCGGCTCGAGAGGAAAGTTTAGTGGAGGAAGTAGCGGAAGGGGTAGACACGTGCGATCCTTTACCCGCTGAATGGAAATTTTTTGCACGATTTCTTTATCTGTGAACAAGTAAATGTTTTTTTTCCCCCTCAAAACGATGAAGTGTGAGAGAGATTCAGTAGTGGAGTTTGTGGCACTGAAGGACCAATATTTGACTCCAGTAATTTCTGGTAGTGAGATTTAGTTTCAAGAAAAGCGGATATTTTCGTTGAAGAAATTTGGAAGATGTTGTCCTTTTATAGCAGTATTGAAATTTTAATAAAACCGATCATCAAAAAAGGCAAGTGTTTTTTTGATTTAATTTTCATAATTGATTAAATCATTAACTGAATGAAAGAGGTGACATCCAAAATTTCATCAAGACATCATGGCAGTATGCCATCTTCCGCTCAATCACATTGTGCCTTAAAGGTATATACTGATCCTCAGACATTACAGTCCTGCATTCTCAGAATCTATCCATTCTGGTTTCCTCAATTTTATTGGAGACAAAATGACAGAGCAGTTCAGACTTGTAAAATGCATTTACAGCAAAAGAAAATGCTTAAGATTATAGGTGACTGAACAGATCTGGAACCCATACCCACACTTTTTAATCCTACAAATATCAATGAGGAACTATCTTCTTAAAACCAAATAGCATAAAATCAAGTAAATGCCACCTTTTTGCAGGTTTTTAACCCAGAAACCTGGAGATGCACTGGTAATTTAAACATTAGACCAGCTGAACATAAAATTACAGATATAACGAATATGTTAGACTTTGCATTCTTCTTTCCGCATCCTCCAGACTAGCAATAGAAAAATGTTACATTGTAGATAGGTGGTGCTACCCCTGGTGTCCTACTCTTGCTTTGTTTCAAGCATCCAAGACCTGCCTCATTTGTGCCAGTTTAATATTCCCCAGTTAAAGGATTCTTTGTTTCTCATGTCAAAACTCGTGTCCCCAAATTTTATGGCATTCTCCTGCTCCCCTACAGAAATAAGTTAGTCATACATTAGACCATCATTTTGGTATTTTGTACAGCTAATCTGGATATTTGTGTTTTATGTTTAGGTTTATGAGGATGTTGCGGCATTATCACCAGTTGGCAACAGTGTAGAAAATACTATGCTGTTATTTTCAGGACAGAGTAAAGAAAGGCTGCAAGGGATAATTTACCTAGGTATAGCACCTAAAAATCAGATAAGCTCTGGAAAAATGGACATTAATCCTTTTCCCCACCCCCATTATGTGCCTGGATTACAATGCAGCAGGATTTTCAGGTGGTTGAACCTGACTGCCTGAAGAGGACAGAGCAATATAAATCACATGCAGATGACTGTCAGACACGATTTTCTGCTCTGGTTCAGCAGAAGACTGTTCCCAGAGCTGCTGCTTTAATGCTACGTCTTTTAAGGGACAAGCTAGTATTGCCAGGAAAGGTCTATACTTTTTAATGAATAGTTTTTCAGTTTCAGTACTTGTTACAGAATGCTATTAGTCCTTTAAATGTATTGGAAGCTAGAATAGCAATGAAAGGCTATCCAGTAGCAGATGATTGGCAGCACCATGTAGTCTAAAGTTGCTACGCTGCTTGAAAGGAATTGCTTGAGGTCAATGAAAGGGTACAAGTTATAGGCAGCCGGCCTCCATCATCAATGCTATCTGCTCTGGCTGGTTCAACTATAGCAATGGCTGCCAGCTCCATCTGGGAGATGCTAAATGTTTGCTGATCATAGAAATTAGGTGCATGAGCACGCCATTTGGCCATTCGAGTCTGCACCGCCATTCAATAAGATCATGGCTGATCATTCAACCTCAGTACCCTTTTCCTACTTTCTCTCCATACCCCTTGATCCCTTTTGGCCATAAGGGCCATATCTAACTCCCTTTTGAATATATCTAACAAACTGGCCTCAACAACTTTCTGCGGTAGAGAATTCCACAGGTTAACCACTCTGAGTGAAGAAGTTTCTCCTCATCTCAGTCCTAAATGGCTTACCCCTTATTCTTAGACTGTGACCCCTGGTTCTGGAACTCCCCAGCAACGGGAACATTCTTCCTGCCTCTAACCTGTCCAATCCCGTCAGAATTTTATGTTTCTATGAGATCCCCTCTCATTCTTCTAAACTCCAGTGGATACAAGCCCAGTTGATCCAGTCTCTCCTCATATGTCAGTCCTGCCATCCCGGGAATCAATCTGGTGAACCTTCGCTGTACTCCCTCAATAGCAAAAACGTTCTTCCTCAGATTAGGGGACCAAAACTGAACACAATATTCCAGGTGTGGCCTCATCAAGGCTCTGTGCAACTGCAGTAAGACCTCCCTGCTCCTATACTCAGATCCTCTAGCTATGAAGGCCAACATGCCATTTGCCGCCTTCACCACCTGCTGTACCTGCATGCCAAACTTCAATGACTGATGTACCATGACACCCAGGTCTCGTTGCACCTCCCCTTTTCCTAATCTGTCAGATAATATTCTGTCTTCCTGTTTTTGCCACCAAAGTGGATAACCTCACATTTATCCACTGTATCTGCATCCTCAAAAATTCTAGAAGATTTGTCGAGCATGATTTCCCTTTCATAAATCCATGCTGACTTGGACCGATCCTGTCATTGCTTTCCAAATGCGCTGCTATTTCATCTTTAATAATTGATTCCAACATTATCCCCATTATCGATGTCAGGCTAACCTGTTTTCTCTCCTTTTTTTTTTAAAAAGTGGTTTTACGTTAGCTACCCTCCAGTCCATAGAAACTGGTTTTGCTCCTCTCACATTACATTGAGAAATCCTCACATTTACTTAGTATTACTGCTTAGACTTTACCACAATCAATTTCCTTATCTTTACAGATCAGTCTCCGTTATGACTCCTATTTCTTACCCGTTCTGCTTCTATCATGAATAAAGAATAAGGGTTGAAGATAGATCATCTACATCATTGGTTTACTTCATTCTGTGAATGATGTGTATTGTCCACATACCATAGTTCCATGTATATCTCACTCGAAGGGTATAATTGTGTGTGTGGGGGGGGGGCTACTATTGAGTAGCTTATTTTAGCTTTAGGTAACAATGAACTGGCACAAATGCAGAGGCTGGGAATGTATGGTACTGGAGCAGCAGACCATCTGCACATCACATCATAGCAACATTTATGTGTTCTCAGCACACTGTTTCCCCAGCACCCATCAAGCTAGACTAAATTCCTTTAAGTGTCTGAGATGAATATTATTTGAAGAATAGAAAGCCTGGGGGCAAATTTCTGGAGGAAGGGGGTCTTCCATTCCACCATTGTAACTTTAGTAGAAGAAACAGCATAAGCGGATATTTTTAGCTGTGTATATTGTTTCTCCAGGGGTTCTGCTGAAACTCCACACACACACACACACACACACATTTGCCACAGTCTAATTGAAATAATTAACACAAGGATATTCACTTTTCTCCATCTCTAGTGGGGTTTAAAACTCAATATATTTAACACTTCATTTATTGCCTAATTACAAACCTGTGACTTATATAACTCTTGGATACAAATACATTATTTAAGTTGTACCCATAATATCGTCAAAGATAGGCTACTCTAACGAGAAAAAAATTACAAAGTGACATCAACTCATGTAGTTAAGGCACTTTTGCCTTTAAAAACAGACTTCATGCCTAGACTTGTTGCACTCTGTCTGATTCAGTGTCAGTGGGAGGAAGGTCAATGCAGGGATTGGCATAACTGTCTATTTTAAACACCAACAAATATATTGTACCGCTTTTTTAGTTTTGATGTGTTGGCCGGTTTCTTTAACATGATTTTTTTTGCCGTAGGAAGAATAAGTACCTCAAGACCTGCATGGTTCAAGTGCAAACACAATAGTTGACCTAATCCATTGATAGACACTGATATAATCAGTGATTGTTGCTTGCATTGTTTCTAATCCAGTTGTGGAAGATGTTTAACAGGCAGTAGAAGTTGTTGCGAAGTAACAATGTCCATCTTCTGGCTAATATAAAAACTTTGAACAATGTTCCACAGCATCACCCCGAATTTGGTATTCTTTTATAGAATTCCAGCAGAAATACTTGAAATGAGATCTTCTGAGAAATTCAGCAGAGAATGACTTGGAAATGAGAGTTTCTGAGGAAGGAATTGGAGAAGAAACCAGCATTTAAAAAATTGTACTTTAAACTTTATGTTGCAGGTGTAAAAAAATTTTTAATTGTCTGGAAGAGTACCTATCTAATATGGTAATTCCTGAAGGATTCAGCATCCCCATTTTATATAATTAATTTAAATTGGATATGTTAAAGAGGGTGTGTCACCATTTGGTGGAAGAATATATATTAGATGGTATAAGAGGGATAGTGGAGTTAGGCTTCAGATTTCATCTTGTGGCTTTTCTGTCGTCTTGATTACCTGATCTTTATCATTTATGTCACCTTTCATTAAACGAATACCTTTACTTGGATGTGATGTGTATTCAAGCACACATTTATTGTGCTCAACCCAGATATCTGGATCTGTTGATGGTAGACTGTACACTGGTCTGATGCAGCAACATCTTATTTCACACTTCCAATTTGTCTCCATGTAACCACATCCTAATTTTAAAGACAATAGCAAAACAGTGCATGGATGTAGTCGAATGTTTCATCTGCATTGCAAGTTTTCCACATTGGCAGTAAACCAATAAATAAAAACAAGGTAGGCATCACTGAAGTGATTTCTAGTGACACCTCTGGCAGCACAACTATCCCATTTAAATGGAAAGGTCATTTTTATTGGCCACAGATAGGGAGGAAAATAATTCCTCTGTGCACTTGGTTTAATAACATTCTAAAAACCCCAGGATGAGTAATTGAAGAGGTCACATCTACCACAATCAGTAGCACTTTCACAAAGTAATTAAGCATTAAGGCCAGGACCTTCTCTTTGGGTTTATATCAACTTCACCTAATTCTAAACCGGTACGGTAACCTCTTAAGGGTTTAGCATTATCACATCTATCCACATAGAGACAAATGGTTTATTAGAACTTTAATGGGAAAAGTAGTGTTGCTCACTGTACGTACTATAACATGATGGGTTTTTTTTATAAACCAGTGAAATTGCAACTGGAACCTCTGGGATCTGTAAAGACCTCCAGATTACAAACATCAACATTTTTGTTCATTCATTCATGGGATGTGGGTGTCGCTCGCAAGGCCAGCGTTAATTTTCCATCCCTAATTGCCCTTGAAGATGGTGGTAAGCTGCCTCCTTGAACTGCAACAGTCTGTGAGGTGAAGGAACTCCTACAGTGCTTTTAGCGAGGGAGTTCCAGGATTTTGACCCAGCAACGATGAAGGAACAGCAATATATTTCCAAGTCGGTATGGTGTTTGACTTGAAGGTGGTGTGCCTGCTGCCCTTGTCCTAGGTGGTAGAGGTTGCGCGTTTGGGAGATGCTTTCGAAAAAGCCTTGGTGAGTTGCTGCAATGCATCTTGTAGATGGTACACGAATTAAGCATGCTTTGTCTTGGATGATGTCGAGCTTATTGAGTGTTGTTGGAGCTGCACTCATCCAGGCAAGTGGAGAGTATTCTATCACAATCCTGACTTGTAGCTGGTTGAAAGACTGACGAGTCAGGAAGTGAGCCACTTGCCGCAGAATACCCAGCCTCTGAACTGCTCTAGTTTGCAAATTATTTATGTAGTTGGTCGTTAGATTTCTGGTCAATAGCGATACCTGGGAAGTTGATGGGGGATTCGGCAATGGTTATCATGTTGAATGTCAAAGGAAGGTGGCTAGACTCTTGTTGGAGATGGTCATTGCTTGGCATTTACGTAGTGTGGATGTTACTTGCCACTACAGCGCAAGCCTGAATATTGTCCAGGTCTTGCTGTATGTGGGCATGGACTGCTTCATTACCTGAGGAGTTGCAAATGGAACTGAACACTGCAATCCGCAGTGAACATCCCCACTTCTGATCTTATGATGGAGGGAAGATCATTGATGAAGCAGCTGAAGTTAGGCCTAGAACACTGCCCTGAGGAACTTCCGCAGCGATGTCCTAGGGCCGAGACGATTGGCCACCAACAACCACAGCCATCTATCTTTGTGCTAGGTATGACTGTAGCCAGAGGGCAACTCAGAATAATTTCCTTTGTTCCAAGAATTTGGTGGAATACTTGGAACTAGCTATGGGAACTGAAGTAGTATCGAACATGAGGATGCTGGAATTTTATTTTCCAGAATGAATCACTTGGCATCATATTAAATGCATTGCAGAGGGTGTAGAGAAGATTTACAAGTATGGTTTACCAGGAATGTGAGGGTATACAGATCAGGAAAGGATGAACAGTCTGGGTCACTTTTCTCTTGAAAAAAGGCTGAGGGGTGACCGAATTGAGGTCTTTAAAATTATAAAAGGTTTTGATAGAGTAGATAGAGAGAGAGAGATAGTGTTTCTGTTATGTCCTTACACACTACAGCAAATCGACACGAGGCACATACTGGAGACAAGGTCACTCTATGACCTGTACCTTTATCCACAGGACCAAGAAGTGATGACCCTGCGTGGGACCTCCCTTTATATACCTGGATGACCAGGTGAGGAATGTCTCCCACAAGTTCACCCCCTGTGGTCAAGGTGTGCATTTCTCAGGTGTATACAGTGTTGTTAGATAAAAGTTACAGTTATGTGAAGTTACAAACATGACATCAACTCCCCCCAATATCTTTGGGTCAAAGATTGAGTCTTTCAGGCGGTCGACGGTCTCTCGTGGAGCGCCGCAGTTGGGGCTCTGGTTGTTGAGCCTTGGCATGCGTCGCTGTCACCTGTGGTGATTCCGGCTCGTCCGGGCTACCGCTGACTGTTCTTGTTGCTCGTTCACTGGCAGCGTTGTGGGCAGCATCTCATGATTTTCCTCAGTGTCCATGCTGAACCTTTTTTTTTACTTGGTCCAGATGCTTGCAGTATATCTGTTGAGTATGACCACGATGACCCTATTCCCCTCTTTACCAATTACAGTACCCTCGAGCCACTTGGGGCCCTACAGCGTGATTAAGAACAAAAACAGGGTCATCGATTTCTATCCATCTCCCCTTTGAGTTACGGTCGTGGCACTCATTTTGGGACTGGCGGTTACCCTCAACAATGGCTGACAAGACTGGATGAATGAGGAACAGCCGAGTTTTTAGTGTATGTTTCATGAGTAGTTCCGCTGGCGGGACTCCCGTGAGCGAGTGCAGTGGGGACCTGTAGGCCAGCAAGAGGCGCGATAGACGGTAGTGAAGGGGAGGGTCCTTGAATCCGGAGCATGTCTTGCTTCATGATTTGAACCACACGTTCTGCCTGGCCATTGGAAGCCGGCTTGAACGGCGCTGTCCTGACATGTTTGATGCCATTACCTGACATGAACTCCCGGAATTCATAGCTAGTAAAACACGGGCCGTTGTCGCCAACTAGGATGTCTGGCAAGCTGTGGGTCGCGAAGACCGCACGCAGACTCTCCACTGTGGTGGATGTCGTGCACGAATTCAATATGATGCACTTGATCCATTTCGAGTACACATCAACAACAATGAGGAACATTTTTCCCATGAACGGGCTCCAGTAGTCGACGTGAATACGTGACCACGGCTTGGTGGGCCAGGGCCACGGGCTGAGTGGGACCTCCCTGGGGGCATTGCCCAGCTGGGCACACGTCGTGCACCTGGGAACAGTGTTCCAGGTCTGCATCAATTCCTGGCCACCATACATGTGACTGGGCAATGGCCTTCATAAGCACAATGCCTGGGTGCTCGCTGTGGAGTTCCCTGATGAATGCTTCCCTACCCGGCTGCCCCATAGTAGGCAGTCAGCTTGGATGAAGAGTTCATCCATCCCTCTGTGAAATGGTCTGACCTCTTCAGGGCATGCTCTGTGTGCGGGCACTCAATCCCCAGTAAGGACACATTTCTTAATCAGAGACAGGAGAGGATCTCTGTCCAGATTTTGATCTGGTGGGCTGTGATGGGGAGCCTGCGCTGTCAAAGGCATCGACGGCCATGACCATCTCCATGCTTTGCTCCGCTGCTCCCTCAGTGGTGGCCAGTGGAAGCCTGCTGAGCGCGTCAGCGCAATTTTCGATGCCGTATGGTGTAGTCATACGCAGCCAGCGTGAGAGCCCATCGCTGTATGCGAGCTGACGCATTGGCATTGACAGCTTTGCTGTCGGACAACAGGGATGTTAACGGCTTGTGGTCCGTTTTTAACTTGAACCTTCTGTCAAAAAGGTACCGGTGCATCTTTTTCACCCCGTAGACATATGCGAGTGCTTCTTTTTCAACCATCCCATACCCCCTTTCTGCTTGGGAGAGCGACCTGGAGGCATAAGCCACAGGTTGGAGTTGGCCCTCATCATTACTCTGCTGCATCACGCACCCAACCCCATAGGATGATGCATCGCGTGTCAAAACCAATTTCGTACAGGGTCAATAACTTATTAGAACAAAGCAGGTTCCACGCCCAATTGACAGTCCCCCCAAAACCAATCACAACCCTTACGCAGGAGCATGTGTAGCGGCTCCAGCAATGTACTTAAGTTCGGTAGAAAGTTCCCAAAATAGTTCAATAGTCCCAGAAATGAACGCAACTCTGATGTGTTGCCGGGCCTGGGCGCGCGATGGATCGCCTCCGTTTTGGATTTGGTGGGCCGGATCCCATCTGCGCCAACCCTCCTGCCCAAAAACTCGACCTCTGGGGCCAAAAACACACACTTGGACTTTTTTAGTCGTAGGCCTACCCAATCCAGTCGACGTAGCACCTCCTCCAGGTTGTGAAGGTGTTCTTCCATGTCTCGACCCGTGATAAGGATGTCGTCCTGAAATATGATTGTTCCGGGGATGGAATTTAGCAGGCTTTCCATGTTCCTCTGAAAGATAGCGGCCGCTGATCGAATGCCAAATGGATACCTGTTGTAGACAAACAGCCCCTTGTGCGTGGTGATGATGGTCAGTAGCTTGGATTCTTCGGCCAGTTCCTGGGTCATGTAGGCCAAAGTGAGGTCCAACTTGGTGAACAGCTTGCCGCCTGCCAGCGTGGCAAAAAGATCCTCCGCTCTCAGAAGCGGGTATTGGTCCTGAAGGGACACTCGGTTGATGGTGGCCTTGTAGTCGCCACAGATCTTGACCGAGCCATCCGTTTTTAGAATAGGGACGATAGGGCTTGCCCAGTCGCTGAATTCAACGGGCGAAATTACGCCTTTTCTTAGCAACCTGTCCAACTCACTCTCAATTTTCTCCTGCATCACATACGGCACAGCTCTGGCTTTGTGATGCACTGGTGTGGCGCCCAGGGTGATGCGTATCCTTACTTTGGTGCCTTTGAAAGTCCCGACGCCGGGTTGAAATAATGACTCGAACTTTAGTAGGACCTGTGAGCATGAACTTAGCTCCACAGATGAAATGGTGTGTGCATCCCCCCCATTTCCAGTTCATCTCGGCTAGCCAGCTCCTCCCCAAAAGCGGGGGACCATTTCCCGGGACAATCGAGAGTGGCAGCCGGTTCTGAGATCCATTATGTGTGACCACCAACCTTGCACTGCCTAGCACTGGGATGATCTCTTTGGTGTACGTCTGTAATTGCGTGTCAATGCGTTCTAGTTTGGGTCTGCTAGCTGAGTGGCCACAGTTTCTCAAATTGTTGGACACTTATAAGAGACTGGCTGGCTCCTGTGTCCAGCTCCATGCGTACCGGGATGCCGTTTAACAATACTCTCATCATCATAGGTGGCGTGTTTGTGTATGAGCTGTGGATGTTTGCCACCTGGACCCGCTGAACTTCAGCATCCATTGCTGTATCCCAGGCATACCCTTGCCTTATAGATCCCTCTTGTGGTTCATCCACTTCATAAACCAGCCTCGCTGGGAGCTTCCTGCACATCCTGGCTAAATGTCCACTCAAGTTACAATTTCTGCAGATGATTTGTTGAAACCGGCAGATCTTCACAGCATGTTTGCCCCCGCAGCTCCAGCATGAGCTGAGATTGTTGTGAACAAAAGCTGTTACCAGGCATTCCTCTCTGCTTGTCTCTTTGATTACTCTTGAACACTCTGTTTGTGGGTGTCAATGGTCCTATCCCGGGACATATTGTCCCTTGTGAAGGTGTAAATGTCTGTTCAACCTGCTGTCTCTGTTGCGGGTCCATCCTAGAGTCTGTTACGGCCTGGTTGGTGTCGAATTGTCCTTGCCTGCCTGCGGGGTTATGAGTTGCGTTTACCATGTTAACTCCTTGCTCCATCGCCATGTTGGGAGCAGAGTTGCGCGTGTATATGATCTTGGTTTCCTCCTCCCCCGCTATGAAGGTTTGAGCCATCAATGCTGCTGCTTCCAAGGTCAAGTCCTTGGTCTCAATTAGCTTCCTAAAAATCCCAGCATGACTAATGCCCTCAATGAAGAAATCCCATAACATCTCGCCCCTGCAGGCGTCTGTGAACTTAGAGGCTGGCCAAGCGCCGAAGGTCCAACGTCGGGAAGGTATGCTCTGCCCTTCCCGACGTCGGTGCGTATAGAATTGGTGTCGGGCCATGTGTATACCATGCGCCGGTTTGAGGTGCTCACCGATCAGTTTGCTGAGCTCCGTGAAGGTCTTGGCCGCCGGCTTCTTGGGTGTGAGCAGGACTTTCATCAGCGCGTACGTCTTGGGTCCACAGCGGATCAGTAGATGCACCCTTCGCTTGTCAGCCGCTGCCGTACCCAGCCAGTCCTTCATGACCAAGCTCTGCTGGAGCCTCTCAACGAAATCGTCCCAGTCCTCACCAACACAGTACCGTTCCTCCATGCTACCAGTGGCTATTCTCTTGAGTCGTTCATTCCCGTTTCTCGTCGCCAAATGTTATGTCCTTATACACTACAGCAAATCAACACGAGGCACATACTGGAGACAAGGTCACTCTGTGACCTGTACCTTTATTCACAGGACCAAGAAGTGATGACCCTGTGTGGGATTTCCCTTTATATACCTGGATGACCAGGTGAGGACTGTCTCCCACAAGTTCACCGCCTGTGGTCAAGGTGTGCATTTCTCAGGTGTATACAGTGTACAGTGTTGTTACATAACGGTTATAGTTATGTGAGGTTACAAACATGACAGTTTCCACTTGTGGGGAAGAGCATAACGTCAATATAAGATGGTCACCAAGAAATCCAATAGGGAAGTCAGAAGAAACTTCTTTACCCAAAGACTGGTGAGAACATGGAACTCGCTACTACAAGAAGTGATTAAAGAGAATAGTATAGATGTATTTCTTCCTAGGCAGTCCCTCGGAGTCGAGGATGACTTGCTTCCATACGAATAGGAGTTCACAGGCGATTGATGAGCCCAATGCGGGACCTTGACTGTGGTCGGAGGGAAGAGTGTGTGGGGTGCTTGGGTTGTCGTGCGTTCCTACCGCTTGGCTTCTGCGTGCTCCCAGTGAAGAGACTGTGTGTGTTTGGCGCCTTCCCAAATGTTTCTCCTACTTTGAGCACTCTTCGGTCAGGGATTCCCAGGTCCACGTTGTCCAAGGCCTCATCATGGATCTTGATAAGCGGGTGGCAGTACTGTGTGGCAGGGGCAGGTTGGTAGAGAACCTTTGTCTTAGGAATGGTTAGTATGAGGCCCATACTCTCTCACGCTTCAGTGAAGGTGTTGGCGATGGTTTGGAGTTCGACTTCCGAGTGTGCGCAAATGCAAGTGTCGTCTGCATACTGTAATTCAATGACAGAGGATGGGACGACCTTGGATCTGGATTGGAGGTGACGGAGGTTGAACAAAGTCCCGTTTGTTCTGTAAATTAGTTCCACTCCAGCGGGGAGCTTATTAAACATAGAAACATAGAAATTTACAGCACAGAAGGAGGCCATTTCGGCCCATCTTGTCCGCACCGGCCGACAAAGAGCCGCACGGCCCTCGGTCAGCATCCCTGAAGGTTACATATAAACCTATGAACAATGGCGGAAAGGTAAAGGGCATCCAGCCCAACCAGTCTGCCACACACAACTGCGACACCCCTTACAGTAAAAGATTCTACACACTGCCCCAACCGGAGCCATGTGATCTCCTGAGAGACAAAAAACAGATTAAAAACCCAGGCCAATTTGGGGGAAAAAATCTGGGAAAATTCCTCTCCAACCCATCCAGGCAATCAAAACTAGTCCAAGAGATCACCCTGGTCATATTCAATTCCCTGCAGTTCTTACCATATCATCATCGCCGGCCAACAAGAAGTTATCCAGTCTAATCCCAATTACCAGCTCTAGGTCTGTAAACCTGCAGGTTACGGCACTTTAAGTGCCCATCCAACCATCTCTTAAATGTGGTGAGGGTTTCTGCATCCACCACTTTTCCAGGCAGTGAGTTCCAGATCCCCACAACCCTCTGCATAAAGAAGCCCCCCCCCCTGAAATCCCCTCTAAGCCTTCCACCAACCACCTTAAAACTATGCCCTCCACCAATGAAAATAGGCCCTTACTATCCACCATGTCCAGGCCCCTCAATATTTTGTACACCTCAATGAGCTCCTCGCACCCTCCTCTGTTCCAATGAGAACAAACCCAACCTATCCAACCTGTCCTCATAAGTAAGATTCTCCATTCCAGGCAGCGTCCTCATAACTAAGATTCTCCATTCCAGGCAGCATCCTAGTAAATCTCCTCTGCACTCTCTCTAGTGCAATCATGTCCTTCCTATAATACGGCGACCAGAACTGCACGCAGTACTCCAGCTGTGGCCTAACCAAAGTCTTATACAATTTAAGCATAATCTCCCTACTCTTATATTCTATGCTGCTGCCAATAAAGGCAAGCATTCCGTATGCCTTCTTAACCACCTTATCCACCTGGCCTGCTTCTTTCAGGAATCTGTGGACAAGCACTTCAAGGTCCCTTTGTTCATCTACACTGTTAAGTGGCCTACCGCTTAATGTGTATACTCTTTCCTTATTTGCCCTCCCAAAGTGCATTACCTCACACTTCTCTGAATTAAATTCCATGTGCCACCACTCTGCCCACCTGACCAGTAGATTGATATCCTCCTGCAGCTCATGACTTTCCTCTTCATTAACAACCACACAGCCAATTTTAGTGTAATCTGCAAACTTCTCAATCATACTCCCTATATTCAAATCTAAATCGTTGATATATACCACAAAAAGCAAGGGACCCAGTGCTGAGCCCTGCAGAACCTTACGGGAAACATCCTTCCAGTCACAAAAACATCCATCAACCATTACCCTTTGCTTGCAACCTCGGAGCCAATTTTGGATCCAACTTTCCACTTTGCCCTGGATCCCATGGGCATTAACCTTCGTGACCAGTCTACCATGTGGGACCTTATCAAAAGCTTTGCTAAAGTCCATATACACTACATTGTACTCAATACTTTCATCGATCCTCTTGGTTACCTCCTCATAACATTCAATCAGGTTAGTCAAACACGATCCTCCCATAACAAATCCGTGCTGACTGTCCTTAATTAAGGGTGAGATAGAACATTGCAGCAAGGAAGATCGAGAACAGAGTTGCTTGACCCCGGTCTGCGTGTGTATTGGGTCTGGTGGATCCGTTGATCAGGATCCCGGCTTGTATGTCATCGCAGAGGATGGTGACGAACCTTTGAAAGCAGCCGAATTTGAGGAGGACACTCTATAATCCCTCACGGTTGACATTTAAGGGGAGGCTAGACAAGCATATGAGGGAGAAGGGAATATTTAGATGAGGAAAGATGGGAGGAGACTCGAGTGGAGCATAAACGCCGGCATAGACTGGTTGGGCCGAATGGCCTGCTTCTGTGCTGTATATCCTATGTAATCTTAAGTAAGCAGCAATGCTCCTCCTGCGTCCACATTAAAAACTCCTGCCCACTGGCACCTCAGTGCAAGAGTCAGTCAATTTCCCGCCCGCTCCAATCCAGAGCCTGTTTCGATCATGTAACTCACCACTGGCATTAAAATAAGGCCCAATGACAAATTTGTCTCAGGCCTCAGGTTGCACACATGGAGCAGTTGCTCAGCTGACTTTGCGCCGGACCGTTTTCTCCGGCCAACAAGTTCAAATCCCAGCATAGCTGAACTGTGAAATTGAATTCAATAAATCTGGTAATTTATTGGATAGTATCGATAAAACTGCCAGATGTTGTAAACATGTAACTGCTTCACTAATTTCCTTCGCTGAAGGCAACCTAGAACCCCCAGGTGATTCCAGTCCCACACTATGTGGTTGACTCTCATTGTCCTCCGGTCTCCCAGGTATGGGAATAAATATTGCCTTACCAGTGCTGCCCACATCCCAAGAACAAATGAGAAAACTCTTTAAAATGTGGCAAGATCATCTTTGAAAATGTAGCATTCCACTTAGCTTGTTACAGTATTACAGGTGCAGCATCAAGAATCAGGAACCCTCGGGACCGAGGCCATTCCAGATTCCAGGCTTTTCCGGACTTTCGATCGTTTTTCTAATGTCACGAATCCAGAAACACCCGAGCCCATGTTCGGGTATTTCCGGATTTCGGAACGTCAGAAAAGTGGGGGGGTTCCCGCCGAGGAGCAGTTCGGGCCGTCCGGCCCCGTTGATGAGGTCGTCGGGCGGGGCCTCGCTGAGGAGGAGCTGCTCAGGCGGGTCCTGTTGATGAGCTGTTCGGGCGGGGCCCCGCCGAAGAGGAGGTGTTCGGGTGGGGCCTCACTGAAAAGGAGGTGTTCGTCCGGGGCCCCGCCGAGCAGCTGTTCGGGCCAGCATGCTCTGTTGCGGAGGAGGTGTTCGGGCGGACTGGCGACGAGGCGCCGAGGTGAGGTAAGTGGTGGCGAGGCCCGAGGTCGGGCAGCGGCGGGACCCCGAGGTCGGCAGGGTCAGCGGCTCTGGATTCCGGAACATTTTGCGGATTCCGGACGACCCTGCCACCGATCGGTCAGGATTTCGGAACATTCCTGATTTTCGACGCCGCACCTATACTTAGATATGATGCGTATGGTGACAGTACCTGGTTTGCCTTAGATCAATGTATATATGAGAAATCTGAATTAGTATTAGTAAGAGGAGGATTAATTACCTTAGAATGGAAACATCCTCCTGCTATCATTAGGACTTAACCCAGGTCCCACCTAGGAGAATCATAGTGCATCATACATATAAACAGTCTTCTGGAGTGCTCCCTGGGTTGAATCCCCCCCCGAGAGAAGGTTGAATACTTGTAACACAATGTAAGAGTACAGTCGGATAGGGCTGGTTTCTGCTATTGAAGGATAGAATTCAGAGAATAGAAGGGAAATAATGCTACTTTTTTCTTGATTGTAGTATCATTCAATTATCACTCGGATTTTGACTAAGTAGTACCCTTTAAGGAAGAGGGTGGACCCCTTCACATTAGATGTGACAGTGCATTAAAAATACATTCATCAAAATAAACAAGTTGATTCAAGTAACAGCTTTACTGATTCTCCTCAAAGGAACAAATTTGAGATTGGCTCAGAACGTGGCACAAGAATGAGTCAAACGATTCCTCTGACTAAATACTAATGCCAAACATAGCTTAGTTTCTACTTAAAGATTAACTTGTCACTTAAGAGTTGGGTATTGAAGTTCTGCCATTATGCATGAAACATAAGAGTCTATCAGAAAGTGGGGTAAAAGCAAGTAAAAATGGTTAAAAAACAAAATTAAAAGCACTTTATCTGAATGCACGCAGCATTCGTAACAAAGTCGATGAGTTGACGACACAAATAGATACAAATGGGTATGGTCTGATCTCCATGATAGAGACGAGGTTGCAATGTGACCAAGGCTGGTAACTGAATATTCAGGGGTATTTGACAATTTGGAAGGATAGGCAGAAAGGAAAAGGATGTGGGGTAGCTCTGTTAATAAAGGATGAAATCAGTGCAGTAGTGAGAAATGATATTGACTCAGAAGATTAAGATGCAGAATCAGTTTGGGTGGAGATAAGAAATAATAAGGAGAAGAAGTCACTGGTGGGCGTAGTCTATAGGCCCCTCACAGTAGCTACACTGTTGGATGGAGAATACATCAAGAAATAATGGAGGCTTGTAAAAAAGGAACGGCAATAATCATAGGTGATTTTAATCTTCATATTGATTGGGCAAATCAAATTGGCCAAGGTAGCCTTGAGGAAGAGTTCATACAGTGTATCCAGGATGGTTTCCTTGAACAGTACATTGCAGAACCAACCAGGGAGCAGGCTATCTTAGATCTGCTATTGTGTAATGAGACAGAATTAATAAATGATCTTGTAGTAAAGGATCGTCTAGGAAACAGTGATCAAAGCATGGTTGAATTTCAAATTCAGTTGGAGGGTGAGAAAGTAGAATAGAAACATAGAAAATAGGTGCATGAGTAGGCCATTCGGCCCTTCGAGCCTGCACCACCATTCAATAAGATCATGGTTGATCATTCACCTCAGTACACCTTTCCTGCCTTCTCTCCATACCCCTTGATCTCTTTAGCCATAAGGGCCATATCCAACTCCCTCTTGAATATATCTAACGAACTGGCATCAACAACTCTCTGCGGAAGCGAATTCCACAGGTTAACAATTCTCTGAGTGAAGAAGTTTCTCCTCATCTCGGTCATAAATGGCTTATCCTTTATCCTTAGACTGTGACCCCTGGTTCTGGACTCCCCCAACATCGGGAACATTCTTCCTGCATCTAACCTTTCAGTCCCATCAGAATTTTATATGTTTCTATGAGATGCCCTCTCATTCTTCTAAACTCCAGTGAATACAGGCCCAGTCGATCCAGTCTCTCCTCATATGTCAGTCCTGCCATCCCGGGTATCAGTCTGGTGAACTTTTGCTGCACTCCCTCAATAGCAAGATAGTCCTTCCTCAGATTGGGAGACCAAAACTGTTATAGATGTATACTTGTATTTACTTTGTAGAGCCACCAGAGGGCTCATCCCCTGGAGTCCCAAGAGATCCCATAATCCCTTGGGAGCACAGGTATTTAAGGAGGCTTCACAGGTTGGAGAGGCACTCTGGAGACCTGCAATAAAAGACTACGGTCACACTTTATTTGAGCTCACAGTGTTCAATCTGACTCTTTCTCCACACACAACAACTGGCGACGAGATACAGATAGCGAACCCAAAGATGCAGAGAACAGTGGGCATCCTGGAGAGATTTTCGGAGGAAGATGATTGGGAAACTTTTGTGGAGAAACTCGACCAATACTTCGTGGCCAACGAGCTAGATGGGGAAGAGAGCGCTGCCAAATGAAGGGCGATCCTCCTCATCGTCTGTGGGGCACCAACGTATGGCCTCATGAAGAATCTGCTCACTTCAGCGAAACCCACGGCAAAATCATACGACGATTTGTGCACACTGGTCTGAGAGCATTTGAACCTGAAGGAAAGCTTTCTGATGGCGAGGTACCGGTTCTACACCTACAAAAGATCTAAAGGCCAGGAAGTGGCGAGTTATGTCGCCGAGCTAAGACGCCTTGCAGGACATTGCGAATTTCAAGGGCATTTGGAGCACATGCTCAGAGACTTTTTCGTACTTGGCATTGGCCATGAAACCATACTTCGCAAACTTTTGACTGTAGAGACCCCAACCTAGACTAAGGCCATAGCGATAGCCTAGGCATTCATTGCCACTAGTGACAATACGAAGCAAACCTCTCAGCACACAAGTGCTGCTACAAGTACTGTGAACAAAGTGATGTCGTTTTCGAGGCGTAACGTACAGGGCAGGTCACACATACCTGCAGCTACACGTCCGCAGATGTCTGAGAGTCCACCATCAAGGGTGATGAATGCAAGGCCATTAACACCTTGTTGGCGTTGCGGGGGTGATCATTGTTTCCATTCATGCCGATTCAAAGGCTACGTTTGCAAGGGCTGTGGAACAATGGAACACCTCCGAGTGTGCAGGCGAGCTGCAAAGTCTGTTAAACCTGCAAACCAGCATGTTGCAGAGGAGGACAGACCCACGGAGGATCACGACGAACCAGAGCCTCAGATCGAGGAGGCAGAGGTACATGGGGTGCACACATTCACTACGAATTGTCCCCCGATAATGCTGAATGTTGAACTAAATTGACTCCCAATGTCAATGGAGCTGAACATGGGTGCGAGCCAGTCCATCATGGGCAAAAAGACTTTTGAAAGGTTGTGGTGCAACAAGGCCTCAAGGCCAGTCTTAACTCCAGTTTGCACAAAACTAAGAACTTACAGGAAAGAACTGATTCCTGTAATCGGCAGTGCGACTGTAAAGGTCTCCTACGATGGAGCACTGCACAAGCTACCACTCTGGGTGGTACTGGGCAATGGTCCCACGCTGCTCGGCAGGAACTAGCTGGGAAAGATACGCTGGTACTGGGACGACGTCCGAGCGCTATCGCCCACTGACGACATTTCGTGTGCCCAGGTCGTGAACAAATTCTCTTCACAGTTCGAACCTGGCATCGGGAAATTCCAAGGAGCAAAAGTGCGGATCCAACTAATTCCGGGGTCGCGACCCATCCATCACAAGGCGAGAGCAGTCCCGTGCATTATGAGAGAAAGGGTAAAGATCGAGCTAGACCGGTAGCAAAGAGAGGGCATAATTTCCCCGATCAAGTTCAACGAGTGGGCCAGTCCTATCATCCCAGTCCTCAAGGGAGATGGCACCATCAGAATCTGTGGCGATTACAAAGTAACTATCAATCGTTTCTCCCTGCAGGACCAATACCCACTACCAAAGGCCGATGACCTCTTTGCAACGCTGGCGGGAGGAAAGACGTTCACGAAGCTGGATTTGACTTCAGCCTACATGACGCAGGAACTGGAGGAATCATCGAAGGCCCTCACCTGCATCAACACGCACAAAGGTCTTTTTGTTTATAACAGATGCCCATTTGGAATCCAATCGGCAGCGGCGATATTCCAGAGAAACATGGAAAGCTTACTGAAGTCGGTCCCGCACACCGTGGTCTTCCAGGACAACATCTTGGCCACAGGTCGGAATACAGTCGAGCATCTGCAGAACCCGGAGTAGGTTCTTAGTCGACTCAACCATGTGGGGCTCAGGTTAAAATGCTCAAAGTGCGTTTTCCTGGTGCCTGAAATGGAGTTCTTGGGAAGGAGGATTGCGGCAACGGCATCAGGCCCACCAACGCGAAGACGGAGGCAATCGAAAACGCACCGAGGCCACAGAATGTGACGGAGCTGCGGTCGTTTCTGGGACTCCTGAACTACTTTGGTAACTTCTTACTGGGTCTCAGCACACTGTTAGAACCATTACATGTCTTACTACGAAAAGGGGACGAATGGGTTTGGGGTAAAAGCCAAGAAAATGCCTTTGTAAAAGCGAGAAAATTTGTTATGCTCAAACAAATTGCTTGTGTTGTATGATCCATGTAAGCGCTTGATACTAGCATGTGATGCGTCATTATATGGCGTCGGGTTGGTATTGCAACAAGCTAATGATTTCAGGAAACTGCAACCGGTTGCTTATGCATCCAGGAGTCTGTGTAAGGCTGAGAGAGCCTACAGCATGATTGAGAAAGAAGCATTAGCGTGTGTCTATGGGGTAAAGAAAATGCATCAATACCTGTTTGGGCTAAAATTCGAATTGGAAACTGACCATAAGCCACTTATATCCCTGTTCTCCAAGAATAAAGGGCTGAATACCAACGCATCGGCGCGCATCGAGAGATGGGCGTTCACGTTGTCCGCATACAACTACGCCATCCGCCACAGAAAACTGCGCCGATGCTCTCAGTAGGCTGCCATTGCCCACCACAGGGTGGAAATGGTGCAGCCCGCAGATCTAGCCATGGTTATGAAAGCATTTGAGAGTGAGCAATTACCCGTCACTGCCCGGCAGATCAAACCTGGACAAGCCAGGACCCCTTATTATCTCTCGTCAAAAGCTGTGTGCTTCACGAGAGCTGGTCCAGTGTCTCAGTGGAAATGCAGGAAGAGATAAAGCCTTTCCAGTGGCGCAAAGATGAAATGTCTATACAGGCAGACTGCCTTCTGTGGGGCAATCGAGTAGTGGTCCCCAAGAAGGGCACTGACACCTTCATCAATGACCTCCACAGTACCCACCCAGGCATCGTAATGATGAAAGTGATAGCCAGATGCCACGTGTGGTGGCCCAGTATCGATGCGGACTTAGCGTCCTTGTTCACAGATGTAATACATGCTCGCAGTTATGCAATGCACCCAGAGAGGCGCCACTAAGTTTATGGTCTTGGCCCTCCAAACCGTGGTCCAGAGTACACGTCGACTATGCAGGCGGGTTCTTGGGTAAAATGTTCCTTGTGGTTGTAGACGCATACTCCAAGTGGATTGAATGTGAGATAATGTCAGCTAGCACGTCCGCTGCCACTACTGAAAGCCTGCGGGCCATGTTTGCCACACACGGCCTACCCGATGTCCCGGTGAGCGACAACAGGCCATGTTTTACCAATGCTGAGTTCAAATAATTCATGACCCGTAACGGGATCAAACATGTCACATCTGCCCCGTTTAAACCAGCGTCCATTGATCAGGCAGAGAGATCAGTGCAAACCATCAAGCAAGGCTTGAAGAGGGTAACTGAAGGCTCACTGTAGACTCGCCTATCCTGAGTCTTGCTTCGGTACCGCACGAGACCCCACTCACTCATTGGGATCCCACTTGCTGAACTGCTCATGAAAAGAGCACTTAAAACAAGGCTCTCGTTAGTCCACCCTGATTTACATGAACAGGTAGAGAGCAGGCGGCTTCAACAAAGTGCATACCATGATAGCGCAAATGTGTCATGCGAGATTAAAATCAATGATCCAATATTTGTATTAAATTATGGACAAGGTCCCAAGTGGCTTCCTGGCACTGTCGTGGTCAAAGAGGAGAGCAGGGTGTTTCAGGTCAAACTTTCAAATAGACTCATTCACCTGAAACACTTGGACTAAATTAAACTCAGATTCACAGATTATCCTGAGCAGCCCACCTTGGACCCTACTTTTTTTGATCCCCCAGCATACACATCAGTGGCAACCGGCACCACGGTTAACCACGAAGCAGAACCCATCATCCACAGCAGCCCAGCAGGGCCCAACACACCAGGCAGCCCAGTAAGGCCGGCTGCACAGCAGCCCAGCGAAAGCCCAACAAATGATTCAACAATTCCAGCTTTCACATCGAGACGATCAACCAGGGCAAGAAGGGCCCCAGATCGACTCACATTGTAAATAGTTACACTATTGACTTTGGGGGGGGCGGGGATTGTTGTTATATATGTGGACTTGTATTTACTCTGTACAGCCACCAGAGGGCTCTTCCCCTGGAGTCCCAAAGGATCCCATAATCCCTTGGGAACACAGGTATTTATGAAGGCTTTCACAGGTTGGAGAGGCACTCTGGAGAACTGCAATAAAAGATTAAGGTCACACTTTACTTTGAGCTCACAGTGTTCAGTTGTCTCTTTCTCCATACACAACAAATACTGAACACAATATTCCAGGTGAGGCCTCACCAAGAACCTGTACAGCTGCAGCAAGACCTCTGCTCCTCTACTCAAATCCCCTCACTATGAAGGCCAACATGCCATTTGCCTTCTTCACTGCCTGCTGCACCTGCATGCCAACCTTCAATGACTGATGTACCATGACACCCAGTCTCATTCCACCTCCTCTTTTCCTAATCTGTTGCCATTCAGATAATATTCTACCTTCATGTTTTTGCCACCAAAGTGAATAACCTCACATTTATCCACATTATACTGCATCTGCCATGCACTTGTGCACTCACCTAACCTGTCCAAGTCACCTTGCAGCCGCTTAGCATCCTCCTCACCGCTCACACCGCCACCCAGCTTAGTGAAATCTGCAAACTTGGAGATATTACTCTCAATTCCTTCATCTAAATCATTGATGTATATTGTAAATAACTGGGATCCCAGCACTGAGCCCTGCGGCACTCCACTAGTCACGGCCTGCCATTCTGAAAAGGACCTGTTTATCCCGACTCTCTGCTTCCTGTCTGCCAACCAGTTCTCTATCCACGTCAATGCATTACCCCCAATACCATGATCTCAAATAAGTGTCCTAAGCTTAAATAAAGGAGACTACAAAGATATGAAGACAGAGTTGGCTAAAGTGCACTGGGAAAATAGATTAAAGTGTGGGAAGGTTGATGAGCAGTGGCGGACATTTAAGAAACTATTTCATAACTCTCAACAAAAATATATTCCAATGAGAAGGAAAGACTGTAAGAGAAGGGATAACCATCCGTGGCTAACTAAGGAAATAAAGGATGGTATCAAATTGAAAACAATGGTATACAAAGTGGCCGATTAGCAGGAGGCCAGAGGATTGTAAAATCATTTTAAAAAAAGCAAAGGACGACTAAAAAATGATAGAGGGAAGATAGATTATGAAAGTAAACTAGATCAAAATATAAAAACAGATAGTAAGAATTTCTATAGGTATATAAAAAGGAAGAGAGTGGCTAAAGTAATGGTGGTCCCTTAGAGGATGAGACTGGGGAATTAATAATCAGGAACAGGGAAATGGCAGAGACTTTGAACAAATATTTTGTATCAGTCTTGACAGTAGAAGACAGAAGACAGGGAGGAACTTATAACAATCACTATCAATAAAGAAGTAGTACTTGGTAAAATAATGGGACTAAAAGTGGACAAGTCCCCTGGACAGAATGGATAAGGGGAAACCAGTGGATGTGGTGTATTTGGATTTCCATAAGGCATTCTATAAGATACCAGATAAAAAGTTACTGCACAAGATAAAAGTTCACGGAGTTGGGGGTAACATATTAGCATGGATAGAGGATTGGCTAACTAACAGAAAACAGAGAGTCGGGATAAATGGGTCATTTTCCGGTTGACAAACAGTAACTAGTAGGGTGCCGCAGGGATTGGTGCTGGGGCCTCAACTATTTATAATTTATATTAATGACTTGGATGAAGGGACCAAGTGTAATGTAGCCAAGTTTGCTGATGATACAAAGAGGAAAACACACAAAAATCTTCAAAGTGATATAGACAGGCTAAGTGAGTGGGAAAACATTTAGCAGATGGAGTATAATGTGGGAAAGTGTGAGATTATCCACTTTGGCAGAAAAAAAAAGCAAATTATATTTTAAATGATGAAAAATTGCAAAGTGCTGCAGTAGAGAGGGACCTGGGGGTCCTTGTTCATGAAACACAAGAAGTTAGCATACAGGTAATCAGGAAGGCAAATGGAATGTTGGCCTTTATTGCAGAGGGGATAGAATATAAAAGCAGAGAAGTCCTGCTGCAACTGGATAGGGTAATGGTGAGGCCACACCTTGAGTATTGCGTACAGTTTTGGTCAACTTATTTAAGGAAGGATATACTTGCATTGGAGGCAGTTCAGAGAAGGTTCAACTAGGTTGATTCCTGAGACTTATGAGGAAAGGTTGAGTAGATTGGGCCTATACTCATTGGAGTTTAGAAGAATGAGAGGTGATCTTATTAAAACATATAAGATACTGAGGGGGCTCGACAAGGTAGATGCAGAGAGGATGTTTCTCCTCGTGTGGGAATCTAGAACTAGGGGGCATCGTTTCAGAATAAGGGGTCGCCCATTTAAAACTGAAATGAGGAGGAATTTCTTCTCTGAGGGTTGTAAATCTGTGGAATTCCCTGCCCCAGAGAGCTTTGGAGGCTGGGTCATTGAACACATTTAAGGTGGAAATAGATAGATTTTTGAACGATAAAGAAGTGAAAGGTAATGGGGAGCGGGCAGGGAAGTGGAGCTGAGCCCAAGACCTGATCAGCCATGATCTTATTGAATGACAGAGCAGGCCCAAGGGGCCAAATAGCCTACTCCTGCTCCTATTTCTTATGTTCTTTTGTACTCGATTAAATGTTCTGTCCTTGTGGGGCAAAGAGGAAAAAATTAGAAACATTTTTTTAAAAAGTACATTTCTGAGGGAGCTGTTTCCTTTCACCAATTCTGTAACTTACCATTTCTTAGATAACAGTCACCTCTTTAGGTTTTCTTTTGATGCCTTCCAATCGGTTGAGAGGTCTGGCACTAATGTTTCTTTTGCTGCTTCCCTCTCCAGTGTTAACCCCTTTATGCAGGCTTTTCAACAACTCCATCAGTTCTCTTTTCTCAAGTTCTGCTTGTTCTAGTTCCTGACGATGCTGCCTTTCTTCTGCCATGAGTGTTCTCACATCTGACATCACACATGACATCTGACTCTGAAAGTAAATGTTATGTCTCAAAATTTAACACCATAAGCAGGGTGTATATAGCTATGAATACAACTTTACACAATTATGAATATACAGTATTAAGAGAATCATCAGATAACTATCAGAGACAATGCAATATTTTGTATCTTACCAACCTGATTAGTGCTGTTTAATGCTTCTCAACCTCTGAACTAGCCAATTGGGAATATGAGGCACAAAACAAAATTAGAGACTAATAACCACTCAGGGCCACTTGTTTTTGACTTTTCATACTCCTCAAGCCTATCTTGCGGCCTAATTTTCACATCTCTGTACAGTGTAGTAACCCACTTCTTAAACCTACATGTCTTGCAAAAAATCCAAAACGTAGTTTTACATTGCTTTTGTGCTGCACTTTTGGTATCCACTCGCCCTTTACAAGGCCAATGATGCAGAAGGAGCGGGGCTCCCTATATATGGAGTTCCTGCTTCTCCAGCTGATAAGGAACCCGGCGTAAGACTGGAGGCTAACATGCCCAATGTACTGGCCTCCAGAAGGGCAGAAATGGGCCCACCGAGGAGGATAACGTCTATACTCCAAAATACAGGGAGGGTCTGGGCCTCTTACCCTCTGATGACGGCTCAGCACTGCAGTTTGCAGTCAGGCTGCAATAGTAGTGGTGCAGGCACCTGTTAGACCCATGCAAATAAGATGCCCATGTATTAACCCCATTACTACCAGGATTGTAGCCCATGCATTTTCAGAACATATATATATATATATATCACACATATACATTTTCATAGGATAATGACCATAAATAAACATACTAACTTTAAGCTCCTCAATTTCATTTTGCAAAAGACTTTCTTTCTGTACCATGTGTCTTCTTTGAGAATCTAAACGGGACTCCATTTCATGCCTTACTTCTTCAACTTTACAAATCATCTCAGACCTTTTTAAAAAAAAATGTATGCACAATACAATGTTAGATTTATTATTTATTTTGCCCAATTTTCTCCCTTTTTCTATACTTCTGCTTTCCAGTAAGTATTGACTCATTCTAGGTCATCACAGCAGAGCCCAATCATGTCTCCACCCCATGTATACATGTGCACTTCTAGTAGAGTTCCTTCAGAAAGGTTCATTCCATCTTTAATATAGGATGCTAAGTGTAGAGCACCTTCCATCACACCAGCTAAGATCAGAGACCTTATCATCGACCAGGTATCAAACCTGGAATTTTCCAGTCTGTAAAAGAAGATTCATCATCATCCATAAAGGATTAAAATTGAAATGTCCTATCCCTATCAACATTCTTTTAGAGATTTCAACGATTACACCAATCTTCCCATTGGTAAGTTACACTAAAATTGCCTGACAATCTCATTAGCATATGCTAGAATACAAAAAAACGTACACAAGTGGAAATCAGTGTAAACAATCGAGGTCCAAGGAAAGCGCCGGCCATGCATATTCTTCATTTTGAGTTTCCCTTTAAGCATTAAAAATTAACAATAATTTATGCACATTAGGCACGGCAAGGGAGAAATTGATCTTCTTGAGCTCATTCTTTTGGCATGAGGCCGAGTAAAAATTTCATTGTGCTATGTCTTGCGCCCCAAGACACCAGAAACACGTCCATTTTGGCCCAAACGATATTCAGGCATCCCTGGTGCTGCATTAGGCTCCTTGAATATGTTAATGAAGGGCCTAACACCTGTTTAAGGACCCCTCTTGAAAATTGGTCAGTGCTGTCCTTGCAGGATAACCAGTGGTACTTAAAGGCCGCCAACAAGAAGCTGAGTTTCTTCTTTTAACGTACCTTCATGTGGAGCCAGGTACATCACTGGCTTCCCAACTCCCACCCGCCTCCCCTCCCTACCTCCTCTTCCTGTTGTCATCCTCCCCTCCCAGGACCTACCTGAGGTCCGCTGCTGGCATTGCAACTGGTCCAAATTGGTCCAACTTTTCTCCAATTTTGAAAGTGAGGAAAACGTCTGCTCAAAGAAGTACACGATATGACATAAGAACATAAGAAATAGGAGCAGGAGTAGGCCATACAGCCCCTCGAGCCTGCTCCGCCATTCAATAAGATCATGGCTGATCTGATCATGGACTCAGCTCCATTTCCCTGCTTGCTCCCCATAACCCCTTATCGTTTAAGAAACTGTCTATTTTTGTCTTAAATTTATTAATGTCCCAGCTTCCACAGCTCTCTGAGGCAGCGAATTCCACAGATTTACAACCCTCTAAGAGAAGAAATTTCTTCTCATCTCTGTTTTAAATGGGCAACCCCTTATTCTAAGATCATGCCCTCTAGTTCTAGTCTCCCCCATCAGTAGAAACATCCTCTCTGTATTCACCTTGTCAAGCTCCCTCATAATCTTATAGGTTTCGATAAGATTACCTCTCATTCTTCTGAATTCCAATAAGTAGAGGCCCAACCTACTCAACCTTTCCTCATAAGTCAAACCCCTCATCTCCGGAATCAACCTAGTGAACCTTCTTTGAACTGCCTCCAAAGCAAGTATATCCTTTTGTAAATATGGAAACCAAAACTGCACACAGTATTCCAGGGTGTGGCCTCACCAATACCCTGTATAGCTGTAGCAAGACTTCCCTGCTTTGATACTCCATCCCCTTTGCAATAAAGGCCAAAATTTAACTGGCCTTCCTGATCACTTGCTGTACCCGCATACTATCCTTTTGTGTTTCATGCACAAGTACACCCAGGTCCCGTTGTATTGCAGCACTTTGCAATCTTTTTTCATTTAAATAATAACTTGCTCTTTGATTTTTTTTCTGCCAAAGTGCAAGATCTCACACTTTCCAACATTATACTCCATCTGCCAAATTTTTGCCCACTCACTTAGCCTGTCTATGTCCTTTTGCAGATTTTTTGTGTCCTCCTCACACATTGCTTTTCCTCCCATCTTTGTATCGTCAGAAACTTGGCTACATTACACTCAGTCCCTTCTTCTAAGTCATTAATATAGATTGTAAATAGTTGGGATCCCAGCACTGATCCCTGCGGCACCCCACTAGTTACTGATTGCCAACCAGAGAATGAACCATTTATCCCGACTCTCTGTTTTCTGTTAGTTAGCCAATCCTCTATCCATGCGAATATATTACCCCTTTGTACACTGGTTGGGAAATTTGACCTCAACTGACGCACAAGGCATCATGACACTTAACAACAACAACTTGCATTTAACAACGTAATGAAACGTCTTGGAGTATTATGCGCTAAAAATTTGACATCGAGCCGCATAAGTAGAAATTAGCGCAGGTGACCGAAAGCTTGGTCAAAGAGATATGTTTAAAGGAGTGTCTTGAAGGAGGAAAGCAAGGTAGAGAAATGGAGAGATTTAGGTAGGGAGTTCCAGAGCTTGGGGCCTAGGCAACAGAATGCACGGTCACCAATGGTTGAACGATTACAATCAGAGCTGCTCAGGAGGGCAGAATTAGAGTAGAGGAGCGCAGACATCTCGGGGGGGGGGGGGGTGCGGTTGTGGGGCTGGAGGATATTACAGAGATAGGGAGAGGCGAGGGCATGGAGGAATTTGAAAATAAGGATAAGAATTTTGAAATCGAGGCGTTGCTTAACCTGAAGTCAGTGTAGGTCAGCGAGCACAGGGGTGATGGATGAGCGGGACTTGGTGCGAGTTAGGTCACGGGCAGCCCAGTTTTGGATCACCTCTAGTTTACCTAGGGTAGAATGTGGGAGGCCAGCCAGGAGTGCGTTGGAATAGTCAAATCTAGAGGCAACAAAGGCATGGATGAGGACTTCAGCACTGGATGAGCTGGGCAAGGACGAAGATGAGTGATGTTACAGAGGTGGAAATAAGTGGTCTTAGTTATGCTGCGGATATGTGGTCGAAAGCTCATTTCAGGGTCAAATATGACACCGAGATTGCAAACAGTCTGGTTCAGCCTCAGACAGATGGGAGATGGATGGAGTCAGTGGGTAGGGAACGGAGTTTGTGGCAGGGACTGAAAACTATGGCTTCGGGCTTCCCCATGTTCAATTGGAGAAAATTTCTGCTCATCCAGAACTGGATGTCAGTCAAGCAGTCTGACAATTTAGACAACGTGGAGGGGTCGTGAGAAGTGATAGTGAGGTAGAGCTGGGTGTCATCTGCGTACATGTGGAAGCTGACACTGTTTTCGGATGATTTCGCCAAGGAATAACATGTAGATGAGAAATAGGAGGGGGCCAAGGATAGATCCTTGCGAGACACCAGAGGTAACGGTGATTCTCTGGGTACGATTAGATAGATAAGAATAGAACCAGGCAAGTGTAGTCCCAGCCAGTTGGACAACAGTGGAGAGGCGTTGGAGAAGGATAGACTGGTCAATCCTGTCAAAGGCTACAGACAAGTCAAGAAAGACGAGGAGGGATAGTTTGCTTTTGTCACAGTCACAAAGGAGGTCATTTGTGACTTTGATGAGAGTCGTTTCGGAACTGTGGCAGGAGCAGGAACCGAATTGGAGGGATTCAAACATGGAATTGCGGGAAAGATGGGCATGGATTTGGGAGGCGATAACACGTTCAAGGACTTTGGAAAGGAAAGGGAGGTTGGAGATGGGGCAGTAGTTTGCAAGGATGGAGGGATCGAGGGTTGGTTTTTTGAGGAGAGGGATGACGACGGCAGATTTGAGGAAGAGGGGACAGTACCCGAGGAAAGCGAACCATTAACAATGTCAGCTAACATGGGAGCCAGAAAGAGAAGTTGGGTGGTCAGCAGTTTGGTGGGAATAGGATCAAGGGAGCAGGAAGTGGGTCTCATGGACAGGATGTGCTCGGAAAGGTCATCAAGAGAAATCGGAGAGAAACTCGAGAAAGATGTGAGGTCAGGGCTAGAGCAGGAGGCTTCCTTAGAGGAAGTTTGGCCCGGTGGGCCAGGGGAAGTAAGGGATGATACAGAGGCGGCCGAACAGATGGTCTCAATCTTAGAGACAAAGAAGTCCATGAGCTCCTCACACTTCTTGTTGGAGATGAGGAAGTGCATTCATGCATTTCCTTGAGCTGGCTTTTAGCCTCTCCGTTTCAGAGTCAGTTGTCCATTTATCGTGCATTGTGGAGTTTGTATTGTACAAGAGAAATGCAGGGAACAGCACCAACCCTTGTACATGGCCTTCTTTGACCTTACAAAGGCCTTTGACACTGTTAACAGCACTGCCCCTCAGTCATCAAGATCCACAGCGCGGCCCTAGATAACGTGGACCACTTTCCATACCTCGGGAGCCTATTATCAGCAACGGCAGACATCGTTGACGAGGTTCAACACCGCCTCCAGTGCACCAGCGCAGCCTTTGGCTGCCTGAGGAAGAGTGTGTTTGAAGATCAAGTCCTGAAATCTGGCACCAAGCTTATGGTCTACAGGGCTGTAGTGATACCTGCCCTCCGCTATGGCTCAGAGACGTGGACCATATACAGTAGACACCTCAAATCGCTGGAGAAATACCACCAACGATGCCTCTGCAAGATCCTGCAAATCCCTTGGGAGGACAGACGCACCAACGTTTGTGTTCTCGATCAGGCCAACATCCCCAGCATTGAAGCACTGACCACGCTCGACCAGCTCCGTTGGGCATGTCACATTGTCCTCATGCCAGACAGAAGACTCCCAAAGCAAGCGCTCTACTCAGAACTCCTACACGGCAAGTGAGCCCCAGGTGGGCAGAGGAAACGTTTCAAGGACACCCTCAAAGCCTCCTTGATAATGTGCAACATCCCCACCGACACCTGGGAGTCCCTGGCCAAAGACCGCCCTAAGTAGAGGAAGAGCATCTTGCAGGGCGCTGAGCACTTCCGAGTCTCGTCGCTGAGAGCGTGCAGAAAACAAGCGCAGGCAGCGGAAGGAGCGTGCGGCAAACCAGACTCCCCACCCACCCTTTCCTCCAATGACTGTCTGTCCCACCTGCGACAGAGACTGTAATTCCCAAATTGGACTGTTCAGTTACTTGAGAACTCACTTTGAGTGGAAGCAAGTCTTCCTTGATTTCAGGGGACTGCCTATGATGATGATGATAAATATATTCAATGTTCCAGCCTTCACAGCTCTCTGGGGCATAGAATTCCATAGATTTACAACCTTCAGAGAAGAAATTTCTCCTCATCTCAGTTTTAAATGGGCGGCCCCTTATTCTGAGACTATGTCCCCTAGTTTTAGTTTCACCTCTGAGTGGGAATATCCTCTCTGCATCCACCTTGTCGAGCCCCCTCATTATCTTATATATATCGCTAAGATCACCTCTCATTCTTCTGAACTCCAATGAATTTAGGTCCAACCTACTCAACCTATCTTCATAAGTCAAGCCCCTCATCTCCGAAATCAACCTCTTGAACAGCCTCGAGAGCAAGTATATCCTTCCTTAAATACGGAGACCAAAACTGTACGCAGCACTCTAGGTGTGGCCTCACCAATACCCTGTACAGTTGTAGCAGGACTTCTCTGCTTTTATACTCTATCCCCCTTGCAATAAAGGCCAACATTCAATTTGGCTTCCTGATTACTTGCTGTACCTGCATACTAACTTTTTGTGTTTCATGCACTGCAGCACTTTGCAATTTTTCTCCATTTAAATTATAATTTGCTTTTCTATTTTTTCTGCCAAAGTGGATAACCTCACATTTTCCCACATTATACTCCATCTGCCAAATTTTTGCCCACTCACTTAGTCTGTCTATATCCCTTGCAGATATTGGTGGCTGGAATAGGCAGCGGTGTGGGTGCAGAGTGGTCAATTGGGCCGAGAAATTCAGCTGGTTCTGATTTGCTGCTAATGAGCCAGCAGCTCCCTTGCCTTGCCTGTGTTCATTAATGCCCGGAGAGAGATTGCTGTGGAGGTCTCGGGGATCTCCATTCATTACTGCACCACGACCCAATGCCGCAAAAGGCTCAATGACATAATACGCCTGATGAAAGTGAGTACATTTTCCCCTAATTCCTCACCTTCCATCTGCGAGCCTCTCCTTCACCTTCTCTCATTTCCAACCTTCACTATATAGTCACTAAGCAGCATTTGCTTGTTAAGGCCTGTATATATATGTGTGCGTTCTCGCAGTGGAGGCTCCCTTTCATATCAGAGTTACAGCTGCATATAATGGCCACACACTTGTGCACTCATTGCTGAGGCCTCATGACACTGCTACTCAGCAAGCCTTATTCACTTTGCAGGCGAAAGTTTCTAACAACTGTGTTGAGCAAAAGAGGATTGGCAGAGGTCGCACACAAGTTCTGCTGAAGAGGACTCAGACGAGCCCATCACTGTTGGGGCTTATGAAAGCAGGGTGGAGGCCATGCATTCCCAGATGTTGGGGGCAAGGGTGCTAGAGAGCCTTTCGCAAATGGTTAGGAGCATGGAGGAGTCAGTCTCCCGCATTGTGGACAGCTCTACGCACACCATGGAGCCCATCATTGCCAGTGTGCAGACGATGGCAGACTCCCAGAGTGACCATATGGATCCAGCTGTGATGCCGCGTCTCGTTGGCGATGTGACAGCTGCCATTACAGCACAGGCACAAGGGAATTGAACATCTGAGCACTGCTTTGGATAGGATGGCCGTGGCCCTGGAAGCTCTGAATGCTTTTATGCACTCTGGTCAACAGGCCACGGAGCATCATACTGCTATCGTCTCTGGTGGCATCGAGACTGTGTCGGCTCTCATGCAGTCTCAGCTGGATGCCACGCAAGAGCTGATTGTTGCCATCGCGGCTGGGTGCACCACCAACCTGTGCTCCCTCAGATTGGTGGCGAAGGTGATGTGCTCCCACCAAGGAGTGGTGCAGGCTCCTCGGACCAGGATGATGATGTGCTCTCTCAGGATCACAGCAGTCCTGACCCCAGACCTGTCACTTCTCCATTGCCGACAAGCATTGACTCGCCCAAGCCAAGGCCGAGTGAACGCACAGAGGAGGGTGCTGCCCAGTCTGCAGCCAGCCCTTCCAGGGCCAGAGCTGGCCAAGGACGTCCGAGAAGGACATTTGTAGTTCCGACACCTGAAACACAGCAACCTTCCCAGACCTATGGTGCAGCCACAGGGGAGACACTGTGGCATAGTTCCAGAATCGGCTTGCATAAGAGGGTTTATAAGGAGATGCACAAGGATGAGAAATGATTGTGTATGTTTTTTGCACCTTTATTTCTTGTGTAATAAATCTTTTTTTTGTGCTCCCATATCTGTGCAGATCTCTCATTTCACTCTGGGCAATGAGGTGTGAAAGGGCTCAGTGGGATGGCCATGGAGATGCAAAGCTACAGGGTGAAGTGGGCATGAGCTCAGTGGGTTGGCCACGGAGATGCAAAGATGAAAGTGAAGTGGGCATGAACTCATCGGAAACGAGCAGCACGGAGATGGTTCTGTATCTCCCTTGCAGGGTTTGGATGGGGACGCCACCTCCTGCGTGGCCGGTGACCCACAGCCTGGTCCTCCTCCAGCACCTCATTCTCCTCCTCCTCTTGTGCGTCATGCTCCTGCACCTCCTCCTCCTCTTGGTCCTCCTCCTCAGGTGGAACTGGTGGCTCATCCTCCAATGGGTGTGCCCTCACGATTGCCAGGTTGTGAAGTATGCAGCAGACGGCCACAAATAGGGAGACCCGCTCAGGCAAGTACTGTAACACTCCACCAGAGCGATCCAGGCAACGGAACCTCTGCTTAAGGAACCCAATGCACTGCTAAATTAAGCACCTGGTGGCTGAATGAGAGTTATTGTAGGCTTGTTGCGCAGCAGTCCTGGGGTTGCGAAGTGGAATCAGCAGCCAAGTGCACAGTGGGTAGATCTCGTCACCAAGGAGCCAGCCGCAATCTTGGTTGGGGTCAGCAAACACGCCGGGCACACTGGTCTGGCGCAGGATGAAAGCATTGTGGCTAATGCCAGGATACTGGACATCAACTGCCATGATTTTGCGGTGGTGGTTGCATACCAGCTGCACTTTGAGGGAGTGGAATCTTTTGCGATTTCTGAACATCTCTGGATTGTTTTGCGGCACCCACAATGCGATGTGGGTGCAGTCTATGGCGCCCTGAACCCTGGGGAAGCCCGCAATACACACAAATCTGGTCTGCCGCTCCAACTGCTTCTCCCTGCTCATTGGGAAGAAAATGTAGTCGCTCCTAGAGAGCGTGTGTCACTTGACGGATGGAGCAATGCGCGGCGAACTGAGAAATGTTCGATATGTCTGTTGTAGCAGAATGGAAAGAACCAGTGGCATAGAAATTAAATGCTATGGACACTTTGATTGCGACACTCAGAGCTGTCCTCAGCCATGTCTGAGGCTGGAAGTCTGGCTGCGGGAGATTGCACAGGTCCCAGACGATGTCCTTCCGGAATCGAAGTCTACAGAGACATTGGTCATGTCAGGTCCATGAACGAAAACTGCTGCCTGTAGACCCTTGAACAATAGGACCCTCTCCCCCCATGTCTATGGTGGGGTCTTCCTATGGTTCTTCCTCATGCTCTTGCTGCTCCTCGCCCTCTGCAGTCTGCTGCTGGCAAGCATCTGCCTCCTGTGCATCCTGCCTTCTTTCGATTTCACCCACTATCTGGTGCAGGGGAGTCAGCGTACCTGACCCTACTCCTGAAAGCAGGTCCTTCCTCGGCTACCTCTCTCGGTTGAGGTCTGTCGCCATTTCCATGGCCTTTCAATGTGCAGGAGGTGTTCCACTGCCAGCACTGAGCCCATTGCCTCTGCAATCACTACCTCCACAATGAGGCCTCTGTATTGTACGGATTGAGGACCCGAGCCCACTAGCACTCAATGCACCTCTGAAAAGGACAACTGAAAAACTTGAGAGAAGTCCAAAAAATTCTTGGCCAAAAAAATGGAGATGCACGCAACACGCCTTTGAAGTCCACTGACGGTCTTGAGCTGGCACTGTGCACTGACCCAAAAAACTGTCGGGGCACTGACAGGTTGGCGGAAGACTTTTTGACCTGAATTTTCCTTCTGGGGTGGAGCCGCTCTGGTGACGTCGTTAAGGACGCATCTGCAGGAACGGGGTGGAAGTGGGGGCAGCGGGGCGGATCCTCATACCGCAGCAAAAAGCCAGAGGTTAATTCAGCGAACGTTGGCCAGTCCGCCGCAAGTCAGCGGCCATTCCATGCTGCCCCATTGCCGCCACTTTCAGGCGGCCAGAGGCCTTGTCGGGAGGCCAAGTTTCGGCCCCTAGCTTTGAGCACATGTCTATTTTGGGCAGAAACCAATTTCTAGTGCACTAAGCTTGAGGTGCAGAATTGTGGAAGTTTCTCAATTTTTTATGAAAATTATTCCAAAAGCCGTAAAGATACATTCAACGGTACATAAAATACATTTCAGGGATCAATGAGGAGAAATATTTTTAAAATTGCTTTACAATAAAAAAACAAATTGCCATACGGCACCAGAGATATGACCTTGGGCCCTGTTGCATAGAAACATAGAAACACATAAAAACATAGAAAATAGCTGCAGGAGTAGGCCATTCGGCCCTTCTAGCCTGCACCGCCATTCAATGAGTTCATGGCTGAACATGCAACTTCAGTACCCCATTCCTGCTTTCTCGCCATACCCCTTGATCCCCCTAGTAGTAAGGACTTCATCTAACTCCTTCTTGAATATATTTAGTGAATTGGCCTCAACAACTTTCTGTGGTAGAGAATTCCACAGGTTCACCACTCTCTGGGTGAAGACGTTTCTCCTCATCTTGGTCCTAAATGGCTTACCCCTTATCCTTAGACTGTGACCCCTGGTTCTGGACTTCCCCAACATTGGGAACATTCTTCCTGCATTTAACCTGTCTGAACCCATCAGAATTTTAAACGTTTCTATGAGGTCATTCTTCTGAACTCCAGTGAATACAAGCCCAGTTGATCCAGTCTTTCTTGATAGGTCAGTCCCGCCATCCCGGGAATCAGTCTGGTGAACCTTCGCCGCAGTCCCTCAATAGCAAGAATGTCCTTCCTCAAGTTAGGAGACCAAAACTGTACACAATACTCCAGGTGTGGCCTCACCAAGGCCCTGTACAACTGTAGCAACACCTCCCTGCCCCTGTACTCAAATCCCCTCGCTATGAAGGCCAACATGCCATTTGCTTTCTTAACCGCCTGCTGTACCTGCATGCCAACCTTCAATGACTTATGTACCATGACACCCAGGTCTCATTGCACCTCCTCTTTTCCTAATCTGTCACCATTCAGATAATAGTCTGTCTCTCTGTTTTTACCACCAAAGTGGATAACCTCACATTTATCCACATTATACTTCATCTGCCATGCATTTGCCCACTCACCTAACCTATCCAAGTCACTCTGCTGCCTCATAGCATCCTCCTCGCAGCTCACACTGCCACCCAACTTAGTGTCATCCGCAAATTTGGAGATACTACATTTAATCCCCTCATCTAAATCATTAATGTACAGTGTAAACAGCTGGGGCCCCAGCACAGAACCTTGCGGTACCCCACTAGTCACTGCCTACCATTCTGAAAAGTACCCATTTACTCCTACTCTTTGCTTCCTGTCTGACAACCAGTTCTCAATCCATGTCAGCACCCTACCCCCAATCCCATGTGCTTTAACTTTGCACATTAATCTCTTGTGTGGGACCTTGTCGAAAGCCTTTTGAAAGTCCAAATATACCACATCAACTGGTTCCCCCTTGTCCACTCTACTGGAAACATCCGCAAAAAATTACAGAAGATTTGTCAAGCATGATTTCCCTTTCACAAATCCATGCTGACTTGGACCTATCATGTCACCTCTTTCCAAATGCGCTGCTATGACATCCTTAATAATTGATTCCATCATTTTACCCACTGAGGTCAGGCTGACCAGTCTATAATTCCCTGTTTTCTCTCTCCCTCCTTTTTTAAAAAGTGGGGTTACATTGGCTACCCTCCACTCCATAGGAACTGATCCAGAGTCAATGGAATGTTGGAAAATGACTGTCATTGCATCCACTATTTCCAAGGCCACCTCCTTAAGTACTCTGGGATGCAGACCATCAGGCCCTGGGGATTTATCGGCCTTCAATCTCATCAATTTCCCCAACACAATTTCCCGACTAATACAGATTTCCCTCAGTTCCTCCTCCTTACTAGACCCGCTGACCCCTTTTGTATCCGGAAGGTTGTTTGTGTCCTCCTTAGTGAATACCGAACATAACTACTTGTTCAATTGGTCTGCCATTTCTTTGTTCCCCGTTATGACTTCCCCTGATTCTGACTGCAGGGGACCTACGTTTGTCTTTACTAACCTTTTTCTCTTTACATATCTATAGAAACTTTTGCAATCCGTGTCAATGTTCCCTGCAAGCTTCTTCTCGTACTCCATTTTCCCTGCCCTAATCAAACCCTTTGTCCTCCTCTGCTGAGTTCTAAGTTTCTCCCAGTCCCCGGGTTCGCTGCTATTTCTGGCCAATTTGTATGCCACTTCCTTGGCTTTAATACTATCTCTGATTTCTCTTGATAGCCACGGTTGAGCCACCTTCCCTTTTTTATTCTTACGCCAGACAGGAATATACAATTGTTGTAGTTCATCCATGCGGTCTCTAAATGTCTGCCATTGCCCATCCACAGTCAACCCCTTAAGTATCATTCGCCAATCTATCCTAGCCAATTCACGCCTCATACCTTCAAAGTTACCCTTCTTTAAGTTCTGGACCATGGTCTCTGAATTAACTGTTTCATTCTCCATCCTAATGCAGAATTCCACCATATTATGGTCACTCTTCCCCAAGGGGCCTCGCACAACGAGATTGCTAATTAATCCTCTCTCATTACACAACACCCAGTTTAAGATGGCCTCCCCCCTAGTTGGTTCCTCGACATATTGGTCTAGAAAACCATCCCTTATGCACTCCAGGAAATCCTCCTCCACCGTATTGCTTCCAGTTTTGTTAGCCCAATCTATGTGCATATTAAAGTCACCCATTATAACTGTTGCACCTTTATTGCATGCACCCCTAATTTCCTGTTTGATGCCCTCCCCAACATCACTACTACTGTTTGGAGGTCTGTACACAACTCCCACTAACGTTTTTTGCCCTTTGGTGTTCTGCAGCTCTACCCATATCGATTCCACATCATCCAAGCTAATGTCCTTCCTAACTATTGCATTAATCTCCTCTTTAACCAGCAATGCTACCCCACCTCCTTTTCCTTTTATTCTATCCTTCCTGAATGTTGAATACCCCTGGATGTTGAGTTCTCAGCCCTGATCATCCTGGAGCCACATCTCTGTAATCCCAATCACATCATATTTGTTAACATCTATTTGCACAATTAATTCATCCACCTTATTACGGATACTCCTTGCATTAAGACACAAAGCCTTCAGGCTTGTTTTTTTAACACCCTTTGTCCTTTTAGAATTTTGCTGTACAGTGGCCCTGTTTGTTCTTTGCCTTGTGTTTCTCTGCCCTCCACTTTTACTCATCTCCTTTCTGTCTTTTGCTTTTGTCTCCTTTTTGTTTCCCTCCGTCTCCCTGCATTGGTTCCCATCCCCCTGCCATATTAGTTTAACTCATCCCCAACAGCACTAGCAAACACTCCCCCTAGGACATTGGTTCCGGTCCTGCCCAGGTGCAGACCGTCCGGTTTGTACTGGTCCCACCTCCCCCAGAACCAGTTCCAATGCCCCAGGAATTTGAATCCCTCCCTGCTGCACCACTGCTCAAGCCACGTATTCATCTGCGCTATCCTGCGATTCCCACTCTGACTAGCACGTGGCACCGGTAGCAATCCCGAGATTACTACTTTTGAGGTCCTACTTTTTAATTTAGCTCCTAGCTCCTTAAATTCGTTTCGTAGGACCTCATCCCTTTTTTTTTACCTATGTCGTTGGTACCAATGTGCACCACAACAACTGGCTGTTCTCCCTCCCTTTTTAGAATGTCCTGCACCCGCTCCGAGACATCCTTGACCCTTGCACCAGGGAGGCAACATACCATCCTGGAGTCTCGGTTGCGGCCGCAGAAATGCCTATCTATTCCCCTCACAATTGAATCCCCTATCACCATCGCTCTCCCACTCTTTTTCCTGCCCTCCTGTGCAACAGAGCCAGCCACAGTGCCATGAACTTGGCTGCTGCTGCCCTCCCCTGATGAGTCATCCCCCTCAACAGTACTCAAAGCAGTGTATCTGTTTTGCGGGGGGCTGACCACAGGGGACCACTGCACTACCTTCCTTGCACTACTCTTCCTGCTGGTCTTCCATTCCCTAGCTGGCTGTGGACCCTTCTCCAGCGGTAAGACCAACTCGCTACACGTGCTACTCACGTCATTCTCAGCATCGTGGATGCTCCAGAGTGAATCCACCCTCAGCTCCAATTCCACAACGTGGTCCATCAGGAGCTGGAGGCGGATACACTTCCCGCAGATGTAGTCGTCAGGGACACCGGAAGTGTCCCTGAGTTCCCACATGGTACAGGAGGAGCATATCACGGGACCGAGCTCTCCTGCCATGACTTAACCCTTAGATACACTTAAATTGGTGACAACACTGTTACAGGTTACTTACTGATATAAAAAAGAAAAAGAATCACCAGCCAATCACTGCCGAAAACATAAGTCAAAAATTTACATCTTATTCGGAATGGCCATAAATTTAGGAAATTCACGTGAGGTATACTTTTGCACTGGGAGCGAAGCCATGTTAATGAGTGGCAAAGAGTTTCAGTGGAGGTATCATGGAATTTGCACAAAAGATCAAAGTAATTTGGCTGTAGCATAACAATGGGTATAAAAGTGACTTGCGCCTGAAAATCCATGATCTTTTGTGTCGAAAATCAACATTATGTCATACTTACACCATTGTTTTGGACCAAGCTTTCAGAAAGTTCTGGGCCATAGTAAATTTCAGGCAGGAAAAGGCTCCACTGGTAACTGGCTGCCAACCAGATACCTGCCCTTCCACTACTACTTGTTGTTGACTACAACCATTTGCTAATCCATTGGAATACATTCCCATCCATTCCATGGGCTTGGACTTTATGCAATAGCCTTATCTGACAGACTTTTCTCATATTGGCCCAGAAATTCTGGCCTCCCCGGATCCGTAGATAGGGGACTGCCTATGATGATGATGTACGGACTCGGGGAGGCATCGCAAAACCGGTTTTCAGCGCACAATGCGCATGCGCTGAAAACCGGCTTTTCTGATCTGTCAAGCTCCAGCTTGACAGATCCTCTGCATATCGGAAGTGAGGACATTTGCATGGGCAAGATTGTGGTATTTACCCGTATCTTGCCCAGCAAATGTCCTCAAAACTCTTGTACCTGATAAAAGCAGGCACATAGCCTACTTTTACAGGCATAAGAGTTTTAAAATGCACTTAAAACGTAAAATTTAAAAAACACATTTTATTTTTAAAAACCCTGCCCACTACGTTAAATTTATTTTAAACCATAATTTTAAAAACTTTTTAAAAACTCTGAATTTTTTTTTCTCTAAGATATTTTAATTAACTTTAATTTCAATTAATTTTAATTATGTGAGGTGTGTTTTTTATTTTTTATTTGATTATTGTGTTTGTTTTTTTTTCTCAATTAATAGCAATCAGAACTTGTAGATATGGAGTTCCCATTGCTATTAATTGAGAATACTTTACCTGATTGGTTGAGCAGTCACACGTGACTGCATTTTCTGCATGGGAATCTGGAGGACGGGAGTGTGCTTCACAGCGCGGGAAGAGGCCTCCTCAACGGAATTCCACGCTCCTCCGGGACCACCAGGTACTTTCGGAAAAATTATCCAGTCGGAGGCATTCGTCTGAAAGAAGCCCCCAACCAAAATGTCAGGGCCTTTAGTTCTTCCAATATCTCTTTCAGTGACCCTCTGCACTTTCTATATTCCTCAGGACTTTTCTTAATATTGTTAACCCTAATCTTATTATATATCTCAAGTTTCAGTTTGGTTTTAATCTCTTTATCTCTTTGCCTTATATGAATATATTTATTTTGTAGTCTGTCCATCTCATATTTGAAGATTCCCACGATTAATCCTTTGTACTGTATGCTAACTTTTCTTATGTTACTGAACTGTGCCTTTTTCCAGTTCAACCTTTGACTTGACTTTTATTTTCATATGTAACTATGTTGTGGTTGCTATTTCCCAATCGTTCTCTTCTCCCATCAGTTACTTGCTCTAGTTCAATGCTTCTTTCCTTGTTGGACAGGAAATATAATGATCTAGGAAGCAGTCTTTGATGCATCCCATCTTTTTCTACTACTTATTATGTTAAACCAATGCATAACTTTAATAATTTACATCAATTCATAGATTTACAGCACTGAAGCAGCCCAAATGGTCTGTGCTGATGTTTATGCTCCACATGAGCCTACTCCCATCCCTACTTCATCTTACCCAATTAGCATAACTTTCTATTCCTTTCTCTCTCCTCATGTGTTTATCTCTCTTCCCCTTTAATTCAGAGCAAATAAAGTGCGGCATCTGCTTCAGAGGTTGAATTTCAGGCCCAGAAAGTTAGCTATCTCCCACGTTTGAATGTTTCTGCCTATTTTATGTACATTATTGTGTAGACAAGTAAAACATTTATCATACTAGTTTATCTCCAGTAACACTGCACACGGAAGTCAAGACCAAATGTCATTTTCAGGCGATGCAGATTTACAGGCAGCTGGATAACTGGATCAGGACCGGCAGACAGAATTCAGTCCCCATTTAAAGGTGTGTCCTTTACCTTTTATGCATTACTTTTGATTTCATATTCTTTACATAGTTCTGTACCAAAGCACCATAAATTTGGAAAACAGAGAAGCAAAGTTTGTTGGAGAATAGGAGCTTCTTGGAACAAAGGCTGAGGAACTGGGAAATGCAAATGGAGGTGCAACAGCATTCTTCTGGTGGGAGGATATAGTTACAGTGTGACAAGTTTACATAATAAATGTTGATATGTGGGAGCTAAAATTACAGCCTCACCAGGTCCGTTCGAAGTGCGGACGGACCCGGCAAAGCCTCGCAAAAGCCGGTTTTCGGGCGATGCGCATGCACCGAAAACTGGCTTTTCCGATCTGTCAAGATTTGTCTTGACAGATCCTCCGCATCCCAGGAGAAGGACATTCACGCGGGTGAGATTGAGCTATTTGCCCAACTCATGCCCAGCGAATATCCTTCAAACTCTTACGCCTGGTGAAAGCAAGAGCGTAGCCTACTTTTACCAGCATAAGAGTTTAAAAACATATAAAAATTAAATTTTAAAACACATTTTTACGTTAAAAACCCTGTCCATTACGATAAATTTATTTTAAACCATATTAAAACACATTCAAAAAAATTCCCAAAAATATTTTTTTTCTAAAACATTTAATTAACTTTAATTTCAATTAATTTTAAATATGTGAGGTGTTTTATTTATTTATTTATTTATGTTTCTTGTTTTAGGGGTTTATTCTCATTGATAATAATGGGAACTCGTAAAAACGGAGTTCCCATTATTATCAATGTGAATACTGCAGAGTGATTGGTGGTCCAGGCCCACATGATTCCAGCTTTTTCGTTCGTACAGGGAATTCCTCTCCCCGTATGCTACGCATCGAATGAAGGCCTCTGACCGGAATCGAAGGTGCCTCCGGGACCACCAGGTACTTTCGTAAAAATATTTGGGGTCTGAGGAGTTTGTCCGAAGGAAGCCTCCGACTGGAATTTTAGTCCCATGAATTTATAATGATGAACAAAGTTACCGTGACAACAAGTAAGATTTTCTGGAAATGCATACAGACATGATGTATATTCTAATATATAAAGTTATATAAATACTGTGTCCACATAAGAAAATGTCGAACCCTACATAGGCTTGTTGGCAGCTACATCAACATCATCAGCATAGGCAGTCCCTCTGTTATGTATGCAACACCTTGTAACCAGCATTCTACCGCCACCAGAGGGCGCATCTGTTGGCATCCCAAGGGATCCCAGCATCACTTGGGAGTACTGTATATAAGCAGGCTCACATGCTGTGCTGGCACTCTGGAGTCAGAATAAAGAAACTAAGGTCACACTTACTCAAGTCTAAAATACTCAGTCACATTGCTTTATTCGAGACATAACACCCTCGGAATCGAGGAAGACTTGCTTCCACTCTAAAAATGAGAACCACAGTCCCTGTCACAGGTGGGACAGATAGTCGTTGAGGGAACAGGTGGGTGGGACTGGTGTGCCGCATGCTCTTTTTGCTGCCTGCGCTTGATTTCTGCACGCTCTTGGCGATGAGACTCGAGGTGCTCAGCGCCCTCCCGAATGCACTTCCTCCACTTAGGGCAGTCTTTGGCCAGGGACTCCCAGGTGTCAGTGGGGATGTTGCATTTTATCAGGGAAACTTTGAGGTTGTCCTTGTAACGTTTCCTCTGCCCACCTTTGGCTCGTTTGCCATGAAGGAGTTCCGAGCAGAGCGCTTGCTTTGGCAGTCTCGGGTCTGGCATGCGAACAATGTGGCCAGCCCTGCGGAGCTGATCAAGTATGGTCAGTGCTTCAATGCTGGGGATGTTGGCCTGGTCGAGGACGCTAATGTTGGTGCGTCTGTCCTCCCAGGGGATTTGCAGGATCTTGCGGAGACATCGTTGGTGCTAGAAACAAAAAAAATAGATGCAGGAGTAGGCCATTCGGCCCTTTGAGCCTGCACCGCCATTCAATAAGATCATGGCTGATCATTCCCTCAGTACCCCTTTCCTGCGTTCTCTCCATATCCCTTGATCCCCTTAGCCGTAAGGGCCATATCTAACGCCCTCTTGAATATATCTAATGAACTGGCATCAACAACTCTCTGCGGCAGGAAATTCCACAGGTTAACAACTCTCTGAGTGAAAAAGTTTCTCCTCAACTCAGTCCTAAATGGCCTACCCCTTACCCTAAGACTGTGTCCCCTAGTTCTGGACTTCCCCAACATCGGGAACATTCTATCCGCATCTAACCTGTCCTGTCCCGTCAGAATCTTATGCTTCGATGAGATCCCCTCTCATCCTTCTAAACTCCAATGTATAAAGGCCCAGTTGATCCAGTCTCTCCTCATATGTCAGTCCAGCCATCCCAGGAATCAGTCTAGTGAACCTTCGCTGCACTCCCTCAATAGCAAGAACGTCCTTCCTCAGATTAGGAGACCAAAACTGAACACAATATTCCAGGTGAGGCCTCACCAAGGTCCTGTACAACTGCAGTAAGACCTCCCTGCTCCTATACTCAAATCCCCTAGCTATGAAGGCCAACATACCATTTGCCTTCTTCACTACCTGCTGTACCTGTATGCCAACTTTCAATGACTGTTGAACCATAACACCCAGGTCTCGTTGCACCTCCCATTTTCCTAATCTGCTGCCATTCAGATAATATTCTGTCTTCGCGTTTTTGCCCCCAAAGTGGATAACCTCAGATTTATCCATATTATACTGCATCTGCCATGCACTTGCCCACTCCCCTAACCTGTCCAAGTCACCCTGCAGCCTCTTAGCGTCCCCTTCACAGCTCACACCGCCACCCAGTTTAGTGTCATCTGCAAACTTGGAGATATTACACTCAATTCCTTCATCTAAATCATTGATGTATATTGTAAAGAGCTGGTGTCCCAGCACTGAGCCCTGCGGCACTCCACTAGTCACTGCCTGCCATTCTGAAAAGGACCCATTTATCCCGACTCTCTGCTTCCTGTCTGCCAACCACCAAGAGAAGGAATTTCTTCTCCCAGAGGGTTGTGAATCTGTGGAATTCTCTGCCCAAGGAAGCAGTTGAGGCTAGCTCATTGAATGTATTCAAGTCACAGATAGATAGATTTTTAACCAATAAGGGAATTAAGGGTTATGGGGAGCGGGCGGGTAAGTGGAGCTGAGTCCACGGCCAGATCAGCCATGATCTTGTTGAATGGCGGAGCAGGCACGAGGGGCTAGATGGCCTACTCCTGTTCCTAATTCTTATGTTCTTATGTTCTTATGTAACCAGTTCTCTATCCACGTCAGTATATTAACCCCAATACCATGTGCTTTGATTTTGCACACCAATCTCTTGTGTGGGACCTTGTCAAAAGCCTTTTGAAAGTCCAATTACAATACATCACTGGTTCTCTCTTGTCCACTCTATTAGTTACATCCTCAAAAAATTCCAGAAGATTTGTCAAGCATGATTTCCCTTTCATAAATCCATGGTGACTTGGACTGATCCTGTCACTGCTTTCTAAATGTGCTGCTATTTGATCCTTAATGATTGATTCCAACATTTTTCCCACGACTGATGTCAGGCTAACCGGTCTGTAATTACCCGCTTTCTCTCTCTCTCCCTTTTTAAAAAGTGGTGTTACATTAGCTACCCTCCAGTCCATAGGAACTGATCCAGAGTCGATAGTGTCATGTATTCAACTATCATTGTAACCCATGTATAAGCTGACCTAAGTTGTACACCTTGAGAACATTGACCACAAGGGAGTGAACTTGTGGGAGACACTCCTAACCTGGACTTTCAGGTATAAAAGGGGAAGCTCCACCCACCTTCATCACTTGAGGTCTTGGTAATAAAGGTAACTGGTCACAAAGTGACCTTCTCTCAAGTATGGGCCTCGTGCATTTATACTGTAGAGTAAGGAATATCATTGGCAACGGGAAACTGGGATTTAAACCACGCGAGCCTGGCCACTAGCAGCACAGAAGAGAGGTGTTGGTGATGATTGGGACGACTTTATTGAGCGACTACAGCAAAGTTTTGTCACTAAGGAATGATTGGGACAGGATTCGGCCGACAAACACAGGGCTCATCTCCTGACGGTTTGTGGATCCAGAACATACTCCCTGATGAAGGACCTTCTAGCGCCAGAGAAGAGCTCTGTAAGTTGATCGGGGAAGACCTTATGTTCTTAAACCGGCGAGCAGCATGCACATGGCGAGACACCGGTTTTACACGCACTGGGGGCGAGAAGGGCAAAGCGTTCCTCGCGTCGTGGCAGATCTCCGGTGACTGGCGAGCCTATGTAAGTTCACTGATGCAAGCAGAGCAGAGATACTGCGAGACTTTTTTTTAAATTGAGGGCATTGGGCACGCTGGGGTTTTCAGGAAACTGATTGAGACCAAAGACTTGACCTTGGAAGCGGCGGCTCAATAGCCCAGACATTTATCTCAGGGGAGGAAGAGACTAGAATGATGTATGACAAAAATCATGGCTCAAATGCGGCAAACGACCAGGGAGTCAACATTGTTAATGCGGCACACAGTTCTCTAGGCAGACAAGGGCAATCGGACATGCCCCAGCCTGTAGTCGAACCCAAAGGGGGAATTTAACAGAGACAATGGCTAGCTGAACGGCAATTTATACCATCGCAATGGACAATACAGCCAGTAATGGGGCCATCAACATCTATTAATGGTGCGCTTAAGGACAGTTACAGAGACAGTCAGAGACGATCGACTGGTAATGGACCTTTTGTTTCCAACAACGGGGCCTCCAGCTCATGCTGGAGGTGTGGAGGCAAACACCCAGCCAGAGCTTGCAGGTATCAGCAATATACCTGCAGAAACTGCAACATCAGCGGTCACTTGGCGCATATGTGCAGGAAGCCTGCAGCCAGGTTGATGTACAAGGAGGATGGGCCCGATGTAAGCCCTACGAGGCCAAATGAATATTGGGGGAAATCGCTGGAAGCTGAAGTTCAGCGAGTTCATGTGGAGCACATATACAGTTCATATACCAGGACTCCACCGATAATGATGAAAGTGCTCCTCAATGGCATCCCAGTATTAATGAAGCTAGACATGGGGGCCAGCCAGTCCCTGATGAGTATCAAACAGTTCGAAAGGTTGTGGGTGTCCAAGGCCAGGAGGCCAAAATTATTGCCAATTGACACACAGCTACGGACATATACTAAGGAGATCATTCCGGTGCTAGGCAGCGCCACAGTAGTCGTGACCCACAAAGATTCGGAGAACAGGTTGCCACTCTGGGTTGTCCCGGGGGAGTTGGCTTGCTGTCATGAACTGGAAGTGGGGCGATGTCAATACAATTTCCTCTGTGGAGCGAGTGTCATGCTCACACATCCTGGACAAATTTGACTCATTATTTCAACCCGGCATCGGCACTTTCATGAGGGCCAAGGTAGTGATTCACATAAACGCGGACGCCAGGCCAGTACACCACAAGGTCAGAGCAGTGCCGTACATGATGCGGGAAAAGATAGAATGCGAATTGGACCACCTGCTGAGGGAAGGCATCATCTCGCCAGTCGAATTCAGTGACTGGACGAGCCCGATTGTGCCGGTGCTCAAGGCGGATGGGTCGGTCAGGATATGTGGCGATTACAAGGCCACCATCAATCAGGTGTCACTCCAAGACCAGTACCCGCTACCGAGAGCAGAGGACCTCTTTGCGACGCTATCCGGTGGCAAACTTTTTTCAAAATTGGACCTGACCCAGGAGCTGGCGAGTGAGTCAAAGATGCTGACCACCATCACGACACACAAGGGGTTGTTTGAGTTTAACAGATGTCCGTTCAGGATTCGTTCGGCCGCCGCGATCTTTCAGCGAAATATGGAAAGCCTCCTCAAGTCGATTCCAAGGATGGTGGTTTTTCAAGACGACATCCTCATCACGGGTCGCGATACCAAAGAACGCCTCCACAACCTGGAGGAGGTGCGACGCAGACTGGACCGGGTAGGGCTGCGACTGAAAAAGGCGAAGTACGCCTTCTTAGGTCCAGAGGTAGAATTCCTGGGGAGGAGGATAGCAGTAGATGGGATCAGACCCACTGCGTCAAAAACGGAAGCAATCCAGAGAGCACCCAGACTCCGTAACACGACGGAGCTGCGTTCGTTCCTGGGGCTCCTGAACTATTTTGGTAACTTTTTTCCCAAATTTGAGCACGCTGTTAGAGCCGCTACACATGCTCCTACGCAAAGGTCGCGATTGGGTCTGGGGGGACAGCCAGGAAAGGGCTTTTGATGGAGCACGCAACTTGTTATGCTCCAACAAACTTAACGTTATATGACCCGTGTAAGAAACTTGTTCTAACATGCGATGCGTCATCCTATGGTGTCGGGTGCCAATGGTCAGTTACAGCCGGTAGCTTATGCCTCCAGAAGTCTGTCCCAGGCAGAAAGGGGCTATGGGATGGTAGAAAAGGAAGCGCTAGCATGTGTATATGCAGTAAAAAAAATGCATCAGTACCTGTTTGGCAGGAAATTTGAGCTGGAGACAGATCACAAACCCATAATGTCCCTTTTGGCCGACAACAAGGCCATAAATGCGAATGCATCGGCCCGCATAGATAGGTGGGCACTTACGTTAGCTGCCTATGACTACACAATTCGGCACAAACTGGGCACTGAAAACTGCGCCGAAGAACTCAGCAGGCTCCCACTAGCCACCACTGAGGGGGCAACTGAGCATGATGCTGAGATGGTCAGGGCTGTTGAAGCTTTCAAAAGCGAAGGCTCACCTGCGACAGCCCGTTGGATTAAAGTCTGGACAAATAAAGACCCGCGACTGTTTTTAGTTAAGAAATGTGTCCTGAATGGGGACTGGGCAGCCACGTACGGGGCATGCCCTGAGGAATTTAAACCGTTTCATAGGCGCAAGGATGAACTCTTGATTCAGGCCGATTGCCTATTGTGGGGAAACCGAGTAGTCATGCCCCAGAAGGGCAGAGAGATGTTTATCAGAGAACTTCACAATGAGCACCCGGGCATTGTCATGATGAAGGCAATTGCCAGATCACACGTTTGGTGGCCAGGGATAGATGCAGATCTGGAACTTTGTGTTCGCAGGTGCAACACGTGTGCTCAGCTGGGCAACGCACCCAGGGAAGCCCCCCTTAACCCCTGGTCCTGGCCCGCCAAGCCATGGTCACACATCCATGTGGACTACGCAGGTCCTTTCATGGGAAAAATGTTTTTGGCTGTAGTAGACGCCTACTCCGAATGGATTGAGTGTGCCATTTTAAATTCAAGCACATCCTCTGCCACGGTAGAAAGTCTATGGGCAATGTTCGCCACCCATGGTCTACCGGACATCTTGGTCAGCGACAATGGCCCGTGCTTCACTAGCACTGAATTCCAGGACTTCATAGTTGATTCCGTTGCCTGCCATGTCAGAACGGCACCGTTCAAGCCGGCCTCAAATGGCCAGGCGGAACGAGCAGTGTAGATAATCAAACAGGGGATGCTCAGAATCCAAGGGGGGTCCCTACAATGCCGCTTATCATGCCTCCTGTTGGCCAATAGATCCCGACCACACTCGCTCACAGGGGTTCCACCCGCAGAGCTGCTCATGAAAAGGACGCTCAAAACCAGGTTATCCCTTATACACCCGACTATGAAAGAAATTGTTGAGAGCAGGCGTCAGTCACAATGTGACTACCATGACAGGAATGCGAGGGCGCGATGTATTGATGTCCATGACCCTGTTTTTGTCCTTAATTACGCTGCAGGGCCCAAATGGCTTGCCGGCACTGTGATTGCCAAAGAGGGGAATAGGGTTTTGGTAGTTAAGCTTACCAATGGACAAATTTGTCGCAAACACGTGGATCAAACTAAAAGGAGGTTCAGCAACCCCATAGAAGAAGCAGAGGAAGAACATGACTCCACCACAGGTGACCGAACACCGGAACCAAAGGGAGGAGAGCCCAGTCACTGTGGGCAGTCCGGACAGGCTTGAGGCACCGCAAACAACAGACACTCAGGCCAGCGTCCAACAACCGGAGCCCCAACTCAGGCGCTCTACAAGGGAGCGTAAACCACCAGAGAGACTTAACCTGTGATCCCAATAAGACTTTGGGGGGGGGAGGTGATGTCATGTATTCAACTATCATTGTAACCAATGTATAAGCTGACCTAAGTTGTACACCTTGAGAACATTGACCACAAGGGGGTGAACTTGTGGGAGACTCTACTAACCTGGACTTTCAGGTATAAAAGGGGAAGCTCCACCCACCTTCATCACTTGAGGTCTTGGTAACAAAGGTAACTGGTCATAGCGTGACCTTCTCTCAAGTATGGGCCTCGTATGCATTTATACTGTATAGTATGGACATATCAGATAGACTGTTGGAAAATGATCACCAATGCATCCATTATTTCTAAGGTCACTTCCTTAAGTACTCTGGGATGCAGACTATCAGACCCCGGGGGATTTATCGGCCTTCAATCCCATCAATTTCCCTAACACAATTTCCCGCCTAATAAGGATATCCTTCAGCTCCTCTTCACTAGCCCCTCGGTCCCCTAGTACTTCCAGAAGGTTATTTGTGTCTTCCTTCGTGAAGACAGAACCAAAGTATTTGTTCAGTTGGTCTGCCATTTCTTTGTTCCCCATTATAAATTCACCTGAATCCGACTGCAAGGGACTTACGTTTGTCTTCACTAATCTTTTTCTCTTCACATATCTATAGAAGCTTTTGCAGTCAGTTTTTATGTTCCCGGCAAGCTTCTTGTCTTACTTTATTTTCCCCCTCTTAATTAAACCCTTTGTCCCCCTCTGCTGAATTCTAAATTTCTCCCAGTCCTCAGGTTTGCTGCTTTTTCTGGCCAATTTATATGCCCATTCCTTAGATTTAACACTATCCTGAATTTCCCTTGTTAGCCACGGTTGAGCCACCTTCCCCGTTTTATTTTTACTCCAGACAGGAATGTATAATTGCTGAAGTTCATCCATGTGATCTTTAAATGTTTGCCATTGCCTATCCACCATCAACCCTTTAAGTATCATTTGTCAGTCTATTCTAGCCAATTCACGCCTCAAACCATTGAAGTTACCTTTCCTTCAGTTCAGGACCCTAGTTTCTGAATTAACTGTGTCACTCTCCATCTTAATAAAGAATTCTACCATGTTGTGGTCACTCTTCCCCAAGGGGCTCGCACAACAAGATTGCCTTTCTCATTACACATCACCCAGTCGAGGATGGCCAGCTCTCTAGTTGGTTCCTCGACATATTGGTCTAGAAAACCATCCCTAATACACTCCAGGAAATCCTCCTCCACTGCATTGCTACCAGTTTGGTTAGCCCAATCAATATGTAGATTGAAGTCACCCATGATAACTGCTGTACCTTTATTGCATGCATCCCTAATTTCTTGTTTGATGCTGTCCCCAACCTTACTACTACTGTTTGGTAGTCTGTACGCAACTCCCACTAGCGTTTTCTGCCCCTTGGTATTCCGTAGCTCCACCCATACCGATTCCACATCATCCAAGCTAATGTCCTTTCTTACTATTGCATTAATTTCCACTTTAACCAGCAATGCCACCCTGCCTCCTTTTCCTTTCTGTCTATCCTTCCTAAATGTTGAATACCAGCAACTTGAGGTGCAGGCTCAAAGGGCCAAATGGCCTACTCCTGCACCTATTTTCTATGTCTACTGTACATGGTCCATGTCTCTTGAGCCAAACAGGAGGGCGGGTATTACTACAGCCCTGTAGAGCATGAGCTTGATGGCAGATTTGAGGGCCTGGTCTTCGAACACTCTTTTCCTCAGGTGGCTGAAGGCTGCACTGGCAGCTACAAACCACTCACTGAAATACAATTTATGGTAACAGCTTGATTTACAAAGCATAGCTAATGTACAAAAAGCATGCCAAGGCACTTTACAGAAGTGTAATCAGACAAAAATGGATAGTGAGCCAAAAGATATTAGAAGGAGGGACCAAAAGCTTGGTCCAAGAGGTAAGTTTTAAGAAGAGTCTTAAAAGGAGAGTGTGGTGAAGGTTTAGGATGGGAAATCCTTGGGGACTATGACCTAGTGTTGCCGAGAGTTCCAGACGACACACTTACGACATCCCGATGAGTCCTCTGCATACAAGTTACAATCAGTATTAGTCTCATGGACACTGCATGTAAGGGGTTGTGTTATATAATTGATTTGACGAATAAAGACTATTAACCATTCTTTTTCTTTTCTTATCAGTAGGTAACTGTCATGTATTCTACATGGTTACTGCTTGTACTATTACAAGGTGTGCCACCAGAGGGCACCGCAGTGAGAGACTTGTAGGTTACCTGTACAGGTGTGCCAGACCTAGTATAAAAGGCAGACCACCAGGTGTGATCCTCACTCTGGAGTTATCAATAAAGGACTAAGGTCACTATAGTTCAAGTACAACACATTGCCTCATGGAGTCATTATCAGAGCATCTAAAGACATAACAATTGGCGACAAGATTACGGACCTACACGCGAAAATGGCTACCCTTGGTACGTTGCAGCAGTTCGCCAATGGTAATGATTTGGGAAACCTTTGTGGAGAGGCTCTTCACAGCAAACGAGCTGGCAGATGACAATCCGGCCACACTGGCTGATAAGCGCAGAGCTATCCTGCTAATCAGTTGTGGGCCCACTGTCTATGGCCTCGTCAGGGACCAGCGAAGACAACGACCAAGATGCACAAGGGGCTTGTAACGCTGATCCAAAAACAAATCAAGCCCAAAGAGAGCATCCTCACAGCCAGACACCGGTTTTACACCCACCAACGGCCCGAAGGCCAGGAAATCGCCAAGTATGCTGCAGACCTCAGGAGGCTGGCGGCACCATGTGATTTCGGCGACCACCTCATCGAAGCGCTGTGGGATATCTTCGTCATTGGAATCGGCCATGGGGGCCTTCTTCATAAGCTACTGTCTGCAGATACCACAATCACACTGCAGAAGGCCATCTCCGTGAGCCAGGCATTCATGACCTTGACCAGTGGCTCTAGGCAGATGACTCATCCTCAGGACTCAAACCCGGCAAGTACTGTGCACAGGGTGGCGCCTTTTAAAGACTGGACTGTAGAACGTGAACCTTCTCAGGAAAGAGAGAACGGGCCCCCGAGGCCTTTAACTCAGAGTCCGCCGAGGGGGGCTCATTGAGTAGCTCCATGCTGGCATTGCGGAGGGAATCACAGGGCTTACCAGTACCGCTTTAAAGACTATGTATGTAAAGGCTGCAGCACAAAGGGCCACCTCCAGTGAATGTGTAAAAGAAATATGATTCACTGTGTTGATAAAGAGTCTGTAGATAGCCATGAATCCAGCACGGATTATGAAACAATGGTCAGAGAGGCAGCTCAGCCCCATGATGAGGTATATGGCATGTTTACCTGCACCACCGAGTGTTCCCCATTGAGGATGGCCATGAATCCAGCGCGGATTATGAAACGATAGTCAGAGAGGCAGCTCAGCCCCATTATGAGGTATATGGCATGTTTACCTGCACCACCGAGTGTTCCCCATTGAGGATAGAAATTGAGATAAATGGCGTTCCAGTCTTCATGGAAGTGGACACGGGGGCATGCCAGTCAGTAATGAATCAAGAAGCCTTTGAGAGGCTATGGGACAATCAAGCTGAACGACCCAAATTGGTCCCGGTTCAGGCAAAGCTGCACACCTACACCGATGAACTTATCCCAGTCGTTGGTAGTGCGGATGTAAAGGGACTCCATGATGGCACGGTACACAAGTTAATCTTCTGTGGATTGCTACTCAGAAGAAAGTGGGTGGAGAAGATCCATTGGAGTTGGGAAGATTTCATCTCTCCAGCGATCGACGTCCTCCGCGCTCAGAGGCAAAGCAAACCCTCACCTGAGGGTGGACCCGGCACCAGAGAACAGACCAGCACAGCACCCGAGGCACAGGCCGCCCAGCACGACTGCGTGGAGATGATCCAGCTGAGACGACCCGAACGCACTTTCCAGGCTGCAGTGGCAGGACTCGGGAGGGAAAAAAATCGGATCCAAAGGGGACTTCCCAGCTTCGGTGGCAGAACCTGGGGAGAAGAGGATCACCGCAGTCGACATCGTGGATGGAGGAAAGATGGCGCCCAAACCACGAGGTGATGCGCAGAAGAAAAAGATGGCGGCGGCCAGACAACGAGGTGCAGCGCTAATGGAGCAACATGTGGCACCAAATGGAGAAGAGGATTGGGGTAAAGATAGCAAGGCTCTCTTAAAGGAGTCCTGCAACCCACCACACTTAAAGGGACAGTTCCGCATTCTCAATCAATGGAAGAGCAACTGCGAGTTAGATATAAAATGTGCAATTGACGATCAAAGTTGTGCACATGCAATAAGCAAAGTCTTAATGTAATAGCAACTGTGAGTTAGATGTAAAATGTGTAATTGATGATCAGAGTTGTGTACATGCAATAAGCAAAGAAAAGTTGCGCGATCATGATCGCGATCGGAGCTACAGGTTATTTACTATGAGTAATGAAATGTTGTGCGATGTAGGATTTCAACTGCATACAGTCAATGCAGCAGGCAGACACCCATCGGGAGCACACAGGTCTGCGTCCCTGGGACCAGAGTTATGCACCATGGAGTGTGGTCACAAGCAGCCAATGCATACAAGCTGCAGAGCAAGCGATCTCAGGAAGGCAACGGCACCAGTATCGATACCCTGCCCCTGATCGGTTCCACCTCTCTTGCACCCGATGGCACCAACCTCCACGAGCCTGAAAGAGCAAACCGCACTAAGGCGCAGACACCAGACCCTATCGCCACCAAGGCTACACCTGGCAACGAAGGGTCCCCGCAACGGTTCTCCCAAATGGGACCGGGACCAGCCAGGATCTCAAACCAAATACCCAGGCAAGCGAGTCAGCAGTTCCCTGTGCACTGCCAGATGACCGCTCCTCAGGGAGCAGCAGCGACCCGGGGCGCCAGGACAGGGAGGTCACAGGCATCTGCGAACCTGCCCGATGCTAGGAGCAACGCCAAAGGCCCCGAGAGCAGGCAACTTGAGCCAACCGGGTTCCCACTGCCAGCACTGGGCACTGTGCTGCCACCAGACTAGCCGGACACCATCCAGCAGTTCTGGTACTAGTTTGTCCTCACGCACCGGTGCTGACACCAATACTGATTCCAAGTATATATCAAGTATGCACCTCACCAGTCAAATGTACTTGCCTCACAACTGTAATAATGTAAATGCAAATTTTTTTTTCTGGACTTGAATGTATATGAATGTAGTGAGCCACTGGCATAATCTATATGTGGGGAAGGAGAGAATGGAGTGGTCATAGACGCACAAACAGAAACCACCAGCACCTCTACTGCCAATGAAACACCACCTACTCACCCAAGATGGAAACGAACCCTCCAAGGGTCAACCAGATAGAGCTACGCCCAGAGCACAGTCAATGCATGAAGGCGATTTGCACTAAAGGCTTGGTGGAGAATGATGTCATGTATCCTACATGGTTATTGCTTGTACTATTACAAGGTGTGGCAGGCCTAGTATAAAAGGCAGGCCACCAGGTGTGATCCTCACTCTGGAGTTATCAATAAAGGACCAGGTCACTACAGTTCAAGTACAATACATTGCCTTGTGGAGTCATTATCAGAGCATCTAAAGACATAACAGTAACCTTTGGCATTTTTGCCAAATTAAGTTAATTTAAGGGTTAAGTCATGGCAGGAGAGCCCATATCATGCTCCTCCTGTGCTATGTGGGAAATCAGGGACACTTCCAGTGTCGCTGACTCCTACGTTTGCAGGAAGTGCATCCAGCTGCAGCTCCTGTCAGACCGCATTGCGGCACTGGAGCTGCGCATGGATTCACTCTGGAGCATCCGCAATGCTGACAATGTCGTGAATAGCACATTTAATGAGTTGGTCACACTGCAGATAAAGGTTACAAAGGCAGATAGAGAATGGGTGACCATCAGGCAGAGCAGGAGTAGGAAGGTAGTGCAGGGGTCCCCTGCGGTCATCTCCCTCCAAAAGAGATATACCACTTTGGATCCTGATGGGGGAGATGGCTCATCAGGAGAAGGCAGCAGCAATCAAATTCATGGTACCATGGGTGGCTCTGCTGCACAGGACGGCAGGAAAAAGAGTGGGAGAGCTACTGTGGTAGGGGATTCTATTGTAAGGGAAATAGATAGACGTTTCTGCGGCCACAATCGAGGCTCCAGGATGGTATGTTGCCTCCCTGGTGCAAGGGTCAAGGATGTCTCGGAGCAGCTGCAGAGCATTCTGGAGGGAGAGGGTGAACAGCCAGTTGTCATGGTGCATATAGGTACCGACAATATAGGTAAAAAACGGGATGAGGTCCTACAAGCTGAAATTAGGGAGCTAGGAGTTGAATTAAAAAGTAGGACCTCAAAAGGTAGTAATCTCAGGATTGCTACCAGTGCCACGAGCTGGTCAGAGTAGAAATAGCAGGATAGTTAAGATGAATATGTGGCTTGAGCAATGGTGCAAGAGGAAGGGATTTAAATTCCTGGGACATTGGGACCGGTTCTGGGGAGGTGGGACCAGTACAAACCGGATGGTCTGCACCTGGGCAGGACTGGAACCGATGTTCGAGGGGGAGTGTTTGCAAGTGCTTTGGGGAGGGTTGAAACTTATATGGCAGGGGGACGGGAATCTAAGCAAGGAGACAGAGGGAAGTAAAATGGGGGCAGAAGCAAAAGGTAGAAAGGAGATAAGGAAAAATGGAGGGCAGAGAAATTAAAGGCAAAAATCAAAAAGGGCCACAGTACAACATAATTCTAAAAGGACAAAGAGTGTTAAAAATACAAGCCTGAAGGCTCTGTGTCTCAATGCGAGGAGCATTCGGAATAAAGTGGATGAATTAACTGCACAGATAGCTGTTAATGGATATGATGTAATTGGGATTACGGAGACATGGCTCCAGGGTGACCAAGGCTGGGAAGTCAACATCCAGGGATATTCAATATTCAGGAAGGATAGGCAGAAAGGAAAAGGAGGTGGAGTAGCGTTGCTGGTTAAAGAGGAGATTAGCTTGGATGATATGGAATCTGTATGGGTAGAGCTGTGGAACACCAAAGGGCAGAAAATACTAGTGGGAGTTGTGTACAGACCACCAAACAGTAGTAGTGAGGTTGGGGATGGCATCAAACTGGAAATTAGGGATGCGTGCAATAAAGGTACAGCAGTTATCATAGGTCATTTTAATCTACGTATAGATTGGGCTAACCAAACTGGTAGCAATACGGTGGAGCAGGATTTCTTGGATGTTTAAGGGATGGTTTTCTACACCAATATGTCGAGGAACCAACTAGAGAGCTGGCCATCCTAGACTGGGTGTTGTGTAATGAGAGAGGATTAATTAGCAATTTTGTTGTGCAAGGCCCCTTGGGGAAGAGTGACCATAATATGGTAGAATTCTTCATTAAGATGGAGAGTGACAGTTAACTCAGAGACTAGGGTCCTGAACTTAAAGAAAGGTAACTTCGATGGTATGAGACGTGAATTGGCTAGGATAGACTGGCAAATGATACTTAAAGAGTTGACGGTGGATAGGCAATGGCAGACATTTAAAGATCACATGGATGAACTTCAACAATTGTACATCCCTGTCTGGCATAAAAATAAAACGGGGAAGGTGGCTCAACCGTGGCTAACAAGGGAAATTAAGGATAGTGCTAAAACCAAGGAAGAAGCATATAAATTGGCCAGAAAAAGCAGCAGACCTGAGGACTGGGAGAAATTTAGAACTCAGCAGAGGAGGACAAAAGGCTTAATTAGGAGGGGGAAAATAGAGTATGAGAAGAAGCTTGCAGGGAACATAAAAACTGACTGCAAAAGCTTCTATAGATATGTGGAGAAAAAGAATAGTGAAGACAAATGTAGGCCTCTTGCAGTCAGAATCATGTGAATTTATAATGGGAAACAAAGAAATGGCAGGCCAATTGAACAAAACTTCGGTTCTGTCTTCACTAAGGAAGACACAATTAACCTTCCGGAAATTTTAGGGGAATGAGGGTCTAGCGAGAAGGAGGAACTGAAGGAAATCCTTATTAGTCAGGAAATTGTGTTAGGGAAATTGATGGGATTAAAGGCCGGTAAATCCCCAGGGCCTGATAGTCTGCATCCCAAAGTACTTAAGGAAGTGGCCCTAGGAATAGTGAGTGCATTGGTGGTCATTTTCCAACATTCGATAGACTCTGGATCAGTTCCTATGGATTGGAGGGTAGCTAATGTAACCCCACTTTAAAAAAGTGAGAGAGAAAACAGGGAATTATAGACCGGTTAGCCTGACATCGGTAGTGGGGAAAATGTTGGAATCAATTATTAAAAATATAATAGCAGCGCATTTGGAAAGCAGTGACAGGATCGGTCCAAGTCAGCATGGATTTATGAAAGGGAAATCATGCTTGACAAATCTTCTAGAATTTTTTGAGGATGTAACTAGTAGAGTTGACAAGGGAGAACCAGTAGATGTGGTGTATTTGGACTTTTAAAAGGCTTTTGACAAGGTCCCACACAAGAGATTAATGTGCAAAATTAAAGCACATGGTATTGGGGGGTAATGTATTGACGTGGATAGAGAACTGGTTGGCAGACAGGAAGCAAAGAGTAGGAATAAAACGGGTGCTTTTCAGAATGGCAGGCAGTGAGTAGTGGGGTACCGCAAGGTTCAGTGCTGGGACCCCAGCTATTTACAATATACATTAATGATTTAGACGAAGGAATTGAATGTAATATCTCCAAGTTTGCAGATGACACTAAGCTAGGTGGCAGTGTGAGCTGTGAGGAGGATGCTAAGAGGCTGCAGGGTGACCTGGACAGGTTAGGTGAGTGGGCAAATGCATGGCAGATGCAGTATAATGTAGATAAATGTGAGGTTATCCACTTTGATGGCAAAAACAGGAAGACAGAATATTATCTGAATGGTAACAGATTAGGAAAAGGGGAGGTGCAACGAGACCCGGGTGTCATGGTGCATCAGTCATTGAAAGTTGGCATGCAGGTACAGCAGGCGGTGAAGAAGGCAAATGGCATGTTGACCTTCATAGCAAGAGGATTTGAGTATAGCAGCAGGGAGGTCTTGCGGCAGTTGTAAACAGCCTTGGTGAGGCCACACCTTGAATATTGTGTACAGTTTTGATCTTTTAATCTGAGGAAGGCCATTCTTGCTATTGAGGGAGTGCAGCGAAGGTTCACCAGACTGATCCCCGGGTTGGCAGGACTGACATATGAAGAAAGAGTGGATCGACTAGGCTTATATTCACTGGAATTTAGAAGAATGAGAGGGGATCTCATAGAAACATATAAAATTCTGATGGGATTGGACAGGTTAAATGCAGGAAGAATGTTCCTGATGTTGGGAAAGTCCAGAACCAGGGGTCACAGTCTAAGGAGAAGGGATAACCCATTTAGGACCAAGATGAGGAGAAACTTCTTCACTCAGAGAATTGTGAACCTGTGGAATTCTCTACCACAGAAAGTTGTTGAGGCCAGTTCAATAGATATATTCAAAAGGAAGTTTGATGTGGCCCTTACGGCTAAAGGGATCAAGGGATATGGAGAGAAAGCAGGAATGGGGTACTGAAGTTGCATGATCAGCCATGATCATATTGAATGGCTGTGCAAACTCGAAGGGCCAAATGGCCTACTCCTGTACCTATTTTCTATGTTTTTATGTTTCTATATGTCTCTGTTATTTCTAATCCACCAATTTTAATTCGGGTACAGGATAAATGACTAGTCTATAAAACATAGAAACATAGAAACATAGAAAATAGGTGCAGGAGTAGGCCATTCGTCCCTTCTAGCCTGCACCGCCATTCAATGAGTTCATGGCTGAACATGCAACTTCAGTACCCCATTCCTGCTTTCTCACCATACCCCTTGATCCCCCTAGTAGTAAGGACTTCATCTAACTCCTTTTTGAATATATTTAGTGAATTGGCCTCAACAACTTTCTGTGGTAGAGAATTCCACAGGTTCACCACTCTCTGGGTGAAGAAATTCCTCCTCATCTCGGTCCTAAATGGCTTACCCCTTATCCTTAGACTGTGTCCCCTGGTTCTGGACTTCCCCAACATTGGGAACATTCTTCCTGCATCTAACCTGTCTAACCCCGTCAGAATTTTAAACGTTTCTATGAGGTCCCCTCTCATTCTTCTGAACTCCAGTGAATACAAGCCCAGTTGATCCAGTCTTTCTTGATAGGTCAGTCCCGCCATCCCGGGAATCAGTCTGGTGAACCTTTGCTGCACTCCCTCAATAGCAAGAATGTCCTTCCTCAGGTTAGGAGACCAAAACTGTACACAATACTCCAGGTGTGGCCTCATCAAGGCCCTGTACAACTGTAGCAACACCTCCCTGCCCCTGTACTCAAATCCCCTCGCTATGAAGGCCAACATGCCATTTGCTTTCTTAACCGCCTGCTGTACCTGAATGCCAACCTTCAATGACTGATGTACCATGACACCCAGGTCTCTTTGCACCTCCCCTTTTCCTAATCTGTCACCATTCAGATAATAGTCTGTCTCTCTGTTTTTACCACCAAAGTGGACAACCTCACATTTATCCACATTATACTTCATCTGCCATGCAGTTGCCCACTCACCTAACCTATCCAAGTCACTCTGCTGCCTCATAGCATCCTCCTCGCAGCTCACACTGCCACCCAACTTAGTGTCATCCACAAATTTGGAGATACTACATTTAATCCCCTCGTCTAAATCATTAATGTACAATGTAAACAGCTGGGGCCCCAGCACAGAACCTTGCGGTATGCCACTAGTCACTGCCTGCCATTCTGAAAAGTCCCCATTTACTCCTACTCTTTGCTTCCTGTCTGACAACCAGTTCTCAATCCATGTCAGCACACTACCCCCAATCCCATGTGCTTTAACTTTGCACATTAATCTCTTGTGTGGGACCTTGTCGAAAGCCTTCTGAAAGTCCAAATATACCACATCAACTGGTTCTCCCTTGTCCACTCTACTGGAAACATCCTCAAAAAATTCCAGAAGATTTGTCAAGCATGATTTCCCTTTCACAAATCCATGCTGACTTGGACCTATTATATCACCTCTTTCCAAATGCACTGCTATGACATCCTTAATAATTGATTCCATCATTTTACCCACTACCGATGTCAGGCTGACCGGTCTATAATTCCCTGTTTTCTCTCTCCCTCCTTTTTTAAAAAGTGGGGTTACATTGGCTACCCTCCACTCGATAGGAACTGATCCAGAGTCAATGGAATGTTGGAAAATGACTGTCGATGCATCCACTATTTCCAAGGCCACCTCCTTAAGTACTCTGGGATGCAGTCCATCAGGCCCTGGGGATTTATCGGCCTTCAATCCCATCAATTTCCTCAACACAATTTCCTGACTAATAAGGATTTCCCTCAGTTCCCCCTCCTTACTAGACCCTCCAACCCCTTTTATATCCGGAAGGTTGTTTGTGTCCTCCTTAGTGAATACCGAATTAAAGTACTTGTTCAATTGGTCCGCCATTTCTTTGTTCCCCGTTATGACTTCCCCTGATTCTGACTGCAGGGGACCTACAAGACCTAAAATCCAACAAGAACCAGGAATTTGGATTGAAAGTTATGGAGAGACTGAAATTACTAATCAATCTGTTTCTCCAGCTTGATGTCAGATTCTGAAGTGGCCAATTACATACCTGAGCAATTCTAGTTCTGTCCTCAATTCTGCTACACAGTTGTGTTGTGCATCATCTGCACTGAGAATAGCATAGCCACATCCATTTGAGCATTCGCGACTTCGATATTCACACACCGCCATGTGGGATTCCAGGTTGTGTCGTTCTACCTGAACAGTACAACCTTTGGAGAAAATTGTATAAATATATTAAAAACTTTATAGAAAGTAATTAAAAAGTAAAACATTACAAAACACCAACACAGCACTACAGCATGCAAACAGTACAAGAAGGAAGTGGTTTTCTGGACTATAGTATAATAATTTTTAAACTGAAACTGGTTTGAATTTAATTTTCAGTCAAGGAATTTAACATCAATGTCATGACTTTCCAATCTGATATGCCTACTTACCTTGAAGATGTAGGGATAAGGCAAGTAAATGCAATTAAATATGGTATTTTGAAAAAAGTTGCTGTTGTGATCAACTTTTCGTCAAATTTTGGAAATGAGGAAAATGTCTGCTCAAAGAAGTACATGATATGACATCTTTGTACATTGGTTGTGAAATTTGACCTCAACTGATGCACATGACGTCGTGACACAAAAGTGCATTCACGCATTTCCTCGAGTTGGCTTTTAGCCTCAGTTTCAGAATCAGTTGTCCATTTATTGTGCATTGTGGAGTTGGTAATTTTATTTCAGAATCATTTCCGAAAGGATATACTTGCTTTGGAGGCAGTTCAGAGAAGGTTCACTAGATTGATTCTGGGGATGAGGGGGTTGACTTATGAGGAAAGGTTGAGTAGGTTGGGCCTCTACTCATTGGAATTCAGAAGAATGAGAGATGATCTTATCAAAATGTATAAGATTATGAGGGATGAGGTGATCTTATCAAAACATATAAGATTATGAGGGGGCTTGACAAGGTGGATGCAGAGTGGATGTTTCTACTGATGGGTGAGACTAGAACTAGAGGGCATGATCTTAGAATAAGGTGCCGCCCATTTAAAACTGAGATGAGGATGAATTTCTTCTCTCAGAGGGTTGTAAATCTGTGAAATTCGCAGCCTCAGAGAGCTGTGGAAGCTGGGACATTGAATAAATTTAAGACAGAAATTGTCAGTTTCTTAAATGATAAGGGGATAAGGAGTTATGGGGAGCGGGTGGGGAAGTGGAGCTGAGTCCATGATCAGATCAACCATGATCTTATTGAATAGCGGAGCAGGCTCGAAGGGCCGTATGGCCTACTCCTGTTTCTATTCTTATGTCCTTACGTTCTTATAAGTTTACAGCACAGGAGGAGGTGTTCAGCCCATTGTGCTTTTGCTGGCTCTTTAAAAGAGCTTCTCATTCCCATTGGGGTTGTTTTCACTGCCTTTTGTCTTTTTAATGTCAGTTCACTCACCCTCCCACACCACCCACCCACCCACACACACACACACACACACACACACACCCCATCTATCACCTATATGAAGTTAATAAGAAGTGTTCTAAAATTAGTCAGAATATATAATTTTTTTAAGAATTCAACATTTTCAGGGAGTATCTTCCTGGATCCTCCCTCTAGGATTACCCATGCCGAGAGAGGTATTATTTGAAAGGAATGTGTACAATTTAAAATTTGCAGTTGGAAGATAGAAGGGTGTGGGGGCGGAGCGACAGAATGCTGGAATAAGCTGCAGAGATAGGATAGGGTTGGCAAGGAAGAAAATCAGAAAATCTTGCAAGTGAGAAGCCATTGCTGAAGATGTGTTGGCTATGTTCAGTTAGATAAGAAGAGAACCACACAAGGGCAGTCTCAAAAAGCTGAACAATAAGAAAAGCTGATAGAATATGCCACCCTCTTCTATCATATCAAATGCTGCAGAAAGGCCAAGGAGAGATAAAGCACCATGGTCACAGTCACACAGAATATCATTTATGATTTTGGCCATGTCCGTCTAGGTACTGCGAAAAAGGCGCAAGTCCAACTACAGGGATTCAAATGGGGAGTTTTGAGTTAGATGATCATGAAGCTGAGAATCTTGGAGAGAAAAGGTAGGTTAGAAGTGGGATGGTAATTGGAGCGGACAGATGGGTCAAGAGTGGTTCTTTTGAAGAGGTTGGATGAGGTGAGTGGTTTTAAAATGGAGTGGAATGATATCTGAGGAAATGGAACCATCAACAATGTCAGCTAGCATATGAGCAATGAGGGGGAGTTGAGTTGAGAAGTGATCAAGGGGAATAACATCAAATTAAACATATAGATCACAATATGAACATTAAATAAGAGATCATCCAAATATGATTATGCTGAATGGGGAAACTTGTAATAGAGCACTAAGAATAATTAAATATTGTGCTTATAGTAAAACTGAAATAATATTTGCATTTAATAGCACATTTCACAATTAAACGGCTGTATTTAATACAATGAATTATTTTTTTTTAATGTTGCTATATAGGCAAACATGATAGCCCTTCTCCACAAAGATTCATCTGCTATTTGGTTGAGGAAGGAATGTTAAGACACTGAAAGAATTTACTGCTCTTGCTTGAATAGTGATATTGGGTCATTTATGTCCAGCTGACCTAATGGGACAAGCAGACTGGAATTGATCCCATCCAAAGGTTGACGCTCTTGAAAATGCTGCATTCCCTTCTGCACTGGAGTGTTAGCTTACTTTACATGTTCAAGCCATGGTGTAGGGTTTGGATTCACAATCATCTGAATCAGAGGTAAGTGTGGTACAATTTTAGCTAACCTAGCACAAAAAATCATTCAAATCACTGCACCAAAAATCCACAAAATCAATTTTGAGAATAAAACTTTTGATTGTGAAATCAAGGATTAAATACTGTACTGCAACAAAATTCATTGTTAAATACATACCACATCCATAACACATGTAAATTCCACCTAAAGAAAAATTGGCAAAGGGATACTTCAAACAATTGGGTTAAAAATTGGAAACTATGGCTTTACTTTACTTGCATAATTTTTTTGAATAGTATACAATATGTAAGAGACTATGGGCTAGAAATTCGGTTCTCGGCAATAATTGTATTTTTTCGCCCAAATTATCGTTATGGCAACACTATGGCTATGAGGCAGTAAAGTCGAGCTTCAATTTGCGCAGCGGTAAAAATTGGTGTTGCGCAAGGATTCGTGGCGCAAACCGTGATCCTTGCCAACTTTACTCCGAGGCTAATGCCACTGCAAGTTGGGCCTAGGGAGGGGGGATGGGGGGGGGGGGGAAAACATCTAAAAATAAATTGCAAAAAACAAAACAAAAAAATCACAAAACATTCACAAGACACTTAACTGGAGAATCACTGCAAAAGAATTAAAAAATAAAAACTTTAACTTACCTTTTTTGCAGGTCTTCATACTTACTGCTGATCCAAGGGCTGCCATGCAGCTTTTTCCTTGGCGCTTTTATTCAATCTAAGTACAGGTGCGCTCAGAGCTAAATTTTTTGACGAAAGCGATATTTCAAGTCTTGCACGGCGGCACTCCTCTCTCCAGTGGTATTTGAAAAACGCCGCTGCAAGACTTTCCGATTTTCCCGCCGCACTGTTTTTCGCCAAAAATGGTAAAATATTGCCTAAAAACCCGTCACAAGGTAGCCGAATTTTTAGCCCCATGTCCATTATATTGCCACTATTATTACATACTGAAGAATATTACAGCTCATCCAAGACAACTGAAACGAGGCATTGGAGGAGGCTAGAGTGGGTGACCACGTAAAGACTGCAGAGGAGGATGATGAGGCATAATGCACTATGGTCACAGTTACGGTGAATGTCATTTGTGACTTTGGTCAGGGTCATTTTGGTGCTCTGGGAGGGGCAGAAACTTGATTGGAGAGATTCAAACAGAGAGTTGCAAAAAAGATGGAAGATAGCAACACATTCAAGGACTTTGGCGAGGAATGAAAAATGGAGATAGAATGGTTGTTTTCAAGGATAGAATGGATAACAATGCATTTATTTGATGATGGTTCTTAAAGTTAGGACGACAAATCAAATCTAACACCGGCTTTAGTGTGCCAGTGCAGCAGTTTGAGGCAAAGAGTGTTTGAAGACCAAGACCTCAACTCCGGCACCAAACTCATGGTCCACAGTGCAGCAGTGATACCCGCCCTCCTGTATGCTTCAGAGATATGAACGTATAGTAGGCACCTCAAGGCACTGGAGGTACCAACAATTCCGCAAAATCCTGCAAATCCTTTGGCAGGATTGGTGTACCAATGCCAGTCTTCTTTCTCAGGCCAACATCCTCAGCATCGAGGCATTGATTACACTCAATCAGCTCCGATGGACGAGCCACATTGTCTGCATGCCTGATACAAGACTCCCGAAACAAGTACTCTACTTCGAGCTCCGTCACGGCAAGCGATTTCCAGGAGGGCAGAGAAAACGCTTCAAGAACGTTTTCAAAACCTCTGAAAACATTTAACATCCTCACCCAACATCCTTGGGAATCCCAAGGCCGCTTAATTTGAAGGAGAGCATTCAAGAAGGCGCTGAACACTTTGAGTCTCTTCGTCGGGAGCATGCAGAAGTCAAGTACAAACAGTGGAAGGAGCATACGACAAACCAAACACCCCACGCACCTGTCCCTTCAACCACAACCTGCCCTACCTGTGGCAGAGTCTGTAGATCCCATATAGGACTCATTAATCACCTTAGAACTCATAATATTGGTGTGAGAGCAAGTCATCCTCAACTCCGGGGTATTACCCAAGAAGATGATGATGATCTGAAGACAAGGAACCATTTATATCAGCTAGCATGGTGGCCTGGCAGGGAAGTTGGGTGGTCAGCAGTTTGGTGAGAATAGGATCGAAGCAGCAGAAAGCGGGTTGCATGAAAAGGATGAGCTCAGAGAGGGCATGTAGAGAGACGGAAGTAAAACAGGAGAGAGAGAGAGAGAGAGAGAGAGGTTCAGGGCTAGAATGGGGCAAGGAGGTTTTTCCTTCATGGGCAAGGGGAAGGAAGGGAAGCAGGGGAAGCAGCAGCACCAGAAGCAACAGATGGCCTCTATCTTGGTGACAAAGAAGTCCATACGCTCCTATCACTTGTTGTTAGAGGTGAGTGTGGAGGGGGCAGGAGAGAAAGGATTAAGAAGATGGCTGGTAGTAGAACACAAAAGCCAAGGATTATCTTTGCTCTCCATGATGGTCCTAGAGCAATGAGTGCTTTTGCCAGAGGATAATGAATCCTGGTAGGGTTTGATAATGAATTATTAAGTCTCACTGAATTCACTTTGTGGGGAAGAAAGTTTGCAGGATCTTCTCTCAGGAGACTAAATATGTTGAAAAAATAAATAAAGGAAGAACTAGCATTTAACTTTATTTATTGATTCTGTTTCCACCACTGTTTCTGGTAAAGCATTTCATATCCTAGCAATCCTAAATATAAAGAGAGATAAATGTTTCTTGGTGGTGTTGGTTGGCCGGGAAATTGTGAGAATTTCCTACTCTTAGAAACAGAGAAAATAGGTGCAGAAGTAGGCCATTCGGCCCTTCGAGCCTGCACCACCATTCAATAAGATCGTCGTTGATGATTCACCTCAGTAACCTTTCCTGCTTTCTCTCCATACCCCTTGGTTCCTTTAGCCGTAAGGGCCATATCTAACTCCCTTTTGAATCTATCCAATGAACTGGCATCAACAACTCTCTGCGGTAGGGAATTCCACAAGTTAACAACTCTCTGAGTGAATAAGTTTCTTCTCATCTCAGTCCTAAATGGCTTGCTCCTTATCCTAAGACTATGTCCCCTGGTTCTGGACTTCCCCAACATCGGGAACATTCTTCCTGCATCTAACCTCCCCAGTAGCGTCAGAATTTTATATGTTTCTATGAGATCCCCTCTCAGCCTTCTAAACTCCAGTGAATACAGGCTCAGTCGATCCAGTCTCTCCTCGTATGTCAGTCCTGTCATCCCAGGAATCAGTCTGGTGAAGCTTCGCTGCACTCCCTCAATAGCAAGAACGTCCTTCCTCAGATTAGGAGACCAAAACTGAACACAATATTCCAGGTGAGGCCTCGCCAAGGCCCTGTACAACTGCAGTAAGACCTCCCTGCTCCTATACTCAAATCCCCAAGCTACGAAGGCCAACAAACCATTTGCCTTCTTCACCGCCTGCTGTACCTGCATGCCAACTTTCAATGACTGATGTACCATGACACCCAGGTCTCGTTGCAACTCCCCTTTTCCTAATCTGCCGCCATTCAGATAATATTCTGCCTTTGTGTTTTTGCCACCAAAGTGGATAACCTCACATTTATCTATATTATACTGCATCTGCCATGCGTTTGCCAACTCACCTAACCTGTCCAAGTCACCCTGCAGCCTCTTAGCGTCCTCCTCACAGCTCACACCGCCACCCAGCTTAGTGTCATCTGCAAACTTGGAGATTTTACACTCAATTCCTTCATCTAAATAATTAAGTATATTGTAAATAGCATTGAGCCCTGCGGCACCCCACTAGTCAGTGCCTGCCATTCTGAAAAGGACCCGTTTATCCCGACTTACTGCTTCCTGTCTACCAACCAGTTCTCTATCTACATCAGTACATTACCCCCAATACCATGTGCTTTAATTTTGCACATTAATCTCTTGTGTAAGACCTTGTCAAAAGCCTTTTGAAAGTCCAAATACACCACATCCACTGGTTCTCCCCTGTCCACTCTACCAGTTACATCCTCAAAAAAGTCTAGAAGATTTGTCAAGCATGATTTCCCTTTCATAAATCCATGCTGACTTGGACCGATCTTGTCACTGCTTTCTAAATGCGCTGCTATTTCATCTTTAATAACTGATTCCAACATTTTCCCCACTACTGATGTCAGGCTAACTAATTACCCATTTTCTCTCTCTCTCCTTTCTTAAAAATTTGTGTTACATTAGCTACACTCCAATCCATAGGAACTGATCCAGAGTCGATAGATTGTTGGAAAATGATCACCAATGCATCCACTATTTCTAGGGCTACTTCCTTAAGTACTCTGGGATGCAGACTATCAGGCCCCGGGGATTTATTGGCCTTCAATCCCATCAATTTCTCTAACACAATTTCCCGCCTAATAAGGATTTGCTTGAATTCCTCTTTCTCACTAGACCCTCGGTCCCGAGTATTTCCGTAAGGTTTTTTTGTGTCTTTCTTCGTGAAGACAGAACCAAAGTATTTGTTTCACTGGTCCGCCATTTCTTTGTTCCCCATTATAACTTCACCTGAATCTGACTGCAACGGACCTACCTTTGTCTTCACTACTCTTTTTCTCTTCACATAGCTATAGAAGCTTTGGCAGTCAGTTTTTATGTGCTCAAGTTTCGGACGGCGCACATTGGAGAGGCCTCCCTAATTTATTGAACAAAAATTACCGCCGAATACTTACCTCGCGATTCTCCGATAGCCTTTGGCCCATTTCCACCTTGGGGCGCGGCGCAACAGGAGCTACTGGGGGCAGAGCTACAGCCCTGTACCAAAAACAATGCCGGCAGCTGCGCCCGTGCGCAGTGGAGGCTGCACGCGTGCGCAGTAGCTGGCAGCCCTCCCAGCGCGTCCTGTCTCCGGGGAGACGACCCTATCCCAGGCCGAAGGGACGTCGCTCCTATCGCGGGCCGAGTGGCCTGACGCATCTTACCTGGCGGCGGGGCCCGCCCGGCCTCTCGCTGGGGGCCACCCGCCCAAAGTCCTCCTGGGAGCCTGCGTCGGCGTCATCGACGGCGGGGCCCGCCCACCCGACCTCTCGCTGGGGGTGGCCCCGCCTGAAGAGTCGGCGGCAGCGACAGCCCGGCATCTGCTTCATGCGGGCCCCGCCGGCGGCGGGACCCACGGCCTCTCGCTGGGGGCGGGCCCCACCCAAAGAGTCGCCGGCGGCAGCAGCAGCCCAGCATCGTCATCTTCATCTTCTTCTCCCCCCCCTCATTTTTCTTCTCCCTCCCCCATCTTCTTCTCTCTACCCCCCATCTTCTTCTTCTCCCCCCCATTCTTCTTCTCCCTCCCCATTTTCTTCTTCCCCCATCTTCTTCTCTCCCCCCCTCTCTTCTCCCCACCCCCTCCTTCTCCACGGTGCTGCAGTAGGTGAGTAGAAATCATTTTTTATTTATTGAGTGATTTTTAATTGTTTTTTATTTTTTATTTTTTGGATTGATTTATTAGTTTATTTATTGATTTATTATTGATGATGGCTCTTTATTTGTAAAAGTGAAGTGTTTAATGTTTGTAATCCCCCCTCCCCCCCACTATCTCTCGTTCCCTACGCCTGATTTCTAAGCGTAGTCAAGGTTTTTCTGAGCGTACAAGAATCTACACTTACTCCATTCTAAGTTAGTTTGGTGTAAGTTATTACTGCCTAAACTTGCAAAACAGATGTAAGTGGCCAGGCACGCCCCCTTTTGAAAAAAATTTTTTTTTTAAATTGAAACTGTTCTAACTGACTAGAACTAGAACAAACTAAATGCAGAGAATTGCAATTCCTAAGATATTCCATTATAAACTCGTTGCTCCCCAAAACAGGAGCAACTCAGGCTGAAACTTGACCCCTATGTTCCCAGCAAGCTTCCTCTCATACTCTATTTCCCCCTTCCTAATTAAATCCTTTGTCCTCCTCTGCTGTTTAATTAAAATTCTCCCAGTCCTCAGGTTTGCTGCTTTTTCTGGCCAGTTTATATGCCTCTTCCTTGGATTTAACACTATACTTAATTTCCCTTGTTAGCCACGGTTGAGCCACCTTCCCCGTTTTATTTTTACTCCAGATAGGGATGTACAATTGTTGAAGTTCATCCATGTAATCTATAAATGTCTGTCATTGCCTATCCACTGTCAACCCTTTAAGTATCATTTGCCAGTCTATCCTAGCCAATTCACGTCTCACACCATCAAAGTTACCTTTTCTTAAGCTCAGGACCCTAGTCTCTGAATTAACTGTGTCACTCTCCATCTTAATAAAGAATTCCACCATATTATGGTCACTCTTCCCCAGGGGGCCTCGCACAACAAGATTGCTAATTAGGCCTCTCTCATTACACAACATAACTCAGACAGAAATAGACAGTTTCTTAACCGATAAGGGAATAAAGGGTTATGGGGAGCGGGCAGGGAAGTGGAGCTGAGTCCATGATCGGATCAGCCATGATCGTATTAAATGGCAAAGCTGGCTCGAGGGGCCGTATGGCCTACTTCTGCTCCTATTTCTTATGTTCTTATGTAAGAGGCAAAATATACAGAAGGAATGTGATGAGCAGGTCAAATGGTAATTTCTCATCCACTCTTTTCTGATAGAAAGCGCTGCTGTTTATTCTATTTTCCCCACAGATAACATATTCCACAGCATTTCTTTGAATACTGCATGTAAGGCACAGATATTCAGTGACTCATTGAAATCTTTCCAAACACATTAGATGAAAACATACTTTCTGGGGTACAGATTCATTAAAATCTCCATTATTAAGGTCTTTAAAACAGAATCAGTTTAAATCTAGGTTTAGCCACCAGGGGGCATGGTTCAGTAGCACTGAGTTACTATCAGTTACAAAGACCAAGGAGCTGAGAATCATAATGAAATCAACCTGAAGTACTATAACCTTCCCGTGAATCACTTTTTCCGTAATCGAAACATTGAACTTGTTTTATCTCCTGACCTAATTCTGTATATCAGAAGATTTACAATTTTAGGAGACAATAAAAATATAGTTTCAGGTAATAATAAAGATAAATTTGGCAGAGGATAAGGAGTTTATACGAATATTGTTCCTCTTCACAAAAGGGAAAGAAAACAAATCTCCCTCTAACCATTTAGTATTTCTGTTCCCATGCAATTCTGTTCCCATGCAAATACAGCACACTTTTTGAAACACTTATGCCCTGGTAAGACATTTTAAAATTGCTTGATGTATCCTATCATCCTATAAATTTTTCGAGAAAGAAATGTCTATTCTTGGATTTAGGTCGCACTCAGAGCCAATTTTCAAAACAAGAACACCTTTACTCAAATTTCAATCTGTTAATGGATACTCTTCCCTTTCATTACAAAAAGCAAGCTAAAACAAGAAATGCAAGTTGCTCTAACTAATAATAACATATTCAAAATCATTTTTTTGTTTTTCACTTACCAGCATTTAAGCAAGGAACTTGGCTGTATTCACACTCTCTTTCATGTCTGTCAATAGCTTCTAAAGAACAGATCGTTTCACAACCATGCTGTCTATTTTTGCACCAAATCTGAAGGCGATTCAAATCATTGCGCATATACCTGTCAGAAAAATTTTTTAATTTAAGGAACAGGTACATTTCTTTATTCTTTTCTCATTTAAGCTTACAGGCAATTTATTTCAACAATACTATTTTTATTGGTAAGTGTTATGTCCAGAATAAAGTAATGTGATTGAATACTGTAGACGTAAGTGTGACCTTTATTCTAACTCCAGGGTGTTGGTACAGCATGGGAGGCCTGCGTATATACAGTGCTCCCAAGGGATGCTGGGATCACTTGGGACTCCAACGAATATGCCCTCTGGTGGCGGTAGAATGCTGGTTACATAGGGTTGCATACATAACATAGAAAATAGGTGCAGGAGTAGGCCATTCGGCCCTTCGAGCCTGCACCGCCATTCAATAAGATCATGGCTGATCATTCCCTCAGTACCCCTTTCCTGCTTTCTCTCCATACCCCTTGATCCCCTGAGCCGTTAAGGGCCATATCTAACTCCCTCTTGAATATATCCAATGAACTGGCATCAACAACTCTCTGCGGCAGGGAATTCTACAGGTTAACAACTCTCTGAGTGAAGAAGTTTCTCCTCATCTCAGTCCTAAATGGCCTACCCCTTATCCTAAGACTATGTCCCCTGGTTCTGGACTTCCCCAAAATCGGGAACATTCTTCCTGCATCTAACCTGTCCAGTCCCGTCAGAATCTTATATGTTTCTATGAGATCCCCTCGCATCCTTCTAAACTCCAGTGAATAAAGGCCCAGTTGATCCAGTCTCTCCTCACATGACAGTCCAGCCATCCCGGGAATCAGTCTGGTGAAGCTTCGCTGCACTCCCTCAATAGCAAGAACGTCCTTCCTCAGATTAGGAGACCAAAACTGAACACAATATTCCAGGTGAGGCCTCACCAAGGCCCTGTACAACTGCAGTAAGACCTCCCTGCTCCTATACTCAAATCCCCTAGCTATGAAGGCCAACATACCATTTGCCTTCTTTACCGCCTGCTGTACCTGTATGCCAACTTTCAATGACTGATGAACCATGACACCCAGGTCTCGTTGCACCTCCCCTTTTCCTAATCTACCGCCATCCAGATAATATTCTGCCTTCGTGTTTTTGCCCCCAAAATGGATAACCTCACATTTATCCACATTATACTGCATCTGCCATGCATTTGCCCACTCACCTAACCTGTCCAAGTCACCCTGCAGCCTCTTCGTGTCCTCCTCACAGCTCACACCGCCACCCAGTTTAGTGTCATCTGCAAACTTGGGGATATTACACTCAATTCCTTCATCTAAATCGTTAATGTATATTGTAAAGAGCTGGATCCCAGCACTGAGCCCTGCGGCACTCCACTAGTCACTGCCTGCCATTCTGAAAAGGACCCGTTTATCCCGACACTCTGCTTCCTGTCTGCGAACCAGTTCTTTATCCACATCAGTACATTACCCCCCAATACCATGCGCTTTGATTTTGCACACCAATCTCTTGTGCAGGATCCATCACTCCCTCGCAAATTCAATAGTACACTTATTTACAGGGTGAGAAGATCTGGGGCTTTTCACTCCCTAGTTGATTGTCTCGGTACAAATGCAGGTGCAGGTGAGTTGGTTGGTTTTTCGCTGGGCTGCTGCGCAGCTGGCCTTGTTGGGCTGCTGGGGATGATGAGTTCAGCTTCGTGGTCAACCGTGATGTCGGTTGCCACTTGTGTGTGTGTCGGAGGGTCGAAGTTGGTGGTGTCCTCTTCAGGTTGCTCGTGGCTGTCCTTGAATCGCAGTTTGGTTTGGTCCAAATGCTTTCTGCAAGTTAGTCCATTTGCAAGTTTGATCTCAAACACCCTACTCCCTTCTTTGGCTACGAAAGTGCGAGCAAGCCATTTGGGACCATATCCATAGTTGAGTACAAATACAGGGTCATTGACTTCAATATCACGTGACAAATCTGCGCGATCATGGTACATGCTTTGTTGATGCTGCCTGCCCTCAGCGTGATCATGGAGATCAGGGTGGACGAGAGAGAGCCTTGTTTTGAGCGCCCTTTTCATGAACAGCTCGGCTGGGGGAACCGCAGTGAGCGAGTGGGGTCTGGTATGGTAGTTGAGCAGGACTCGAGACATGGGTCAAGCTTTGCTTAATGGCTTGGACTGCCCGTTCTGCCTGGCCGTTAGATGCGGGCTTGAACGGGGCAGATGTGACGTGCTTGATCCCATTGCGGGTCATTAATTCCTGGTGAAGCACAGCCCATTGTTGCTGACGACGACATCAGGCAGGCCGTGCGTGGCAAACATGGCTCATAGTTTTGATGCTGGCAGTGGACGAGCTTACAGACATTATTACACACTCAGTCCACTTTGAATAAGCATCCACAACAACCAAGAACATTTTGCCTAGAAACGGGCCAGCGAAGTCAACGTGGATCCTCGACCATGGTTTGGATGGCCATGATCACAAACTTAGCGGTGCCTCCTTGGGTGCATTGCTCAGTTGAGAGCAAGTGTTGCATTGGCGCACGCAAGACTCCAAATCTGAGTCGATGCCGGGCCACCACACATGGGATCTGGCTATAGCTTTCATCATTCCTATGCCTGGGTGGGTACTGTGTAGGTCACGTATGAACATTTCCCTGTCTTTCTTGGGCAAAACCACATGATTACCCCACAAAAGACAGTCCGCCTTTATGGACATTTCGTCGTTACGCCGCTGGAACGGCTTGATCTCTTCATGCATCTCCGCTTGGATGCTGGACCAGCTCCCATGGAGGACACAGTTTTTTTACAAGGGACAGTAAAGAATAGTCCAGGTCCTGATCTGGTGGGCCGTAATGGGTGACTTTTCATTTTCAAATGCATCCATCGCCAAGAGCAAGTCTGCAGGCTGTGCCATCTCCACCCTGGTGGTGGGCAATGGTAGCCAACTAAGAGTATCACCGCAGTTCTCTCTGCCTGGCCTGTGGCGAATTACATAGTTATATGCAGACAGCATGAGTGCCTATCTTTGGATGCGAGCAGAGGCATTGGTATTGATACCTTTGCTCTCTGAGAATAGTGATATGAGCGGCTTATGGTCAGTTTCTAACTTGACCTTAAGCCCAAACAGATACTGATGCATTTTTTTTAACCCCATAAACGCATGCCAGAGCTTCTTTTTCAATCATGCTGTAGGCCCTTTCGGCCTTGGACAAGCTCCTGAATGCAAAAGCGACCGGTTGCAATGTTCCCAATTCGATTGCTTGTTGTAACACACACCCAACCCCGTATGAAGGTGCATCGCAAGCTAGCACTAAACGTTTACAAGGATCATGCAAAACAAGCAGTTTATTGGAACATAACAGATTTCGCACTCTCTCAAAAGCTGTCTCTTATGATTTCCCACATACCCAGGCATCTCCCTTGCGTAGCAACACATGTAGAGGTTCTAGCAAGGTGCTTATCCCTGGTAGGAAGTTACCAAAATAATTGAGGAGTCCAAGGAATGACCGCAGCTCCGTCACGTTCTGTGGTCTCGGCGCGTTCTTGATGGCCTCCGTCTTGGAGTCGGTGGGTCTGATGCCGTCTGCCTCGATTCTTCTCCCTAAGAACTCGACCTCTGGCGCCAGGAAAACACACTTCGAGCGTTTCAACCTGAGCCCCACACGATCTAGCCGACTTAGAACCTCTTCCAAGTTCTGCAAGTGTTCGATGGTGTCCCGACTTGTGACCAGTATGTCGTCCTGGAAAACCACAGTGCGTGGAACCGACTTTAGCAGACTCTCCACGTTCCTTTGAAAAATAACCGCGGCCGATCGAATCCCAAATGGGCATCTATTGTAGATGAACAGACCTTTATGCGTGTTGATGCAGGTGAGGCCTTTCGAAGATTCCGCCAGCTCCTGCGTCATGTAGGCCGAGGTCAGGTCCAACTTGGTGAATGTCTTTCCTCCCGCCAGCGTCGCAAATAGGTCGTCTACATTGGGTAGCAGGTACTGGTCCTGCAGCGAAAAACGGTTAATCGTTACTCTATAGTCCTCGCAAATTCTGACCGTGTCATCACCCTTGAGAACCGGAACAATCGGACTGGCCTACTCTTTGAACTCGACCGGCGTGCTGATGCCCTCTCGTTTCAGCCTGTCTAGCTCGATCACCACTTTCATATATGGCACCGCCCGTGCCTTGTGGTGGATGGGTTGTGTACCGGGAATTAAGTGGCGATATATCACCAACAATGTCTCCGCAAGATCCTGCAAATCCACTGGGAGGACAGGCGCACCAACATCAGTGTCCTCGACCAGGCTAACATCCCCAATATTGAAGCACTGACCACACTCGATCAGCTTCGCTGGGCAGGCCACATAGTTCACATGCCAGATACGAGATTCCCGAATCAAATGCTTTATGGGGAGCTCCTTCATGGTAAACAAGCCAGCAGAAACGTTATAAGGACACCCTCAAAGCCTTCCTGGTAAAGTGCGACATCACCACTGACGCCTGGAGGACGCCGAAGACTGCCCGAGGTGGAGAAAGTGCATTCGGGAGGGCGTTGAGCTCTTTGAGTCTCAACGCAAAGAACGTGAAGAGGCCAAGCGTAGGCAGAGGAAGGAGTGTGCGGCAACCAGCCCCACTGACCTGTTCTCTCAACGAATGTCTGTCCCACCTGTGACAGCGTCTGTAGCTCTCGTATCGGACTGTTCAGCCATCAAAGAACTCACTTTGGGAGTGGATGCGTCTTCCTCGATTCCGAGGGACTGCCTATGAAAAAAATGCATCTGCACCTTTGCCCCAGAGAAGTTTCCGATGCCTGCCTCAAACAACGAATGGAAATTTGCTCAGAACCTGGGCACGTGAAGCGTCGTCGATGGACGAAAGCGTTCGGATATCATCCCAGTTGCTGCGGATTTTTTCCAGCCACCTTCTGCCGAATAGTGTGGGGCCATCTCCTGGTACTATCCATAGTGGTAGTTCGTGCACTGCTCCATCGTAGGAGACTTTTACTGCTGCGCTGCCAATTACAGGGATCAGCTCTTTAGTGTGAATGGGGCTCAGCTTGGGCCTGTGTGTCTTGTTGCAGCACAGCCTGTTGAAGGCCTTTTTGCTCATGATGGACTGACTCGCACCAGTGTCCAATTCCATGGATACTGGAATTCCGTTCAGTTCAACTTTTAACATGATCGGTGGACATTTCGTGGTGAAGGTGTGTACCCCGTACACTTCTGCCTCCTCGGTTTGAGTCTCTAGTTCAGCTTGATCCGCCATGGATTGGTCTTCCTCTGCAACATGGTGGTTTGCAGGGTTTGCAGCTCATCTGCACATTCGCTGGAGGTGACCCATTGTTCCACAGCCTTTGCACGCATAATGTTTGAAGCGGCACTGATGGTCTCGATGATCACCTGCACAGCGCCAACAAGTGTTAACTGCCTTGCATTAATGCTTGATGGTGGATTCTGAGTCAACTGAGGTCGTGCAGCTGCAGGTGTATACATTCCGTCATATGCATTGCTGCCTGAAAATGACGTTACTTTGTGTACAGTACTTGCCGAAACAACTTTGTGTTGCGAAATTTGTTTGGTGTTATCGCTGGTGGCCATAAATGCCTGGGCTATCGTTATGGCTTTGCTCAGGTTCGGTGTTTTAACAGTCAATAGTTTGCGAAGGATAACCTCATGGCCAATGCCAAGCACAAAAAAGTCTCTTAGCATTTTGCTCCAGGAATCCATCAAATTCGCAATGTCTTGCAAAGCGCCTTAGTTCGGCGACGTCGCTAGACACTTGCTGGCCTTCAGACCATCATACTTTCGGCACTCTCCCGACCCTTATGCCATGCCCAGAATACTGAGAGCTAACTAAGGAAATAAAGGATGACATCCAATTAAAAACAAGGGCATACAAAGTGACCAAAATTAGTGGGAGGACAGAAGATTGTGAAGCTTTTAAAAGCTAGCAAAGAATGACTAAAAAAATTATTAGGAAAGGGAAGATAGACTATGAAAGTAAACTAGCACAAAATATAAAAACAGATAGCTTTCTATAGGTATATAAAAAGGAAGAGTGGCTAAAGTCAATGTTGGTCCCTTAGAGGACGAGACCGGGGAATTAGTAATGGGGAACATGTAGATGGCAAAAACTCGAAACAAATATTTTGTATCAGTCTTTACGGTAGAGGATACTAACAATATCCCAACAGTGGATAGTCAAGGAGCTATGAGGGAGTGGGGGGGGAGGAACTTAACACAATCACAATCACTAAGGACATTAAGCTTGGATGATGTGGAATCTGTATGGGTAGAGCGGAATACCAAAGGGCAGAAAACGCTAGTAGGAGTTGTGTACAGACCACCAAACAGTAGTAGTGAGGTTGGGGATGGCATCAAACAGGAAATTAGGGATGCGTGCAACAAAGGTACAGCAGTTATCATGGGTGACTTTAATCTACATATAGATTGGATTAACCAATTTGGTAGCAATGCGGTGGAGGAGGATTTCCTGGAGTGTATTAGGGATGGCTTGCTAGACCAATATGTTGAGGAACCAACTAGAGAGCTGGCCATCCTCGACTGGGTGTTGTGTAATGAGAGGGGACTAATTAGCAATCTTGTTGTGCGAGGCCCCCTGGGGAAGAGTGACCATAATGTGGTAGAATTCTTTATTAAGATGGAGAGTGACAATGATAATTCAGAGACTAGGGTCCTGAACTTAAGCAAAGGTAACTTCGATGGTATGAGACGTGAATTGGCTAGGATAGACTGGCAAATGATACTTAAAGGGATGACAGTGGATAGCCAATGGCAGACATTTATAGACTACAAGGATGAACTTCAACAATTGTATATCCCTGTCTGGAGTAAAAATAAAAAGGGGAAGGTAGCTCAACCGTGTCTAACAAATGGAAATTAGGGATAGTGTTAAATCCAAGGAAGAGGTATACAAATTGGCCAGAAAAAGCATCAAACCCGAGGACTGACAGAAATTTAGAATTCAGCAGAGGAGGACAAAGGGTCTAATTAGGAGGGGGGAAATAAAGTATGAGAGGAAGCTTGCAGGGAACATAAAAACTGACTGCAATAGCTTCTATAGATATGTGAGGAGAAAAAGATTAGTGAAGACCAAAGGAGGTCCTTTGCAGAAAGAATCAAGTGAATTTATAATGGGGAACAAAAAAATGGCAGACCAATTGAACAAATATTTTGGTTCTGTCTTCACGAAGGAAGGCACAAATAATCTTCCAGAAATACTAGGGGACCGAGGGTCTAGCGAGAAGGAGGAACTGAAGGAAATCCTTATGAGTCAGGAAATTGTGTTAGGAAAATTGATGGGATTGAAGGCCGATAAATCTCCAGGGCCTGATAGTCTGCATCCCAGAGTACTTAAGGAAGTGGCCCTAGAAATAGTGGATGCATTGGTGATCATTTTCCAACAGTCTATCAACTCTGGATCAGTTCCTATGGACTGGAGGGTAACACCACTTTTTAAAAAAGAAGGGAGAGAAGACGGGGAATTATACACTGGTTAGCCTGACATCAGTAGTGGGGAAAACGTTGGAATCAATTATTAAAGATGAAATAGCAGTGCATTTGGAAAGCAGTGACAGGATCGGTGAAAGTCAGCATGGATTTATGAAAGGAAAATCATGCTTGACAAATCTTCTAGAAATTTTTGAGGATGTAACTAGTAGAATGGACAAGGGAGAACCAGTGGATGTGGTGTATTTGGACTTTCAAAAGGCTTTTGACAAGGTCCCACACAAGAGATTGGTGTGCAAAATTAAAGCACATGATATTGGGGGTAATGTATTGACGTGGATAGAGAACTCGTTGGCAGACAGGAAGCAGAGAGTCGGGATAAACGGGTCCTTTTCAGAATGGCAGGCAGTAACTAGTGGGGTGCCGCAGGGTTCAGTGCTGGGACCCCAGCTATTTACAGTATACATCAATGATTTAGATGAAGGAATTGAGAGTAATATCTCCAAGTTTGCAGATGATACTAAGCTGGGTGACGGTGTGAGCTGTGAGGAGGATGCTAAGAGGCTGTAGGGTGACTTGGACAGGATAGGTGAGTGGGAAAATGCATGGCAGATGCAGTATAATGTGAGGTTATCCACTTTGGTGGCAAAAACATGAAGGCAGAATATTATCTGAATGGTGGCAGATTAGGAAAAGGGGAGTTGCAACGAGAGCTGGGTGTCATGGTACATCAATCATTGAAAGTTGGCATGCAAGTGCAGCAGGCCGTGAAGAAGGCACATGGCATGTTGGTCTTCATAGCTAGGGGATTTGAGTATAGGATCAGGGAGGTCCTACTGCAGTTGTACAGGGCCTTGGTGAGGCCTCACCTGGAATATTGTGTTTAGTTTTGGTCTCCTAATCTGAGGAAGGACGTTCTCGCTATTGAGGGAGTGCAGCAAAGGTTCACCAGACTGATTTGCGGGATGACAGGACTGACATATGAGGAGAGACAGGATCGATTGGGCCTGTATTCACTGGAGTTTAGAAGAATGAGAGGGGATCTCATAGAAACATAAATTCTGATGGGACTGGGCAGGTGAGATGCAGGAAGAATGTTCCCAATGTTGGGGGAGTCCAGAAGCAGGGGTCACAGTCTAAGGATAAGGGGCAAGCCATTTAGGACCGAGATGAGGAGAAACTTCTTCACTCAGAGAGTTGTTAACCTGTGGAATTCTCTACCGCAGAGAGTTGTTGATGCCAGTTCGTTAGATATATTCAAGAGGGAGTTAGATATGGCCCTTACAGCTAAAGGGATCAAGAGGTATGGGGAGAAAGCAGGAAAGGGGTACTGAGGTGAATGATCAGCCATGATCTTATTGAATGGTGGTGCAGGCTCGAAAGGCCGAATGGCCTACTCCTGCACCTATTTTCTATGTTTCTATGTTTCTATATGAATTTCGGTGCTAATAGCCACAAAAAGGTTGAGGGAGCACCAGCTTTCCAGTGGGACTGAATTTCAGGACTCTTTTCTCTTGAAAAAAAGACTGAGGGGTGACCGAATAGATGCCTTTAAAATTATGAAAGGTTTTGATAAGAGTGGATGCAAAGAGAATGTTTCCACTTGTCGAGAAGAGCATAACTAGAGACCATGAATAAAAGATAGTAACTAAGAAATGCAATAAGGAATTCAGAAGAAACTTCTTTACCCAAAGAGTGATGAGATTGTGGAACTCGCTGCCACAGGGAATGGTTGAAGTGAATAGTATATGAATAGAAGCAAAAAAAGGGAAGCTTATGTCACCGACAGCTAAATACTGTAGGATCTTTGGAGGAATATAGAAAGTTCAGAGGTAAAATTAAAAAGGATATTAGGAATGCTAAGAGAGCATGAAAAATTATTGGCAAGTAAAATTAAGGAAAACTCAAAGATGTTCTATAAATATATTAAGAGCAAGTGGATAACTAAAGAAAGGGTAGGACCTATTAGAGACAATGAGGGTAATCGCTGTGGAGACGGAAGATGTTGGTATGGTTCTTAATGAATACTTTGCGTCTGTTTTCACAAAGGAAAGGGGCAATGCAGATATTGCTATAGAGGAGGAGTGTGAAATTCTGGATGAAATAAACAGTGAGAGAGGAGGTATTAAGGAGTTTAGCAGCTTTGAAAGTACATAAGTCCCCGGATGAAATGCATCCCAGGCTGTTGAGCGAAGTAAAAGAGGAAATAGCAGAGGCCTTGCCCATCATTATCCAGTCCTCTTTGGATTTGTGCATGGTGCCGGAGGACGGCTAATGTGGTACCTGTTGTGTATGCAGAGTCAGAGTGAACACTGAGCTCGAAGTAAAGTTTGCCCTTAGTCTTTTATTGCAGGTCTCCAGAGTGCCTCTCCAACCTGTAAAGCCTTCTTAAATACCTGTGCTCCCAAGGGATTATAGGATCCCTTGGGACTCCGGGTAATGAGCTCTCTGGTGGCTGTACAGAGTAAATACAAGTCCACATATATAACATTGCCCAACGTCAATAGTGTAACTATTTACAATGTGAGTCGATCTGGGACCCTTCTTGTCCTGGTTGATCGTCTCGGTGTGAAAGCTGGTGTTGTTGGATCATTTGTTGGGTCCTCGCTGGGCTGCTGTGCAGCTAGCCTTGCTGGGCTGCCTGGTGTGTTGGGCCCTGCAGGGCTGCTGTGGATGATGAGTTTTGCTTCGTGGTCAACCGTGGTGTCGGTTGCCACTGGTGTGTGTGTTGGGGGATCAAAAAAGGTAGGGTTCAAGGTGGGTTGCTCAGGGTAGTCCGTGAATCTGAGTTTGATTTGGTTCAAGTGTTTCCGGTGAATGAGGCCATTTGAAAGTTTGATCCGAAACACTCTGCTCCCCTCTTTGGCCATGACAGTGCCGGGAAGCCACTTGGGACCTTGTCCATAATTTAATACAAATACAGAATCATTGACTTCAATCTCGCGTGACATATTTGTGCCATCATGGTATGCACTTGGTTGAAGCTGCCTGCTCTCTACCTGTTCATGTAGATCAGGGTGAACTAACGAGACCCTTGTCTTAAGTGCTCTTTTCATGAGCAGTTCAGCAGGTGGGATCCCAGTGAGTGAGTGGGGTCTCGTGCAGTAGCTAAGCAGGACTCGGGATAGGCGAGTCTACCCTCTTCAAGCCCTGCTTGATGGTTTGCACTGCTCTCTATGCCTGACCATTGGACGCTGGTTTAAACGGGGCAGATGTGACATGGTTGATCCCGTTACAGGTCATGAATTCTTTGAACTCAGCACTGGTAAAATATGGCCCTTTGTCGCTCACCAGGACATCGGGTAAACCGTGTGTGGCAAACATGGCCCACATGCTTTCAGTGGTGGCAGCGGACGTGCTAGCCGACATTATCTCACATTCAATCTGATGTGTATCTGTAAATCATGCATTCTCATGGTCCGCCACCAGGGAGTGCATCCACTGAAGTCCCAAGGGAGCCCACCATCCCTTGGGAGCACCATATATAAGCCGGCCCCTAAGGCCTGTTCCTGATTCTGGAGTGTCTTAATAAAGACTGAGGTCACTGTCACTTTAACCTCCCTGTGTGCAGTCTCATCTGTGTAAGGAACACAACAACTGGCGATGAGGATACGAATCCAACGCAAAGATGCAGCAAACTGTGGGCATCCTGGAGAAGTTCTCGGAGGGGGTGAACTGGGAAGCCTATATCGAACGGCTAGACCAGTACTTTGTAGACAACGAGCTGGACGGAGAAGAAAGCGCTGCAAAAAGGACAGTGGTCCTCCTACAGACACCGACCTACAGACTCATGAAGAATCTTCTGGCTCCGGTGAAACTCACAGATAAGTCGTATGAGGATCTGTGTACACTGGTTCAGAGCATCTTAACCTGAGGGACAGCGTGCTGATGGCGAGGAATCGGCTCTACACGTGCCAGCGATCTGAAGGTCAGGAAGTGGCGAACTACGTCGCCGAGCTAAGGCGACGTGCAGGACAATGTGAGTTTGATGGCTACCTGGAGCAAATGCTCAGAGACTTTTTTATACTGGGCATTGGCCACAAGACCATCCTACGAAAACTTTTGAATGTAGAGACACCGACCCTCAGTAAGGCCATTGCGATCGCACAGGCGTTTATGTCCACCAGTGATAACACCAAACAAATCTCTCAGCACACAAGTGCTAGCAATGTTCATGTTAACTGGAACTGTGTTTGCGAGCAGAAATGTACAGGGCAGAAACCAGGAGTCTGCAACTGCCAGCAGGCCTCAGGTGACCCAAATGACTCAGAGTCCGCAACAAAGGATGAATGCAAGGCAATTCACACCTTGTTGGCGTTGTGGAGGCTTCCATTCAGCCTATTCATGTCCCTTCAAAGGGTATGTTTGCAAGAGCTGTGGAACAATGGGGCACCTCCAACGAGCTTGCAGACGAGCTGCAAGCTCTGCAAAACCTGCTAACCACCAGTGGCAGAGGAAGATCGGTCCATGGTGGATCAAAGCAATTTTGAGCCTCAGAGAGAGGAGGCAGATGTTGAAGTACACGGGGTGCACACATTTTCGACAAAATGTCCAACTATGATGCTAAATGTAACATTGAATGGCTTACCCGTGGCCATGGAACTGGACACTTGCACTAGCCAATCCATTATGAGTAAAAAGATGTTTGAGAGACTGTGGTGCAACAAGACACTGAGACCAGCCATGAGCCCCATCCACACGAAACTGAGAACGAACACCAAAGAGCTTATCACTGTCCTGAGCAGTGCTATGGTCAAGCTCACCTACGAGGGCACAGTGCACGAACTGCCACTCTGGATTGTCCCGGGTTGATGGCCCCACACTGCTTGGAAGGAGCTGGCTGGGCAAAATCCGCTGGAACTGGGATGACATCTGAGCGCTATCACATGTCGATGAGGCCTCATGTACCTAGGTTCTTGACAAATTTCCTTCCCTTTTTGAGCCAGGCATTGGAAACTTTTCCGGGGCAAAGGTGCGGATCCATTTGGTCCCAAAGGCACGACCCATTCACCACAAGGCGCGAGCGGTACCTCACATGATGAGGGAGGGAGTGGAAATCGAGTTGGACAGGCTGCAAGACGAGGGCATCATCTCCACAGTGGAATTCAGCGAGTGTGCCAGCCCGATTGTTCCAGTACTCAAAGGTGATGGCACAGTCAGGATTTGCGGCGATTATAAAGTAACTATTAATCGTTTCTCGCTACAGGACCAATACTCGCTACCTAAGGCAGACGACATATTTGCGACGCTGGCAGGAGGCAAGACGTTCACCAAGCTCGACCTGACTTCGGCCTACATGACACAGGAACTGGGGGAGTCTTCGAAGGGCCTCACCTGCATCAACACGCACAAGGGACTGTTCATCTACAACAGATGCCTGTTTGGAATTCGGTTGGCTACAGCGATCTTCCAGAGAAACAGGGAGAGCCTACTCAAGTCTGTACCATGCACGGTGGTTTTTCAGGACGACATATTGGTCACGGGTCAGGACACTATCGAGCACCTACAAAACCTGGAGGAGGTCCTCCAGTGACTGGATCGCGTAGGGCTGCGGCTGAAGAGATCGAAATGCGTCTTTCATGTCAACAGAAGTGGAGTTTTGGGGGAGAAAGATCGCGGCGGACGGCATTCGGCCCACAGACGCCAAGACAGAGGCTATCAGGAACTCGCCCAGGCCACAGAACATGACGGAGCTGCGGTCGTTCCTGGGACTCCTCAACTATTTTGGTAACTTCCTACTGGGGTTAAGCGCTCTCTTAGAGCCCCTGCATGTGTTATTGCGTAAAGGTGAGAACTGGGTATGGGGAAAAAACAAAGTAATTGCTTTTGAGAAAGCCAGAAACATTTTATGCTCCAACAAGCTGTTTGTATTGTATAACCAGTGTAAAAGACTTGTGCTAGCATGTGATGCTTCGTCGTATGGAGTCGGGTGTGTATTACAACAAGCTAACGTTGCGGGGAAGTTGCAACCTGTCGCCTATGCCTCCAGGAGCTTGTCTATGGCCGAGAGGGCCTACAGCATGATTGAGAAAGAAGCATTAGCATGCGAGTTCGGGGTAAAAAAAATGCATCAATACCTGTTTGGCCTCAAATTTGAGCTGGAAACCGATCACAAGCACCTCATATCCCTCGTCGCCGAAAACAAGGGGATAAATACTAATGCCTCAGCCCGCATACAAAGGTGGGCACTCGCGCTATCAGCGTATAACTATAGCATCCGCTACAGGCCAGGCACCGAGAACTGTGCGGATGCTCTCAGTCGGCTACCATTGCCCACCACGGGGGTGGAAATGGCGCAGCTTGCAAACTTGTTGATGGTGGCGCAGCCCGCAGACTTGTTGATGGTCATCGAAGTGATTGAAAATGATAAATCACCTGTCACGGCCCGCCAGATTAGGACTTGGACTAGCCAAGATCCTCTGCTGTCCCTAGTAAAAAGCTGTGTACTGCGTGGGCCAGCATCCCCATTGAAATGCAAGAGCTAATCAAGCCGTTCCAGCGGTGAAAGGACGAGCTGTCCATTCAGTCAGACTGCCTGTTGTGGGGTAACCGCGCAGTGCTACACAAAAAGGGCAGGGAGACGTTCATCTCGGATCTCCACAGCACACACCCGGGTATAGTAATGATGAAAGCGATAGCCAGATCCCACGTGTGGTGGCCCGGTATCGACTCTGACTTAAAGTCCTGTGTACGGCAATGCAGCGTGTGTGCTCAGTTGAGCAATGCGCCCAGAGAGGCACCACTAAGTTTGTGGTCCTGGCCCTCCAGACCATGGTCAAGGATCTATGTCGACTATACGGGCCCGTTTCTCGGTAAAATGCTCCTGGTGGTGGTGGATGCTTTTTCAAAATGGATCGAATGTGAAATAATGTCGGGAAGCATCGCCACCGCCACCATTGAAAGCCTGAGGGCCATGTTTGCCACCCACGGCTTGCCTGACATACTGGTCAGTGACAACGGGCCATGTTTCACCAGTGCCGAATTTAAAGAATTCATGATCCGCAATGGGATCAAACATGTCACCTCGGCCCCGTTTAAACCAGCCTCCAATGGGCAGGCAGAGCAGGCAGTACAAACAATCAAACAGAGCCTCAAACAAGTCACAGAAGGCTCACTCCAAACCCGCCTGACCCAAGTACTGCTCAGCTACCGCACGAGACCCCACTCGCTCACAGGGGTGGCCCCGGCTGAGCTACTCATGAAAAGGACACTTAAAACCAGACTCTCGCTGGTTCACCCCAACCTGCATGATCAGGTAGAGAGCAGGCGGCAGCAACAAAATGTAAATGATGGTCGCGCCACTGTGTCACGGGAAATTGATCTGAATGACCCTGTGTATGTGCTAAACTATGGACATGGTCCCAAGCGGATCGCGGGCACGGTGATAGCTAAAGAGGGGAGTAGGGTGTTTGTCGTCAAACTAGACAATGGACAAATTTGCAGAAAGCACCTGGACCAAACGAGGCTGCGGTTCACAGACTGCTCTGAACAACCCACAGCAGACACCACCCTTTTCGAGCCCACAGCACAAACCCAAAGGATCAACGACACCACCCCGGACCAGGAAATCGAACCCATCACGCCCAACAGTCCAGCAAGGCCAGGCTCACCCAACAGCCCTGCAGGGCCAACAACACGCCAGCCCAGCGAAGGCACAGCTAACACACCAGAACAGACATTTGTACCGAGGCAGTCCACCACGGAAAGAAAGGCTCCCGACCGCCTCAACTTGTAAATAGTTTTCACTTTGACTTTGGGGCGCGGGGGAGTGGGGGGGGAGTGATGTTGTGTATCTGTAAAGCATGCACTCCCATGTTCCGCCATCAGCATCCCTTGGGAGCACTGTATATAAGCTGGCCCCTAAGGCCTGTTCCTCACTCTGGAGTTTCTTAATAAAGACTGAGGTCATTGTCACTTTAACCTTCCTGTGTGCAGTCTCATCTGTGTTAGGAACACAACACAATCCACTTGGAGTACGCGTCTACAACCACAAGGAACATTTTACCCAAGAACCCGCCTGCATAGTCGACGTGTACCCTAGACCACGGTTTGGAGGGTGAAGACCATAAACTTAGCGGCACCTCCCTGGATACATTGCTCAACTGTGAGCATGTATTACATCTGTGAACGCAGGACTCTAAGTCCGCATCGATACCGGGCCACCACACGTGGGATCTGGCTATCGCTTTCATCATTACGATGCCTGGGTGGGTACTGTGGAGGTCATTGATGAAGGTGTCTCTGCCCTTCTTGGGGACCACGACTCGATTGCCCCACAGAAGGCAGTCTCTGCCTGTATAGACATTTCATCTTTGCGCCACTGGAACGACTTTATCTCTTCCTGCATTTCCACTGGGACACTGGACCAGCTCCCGTGAAGCACACAGCTTTTGACTAGAGATAATAAGGGGTCCTGGCTTGTCCAGGTTTTGATCTGCCGGGCAGTGACGGGTGATTGCTCACTCTCAAATGCTTCCATAACCATGGCTAGATCTGCGGGCTGCACCATTTCCACCCCCGTGATGGGCAATGGCAGCTTACTGAGAGCATCGGCGCAGTTTTCTGTGCCTGGCCTGTGGCGGATGACGTCGTTGTATGCGGACGTGAGTGCCCATCTCTGAATGTAGGCCGATGCATTGGTATTCATCCCTTTACTCTCGGAAAACAGGGATATAAATGGGTTATGGTCAGTTTCCAATTCGAATTTTAGCCCAAACCGGTATCGATGCATTTTCTTTACCCCATAGCCACACTAACGCTTCTTTTTCAATCATGCTGTCGGCTCTCTCGGCCTTAGATAGACTCCTGGATGCATAAGCAAACGGTTGCAGTTTCCCGAAATCTTTAGCTTGTTGCAATACACACCTGACGCCACAGGACGACACATCACATGCTAGTACCAAACGCTTACATGGATCATACAACACAAGCAATTTGTTTGAGCATAACAATTTTCTCGCTTTTACAAAGGCATTTTCTTGGCTTTTGCCCCAAACCCATTCGCCCCCTTTTCGTAGCAAGACATGTAGTGGTTCTAGCGGGGTGCTGAGACCCGGTAAGAAGTTACCAACGTAGTTCAAGAGTCCCAGAAACGACCGCAGCTCCGTCACGTCCTGTGGCCTCGGTGCGTTCTCGATTGCCTCCGTCTTCGCGTTGGTGGGCCTGATACCATCTGCCGCAATCCTCCTTCCCAGGAACTCCACTTCAGGCTCCAGAAAAATACACTTCGAGCGTTTTAACCTGAGCCCCACGCGGTTGAATCGACTAAGAACCTCCTCCAGGTTCTGCAGGTGCTCGACTGTGTTCCGACCTGTGACCAAGATGTCGTCCTGTAAGACCATGGTGTGCGAGACCGACTTCAGTAAACTTTCCATGTTTCTCTGGAATATCACCGCCACTGATCGGATTCCAAACGGGCATCTATTATAAACAAAAAGACCTTTGTGTGTGTTGATGCAGGTGAGGGCCTTAGATGATTCCTCCAGTTCCTCCATCATGTAGGCTGAAGTCAGATGCAGCTTCGTGAATGTCCTTCCTCCTGCCAGCGTTGCAAAGAGTTCGTTGGCTTTTGGTAGTGGGTGTTGGTCCTGCAGGGAGTAACGATTGATAGTTATTTTTTAATCGCCACAGATTCTGACGATGCCATCTCCCTTGAGGACTGGGACAATTGGACTGGTGAAATGATGCCCTCTCATTGCAGCCGGTCTAGTTCGATCTCTACCCTTTCTCTCATCATGTACGGTACTGCTCTCGCCTTGTGAAGGATGGGTCGCACCCCTAGAATTAGGTGGATCTGCACTTTTACTCCTTGGAATTTCCCGATGCCTGGTTTGAACAGCGAAGGAAATTTGTTTTAGACCTGGGCACACGAAGTGTCATCAGCGGGCGATAGCGCTCGGACGTCGTCCCAGTTCCAGCGTATCTTTCCCAGCCAGCTCCTGCTGAGCAGCGTGGGACCATCGTCCGGTACCAACCAGAGTGGTAGCTTGTGCAGCGCTCCATCGTAGAAGACCTTTATTGTAGCACTGCTGATTACAGGAATAAGTTCTTTAGTGTAAGTTCTTAGTTTCGTGCGAACTGTAGTTAATACTGGCCTTGAGGCCTTGTTGCACCACCTTTCGAAAGTCTTTTTGCCCATGATGGACTCACGCCGGCATCCAGCTCCATTGATACCGGGAGTCCATTTGGTTCAACATTTAGCACTTTCGGGGAACAATTCGTGGTGAATGTGTGCACCCCATGTACCTCTGCCTCCTCTATCTGAGGCTCTGGTTCGTAGTGATCCTCCGTGGATCTGTTCTCCTCTGCAACGTGGTGGTTTGCAGGTTTAACAGGCTTAGCAGCTCACCTGCACACTCGTTTGAGGTGTCCCATTGTTCCACAGCCCTTGCAAACGTACTCTTTGAATCAGCATGAATGGAAACAATCATCACCCCCGCAGCACCAACAAGGTGTTAATGGCCTTGCATTCATCACCCTTGATGGTGAATTCAGACATCTGCGAACGTGTAGCTGCAGGTATATGTGACCTGCCCTGTACGTTACGATTCGAAAACAACATCACTTTGTTCACAGTACTTGTAACAGCACTTGTGTGCTGAGAGATTTGCTTAGTATCGTCACTGGTGGCAATGAACGCCTGGGCTATCGCTATGGTCTTACTCAAGGTTGGGGTCTCTACAGTCAAAAGCTTGCGTGGTCAATGCCAAGTACGAAAAAGTCTCTGAGCATGTGCTCCAAATGTCCTTCAAATTCGCAATGTCCTGCACGGCATCTCAGCTCTGCGACATGACTCGCCACTTCCTGGCCTTCAGACCTTTTGTAGGTGTAGATCCGGTACCTCGCCATCAGAACGCTTTCCTTCGGGTCCAAATGCTCTCGGACCAGTGTGCACAAATCGTCATACGACTTCTCCAGGGGTTTCGCTGGAGTGAGCAGATTCTTCACGAGACCATACGTTGGTGCCCCAAAGACGGTGAGGAGGATCGCTCTACGTTTGGCAGCCCTCTCTTCCCCATCTAGCTCGTTGGCCGCGAAGTATTGGTTGAGTCGCTCCACAAAAGTTTCCCAATCATCTCCCTCCGAGAATTTCTCCAGGATGCCCACCGTTCTCTGCATCTTTGGATTCGCTATCTGTATCTCATCGCCAGTTGTGTATGGAGAAAGAGTCAGACTGAACACTGTGAGCTCAAAGTAAAGTGTGACCGTAGTCTTTTATTGCAGGTCTGCAGAGTGTCTCTCCAACCTGTGAGGCCTCCTTAAATATCTGTGCTCTCAAGGGATTATGGGATCCCTTGGGACTCCGGGGAATGAGCCCTTTGGTGGCTGTACAGAGTAAATACAAGTCCACATATATAACAGTGCCCTTGTTTAAGAAGGGAGAAAGTGATCGGCCGAGTAATTACAGGCCTGTCAGCCTAACCTCAGGGGTGGGAAAACTATTGGAAGAAATCCTGAAAGACAGGATAAATCTACATTTAGAAAGGCAAGGATTATTAGCGACCGTCAGCAAGGATTTGTTAAGGGAAGGTCGTGTCTGCCTAACTTGACTGAATTTTTCAAGGCAGTAACCAGATGGGTCGATGAGATAGTGCGTACGATGTAGTGTATATGGACTTTAGGAAAGCTGTTAATAAGGTCCCACATGGTAGACTGGTCAAAGGTTAAAGCTCATGGGATCCAGGGCAAAGTGGCAAGATGAATACAAAATTGGCTTGGAGGTAAGAAGCATAGGGTAATGGTTGATGGATGTTTTTGTGACTGGTAGAATGTTTCCAGTGGGGTTCCGCAGGGCTCGGTACTGGATCCCTTGCTTTTTGTGGTATACATCAATGATCCAGATTTGAATATAGTGAGTATGATTAAGAAGTTTGCAGATGACACTAAAATTGGCTGTGTGGTTGATAATGAAGAGGAAAGTCATGGACTGCAGGAGGATATCAATCTACTGGTCAGGTGGGCAGAACAATGGCAAATGGAATTTAATTCAGAGAAGTGTGAAGTAATGCACTTGGGGAGGGCTAATAAGGAAAGTGTATACACATTAAATGGTAGGCCACTTAGAAGTGTGGATGAACAAAGCTTGGAGTGCTTGTCCACAGATCCCTGAAAGTAGCAGGTCAGGTGGATAAGGTGGTCATGAAGGCATACGGAATGCTCACCTTTATTGGCTGAGGCGTAGAATACAAGAGCAGGGAGGTTATGCTTAAATTGTATAATGCTCTGGTTTGGCCACAGCTGGAAGGGAGGTTATGCTTAAATTGTATAATGCTCTGGTTTGGCCACAGCTGGAGTACTGCGTACAGTTCTGGTCACCGTATTATCGGAAGGACGTGATTGCACTAGAGAGGGTGCAGAGGAGATTTACTAGGATGCTGCCTGGAATGGAGAATCTTAGCTATGAGGACAGATTGGACATGCTGGGCTTGTTCTCATTGGAACATGGAGACTGCGAGGAGACCTCATTGAGGTGTATAAAATTTTGAGGGGTCTGGATATAGCGGATAGCAAGGGCCTATTTCCCTTGGTAGAGGGGTCAATTACAAGGGGGCATAGTTTTAAGGTGGTTGTTGGAAGGATCAGAGGGTATTTGAGGGGGAGCTTCTTCACGCAGAGGGTTGTGGGGGTCTGGAGCTCACTGCCTGGAAGTGTGGTGGATGCATGAAACCCTCACCACTTTTAAAAGGTGTTTGGATGGACACTTGAAGTGCCGTAACCTGCAGGGTTATGGACCAAAAGTTGGTAAGTGGGATTCGACTGGATAACTTCTTGTTGGCTGGCACAGATACGATGGTAAGTCCTGCAGGGAATCGAATATGGCCAGGGTGATCTCCTGAGTTAGTTTCGATTGCCTGGATGGGTCAGAGAGGAATTTTCCCAGATTTCTTTCTCCAATTGGCCTGGGTTTTTAGCTGTTTTTTTGCCTCTCCCAGGAGATTGCATGGCTCCGGTTGAGGTGGAATGTTGCGGTGTAAGGGGTTTCGCAGTTGTGTGGGGGCGAACTGGTTGGGCCAGATGCTCTTTACCTTTCCGCCATTGTTCATAGGTTTATACGTAACCTTCAGGGCTGCTGACCAAGGGCGGTGTGGCTCTTTGTCGGCCGGCGTGGACACGATGGGCCGAAATGGCCTCGTTCTGCCCTGTAGATTTCTATGTTTCTATGTATAAATGCATTTAAGGGGATGCTCGACAAGCAGTAAAGACACAGACCTCTGGGGAGGCGTGATCGGCAGAGAAGGGATAGAAAAAACCAATTCCAGTGGTACCCTACTCCTGACAAAATGCCTATAACACGACCTTGGCGTCACTAACACCTCGTTCCACCAGAGGGACAAGTACAAGGCATCGAGGCAACTCCCTCGCTCCAAACACTGGTACCTGCTCGACTATGTCATCGTTCGAGCCAGGAATCACAAGGATGTGCACATCACCCACACCATGACAGGAGCTGACGACTGCTGGACGGACCACCGCCTAATCCGTTCCTTCATCAACATCAACATAGCCCCAAAGCGGCGCGGCAGCAGAAGCAGTGCCACAAAAAAATCAACGCCGGGGCACTCAAAGACCCAACTAGGAGAGCCCTGTACAGCCAGCACCTCACTGCTAACCTGGCGACCCTTGATGACCCCGAGACAATCCAATCGAACGATCTAAAATGATCTCGATCCAGGTGAAGCTGCTCACCTACACAAATGACACCATCCCAGTCGTTGGCAGCATGGATGTCCAGGTGTCCCATGATGGTGCGATGCACAAGTTACCTTTGTGGATCTTTGCTGGTGATGGTCCAACGCTGCTAGGAAGAAGATGGATGAAAAAGATCCGTTGGAGCTGGGAAAACCTCCAGCCTCCGACGATCGACGTCCTCCGCGGCCCCAAAATTGGATCCAGCACAGCACCCAAGAAACCAGCCGCTTAACTCGACTGTGTGGAGACGACATAGACCGCCCAAGCCCAACTGCGAGATGATCCAGCCGAAACGACGCGACCTCACCTTCCAGGCTCCAGTGGCAGGACTCCGGAGGAAGAAAATCTGCGCAGAAGGCAACTTCCCTGCTTCCGTGGCAGAACCTGGGGAGAAAAGGATCACCGCAGCCTACCTCGTGGAGAGAAAGAAGATGGCGCCCGCACCACGAGGTGAAGCCCCTGAAGTAAAGATGGAGGCGGTCAGACCACGAGGGGCAGCGTTGATGGAGCAACACGTGATGCCGAGCAGCGAACCGGATTGGGGTAAAGATTGCAAGGCCCTCTTAAAGGAGATCGACAACCCATCACAATTAAAGGGACAGTTCCACTCTTTATACAGCGATGCCGGTGATACATATGTAAGAGATGTGATTGACAAATTCAAGTATGTAAATGTAACTAACCATGTTAAGTCGGCGATTGCAGTCGGAACCAATGTATTGTGAGAGTAAATGAAGTAATGATGTGCGATGCCAGGTTCTACATGTACGCCGACAAAACCAAGGGCAACCTCCTGTCAGAAGCACCCAGGTCCAGCGGGCTACCCGATCATGTAGCCTGTGCCTCCGGGACCAATGTGATGCCCCAGGGAGCGTGGCCACACACAGAGGGAGCATACCAGCGGCAGGGCCAGTGATCAGCGGACGGCAAAGGCACCACTACCGGTACCCTGCCCCTGATTGGCTCTACCTCTCTGGCCACCAGGGCCAGTACCGGGAGCAAGAGGCCAGCACCCTCCAGCTTTCCCAACGGGACCTGGGATGACCAGGCTCTCACTATCGCTGAAGGGCAGCAAAGAGACACCGCTGCCCTCAAAGGAGGACAGGGAGGCCCACACTCCTGTGGCTCTGCCCACCACTAGGCAACGGCAAAGGCCCTGAGACTCAGCCAGGTGAGTGATCCGAACCCACCCAGCTGGCAGGGGGCGCAGCGACGCCATCAGATAACCTGGACACAGTCCAGTCACTCTGGAACTAGCGTCCTCACCCACCTACACAACCCAGGGGCAAGACTGTGATACCACATATGTACCTTACCTGTAAACTGTACTTGTTTCACTCCTGCAGAACCGAAAGAGTGATGTAATTAAACCTATTTTTTTTTGTTCTTTCTTTGTGTACATGTATGCACATGCAGGTGTTGAGCCACATACATGGTCTATGTATGGAGATGGGGAAATGGATGTATGTAGCCATGGACACACATGGATCAATCTCCTTTTTGTCTTTAATCTTAAATTAACTTTAATCTGGGGCTTTCGGTCTGGTCTGTCCATCCTTCGGCCTGGACTCCTTGCAGAGCTTGGGGGGAGCACTCCTTCTCCTCCTGGATGACCGGAGTTCTGATAGGTATTAAAAAAAAAATTACCTTGGCCTCTTCTGTCCAGCCGGTGTCGTGGCTCTGCCTGGGCTAGGAGCGGTACAGGCTCCGGGGGAGGGAGGCTTTTCGGCTAGACTAGGAGCGGCCCGGGCACCGGCAAAGGGGGAGGGGGGGGTGGCGGCGGGGAAGAGAGGGGCCTTTCCAAATCACTTTACTTTTGGCACAAAGACACTTTAATATTTTCATGTTGGTAAGCTGCAATATGCACGGTACTTGTGCAGGTTGCTGTGAGCTGGCCAGAATGTCTTGTATGTTTCATTTTTCAGACTCGGCCCGCAGTGTGTCCCTCGTTACCCTGGCAACCCAATCTTTTTGGCGCACAACTTAGGCTCCACCCACAGAGCTTAAGGACAATGTGCGCCGGGCCACATTCACAAATTAAAACGGGAAAACTTTAAACTTTTTTTTGGCATAGACGGGCCCCCAAAAAATGGGAATAACTCTTCAAAAATGCCAAAAAAATGGCACTGGGGAAAACTGAGTTCCTTATGTCTCTTAGGTTTCTCAGACAGCAGGAGTTTGAGATGGTGACTGAAAGAATTTTCAAAAATATTTGGAGCACTTTTTATTCAAGAACACCGGTTGATGAAATGTCTATTTCTTTTTCTACTTTTTTTTATAAATGTGACTGCTAAAGTTATTTGTAAGTCATAGGCTAAACATTCTGACTCCTGTATTAAGGTATTTTCAGTTGGTGAAAGTCTCTCTCAACACATATTTTAATACCTGTACAAGATTGTTAGAAGAAATTTGCATATGACCAATTTGCTGCAAGAAATTTGCCCAGAATAAATTTGCCTATAATTAAGTGCGACTGAGAAATGTGTCCGATAGGAAATATTACAGATAGAGGTCTAGAAGATTACCTGAATAGTGGTCGAAGCATGGAAATGTCCAGGGCCTGCCGATCTTCAGGACAATTATGGTTCTGCACAAGCCACCCATGGATACATGATGTGCAGAAGGCATGTTCACACGGAGCCTGTAAAGGATTCTCCAACACATCACGGCAGATGCAACACAACAGTCCTTCATTTACGTAGCCTATAAATCGCTCTATATCATACCCCATTCTCTTGCACCTGTTTTTAAAGAGAAAGTAGACTAACAAAATATTAAAGTTCAAAAATAAATTACATGCAATATAATTTTTGCTTTCTGAATAAAGCCATTGCTTTTTCTTCCTAATTAATTGATAAACAATACAAGTTTGACATCTACGTCACCGTAGAGATACTTGATGACATGATACAATGTTGTGGTGTATTGCGCAAAGCGATTCTCTGAGCCATATAGACGAGGAAAATCCCAGATTTGTGCTGAAATCTGGGCTGAATTTATTGATCTTAGCCAAGACAGTAATAAGGGCACTAAAATGGGCCAGTGTCCCCAGGTTAGAAAATAAAATAAAATCAGATTGAATTCCCATTCCAGAATAGTATACAGTGTCCTCTACTGGAAGTGTGTGTGTGTAGATGTTGGATTGGGCTCAGTTGGGCTCTCTTCTGCAGTTGGTTAGCCTGCGGCTTCTCACTGTTAAGCTACAGACATGAATAATACCTACTTGGCACTGGTGGGGCAATTGAACTATATCTCAATGAGGAAGCCAATGGCTTCAGGAAAGAATGGGAGAAAATATGAGGGGTAAAAAACACAGCGATTGTGTGTGCTCTGTGCACACTCATAACTTGCACCTTTAACCCACAATGTGCAAACAGTCTTCAGAGCAAGTTTGTTTTTGTTAATTCCTTAGTATTCTCCTGACTGGGGAAGGTGAGATAGTTTTATCCACAAGCATCATTAGGGGCACTTCGTATTTACTCACCAAGAGGTTTATTTTGAGCAGCGTGGAGAGAACCTCAACCCAGCCTTTTTTTGCTTCTAGTTAAAAAATAGCAAAATGTTGCCAGTGAAGTTGAAGTTTGAAAGTTAAGCTCTTTTTCTAAGACACATGAATTTGAATGCTCTAGAGTTTATAGCTGCCAGTGTAATTTTTTGAAAAAAAAGACACCTACTATTAGAACATCACTGTTTCTTTTCTACCGAGCTTTAATACTTAATTAAAAACACATTCCTTTACATGCCAGAAGAAAATCACAGAACGTTGGGCCCTTTGATTCTATCGCCCCGATATTAATGGAAGGGTCCGGGGGAACACGCAATCGGCCGAGGAACCTGGCAAGACCAGAAAGGTGGATGCCCTGCCGATCTTCAAGACAGGGACTCATAACAACATTGTTGGGCAGCCTCCCACCTGGCAGTTGGGAAAGTGAATAACCTAGCCGGCAGGCGAAGGAAAAGCTAGCGGTTGGAGGCCACAGCTGGGGACTAGTGAAGAAATTCCCAAGCACTCAGGCTGGAGATCGGGGACAGGGCAAGAAGGTGACTCCGAGCAGTGTTTTGGGGGGGGATGGGGGTGGAAGGTAATTGCCATTATCGAAGCTGGAGCTGGGGTGGTGGGTCGTCTTGCCATAGTCGGCTCCAGAATCTGGGGTGGTAGCCTGGTTCATGGAAGACCCAAGGGTTCCTTGTGAGGCCCAGAGGAGCACTCCTGCCCACAAGCAAACCCAAAAAATAAATTTGAAACTTATCTTCTGGCACAGGATCCAGCTCCTGCAGGTTTTGCCTGAAGGGGAGCAGACACTTTCCTCTCACTCAGGCCTCAGATTGATATTGCAGATTGGGACCTGATGAGATCATTGGATCTGATCTACATATTTAAAAAATGTCTCGGTTTCTTTCCTGCGGGTGCCCTGCTCATAAAAGCAGGTTAATATGGGGGATACACCGGGAAGGAAGTGGGATCGCTGGAGATAACTGACACCAGTTATTTTAATTGCCCTCTTCCCATTTCCCTCCCCCCAACATGGGGGCGGTCTTGGATTTAGTTCTGGGGAATGAAGCTGGGCAGGTTGAAGGGGTATTAGTGGGAGAGCACTTGTGTGCCAGTAATCATAATTCAGTCAGATTCAATTTGGTTATGGATAAGGACAAGAATAGGCCTGGAATAAAAGTTCCGAAATGGAGAAAAGCTAATTTTGCTAAGTTAAGGAGTGATTCGGCCATAGTAGACTGGAAACAGCTACTTGTGGGTAAATCAGTGTCGGAACAGTGGGAGGCATTCAAGGAGGAGATCCGGAAGGCTCAGGCCAAACATATGCCTTTAAAGAAAAAGGTTGGGAAAATTATTGGAAAAATTCCTGAAAGACAGGATAAATCTGCATTTGGAAAGGCAAGGATTAATTAGGGACAGTCAGCACGGATTTGTTAAGGAAAGATCAAGTTTGACTAACCTAATTGAATTTTTTGAGGAGGTAACCAGGAGGGTCGATGAGGGTAGTGTGTACGATGCACTTTAGCAAGGCTTTTGATAAGGTCCCACATGGTAGACTGGTCATGAAGGTTAAAGCTCATGGGATACAGGGCAAAGTGGCAAGTTGGATCCAAAATTGGCTTGGGGGTAGGAAGCAAAGAGTAATGATTGATGGATGTATTTGTGACTAGAAGGATGTTTCCAGTGGGGTTCCGCAGGGCTCAGTACTGGGTCCCTTGCTTTTTGTGGTATGTATCAACGATTTAGATTTGAATATAAGGAGTACGATTAAGAAGTTTGCAAACGACACTAAAATAGGCTGTATGGTTAATAATGAAGAGGAAAGTCATGGGCTGCAGGAGGATATCAATCTACTGGTCAGGTGGGCAGAGCAGTAGCAAATGGAATTTAATTCAGAGAAGTGTGAGGTGATGCACTTTGGGAGGGCTAATAAGGAAAGGGCATACACATTAAGCAGTCGGCCACTTAATAGTGTAGATGAACAAAGGGACCTTGGAGTGCTTGTCCACAGATCCTTGAAAGTAGCAGGTCAGGTGGATAAGGTGGTTAAGAACGCATATGGAATGCTTGCCTTTATTGGCCGGGGCATAGAATATAAGAGCAGGGAGGTTATGCTTAAATTGTATAATACTTTGGTTAGGCCACAGCTGGAGTACTGCGTGCAGTTCTGGTCGCCGTATTATAGGAAGGACATGATTGCACGAGAGAGGGTGCAGAGGAGGTTTACTAGGATGCTGTCTGGAATGGAGAATCTTAGTTATGAGGACAGATTGGATAGGCTGGGTTTGTTCTCATTGGAATAGAGACAGTTGAGAGGAGACCGCATTGAGGTGTACAAAATATTGAGGGGCTTGGACATAGTGGATAATAAGGGCCTATTTCCCTTGGTGGAGGGGTCTATTATGAGGGGGCATAGTTTTAAGGTGGTTGGTGGAAGGTTTGGAGGGGATTTGAGAGGGAGGTTTCTTTACGCAGAGGATTGTGGGGATCTGGAACTCGTTACCTGAAAGACTGATGGATGCAGAAACCCTCACCACTTTTAAGAGATGGTTGGATGGGCACTTAAAGTGCAGTAAACTGCAGGGTTACGGACCTAGAGCTGGTAATTGGGATTAGACTGGATGATCTCTTGTTGGATGGCGCAAATATAATGGTTGGTACTGCAGGGAATAGAATACGGCCAGGGTGATCTCCTGGACTAGTTTCGATTGCCTGGATGGGTCAGAGAGGAAACATAGAAACATAGAAACATAGAAAATAGGTGCAGGAGTAGGCCATTCGGCCCTTCTAGCCTGCACCGCCATTCAATGAGTTCATGGCTGAACATTCAACTTCAGTACCCCATTCCTGCTTTCTCGCCATACCCCTTGATCCCCCTAGTAGTAAGGACCTCATCTAACTCCTTTTTGAATATATTTAGTGAATTGGCCTCAACAACTTTCTGTGGTAGAGAATTCCATAGGTTCACCACTCTCTGGGTGAAGAAGTTCCTCCGCATCTCGGTCTTAAATGGCTTACTCCTTATCCTTAGACTATGACCTCTGGTTCTGGACTTCCCCAACATTGGGAACATTCTTCCTGCATCTAACCTGTCTAACCCCGTCAGAATTTTATATGTTTCTATGAGGTCCCCTCTCATTCTTCTGAACTCCAGTGAATACAAGCCCAGTTGATCCAGTCTTTCTTGATAGGTCAGTCCCGCCATCCCGGGAATCAGTCTGGTGAACCTTCGCTGCACTCCCTCAATAGCAAGAATGTCCTTCCTCAGGTTAGGAGACCAAAACTGTACACAATACTCCAGGTGTGGCCTCACCAATGCCCTGTACAACTGTAGCAACAACTCCCTGCCCCTGTACTCAAATCCCCTTGCTATGAAGGCCAACATGCCATTTGCTTTCTTAACCGCCTGCTGCACCTGCATGCCAACCTTCAATGACTGATGTACCATGACACCCAGGTCTCTTTGCACCTCCCCTTTTCCTAATCTGTCACCATTCAGATAATAGTCTGTCTCTCTGTTTTTACCACCAAAGTGGATAACCTCACATTTATCCACATTATACTTCATCTGCCATGCATTTGCCCACTCACCTAACCTATCCAAGTCGCTCTGCAGCCTCACAGCATCCTCCTCGCAGCTCACACTGCCACCCAACTTAGTGTCATCCGCAAATTTGGAGATACTACATTTAATTCCCTCATCTAAATCATTAATGTACAGTGTAAACAGCTGGGGCCCCAGCACAGAACCTTGCGGTACCCCACTAGTCACTGCCTTCCATTCTGAAAAGTACCCATTTACTCCTACTCTTTGCTTCCTGTCTGACAACCAGTTCTCAATCCATGTCCGTACACTACCCCCAATCCCATGTGCTCTAACTTTGCACATCAATCTCTTGTGTGGGACCTTGTCGAACGCCTTCTGAAAGTCCAAATATACCACATCAACTGGTTCTCCCTTATCCACTCTACTGGAAACATCCTCAAAAAATTCCAGAAGATTTGTCAAGCATGATTTTCCTTTCACAAATCCATGCTGACTTGGACCTATCATGTCACCTCTTTCCAAATGCACTGCTATGACATCCTTAATAATTGATTCCATCATTTTACCCACTACCGATGTCAGGCTGACCGGTCTCTAATTCCCTGTTTTCTCTCTCCCTCCTTTTTTAAAAAGTGGGGTTACATTGGCTACCCTCCACTCCATAGGAACTGATCCAGAGTCAATGGAATGTTGGAAAATGACTGTCAACGCATCCACTATTTCCAAGGCCACCTCCTTAAGTACTCTGGGATGCAGTCCATCAGGCCCTGGGGATTTATCGGCCTTCAATCCCATCAATATCCCCAACACAATTTCCCGGCTAATAAGGATTTCCCTCAGTTCCTCCTCCTTACTAGACCCCCCGACCCCTTTTATAACCGGAAGGTTGTTCGTGTCCTCCTTCGTGAATACCGAACCAAAGTACTTGTTCAATTGGTCCGCCATTTCTTTGTTCCCCGTTATGACTTCCCCTGATTCTGACTGCAGAGGACCTACGTTTGTCTTTACTAACCTTTTTCTCTTTACATATCTATAGAAACTTTTGCAATCCGTCTTAATGTTCCCTGCAAGCTTCTTCTTATACTCCATTTTCCCTGCCCTAATCAAACCCTTTGTCCTCCTCTGCTGAGTTCTAAATTTCTCCCAGTCCCCAGGTTCGCTGCTATTTCTGGCCAATTTGTATGCCACTTCCTTGGCTTTAATACTATCCCTGATTTCCCTTGATAGCCACGGTTGAGCCACCTTCCCTTTTTTATTTTTATGCCAGACAGGAATGTACAATTGTTGTAGTTCATCCATGCGGTCTCTAAATGTCTGCCTTTGCCCATCCACAGTCAACCCCTTAAGTATCATTCGCCAATCCATCCCAGCCAATTCACGCCTCATACCTTCAAAGTTAGCCTTCTTTAAGTTCTGGACCATGGTCTCTGAATTAACTGTTTCATTCTCCATCCCAATGCAGAATTCCACCATATTATGGTCACTCTTCCCCAAGGGGCCTCGCACAACGAGATTGCTAATTAATCCTCTCTCATTACATAACACCCAGTCTAAGATGGCCTCCCCCCTAGTTGGTTCCTCGACATATTGGTCTAAAAAACCATCCCTTATGCACTCCAGAAAATCCTCCTCCACCGTATTGCTTCCAGTTTGGTTAGCCCAATCTATGTGCATATTAAAGTCACCCATTATAACTGCTGCACCTTTATTGCACGCACCCCTAATTTCCTGTTTGATGCCCTCCCCAACATCACTACTACTGTTTGGAGGTCTGTACACAACTCTCACTAACGTTTTTTGCCCTTTGGTGTTCTGCAGCTCTACCCATATAGATTCCACATCATCCAAGCTAATGTCCTTCCTAACTATTGCCTTAATCTCCTCCTTAACCAGCAATGCTACCCCACCTCCTTTTCCTTTTATTCTATCCTTCCTGAATGTTGAACACCCCTGGATGTTGAGTTCCCAGCCCTGATCATCCTGGAGCCACGTCTCCGTAATCCCAATCACATCATATTTGTTAACATCTATTTGCACAGTTAATTCATCCACCTTATTGCGGATACTCCTTGCATTAAGACACAAAGCCTTTAGGCTTGTTTTTTTAACACCCTCTGTCCTTTTAGAATTTTGCTGTACAATGGCCCTTTTTGTTCTTTGCCTTGGGTTTCTCTGCCCTCCACTTTTCCTCATCTCATTTCTGTCTTTTGTTTTTGCCTCCTTTTTGTTTCCCTCTATCTCCCTGCATTGGTTCCCATCCCCCTGCCAAATTTTTTTTTTCCTAAATTGGCCTGAGATTTTAATCTGGTTTTTGCCTCTCCCAGGAAATCACATGGCTACGGGTTGGGTGGAGTGTAGAATGTTTCAGTATAAGGGGTGTCGCAGTTGTGTGAGGCGGACTGGTTGGGCTGGGTGCTCTTTGCCTTTCTGTCACTGATCATAGGTTTATATGTAACCTTTAGGGATGCTGACCAGGAGCCGTGCGGCTCTTTGTCGGCCGACGTGGACACGATGGGCCGAAATGGCCTCCTCTGCGCTTTAAATTTCTATGTTTCTATCACAGGCCTGGTTTCCTCCAGGTAATGGCATATAAAATCAGAGCCTATTGTTCAGTTACATGTAATCAGCAGTTACATTCTACTTGAGGTATTTTGAAATCAAATGCATGCAAGGATGTAATTGAACTAACTCTTCCAGGTGAAGGATGGGGATATCAACATAAGAACATAAGAAATAGGGGCAGGACCAGGTCATATGGCCCATCAAACCTGCTCCGCAATTCAACATGTTCACGGCTGAACTTTTACATCAACTTCACTTTCCCGCCCTATCCGCATATCCCTTAGTGCCCAAAAATCTATCGATCTCAGTCTTGAACATACATATCGATTGAGTATCCACAGTCCTCTGAAGTAGAGAAATCCAAAAGATTCACAATCCTCTGAGTAAAGATATTTCTCTTCATCTCGGTCCTAAATAGCTGACCTATTATTCTGACACTATGTTCTAGATTCTCCAGCCAGGGAACAGCCTCTCAGCAGTTACCCTGTCACTCATTTACACTGATGGGGGAGACGAGAACTAGAAGGCATGACCTTAGAATAAGGGGCCGCCCATTTAAAACTGAGATGAGAAGAAATTTCTTCTGAGGGTTGTAAATCTGTGGAATTCGCTGCCTCAGAGAGCTGTGAAAGCTGGGACATTAAATAAATTTAAGACAGAAATAGACAGTTTCTTAAACGATAAGGGGATAAGGGGATTTGGGGAGCAGGCAGGGAAGTCCATGATCAGATCAGCCATGATCTTATTGAATGGCGGAGCTGGCTTGAGGAGCCGAATGACCTACTCCTGTTCCTATTTCTTATGTTCTTATGTAAGCCCTCTAAGAATTTTATATGTTTCAATGAGATCACCTCATTCTTCTAAACTCCAGAGAATATCAGCCTATTCTACTCAATCACTCCTCATTGGACAGCTCTCTCATACCAAGAATCAATCTAGTGAACCTTCGGTGCACCCCTTATAAGGCAAGCATATCCTTCCTTAGGTAAGAAGACCAAGGGTTCAATTTTCCCCAGTGATTTGCGCCGTTTTTTGGAGCAGGCTACTTTTTTTGGTCCAAGTTAAAAAATCACAGTTTCCCCAATCAATTTGCACCAGCGTAACTCAGTTAGTTACGATTTTTTTTAGATAAGTTTTTTTTTCAGCCAAAGGGGGCGTAACCTGCCACCCGCACCAATTCTGGCCATTTAGGCAAGTTTGGCCAGTTGAGAGTTATTCCAGTTCTGCTTAGGCCAGCGTATGTGGCCTCTGCAGAAAAACCTTCTGGAGAGTTAAAGAAATCAGCGCAGGTAGGTGCAACAGATGCCTGGACAGCAGCAACAGGAAAGGTAAGAGGGGGAAGAGAGAAGTGGGGGGAGGGAGAGGGAGTGGGGGGAAGCTTTTCAGGTGCAGTTCGGTGCGGGGACCAGGAGGGAGGAGGTCATTTGGCCTGGGATAGAGGCGGGGGAGCTCACCGGGAGACCACCCAGCCAGGGCTAGAGACAGGAGAGCGCACCGGCAAGCCATTCGGCCTGGGCTAGGGGCGGGAGAGCGCACTGGGAAGCCCTTCGGCCTCAGCTGGGGAGTGGGACCGGCTTTAATAATTGGAGGTAAGTTGCTGCAATATATTTTAATGTGTTTTTAAGTTGATGCAATGTATTTAATGTGTTTTTTAATCGATGCAATGTGTTTTAATGTGTTGGGAGCTGGCTGTATGTTTCACTCACATTGTGTCCCTGGTTACCATAGCAGCCCGATCTTTTTAGCGCAGATCAAGGCTCCACCCCCCAAAATAAAAGGACAGGTTAGGCCACGCCAAAATGAAGAAATCCAATCTGGAAACTTAAAACATTTTTTTTGCCGTACTTGGGCCCCCCAAAAATGGGCGTAACTCTTCAAGTACGCCAAAAAAAGGTTTTGGAGAAAATTGAGCCCCAAAACTATACACAGTACTCCAGGTGTGGTTTCACCAAAGGCCTATATAATTGCGCTAAGGCTTCTTTACTCTTAAATTTCAAGCCCCTTGCAGTAAAAGGCTGACATACCATTTGCCTTCCCAATTGCTTGCCTGTTAACTTTCAGTGATTCATATACATGGACACCCAAATCCTTCAGAATACCAACATTTACTAGTTGCTCACCTTTTAAAAAATATTCTGCTTTTCCATTCTTCCAATCAAAGTGGATAATTTCACACTTCCTCATGTGATACTCCATTTAATCCCCTCATCTAACTCATTAATATAGATCGTAAATAGCTGAGGCCCAAGCACTGATCCTTGCGGCACTCCACTAGTTACAGCCTACTATCCCAAAGCCTGTGATATCATCCTTTTTTTGGCACGGTAGCAAGTCATCCTCGTTTCGAGGGACTGCCTATGATAATGATGACTGTGTGTGGGATCTAGCTATGCACAAATTGATTGCTGCGTTTTCTACATTACAACTGTGACTACATTGCAAAAAGTACTTCATTGGTTGTAAAGTGCTTTGGGATGTCCTGAGGTTGTGAAAGGCACTATATAAATGCAAGTTCTTTCTTTGCCAGAAAATTACCCACTCTGCCTTAGTATTTCCATGCCCCAAAAGAGAACTTGGGGGCTTCTCTGACCACCTGCAGATCTGACAGCATTCTGTAATCTTTTAGATCTTTTTTAATTGAACAGAAACATAATGATTAATGCCTGCCCTTTTAAGCTACTTCAGGCCTTCAAATCCTGCAGTACTACACTTGGCTCAGTGATAGAACGCTTGCCTCAGTGATAGAATGATTGTCAGATGAAGCTCTGCTAAGGATTTGAGCACATAATCTAGTATGACACTAGTCTAGTACTGAGGGAGTCTTCCATGACTTTCATCTGCCTGTTCAAGTGGATATAAAGATCCCATGGCACTATTTAAAGTGCAAGGGAGCTCCAGGCATCTTTCTTTTTTCCTTCTTCGGATTTCTCATCCAAAATGAGTAAGCTTTAAATCAGAGGCATTTCTGACACCTGGAGCTCGCTCCAAACATTATAAGGCTAAGCCTGCATATAACAAAGGGCATCACTCATCATGTCGTTTGGGTGTGAATTGCTTTCCATCCTACATCTGGTCATACTCACCTGATCATAAGATCCACTATCTAGGCTTACTCATGATAAATGGACACTTGGGTGTCTGTGGAGTCAGCAAGTCTCAATGCCATCAGAAGAGGAGTAAATTTAAAAAAAAACAGAAGAAGTTTTTCCCCCAGCTTTAGGTTATCCTTACCATCATCATCATCATAGGCATTCCCTCGGAATCGAGGAAGACTTGCTTCCACTCTTAACATGAGTTCTTAGGTGGCTGTACAGTCCAATACGAGAACCAATCTCTGTCACAGGTGGGACAGATAGTCGTTGAGGGAAGGGGTGGGTGGGACTGGTCTCAACTATATGTTAACTTTTATCTGAAAATTTCAACCCCCAATCATATTTTTTATACAATTTACCTAGTACTAACTATGCCTGTTTTTTTTTATCCCCAATCATTCCTGGGATATAGGCATAGCTGGCAATGCCAGCATTTATTGCCCATTCCTAATTGCCCTCTAGAAGGTGATGCTGTGCCGCCTTCTTGAACTTCTGCAGTCCATGTAGTGAAGGTGCTCCCATAGTGCTGTTAGGGAGGGAGTCCAGGATTTTGACCCAGCGACGATGAAGGAATGGCGATATATTTCCAAGTCAGGATGGTTTGTAACTTGCAGGTGATTGTGTTCCCATGCACCTGCTGCCCTTGTCTTTCTAGGTGGTCGAGGTCATGGGTTTGGGAGGTGCTGCCGGAGAAGCCTTGGCAAGTTGCTGTAGTGCATCTTGTAGATGGTACACACTGCAGCCACGGTGCGCCGATGGTGGAGGGAGTGAATGTTTATGGTGGTGGATGGGGTGCCAATCAAGTGGGCAGCTTTGCTCTATATGGTGTCGACCTGCACTCATCTAGGCAAGTGGAGAGTACTCCATCACACTCCTGACTTATGCCTTGTAGATGGTGGAAAGGCTTTGGGGAATCAGTAGGTGAGACACTCGCCACAGAATACCCAGCCTCTGACTTGTTTTTCTGGCACTTATGTGGCTGGTTTCTGATCAATGGTGACCCCCAGGATGTTGATGGTGAGGGATTTGGTGGTAAAGCCATTGAATGTCAAGGGACGGTGGTTAGACACTCCCTTATTGGAGAAAGTCATTGCCTGGCATTTGTATAGTACAAATGTTAGTTGCTACTTAACAGCCCAAGTCTGAATGTTGTACAGGTTTTGCTGCATGTGGACATTTGACTGCTTCATTATCTGAGGAGTTGCAAATGGAACTGAACACCGTGCAATCATCAGCACTTCTGACCTTATGATGGCGGGAAGGTCATTAATGAAGCAGCTGAAGATGGTTGGGCCTAGGACACTGCCCTGAGGAACTCCTGCAACCATGCCCTAGGGTTTAGATGATGGACTCGAACAACCAAATCCCCCACCATCAATATCCTGGGGGTCACCATTGACCAGAAACCAGCCACATAAGTGTTGTGGCCAGAAGAGGTCAGAGGCTGGGTATCCTGCGGCGAGTGTCTCACCTACTGACTTTCCACCATCTACAAGGCACAAGTCAGGAAAATTATGAAAAAAAATCAATATCTACTATCTAAAAACAAAGATGAATTTACATTAATTGTACAAACTAAAACCAATACTACAATTATTCATCATTTTACACTACAGAAGAAACAAAATTCTACTCAGTCTGTCCTCCACCATGTTTACATATCTTTTAAGGATTAATTCTGCACTCCTAGTGGAGGGTTGCACTTGCAGTGGGCGGTGCGCTTCTTAGAACTGGGACAATGTTGTAGCCCTATGAATGACCTGCGCTCCCTTTGAGCATGGTTTCCCACTCAGGGCACAGGATCACAGAATTAGCTCTTAAATGTTTACCTATGCTACACACCAGATCCTGACCAAGAGGGTTGGCAATGAACTTATTCTGAGGGCTTTACTAGGGATTTTCTTATCTAACTTTTAGGAGCCGCAAGAGAATGGTCTGGATTGATTCAGCTGGCAATTTAAATCTCTTTCCCCTGCAGAAAACTACTTGGTGCCAAGTTGAAAATGCAAAATAACCATATGGATAATAGCAGGCTCCATTCCATTACACAAGTCTCCTAACTTGAGGAAGGACACTCTTGCTATTGAGGGAGTGCAGCGAAGGTTCATCAGACTGATTCCCGGGATGGCGGGACTGACATATCAAGAAAGACTGGATCAACTGGGCTTGTATTCACTGGAGTTCAGAAGAATGAGAGAGGATCTCATAGAAACGTTTAAAATTCTGACAGGTTTAGAAAGGTTAGATGCAGGAAGAATGTTCCCAATGTTGGGTAAGTCCAGGACCAGGGGTCACAGTCTAAGGATAAGGGGTAAGCCATTTAGGACCGAGATAAGGAGAAACTTCTTCACCCAGAGAGTGGTGAACCTGTGGAATTCTCTACCACAGAAAGTTGTTGAGGCCAATTCACTAAATATATTCAAAAAGGAGTTAGATGTAGTCCTTACTACTAGCGGGATCAAGGGGTATGGCGACAAAGCAGGAATGGGGTACTAAAGTTGCATGTTCAGCCGTGAACTCATTGAATGGCGGTGCAGGCTCGAAGGGCCGAATGGACTACTCCTGCACCTATTTTCTATGTTTCTATCAATATCATTGTGCGACATACTAAATTAACATTGTAAATCATGGTGTGGTTACATTATAAAAATTCTAATTATTGAAGGAAATGGAGATGAACTTTATTATATATATTCAATTATAAATTTACACTGTATCCTTCATAATAGCTATTTTCTATTCTACAAGCTATCAAAATAAACTATATTTCCAACATGTGATAGTATGAAAATTGATCTTGAGTAATATAAACAATTTGTTTACAATAGTAACTAAACAAAATCATTCCAATCATAATTACATTTTAATTTCAGCTTTACTGGTATGCTGGACATACCAGAAAAAAAACACTTATTCCTGACGCTGGAAATTCATTTGACCTAGTTTAATTATTTATGGTAACAGATTCAATTTGACAGTATTTGACAGAAAATACTTGCCTGAACTTTAATGCACTTGCAGAGATCATAAAAAGATTTTGCCTTAGTACTGTGTAAATCATCCAACTGTTCATCTGCTCCAACCTCCAATTCAGGCGAGACAAAAAAGGTCAGTTGTCATGTTTCCAGAGACCCTCAGCTAGTTGTTCAAGGGAGAAAACAATAAACTGTTGTTCACGTGAGCCAATCTTTTGGAGCAAACCTCATTCATATTATATGTCAACAGCTCGCTTCCAAGTAAAAGATCTTCAATAATTTTGCTATTATGAAATAATCTAAAACTACATAGAAATAATGATGAAACTATGTGTACTTTTCACTTACGAGCAAGAAATAATGTAATCAACAAAGCAAAGGTAACAAAAGAATCGCTCGAGTGTGAGGCATTTTCATTTTCAATCTACTCTCCTCTAACCTGCCCTGCTTTAATGGCTTTTGATCAGCTAAAATGTTTATATGTCCCACTGTAGAACTTGCATAAAAATTCCAATGGCAAGCACAGCTTCCCTTCGTTTTCTCCGAGTTTTGTGAATCCCTCACCTGAAATAATTAACATCCTATCGTAATGTGATACAATGTGACGTCCGAAATCTGAAAACCTTGGGACCGAGGCCATTCCGGATTCCGTGTATTTCCGGATTTCGGAACATCTTTGCCTGGGCTGAGGTAGGTGGAGGAGGGGGTGGGAGGTGGAGGATGGCGGCCGGGGTATGGCGGGGTTGGGGGGGAAGACGCGAGGTCGAGCCGCCGAGGGCCGTGGAGTTCGGATTTCGGAACATTTTCCGGTTTCCAGACGGCCCCGCCACGGATTGGCCCAGTGTCCGGATTCTGGAACATTCAGAATTTCGTAACTCCGGATTTCGGACGCTCAACCTGTAATAGAAATTCACTAAACCAAGTTACCTAATAAAAGCCTACATGAAGCCCATACAAGATAATTGTACAATATCAAGAGTTCTGTGCATTTTCTCATTGTTGAAATTGTAATTCATGTATACGATGCATAATTTGGTTTTTGATAAGTTTTTGAATAATATTATGGAGACTTCTGTAGCATATATGTAGCTACATTGGCCTAGCATTTGTTGAATAATGACGTGTGAACACGCATGCCATTAATAATGTGCAAATCGGCCAGCAACTTGCGGCGAGGAAGCGATACCCCATGAATCGCCTCAAGTTGCTGGCCGATTTACGCCACTCTGTTGTTAGCTTCACAGGAACGGCATCTCGGCCTTAATCATCCCCTGATTTTCATGAAGTTGCTGCATTAACATATTAGTTGTCCATCAAACTTGGCTGAAGGTTAAGTCTAGTAATTAATAGTACCCTTTTAACAACATGATAATTGTTAATGACTGCGAATCAACCTCTCGGTCCCAGAAAATGAACAATTAAAAGAGTGGGGTCTCATTCCTTCAGATTGTAAATTGTTGTTGGAGATTTTTAAAATGTTAAATTTTGAATTTTATTTTTTCTTACTTTACCTTTTTTTTCTCTCTCTCTTAATCCAACCTTTCTTTCAGTTTCTTTATTTCTCTTTCTGTACCCAATTTGACACTGAATTCACCCATTCTAATTCACCATCATTCTCAATCCTTCCTCTGTTTATTTCTCAATCCTTTAATCTCATTGGTTAAGGAGATACATGGTTTGTCCCGTTGTTTACCAAGATCCCAGATGCCGCTCCCCTCGCAGCGCTGTTATCAGCTTGCACTTCCAGAAACTTAGTGAACAAAAAATGTTAAAACCTAAACGTGCTCAAAAAAGTCTCGGGGCACGTCACAAGTTGCCACGCTGAGCAAAATCTGGGCCAATGATGAAATGTACTAGTGCGACAAATTCCATGGTCTTGTTGTGCAAGGACAGATATGCACAGGACGAACATTTTCTATAAATATATTTGAATAACTTCTGTATAAATTCAAAGCTAAGGCAAGACGAGGCTTAAAATGGCTGTTGGGCTCCAGTTCATTTGGTTTTTGGAAGATGTCCTTTGTTCTTAACTTCCATTGTTTTAATGTGTTATTAAGCCAGAAAGACATTGTTTGGGACATGTGAACAACACATTTAGTGGATTATTTGCTCTGGAATCATTAAGCCATTTAGGATACGACATCAATAGGAATTATTTTGGATTTTTCTTTCCGGCAGTGGCAAAATAGATTTCGTGTCTGCCTGATCCTGATGAAGTTTCCATTTTCACTTGCAATGGCTCTCTGCATTTGGTAACTCACCACTGGGGGGCAGGAGGCTGGGATTACCATTGCTGCAGGAGACAGACACACGCAGCAGCTTGAAAAAGGACAGGCAGCCTTAAAGATTTAAAACATTCTGGAAGTGGCAAAATCTACTGATGTAAGACTACCACTTCCTTGGTGCTGCAGTATTTAGGCTACTACCTAAATACAGTCCATTTAAATATTTTGGGCTGTTTTATCTCCCTTCACAACGCTGGATATTTGTTGAATATAGATGCTTTTAGTGTTCAGTGCTGCCAAAGCAACGATGGAAAGTGTGACATATGCCATTACTCCATCATTATATTTTTAGTTACATGCACTTGCCCATATTTGGGTATTCAGCAGAGGTGACAAAGAAAAATTTGACACAACCAAAACTGGGTGTAGATCTGGCGTAATGAATCCCCAATCCATTAGACTTCAATGTAGGGGGCATGATTAAGAAGTTCGCAGATGATACAAAAATTGGCCGTGTGGTTGATAGTGAGGAAGAAAGCTGTAGACTGCAGGAAGATAGTAATTAACTTGTCAGGTGGGCAAAAAAGTGGCAAATAGCAATTCAATCCAGAGAAGTGTGAGGTAATGTATTTGGGGAGGACTAACAAGGCAAGGGAATACAGAATAAATGGTAGGATACTGTGAAGTGTAGAGGAACAGAGGGACCTTAGGATGAATGTCCACAGATCCCTGAGGTAGCAGGACAGCTATAGAGGGCTCAATTTTCCACATGGGTGATTTTTGGCACCGTTGAAGAGGTATGTACGATTTTTTAATGGCCCAAATGTGCCAAAAAAAATCCAAGTTTTGCCGGAATTAACTTTGAATTTGGAGCAGCGCAGATTGGCCTTAAGCTTTGTGGGTGGAGCTTAAGGTTTGTGTAAAAACTGACGTTGCTAGGGTAACGAGAGATGCTCAGAAGGACTGAGTTTAGAAACAAAGGGCTGAAGCTGAGCTGGAAACTGAAGCCGCTGCTTTCCCGGCCACAAGGACCCCATACCTGCCCGCTGCCTTCAAGGTTGACAGAAAGCAACAAAAGGACGGACAGAGCAGCAAGAAAACCAAGCGCAATGCAGCATTGGCCAGTGAGGATGTGGAGCCTTGCAACAAGCGACGGCACAGGATCAGATAGCCGCAGTCAGACAGCAGCAACGATGAAGTAAGCAATGGGCCGGTGCTTGCGGGGTCCTTTTGGCCCGGGATGGCAGCGGGCCGGCCCGCACCTATCCCAGGCCGAAAGGACCCGGCACTGGCCAGCTGCCTCCAAGGTCGACAGAAAGCAACAAAAGGATGGACAGAGCAGCAAGAAAACCAAACGCAATGCAGCATTGGCCAGTGAGGATGTGGAGCCTTGCAACAAGTGACGGCAGAGGATCAGATAGCCGCAGTCAGACAGCAGCGACGATGAAGTAAGCAGCGGGCCGGCCCGCACCTATTCCAGGCCGAAATGACCCACCCCCCCACCTACCTGCCCTGTCTTCGGCCTTCTGGTCTGCTCCCCCACCCCCTAGCCCTGGCCGAAGGGCTTGCCGGCGCGTTCTCCCGCCGCTAGCCCAGGCCAAGTGGTCTCCTCCCTTCCGGTCAAAGGCTTCCCCCCCACCCGCTCACCCTCACCGCACCTCTCTCTTCCTCTCTCTCTTACCTTTCCTGCTGCTGTTGTCCGGGCATCTGCTGCACTTACCTGCGCTGATTTCCTTACCACCGATTTCTTTAACTCTCCGCAAGGGTTTTTTTTCTCAAGTGGCCACATACGCTGGCCTAATTAGAAATGGAGTGACTATTAGCTGGCCAAAGTTGCCTAAGTGGCCAGAATTAGTGTAGGAGGCTGGTAACGCCCCCTTTTGAGGAAAAAAAATTACCTAAAAAAAATGTAACTAAGTCAGTTATACTGGTGCAAGTTGATTGGGGAAACTGGGGATTTTTAAGTTAGGCCAGAAAAAGCAGCCTACTCTAAAAATAAACGGAGCAACTTCTGGCCAAAATTGAGCCCATAAAGTGGTGAAGAAAGCATACAGGATACTTTCCTTTATTAGCCAAGGCACAGATTATAAGAGCAGGGAGGTTATGCTTGAACTGTATAAAATACTAGTTAGGTAGGCCCTAGAGTACTCCGTACAGGTCTGATCACCACATTACAGGAAAGATGTACACGTATCGCATTTGTTTAACCACTACCAACAAATCTAGCTAGTTAATTCCTAATCTGAGACAAACTTGACTGTAGTGTCTCTTCTGGAGTGGTTTGGAGAGAAGTAAAATGCTGATTGTACAGTGAACTCGGCCTTATTGACCCTGGGTTTTTTCAGATTTTGTTTGCCTCTCCCAGGAGATGTCTATAGGAGGATTGGGGGTGAGGAGGAAGTGTCTAGTCATGATGCTCCAGTCATCATGAGTATGGGGTAGGCTTGATGGTCTAGCTGTTCTTTTTCAACCTGTCAATTTTGTCTGCTTATATGTGTGAATGCTGAAGGATATAAGATATGTGCAGGGGCAGAAAATTGAGTGGTTGCAGCTTCTTGTACATTTAAAAAAAATCATTGTCCTTTCTGTATATCTCTGGCTTTTCTCTCTCCCTCTTTTCTAGGTCTCACTCTCTATATACCGCTTCCACACTTTTCATTCATTCTGTATTTTTTCTTCCCCTCTGACCTCCCAGAGACATGAAGCCAGACTCTGATAGTCACAGTAGGGGCAGGCAGTGGAAGGGAGAAGGGGAGCTCAGGTCATGAGGGAATGGGGAAGCTGGGACACAGACTGGGACATGCTAAAAAGCTCCCACGAATGCTATGCTACTTAATAATTTTAATATTGGCAATGAGAACAAATGCACGGCAATTTGTTGACTTTAAGTACAGTGGAGACGTCAGAAATGGTCTCAACATTCTTGGATTAGGGAAAGACAATATACAGCCAAGTTTCCTACTTATGATTTCTATCCAGTAATGTCTGCTGAGGGACACATGTACAGTATTGGGTTGAACTTGATGATTCTAAAGCTTGGTGACTTTATTGAAATTCACACAAGAATAGTGGCCATTTAGGTGAGTTTGTAGAAGGCTACTGCCATCCACCACAGCAGCAGTCAGGAGAGGTAAAGTGAAGAAAGTTGGAGAAGAAAAAAAAATATTGAAACTATACTTAAATTGTTAACAAAATGATAGGATGTATAGCAGGGTGGTGGATAGTGAAGAGAACATTAAGCATAAAGTAAAACAGGAATTTGATAAGGAGGGGCAAAACCATCATTGAAAAAATAGGGTTTTAAGGAGATTTGTGAAAGTAGAAAGAGAGATAACAAGGTATAGATGTTGAGCGAGGATGGTCCAGAGTGTGGAAAAATAGTGGCTGAAGGAACAGCTTTTCACGGTGGAGTGGGGATTCAGCAGGACATTTGGATAAGCAAAATTTGGTCAGGCAGAGTCAGCATGGATTTATGAAGGGTAAGTCATGTTTGACAAATTTGCTGGAGCTCTTTGAGGATGTAACGAACAGGGTAGATAAAGGGGAACCAGTGGATGTGGTGTATTTGGACTTCCAGAAGGCATTTGATAAGGTGCCACATAAAAGGTTATTACTGCACAAGATAAAAGTTCACGGGGTTGAGGGTAATATAATAGCATGGATAGAGGATTGGCTGACTAACAGAAAACAGAGAGTCGGGATAAATGGTTCATTCTCTGGTTGGCAACCAGTAACTAGTGGGGTGCCGCAGGAATCAGTGCTGGGACCCCAACTATTTACAATCTATATTAACGACTTGGAAGAAGGGAACAAGTGCAATGTAGCCAAGTTTGCTGACGATACAAAGATGGGAGGAAAAGCAATGTGTGAGGAGGACACAAAAAATCTGCAAAAGGACATAGACAGGCTAAGTGAGTGGGCAAAAATTTGGCAGATGGAGTATAATGTTGGAAAGTGTGAGGTCTTGCACTTTGGCAGAAAAAAATCAAAGAGCAAGTTATTATTTAAATGGAGAAAGATTTCAAAGTGCCGCAGTACAGCAGGACCTGGAGGTATTTGTGTGTGAAACACAAAAGGATAGTATGCAGGTACAGCAAGTGATCAGGAATGCTAATGGTATCTTGGCCTTTATTGCAAAGGGGATGGAGTATAAAAGCAGGGAAGTCTTGCTACAGCTATACAAGGTATTGGTGAGGCCACACCTGGATTACTGCGTGCAGTTTTGGTTTCCATATTTACGAAAGGATATACTTGCTTTGGAGGCAGTTCAGAGAAGGTTCTCTAGGTCGATTCCGGGGATGAAGGGGTTGCCTTATGAGGAAAGGTTGAGTAGGTTGGGCCTCTACTCATTGGAGTTCAGAAGAATGAAAGGTGATCTTATCGAAACGTGTAAGATTATGAGGGGGCTTGACAAGGTGGATGCAGAGAGGATGTTTCCACTGATGGGAGACTAGAACTAGAGGGCATGATCTTAGAATAAGGGGACGCCCATTTAAAACAGAGATGAGGAGAAATTTCTTCTCTCAGAGGGTTGTAAATCTGTGGAATTTGCTGCCTCAGAAAGCTTTGGAAGCTGGGACATTGAATAAATTTAAGACAGAAATAGACAGTTTCTTGAGCTATAAGGGGATAAGGGGTTATGGGAAGCGGGCGGGGAAGTGGAGCTGAGTCCATGATCAGATCTTATTCAATGGCGGAGCAGGCTCGAGGGGCCGTATGGCCTACTCCTGTTCCTATTTCTTATGTTCAAAGTAGACCAGTGCTGGAAGACTGGAAGTTGAGTATGGGTACATGTAGTTGGAAGACATCGCAGAGGTAGGGAGGGTCAAGGCCGTGGAAGAACTTGAAGGTGAAGATGAGTATCTTAGTTGATTCTACAGGGAACAGGAAGTCAGTCGAGCTTGGGATGTAAGCCTTTGTGTGGGCGAGAACAGGTGTGGCACATGCTGAGTAACTTGTCGCTTTTGAGATGTGGAAGTGGTGAAGCCGGTAAGGAACACATTGGAGGAGTCTAGCCGCAAGATGCGAAAGATATGGATTAGGGTTTCAGTGACAAAGCTAATGCAGCACAGAAGTGATGTTTTGGAGGTGAAGGGAAGCAGTCTTGGTGACAGATTGAATGTGGGGGAGGAAGTGGAGCTCAGGATCGAGCAATACCTCTAGTTTCTGCACATCTGGGTTGTATCTGAGATTGTAGCTGAGAAGTTAAAAAGTGAGGCATACAGGTGTTTGTCGGCAATGAGAAATTTTAGAATGAGAAAATGATAGCTTTGATTTTGCCAACATTCAGCGGAAACAAGTTTAGGTCGTTAGATCTTGTCAGACAAGAGCTGGAGTGGCAATGGCTGTGAGGGTCAAAGGAGAAAGCATTGTTGTTGGCTTACCTGTGAAAGTTAATCCCATGCTTCTAAATGATGTCACTGATGAGTAACATGTAAGAGGTAGAGAAAGAAGTCAAATAAGGAGGTATACTAAAAGTGACTGTGGGGGTATCAGATATGGGAGAGAAAGTCACTGGAGGTGATGTAGTCTCTTGATGTGACTGGTAGAAGTAGAACCATTACAACAACTGCCATGAAACAGAGGCGTCAAGGAGGAATAGAATGTAAAGCACGCAACAGCACACATAATGTGGTCAGTAAAGTTCTCGATGCTTCGCACGGTCTACACAACCATCTGTGCAGGAGGTGTCCCCCGTTTCAACTGCTCGACCACCGCTTTTCGGAGCTTGAACAGCAGCTGGAGTCAATACTGTGCATCTGTGAGGCTGAGAGCTATGTCGATATCATGTTTCAGGAGGTGGTCACCACGCAGCTTAAAAGCATGCGGGTAGAAGGGAAGTGAGTAAACACCAGACGGAGGAAGAATGCTAGGCAGGGAGTGCAGGAGTCCCCCCATGCATCCATCACGCTTTCAAACCGATATTCTCTTCTGAGCACAGGTGAGGGTGATGGTGCCTCTGGGGAGTGTGGCCAGAGCCAAGTCCAAGGCACCACGGGTGGCTCAGCACAGGGGGGAGGGAAGAAGAATAAAAGAGCTGCAATGATAGATGAATCAATAGTTAGGGGAACAGAGAGGCATTTCTGCAGCCGTAGATGTGACTCCAGAATGGTATGGTGCCTCCCTGGTGCCATGGTCAAGGATGTCACAGAGCGGAAGCAGGGCATTCTGTGGGGAGAGGGTAAACAGCTCGAGAAAGTGGTCCATATCGGGACCAACGACATAGGTAGAAAGAGGGATGAGGTCCTACAGGCAGAATTTTGGGAGCTAGGAAGAAAATTAAAGGGTAGGACCTCAAAGGTAGTAATCTCCGGGTTACTACAGGTGCCACATGCTAATGAGTACAAGAATAGAAGGATAGAGAGGATAAATGCATGGCTGGAGAGTTGGTGTGGGAGGGAGGGCTTTAAATTCCTGAGGCATTGGGACTGCTTCTGGGGGAGATGGGTCCTGTACAAACCAGATGTGTTGCACCGCAACAGCGCCGGGACCAATATCCTCATGGTGAGTTTTGCTAGTGCTGCTGGGGAGAGTTTAAACTAGCTTCGCAGGGGAATGGGAACCTGAGAACAAATTCAATAGGGAAGGAAGTAAAGCTGAAATTGGATAGCAAGAATTTAAAAAGCGAATCTTTAAGACAGAGGAAACAAGGGTTAGTAAGTAGTAATTAAGGAGGTCTTCCTGTGTTGAATGGTATATACTTTAATGCAAGGAGTATAGCAAATACGGCGGATGAGCTAAGAGCACAGGTAGACACTTGGGAGTATGACATTATAGCCATTACAGAGACATGGCTGAAATAAGAACATAAGAATTAGCCCCTCGAGCCTGCTCCGCCATTCAAAAAGATCATGGCTGATCTGGCCGTGGACTTAGCACCACTTACCGGCCCGCTCCCCATAACCCTTAATTCCCTTATTGGTTAAAAATCTATCTATCTGTGATTTGAATACATTCAATGAGCTAGCCTCAACTGCTTCCTTGGGCAGAGAGTTCCACAGATTCACAACCCTCTGGGAGAAGAAATTCCTTCTCAACTCGGTTTTAAATTGGCTCCCCCGTATTTTGAGGCTGTGCCCCCTAGTTCTAGTCTCCCCGACCAGTGGAAACAACCTCTCTGCCTCTATCTTGTCTATCCCTTTCATTATTTTAAATGTTTCTATAAGATCACCCTTCATCCTTCTGAACTCCGAGTAAAGACACAGTCTACTCAATCTATCATCATGAGGTACCCCCTCATCTCCGGAATCAGCCGAGTGAATCGTCTCTGTACCCCCTCCAAAGCTAGTATATCCTTCCTTAAGTAAGGTGACCTAAACTGCACGCAGTACTCCAGGTGCAGCCTCACCAATACCCTGTACAGTTGCAGCAGGACCTCCCTGCTTTTGTACTCCATCCCTCTCACAATGAAGGCCAACATTCCATTCGCCTTCCTGATTACCTGCTGCACCTGCAAACTAACTTTTTGGGATTCATGCACAAGGACCCCCAGGTCCCTCTGCACCGCAGCATGTTGTAATTTCTCCCCATTCAAATAATATTCCCTTTTACTGTTTTTTTTTCCAAGGTGGATGACCTCACATTTTCCGACATTGTATTCCATCTGCCAAACCTTAGCCCATTCGCTTAACCTATCTAAATCTCTTTGCAGCCTCTCTGTATCCTCTACACAACCCACTTTCCCACTAATCTCTGCAAATTTTGTTACACTACACTCTGTCCCCTCTTCCAGGTCATCTATGTATATTGTAAACAGTTGTGGTCCCAGCACCGATCCCTGTGGCACACCATTAACCACCGATTTCCAACCCGGAAAGGACCCATTTATCCCGACTCTCTGCTTTCTGTCAGCCAGACAATTCTCGATCCATGCTGATACATTTCCTCTGACTCCGTGTACCTTTATATTCTGCAGTAACCTTTTGTGTGGCACCTTATCGAATGCCTTTTGGAAATCTAAATACACCACATCCATCGGTACACCTCTATCCACCATGCTCGTTATATCCTCAAAGAATTCCAGTAAATTAGTTAAACATGATTTCCCCTTCATGAATCCATGTTGCGTCTGCTTGATTGCACTATTCCTATCTAGATGTCCCGCTATTTCTTCCTTAATGATAGCTTCAAGCATTTTCCCCACTACAGATGTTAAACTAACCGGCCTATAGTTACCTGCCTTTTGTCTGCCCCCTTTTTTTAAACAGAGGCATTACATTAGCTGCTTTCCAATCCGCTGGTACCTCCCCAGAGTCCAGAGAATTTTGGTAGATTATAACGAATGCATCTGCTGTAACTTCCGTCATCTCTTTTAATACCCTGGGATGTATTTCATCAGGACCAGGGGACTTGTCTACCTTGAGTCCCATTAGCCTGTCCAGCACTACCCCCTTAGTGATAGTGATTGTCTCAAGGTCCTCCCTTCCCACATTCCCGTGACCAGCAATTTTTGGCATGGTTTTTGTGTCTACCACTGTGAAGACCGAAGCAAAATAATTGTTTGAGGTCTCAGCCATTTCCACATTTCCCATTATTAAATCCCCCTTCTCATCTTCTAAGGGACCAACATTTACTTTAGTCACTCTCTTCCGTTTTATATATCGGTAAAAGCTTTTACTATCTGTTTTTATGTTTTGTGCAAGTTTACTTTCGTAATCTATCTTTCCTTTCTTTATTGCTTTCTTAGTCATTCTTTGCTGTCGTTTAAAATTTTCCCAATCTTCTAGTTTCCCACTAACCTTGGCCACCTTATACACATTGGTTTTAAATTTGATACTCTCCTTTATTTCCTTGGTTATCTCTTCTCTTACCGCCCTTCTTTTTCACTGGAATATATTTTTGTTGAGCACTATGAGAGAGCTCCTTAAAAATCCTCCACTGTTCCTCAATTGTGCCACCGTTTAGTCTGTGTTCTCAGTTTACTTTAGCCAACTCTGCCCTCATCCCACTGTAGTCCCCTTTGTTTAAGCATAGTACGCTCATTTGAGACACTACTTCCTCACCCTCAATCTGTATTACAAATTCAACCATACTGTGATCACTTATTCCGAGAGGATCTTTTACTAGGAGATCGTTTATTATTCCTGTCTCATTACACAGGACCAGATCTAAGATAGCTTGTTCCCTTGTAGGTTCTGTAACATACTGTTCTAAGAAAGAATCCCATATGCACTCTATGAATTCCTCCTCCAGGCTACCCCGTGCAATTTGATTTGACCAATCGGTATGTAGGTTAAAATCTCCCATGATTACTGCCGTTCCTTTTTCACATGCCTCCATTATTCCCTTGATTATTGTCCGCCCCACCATGAAGTTATTATTTGGGGCCTATAAACTACGCCCACCAGTGACTTTTTCCCCTTACTATCTCTAATCTCCACCCACAATGATTCAACATTTTGTTCATTAGAGCCAATATCATCTCTCATATTTGCCCTGATATCATCCTTTATTAACAGAGCTACCCCACCTCCTTTCCCTTCTTGTCTATCCTTCCGAATTGTCAGATATCCCTTTATGTTTAATTCCCAGTCTTGGTCACCCTGCAACCACGTTTCTGTAATGGCCACCAAATCATACCCATTTGTAATGATTTGTGCCGTCAACTCATTTACTTTATTTTGAATGCTGCGTGCGTTTAGGTAGAGTGTTTTCATACTAGTTTTTAAACCATGATTTTTAGTTTTGACCCTTCCTGCAGCCCCTTTATATTCATACATATTGTCCCTTCCTATCATCTTGTGGTTACCCTTACCCCAGTGCTACTCTGCTCTGTTGCCTCCTGCCTTTTGCATTCTTTCTTGGGGTCCTGTTCATCTGAGCTCTCACCCACTCTAACTACTCCTTGCATTGAGGCACCGAGTTTTTATGCTTGCCTTTTTATTACACTTTGACCCTTTAGAATTGTGCTGTAGAGTGGCCCTTTTTGTTTTTTGCCTTGGGTTTCTCTGCCCTCCACTTTTCCTCATCTCCTTTCTGTCTTTTGCTTTTGCCTCCATTTTGTTTCCCTCTGTCTCCCTGCATTGGTTCCCATCCCCCTGCCATATTAGTTTAACTCCTCCCCAACAGCACTAGCAAACACTCCCCCTAGGACATTGGTTCCGGTCCTGCCCAGGTGCAGACCGTCCGGTTTGTACTGATCCCACCTCCCCCAGAACCGGTTCCAATGCCCCAAGAATTTGAATCCCTCCCTGCTGCACCACTGCTCAAGCCACGTATTCATCTGAGCTATCCTGCGATTCCTACTCTGACTAGCACGTGGCACTGGTAGCAATCCCGAGATTACTACTTTTTAATTTAGCTCCTAGCTTCTTAAATTCGTCTCGTAGGACCTCATCCCTTTTTTTTTACCTATGTCGTTGGTACCAATGTGCACCACGACAACTGGCTGTTCTCCCTCCCTTTTTAGAATGTCCTGCACCCGCTCCGAGACATCCTTGACCCTTGCACCAGGGAGGCAACATACCATCCTGGAGTCTCGGTTGCGGCCGTAGAAACGCCTATCTATTCCCCTTACAATCGAATCCCTTATCACTATTGCTCTCCCACTCTTTTTCCTGCCCTCCTGTGCAGCAGAGCCCGCCACGGTGCCATGAACCTGGCTGCTGCTGCTCTCCCCTGATGAGTCATCCCCCTCAACAGTACTCAAAGCGGTGTATCTGTTTTGCAGGGGGATGACCGCAGGGGACCCTTGCACTACCTTCCTTGCACTGCTCGTCCTGTTGGGTCTTCCATTCCCTGTCTGGCTGTGTACCCTTTACCTGCGGAAAAACCAACTCGCTAAACGTGCTATTCACGTCATTCTCAGCATCGTGGATGCTCCAGAGTGAATCCACCCTCAGCTCCAGTGCCGCAATGCGGTCCGTCAGGAGCTGGAGGCGGACATACTTCCCACACACGTAGTCGTCAGGTACAGCGGAGGCGTCCCTGATTTCCCACATAGTGCAGGAGGAGCATAACACGTGTCCGAGCTGTCCTGCCATGACTTAACCCCTAGATTAACTTAATTTGGCTACAACAATGCTAAATATTACTTACTGAAATAGAAAAAGAAAAAGAAAAACTACTCAGCAATCACCAGCCAATCACTTACCCGCTTGGCTGTGACGTCACCTTTTGATTTCTTTCACTTTTTTGCCTTCTGTCCCCACTGCAGCTGCACCGGTACGCCTCTCGCCGACCCCGGACTTGTGCTGCTCCGAGCTCCCGCCTCCTCGACTGACTGCTCGAACTGCCCGACTCCCAATGGCAGGTTTGGCAGATCAATATTCCTGGTTACAGGATTTTTACACAAGACAGAGGGGGAAATAAAAAAGCGCGGGGTGGGGGGGTGGGGCAGGGGAGCGGTTGCAGTATTGAGTAAAGAAATTATTACAGTATTACAGCGGTGAGGAGGGATGATATTTTAGGTGGGATCATCAAATGAGGCCATATGGGTCGAATTAAAAAATAAAAAAGGGGCGATCACACTGCTAGGTGTGTATTATAGACCCCCAAACAGTGAGAGAGAGATAGAGGAGCAAATATGTAGGCAAATTGCTGTGAAGTCCAAAAACCATAGGGCAGTAATATCCTAATATTGATTGGGACAAATATGGTGTGAAGGGTATAGAGGGGTGCATAATTCTTAAAATGCATTCAAGAGAACTTTTTTAGTCAGATGTAATAAGCTCAACATGAGAGGGGGCGGTTTTGGATTTAGTTTTGGAAAATGAAGCTGGGCAGGTGGAAGGGGTATAAGTGGGAGAGCACTTGGAAGACAGTGACTATAATTCCGTCTTTTCAAGTTAGTTATGGATAAGGACAAGGATAGACCAGGAATAAAAGTCCCAAATTGGGGGAAAGCTAACTTTGCTAAGTTGAGGAGTGATTTGGCCACAGTGGACTGGAAACAGCTACTTGTGGGTAAAGCAGTGTTGGAACAGTGGGAGGCATTCAAGGAGGAGATCCGGAAGGCTTAGGCCAAACATGTGCCTTTAAAGTAAAAGGGTGGGAATAGCAATTCTAGTGCCCCCTGGATGTCTTGGGACTTACAGGGCAGGATAAAGAAAAAAAGGAAAGCTTGTCATAAACCGACTTTCGAGGAATACAGAAAGTTAAGAGGTAAAATTAAAAAGGATATTAGGAATGCTAAGAGAGAGCATGAAAAATTCTTGGCTAGTAAAATTAAGGAAAACCCAAAGATGTTCGAGAAATATATTAAGAGCAAGAGGGTAACTAAAGAAAGGGTCGGGCCTATTAGAGACCATGAGGGTAATCTTTGTGTGGAGGCAGATGTTGGTATGGTTCTTAATGAATACTTTGTGTAATGTCTGTAAGCTTGTAATGTTTGTAGCTCCACACTATGGATGTGGACGTATTGTATACTGCAATTGCATAGTTAATAATTAAACAGAACCAGGCAGATTTCCAGAGGCTTCCAAGAGAGCTGCCTGCCATGTGAGAAGCTGTGTGTGCTGTGCTCTGTGAATATATCACATTTGGCGGCGAGACTGGATTTTTTCCAGATGATTTAAAGCTTAAATTTTGTTGGTGAAGGATTCAGCCAGCCGACAGAGAGATTTTGGAAGTTTCTGTCTTTGGAAAAAGCTACAAAAATCCGAGGTAAAATACAGCAAACGGTGTGAACAGCTAGAGATTAAAATGGCAGGTGTAATTGGACATTTGGGGGAATATAGACACGACCAGGAATGTTTTAAAATGTATGTGGATCAGCTAGAAATGTATTTAATTGCAAATAACATAATCGAAGTTCCAGACAATGCAGTCCAGAACCGGGCTGTGTTGGAATGTAAGAAAGCGATCTTCTTATCCGTGGCGGGTCCGACATTGTACGAAACCCTTTTAAATCTGCTTGTGCCTGACGAGCCAAAGGACACAACGCTTAAAGAGATTTTAACGAAGCTGGAGCAGCACTATAACCCCAAATCTTTAGAAATTGCTGAAAGCTATCGTTTCGGGATTCTGAATCAAAAGACTGATGTAAGTATCAGTGATTACATCGTAGCATTAAAAAAAAGCTATCGATGCACTGTAATTTTGGAAACTTTCAAAACCGAGCATTACTGGATCGTTTTGTTTGTGTGGTGATAAATGATGCGATCAGAAGGAAGTTATGGACGACGAATGACTTGACTTTTGAGATTGCTTGTCAGACAGTGAGGCCGATGGGCATGGCCGAACAATATTCCCGAGAATTAAATAATAATTACGGTCGTCAGTCAACCGAGGTAAATCACTTGCAGGTTCAAAGTAAAAGATGATGGGGGCCAAAAGTCTCAGAAACTGGAAATTCTAACAGAGCGTCGAAGTCGTGCTATAGGTGCCTGGGACAACACATTGCTCAAAGTTGTCCATACGTGAAGGCAGAGTGTTTCTTCTGCAGAAAGAGTGGGCATCCTGCGAAGGTATGCCGACTGAAGGGTAAACCAGTTTTTAAAGCTATGAGTCCAGCATTCAAAGCTCTGAGTAGAAATCCCAAGAGACAACAACAGGACAAGGAGATGATAGAGTTACACATCATCAGGAGCACGAGGTTAACGACAGCGATTCGGAAAGCATCAAAATCCACATAGATGTTGCGGGATTCAAGATACCATGGAAATTGACACGGGTACATCCGTGAGTGTAGTACCGGAGTCACTATATCGTGACAAATTGCGTGATTTCCAACTGGAGAAATCCAAGCTAGAACTGCGAGGCTACTCAGCAGAGAAAATTCCTGTGGTAGGTCGTATCACCGTAGCGGTGAAATATAAAAATCAATTTCAGAACTTGCCTCTAATAATAGTGAAAAGGAGACAAGCCTGCTTTACTAGGAAGAAATTGGTGGAGCTCACTGAAGCTGGATTGGAGTAAGATTTTCTGTGTGGAAGCGAGATTTTCATCAACGGATGCGGTTATCAAGAAGTATCCGAAGGTGTTCTGCGAAACGGGCAGTCCGATCCAAGGCTTCAAGGCGAGTGTCAGGTTACAGAAGGACACTAGATCGGTTTACTACAAGCCACGTTCCGTACCATATGCACTCAAGGAGAAAGTTGAGCAAGAACTCAAAAGACGAGAGACTGAGAATATTATTTGTAAGATAGATCGATGTAATTGGGTTACACCCATTGTTGTTGTACCCAAGTCCGATGGTAAGGTAAGATTGTGTGGTGATTATAAAGTAACCGTAAACCAGGGTCCAGAGGGTAATGTCCCCAATACATTGCTGAACATAGAAGATTTGTTCACAACACTGACAGGTGGTCAGATCTTCTCAAAACTGGATCTTATGAATGCCTACTTACAGCTTGAACGAGATGAGGAGTCCAAGTCATGTTTGACTATAAATACTCATCTAGGCCTATATCAATTTAATAGGCTACCGTTTGGAGTGTCTTCCGCCCCTGCCATATTCCAAGGAGTGATGAACCAGATTTTGCAAGGTATTGAAGGGGTAGTATGTTACTTGGATGACATACTAATTTCAGCACCAAATAGGCAAATTCATAATAACATTTTGAATGAAGTCCTCAAACAGCTAGAGAAGCACAGAGTATGAGTGTCTGCTCGTAAGTGTGAGTTATTTAAAAGCTCAGTGGAATACTTAGGGTACAGAGTAGACAAAGATGGTTTACATCCAACCATGGAAAAATTAGATGCAATTAGAAATGCACCCACTCCCAGGAATGTCACTGCACTTTGTTCATTCTTGGGTCTTTTGAACTATTATGGGAAGTTCCTACCAAATGTGGCTACAGTATTACATCCACTGAACTTTTGAAAAAACAGGTTCACTGGAAGTGGTCAAAAGAATGTGATACAGCATTCAAGGAGTGTAAAAGCAAATTGGTAGAGAGCACCATGTTAGTTCACTATGACATATCTAAGGAGCTTAAGCTAGCATGTGATGCCTCTCCATATGGAGTTGGGGCAGTGATCTCTCATGTATCACATAGTGGGGAGGAGAGACCAATTGCTTTTGCTTCACGCACACTCAGTGAAAGTGAGAGTAATTATGCGCAAATTGAAAGGGAAGTTTTGGCATTAATTTTTGGGGTCAAGAAGTTTCACAAATACTTGTATGGTCGTAAGTTTACCATTGTTACGGACCATAAGCCCCTAACAGCAATCCTCCATCCAAAGTCCCCAGTTCCAACATTAGCTGCAGCCCAAATGCAGAGATGGGCTTTGATTTTGTCAGCATATACATATGATATTGAATACAGACGATCAGCTGATCACAGTAATGCTGATGCATTGTCTAAATTGCCGTCCCCATCACAAGTTACACCTGATAGGGAAGAAGTGTTTTATTTTTCATACATTGATGAACTGCCAGTCACAGCTGAAGAGATTGGTAGAGCAACCAAACGTGACCCAGTGATGTCAAAGGTGTATGAGTATATTGCAAATGGATGGCCAAACCAGGTAACAGACAAAGATACACATCCATTCTTCATTCATAGGAATGAATTATCAGTCGATAAAGATTTTATCATGTGGGGTGCAAGAGTGGTTATACCAAATAAATTCAGGTCCAAATTATTAGGAGACCTCCATGACTAGCACCTGGGAATGTGCTTGACCAAGAGTTTTGCACGCAGTTATTTATGGTGGCCAGGTCTTGATAAAGATACAGAGTACATCGTGAATCAGTGTACGACATGTCAGTCGGTAAGCAAGCAACCACCACCAGTACCATTGCAGCCATGGAAATGGCCTCCCAGGGTGTGGCAAAGGCTACATATTGATTTTGCTGAGTTAGAAGGACAATTGTTCATTGTGATTGATCGCCATTCGAAGTGGGTTGAGGAGGTGTTTCCAATGTGGAAAATAACAACAAGTAAAACATTGGACATTTTGCGGAAATTATTTTCTTCATTTGGCCTCCCTGAGAGATTGTTTCAGATAATGGACCACAATTTCGTTCAGAAGAATTTGCACAATTCACGAGTAAAAATGGTGTGAAACATATCAAGGTTCCACCATACCATCCTGCTTCGAATGGTGCAGCAGAGCGCACTGTACAAATTGTAAAATGTGTCCTTATAAAACAAATGTTAGATCCAAATCCAAGGAAACGACAGTTGTCATTGGATCACAAATTGGCTCATTTTTTGATTGCATATCAAAATACTCCTCATACAACTATTGGTAGAACACCAGCAGAGTTGTTTCTCAAACGACAGCCACAAACTAGATTCTCGTTGTTAAAGCCAAATTTGGCACAGTCTATAGAAGATACACAATTAAGACAGAAAGAGAATCATAATAGAGGTAGAGTAAAAGAGAGAAGTGTGAAATTAAACCAGAAGGTGAGAGTGAAGAACCATCACCATAAATGGTTAAAGTGGTTACCAGGAAGAGTGATGAAGATATGTGGTCCTCGCACATATTTGGTAAAGATGTTTGATAATGGACAGGTTAGGTTTGTTCATATTGATCATATTTTACCCTCAGACATGGAAGGAGTTGAAGGTGGGAATGATTCCATTATTTCTGACTCATCAGATAGTTTTGATATTCCAGTTGCAAATCCTAAATCCAATGTACTGGAAACAAATCCAGGAGAGAATCAGAATGAAAGTCTGAGTCCGAGTAAGGAAAACAAAGAGCCTGGAGTTAGAGTGAGTTCAAATGAAAATCAAGGAAATTCCGTGGAGGAAAACATTCCTCAAGATGAGCCTCGAATGAGTTTAGATTCGACACCATGTTTAGAAGGTTCTGTTCAAGAGCGAAGGTATCCTCTTCAAAATAGAAGACAAGTGGTAAAGTTAAATTTGTAAATATGAAATAAAAAGTTTATATCCTGTGTTATGTATAAAAATGAAAGTTATGTATGATGTTTGTTATAATAACTTCTTCATTAAGGAGGGAGAAGTGTAATGTCTGTAAGCTTGTAATGTTTGTAGCTCCACACTATGGATCTGGACGTATTGTGTACTGCAATTGCACAGTTAATAATTAAACAGAACCAGGCAGATTTCTGGAGGCTTCTGAGAGAGCTGCCTGCCATGTGAGAAGCTGTGTGTGCTGTGCTCTGTGAATATATCACACTTTGCATCTGTTTTCACAAAGGAAAGGGGCAATGCAGATACTGCTATCAAGGAGGAGTGTGAAATTCTGAATGAAATAAACAGAGTCAGAGAGGGGTTTAGCAGTTTTGAAAGTAGATTAAGTCCCCAGGCTGAGATGAAATACATCCCAGGCTGTTGACCGAAGTAAAAGAGGAAATGGCAGAGCCCTTAACCATCATTGTCCAGTCCTCTTTGGATTTGGGCATGGTGCTGGAGGACTGCTAATGTTGTACCCTTGTTTAAGAAGGACGAAAGGGATAGGCTAAGTAATTACAGGCCTGTCAACCTAACCTCAGCGGTGGGAAAATTGTTGGAAAATATCCTGAAAGACAGGATAAGTCTACATTTGAAAATGCAAGGATTAATTAGGGACAGTCAGCACGGATTTGTTAAGGGAAGATCGTGTTTGACTAACCGGATTGATTCTTTTGAAGAGGTAACCAGAAGGGTCGATGAGGGTGGTGCGTACGATATAGTATATATGGACTTCAGCAAAGCTTTTGATAAGGTCCCACATGGGTTAATGGCCATGGGATCCAGGGCGAAGTGGCAAGTTGGATCCAAAATTGGCTTAGAGGTAGGAAGCAAAGGGTAATGGTTGATGGATGTTTTTGTGACTGGAGGGTGTTTCCAGTGGGGTTCCACAGGGCTCAGTACTGGGTCCCTTGCATTTTGTGGAAAACATCAGTGATCTAGATTTGAATATCGGGAGTATGATTAAGAAGTTTGCAGATGACACTAAAATTGGCTGTGTGATTGATAATGAAGAGGAAAGTCATGGGGTGCAGGAGGATAGAAATCTACTGGTCAGTTGGGCAGAGCAGTGGCAAATGGAATTTAATTCGGAGAAGTGCGAGGTAATGCACTTTGGGAGGGCTAATAAGGAAAGGGTATACACATCAAGCGATAAGCCACTTAAAAGTGTAGATGAACAAAGGGACCTTGGAGTACTTGTCCACAGAACCCTGAAAGTAGCAGGCCAGGTGGACAAGGTGGTTAAGAAGGCATACGGAATGCTTGCCTTTATTGGCCGAGGCATAGAATACAAGAGCAGGGAGGTTATGCTTAAATTGTATAATACTGTTTCGGCCACAGCTGGAGTACTGCGTGCAGTTCTGGTTGCCGTATTATAGGAAGGACGTGATTGCACTAGAGAGGGATCAGAGGAGATTTACCAGGCAGGTGCCTGGAATGGAGAATCTTAGCTATGAGGACAGATTGGATAGGCTGGGTTTGTTCTCATTGGAACAGAGGAGGCTGAGAGGAGACCTCATTGAGATGTACAAAATTTTGAGGGGCCTGGATATAGTGGATAGCAAGGGCCTATTTGCCTTGGTGAAGGGGTCACTTACGAGGGGGCATAGTTTTAAGATGGGTGATGGAAGATTCAGAGAGGATTTGAGGGGAGACTTCTTCACGCAGAAGGTTGTGGGGGTCTGGAACTCATTGCCTGGAAGTGTGGTGGATGCAGAAAACCTCACCACATTGAAAAGGTGCTTGAATGCGCACTTGAAGTGCCGTAACCTACAGGGTTACGGACCTAGAGCTGAGTAAGTGGGATTAGACTGGATAACCTCTTGTTGGATGGTGCAGATATGATGGTGAGTACTGCAGGGAATTGAATACGGCCAGGGTGATCTCCTGGACTAGTTTCGATCGCCTGGATGGGTCGGAGAGGAATTTTTCTAGATTTTTTTTGTCCCAAATTGGCCTGGGTTTTTAATCTGGTTTTTGCCTAACATAAAAACATAGAAATTTACAGCGCAGAAGGAGGCCATATGGCCCATCATGTTCGCGCCGGCTAACAAAGAGCCACACCGCCCTTGGTCAGCAGCCCTAAAGGTTACGTATAAACCTATGAACAATGATGGAAAAGCAAAGAGCACCCAGCCCAACCAATCCACCTCACCACAACTGCGACACCCCTTATACTAAAACATTCTACACTCCACCCTAACCGGAGCCATGTGATCTCCTGGGAGAGGCAAAAATCAGATAAAAACGCAGGCCAACTTAGGGAGAAAAAATCTGGGAAAATTCCTCTCTGACCCATCCAGGCGATCGAAACTAGTCCAAGAGATTACCCTGGCCGTATTCTATTCCCTGCAGTACTTACCATTATATCTGCTCTGTCCAACAAAAGGTCATCCAGTCTAATTACCAGCTCTAGGTCCGTAATCTTGCAAGTTACTGTACTTTAAGTGCCCATCTAACCATCTCTTAAAAGTGGTGAGGGTTTCTGCATCCACCACTGTTCCAGGCTGAGAGTTCCAGATCCCCACAACCCTCTGAGTAAAGAAGCCCCCCCCCCTCAAATCCCCTCTAAACCTTCCACCAACCACCTTAAAACTATGTCCCCTCGTAATAGACCCCTCCACCAATGGAAATAGACCCTTACTATCCACTATGTCCAGGCCCCTCAATGAGGTCTCCTCTCAACCTCCTCTGTTCCAATGAAAACAAACCCAGCCTATCCAATCTGTTCTCATAACGAAGATTTTCCATTCTAGGCAGCATCTTAGTAAATCTCCTCTGCACCCTCTCTAGTGCAATCACGTCCTTCCTATAATACGGCAACCAGAAATGCATGCAATACTCCTGCTGTGGCCTAACCAAAGTATTATACAATTTAAGCATAACCTCCCTGCTCTTATATTCTATGCCACGGCCAATAAAGGCAAGCATTCCGTATTCCTTCTTAACCACCTTATCCACCTGGCCTGCTACTTTCAGGGATCTGTGGAAAAGCACTCCAAGGTTCCTTTGTTCATCTACACTATTAAGTGGCCTACTGCTTAATGTGTATACCCTTTCCTTATTAGCCCTCCCAGAGCGCATCACCTCACACTTCTCCGAATTAAATTCCATTTGCCACTGCTCTGCTGAAGATTGATATCCTCCTGCAGCCCATGACATTCCTCTTCATTATTAACCACACAGCCAATTTTAGTGTCGTCTGCAAACTTCTTAATCATACTCCCTATATTCAAATCTAAATCATTGATATATACCACAAAATGCAAGGGTCCCAGTACTGAGCCCTGCGCAACCCCACTGGAAACATCCTTCCAGTCACAAAAACATCCATCAATCATTACCCTTTGCTTCCTCCCTCCAAGACAATTTTGGATCAAACTTGACACTTTTCCCTGTATTCCACGGGCTTCAACCTTCATGACCAGACTACCATGTGGGATATTATCAAAAGCTTTGCTGAAGTCCATTTATACATCATACGCAGTACCCTCTTGGTTACCTCCTCAAAAAATTCAATCAGGTTAGTCAGACACTATCTTCCCTTCACAAATCCGTGCTGACTGTCCCTAATTAATCCTTGCCTTTCCAAATGCAGATTTATCCTGTCTTTCTGGATTTTTTCCAATCATTTTCCTAAACACTGAGGTTAGGCTGACAGGCCTGTAATTACTCGGCCTATCCCTTTCTCTCTGCTTAAACAAGGATACTACATTAGCAGTCCTCAAATCCTCCGGCACCATGCCCAGATCCAAAGAGGACTGAAAAATGATGGTCAAGACCTCTGCTATTTCCTCTTTTACTTCGCTCGACAGCCTGGGATGCATTTTATCCGGGCCTGGAGACTTATCTACTTTCAAAGCTGCTAAACCCCTTAATATTTCCTCTCTCACTATATTTATTTCATCCAGAATATCACACTCTTTCTCGATAGCAGTATCTGCATTGCCCCTTTCCTTTGTGAAAACAGATGCAAAGTATTCATTAAGAACCCTCCCAACATCTTCCATCTCCACACAAAGGTTACCCTCATGGTCTTTAATAGGCCCTACCCTTTCTTTAGTTACCCTCTTACTCTTAATATATTTAAAGAACATCTTAGGGTTTTCCTTAATTTAACTGGCCAAGAATTTCTCGTGCTCTCTCTGAGCATTCCTAATATCCTTTTTAACTTTGCCTCTTAACTTTCTATATTCCTCTAAAGATTCTATAGTATTTAGCCGTTGATACATGACAGAAGCGTCCCTTTTTTTTCTTAATCCTCTCCTGTAAGTCCCTGGACATCCAAGGGGCTCTAGAATCATTTTGCCCAGCCTTTTTCTTTAAGGGCACAGATCTCCTCCTTAAATGCCTCACACTGTTCCAATACTGATTTACCCACAAGTAGTCGTTTCCAGTCCACCATGGCCAAATCACTCCTTAACTGAGCAAAATTAGCTTTTCCTCAATTCGGAACTTTTATTCCAGACCTATTCTTGTCCTTATCCATAACCAACTTGAATCTGACTGAATTATGGTCACTGGCACCCAGGTGCTCTCCCACTAAAACCCCTTCAACCTGCCCAGCATCATTCCCAAAAACTAAATCGAAGACTGCCCCCTCTCGTGTTGGGCTTGCTACATACTGACTAAAAAAGTTCTCTTAGAAACACAGAAAATAGGTGCAGGAGTGGCTCTTCGAGCCTGCACCACCATTCAATATGATCATGGCTGATCATGCAACTTCAGTACCCCATTCCTGCTTTCTCTCCATACCCTTTGATCCCTTTAGCCGTAAGGGCCACATCTAACTCCCTTTTGAATATATCTAACGAACTGGCCCCAACAACTTTCTGTGGTAGAGAATTCCACAGGTTCACAACTCTCTGAGTGAAGAAGTTTCTCCTCATCTCGGTTCTAAATGGCTTACCCCTTGTCCTTAGACTGTGACCCCAGGTTCCGGACTTCCCTAACATCTGGAACATTCTTCCTGCATCTAACCTGTCCAATCCCGTCAGAATTTTATACGTTTCTATGAGATCCCCTCTCATTCTTCTAAATTCCAGTGAATATAAGCCTAGTCAATCCAGTCTTTCTTCATATGCCAGTCCTGCCATCCCGGGAATCAGTCTGGTGAACCTTCGCTGCACTCCCTTAATAGCAAGAATGACCTTCCTCAGATTAGGAGACAAAAACTGTACACAATATTCAATATGTGGCCTCACCAAGGCCCTCTAAGATGTCCTTGCTCGTATACTCAAATCCCCTCGCTATGAAGGCCAACATGCCATTTGCCTTCTTCACCGCCTGCTGTACCTGCGTGCCAACTTTCAATGACTGATGTACCATGACACCCAGGTCTCCTTGCACTGTCCCTTTTCCTAATCTGTCACCATTCAGATAATATTCTGCCTCGCTGTTTTTGTCACCAAAGTGGATAACCTCACATTTATATACATTATACTGCATCTGCCATGCATTTGCCCACTCACCTAATCTGTCCAAGTCACCCAGCAGCCTCTTAGCATCCTTCTCACAACTCACACTGCCACCCAGCTTAATGTCATCTGCAAACTTGCAGATATTACATTCAATTCCTTCATCTAAATCATTAATGTATACTGTAAATAGCTGGAGGCCCAGCACTGAACCTTGCGGTACCCCACTAGTCACTGCCTGCCAAGAACCCGTTTATCCCTACTCTTTGCTTCCTGTCTGCCAACCAGTTCTCTATCCATGTCAATACATTACCCCCAATACCATGTGCTTTAATTTTGCACACTAATCTCTTATGTGTGACCTTGTCAAAAGCCTTTTGAAAATCCAAATACACCACACCCACTGGTTCTCCCTTGTCCACTCCACTAGTTACATCCTCAAAAAATTCTAGAAGATTTGTCAAGCATGATTTCCTTTTCATAAATCCATGCTGATTTGGACCGATCCTATCACTGCTTTCCAAATGCGCTGCTATTACGTCTTTAATAATTGATTCCAACATTTTCCCCACTACCGATGTCAGGCTAACCGGTCTATAATTCCCTATTTAAAAAAAGTGGGGTTACATTAGCTACCCTCCAATCATAGGAACTGATCCAGAGTCTATAGAATGTTGGAAAATGACCACCAATGTGCCCACTCCAGTCACAGACAAAATTAAAAGTAGGGGGCATAGTCTCAGAATAAGGGGCCGCCCATTTAAAACTGAGATGAGCAATTTCTTCTCTGAGTGTTGTAAATCTGTGGAATTCTCTGCCCCAGAGAGCTGTGGAGGCTGGGTCATTGAATATATTTAAGGCGGTGCTAGACAGATTTTTGAGCAATAAGAGAATAATGGGTTATGGGGAGCGGGCAGGGAAGTGGAGCTGAATCCATGATCAGATCAGCCATAATCTTATTAAATGGAGGAGCAGGCTCAAGGTGCCAAATGGCCCACTCCTGCTCCTATTTCTTATGTGGTGACCAGAACCAATGCAGTATTCAAGCTATGACCTAACTAATGTTGTATACAGTTCTAGCATAACTTCTCTGCGCTTGTATTCTATGCCTCGGCTAATCAAGGAAAGCATTCTGTATGTCTTTTATCTACCTTATCAACCTGTCCTGCTACCTTCAAGGATCTGTGGACATAACCTCCAAGGTCCCTCTCTTCCTTACACACCTCAGCATACTCCCATTTATTGTGTATTCCTTTGCCTTGTTGCCCCTCCCGAAATGCATTACCTCACGCTTTTCCTGATTGAATTCCATTTGCCACTTTTCTGCCCAACTGACCAGTTCATCGATATCTTTCTGCAGGCTAGAGTTTTCCTCCTCACTGCGGATTTTTGTATCATCTTCAAATTGCTTTATCATGCCCCCTACATTTAAGTCTAAATCATTAATATATATGACAATATTGCATATGGGTAGTGCTTTAATACCATGTGCTTTAATTTTGCACACTAATCTCTTGTGTGGGACCTTGTCAAAAACCTTTTGAAAGTCTAAATACACCTCATCCACTGGCTCCCCCTTGTCCACTCTACTAGTTACATCCTCAAAAAATTCTAGAAGATTTGTCAAACATGATTTCCCTTTCATAAATCCATGCTGACTTGGACCGATCCTGTCACTGCTTTCCAAATGCGCTGCTATTTCATAGAAACATAGAAAATAGGTGCAGGAGTAGGCCATTCGGCCCTTCGAGCCTGCACCACCATTCAATGAGTTCATGGCTGAACATGCAACTTCAGTACCCCATTCCTGCTTTCTCGCCATACCCTTTGGTCCCCCTAGTAGTAAGGACCACATCTAACTTCGTTTTGAATATATTTAGTGAATTGGCCTCAACAACTTTCTGTAGTAGAGAATTCCACAGGTTCACCACTCTCTGGGTGAAGAAGTTTCTCCTCATCTCGGTCCTAAATGGCTTACCCCAAATCCTTAGACTGTGACCCCTGGTTCTGGACTTCCCCAACATTGGGAACATTCTTCCTGCATCTAACCTGTCTAAACCCATCAGAATTTTAAACGTTTCTATGAGATCCCCTCTCATTTTTCTGAACTCCAATGAATACAAGCCCAGTTGATCCAGTCTTTCTTGATATGTCAGTCCCGCCATCCCGGGAATCAGTCTGGTGAACCTTCGCTGCACTCCCTCAAGAATGTCCTTCCTCAAGTTAGGAGACCAAAACTGTACACAATACTCTAGGTGGGGCCTCACCAAGGCCCTGTACAACTGTAGTAACACCTCCCTGCCACTGTACTCATCTTTAATAATTGATTCCAACATTTTCCCCACCACCGATGTCAGGCTGACCAGTCTATAATTCCCTGTTTTCTCTCTCCCTCCTTTTTTAAAAAGTGGGGTTACATTAGCTACGCTCCAGTCCATAGGAACTGATCCAGAGTCTATAGAATGTTGGAAAATGACCACCAATGCATCCACTATTTCTAGGGCCACTTCCTTAAGTACTCTAGGTTGCAGACTATCAGGCCCTGGGGATTTATCGGCCTTCAATGCCATCAATTTCCCTAACACAATTTCCTGACTAATAAGGATTTCCTTTAGCTCCTCCTGTTTGCTAGACCCTCGGTCCCCTAGTATTTGAGGAAGGTTAATTGTGTCTTTCTTAGTGAAGACAGAACTAAAGTATTTGTTCAACTGGTCTGCCATTTCTTTGTTCCCCATTATAAATTCACCTGATTCTGACTGCAAAGGACCTACATTTGTCTTCACTAATCATTTTCTCTTCACATATCTATAGAAGCTTTTGCAGTCAGTTTTTATATGCATTTCAAGAATTTCGCAGCCTTTATACCTTTCACACTAAATTTGTCCCAATCAATATTTGTATAGTTAAAATCCCCTACTATTACTAGCCTATGGTTTTTGGACTTCACAGCAATTTGCTTACATACTTGTTCCTCTATCTCCCTCCCACTGTTTGGGGGTCTATAATACACACCCAGCAGTGTGATCGCCCCTTTTTAATTTTTCAAGTCGACCCATATGGCCTCATTTGATGGTCCCTCTCACATATCATCCCTCCTCACTGCTGTAATATTTTCTTTAATCAGTACCGCAACCACCCCTCCGCCTTTTTACCACCCCCCCCCCCCCCCCCTCTCTATCTTGTCTAAAAGTCCTGTAACCAGGAATATTGATCTGATAAACCTGCCCCTCTTACAGCCATGTTTCTGTAATGGCTATAATGTCACACTCCCAAGTGTATACCTGTGCTCTTAGCTGATCCGCCTTATTCGCTATACTCCTTGCATTAAAGTATATACCATTCAGCACAGGAAGACCTCCTTGCTTACGACATACTAAACCTTATTTCCTCTGTCTTACAGATTCGCTTTCTAGATTCTTGCTATCCAATTTCTGCTTTACTTCCTTCCCTTTTGAATTCGTTCTCAGGTTCCCATCCCCCTGCTAAGCTAGTTTAAACTCTCCCCAACAGCACTAGCAAAACTCCCCGCGAGGATATTGGTCCCGGCACTGTTAAGGTGCAACCCGTCCAGTTTGTACAGGTCCCATCTCCCCCAGAAGCGGTCCCAATGCCTCAAGAATTTAAAGCCCTCCCTCCTGTACCAACTTCCCAGCCACGTGTTGATCCTATCCTTCTATTCTTATACTCATTAGCACGTGGCACTGGTAATAATCCGGAGATTACTACCTTTGAGGTCCTACCCTTTAATTTTCTTCCTAGCTCCCTGAAATATTCCTGTAGGACCTCATCCCTTATTTTACCTATCTTGTTGGTACCGATATGGACCACGACCTCGAACTGTTTACCCTCACCACCGCCCCCCCACCCCCCGCACCCCCAGGATGCCCTGCGTCCTCCCCCAGAAGATCACATGGCTCCGGTTGGGGTGGAGTGTAGGATGTTTTGGTGCAAGGGATGTCGCAGTTGTATGGGGCAGACTGGTTGGGCTGGGTGCTCTTTACCTTTTCGTCATTGTTCATTGATCATAAGTTTACATGTAACTTCAGGGCTGCTGACCGAGGGCGGTGCGGCTCTTTGTCGGCTGGCGCAGACACGATGGGCCGAAATGGCCTCCTTCTGCGCTGTAGATTTCTGTTTCTATGTTTCTAAACGTGGCAAATGCAGTGTCTGTGCTGCAGAAGGGAGTACAACTTATGGGAGGGCCTCAAACAGAAAGTAATGGAGACGATTGGATGAGACAGTTTACAGTGGAGGAGATGGGACCTGTTCTCATTTTCCAGATGATCTTATAGTAGTACACCTGTAGTAGTATTTGGCCAAAAGGGAGAAACTGTGTAACATAAGGTGGTAGCACCATATTGGGTAATGAACAGATTGGCTGGGTACTCTTCAAGTGTGCACAAACATACAATATGCAAATTGTGGCTGTTGTATCAAGCAGAGTAATCTGGGGTCTGGTAGTCGAAGAATAATATAGCATTGATGTGGTGCCCATTCAGGGTCACTGAATGAGGACCTTGGTTGTATAGAAGTCTGCTGATTGCATGTTGAGTGCCAGAAAGATAGCTGGAGGATCAGTTCTGGTATTGAGATCCAAGGTTTAATGGTCCGAAGACATGACTTCAGGTTCTACATGTACTCTGACGACACCCAGCTCTACTTCACCACCACCTTTGCTGACCCTTCGACTGCCTCTGTGTTATCAGACTGCTTGTCCGACATCCAGTGCTGGATTTCCTCCAATTAAACATTGGGAAAACCAAACCAATCGTCTTCAGCTCCCCGCCACAAACTCTGTTCCCTCGCTACCAATTCCATCCCCCTCCTGACCACTGAACTACACTGTGCAACCTCTGTGTCCTATTTGATCCAGAGCTGAGCTTATGACCCCTTTTCCTCTCTATCACAAAGCCCCCCTACATTCACCTATATAACATTGCCCATCTCCACCCTTCTCACCTTATTTGCTGCTGATACCCTCATCCATGCTTTTGTTACCTCCAGAATCAACTATTCAAATGCTCTCCTGTCCGGCCCTACCATCTTCCACTCTTCATAAACTTGAGCTCATTCAAAGCTCTGCTGCCTATATCCTAAACTGCACCAAGTCTTGTACATTCATTACTCCTAAGCTCGCTGACCTGCATTGGCTCCCGGTCCATCAACTCCTCGATTTTACAATTCTCATCCCAGTGTTCAAATCTCTCCATGGCCTCGCTCCTCCCTATCTCACAAGCCTTCTCCACTACATAAGCAGTGTGCACTGGCTGTGTTCATAGTTACTTTGATAAACTTTCTTTTCACCCACAGCAACTAATCTGTATCAACAAACATTCTTTAAGGAGACAGAAGGTATACAATATTAGTGTAGCTTTGTTTGGAATTTAATTTTTCATGACATCCATAGAATAAGATCAAAACTTTTATAAAAGGGAGCATTTAATAAAAAAGGCAGTATCTCTTACAATCCAGTATTAAGTTAATCACTAGTGATAACTTTGCGCAGGATATTTGAAGACTTGCAAGATACGTGCCATATGGTATCTGAGAATGGTTTAAGTTACAGTCAAAAGCTTTAAGATTGGAAAAATACCAACTGTTTGAATGGGAAATTACAATACCCAGTGTTAATTACACGTAATCATGTGCAGCTTAACTAAAATATAGAGTTCTCCCCTCCTAGTTTCCTTAAGGTGTTGGCTTCCACCGGTGTACAGATTCATAGCACCAGTCACTTGTAACTTGTAAAAGTGAATACTCTTCATGCGTTGGCCTAGATAATTACTGTTGGCAGACTACACAGAATAGGGGACACCACAGGCTAGCCTATCCTTACTTGATCACCACATATGCACACTTTTCAGTGAGAGTCGTTTGGTAGCTAACAGGAGCTGATACACTGGTAGATTTTCTCTTTCCTAGATCACAGCAGAATTATAACACCTTTGCATAGTTGACAATGGCTAATTCAACACAAACCAGAATTCAAAGGTGTCTGACTCAAGTTTAAATACACATAATACCAGTCAAAATGATTTTAAAAAGCAATGATTGGCCATTCTCTGATAGAATGGGATCAATAATTCAATAAGTAGATTCCACTGCAAGATATTTTTGATATACAGGTACCTGCTTCAGTTGAAAAGGTATTTGTTCAATGGAGAAAAAATTAAATCCAATTTGTTTCTAGCAACTCAAAAAGTAATATGTAAATGCCACTCATGACTAATTATTGTGGTCTTGTCTGTACACGGCTTGTATACATCACAGCTGTACATTGTGAAAATTTGGGTGAGGTTCAAAATATCAGGAACTTTAAATGTCACCTGTACAATAACATCCATGCTTTGATAAATCTGATGCAATAAACACATTTTGCTTTGAAGGCCAAAAATATATTTTTTCTTTTAATTTATGCTATTGTTATTTCAGTAATATGATCCCAAATTCTTATGATTTGGTGTAAATTTGGTAACAAATAGCTAATAAAACAGTAACAATTTTTCTGAAATTGATATCCCTCTTTTCCTTTCAGCAATTCACACTTATACAGAACTGTACATGTAAAAATGTTTCAGAATGCTTCACAAGGGGGAGAAATGAATGCAGAGTAGGTGTAGAGGAATTTGGGCTGGGGATACTGAAAGCACAGAGATAGATATCCATGAGAAGTTTGAAAGCAGAAAGAGAGGTAAAAAAGCAAAGAGAATTTCAGAGGCAGGAGCATAATGGCCGAGGTTCAAGGCCCAGACCAAACTAGTTGGGAGCAGCAGCGGGAGCGGGCGGACCTGTGAGGAAAGCTGCGGCATTGGGGTCAAAAGTAAGAAAGAATTAAAAAGTAATCGAAGTGTGACATCACAGCCAAAAGGGTAAGTGATTGGCTGGTTGATTGCTGAGTAGTTTTCTTTTTTTTAATCTTTTTTCTTTTTCTTAGCAGTAAGAAACATTGTCATTGTTGCCAAATTAATTAATTAAATGGTTAATTCATGGCAGGAGAGCCCAGACCTGTGTCATGCAACTCCTGTGCTATGTGGGAAATCAGGGATGGTTCCAGTGTCCCTGACTACTATGTGTGCGGGAAGTCCACGGATTCACTCTGGAGCATCCGCAATGCTGAGGATGTCGTGAATAGCACATTTAGTGAGTTGGTCACACCGCAGGTAAAGGTACACAGGCAGATAGGGAATGGGTGACCATCAGGAATAGCAGTAGAAGGAAGGTAGTGCAGGGGTCCCCTGCAGTCATCTCCCTCCAAAACAGATGTACCACCTTGGGTACTGTTGGGGGAGATGGCTCATCAGGGGAAGGCAGCAGCAGCCAAGTTCATGGCACCATGGGTGGCTCTGCTGCACAGGAGGGCAGGAAAAAGAGTGGGAGGGCTATAGTGGTAGAGGATTCTATTGTAAGAGGAAATAGATAGGCGTTTCTGCGGCCGCAAACGAGACTCCAGGATGGTATGTTGCCTCCCTGGTGCAAGGGTCAAGGATGTCTCGTAGCGGCTGCAGGGCATTCTGGAGGGGGAGGGTGAACAGCCAGTTGTCGTGGTGCATGTAGGTACCAACGATATAGGTAAAAAGCGGAATGAGGTCTTACAAGCTGAAATTAGGGAGCTAGGAGTTAAATTAAAAGGTAGGACATCAAAGATAGTAATCTCAGGATTGCTACCAGTACCACGTGCTAGTCAGAGTAGAAATAGCAGGATAGTTAAGATGAACATGTAGCTTGAGGAATGGTGCAGGAGGGAGGGATTAAAATTCCTGGGATATTGGAACCGGTTCTGGAAGAGGTGGGACCAGTACAAACCGGACGGTCTGCGCCTGGGCCGGAGCGGAACCGATGTCCGAGGGGGAGTGTTTGCTAGTGCTATTGGGGAGAATTTAAACTAGTAGGGCAGGGGGATGGGAACCTATGCAGGGAGACAGAGGGAAGTAAAATGAGGTCAGAAGCAAAAGGTATAAAAGGAGAAAAGTGGAAGTGGAGGGCAGAAAAATCAAAGGCAAAAATCAAAAAGGGCCACATTACAAGATCATTCTAAAAGGACAAAGAGTGTTAGAAAAACAAGCCTGAATGCTCTGTATCTCAATGCGAAGAGCATTCGTAATAAGGTGGATGAATTAACTGCGCACATAGCTGTTAACGGATATGATGTAATTGGGATTATGGAGACATGGCTACAGGGTGACCAAGGCTGGGAACTCAACATCCAGGAGTATTCAACATTCAGGAACGATAGACTGAAAGGAAAAGGAGGTGGGGTAGCGTTGCTGGTTAAAGAGGAGATTAACGCAATAGTAAGGAAGGACATTAGCGTGGATAAGATGGAATATGTATGGGTAGAGCTGCGGAACACCAAAGAGCAGAAAACCCTAGCGGGAGTTGTGTACAGACCACCAAACAGTGGTAGTGAGGTTGGGGATGGCATCAAACAGGAAATTAGGGATGCATGCAATAAAGGTACAGCAGTTATCATGGCTGACTTTAATCTACATATAGATTGGGGTAAACAAACTCGTAGCAATACGATAGGGGAGGATTTCCTGGAGTGTGTAAAGGATGGATTTTTGGACCAATATGTTAAGGAACCAACTACAAAGCTGGCCATCCTAGACTGGGTGTTGTGTAATGAGAGAGGATTAATTAGCAATCTTGTTGTGCGAAGCCCCTTGGGGAAGAGTGACCATAATATGGTAGAATTCTTCATTCAGATGGAGAGTGATACAGTTATTTCAGAGACTAGAGTCCTGAACTTAAGGAAAGGTAACTTCGACGGTATGAGACGTGAATTGGCTAGGATAGACTGGCAAATGATACTTAAAGGGTTGACGGTGGATAGGCAATGGCAGATATTTAAAGATCACATGGATGAACTTCAACAATTCTACATCCCTGCCTGGCGTAAAAATAAAACGGGGAAGGTGGCTCAACCCTGGCTTACAAGGGAAATTAGGGATAATATTAAATCCAAGAAAAGGCATATAAATTGGCCAAAAAAAGCAGCAAACCTGAGGACTGGGAGAAATTTAGAATTCAGCAGAGGAGGACAAAGGGTTTAATTAGAAGGGGAAAAATAGAATATGAGAGTAAGCTTGCAGGGAACATAAAAACTGACTACAAAAGCTTCTACAGATATGTGAAGAGATAAAGATTAGTGAAGCCAAATGTGGGTCCCTTACAGTCAGAATCAGGTGAATTTATAATGGGGAACAAAGAAATGGCAGACCAATTGAACAAATACTTTGGTTCTGTCTTCACTAAGGAAGACACAAATAACCTTCCGGAAATACTAGGGGACCGAGGGTCTAGCAAGAAGGAGGAACTAAAGGAAATCCTTATTAGTCAGCAAATTGTATTCGAAAAATTGATGGGATTGAAGGCTGATAAATCCCCAGGGCCTGATAGTCTGCATCGTAGAGTACTTAAGGAAGTGGCCCTAGAAATAGTGGGTGCATTGGTGGTCATTTTCCAACATTCTATAGACTCTGGATCAGTTCCTATGGACTGGAGCGCAGTTAATGTAACCCCACTTTTTAAAAAAGGAGGGAGAGAAAAAACAGGGAATTATAGACTGGTCAGCCTGACATCGGTGGTGGGGAAAATGTTGGAATCAATTATTAAAGATGAAATAGCAGGGCATTTGGAAAGCAGTGACAGGATTGGTCCAAGTCAGCATGGATTTATGAAAGGGAAATCATGTTTGACAAATCTTCTAGAATTTTTTGAGGATGTAACTAGTAGAGTGGACAAGGGGGAGCCAGTGGTTGTGGTGTATTTAGACTTTCAAAAGGTTTTTGACAAGGTCCCACACAAGAGATTGGTGTGCAAAATTAAAGCACATGGTATTGGGGGTAATGTATTGACATGGATAGAGAACTGGTTGGCAGACAAGAAGCAAAGAGTAGGAATAAACGGGTCCTTTTCAGAATGGCAGGCAGTGACTAGTGGGGTACCGCAAGGTTCAGTGCTTGGCCCTTAACTATTCACAGTATACATTAATGATTTAGACAAAGGAATTGAATGTAATATTTCCAAGTTTGCAGATGACACGAAGCTGGGTGGCAGTGTCAGCTGTGAGGAGGATGCCAAGAGGCTACAGGGTGACTTGGACAGTTTAGGTGAGTGGGCAAATGCATGGCAGATGCAGTATAATGTAGATAAATGTGAGGTTATCCACTTTGGTGGCAAAAACAGGAAGGCAGAATATTATCTGAATGGTAACAGATTAGTAAAAAGGGAGGTGCAACAAGACCTGGGTGTCATGGTACATCAGTCATTGAAAGTTGGCATGCAGGTACAGCAGGCGGTGAAGAAGGCAAATGGCATGTTGGCCTTCGTAGCGAGAGGATTTGAGTATAGGAGCAGGGAGGTCTTACTGCAATTGTACAGGGCCTTGGTGAGACCACACTTTGAATATTGTGTACAGTTTTGGTCTCCTAATCTGAGGAACGTCATTCTTGCTATTGAGGGAATGCATCGAAGATTCACCAGACTGATTCCCGGGATGGCAGGACTGACATGAAGAAAGAGTGGATCGACTAGGCTTATATTCACTGGAATTTATAAGAATGAGAGGGGATCTCATAGAAACATAACATTCTAACCTCCCCTCTATCCATATTGGTTCCATGTTCAAACTGGTCTTGACTACCCATATGCAATAGTGTCGTATATATTAATGATTTAAGACTTAAATGTAGGGGGCATGATAAAGCAATTTGAAGATGATACAAAAATCCGCAGTGAGGAGGAAAACTCTCGACTGCAGAAAGATATCGATGAGCTGGTCAGTTGGGCAGAAAAGTGGCAAATGGAATTCAATCAGGAAAAGCGTGAGGGAATGCATTTCGGGAGGGGCAACAAGGCAAAGGAATACACAATAAATGGGAGTATGCTGAGAGATGTGGAGGAAGAGAGGGACCTTGGAGTATATGCCCACAGATCCTTGAAGGTAGCAGGACAGGTTGATAAGGTAGATAAAAGACATACGGAATGCTTTCCTCGATTAGCCGAGGCATAGAATACAAGCGCAGAGAAGTTATGTTAGAACTGTATACATTAGTTGGGTCATAGCTTGAATACTGCATTGGTTCTGGTCACCACATAAGAAATAGGAGCAGGAGTGGGCCATTTGGCACCTTGAGCCTGCTCCTCCATTTAATAAGATTATAGCTGATCTGATCATGGATTCAGCTCCACTTCCCTGCCCGCTCCCCATAACCCATTATTCTCTTATTGCTCAAAAATCTGTCGATCACCGCCTTAAATATATTCAATGACCCAGCCTCCACAGCTCTCTGGGGCAGAGAATTCCACAGATTTACAACACTCAGAGAAGAAATTGCTCATCTCAGTTTTAAATGGGTGGCTCCTTATTCTGAGACTATGCCCCCTACTTTTAATTTAGTCTATGACGAGAAATATCCTCTCTGCAACCACCTTGTTGAGCCCCCTCATTATCTTATATGTTTCGATAAGATCACCTCTCATTCTTCTGAACTCCAATGAGTATAGGCCCAACCTACTCAACCTATCTTCAGAAGTCAATTCCCTCATCTCCAGAATCAACATAGTGAACCTTCTCTGAACAGTCTCCAAAGCAAGTATATCTTTCCTTAAATACAGAGACCAAAATGGTATGCAGTACTCCAGGTGTGGCCTCACCAATACCCTGTACAGTTGTAGCAAGACTCACCTGCTTTTATACTCTATCCCCCTTGCAATAAAGCCAACATTCCATTTGCCTTCCTGATTACATGCTGTACCTGCATACTAACTTTTTGTGTTTCATGCACAAGGACCCCCAGGTCCCTCTGTATTGCAGCACTTTGCAATTTTTCTCCATTTAAATAATAATTTGATTTTCTATTTTTTCTGCCAAAGTGGATAACCTCACATTTTCCCCATATTATACTCCATGTGCCAAATTTTTGCCCACTCACTTAGCCTGCCTATACAGGTGCAGCATCCAAAATCCGGAGTTCCAGAATCCGGAATGTTCCGGAATCCAGACCGATTGGTGGCAGGGTCGTGCGGAGTCCTTAAAATTTTCCGAAATCCGGACCCTGCCGACCTCGAGGTGTCGCCGCAGCCCGACCTCGGGCCTCGCCTCGCCGCCGCTGCCCGACCGTGGGGCCTTCTCGCCAGCCCACCCGAACACCTCGGGGCCTCCTCGCCAGCCCGCCCGAATATTTCCTCCAAAACGGGGCCGCCCGACCAGCTCTTCGGTGGGGTACCACCTCCCCCCCACCCCACCCCCCCCACCCCTCCCCTCCCCACCCACCACCCCCCTCCCCTCCCCACCCACCACCCCCCTCACCACCCCACCACCCCCCTCCCCACCCCCCTCCCCACCACCTCCCCACCCACCCCAACCCTCCCCACCCCACACACCACCCCCCCCACCCCAACCCTCCCCACCCACCACCCTCACCCACCCCACCCACCACCCTCACCCACCCCTCATCCCCCCACCCCACCACCCTCACCCACCCCACCCCTCATCCCCCCCACCCCTCACCCCCCCCAACCACTCATCCCCCCCACCCCTCACCCCCCCCAACCACCCACCACCCCCCCCACCCCTCACCACCCCCCCACCCCTCACCATCCCACCCACCACCCCCCACCCAACCCCTCAACCCACCACCCCCCCACCCCTCACCCCCCCCAACCACCCACCACCCCCCCACCCCTCACCACCCCCCCACCCCTCACCATCCCACCCACCACCCCCCCAACCACCCCACACCCCACCCCACCCCTCCCACCCACCAACCCCCCCCCACCCACCAACCAACCCCCCCCCTCCCCACCCACCAACCCCCCCCCCCACCCACCAACCAACCCCCCCCCTCCCCACCCACCAACACCCCCCCACCCCACCCACCAACCCCCCCTCCCCACCCACTGGAATATTAGGTCCTTCATTGAAACGCCTGTGAACATCCCTTTTTGGCGGGAAAGCAAGTCATCCTCATTTCGAGGGACTGCCTATGATGATGATGAATAATGGATTCCAGACAGATGTTAGGCTAACTGGTCTATAGTTTCCTGCTTTCTGTCTGGCTCCTTTTTTTAAATAGGGACATTACATTTGCAGTTTTCCAATCCGCTGGCACCACCCCAGAATCCAAGGAATTTTGGTAGATTATAACCAATGTATCCACTATCAGTGCAGCCACTTGTTTTAAGACCCTAGGATGCAAGCCAGAAGGTCCAGAGGATATGTCTGTCTTTAGTCCCATTATTTTACCGAGTACTACTTCTTTAGTGATACTGATTGTATTAAGTTCCTCCTTTGATTATCCAGTATTGGGATATTTTTAGTGTCTTCGACTGTGAAGACCGATACAAAATATTTGGTCAAAATCTCTGCCATTTCCCTGTTCCCCATTATTAATTCCCCAGTCTCATCCTCTAAGGGACCAACATTTACTTTAGCCACTCTTTTCCTTTTTATGTACCTGTAGAAACTCTTACTATCTGTTTTTATATTTTGTGCTAGTTTGCTTTCATAATTTATCTTCGTTCTCTTTATTTATTTATTTTTTTAGTCGTTCTTTCCTGGTTTTTAAAAAGTTTCCCGACCCTCTGGCCTCCCACTAGTCTTGGCCACTTTGTATGCCCTTTTTTCAATTTGATACCATCCCTTATTTCCTTAGTTAGCCACGGATGGTTATGCCTTCACTTAAAATCTTTCCTTCTCATTGGAATATATTTTTTGTTGAGAATTATGAAATAACTTCTTAAATGTCTGCCACTACTCATCAACTGTCCCACACTTTAATCTATTTTCACAGTCCACTTTAGCCAACTCTGCCTTCATACCTTTGTAGTCTCCTTTGTTTAAGCTTCGGACACTGGTTTGAGGTCCAACTTTCTCACCCTCCAACTAAATTTGAAATTCCACCATGTTATAGTCACTCATTCCTAGAGGATCCTTTACTAGGAGATCGCTTATTAATCCTGTCTCATTACACAGTACCAGATCTAAGATAACCTGCTCCCTGGTTGGTTCCGCATCATACTGTTCAAGGAAACTATCCCGGATACACTCTATGAACTCTTCCTCAAGGCGACCCTGGCCAATTTGATTTGTCCAATCAATATGAAGGTTAAAATCGCCCATGATTATTGACGTTCCTTTTTTACAAGCCTCCATTATTTCTTGATTTATACTCTGTCCAACAATGTAGCTACAGTTAGGGGGCCTATAGACTACACACCAGCGACTTTTTCCCTTATTATTTCTTATCTCCATCCAAACTGATTCAACATCTTGATCTTCTGAGCCAATATTATTTCTCATTAACCCACTGATCTCATCCTTTATTAAAAGAGCTACCCCAACTCCACATTACAGGAAGGATGGGATTGCACTAGAAAGGGTTCAGAGGGGATTTACGAGGATATTGCCAGGACTGGAAAACTTTAGCTATGAGGAAAGATTGGATCGACTGGGGTTGTTTTCCTTGGAACAGAGGAGGCTGAGGGAAGATTTAATTGAAGTGTATAAAATTATGAGGGACCTAGATAGAGTGGATAGAAAGGACCTATTTTCCGTCGCAGAGGGGTCAATGACCAGGGGGCATAGATTTAAAGTAGTTGGTAGAAGGATTAGAGGGGAGATGAGGAAACATTTCTTCACCCAGAGGGTGGTGGGAGTCTGGAACTCACCGCCTGAAAGGGTGGTAGAGGCAAAAACCCTCATCACATTTAAAAAATACTTGGACGTGCACTTAAAAAGCCGTAATCTGCAGGGCTATGGCCCTAGTGCTGGAAGGTGGGATGAGGCTGGGTAGCTCTTTTTCGATCGGCACGGTCACGGTGGGCCGAATGGCCTTCTTCTGTGTCGTAATTTTTCTATGATTCTATACAATGCTATTGAAGATCAATGAATAATACATGAAAAGTCTTGCGTATAAATCACTTTCTGTCGCACGTGTCATATGTTAGCTTAACTTCTGACTTACCATTAGTAATACCATGGTAGATCTGCTGGTAATATTAAAAGACTTAAATTTTGTTCATTTTTTTCAGTTCTGATGAATGGTTCATACCTGAAACATCAACTTATCTGTTGTCCCCAAAGATGCTGACGGACCCCATGAGTATTCCCAGCATTTTCCAGTTCCGTTTCAACCAAGGCGGGGAATTGGTGAATCGATGGGATTGAGTTGCGATCTATGGGATTGAGGAAGTGTGGAGCGAAATGTTGGAATTAAGGAAGGTTCGGGAATGTTTGGAAAAATTCAGCAGGGGACAAGAATGTTTAGGAAATGCAGGAATAAGTGTGACAAGGTCCAGGAGGAGAGCAAGAAAGTGCAGAAGGAAATAAACAGAAGATAGAGTAAGTGAAGGTAAATTTAACCGAGCTCTCTTAGAGAAGGTCTCAGGGGTAAGGAGCAGCAACATCATGGAGTGAATTGTAGATGACAATGACAATTTTGAAATAAATGTGTTGGGGGGGGCGGAATTGGGAGTCAATCAAGTTTGGTAAGGACAAGAGTGATAGGGAGCAGGACATTGTGCAGAACAGTGGATCTTTAAAAGTTAGCAAGCATACTTTAGAATCATAACAGCACAGCATGAGGCCATTTGGCCAGTCGAGCCTGTGCCATCTTTCTGCAAGAGCACTTCAGCTAGTCTCAATCTCCCACCCTATCCCCATAGCCCTGCAATTTTTTTTCCTTCAGGTATTTATCCAATTCCTTTTTGAAAGCCACGACTGAATCTGCCTCCACCACCCTTTCAGGCAGTGCATTCCAGATCATAACCACTCGCTGTGTAAAGAAAAGTTTTTCCTCATGTTGCCTTGGGATCTTCTGCCAATCACCTTAAATCTGTGTCCTCTGGTTCTCAACCCTTCTGCCAATGGAACAGTTTCTCTCTATATACTCTGTCTGGACCCATTAAGATTCTGAACACCTCTATTAAATCTCCTCTCGATCTTCTCTGCTCTAAGGAGAACAATCCCAGCTTCACCAGTCTATCCACAAAACTGAAGTCCCTTATCCCTGGAACCTTTCTTGTGAATCTTTTCTGCATCTTCTCTAAAGCCTTCACAAGCTTCTTAAAGTGCAGTGCCAAGAATTGGACACAGTATTCCAGTTGTGGACCAACCAGTGTTTTATAAAGTTCTATCATAATTTCCTTACTTTTGTACTCTATGCCTCTATCTATAAAGCCCAGGATCCTGTATGTTTTTTTTAAACTGTTTTCTCAACCTGCTTTGCCACCTTTAATGATTTGTGCACATATACCCCCAGTCTCACTGTTCCTGCACCCCTTTTAGAATTGTAAACCCTTTGAAGTAATCAAGACTGGAGATGACAAAGGAGCTCATAAAGGTTTCATTAGTAGGTAAGTATAAGATAGGAGTGAGGGCAGGCAATGCTGCAGGAGGTATAAGTAGGCAGTATTGGAGGGTACCAAGAATGTGGGGATTGAACCGGAGGTCAATGTCAAATAGCAGGACGGGAACCAATGCCCTAGGGGGAGTGTTTGCTAGTGTTGTTGGGGAGGGTTTAAACTAATATGGCAGGAGGATGAGAATCTATGCAGAGAGACAGATGGAAGAAAAATAGGGGCAGAAGGAAAAGGTAAAAAGGAGATAAGGAAAGATGGAGGGCAGAGAAATCAAAAATCAAAAAGGACCACATTACAACATAATTCTAAAAGGTCAGAGAGTGTTAAAAAAACAAGCCTGAAGCCTCTGTGTCTCAATGCGAGGAGCATTCATTGAAACATAGAAAATAGTTGCAGGGGCAGGCCTTTCGGCCCTTCAAGCCTGCACCACCATTCAATAAGATCATGGCTGATCATTCACCTCAGTACCCCTTTCCTGCTTTCTCTCCATACCCCTTGATCCCTTTAGCCGTAAGGGCCATATCCAACTCCCTCTTGAATATATCTAACGAACTGGCATCAACAACTCTCTACGGAAGAGAATTCCACAGGTTAACAACTCTCTGAGTGAAGAAGTTTCTCCTCATGTCGATCCTAAATGGCTTACCCCTTATCCTTAGTCTGTGACCCCAGGTTCATTCGAAACATTCTTCCTGCATCTAACATGTCCAGTCCCGTCAGAATTGCATATGTTTCCATGAGATCCCCTCTCATTTTCTAAATTCCAGTGAATACAGGCCCAGTCGATCCAGTCTCTCCTCATATATCAGTCCTGCGATCCCAGGCATCAGTCTGGTGAATCTTCGCTGCACTCCCTCAACAGCAAGAACGTCCTTCCTCAGATTAGGAGACCAAAACTGAACACAATATTCCAGGTGAGGCCTCACCAAGGCCCTTTACAGCTGCAGCAAGACCTCCCTGCTCCTAAACTCAAATCCCCTAGCTATGAAGGCTAACATGCCATTTGCCTTCTTCACCGCCTGCTGCACCTGCATGCCAACCTTCAATGACTGATGCACCATGACACCCAAGTCTCGTTGTAGTTACCCTTTTCCTAATCTGCCGCCATTCAGATAATATTCTGCTTTCATGTTTTTGCCATCAAAGTGGATAAACTCACATTTATCCATATTATACTGCATCTGCCATGCATTTGCCCACACTTAACCTTTCCAAGTCACCCTGCAGCCTCTTAGCATCCTCCTCACAGCCTCCCAGATTAGTGTCATCTGCAAACTTGGAGATATTACTCTCAATTCCTTCATCTAAATTATTAATGTATATTGTAAATAGCTGGGATCCCAGCACTGAACCTTGCGGTACCCCACTAGTCACTGTCTGCCATTCTGGAAAGGACCCGTTTATTCCTACTCTTTGCTTCCTGTCTGCCAACCAGTTCTCTATCCACATCAATACCATGTGCTTTAATTTTGCACACCAAGCTATTGTGTGGGACCTTGTCAAAAGTCTTTGGAAAGTCCAAATACACCACATCCACTGGATCTCCCTTGTCCACTCTACTAGTTACATCGTCAAAAAATTCTAGAAGATTTGTCAAGCATGATTTCCCTTTCATAAATCTATGCTGACTTGGACCGATCCTGTCACTGCTTTCCAAATGCGCTGCTATTTCATCTTTAATAATTGATTCCAACATTTTCCCCACCACTGATGGCAGGCTAACCGGTAATACGGTGGATGAATTAACTGCGCAGATAGCTATTAATGGATATGATGTCATTGGGATTACAGAGACATAGCTCCAGGGTGACCAAGGCTGGAAACTCAACATCCAAGGGTATTCAATATTCAGGAAGGATAGATAGAAAGGAAAAGGAGATGGAGTAACATTGCTGGTTAAAGAGGAGATTAACGCAATAGTAAGGAAGGACATTAACTTGGATGATGTGGAATCTGTATGGGTAGAACTGCGGATCACCAAAGGGCAGAAAACGCTGGTGGGAGTTGTGTACAGACCACCAAACAGTGGTAGTGAGGTTGGGGATGGCATCAAACAGGAAATTAGGGATGCGTGCAATAAAGGTACAGCAGTTATCACGGGTGATTTTAATCGACATATAGATTGGGCTAACCAAACTGGTAGCAACATAGTGGAGGAGGATTTCCTCGAGTGTAGAAGGGATGGTTTTCGAGACCAATATGTCGAGGAACCAACTACAGAGCAGGCTATCCTAGATTGGGTCTTGTGTAATGAGAGAGGATTAATTAGCAATCTTGTTGTGCGAGGCCCCTTGGGGAAGAGTGACCATAATATGGTCGAATTCTTCATTAAGGAGGAGAGTGACACAGTGACACAGAGACTAGGGTGCTGAACTTAAAGAAAGGTAACTTCGATGGTGAGAGGTGAATTGACTAGGCTAGACTGGCGAATGATACTTAAAGGGTTGACGGTGGATAGGCAATGGCAGACATTGAAAGATCACATGGATGAACTTCAACAATTGTACATCCCTGTCTGACATAAAAATAAAATGGGGAAGGTGGCTCAACCGTGGCTATCAAGGGAAATTAGGGATAGTGTTAAATTCAAGGAAGAGGCATGTAAATTGGCCAGAAAAAGCAGCAAACCTGAGGACTGGGAGAAATTTACAATTCAGCAGAGGACAAAGGGTTTAATTAGGAGGGGGGAAATAGAGTATGAGAGTAAACTTGCAGGGAACATAAAAACTGACTGCAAAAGCGTCGATAGATCTGTGAAGAGAAAACGATTAATGAAGACAAATGTAGGTCCCTTGCAGTCAGAATCAGGTGAATTTATAATGGGGAACAAAGAAATGGCAGACCAATTGAACAAATACTTTGCTTCTGTCTTCACTAAGGAAGACACAAATAACCTTCCGGAAATACTAGGGGACCGAGGGTCTAACAAGAAGGAGGAACTGAAGGAAATCCTTATTAGTCATCAAATTGTGTTAGGGAAATTGATGGGATTGAAGGTCGATAAATTCCCAGGGCCTGATAGTCTGCATCCCAGAGTACTTAAGGAAGTGGCCCTAGAAATAGTGGACGCATTGATGATCATTTTCCAACATTTTATAGATTCTGGATCAGTTCCTATGGACTGGAGGGTAGCTAATGTAACCCCATTTTTTTTAAAAAGGGAGAGAGAAAACAGGGAATTATACATCGATTAGCCCGACATCGGTAGTGGGGAAAATGTTGGAATCAATTATTAAAGATGAAATAGCAGCGCATTTGGAAAGCAGTGACAGGATCGGTCCAAGTCAGCATGGATTTATGAAAGGGAAATCATGCTCGACAAATCTTCTAGAATTTTTTGAGGATGTAACTAGTAGAGTGGACAAGGGAGAACCAGTGGATGTGGTGTATTTGGACTTTCAAAAGGCTTATGACAAGGTCCCGCACAAGAGATTAGTGTGCAAAATGAAAGCACGTGATATTGCGGGTAATGTACTGACATGGATAGAAAACTGGTTGGCAGGCAGGAAGGAAAGAGTAGGAATAAACGGGTCTTTTTCAGAATGGCAGGCAGTGACTAGGAGTACCGCAAGGTTCAGTGCTGGGCCTGTAGCTATTTACAATATACATTAATGATTTGGATGAATGAATTGAATGTAATATCTCCAAGTTTGCAGATGACACTAAGCTGGGTGGCAGTGTGAGCTGTGAGGAGGACGCTAAGAGGCTGCAGTGTGACTTGGACAGGTTAGGTGAGTGGGCAAATGCATGGCAGATGTAGTATAATGTGGATAAATGTGAGATTATCCACTTGTGGCAAAAACAGGGAGGCAGAATATTATCTGAATGGTGGCGGGAGCGCAAGCAGCGGGGAGTCTGGGGACGTTGGAGCGGCCTATAAAGGCCCAGCAGTCATCGAGGAGGCGGGAGTGCAAGCAGCGGGGAGTGCAGGGACGTCGGAGCGGCCTATAAAGGCCCAGCAGTCGGTGCAGCTGCAGCAGGGAGAGAGGCAAAAAAGAAGTAGAAAGAAATCGAAAGGTGACGTCACAGCCAAGGGGATAAGTGATCGGTGAGTAGTTTTTCTTTTTCTTTTCTTTATCAGTAAGTAACCTTCAGCATTATTGTTGCCAAATTAAGTTAATCTAATGGTTAAGTCATGGCAGGACAGCTCAGATACGTGTTATGCTCCTCCTGTACAATGTGGGAAGTCAAGGACGCTTCCAGTGTCCCTGACGACTGCATATGCAGGAAGTGTATCCGGCTGCAGCTCCTGACAGACCGCATTGCGGCACTGGAGCTGCGGGTGGATTCACTCTGGAGCATTCACGATGCAGAGAATGACGTGAATAGCACGTTTACTGAGTTGGTCTTCCTACAGGTAAAGGTTACACAGCCAGGTAGGGGATGGGTGACCAACAGGAAGAGCAGTGGAAGGAAGGTAGTGCAGTGATCCCCTACGGTCATCCCCCTGCAAAACAGATACACCGCTTTGGGTGCTGTTGAGGGGGATGATTCATCAGGGGAGAGCAGCAGCAGTCAAGTTCATGGCACCGTGCATGGCTCTGCTGCACAGGAGGACAGGAAAAAGAGTGGGAGAGCTATAGTGATAGGGGATTCAATTGTAAGGGGAACAGATAAGACGTTTTTGCGGCCGCAACCGAGACTCCAGGATGGTATGTTGCCTCCCTGGTGCAAGGGTCAAGGCTGTCTCGGAGCGGGTGCAGGACATTTTTGAAGGGGGAGGGTAAACAGCCAGTTGTCGTGGTGCATATAGGTGCTGATGATATAGGTAAAAAACGTGATGAGGTCCTACAACATGAATTTAGGGAGCTAGGAGCTAAATTAAAAAGTGGGACCTCAAAAGTAGTAATCTCAGGATTGCTACCAGTGCCACGTGCTAGTCAGAATAGGAATTGCAGGATAGCTCAGATGAATACGTGGCTTGAGGAGTGGTGCAGAAGGGAGGGATTCAAATTCCTGGGACATTGGAACTGATTCTGGGAGAGGTGGGACCAGTACAAACAGGACGGTCTGCACCTGGGCAGGACCGGAACCAATGTCCTAGGGGAAGTGTTTGCTAGTGCTGTTGGGGAGGGTTTAAACTAATATGGCAGGGGGATGGGAACCTATGCAGGGAGACAGAGGAAAGTAAAATGGGGGCAGAAGCAAAAGATAGAAAGAAAAGTAAAAGTGGAGGGCAGAGAAACCCAAGGCAAAAAGCAAAAAGGGACACATTACAGCAAAATTCTAAAGGGGCAAAGGGTGTTAAAAAGACAAGCCTGAAGGCTCTGTGCCTCAATGCGAGGGGTATTCGCAATAAGGTGGACGAATTAACTGCGCGGATAGCAGTTAACGGATATCATGTAATTGGCATCACGGAGACATGGCTCCAGGGTGACCAAGGCTGGGAACTCAACATTTCGGAAGGATAGACAGAAAGGAAAAGGAGGTGGGGTGGTGTTGCTGGTTAAAGAGGAAATTAATGTAATAGTAAAGAAGGACATTAGCTTGGATGATGTGGAATCTGTATGGGTGGTGCTACGGAATACCAAAGGGCAGAAAACGCTAGTGGGAGTTGTGTACAGACCACCAAACAGTAGTAGTGAGGATGGGGACAGCATCAAACGAGAAATTAGGGACGCGTGCAATAAAGGTACAGCAGTTATCATAGGTGACTTTAATCTACATATTGATTGGGCTAACCAAACTGATAGCAATGCGGTGGAGGAGGATTTCCTGGAGTGTATTAGGGATGGTTTTCCAGACCAATATGTTGAAGAGCCAACGAGTGGGCTGGCCATCCTAGACTGGGTGATGTGTAATGAGAAAGGACTAATTAGCAATCTTGTTGCGAGGCCCCTTGGGGAAGAGTGACCATAATATGGTAGAATTCTTTATTACGATGGAGAGTGATACAGTTAATTCAGAGCCTAGGGTCCTGAACTTAAGGAAGGTAACTTTGATGGTATGAGACATGAATTGGCTAGAATAGACTGGCGAGTGAGACTTAAAGAGTTGACGGTGGATAGACAATGGCAAACATTTAAAGATTACATGGATGAACTTCAACAATTGTACATCACTGTCTGGAGTAAAAATAAAACGGGGAAGGTGGCTCAACCATGGCTAACAAGAGAAATTAGGGATAGTGTTAAATCGAAGAAAGAGGTAAATAAATTGGCCAGAAAAAACAGCAAACCTGAGAACTGGGAGCATTTTATAATACAGCAGAGGAGGACAAAGGGTTTAATTAGGAGGGGAAAATAGAACGAGAGGAAGCTTGCTGGGAACATAAAAACTGACTGCAAAAGCTTCTATAGATATGTGAAGAGAAAAAGATTAGTGAAGACAAACGTAGGTCCCTTGCAGTCGGATTCAGATGAATTTATAATGGGGAACAAAGAAATGGCGGAGCAGTTAAAAAATACTTCGGTTTTGTCTTCACGAAGGAAGACACAAATAACCTTCCGGAAATACTAAGCGACCTAGGGTCTAGTGAGAAGGAGGAACTGAAGGAAATCCTAATTAGGCGGGAAATTGTGTTAGGGAAATTGTTGGGATTGAAGGCCGATAAATTTCCAGGGCCTGATAGTCTGCATCCCAGAGTACTTAAGGAAGTAGCCCTAGAAATAGTGGATGTATTAGTGATCATTTTCCAACAGTCTATTGACTCTGGCTCGGTTCCTATGGATTGGAGGGTAGCTAATGTAACACCACTTTTTAAGAAGGGAGGGAGAGAGAAGGTGGGTAATTTTCGACCGCTTAACCTGACATCCGTGGTGGGGAAAATGTTGGAATCAATTATTAAAAGGTGAAATAGCAGCACATTTGGAAAGCAGTGACGGGATCGGTCCAAGTCAGCATGGATTTATGAAAGGGAAATCCTGCTTGACAAATCTTCTAGAATTTTTTGATAATGTAACTAGTAGAGTGGACAAGGGAGAACCGGTGGATGTGGTGTATTTGGACTTTCAAAAGGCTTTTAACAAGGTCCCACACAAGAGATTGGTGTGCAAAATTAATGCACATGGTATTAGGGATAATGTACTGATGTGGATGGAAAAGTGGTTGGCAGACAGGAAGCAGAAAGTCGGGATAAACGGGTCCTTTTCAGAATAGCAGGCAGTGACTAGTAGAGTGCCGCAGGGCTCAGTGCTGGGACCCCAGCTCTTTACAATATACATTAATGATTTGGATGAGGGAATTGAGTGTAATATCTCCAAGTTTGCAGATGACACAAAGCTGGATGGCAGTGTGAGCTGTGAAGAGGATGCTAAAAGGCTGCAGGGTGACTTGAACAGGTTAGGTGAGTGGGCAAACGAGTGGCAGATGCAGTATAATGATGATAAATGTGAGGTTATCCACTTTGGTGGCAAAAACACGAAGGCAGAATATTATCTGAATGGCGGCAGATTAGGAAAAGGGGAAGTGCAACGAGACCTGGGTGTCATGGTACATCAGTCATTGAAGGTTGGCATTGAAGGGTGCTGCAGGCGGTGAAAAAGGCAAATGGCATGTTGGCCTTCATAGTGAGAGGTTTTGAGTAAAGGAGCAGGGAAGTCTTGCTGCAGTTGTACAGGGCCTTGATGAGGCCACACCTTGAATATTGTATACAGTTTTGTTCTCCTATTCTGATGAAGGACATTCTTGCTATTGAGGGAGTGCAGCGAAGGTTCACCAGACTGATCCCCGGGATGGCAGGACTGGCATATGAAGAAAGAATGGATCGACTAGGCTTATATTCACTGGTATTTAGAAGAATGAGAGGGGATCTCATAGAAACATATAAAATTCTGACAGGTTAGATGCAGGAAGAATGTTCCCAATATTGGGGAAGTCCAGAACCAGGGGTCACAGTCTAAGGATAAGTGGTAAGCCATTTAGACCGAGATGAGGAGAAACTTCTTCACTCAGAGAGCTATGAACCTTTGTAATTCTCTGCCACAGAAAGTTGTTGAGGCTAGTTTGTTAGATATATTCAAAAGAGAGTTAGATGTGGCCCTTACTGCTAAAGGGATCAAGGGGTATGGAGAGAAAGCAGGAATGAGGTACTGAAGTTGCATGATCAGCCATGATCATATTGAATGGTGGTGCAGGCTCGAAGGGCCGAATGGCCTACTCCTGCACCTATTTTCTATATTTTTATGTTACCCAGTCAGGGTCTATCTGAGTGAGCAGCCAGGAACAGGGATTGAGTCAGGGGCTTCGATGGCAAGTTTTTGGCAGTAGCCGAACAGGATGGCTTTGATCTTTACTCGTATTCAGTTGAAGAAAGCACTTGTCCATTCAGGATGTGATGGCAACTAAGCAGTTGGAGAATAGAGAGATGTTTGAAGAGTCACATTTCTGAGCGTCATCAGCAAAAGTGTGAAAGCTGACTGCATATCTACAATGTCACCAAGGGTCAGCATGAAGACAAATATAAAGGTGTCAGGGATGGAGCCCAGGGGCACACCAAAGGTGACCATGCAGGGGTGGGAAGAGAAGCCATTATGGAATGTGCTATCTTTATTAGAACAGGTAGGAGTAGACCCAAGCTAGAGCGATATCATGGAAGTGGATTTGGGAGGTGGTGCAATGGATGGAATGAATGACTGTCAAATGCTACAGAAAGAATAAGGAGAATAAGGAGGATAGAGGACTGCAAATGCAGTCACAAAGAATGTTTTTGGCGATATTGATGAGAATGGTCTTAGCATGGTAGGCAGAGCAGAAATTAGATTTGGCGAGATTTAAAGAGGATTGCTAATCTTTGCTATAAAACCCTACACTAAACAGATGGACAATCAAGGTAAACAGCTGCTTCCCATATTTGATGCAGAAATGTATTTATTTACGCAAGTGTGATAGGAGAGGGGAACCAGAAAGAAATAAAGAACTTACATTTATACAAGTAACTTTCATGACCTTAGGATGTCCAAAAGCGCCTCACAGCCAATTAAGTACTTTTGAAATGTAGTCACTGTAATAATGTCGGCAAACGCAGCAGCCAATTTGCACATAGCAAGGTCCCACAAACAGCAACGAGATAAACAGCCAGATAATCTGTGTTAATGATGTTGGCTGAGAGATAAATATTGACCAGGACACAAGAAAAACTCCCCTGCTCTTTTTCAAATAGTGTCAAGGGGGCCTCAGTTCAATGTCTCATCTGAAAGATGGCAGCTTTGGCAGCACAGCACTCCTGTAGTCATCATCAAAGGCAGTCCCTCGAATCGAGGATAACTTGCTTCCACGTCAAAAAATTCACAGGTGTTTCAATGAAGGACCTAAAATTCCAGGACCGAACTAAACCTTGAAGGGTGGAAGATGCCTGTGTTTGGATTTTTTTAATGTATGGTGACCGTTGCACACCAGCCACCACACGGGTTTGACAGAGCTAGGTCTTGGCCTAGTAGCAAGGATTAACCAAGACGACTGGAGACTGCACGGACCTGGTGCGCACACATATTGCAGTGTGGGGTGGCCCGTGCTGCCCCCTGTCCCTCGCCTCTTCTGGGCCCCGAACTCACACCTCGCCTAGGCCCCAATCACATCCCTCTACAATCTCTCGCCGCTCTTTCGCCCAACCTCCAATCACCGACCTGGACCTTGATGACGAACCTTTTCACTGCCGTTGCTCTCCTGCTCCAGCACGTGCTGCTCCCTGGAGTGGTAAGCTGCCACGCTGCTCCTTCCACACCCCGGCCTGCTCCGATGGTGCTCGCAGGCCGGGAGCCACACAGACCCCTTAGTACTGAACAAGTGAACCCACAAACTTCTGACTAAGATGGAAGACTGTTAGCATAAGAACACAAGAATTAGAAGCAGGAGTAGGCCATTCGGCTCTTCGAGCCTGCGCCGCTATTCAATGAGATCATGGCTGATCTTCTACCTCAACTCCACTTTCCTGCTCTATCCCCATATCCTTTGATTCCCTAGCAGTGAGCTAAGGCTGAACAAGTTTATTTTTCTACCTGCATTGGGTAAGGAAAATATCATTTATATATTTTACAGGATCAAAAGACTTCACTGTCTCTGAGGTCCTCTAATTCTGGCCTCTTGCTTATCTCCAATTTTAATCACTCTACCATTAGTAGCCGTGCCTTCAACTGCCGAAGCCCTGAGTTTTAGAATTCCCTACCTAAACCTCTCCACCTCTCTATCTCTCTTTCCTCCTTTAAGATACTCCTTAAAACCTACTTTTTTGACCAAGCTTTTGGGCATCTGTCCTAATATGTGGCTCGGTGTCAAATTTTGTTTGATAACAAACCTGTGAAGTGCCTTGGTACCTTTTACTATATTAGACACTATATAAAGATACGTTGTTGTTTGGGAGATTTCTTACAAATATCTATCCAAATCCTTTCACTGGGAATATGGCTCCCTCCACAATTCATCATTGTCCTCTTGCAACGTTGTAACCAATGACCCACCATGTTCAACAGTATGGAAAATGCACTACCTGTAATATATGCAAGTCTTGCCCCCAGCACATAATTCATTACAAGTGTAAACCTTAAAAAATGAGAAATCCAGTCATTGACCTGAAATTTACAAGCAATTGAAATCGTCCTCTGATTGACCGCAACAGTATGAGTAGGCACAATTGCAGAATCTGGCTTTCACTATTTAGATCATTGGCCTTAAAGGCACAGACCAGGTTAGCAGGTTAACATCACAAATGCACTCTCGACTACATGTAAGCAATATGATGGAAGAACAGCTAGTACAGATAAAAAAATCAATTTGCAAACTGTTGAAAGTAAATTCCATTAAATGTTGTAGGCTAACCTTCAGTGCCAACTGTGGCTCAGTGGGTTGCACACTTGCCTTTAAGTCAGAAGGTTGTGGGTTCAAGTCACACTCCAGGGACTTGAGCACATCAATGTAGGCTGATACGCCAGTGCTGAGGAGTGTTGCGTTGTCGAAGGTGCAGCCTTTCAGATGAGACGTTAAACCGAGGCCCTGTCTGTTCTCTCAGCTGGCACTATTTTGAAGAAGAGCAGGGGAATTGTCCCCGATGTCCTGGCCAATATTTATTCCTCAATCAACATAACAAAAACAGATTATCTGGTCATTATCACATTTCTGTCATTGATGTGTATTAGTGTCTAACGGTCACCTGTGGAAGCTTCCACTTAGCACTTTATTAAGTTTAATGGCCTGTAATTTGTGGTCAACTGCGAAGCAAAGGCGTTCACCGTTGACCCCGAAGAAAGCTGCCCAGAGATCTCACAATATCTGTGGCGAGAAGTTTGCCTTTTTCAACGGTCAATTGGTTGCAGCGCTGTGTCTTGGGGATTCCTATGGTGATGCTGCAGTCATGTCAAAAAGCTATCGGAGCAACAAATCATACTGAAGAATTCTCACAGACAGGAAACCAGGGAATGAGAAGCTGCTTAAGTTGGACTTTAAAAAAAAATATGAGAGAGCAAAATGAAGATCGAAACATTTACACAGGAAGAAGGTGGAAACTGAAATATCATGAACAAACTTTTTTTTAAATTACATTTTTTAAAACATGTAATTTTTATTCATAATGGATAAATTTGACACTCCACAAATATAAAAATGTGTTTTTCAGGGCCAGAACTTTTGTTTACCAGACATTATGCTGTTAAAACCCCAGTTATATCTATTCCAACAAAGCTTAACATTTAATGGGGTATTTAACAGCGATATTATCAAAAAAAAAACTTTTCGTTTCACTGATTGCTGGCTATTGAGGAGTGGGGTGTAGGGAGTCCACAGCACAAGTCCATGTCGGAGCAGTAACCGCAACTTCAAGATTTCTGTGTTTAAATGCATGTGCGTTAAATCTTGAAGTTGCGATCAGTTTCAAAGGGGTAATGACAGTGAGCGCTGACAGTTCGCTGTCACTACCTACCACAAATTCCAGATCACTGGATACTGTTTAAATATAACCTACCTGATTCCTCATTCATTACTTAAATATGAGTTTGCTGAGAGGTCTGACAATGAATCATGTTTAACTAATTTACTGGAATTCTTTGAGGATAGAGATGTACGAGCATGGTGGATAGAGATGTACTGATGGATGTGGTGTATTTAGATTTTCAAAAGGCATTCAATAAGGTGCCACACAAAAGGTTACTGCAGAAGATAAGGGTACGCGGAGTCAGAGGAAATGTATTAGCATGGATAGAGAACTGGCTGGCGAACAGAAAGCAGAGAGTCGGGATAAATGGGTCCTTTTCGGGTTGGAAATCGGTGGTTAGTGGTGTGCCACAGGGATCGGTGCTGGGACCACAACTGTTTACAATATACATAGATGACCTGGAAGAGGGGACAGAGTGTAGTGTAACAAAATTTGCAGATGGCACAAAGATTAGTGGGAAAGCGGGTTGTGTAGAGGACACAGAGAGGCTGCAAAGAGATTTAGATAGGTTAAGCGAATGGGCTAAGGTTTGGCAGATGGAATACAATGTCGGAAAGTGTGAGGTCATCCACCTTGGGGAAAAAAAACAGTAAACGGGAATATTATTTGAATGGGGAGAAATTACAACATGCTGCGGTGCAGAGGGACCTGGGGGTCCTTGTGCATGAATCCCAAAAAGTTAGTTTGCAGGTGCAGCAGGTAATCAGGAAGGCGAATGGAATGTTGGCCTTCATTGAGAGAGGGATGGAGTACAAAAGCAGGGAGGTCCTTCTGCAACTGTATAGGGTATTGGTGAGACCGCACCTGGAGTACTGCGTGCAGTTTTGGTCACCTTACTTAAGGAAGGATATATTAGCTTTGGAGGGGGTACAGAGACGATTCACGAGGCTGATTCCGGAGATGAGGGGGTTACCTTATGATGATAGATTGAGTAGACTGGGTCTTTACTCGTTGGAATTCAGAAGGTTGAGTGGGGATCTTATAGAAACATTTAAAATAATGAAAGGGATAGACAAGATAGAGGCAGAGAGGTTCTTTCCACTGGTTGGGGAGACTAGAACTTGGGGGCACAACCTCAAAATACGGGGGAGCCAATTTAAAACCGAGTTGAGAAGGAATTTCTTCTACCAGAGGGTTGTGAATCTGTGGAATTCTCTGCCCAAGGAAGCAGTTGAGGCTAACTCATTGAATGTATTCAAGTCACAGATAGATACATTTTTAACCAATAAGGGAATTAAGGGTTACGGGGAGCGGGCGGGTAAGTGGAGCTGAGTCCACGGCCAGATCAGCCATGATCTTGTTGAGTGGCGGAGCAGGCTCGAGGGGCTAGATGGCCTACTCCTGTTCCTAATTCTTATGTTCTTATGTTCTTATGAATCAGCAAGTTTATATGGCGAATAGTTGAACCATACAGATTAGGAAGGGCCATGTTAGATTTCTGCTCTGTTCTGAGTTAGCTGATTTTAGCCAAGTCGGCAGAATGTGCTCTACAATTGGCCTCAATGGCCCTGGCTCAGGAATGGGACAAAACAGCCAGTGTACTCTCTCCTTATTCTTATCCAGCTACCCATGCTAGAAGCATGTGCTTGTGGACGTTGCATTAGGACAGGCTCAGGCTTGGAGGTGATGCCTGCTGGAGCTGAGTAGTTTGATTACATTCACTGTCAATATTGTTACATAGAAACATAGAAAATAGGTGCAGGAGTTGGCCATTTGGCCCTTCGAGCCTGCACCACCATTCAATAAGATCATGGCTGATCTTTCCTGCTTTCTCTCCATATCCCTTGATCTCCTTAGACGCAAGAACAATACCTAACTCCCTCTTGAATATATCCAATGAACTGGCATCAACAACTCTCTGCGCCAGAGAATTCCACAGGTTAACAACTCTCTGAGTGAAGAAGTCCTCAATGGCCTAACCCTTATCCTAAGACTGTGTCCCCGGGTTCTGGACTTCCCCAACATCGGGAACATTCTACCTGCATCTAACCTGTCCCGTCCCGTCAGAATCTTATGCTTCGATGAGATCCCCTCTCATCCTTCTAAACTCCAATGTATAAAGGCCCAGTCGATCCAGTCTCTCCTCATATGTCAGTCCAGCCATCCCAGGAATCAGTCTGGTGAACCTTCACTGCACTCCCTCAATAGCACGAATGTCCTTCCTCAGATTAGGAGACCAAAACTGAACACAATATTCCAGGTGAGGCCTCACCAAGGCTCTGTACAACTGCAGTAAGACCTCCCTGCTCCTATACTCAAATCCCCGAGCTATGAAGGCCAACATACCATTTGCCTTCTTCACCGCCTGCTGTACCTGCATGCCAACTTTCAATGACTGATGTATCATGACACACAGGTCTCATTGCACTTCCCCTTTTCCTAATCTGTCACCATTCAGATAATATTCTGTCTTCGCGTTTTTGCCCCCAAAGTGGATAACATCATATTTATCCACATTATACTGCATCTGCCATGCATTTGTCCACTCAGCTAACCTGTCCAAGTCACCCTGCAGCCTCTTAGCATCCCCCTCACAGCTCACACTGCCACCCAGTTTAGTGTCATCTGCAAACTTGGAGATATTACACTCAATTCCTTCGTCTAAATCATTGATGTATATGGTAAAGAGCTGGGGTCCCAGCACTGAGCCCTGCGGCACTCCACTAGTCACTGCCTGCCATTCTGAAAAGGACCCGTTTATACCGACTCTTTGCTTCCTGTCTGCCAACCAGTTCTCTATCCACATCAGTATATTACCCTCAATGCCATGTGTTTTGATTTTGCATACCAATCTCTTGTGTGGGACCTTGTTAAAAGCCTTTTAAAAGTCCAAATACACCACATCCACTGGTTCTCCCTTGTCCACTCTACAAGTTACATCCTCAAAAAATTCTAAAAGATTTGTCAAGCATGATTTCCCCTTCATAAATCCATGCTGACTTGGACCGATCCTGTCACTGCTTTCCAAATGCGCTGCTATTTCATCCTTAATAATTGATTCCAACGTTTTCCCATTACTGATGTCAGGCTAATTGGTCTATAATTATCTGCTTTTTCTCTCCCTCCCTTTTTAAAAAATGGTGTTACATTAGCTACCCTCCAGTCCATACGAACTGATCCAGAGTCGATAGACTGTTGGAAAATGATCACCAATGCATCCACTATTTCTAGGGTCATTTCCTTAAGTACTCTGGGATGAGGACTATCAGGCTCCGGGGATTTATCCTGCGATTCCTACTCTGACTAGCAAGTGGCACTGGTAGCAATCCTGAGATTACTACTTTTGAAGTCCTACTTTTTAAATTTAGCTCTTAGTTCCCTAAATTCGTCTTGTAGGACCTCATCACGTTTTTTACCTATATCGTTGGTACCTATATGCACCACGACAACTGGCTGTTCACCCTCCCTTTTCAGAATGCCCTGCACTCGCTCTGAGACATCCTTGACCCTTGCACCAGGGAGGCAACATGCCATCCTGGAGTCTCGGTTGCGGCCGCAGAAACGTCTATCTATTCCCCTTACAATTGAATCCCCTATCGCTATAGCTCTCCCGCTCTTTTTCCTGCCCTCCTGTGCAGCAGAGCCACCCATGAACTTGGCTGCTGCTGCCCTCCCCTGATGAGTCATCCCCCCCCAACAGTACCCAAAACGGTGTATCTGTTTTGAAGGGGGATGACCGCAGGGGACCCCTGCACTACCTTCCTTGCACTGCTCTTCCTGTTGGTCACCCATTCCCTATCTGGCTGTGTACCCTTTACCTGCTGTAAGACCAATTCACTAAACGTGCTATTCACGTCATTTCAGCATCGTGGATGCTCCAGAGTAAATCCACCCACAGCTCCAGTGCCGCAATGCGGTCAGTCAAGAGCTGCAGGCGGATGCAATTCCCGCTCACGTAGTCATCAGGGACACCAGAAGCATCCCTGACTTCCCACATAGTACAGGAGGAGCATAACGCGTGTCCGAGCTCTCCTGCCATGACTTAACCCTTAGATAAACTTAATTTGGCAACAACAATGCTAAAAGGTTACTTACTGATAAAGAAAAAAAGAAAAACTACTTACCAATCACCAGCCAATCGCTTACCCACTTGGCTGTGACGTCACCTTTCGATTTCTTTCTACTTTTTTGCCTCCCCGCTGCAGCTGCACCAGCTGGCCTCCGACGACGAACTCCCGACTCTGCTCACCAACGTTGGGCCTCTTGTGGGCCTCCTTGATCTCCCCGCTCCGCCTCAGACCACGAACTCCTGACTCTGCTCACCGACGTTGGGCCTCTTGATCTCCCCGCTCAGTCTCCGACAACGAACTCCCGACTCTGCTCACCGACGTTGGGCCTCTTGTGGGCCTCCTTGATCTCCCCGCTCCGCCTCCTACGACGAACTCCCGACTCTGCTCACTGACATTGGGCCTCTTGTAGGCTTCTTGATCTCCCCGCTCCGCCTCCGACAACGAACTCCCAACTCTACTCACTGACGTTGGGCCTCTTGTGGGCCTCCTTGATCTCCCCGCTCCGCCTCCGAGGACGAACTCCCGACTCTGTTCTACAATATAACTATATTGAATAGGTACCTGTGCATTAGTGAGTGATTATATAATTGAACGTACCATGGCTCCTATTTTTGTCACGGCTGTGCGCCGTTCTTTGGCATCCAAACGTTTTTTGGCATCAAATTCTCAGTTTTCAAATTTCACCAACATTTGTATGCCATGTGTGCCAGTTTAAAATGTTTTGGTGCAGACACACGAGTGAAAACGGGCTCGGGCGCCAGTTTTCTGCAGTTACGTGATTTTGGCCGTCCACAATATTTTTCAGCGCGGCGCACACTACCAAAAAGCCCTGAAGAAAAAAACACTTAAGGAAATCGGCGCGGCGCACAAAAGGACATTGGGGCCAGGCAAAAGGCGACAAAATAAAGTACAAATGCGTGGATTTCTTTGGACAGGGTACTCTGAAATTAACTCAGAAAGCGATTTCCGAATTTTTGGAGCGAGACAATTTAACAAATGTATAAGTTTTTCGGAGGGAGGGAACTGAAATAAGTTTGTTGGGTTCGGGTTAGAGTGGTTCTTTTTCACCCATAGCGCGACTGTCCACCCCAACACAATCGTTGCTGGCTGGGCTCCAGGCACAGTTTGGGGGAGTGCCGGCTGGGCAGGGTTGTGGATTCGGCTGGACACAAGCACCAGAGCCCAGGAGAATCACTGCAGTCAGCATCCAAACAGAAAGTTTTGTACACAGGCACAGCAGCAAGCTAGAAATCAACATTTGTCACAGGTGACCCATGAGAATCACTGTACAAACAAATGCACAGATCAGGGTGTGGTTCGATCTAGGGCGTTACCCAGCCTTGTGGAGCAAAACGGAGAGGAAAGGTGTCAGTGATTTAAGTATTTATCTGCATAATAATAATAATAAAGGGTGCAATTTTTTAGCATGCCTGATGTGATAAGGACGTTGGCCATACATGACATGCACATGCAGAGGTGACAAATAATTCAACGCCGACATCGGGGAGACAGATTGATAGGAAGGCCATACCCTCAGCGAATCTCTAGGGAGAGGCGCGCATACCTGCAACTGAGTGAGGCAGGCTGTGACTCAGAAAGGAGGTCATCACTGAGATCTGCCAACTAATCAGGGCAGACATCCGGCCAAGAAGTGGAAGGAGGACTGCCCTACCTGTCGAAGTAAAGGTAACAACGGCACTTGCGTTATATGCTACTGGATCATTTCAAGCTTCAACTGGGGACGTATGCTCGATCTCTCAGCACGCCATCCATTGCTGCATTCGCCAGGTGACTGCTGCACTATATGCCAAAAGTGCATCAATTTCACTATAACCAAGCAGCCAATGAGAGACAGGGCTGTGGGGTTCTCCAGAATTGCTGGCTTCCCCAGGGTACAGGGTGCCATTGACTGTACCCACATCGCCTTGAGAGCACCGTTGCAAGGTTCCAAAGTTTACCATAACAGGAAAGGGTTCCACACCCTAAATGTGCAGATCATAGCCAAATATCCTGGCAGCATCCATGATGCTTTCATCCTTCTTGAGAGCGTTATATCTGCGATGTTTCAGGAGCTGCCAGAAGGGCAGAGCTGGTTGCTCGGGGACGAAGGTTACGGGCTCGCCACCTGGCTTATGGCCCCGCTACACAAACCCTGCACTGAGGCAGAGCGCCTCTACAATATGTCCCACATAACGACACGGAGCATCATAGAGAGGACAATTGCCGTTTTAAAGCAGCGTTTCCATGCCTAGACCACTCTGGAGGCTACCTGCAATACTCCCCTCAACACGTAGTTCAGTTCACGGTCATGTGCTGCATGCTGCACAACTTGGCCATCATGAGGGGACAGGTTGGAGATCCTTCTGAGGGGAGAAGAAGGGATGAAGATTTGGAGGAGGCTGACGAGGAGGAAGAGGAGGAGGAGGAGGACGAACCACTTCAAGTCACAGGACAACGGCGGAGGAGGGTGGGGCGACCAAGGGGACCTCTAGCCATTGCTAGAGACTTGCGTCAGTGGCTAATCCGTGAAGGTTTGTCTGCCTGAAGGCTAAACAGCGGCACGGTTGATTATAGTGTTGCACCATGTTGACTGTTTACACCTGTTAGCACTTTTAATAATGTTGTGTTGGTTTATGTTGGTTAAATTCACAAAATAATGCACTGATTCTGGTTACATTAAAAGAATAGGTTTATTAGATATTTGTACATTTATACTTAACTTTAATGAAACATTTAGCTTTTCAATGAAGAAATATCAAACTTTAACATTTTCAATTAACATGTATCAAACTTTAAAATTCTCACAAACTTTAACATTTTCAATTAACAAAACTTTATTGTATCAAACTTTTCTATTAATAAAACTAACAGCAAGATACAAATATCTCCCCTCCCCCTTATTCAACGACCAATAGTGCCCCTCTTGCCCACCCATGTGCCTTTACCCTTAGCCCTGTCTGACTTCCTCAGCCCCCTGCTGAGCCCAAAGTTATATTTTTTTGTTTTTTGTTGGTGGGATTGGACAGGGACAGACCTAGTAGACACCTTTCTGGAAGGCCCGGGTTCATCTTCGTCTTCTTTTTCAAGCTGTGGATCACCCTGCAGCACAGTCCCCAAGGCTGGTCTGGGGATGATTTGAGTGGCAGCAGTTGATGCCGCCAATTGGTGATGTTGAATGACAACCTGGGTGTGTACCCTTATTGCAGCAGCTACCTGCAAATCTCCATCACATATGTCAAACAATTTCCCTATCAGCTGTCCCGACAGTGTATCAAGTGAGTCCACCATTCCCTCCCTAATCTGCCCTGCCAGTGGTGGTCCTATTCCTCCAGACAGTGTTGTTACTTCTCCTGGCAGTCCCGCAATTCCTACCCTCCCCTCATCCATGGTGTCCAGGAGCGACCTGGTTAACTGCATACTCTCCCCACTCCTCCCAATGAGCTGCCATGTCTACCTGCGTTTGTGGTTCAGCTATCCTTCCCACCTTCCTTCGCTGTCTCTCACCTGTGCCTTGCTCCTCGACCCTATTGGGCATCCCTCTCACAGGTTTGCATTGCTGGACCACACTGGGACCCGCATCCTGATCCATGGGCTCCACCAGCAGTAGGTCCAATATTACCATCTGATCAGTGGGGGGAGGGGGGGGATCTTCATACTGGCCTTCATCCAGATCGTCCTGCTCAAAATCAGGAAACAATTTTGGACTCTCTTCTGGATGTCCTTCGGGTGCTACTTCTGCTGGTACTTCTGGATCACCTTCTGCCTCTTCCTGATGCGCAGCTGCTGTAAAATAGATCAAAAACATCCATTAAAGCCTAGCAAGCCCATCCAGTATTTAGCCAACCCACAGTGCAAATTGCAGGGCTTACCTAGTCTATTTGGCCCAGCATCCACATTGGAGGTAGATCTTCTCCAGTGAGCTTTAATCAGATCAAAGATCCTCTGTTTCAACTGGCTCAATTGCAGTTTACTTGGTGGTGGTCCTCCACCAGTACGATTCCTGTGGTTCCTGATCTTTGCATTCTTCAACTGCAAAGATGAAAATAGAACTTTTTTTTAAAGAGAGGGTCCTTCTGCTGTGGTGGCCACACATAAATACACATTTACAAATCTAATTGCAGTGCATACTTACTTTAACTAATTGTCCTAGGTCCTGCCACTTCTTTTTCAGCTGCCCACGGATTCTCCGGGTGATGGCTACTGCATTGTACTCTACAGCAACATCATCCCACATTGAGCCATTATAGCAGGATTTACTTTTTTTTTGCTTTTTCCCCCCCAGAGTTGCCAGTAGATCCCATTTCCTCTCAATGATATCTACCAGGGATACCACTTCGTGTGGGAGAATTCGAATGGCCCTCCTTTCTCCTCCTTCGAATTCCTCTTTCAATTCCCTCTCAGCTATGTTTCTATGTTTTGCAGGTTTTAATGCTCAAAATTGCAGAAAGTTCCAGCCATCACGATCCGACCACAAAAGGAAAAACAATAACAGTCACAATGGGCTCTTTAAAAATGTCTGATCCAGACCAGGAAGTTTCTTTTTTCGCACATGCCCAGAGTGTTTTTAGCGCAGACTTGAAGCTTTGCGCCGTGCTCCCCCCCGCCCCTATCCCACCTCCCAGGCCCCCAGACAACTTCGGAGAGCGCGGCGCCAAATTCAAATATTTGTTTGGCGAAAGTCCGTTTTTTTTCTGGTGCAAACGTACAAAAAAAAATTGTACGTTAACATGCACGGGCACCAAAATGCAGCAAGTGGAAAATAGGGGCCCATATAACTAAATTTAATTAGTACCCGTGTTAGTGAGTGATTATATAATAATTTAAAGTATAACTATCTTTAATAGGTAAATGTCCATTAGTGAGTAATAATATAAAATCATCATCATGACAGTCCCTCGGAATCGAGGAAGACTTGCTTCCACTCCTAAAGTGAGCTCTTTGGTGGCTGAACAGTCCAATACGGGAGCCACAGATCCTGTCACAGGTGGGGCAGACATACGTCGGGGGAAGGTGGGGTTGGAGTGATTTGCCACACGCTCCTTCTGCTGCCTGCACCTGACCTCTTCACGCTCTTTGCGTTGAGATTCGAAGAGCTCAACGCCCTCTCGGATGCACTTTCTCCACTAGGGCGGTCTTCGGCCAGGGACTCCCAGGTGTCAGTGGTGATGTCACACTTTACCAGGGAGACTTTCAGGATGTCCTTGTAAGGTTTCCGCTGCCCACCTTTGGCTTGTTTGCTGTGAAGGAGCTCCACATCGAGCAATTGCTTAGGGAGTCTCGTGTCTGGCATGCGAACTATGTGGCCTGCCCAGCGAAGCTGATCGAGTGTGGTCAGTGCTTCAATGCTAGGGATGTTAGCCTGGGGATTTGCAGGATCTTGCGGAGACATCGTTGGTGATATATCTCCAGCGACTTGAGGTGTCTTCTGTACATCATCCATGCCTCTGAGCCATACAGGAGGTCGGGTATTGCTACAGCGCTGTTGACCATGAGCTTGGTGATCGATTTGAGGGCTTGGTCTTCGAACACTCTTTTCCTCAGGCGGCCAAAGGCTGCACTGGCGCACTGGATGCGATGTCAAATCTCCGCAGCAATGTCTGCCTTTGTTGATAAGAGTTCCCGAGGTATGAGAAGTGGTCCACGTTGTCGAGGGCCGCGCCGTGAATCTTGATGACTGGGGGGCAGTGCTGTGCGACGAGGACAGGCTGGTGGAGGACCTTTGTCTTACGGATGTTAAGCGTAAGGCCCATGCTTTCATATGTATCGGTGAATACATCGACTATATTCTGGAGTTCAGCCTCAGAATGTGTGCAGACGCAGTCATCATCCGCATACTGTAGCTCAACGACAAATATATAACTATATTTAATCGTTGTAGATTAATGAATGATTATATAATTTAAAATATTATATTTAATAGGTACTTGATTAGTGATTATGTAATCATTTAACATACAATATAACTATATTTAATCAGTACATGTGTAGAGTGATTATATAATAATTTAAAGTATGATATGGTGATCCATTTGGGAGGAGAAATAAGGAGGCCACCTACTCCTTGGAAAATAAGAGTCCAAATGGGGTAGAGGCGCAAAGGATCTTGGGGTACGGATTCACGAATGATTAGAAGTAGCAACATAAGGTCAACAAAGCCATCAAAAGGCAATCAAATAACTGGGGTTTCTAGGGCAATAGAATTCAAAAACAAAGAAGTTATGTTAAACTTGTATCAAACCTTGATTAGACCACACTTTTAGAGTACTATGCACAATTCTGGTCTCCATATTATTCCACGTAGAAACACTGGAGAAAGTTCAAATATTTACAAGGATGAAAACAGAACTGCAAGTATACAACTATCATGAAGGACTGAAGCGGCTGTGGCTCAATTCTCTGGAAAAACGACAGAGAGATGGTCTGCAAGAGGTCCTTAAAATTATGAATGGGGTCAATAGGATCAACATAGTGAAGTTGTTTCCATTTGTGGAAAAGTCCAAAACTAGGGACCATGAATGTAGCATGTAAACAGAAGTTTGCATCGTCAGAACAGATGCAACGGAGACAGAGACACTAGGAGAATGGAATCGAGTCCTTACAGGAAGCCGGGTGGGAGGAAATGCAATCAAGGTAGCAATAGCTATAGGAGTCAGTGGGCATATAGTAGCTATCGGATGACAGTCTATCCCCAGACAAGAGCAGAATTGACAACGAGATTCAACACCGCCTCCAGTAAGCTAGTGCAGCCTTCGGCCGCCTGAGGAAAAGAGTGTTTTTGAAGACCAGGCCCTCAAATCTGCCAGCAAGCTCATGATCTAAGGGCTGTAGTAATACCCACCCTCCCATATGGCTCAGAGACATGGACTATGTACAGTAGACACCTCAAGTCACTGGAGCAATACCACCAACAATGTCTCCGCAAGATCTACAAATCCCCTGGGAGGACAGACGCACCAACATTAGCGTCCTCGACCAGGTCAAAATCCCCAGCATTGAAGCATTGACCACGCTTGATCAGCTCCACTGGGCAGGCCACATTGTTCACATGCTAGACATGAGACTCCCAAAGCAACCGCTGTATTTGGAATTCTTTCATGGCAAACAAGCCAAAGGTGGGCAGAGGGCACCCTCAAAGCCTCCCTGATAAAGTGCAACATCCCCACTGACACCTGGGAGTCCCTGGCCAAAGACCGCCCTAAGTGGAGGAAGTACATCCGGGAGGGCACTAAGCACCTCGAATGTCATTGCCAAGAGCATGCAGAAATCAAGTGCAGGCAGTGGAAAAAGCGTGTGGCAAACCTGTCCCACCCACCCTTTCCCTCAACAACTATCTGTCCCACCTGTGACAGGGACTATGGTTCTCATATTGATCTGTTCAGCCACCGAAGGACTCACTTTTAGAGTGGCAGCAAGTCTTCCTCGATTCCGAGGGACTGCCTATGATGATGATGATGATCCCCAGAAATAGAGATTTTGAGGAAAAGAAGATTCAGAGATGGACCATGTGAAGGTGAGGGAGGGGTGGAAATTTGAAGCTTCCTGCAAGTACTCTATTCCATTCTCCCAGTTTCTCCATCGCATCTGTTCTGATGATGCTACCTTCCATACCAGTGCTTCTGATAGGAAAAAGGAAAACCTAAAAAGAGGATTCCCCTCCATCTTGATAGGGCCCTCAACTGTATCCATCCCATTTCCTGCACTTTTGCTCTCACCCCTTCCCCTCCCTCCCAGATTCATGATATTTATAGCCCAATATAAACAGCAAAAGGCAGGATGCTGGAAATCTGAAATATAAGCACTGGAAAGAAATATTCAGCCGGTCAGACAGCATCTGTGGAGAGAGACCCATAATTTATTTCTTTACTTGTCCCACCCCCTTTTGCCTTGCACTATCATCCCTTTTGACAGTTAAATCAATCCTGCCTTCCACAGAACGTATCTTTTGTTCTTTCCTCCCCTGTGCTTGCTTAAAACATATTACGGCCCAGAAATTCCTCTGAGGATCTTCCCGTGGGCAATTGCCTCCTCATTGGATATTTTTTACGAATTTACCTGGTGGTCTAGGAGGCGCCCTGATTTCCGATGGGGAGGCCTTCTCCTCCTATGCTGCGAAGCGCGCTACCGTCCAGAGGGTTCTGCCGCAGAAGATGCAGTAACTACGACTTCTCAATGCTATTAATGGGAACAAAACCAATTACACAAAATAATAAATAATAAAAAAACAGACCACACATATTTTAAATTAATTGAAATTAGCCGGGAAAGCATCGGAAAAGCCGGTTTTCAGTGCGCAATGTGCATGTGCTGAAAACCGGCTTTTCCGATCTGACAGATCGCATCCAAATTGCGCACTGAAAACCGGCTTTTCCGATGCCTTTCCGGGTCCGTAGAAACTTCGTACGGGCCCGGAACGTCAGAATTTCCACGCCTACATCTTTAACCTTTTTCCAATTCTGACAAAAAGTCACCAACCTGAATTGTTAACTCGTTTTCTCAACCCAGAGATGCTGTCTGACCTGCTGAGTATTTCCAACATTTTCTGTTTATATTTCAGTTTTCCAGCATTCCACGGTATTTTACCATTTGTATTAGGCCATAAATATAAGATAATCACAAATAAATCCAATAAGGAATTCAGGAGAAATGTATTTACCATGTGGGAACTCAGGGACACTTCCGGTGTCCCTGACGACTATGTGAGCGGGAAGTGTATCCGCTTCCAGCTCCCGACAGTCCGCGTTGCGGAACTGGAGCTGAGGGTGGATTCACTCTGGAGCATCCACGATGCTGAGAATGACGTGAGTAGCACGTGTAGCGAGTTGGTCTTACCGCAGGTGAAGGGTCCACAGCCAGCTAGGGAATGGAAGACCAGCAGGAAGAGCAGTGCAAGGAAGGTAGTGCAGGGGTCCCCTGTGGTCATCCCCCTGCAAAACAGATACACCGCTTTGAGTACTGTTGAGGGGGATGACTCATCAGGGGAGGGCCGCAGCAGCCAAGTTCATGGCACCGTGGCTTGCTCTGCTGCATAGGAGGGCAGGAAAAAGAGTGGGAGAGCAACAGTGATAGGGGATTCGATTGTAAGGGGAATAGATAGGCGTTTCTGCGGCCGCAACTGAGACTCCAGGATGGTATGTTGCCTCCCTGGTGCAAGGGTCAAGGATGTCTCGGAGCGGGTGCAGGACATTCTGAAAAGGGAGGGTGAACAGCCAGTTGTCGTGGTGCACATTGGTACCAACGATATAGGTAAAAAAAGGGATGAGGTCCTACAAGACGAATTTAAGGAGCTAGGAGCTAAATTAAAAAGTAAGACCTCAAAAATAGTAATCTCAGGATTGCTACCAGTGCCACGTGCTAGTCAGAGTAGAAATCGCAGGATAGCTCAGATGAATACATGGCTTGAGCAGTGGTGCAGCAGGGAGGGATTCAAATTCCTGGGGCATTGGAACCGGTTGTGGGGAAGGTGGGACCAGTACAAACAGGATGGTCTGCACCTGGGCAGGACAGGAACCAATGTCCTAGGGGGAGTATTTGCTAGTGCTGTTGGGGAGGAGTTAAACTAATATGGCAGGGGGATGGGAACCAATGCAGGAAGACAGAGGGAAACAAAAAGGAGACAAAAGCAAAAGACAGAACGGAGATGAGTAAAAGTGGAGGGCAGAGAAACCCAAGGCAAAAAACAAAAAGGGCCACTGAATATAAAGGGGCTGCAGGAGGGGTCAAAACTAAAAATCATGGTTTAAAAACTATTATTAAAACACTCTACCTAAACGCTCGCAGCATTCGAAATAAAGTAAATGAGTTGACGGCACAAATCATTACAAATGGGTATGATTTGGTGGCTATTACAGAAACGTGGTTGCAGGGTGGCCAAGACTGGAAATTAAACATACAGGGGTATCTGACGATTCGGAAAGATAGACAAGAAGGGAAAGGAGGTGGGGTAGCTCTGTTAATAAAGGATGATATCAGGGCAGTTGTGAGATGATATTGGCTCTAATGAACAAAATGTTGAATCATTGTGGGTGGAGATTAGAGATAGTAAGGTGAAAAAGTCACTGGTGGGTGTAGTTTATAGGCCCCCAAATAATAACTTCACGGTGGGGAGGGCAATAATCAAGGGAATAATGGAGGCATGTGAAAAAGGAACGGCAGTAATCATGGGGGATTTTAACGTACATATCGATTGGTCAAATCAAATCGCACGGGGTAGCCTGGAGGAGGAATGTATAGAATGCATACGGGATTGTTTCTTAGAACAGTATGTTACAGAACCTACAAGGGAACAAGCTATCTTAGATCTGGTCCTGTATAATGAGACAGGAATAATAAACGATCTCCGAGTAAAAGATCCTCTCGGAATGAGTGATCACAGTATGATTGAATTTGTAATACAGATTGAGGATGAGGAAGTAGTGTCTCAAACGACCGTACTATGCTTAAACAAATGGGACTAGAGTGGGATGAGGGCAGAGTTGGCTAAAGTAGACTGGAAACACAGACTAAACGGTGGCACAATTGAGGAACAGTGGAGGTCTTTTAAGGAGCTCTATCATAGTGCTCAACAAAAATATATTCCAGTGAAAAAGAAGGGTGGTAAGAGAAGGGATAATCAGCCGTGGATAACCAAGGAAATAAAGGAGTGTATTAAATTAAAAACCAATGCGTATAAGGTGGCCAAGGTTAGTGGGAAAATAGAAGAGTGGGAAAATTTTAAACGACAGCAAAGAATGACTAAGAAAGCAATAAAGAAAGGAACGATGGATTACGAAGGTAAACTTGCGCAAAACATAAAAACGGATACTAAAAGCTTTTACAGATATATAAAATGGAAAAGAGTGACTAAAGTAAATGTTGGTCCCTTAGAAGATGAGAAGGGGGATTTAATAATGGGAAATGTGGAAATGGCTGAGACCTTAAACAATTATTTTGCTTCGGTCTTCACGGTGGAAGACACAAAAACCATGCCAAAAATTGCTGGTCACAGGAATGTGGGAAGGGAGGACCTTGAGACAATCACTATCACTAGGCGGGTAGTGCTGGACAGGCTAATGGGACTCAAGGTAGACAAGTCCCCTGATCCTGAGGAAATGCATCCCAGGGTATTAAAAGAGATGGCGGAAGTTATAGCAGATGCATTCGTTATAATCTACCAAAATTCTCTGGACTCTGGGGAGGTACCAACGGATTGGAAAGCAGCTAATGTAACGCCTCTGTTTAAAAAAAGGGGGCAGACAAAAGGCAGGTAACTATAGGCCGGTTAGTTTAACATCTATCGTGGGGAAAATACTTGAAACTATCATTAAGGAAGAAATAGCGGGACATCTAGATAGGAATAGTGCAATCAAGCAGACGCAGCATGGATTCATGAAGGGGAAATCATGTTTAACTAATTTACTGGAATTCTTTGAGGATATAATGAGCATGGTGGATAGAGGTGTACCGATGGATGTGGTGTATTTAGATTTTCAAAAGGCATTCGATAAGGTGCCACACAAAAGGTTACTGCAGAAGATAAAGGTACGCGAAGTCAGAGGAAATGTATTAGCATGGATAGAGAATTGGCTGACGAACAAAAAGCAGAGAGTCGGGATAAATGGGTCCTTTTTGGGTTGGAAATCAGTGGTTCGTGGTGTGCCACAGGGATCGGTGCTGGGACCACAACTGTTTACAATATACATAGATGACCTGGAAGAGGGGACAGAGTGTAGTGTAACAAAATTTGCAGATGACACAAAGATTAGTGGGAAAGCGGGTTGTGTAGAGGACACAGAAAGGCTGCAAAGAGATTTAGATAGGTTAAGCGAATGGACTAAGGTTTGGCAGATGGAATACAATGTCGGAAAATGTGAGGTCATCCACCTTGGGGAAAAAAAACAGTAAAAGGAAATATTATTTGAATGGGGAGAAATTACAACATGCTGCGGTGCAGAGGGACCTGGGGGTCCTTGTGCATGAAACTCTTTTTGGATTTTTTTAAAAAAATTTATTCATAGCCAATCATTCCAATTCTTTGTCAGATCACAAATGCCAGAGGTCACCTTGCACACATCAAGGATCACCCTGCGCTAATGCTCTTAGCCAAAAGGCCTAGAGCCCAAGCACCGTTCCTGGAAGTACTGCAATACCAGGTTCGTGCCATGGAGGTGGATGGGTCAGCAACCCCACACACCTCCGTGGAGGTGGATGGGTCAAGCCACCCCACCCACCTCATCCTAAAAATTTCATTTGCAGGTGCAGCAGGTAATCAGGAAGGCGAATAGAATGTTGGCCTTCATTGAGAGAGGGATGGAGTACAAAAGCAGGAAGGTCCTGCTGCAACTGTATAGAGTATTGGTGAGGCCGCACCTGGAGTACTGCGTGCAGTTTTGATCACCTTACTTAGGGAAGGATATACTAGCTTTGGAGGGGGTACAGAGACGATTCACGAGGCTGATACCTTATGATGATAGATTGAGTAGACTGGGTCTTTACTCGTTGGAGTTCAGAAGGATGAGGGGTGATCTTATAGAGACATTTAAAATAATGAAAGGGATAGACAAGATAGAGGCAGAGAGGTTGTTTCCACTGGTCGGGAAGACTAGAACTAGGGGGCACAGCCTCAAAATACGGGGGAGCCAATTTAAAACCGAGTTGAGAAGGAATTTCTTCTCCCACAGGGTTGTGAATCTGTGGAATTCTCTGCCCAAGGAAGCAGTTGAGGCTAGCTCATTGAATGTATTCAAGTCACAGATAGATAGATTTTTAACCAATAAGGGAATTAAGGGTTACAGGGAGCGGGCAGATAAGTGGAGCGGAGTGCACGGCCAGATCAGCCATGATCTTGTTAAATGGCAGAGCAGGCTCGAGGGGCTAGATGGCCTACTCCTGTTCCTAATTCTTATGTTCTTATCCAGAGTGGTGATCTTTTCTTCTGGAACTCGCTACCACATGGGGTGGTTGAGTCGAATAATAGATGCATTTAAGGGGAAGCATTTAAGAGGAAACTAAACAAATACATGCAGAAGAAAGGGATAGAAGGATATGTTGATGGGGTTAGATGAAGTAGGGTGGGAGGAGGCTCATGTGGAACATAAAACTCCGGCATGGATCTGTCGGATCCTGCCGAATGGCCTGTTCCTGTGGTGTAAATTCTATGTCATTCAATATAACTATATTTAATCGGTACCTATGCATGAGTGAGTGATTGTATAATATAAAGGATATTATAAATATATATAATCGGTACCTCTCCTGTTCCGCTCGCGCTCTCCAACAATCCGCGTCAATCAACAACCGTTACCGTAAAGCACCGCAAGCCATTTGCTTGCTAAATTTTACGTCCTTTCGTTACCTATGGCAACCGTGCCCTGGGAGGAGTCGGTCAGGAATGAGCTGTTTAAACGCAAGTTCAGCGAGAGGCCAGTAAAGGTAACCGTGTTAATACGGTACTCGGTCGCTTTTATTGCTATAGAACGGAATAGGGAATGTAATCACTGCCATTTTTTTTTAATAAACGCATGGACTTTCAATGAGCTCTTCATTTCTCTGCGAACAGTTGAAAAGGTTTCGTTGGCCTCGAGAGGTTTCAGTGAAAGCGGACAGAACCGCACCCCGATACATATATATAAATATTATCTACGGTATATTTAGATCCCATTACTGGTAGTGAAGGCGGAATATCACCCAGCCATAATTCTGTAATTGTAACAAACTGGCAGACAGATTTAAAACAAAATAATTACATTAAACAAAAATACTCATCTGGACAGATTTGTATAGAGCAGCAATGTTATCTCGTAATTCAATGAATCAAGCATCAGCCACCTGTTTCTCCCTCAGCCTCACGAAAGTGATTAGTGATTAGCAAGCATGATAAAATGGCACTGCGTTGAAATTCCCAGTGACAAACTTGAGGATCGAGGTTAACCACCTTCTTACGCTCCTACCTCATGGGATTTTCAGTTAGCAAGAATCTGTATGGAAGAACTAAAACTCCCTGCAGTTATGCAACATAAAAAAAATTGGACTTTTGATGATAAATGTAAGGAAAATAGATGCTAGGCCAGAAAGGAAGAGATTGACCAAAGACTTGGCTGAAGAGATGAGTTTTGGAAAGTTTTTTTCAAAAAAAAGGAAACTGGTGAAGAGCTTTAGGGGTGGAATTCCAAAGAGTAGAACCCTGGTGGCTGTAGCCACTACTACCAATGGAGGGACAAAGGAAGGGGAGGTTGCACAAAAACTAATAGTCAGAAGAATTAAATGTTTATGCTGAGAGGATGTACAAATGGAGGAGGTAATAGAGATACGGTGTGGCAAGGCCATAAATTAATTAAAATATGAGCATGAGGATTTTAAATTTAACACATTAGGGTCTGGAGGGTGGCTGGGGGTCAATGTGAGTCAGTGAGGAAGGAGATGATAGGTGAGTGGGACAGGCATTCAATAAGGTGTTACATAAAAGGTTATTACACAAGATAAGGGCTTATGAGTTTGGGGTAGCATGGATAGAGGATTGGTTAACAAAAAAAACAGAGTAGAGATAAACAAGTCTTTTTCAGGTTAGCAGGCTGTAATTAGTGGGGTACAGCAAGGATCAGTGCTGGGGCCTCAGCTATTTACAATCTATTAATGACCGAGATGAAGGAACCGAGTGCAATGTATCCAAGTTTGCTGACGATATAAAGTTAGGTGGGACAGTAAGCTGTGAAGAATATAGAGTGCAAAGGGATATAAATACTAAGTAGTGGGCAGTAAGGTGGCAGATGGAGTATAATGTAGGGAAATGTGAGACTATTCACTTTGGTAGAAAGAATACAAAAACTGAATATTTTTTAAATGGTGAAAAACTTTTAAATGTTGGTGTTCAGAGAGATTTGGGTGTCCTTGTGCAAGAACTCTTTTGGAGTAAATTAAATCAAGTGCCCCCCCAATCTGGGGGACACTCCAAACACGTTTCACGTGCCCTTTTTTTTTCTCGTTTTTATGGTGATTTTTGTGGGGTTTTTCGGGGGGGTTTTCGGCACTAAAATCATAGTTTTTTTTCCAAGTGCCCCCTATAAAAGGGGAGAGGGACACTAAAACCGGCATTTAAAATAAATTAGACTTTAAAACATATAAAATCAAATTAAAATTTGGTTGCAGGGTATGATGATGCACTCCAGTCCCTCCGGTGCCCACCTCTCGCGGAAGGCCACGAGCGTCCCGGTGGACACCGCGTGCTCCATCTCTAGGGACACCCTGGCCCGGATGTAGGCGCGGAAGAGAGGCAGGCAGTCAGGCTGTCCTTGTGCAAGAAACACAGAAAGCTAACATGCAGGTGCAGCAAGCAATAAGAAAGGCAAATGACATGTTGGTCTTTATTGCAAGGGGGTTGGAGTATAGAAACATAGAAAATCGGTGCATGTGTAGGCCATTTGGCCCTTCGAGCCTGCACCGCCATTCAATAAGATTATGGCTGATCATTCCCTCAGTACCCCTTTCCTGCTTTCTCTCCATACCCCTTGATCCCCTTAGCCGTAAGGGCCATATCTAACTCCCTCTTGAATATATCCAATGAACTGGCAGCAACAACTCTCTGCGGCAGGGAATTCCACAGGTTAACAACTCTCTGAGTGAAGAAGTTTCCCCTCATCTCAGTCGTAAATGGCCTACCCCTTATCCTAAGACTATGTCCCCTGGTTCTGGACTTCCCCAACATCGGGAACATTCTTCCCACATCTAACCTGTCCAGTCCTGTCAGAATCTTATACGTTTCTATGAGATCCCCTCTCATCCTTCTAAACTCCAGTGGATAAAGGTCCAGTTGATCCAGTCTCTCCTCATATGACAGTCCAGCCATCCCCAGAATCAGTCTGGTGAACCTTCACTGCACTCCCTCAATAGCAAGAACGTCCTTCCTCAGATTAGGAGACCAAAACTGAACACAATATTCCATGTGAGGCCTCACTAAGGCCCTGTACAACTGCAGTAAGACTTCCCTGCTCCTATACTCAAATCCCCTAGCTATGAAGGCCAACATACCATTTGCCTTCTTCACCGCCTGCTGTACCTGCATGCCAACTTTCAATGACTGATGAACCATGACACCCAAGTTTCATTGCACCTCCCCTTTTCCTAATCTGCCGCCATTCAGATAATATTCTGCCTTCGTGTTTTTGCCCCCAAAATGGACAACCTCACATTTATCCACATTATACTGCATCTGCCATGTATTTGTCCACTCACCTAACCTGTCCAAATCACCCTGCAGCCCCTTAGTACCCTCCTCACAGCTCACACTGCCACCCAGTTTAGTGTCGTCTACAAACTTGGAGATATTACACTCAATTCCTTCATCTAAATCGTTAATGTGTATTGTAAAGAGCTGGGGTCCCAGCACTGGGGCCTGCGGCACCCCACTAGTCACTGCCTGCCATTCTGAAAAGGACCCGTTTATCCCGACTCTCTGCTTCCTGTCTGCCAACCAGTTCTCTATCCACGTCAGTACATTACCCCCAATACCATGCGCTTTGATTTTGCACACCAATCTCTTGTGCGGGAACTTGTCAAAAGCCTTTTGAAAGTCCAAATACACCACATCCACTGGTTCTCCCTTGTCCACTCTGCTCGTTACATCCTCAAAAAATTCCAGAAGATTCGTCAAGCATGATTTCCCTTTCATAAATCCGTGCTGACTTGGACCGATCCTGTCACAGCTTTCCAAATGCGCTGCTATTTCATCCTTAATGATTGATTCCAACATTTTCCCCACCACTGATGTCAGGCTAACCGGTCTATAATTACCCGCTTTCTCTCTCCCTCTTTTTTAAAAAAGTGGTGTTACATTAGCTACCCTCCAGTCCATAGGAACTGATCCAGAGTCGATAGATTGTTGGAAAATGATCACCAATGCATCCACTATTTCTATTTCCACTTCCTTAAGTACTCTTGGATGCAGACTATCAGGCCCCGGGGATTTATCGGCCTTCAATCCCATCAATTTCCCGAACACAATTTCCTACCTAATAAGAATATCCTTCATTTCCTCCTTCTCACTAAACCCACTGTCCCCTAGTACATTCGGAAGGTTATTTGTGTCTTCCTTTGTGAAGACAGAACCAAAGTATTTGTTCAATTAGTCTGCCATTTCTTTGTTCCCCATTATAAATTCACCTGAATCTGACTGCAAGGGACCTATGTTTGTCTTCACTAATTTTTTTCTCTTCAGATATTTATAGAAGCTTTTGCAGTCAGTTTTTATGTTCCCTGCAAGCTTCCTTTCCCCCTCTTAATTAAACCCTTAGTCCTCCTCTGTTGAATTCTAAATTTCTCCCAGTCCTCAGGTTTGTTGCTTTTTCTAGCCAATTTATATGTCTCTTCCTTGGTTTTAACACTATCCTTAATTTCCCTTGTTAGCCACGGTTGAGCTACCTTCCCCGTTTTATTTTTTGCTCCAGACAGGGATGTACAATTGCTGAAGTTCATCCATGTGATCTTGTTGATTTCTGGATTCTTTTACCTCAATCTGGTTCAGCAAAATTACTGAAACGAATACCGTTTGTGCTTTAAACAAATCAAGCTTTTATTTAAAAAGCAAATCCCGATCGGGGACTTTATCAGACAGAAGGAATGCAAGTCTGTTCGAACGCACCCACTTCCTACGGACAAAGTGACGTTACATTGTAAAGGGACGATGGTTATACATTTTCGGCAAAAGATAACAAGATAGGGCTAGAGTGATATCCTAGTTCAGCCTATCTCTTTTGATCCCTCTTTCCCTTTGTCCACTCATAAGCCGACCTAAGTATGGTCTGATTTTAAACAAAGACCTTCTGTTAATGTTTCAGGTTAATAACATGATTTAATAAGACCTTGAGGTTTTTCTGCAAGCTATGGGTTTTGTTTCAATATGTGTTAGTGTTGTAACATTTCGCAGTCTCGAGTCTGAGATGTCATGGCTATTCCTCCATGAATTCTTTGTTAGCTTATACTGTCCCTATACAATTCCCACGTTCTCAACTTCAATGTCTCTATACATTTTTAAACATTCACATTCCCCCCTTTTATCATTCCATGATAACACTTAAGATCATTCTAGGAGTATCGCATTCATCCGTTCACACTCTATTTCCTGAATCATATTGTTGTTAGTGTCGAGTAGTTCTTTAGTTCGTTGGATCATAACTCGGGAGCCCTTGACCACAAGAGGGTTTGCTAACCTTGCCATCATTACTTTACAACAAAGGTTAAGGCAACCAACAGTTAGATAGGATCTCCAAGATCCATCTGATAGCCAATCAAACCAGCTAGATCCTTCTGCTGGTGTGGATAACTTCTTCACCTTCCTTCTTATGTGATCAGCGAGATTGGTTATGTTTTCTGAACTATCAGGAATGTAAGTGCAACATTCAGATCCTATCAGGGCACACGTTCCCCCTTTCTCAGCTAACAGGTAATTGAGGGTCATTCGGTTTTGTAATGCTACGGTCCTTATTGCTACCATTTCAGCCCTCCAGAGCTTCAGCAGTATTGTATTGGCCCCCCCTCCTCTCGTGATAGTTTGGCTCTGAATCCATCTGACAGTCTCAGTTAGGGTTAGTGGAACGGGGCACAAAGGAATTCCCCCTTTGGAATGTATAGGGAATGTATAGGGAATGTGAACACACCCAACATCTAGAAAAGTTCCCATTTTGCGCATAAACATAAGACATGTACAAAAAGGTGTTTACATGGAGCTCTCGTCTCTGTCTCCCCTCCCATGCGCCGAAACTGTCATATATCAACACTATTATACAGACTATGGCATACAGACAGTTTCATCTTATGGCTCAGGATTCAGATAAATAGTCCAATTATTTTGCTGATTAAAAGAGTTCAGTTTTCCCGTCTCCCTTCTCAGGTCACCGTCGGTGTAGCTGGCTGTCTATCACTACGGGTAAAAGTTCAAACTGGTCCACGTTCCAATTAGGATGCCAACGGCCTTGTTCAGCTATGGAGGAGAGGAAGTCTGGAACAGAAACAGGAGTTAGAATAACCAGTAAAATAGGTTCGTTAGAGGGTGGTGAGCTTGCAGTGGTGCAGGTGAACCCAGGCACTTTTCCCCTCAACCTTGGCTGCAGTGGGGGTAGTGAGTAACACCTGAAAAGGCCCCTCCCATTGTGGCTCTAATCCCTTCCGAATCCATACTTCCCTGGTGCCACGAGGGACAATTCGGGTAAAACTGGGAGGTCGAGGTGAGCATCTTGAACCTGGTTGTGAGCTAGTCGCAGAGCCTGAGTCAGAGAAAGAACATAGGTGGTCATCAGTCGAGCTGAGATACCATATCTAGGAACAATTTCCCTCATTAACACCTTAACAACAGTTTGAGCCTTATTGTCCAGGGTAGGGTAGGCTTCAATCCATCTGCTAAACACATCTACTATTACTAACACATATTTGTAACACTGAACTTTTTGCAACTCAATGTAGTCCAACTGAAATGTCTCAAAGGGACCTTCGGGTAGGGGCGTTTTACCCCAATCACAGGGGACTCCCTTCCCTGGATTATGTTGCTGGCAAACCAGGCAACGACTACTGATGTTCTGGGTGAGCGCCTGGAGTCTAGGGTGCCACCAAGTAGCCAAAAGTGTGTCACTCGTGGTCCTTGCTCCACAATGAGTAGCAAAATGCATACATTCAATAACCCATAGAGCCAACTCGTCAGACATGCAAGTCTGTTCCGCGGGAGTGGTCCAGAGTTTAGAAACATTGTCATAAGTACATCCATAATATTTCCACAACAGTTTATCTTTTTCAGGAGCGTCCTCCTGTGCTTTGATAACATCTTGGATGGTTGGCATTGGTTTTTCCAAGGCTAACTTATCCTTCGCAGGATTTTTAGTCTTGACTCATCATTTTGGGCACTACCATCTGTTGGTCACGAGAGGCCTGTTTAGCCTCTTTGTCAGCACAGTGGTTCCCTATATCAACCGGGGATTTTCCGGTGGTGTGGGCGGTACATTTAACAACGGCAATGTGCTTGGGGAGCATGAGGGCTTGCAACAAATCAGATACTAGTTGCTTATGGGATATCTCATTCCCCTGTGAGGTTAGGAATCCCCTATTTTTCCATAATTGTCCGAAATCATGGGCCACCCCAAAGGCATACCTAGAGTCGGTATAGATATTGACTTTGAGATCTTTGGCCAAGATACAGGCTCGGGTGAGGGCGAATAGTTCAGCTTGTTGGGCAGAATAGGCGGTTTCAAAAGCGGCAGATTCCAAGACCTGATTCTCCTGGTTTACTATGGCGTATCCTGAGATTCGTGTACCTTCTGGATTAATTCCGTCAACATGCATAATATAGTCTGGATCTTCAATTGGTACATCAACAAAATCTTCCCTGACTGATGTGGCCTCTTAAATTAAAGATAAACAATCATGACTGGGTTCTTCCTCATCTTGGGGTGGCTCAGTAAGAAAACAGGCCGGATTAATTGCAGTACAGTGCTGAAAGGTCAGTTTAGGATTGCCTGTGATTTCAGTGGGTTCTGTCGGATAGAGGGCCAGTCCACATTGCCCTGCACTGGGATCTCAATCGGATCAATGGGAGTATAACCCACTTGGGAGTGGTCCTCTGCCCACACATGAGGATCCACATAGTCAGGTATTTGCACATCCCGGCTGGTAGGGTCAGCCTCGTCTATAGCCTGGCACACCATAACTTCCAAATCTTTAGCGTGGTGGGGCTCTTTTTTCAACCACGCTGCCCCTCGCTGCAGCAGGAACGCCATCTTGCCTCTGTCCTCGAGGTCGACTGCCTTGATCTTTCTCTTCCGCGATTCTGCCACAACCGCTGGAAGGGTACCTATGAAATTGATCTTCTTCCCCAGGAGTCCTGCCACTGGAGCTGGGAAGGTATTTTTAGATCGTTCCAGTCGGATCATTGCCACGCAGTCGTGATGGATGGTCTGTGCCTCAGGTGCTGCACTGGTCTGTTCTCTGGTGCCTGGCCCAAGCAAAGGTGAGGTTTTGCTCTGCCTCTGAGCATGGGGGACATCGATTGCTGGAGTGAAGAGGTCTTCCCATTTCCACTGGGATCGTATGCTAGGGTCACGTGATAGGGTGCCTGCGGCAGGTCCAGAGACCACCACTGAGGGGTTCTAGTGGTATACTGCTGCTTAAGGGTTCCCTGTTTTACAATAATCCCATCATCTCCACACTCCAAATGCAACTGGAATTTGCAGAGGAGGTCTCTAGCCATCAAGTTACAGTCCAGATTGGTTGTGATAACAAATCGATGTTCCACCGATTCTTCCTGATAACCCATTTTAACCGGTTCTGACACCGGGAATGTAGCGACTTGTCCCAGGAATCCTGAAAGTTCCTGTGTTTCAGTAGAGGCAGGGAGTTTAAGCTTTGATTGTACAGAAGACATGAAGGCTCCCGTATCTAGCAAAAAGGGTTGCCACTCATTCAGTATTGGTTCGTCGTCCGGGGAGGATCCCTGCACAATCAAGCTGCATAGTCAATCGGGGGACAATTGACCAAAGTGGTTGTTCTGGGAGAAGTTAGTGTAAGATCCTCCTCTCCCCCCTTGCCCCCCTCCTCTTCCTCCTCTTCCTTTTCCATGCTGACGGTAGGGGCAATTTTTATTCCAATGTCCTTCCTGCCCACAATTAAAACAGTCAATTCCTCTTACCCAGTCCCGGCCTCTTCCCATACCATGCCGGGGACAATAGGGAGGTTTATTAGCAGGGCTCGGGCCATTTGGTTGTTTAGTATAACTGTATCCTTGCTTATCCATCCAATCCTGTATGCAACACTGCAGTTCTATTGGTCCTTCCTCCCGAGATGGCTCTTCCTTTCTAGTCACGTATTCAGTCTTGACCCGGGTTGGGGGCGCACCTCCCCCCTCCCCTTTCTTTTCCTGCCAATAATATCTAACCGCCCTTTCCATCTGGGCTTTACTGTTATCTGCCCAATTCATATTATTTGTCCGGATAGCGTGAGCAATCGAATAGGGCAGGCACTGAAGTAGGATAGCGCAGAATTGAGGAGAATCCTCTCCTGCCCTGAAGGCATTATCTCCTGATTGACTCCCGTATATTTCAATCGGCAGTTTCTTCACGCTTGGGTTTAGTTTCTAATACTGTGGCCATTCTGAAGGGTCATGGTGAGAGAATTGAAGATAGCGTTTAGGCGATCCTGGATATCGTTAGGGTGAGCAACCAACAATGCATCATGAGTACCACGTCCTAGGTGAGTTAGAAATCGGGTGTGTTCAGTTGGGCTCAAGGTTTGCTTTACCAAGGCCCACAGGTCCCTTGATTCTGCATTATAAACTGAAATAGTTGTTCGAAGATCACATAGACATCTATAGTGGGGTGGTCTGCAGCTTGTTGTGCATCAGGGTTTGGCATTGGTCTGACAGGGAATTGGTGTCGGGACTTTGGGATCTTGGAAATCATTTCTAGGTCGGAGGATGTTTCGGAGCTGTCTGACTGCTTGACAGTTCTGCGTCTCGATCGGCGGGGGTGTTTGCTATGTCTTTCACAACTTGGACTGGTAGATTGACTCGAAGATTTACGGGACTGTCTGTGATATAGAGATATAGTTCTGCCCTTTCGAGTGTGAGATCTGGTCCTTTCGGCTATATTGCTTGTGAACTGGGGATCCGAATCGCTATCAGAGGATGAGGAGTCAGTTTGGGTTTGTTGCTTTGGTGGTATGGGGTTATTTTTAACTCCTCTCGCTGGAGTGTAAGGTGGAGGGTGTTGGGAAGAGGACTGGAGCAAGGGGCCAGGAGGTGCGGGAGGCGCTGTTGGGCGCTAAGTCAGTGACCACTCATCAATTTCATCATCAGCCTCGGTTAACACAAAGCCAGCCATTTGACTACGTAGTCGGTCAATACCTTTCTCAGAGGTCCCAGAGGATCTCTTAGTAAGTTTCTCGTGCGCACATTCTTTTTTTTAAGGCGTCTACAGTTTTAACATGTGTTCCCTCTGTCAATGAGAGTCCCAATTTAATAGCATTTATTTGCCAACTTGACAGAAGTGATGCATCTTTTAATTTTTGACAATCCCTGTGCTTTTTTTGCTACTTCTACGCTTCTAGTGCCACCTAGAGGCCACTGGTCATAACCTAATAATTTGTTCAGGGCTCCTGATAATTTTCTAAAGTCTTCAGCTCTTTCAGGGAATTCCTCACGTAACTTTTGTGGCGGACTATCTGCATCCGTTGTTTTATCCAACTGATTACCTATTTTCACGCTGCCCCTCGTATTTAAACTGACTCTAATTACCGTGTTGTTATGCGTTCGCGTCGTCGTGCGATTTGAACAAACTTAAAATAAACACAGATTTTACTGAAACTAACACTGACTTCTGCGTCGCCCCGCGGTTCGCGTCGCCGTGCGATTTGAACAAACTCAAAATAAACAGACTTTACTAAAACTAACACTGACTTCCGCGTCGCCCCGCGGTTCACGTCGCCGCGCGATTTGAAACACTTAAAATAGACAGACTTTACTAAAACTAACACTGACTTCCACGTCGCCCCGCGGTTCGCGTCGCCGCGCGATTTGAAACACTTAAAATAAACACACTTCCGCGTCGCCGCGCGATTTAACAAACTTAAAATAAACACAGACTTACTGAAACCAGCACTGATTTCGGCATCACTCCGCGGTTCGCATTGCTGCGCGTTCGCGTCGGCCCACGTTCACTCTGCCGTGCACTTGCGCCGCCGCACGTCCCACGCCGCCACGCGTTTCACGCTGCTGCGCGTTCGCGTCGGCCCACGTTCACTCTGCCTTGCGCCGCCGCACGTCCCACGCCGCTGCGCGTTCGCGCCGCCGCGCGCTTATCTAGCCCTACCTTTCGAGTTGCTGCGTGATTTAAATCCAATCAGTGCCTAGACGGGCCAAGTGATACACGAGGTCGACATCACACCTGACTTGAACACCTATCCTCTATTTAATTCCCCATAAGCCTTACTTAATTCCCTGTGAGCCTAATTTTCTAAATTTGATTTCTTATGAGCCTTATTTAATTTCTTTTAGTCTCCAAATTTCCCTATCCTTTCGCGTCACTGCGCAGTTTAAATCCAATCAGTCAATGAAAGCCCTAATTTAATGGAGTTTTTCTGCCAACTGGACAGGAGTGATTTTTTTTTAGACTGCAGTGGAATTTTTCTCAGAATTTAAAATCTCAGAACATTTTTTTTTTCAGCACCTATTTAGTACGTTACTTTTTTTTTTGTCTTTTACATAACTAGAGAGAAGTCTGGCACGTAGGCTGTGGACTGCTTTTTGTTATCTCAATTGTTCCAGCCTCAAGGTCGTGTTATTTAATATAATATATATTTTTTTAATCCTTTTGAATCCATCTCAGTTGTTTTGCTGTGCCTTCTCTGAATGTTTTCTTTCGACAAGTAAGTGAGCATGTAAAATCCTTTTTTTTAACCACTGGGACCATGTATTTTTTCTTTTTTTTTACTCAACAAACCTATCCTTTGTGCATTTCCTGGCTCCGTAACTTATCATCCGAATATACGTAATTCAATAAGGTTCACACTCTTAAACTTCCCACATACAGGACAACACTACGAAGGGTTAAAAAAAACTTTCATTCTGTTTGAAAAAGTAGGTGGAGATAAAACAAACCACAACTCCCCGGCTTTTTTTTTTACAGTAAAAATCACAGAAGCATTTCTCATTTAAACAGACGTTCACAAGAGTCTCTTTACTTTCCTATTAACTTTTGGATCCATGATTGATCATCTATCCCTATCTAGCTCTAACTATAACCTATCTTTTCAAGTCGCCGCTTGGTTTGCGTCACCGCGCAATTTCCCTATCTCTATCCCTATTCTAAGTTTGAAAGGTATTCACCAGATTGTCCTGGATCTCGTTCAGACACTACCTGAGAACCAGCGAGTGGCTAAACTTTCCTCAGACTTTTGAAACCGGGGGAAACTGGAGCAGTATTGAAATCATACTCACTCCAATGGCCACTTTCCCCTCGTCTCGTCCAAGGCTAGTCTGGCTCTTAATTCACAAGTTTTCGGCAGTCGTCCGTTGAGATCCCACTTCTGACACCAAATGTTGATTTCTGGATTCTTTTACCTCAATCTGGTTCAGCAAAATTACTGAAACGAATACCGTTTGTGCTTTAAACAAAGCAAGCTTTTATTTAAAAAGCAAATCCCGATCGGGGACTTTATCAGACAGAAGGAATGCAAGTCTGTTCGAACGCACCCACTTCCTACGGACAAAGTGACGTTACATTGTAAAGGGACGATGGTTATACATTTTCGGCAAAAGATAACAAGATAGGGCTAGAGTGACATCCTAGTTCAGCCTATCTCTTTTGATCCCTCTTTCCCTTTGTCCACTCATAAGCCAACCTAAGTATGGTCTGATTTTAAACAAAGACCTTCTGTTAATGTTTCAGGTTAATAACATGATTTAATAAGACCTTGAGGTTTTTCTGCAAGCTATGGGTTTTGTTTCAATATGTGTTAGTGTTGTAACATTTCGCAGTCTCGAGTCTGAGATGTCATGGCTATTCCTCCATGAATTCTTTGTTAGCTTATACTGTCCCTATACAATTCCCACGTTCTCAACTTCAATGTCTCTATACATTTTTAAACATTCACAATCTTTAAATGTTTGCCATTGCTTTTATCCACCGTCAACCCTTTAAGTATGCTTTGCCAGTCTATTCTAGCCATTTCACCCCTCATACCGTCGAAGTTATCTTTCCTTAAGTTCAGGACCCTAGTTTCCGAATTCATTGTGTCACTCTCCATCTTAATAAAGAATTCTACCATATTATGGTCACTCTTCCCCAAGGGGTCTCGCACAACAAGATTGCTAATTAGTCCCTTCTCATTACACATCACCCAGTCTAGGATGGCCAGCTCTCTAGTTGGTTCCTCAACATATTGGTCTAGAAAACCATCCCTAATACACTCGAGGAAATCCTCTTCCACCGCATTGCTACCAGTTTGAATAGCCCAATCAATATGTTGATTAAAGTCGCCCATGATAACTGCTGTACCTTTATTGCATACATCCCTTATTTCTTGTGTGATGCTGTCCCTAACCTCACTACTACTGTTTGGTGGTCTGTACACAACTCCCACTAGTGTTTTCTGCCCTTAGGTATTCCGCAGCTCCACCCGTACCAATTCCACATCATCCAGGCTAATGTCCCTCCTTACTATTGCATTAATTTTCTCTTCAACCAGCAATGCCACCCCGCCTCCTTTTCCTCTCTGCTTATCCTTCCTAAATGTTGAATACCCCTGGATGTTGAGTTCCCAGCCTTGGTCATCCTGGAGCCATGTCTCCGTGATGCCAATTACATCATATCCGTTAACTGCTGTCTGCGCAATTAATTCATCCACCTTATTCCGAATACTCCTCGCATTGAGGCACAGAGCCTTCAGGCTTGTCTTTTTAACACACTTTGCCCCTTTAGAATTTTGCTGTAATGTGGCTCTTTTTGTTTTTTGCCTTGGATTTCTCTGCCCTCCACTTTTACTATTCTCCTTTCTATCTTTTGCTTCAGCCTCCATTTTATTTTCCTCTGTCTCTCTGCATAGGTTCCCATCCTCCTGCCATGTTAGTTTAACTCCTCCCCAACAGCACTAGCAAACACTCCCTCTAGGACATTGATTCCGGTTCTGTATAAGAGTAAGGAAGTCTTGTTACAATTGTACAGGGCCATGGTGAGATCACACCTGGAGTACTGTGCACAGTTTTTGTCTCCTTATCTAAGGAAGGATATACTTGCCTTGGAGGCGGTGCAATGAAGGTTCATTTGATTGATTTCTGGGATGAGATGGCTGTCCTATGATGAAAGATTGTGTAGAATGAGCCTATACTCTCTGGAATTTAGAAGAACGAAAGGTGATCTCATTGAAACATACAGGATTCTGAAGCGGATTGACAGGGTAAATGCGGAGAGGTTGTTTCTCCTGGCTGAAGTATCTAGAACTAGGGGGCATAGTCTCAGGATAAGGGGTAGGCTATTGAAGATAGAGATGAGGAGGAATTTCTTCACTCAGAGGGTTGTGAATCTTTGGAGTTCTGTGCCCCATAGGGCTGTGGATGCTGAGTCTCTGAATATATTCAAGGTTGAGATCGATAGATTTTTGGACTCTAGGGAAATCAAGGGATTATGGGCATCGGGCGGGAAAGTGGTGTTGAGGTCAATGATGAGCCATAATTGTATTGAATGGCGGAGCAGGCTCGAGGGGCCATGTGGCCTACTCCTGCTCCTATTTCTTATGTTCTTAATGTGTGCATAAACTGTAGTCTATGAAGGGTGAAGGAGTGAGGTCAACAAGGAGACTGTTGAAGTAGTCAGGTTTGGTGGTATGTATTAGGGATTCAGCGACAGATGGGCAGATATAAGGTGGCAATGGAAGTAGGCAGTTGTGTAATGGAGAGAATACGGAGACTTAAACTAAGCTCAAAGCGAAACAGAACATCAAAGTTTTGAACAGTCGAGTTGAAGTGGTAGCAGAAGCCATGGAGACAACGATAGATTGAAAGCATGAAAGAAAGACTTGGATTTATATAGCACCTTTCACGACTACCAGACGTCTCAAAGCACTTTATAGCCAATGGGTTAACTTTTGGAGTGTAGTCACTGTTGTAATGTAGGAAACACGGCAGCCAATTTGTGCATAAGCAAGCTCCCAAAAACAGCAATGTGATAATGACCAAATAATCTGTTTTTTTTGTTAATGTTGATTAGGGATGTTTTGCAGGGATTCATGTAGTGCCAGATGACTTGAGGAGAGTTTTAACATCATATGAATGGAGGAAGATGACAACAAACAAAATAGAAGTGAGTAGGGTTCAACTTTGGTGGATTATAAAATACCAAAAATAATCAGTTAGGAGTAGCTGGTGAATACATTTATATAATGACTCGGAAGAGAGAAATCACCCAATGTGACTAATCGTGTTACGACTTTGTTGTTTCTCAATGCTACTTTTTCTAGCTTATTTCAAATCTTTGAAAAATACATTTATGAGAAGATAGTAAATAAATTATATAAATAATGCACACAGTAAGCTAATCCCTTATAATCCAGAGTGAAATAAACCGGATTATTGTAATTCAAATCACATTATCATCATAGGCAGTCCCTTGGAATCGATGAAGACATGCTTCCATTCTAAAAATTAGTCTTTAGGTGGCTGAAAAGTCCACTATGAGAACCACAGTCCCTGTTACAGGTGGGACAGATAGTCATTGAGGGAAAGGATGGGTGGGACAGGTTTACCGCACACTCTTTCCGCTGCCTGCGCTTGATTTCTGCATGCTCTCGGCGATGAGACTTGAGGTGCTCAGCACCCTCCCGGATGTACTTCCTCCACTTACGACGGCCTTTGGCCAGGGACTCCCAGGTGTCAGTGGGGATGTTGCACTTTATCAGGGAGGCTTTGAGGGTGTCCTTGTAAAGTTTCCTCTGCCCACCTTTGGCTCGTTTGCTGTGAAGGAGTTCCGAGTAGAGCGCTTGCTTTGGGAGTCTCGTGTCTGGCATGCGAACAATGTGGCCTGCCCAGCGGAGCTGATCAAGTGTGGCCAGTACTTCAATGCTGGGGATGTTGGCCTGGTCGAGGACGCTAACGTTGGTGCGTCTGTCACATAGTGCATTGCTATGTCAGCTGTGGCTCAGTGGGTAGCACTCTCGCCTCTGAGTCAGAAGATTGTGGGTTCAAGTTCCTCTCATGGGACTTGAGCACAAAAATCTAAGCTGACATTCCAGTGCAGTGCTGAGGGAGTGCTGCACTGTTGAAGGTGCCGTCTTTCGGATGAGACGTTAAACCGAGTTCCCATCTGCTATCTCAAGTGGATGTAAAAGATCCCATGGCACTATCTTGAAGAAGAGGAGGGGTGTTACCCCCAGTGTCCTGGCCAATATTTATCCCTCAAAAAAATCAGGTCGTTATTACATTGCTGTTTGTGGGAGCTTGCTAGTCCGCAAACTAGCTGCAATATTTCCAACACTACAACAGTGACTACACTCGAAAAGTACTTCATTGGCTGTAAAGCGCTTTGAGACGTCCAGTGGTTGTGAAAGGTGCTATATAAGTCTTTTGTTTTTGATTTAAGTCATGGGAGCCTGCTACTGCGGAATACAGAATAAAATCACCTCACAAACTCCACCTGTGTATATTATATACTATAACACAAGTTGGAATGTGTTTAAAAGCTGAAAACAACAGATTCAGATAATACTAATAAAGGCAGTGTCATACCAGTATATAATACCAGTGTCAACCTTGGCTCAGTGGTAGCATTCTTGCCTCTTGAGTTAGAAATTCTTGGATCTCACTGCAGAGTCTCACTCTGAGCATAAAATCTCGGCTGACACTCCAGTGCAGTACTGAATGAGTGATGCACTGTTGGAGGTGCCGTCTTTCGGATGTGACGTCAAACCGAGGCCCCTCTGCCCTGTCAGGTGGACGTAAAAGATCCCATGCCTATATTACATGCCTTCGGCCACCTGAGGAAAAGAGTGTTCGAAGACCAGGCCCTCAAATCTACCACCAAGCTCATGGTCTACAGGGCTGTAGTAATAACTGCCCTCCTGCATGGCTCAGAGACATGGACCATGTACAGTAGACACCTCAAGTCGCTGGAGAAATACCACCAACGATGTCTCCGTAAGATCCTACAAATCCCCTGGGAGGACAGATGCACCAACATTAGCGTACTCGACCAGGCCAGCATCCCCAGAATTGAAGCACTGACCACACTTGATCAGCTCCGCTGGGCAAGCCACATTGTCCGCGTGCTAGACACAAGACTCCCAAAGCAAGCGCTCTACTCAGAGCTCCTTCATGGCAAACGAGCCAAAGGTAGGCAGAGGAAACGTTACAAGGGCATCCTCAAAGTCTTCCTGTTAAAGTGCAACATCCCCACCGACACCTGGGAGTCCCTGGCCAAAGACCACCCTAAGTGGAGGAAATGCATCCGGGAGAGCGCTGAACACCTCAAGTCTCATCGCCGAGAGCATACAGAAATCAAGCGCGGGCAGCAGAAAAAGCATGCGGCAAATTTGTCCCACCCTCCCTTACCCTCAACGACTATTTGTTCCAACTGTGACAGGGACTGTGGCTCTCATATTGGACTGTACAACCACCTAAGGACTCATTCTAAGAGTGGAAGCAAGTCTTCTCTCGATTCCGAGGGACTGCCTATGATGATGATGATGATAATGAAAAGATCCCATGCCTATATTATGAAAAGGAGCATGGGCGTTCTCCCTGGTGACATGGCCAATATTTATCCCTCAACCAGCATCACTAAAAACAGATTATCTGGTTATCATCATATTGCTATATGTGGGACCTTGCTGTGCGCAAATTAGATGCCATGTTTCCAACATTACAACAGTGACTACACTTCAAAAGTACTTAACAGACTGTAAAACACATTGGGACATTCGGAAGTCGTGGAAAGCACCATATAAATACAGGTTTTTTAAAGCCTCCAAGCTTCAGTCTTACAGTTTAAGGCGTCATCAGAATTTTAAGTGAATTACTGGATTTGCCACAAAGCAACACTCTATAAATGATAAATTAAAGCATCAATGGACAATAAATATAATAGAATATTGCAGTATACATAATAGACCAGAATAGTACAATTACAATTTAATTAAATATTTCTATTAAAAGACTTGCTTATGGGACACACCTTTTGTCCATATAACTTTGTGTCCTGTATCACGATTTTTGAATCACGCTTTTTATCTCACAATGCTAAATCGACACTTATTAGCCTATCTGACATGCTTTAGTTGCAGGCCTTCCTGCCATTAGGTGAATCAATGCCCAAATTGGCAAAATTCAGCTGCCATTATATTTATTACTCTATTGTCTTTTTCGTGCAAGCAACTTTTATTTCTAATTCTATTTCTAATTTATAGAATATATTTTTCCTTCAATAGAGTCCCAAGCCCATTATTACAGCCGTGGCCTTTTTACTGCTGCTCCTACCACCATTAGCTGTCGCCACAGCCTCTTTCTGTCACCCTTGAAGCTTTTCCCATTTCTGCCACAGTCAGTGTTGCTCTGTGGCCTTTCTGGTACTGTCAGTCTTGCACTACTGGGTTATCATTGCCGCTTTAAGTCCTGGTCTTGCTGTCACCCCCAGTTTTTTTTCCTTTTGATCCTCTCACTATTGGGCCCTGGCCAACTCTACTTACCTATCCATTCGAAGCAAATGCATTGAATCATAGAATGATACTGTTATATATGCAGACTATAGATATACTCTCTGTGCAGTCACTGTATAGTTGCATAAGATGGAGACTTGTTACCTGATGCACTGATAAGGTTTACACTGTGTATATACTATGCTGGCACCACTAGAGGGTGCAACTGGTGGAGACCGGGGTTTCCTGCCCCTGTGGCAGAGGCTGTCCATCAGAGGGTCACCTGCATAGGTGTGCAGGGTCCAGTATAAAAGGCTGCCCACCATACTTGTGCCTCACTCTGGAGTTACGAATAAAGGACCAAGGTCACTACAATTTGAGTACAACACATTGCCTCGTGGAGTCATTCATAAGTACATTACAGACATAACAACTGCCGATGAGAATACGGACTTTCACGCGATTATGGCTACTTTTGGCACACTAAAAGACTTCGCAGAGGGTGATGATTGAGATGCCTTCACAGAAAGGTTCGAGCAATATTTCGTGGCAAATGACCTGGCGGGGAGACGGACACAATGGCAGGAAGCGCAAGGCTATACTCTGACCAGTTGTGGGCCCGAGGTCTACCGCCTCGTCAGGGACTTGCTGACACCCATGAAGGCCAAGGATAAGACATACGATGAGCTGACTGAACTAATTCACGATCAACTAAAACCTAAATAGAGAATCCTCACGGCCAGGCACAGATTCTGCACTCACCGCAGATCTGAGGGCCAGTAGATTGCAAAGTCTGCTGCCGACCTCAGGAGACTTGCTGCACCATGTGATTACGACACGCATCTCAAAGAAGCATTGCGAGACATCTTCATTATGGGAATTGACCACAAGGGCTTGCTTCACAAGCTATTATCTGCCGACACCACAGAGTCAACCTGCAGAAGGCCATCAGCATCAATCAGGCATTCATGACCTCGACCTGCAGCAGCAAGCAAATTATTCATCCAGTGGACTCAAACACGGCAAGTACTGTACACAGAATGGTGCCTTTCACAGGCAAGACTATAGAACGTGGCTCTGCCTAGGGCAGAGAGCACAGAAGTCAGGACTCCAGAACTCAGAGTCCGCTGAGAGGTGCCAATCGAGTAGCACCATACTGGCGTTGCGGAGGAAACCATACGGCTCACCAGTGTCGGTTTGCTGAGTATGTATGCAAAGCCTGTAACACGAAGGGCCACCTCCAGCGTATGTGTAAAAGAAATACAACTCACCGTCTGGCAGAGGAGTCAATAGATGACTTTGAATCCAGCGGAGAGTATGATGATTTGGCCAGAGAGGCAGCTCAGCCCCAAGAAGAAGTGTATGGAGTGTATACCTGCACCACCGATTGTCCTCCAGTGAAGATGGAAGTTGAGATAAATGACATTCCAGTCTTCATGGAAGTGGACATGGGAGCGAGCCAGTCATTGATGAGCCGGGATGCCTTTGAGAGGCTATGGAACGAAAAACGACCCGAGCTGGTTCTAGTACAGGAAAAGTTGCGCACCTACTCCAAGGAGCTGATCCCAGTCTTTGGCAGTGCAGATGTAAGTGTAATCCATAATGGCGTGGTGCACAAGTTACCTCTGTGGATTGTTGCAAGTGAAGGTCCGAGCGGAAGAAGGTGGATGGGGAAGATCCAGCGGAAATGGGAAGACCTCTTCACTCCAGCAATCGATGTCCCCCGTGCTGAGAGGCAGAGCAAAACCTCACCTTCACTTGGGCCAGGCATCAGAGAACAGACCAGCGCAGCACCTGAGGCACAGACCGTCCATCACGATTGTGTGGCAATGATCCGACCGGAACGACCTAAAAGTACCTTCCCGGCTCCAGTGGCAGGACTCCTGGGGAGGAAGATCGAATTCACAGGCACTCTTCCAGCTTTTGTGGCAGAATCACGGGAGAGCAGGATCAAGGCAGTCGACCTCGAGGACAGAGGCAAGATGGCGTCCCTGCTGCAGCAAGGTGCAGCGTGGCTGAAAAAAAGATGGCCGCGGCCATATCACATGGTGCAGTGCTGAGGGACCAACACGAGGTGTCTAACAAAGGATTTGATTGGGGTAAAGCCAGCAGGGTTCTCCTAAAGGAGACCTGCAACCTCTGAACTTAAAGAGACATTGCATGCATGGCAATCAATGTAACGAACTGATCAAGATTGTGAACAAAATGTCGTTGCGAGATGTCGGTACCAGTCCTAATGTAAAGAACATAATGTTGTAGCGAGATGTCGGGAATAGAGTGTCCCCAAGAGTAGCAAATGGAGGGTGAAGGCACTGATCCTGATATCCTGCCCCAGGTCTATCCCACGCTCCAGGCACCTGATGGCGGTATTCGCCATGGACCCTGAAACGAAAACGGCGCCAATATGCGCAGTCGGCCGCTGTTGCCCACCACTCGGGTGGAGATGGCGCAGCCCCCAGATCCAGTCGCTACCTCGGCCATGTCTGGGAGCGAAACGTCAGAACCAATGAGTTCCCCAAATGGGACCTGGAACAGCCAGGTTCCCAACACCGTTAGAGAGCAGGCAGAAGCTTCTGCAGCCCTCAAAGGAGGACAGGGAGGCCACACACATCTGTGGCTCTGCCCACCACTAGGCAACGGCAAAGACCCTGATTCCTGGCTAGGTGAGCGAGCAGGGGGCGCAGCGCCACTATCAGACAACTAGGACCCCATCTGGTTGCTCTGGAACTTGCATCTTCGCATACCTGCACTGTTACCTCAGCACTTACCATGACTGAACCATGAATGCAATCTACCTAATCCTGGTGCACGACCGCAAAATGTAACGAATGTAAGTCACTGAATCAAGGTGTCACGATACAACCTGCAACTTCCTTTCTTTGTAAATGCACTGTGTTTGATCCTGTATGTTAATGTAACGGGTCTGCTGCATGATCTCACAGTGTGTTGGGGTGGGGGGTGGGAAATGGATGTATGTAGCCATGAACACACAAATGGATCACACCCAGAACTCACTGGAACCTCCACTGCATCATCGAACCATCCAAACTGGTAACCACTACCCAACGTGTGGCAAAAGGACTTGTGGGTTAACAGGGAGAGAACCAAGCCAAAGCACAGCCAAGCTGCAAGGACTATTGGCACTTAAGTCTAGGGAGAGCTAAGCCAGAGCACATAGTGCAAAGGCAATCGGCACAAAGATCTTGGGGGAGAGTGATGTTATATATGCAGACTATAGATATACTCTCTGTAGTCATTGTATAGTTGCATAAGATGGAGACTTGTTACCTGATGCACTGATAAGGTTTACACTGTGTATATACTATGCTGGCACCACTAGAGGGTGCAACTGGTGGAGACCGGGGTTTCCTGCCCCTGTGGCAGAGACTGTCCACTAGAGAGCACTGCGGTGGGAGACCTGAGGGTCACCTGCATAGGGCCCAATATAAAAAGCTGCCTACCATGCTTGTGCCTCACTCTGGAGTTACGAATAAAGGACCACGGTCACTACAGTTTGAGTACAACACATTGCCTCATAGTCATTCATAAGCGCATTACAGACATAACAGATACAGCACAGAAGGAGGCCACTTAGCCCATCATGCCTGTGCCAGCTCCTTGACAGAGCCATCCAATTACTCTCACACCTCTGCTCTTTTCCCACAGTCCTGTAAAAATGTTCCCATCAAGTATTTATCCAATTTCTTTTTGAATGTGCTTCAACAGTGCACTTTCGGCACTTTCAGACGGTGCATTTCAGATCACAACAACTTGCTGTGTAAAAAAAATGTTTCCTCATGTCGACTCTGGGCCTTTTGCCAATCACCTTAAATCTGTGTCTTCTGGTTACCGACCCTTCTTCCACTGGAAAAAGTTTCTCCTTATTACTCGAATCAAAACCATTTATGATTTTGAACACCTCTATTAAAGCTCCTAATCGTCTCTGCTCCAAGGAGAAAAACACAAGCTCTGCCATCTCTCCACATAACTGAAGCCCCTCATCCCTGGCAGCATTCCAGTAAATCACTTCTGGACCCACCAAAAGGCCTTGAAAGCTTTCCTAAAATGTGGTGTCCATAATTGAATACAATACTCTCGCTGTATACTAACCAGTGTTTTATAAAGGTTTAGCCTGGGGAACACCACTGTATACCTCCCTCTTATCTGAAAGGCAACTGTTCACTACTCCTCTCTGCTTTCTGTCCCTTAACAACAACAACTTGTATTTATATAGCACCTTTAACATAGTAAAACGTCCCAAGGCGCTTCACAGCAGTGTTACAAAACAAAACAGATAAATTTGACACTGAGCCACATAAGCAGAAATTAAGGTAGATGACCAAAAGCTTGGTTAAAGAAGTAGGTTTTAAGGAGCATCTTAAAGGAGGAAAGAGAGGTGGAGAGGTTATGGGAGGGAGTTCCAAAACTTAGGACTCAAACAGCTGACGATATGGCCACCAATGGTTGAGCAGTTAGAATGAGGGCTGCCCAAAAGGGCAGAATTTGAGGAGTGCAGACATCTTGTAGGGTTGGTAAGGCTCAAAAAGATTACAGAGATAGATACCCAATTTTGTATCCATTCTGCCACCGTTCCTTTAATCCCATGGGCTTTTATTTTGCTATCAAGTCAATTATGTTGTACTTTGTCAATCGCCTTTTGAAAATCCATTTATACTTCAACCGCTCTACCCTCATCAACCCTCTCCATTGCTTCATCAAAGAACTCGATTAACTTAGTCAAACATGATTTGCCTTTAACAAATCTGTGCCAGCTTTCATTTATTATGCCATACTTTTCCAAATGCCACTTAATTTTGTCCTGGATTATTGTCTTTAAAAGTTTCCCTACCACCAACATTAGGCTGACTGACCTGTTGTTGCCGGGTTTATCCCTCTCCTCTTTTATTTTTTAAATACAAGGGTGTAACATCTGCAGTCCTCCGGCACCACCCCAATACCAAGAGGGATCAGAAGAGTATGGCCTGAGCCTTACTTCTTTCAATAACCGAGGATGCATACCATTTGGACCAGGAACAGTAGCATAGTGGTAATGTTACTGAACTAGTAATCCAGAGGCCTGGACTAATGAACCATGGACATGAGTTCAAATCCCACCATGGTAGCTGGAGAATTTCAATTCAGTTAATTAAATAAATCTGGAATAAAAAGCTATCATTAATGGTGTAAGTTGGGGGGGGTTGTTGGTGTGGTCTCTATGAGGGGGTCAGGTTCCCTTCTGACCAACTTGAGTGGTTTTGAATTGCTCCCCCTCCCTTGGGTTCTGTACTCTGGATTTATTTGGGGGGTGTGACAAAAGTGCAGAGGACACTGGTTTGATGCAAAGGACTTTGGTTTTATTACAGTCAAAGTAATACAGGCTTATTACTCTAGTAAGAAAATACACGGCCAAACTTACAATCACTCGAATAAAGAACAATACAAGGAAAGGTGCAAGGTAAAACTTATAATCACTCTAATAAAGTACCATACACTACGCATTCAAAAGGGGTTGCAGTAAAATTATACCTTCCACCTCCCAATACCTAATTCTAGCTAGGTTAGACTCCAGGGCAGTGACTTATGCTTACCAATCCTTTTGATAGTTAATGGTAGATGGTGATGTTTTTCCTTCCTTCAAGACTTCGAGGCTGGAGAAGTTAGTTTCACAACTGTCACGTTGGTTTCTCTCCTTGTCTTGATGAGGTAGTAATGACCACCTCTCTCCCCCACTAACCTCTGTTGAAAACAGTGGCCAGTTATACGATTTCAGTGTTCTAATCTTGCCACCAAATCTCTTCACAATCCTTTGTATAATTTTGGCGGGCTTGGTTCTTCTTTGTAATATTTTGTCGGGCTCGTTAAAGTTGATATGTCTTGGGTGGGTTGATCTTCGAAAAACTGTTTCCTGATGGAAATATTAGTTTGGTAATTGCAATGTCCTTTTGTGCATAGTCTTTTGCATACAGGCTGGATTGGGCCTCTTTGTGATGTATCTGCTGAAAATGGTTTGTCCAGACCCATGTTGATGGGGAGCCACCTCTGGGTGATACTGTGATGGTAATGTCTCTTGTGGAGGAAGATTTCCAAATACTCATTCTTCCAGACAGGTTAACTCAGTTCTCACACCCAGACAGTTCCAATAATCAAATGGGCTTCTTTTGTTCCCTAGGTCCGCCCACAGGCTTGAATTTGTCTTGTAAAAGTTCATAATTCTATTAAAGTTCGCAGTTTCTTCCATAAGCACTTTAGAGTTCCAAACTTTTGGTAGATAGTCCCAAATTAAATTTCCTTTTGAATGAGCCCAAACACAGGGGGTGGTTCTGGTGAATTTTGCTCACTGCAGTCCCCCCTGTTGACACTCTACACTCCTTGAGTGTCAATCAAGGTAAGCAAAATTCCTGCTCCCGAGAGTCAACCTTCCCTGCACTAGCTAAACATCCCCCGTTGAAATGCAATGCAATATACAGGCAAATACAGTCATTACAATTCGGTTATAGCATAGAGGGGGTATGATGTCCCTCTTTTACTCGGTTTTCACAGTAAAATGACGGTATACAGTCATACACAACTTTAAGTAAAGTAAAATGAAAACACATAGTAACACATTCTCAAATAGCATAAAGGTCCACAGTCAAACACGTTTTAAGTTCAGCAAAATGAAGGTACATAGTCAAAACATTTAAGTAACGCTCTTACAACACTTGCGATGTTGCGGTTTACAGCAGGTAAAATCAGACTCAAATTAAACATGGTAGTATGGTGTCACCCCTCCCTGCGCGATTCCCAAGTTCGGCCAAGGAGCGTATAAAACCCTTTGGTGCCTGACCTGATGGCCACTGTGTTTCACTTGGCAAGTGAGACACCATAAGTAAAGTATAATCGCGAGTTGACAAATAACTGAAGTGTGGGAAGCGATTGGGATCCAGACTGGGACCTCTATATTTCTGAAAAGGTCCCACCAAGGCGGAATGGTGATCTCAAGAATCTTTTTCCCTATCTCAATAGTTTTCTGTTCTGGAGTATAGAAGTGTTTTTATGAGATAATTACAGCTTTTAGCAGAGCGGTAAGATGTTCGGGTAGAGGGGGAATTGCATAGCCAACTTTAAACTGTTTATCTGTGTATGCAGCTCTATGTCATCGAGGCTATTTATTACAGAGGATGCTGTATTGTAGGTAGTGAAAACGTTGTTTATGATTCCCCTTCTAGGTCTCCCTGAGCCCATGGTGTCCCTAGCATTTAGGGTGTAAAGAAACATAGAAACATAGAAAATAGGTGCAGGAGTAGGCCATTCGGCCCTTCGAGCCTGCACCGCCATTCAATAAGATCATGGCTGATCATTCCCTCAGAACCCCTTTCCTGCTTTCTCTCCATACCCCTTAGCCATAAGGGCCATACCTAACTCCCTCTTGAATATATCCAATGAACTGGCATCAACAATTCTCTGCGGCAGGGAATTCCATAGGTTAACAACTCGCTGAGTGAAGAAGTTTCTCCTCATCTCAGTCCTAAATGACCTACCCATTATCCTAAGACTATGTCCCCTGGTTCTAGACTTCCCCAACATCGAGAACATTCTTTCCGCATCTAACCTATCCAATCCCGTCAGAATCTTATACGTTTCTATGAGATCCCCTCTCATCCTTCTAAACTCCAGTGAATAAAGGCCCAGCCGATCCAGTCTCTCCTCATATGACAGTCCAGCCATCCCTGGAATCAGTCTGGTGAACCTTCGCTGCACTCGCTCAATAGCAAGAATGTCCTTCCTCAGATGAGGAGACCAAAACTGAACACAATATTCCAGGTGAGGCCTCACTAAGGCCCTGTGCAACTGCAGTAAGGCCTCCCTGCTCCTATACTCAAATCCCCTAGCTATGAAGGCCAACATACCATTTGCCGTCTTTACCGCCTGCTGCACCTGCATGCCCACTTTCAGTGACTGATGAACCATGACACCCAGGTCTCGTTGCACCTCCCCTTTTCCTAATCTGCCACCATTCAGATAATATTCTGCCTTCGTGTTTTTGCCCCCAAAATGGACAACCTCACATTTATCCACATTATGCTGCATCTGCCATGCATTTGCCCACTCACCTAACCTGTCCAAGTCACCCTGCAGCCTCGCAGCGTCCTCCTCACAGCTCACACCGCCACCCAGTTTAGTGTCATGTTTAGTGTCATCCGCAAACTTGGGTCTGCTTTGTCTACATTTCCAAAGTCTAACTCATAAAATTTCTTGAACATGTGTCTAAGTAGGGCCTGGTATAGCAGCTCTGTTTCCTTCGGACACCATGCAGGCAGGTGTACCTCGGTAAGGTTTAATATTACTGAAGCTACTGCATAATGTACCCCCTGATATAACACCTTTTCGGTCGGTACCAATACTAATCCATTTCCAGGTCCCTTGGTGGTGGTAGGACACCTTTCTATTACTGTGCATATTGGTGGGGTTGTGGGCAGGGGTTTCTTAATGTGTGCTCTTAGTTCGATGGCGTTAATTGGGAGTGGGGGGTGTGGGACCGCGCACCCGTGTAGGCTAGAATCTCACCCCATCCCTTCCCCTTGCCATTGCCTGGCGAAGGCGATCGATATGCCTGCGGGACAAATACTCTCTGATCCCCACATACAAACATAAATTTCTTGTTCGGATTCCCACCATTTGTCCCAACACACCTTTACTCCTCCCCGTGTCCCCGTGATGGTGCGGTACATATCATTACCGAGTCTTTCCCAATCCGATTCTTGGTCCCATGTGTCTTTGCTGAGTTTTCTGAGCCACCACCATCTTCCCAGGGGAATGTTCCCTTTTCAAGTCAAACATGCACGTTTTCCCCCTGTAACACTGACTCGGGCAGCGTTGATCCGCATCCAGGGGCATGGAAGTGAGGCCTCCCCGTAGGTAAAACCTTCCTGGCTGGAGTAGCGGGTAGAATTAGATCCCAGCCACCCTGGCCATCTTCCCTCGTGGGCGTAAACGGCGAGTTCTTCCACGTCCCGGCGGTTACAATCGGTGCTCTCCCTCCTGAACACCCATAAATGAGGGATTCTTCCACGTCTCCTCGGTCGCTGCTGCTCATCCCTATCAGGGCGAGCAGGAACAGGATCCTTCTCATGCTGACCTCTTTCCTGTAGGGGCACATGAAACAGATTGTCTAGCCCTGAGAAAGCTCTCTGGCTTGACAAAGGTGACTGAGTTCCAAGTAGGGCTCATAGTCTTTAATTGACTGGCTATCTTATTCAGTTCCTTGTGGACTGATTGCTTTTAACTTTATCTCGCAAGTCATTCTGCTTGTTATCTTACCGGTGCTTCCTTAATAGCCATACCTTAGATTCTTCTTACTCCCGGGTGCTACCTGGCCTGTGCTTCTTTTAACAGCTGCACAGGTAGATTCTTTTCCTTACCCCAGTTAACTAGTACATATATACTTATAATTACAGAGATAAATCTTACACTATTCTAAACTTATTCACTAAACATACTTAAATCCATATTGCTAAACATCCTTAAATTCACATTATGTACATCTGCCACCCGTCTCCGGGTGGCCAGGTTAATTCCTGCTTCTCCTTTTCTTTTCTTCTTCTGCTGGGTGTCCAGCGAGGTAGGTGATAGATCGGTCTGCACCGTCTAACCCTAAGTACCCTGACCGGACGTGTGTTTGAGTCCCACACTATCGGGGGAACGTCCCCTCCGGTGCTGCAGCACACCGCTCCTTTGGGGGTGGCTGCCTGGTTTGTTTCTTCCCCTGGGGGGTTCTGCCTGGTCGAGGACTACAGGCTGGGGACTCTCACTTGGTGGCTGGTCCATAAGAACATAAGAATTAGGAACAGGAGTTGGCCATCTAGCCCTTCGAGCCTGCTCCGCCATTCAATAAGATCATGGCTGATCTGGCCGTGGACTCAGCTCCACTTACCCGCCCTCTCCCCGTAACCCTTAATTCCATTATTGGTTAAAAATCTATCTATCTGTGACTTGAATACATTCAATGAGCTAGCCTCAACTGCTTCCTTGGGCAGAGAATTCCACAGATTCACAACCCTCTGGGAGAAGAAATTCCTTCTCAACTCGGTTTTAAATTGGCTCCCCCGTATTTTGAGGTTGTGCCCCCTAGTTCTAGTCTCCCCTACCAGTGGAAACAACCTCTCTGCCTCTATCTTGTCTATCCCTTTCATTATTTTAAATGTTTCTATAAGATCACCCCTCATCTTTCTGAACTCCAAAGACACAGTCTACTCAATCTATCATCATAAGGTAACCCCCTCATCTCCGGAATCAGCCGAGTTAATCGTCTCTGTATCCCCTCCAAAGCCAGTATATCCTTCCTTAAATAAGGTGACCAAAACTGCACGCAGTACTCCAGGTGCGACCTTACCAATACCCTATACAGTTGCAGCAGGACCTCCCTGCTTTTGTACTCCATCCCTCTCGCAATGAAGGCCAACATTCCATTCGCCTTCCTGATTACCTGCTGCACCTGCAAACAAACTTTTTGGGATTTCATGCACAAGGACCCCCAGGTCCCTCTGCACCGCAGCATGTTGTAATTTCTCCCCATTCAAATAATATTCCCTTTTACTGTTTTTTTCCCCTAGGTGGATGACCTCACACTTCCCGACATTGTATTCCATCTGCCAAACCTTCGCCCATTCGCTTAACCTATCCAAATCTCTTTGCAGCCTCTCTGTGTCCTCTACACAACCCGCTTTCCCATTAATCTTAGTGTCATCTGCAAATTTTGTAACACTACACTCTGTCCCCTCTTCCAGGTCATCTATGTCCATCTGTAGTTCTTATGGACCAGCCACCAAGTGAGAGTCCCCAGCCCGTAGTCCTCGACCAGGCAGAACCATCTATAGTCCAACGCTATCTCTTCTGAGGGTCCCTCGTTGCCCGAGGCTACCAGCTGGGTGTCCCTGCTCGCAGGCTGGTCTCTGACTTTAGGTGCCCTTTTGCGGCTGGTCCCTCGCCCAGAGCTGAACCATGGAGCGCTAGTGACCATGGTGTCTTTGGCCGTGGTGTGTGGGGAGTCCTTCTTAAGGCTCCAGCTGCTGGAGGTACGTCCGAGTCCCAAATGATTGGGGGACAGCTTCTCCGGTAACACAGTCCACCGCCCCTCTAGGTGCTGGCTGTGGGTCTGTCATGTCCCCTGTGGGATTTCCACAGTCGGGGGCTGTTGGCTGGAGGTCCCTGTCTTTAGTATGGTTTACAGGTTTTGGCTGTCCCTTACATTTAGCTTCTGCCCCTGGGTTGAAAAATTTGCACTGATTTATGTGGAACCACTTTGTACGGCGGGGCAATTTTATGGCATAGACCATGGGGCTTGCCTTGTCGACATTATGGTACGGTTCCATGTACAGTGCCTCAAAGACCCCTACTCTAGCGTAGTTTCTCACTATAACCTGGTCCCGTATCTCCCACTCGTGGTGCTTGCGGGGTTCTAGCAGCAATCAGTTGCTCCAATGCTGTTTTCCCATGTTGTTGGCAGCCTGCCAGTGAATCTGTTTAAGGTGTTCAAACAGATTCCTGACAAAGCTGTCCCGGTTCGCTTCCCTAAGCTGACCTTCCATGAGTCCCGGGGCTAACACATGGGTGGGGGTTCTCATAGCTCTGCCGGTCATGAGCTCGTACGGGGAGTACCCTGTGCTCTTTGACTGGCTGGCCCGGATCCCCATGAGGACTAGTGGTAGGACTTCTACCCACCCTTTGGGTGAGTTCCCTGTCTCTTTGCACAGACTTTCTTTGATGGTGCGGTTTAAACACTCCACAGGCCCAGATGACTGCGGGTTGTGGGCAACATGCCATTTCCCTTTGATGCCGAGTACCTTAAGGGTCTCCTGCACCTCCTGCCCGGCAAAGTGACTCCCTTGGTCGGACTCCACATATTGTGGTAGTCCCCATCGAGAGAACACTTCTCTGACCAGGATCCTAGCTGTTCCCAGGGCAGTGGCTGTTTGGCATGGGAAGGCTTCCACCTATTTGGTGAATACATCCACTAATACTAGGCAGTACTTGTAACCTCTCTGGGCAATGGGTAGGGGCCCAATGTAGTCGATTTGGATCGACTGCCAGGATCCCTCTACCCTTCTGATATGTCCCATAGACACCTTTCTTTTCTGGGGGTCGGGGTTGTTGGCCGCGCACACCAGACAGCTAGCACAGAACTTGCGGACATCTTCCCCGAGTCCTGGCCACCACTCTGCCTGTTCCACTCGTTGCCAAGTGGTCTCAGGTGTGGGGTGTCCTGCTCCTGGACCCACGTGGGCCAGCTGGAGGAATTCTCTCGTATTGTTGCGGTACTACCGATTGCTCCCCCCTGAACAGCATGCCTTCTTTAATGGCAATTACTGCGGTACCGTACGGGCCGTCTACCCTTTCCCCTTTTGCTAGCGTGTTCAGGACAGTTTTGAGGACGGGGTCTTGGGTCTGAACCGTTTTTAGGTCCAGGGGCAAAGCTATCCCTGCCTTCCCTGCCGTCCCTATCCTGCCCCTGACTGCTGCGATGGGTCCTGGGTTGTACGGATCCCAGAGCTTGCCCGTGCGGGCCGCTTGCTTGGCTAACATGTCAGTCTGCTGGTTTCCCTTGCTACGGGGTTCTGTGGTGGAATGTGCCTTCACCTTATGTATGTAGATATTCCCTTCCTCCCCTACGGCTTTTATGATTGTTTCCAGTCGGGGCTTAATTGCCAGAGGTCTCCCGTCTGCAGATGTGTATCCACGGTGGGACCCAATAGCCAGGTACTCCGTAATGGAATACAATGTCGGAAAGTGTGAGGTCATCCACCTTGGGAAAAAAAACAGTAAAAGGGAATATTATTTGAATGGGGAGAAATTACAACATGCTACGGTGCAGAGGGACCTGGGGGTCCATGTGCATGAAACTCTTTTAGAGTCTACCTACAAAACATAAAACATTAAATCGTGCCACCCGACCTGGGTGACACACCAGACATTTACAAGGCCCTTTTTTTCCTTTTTTTTGTTTTTTTTTGAGTTTTTTTTTTTTTTTTTTTTTTTTTTGGGCACTAAAATCACAATTTTCCAGTGCCCCCTATAAAAGGGAAGGGGACACTAAAAGCACCGGCATTTAAAACAAATTAAACTTTAAAACGTAAAATCAAATTAAAATTTGGTTGCCGGGCGTGACGATGCACTCCAGTCCCTCCGGTGCCCACCTCTCGCGGAAGGCCGCGAGCGTACCGGTGGACACCGCGTGCTCCATCTCCAAGGACACCCTGGACCGGATGTAAGAGCGGAAGAGAGGCTGGCAGTCAGGTTGAACGACCCCCTTGACCGCCCGCTGCCTGGACCGGCTGATGGCATCCCAAAAAGTTAGTTTGCAGGTGCAGCAGGTAATCAGGAAGGCAAATGGAATGTTGGTCTTCATTGCGAGAGGGATGGAGTACAAAAGCAGGGAGGTCCTTCTGCAATTGTATAGGGTATTGGTGAGGCCGCACCTGGAGTACTGCGAGCAGTTTAGGTCACCTTACTTAAGGAAGGATATACTAGCTTTGGAGGGGGTACAGAGACGATTCACTAGGCTGATTCCGGAGATGAGGGGGTTACCTTATGATGATAGATTGAGTAGACTGGGTCTTTACTCGTTGGAGTTCAGAAGGATGAGGGGTGATCTTATAGAAACATTTAAAATAATGAAAGGAATAGACAAGATAGAGGCAGAGAGGTTGATCCACTGGTCGGGGAGACTAGAACTAGGGGGCATAGCCTCAAAATACGGGGGAGCCAATTTAAAACCGAGTTGAGAAGGAATTTCTTCTCCCAGAGGGTTGTGAATCTGTGGAATTCTCTGCCCAAGGAAGCAGTTGAGACTAGCTCATTGAATGTATTCAAGTCAAAGATAGATAGATTTTTAACCAATAATGGAATTAAGGGTTATGGGGAGCGGGCGGGTAAGTGGAACTGAGTCCACGGCCAGATCAGCCATGATCTTGTTGAATGGCGGAGCAGGCTCGAGGGGCTAGATGGCCTACTCCTGTTCCTAATTCTTATGTTCTTATGTTCTTATGGACCAGCCACCAAGTGAGAGTCCCCAGCCTGTAGTCCTCGACCAGGCAGAACCCCCAGGGGAAGAAACGAACCAGGCAGCCACCCCCAAAGGAGCGGTGTGCTGCAGCACCGGAGGGGACGTTCCCCCGATAGTGTGGGACTCAAACACACGTCCGGTCAGGGTACTTAGGGTTAGACGGTGCAGACCGATCTATCACCTACCTCGCTGGACACCCAGCGGGAGAAGAAAAGAAAAGGAGAAACAGGAATTAACCTGGCCACCCGGAGACGGGTGGCAGATGTACATAATGTGAATTTAAGGATGTTTAGCAATATGGATTTAAGTATGTTTAGTGAATAAGTTTAGAATAGTGTAAGATTTATCTGTGTAATTTTAAGTATATATGTACTAGTTAACTGGGGTAAGGAAAAGAATCTACCTGTGCAGCTGTTAAAAGAAGCACAGGCCAGGTAGCACCCGGGAGTAAGAAGAATCTACCGGTATGGCTATTAAGGAAGCACCGGTAAGATAACAAGCAGAACGACTTGTGAGATAAAGTTAAAAGCAATCAGTCCACAAGGAACTGAATAAGATAGCCAGTTAATTAAAGACTATGAGACCTAGTTGGAACTCAGTCACGTTTGTCAAGCCAGAGAGCTTTCTCAGGGTTAGACAATCTGTTTCATGTGCCCCTACAGGAAAGAGGTCAGCATGAGAAGGATCCTGTTCCTGCTCGCCCTGATAGGAATGAGCAGCAGCGACCGAGGAGACGTGGAAGAATCCCTCATTTATGGGTGCTCAGGAGGGAGAGCACCGATTGTAACCGCCGGGACGTGGAAGAACTCGCCGTTTACGCCCACGAGGGAAGATGGCCAAGGTGGCTGGGATCTAATTCTACCCGCTACTCCAGCCAGGAAGGTTTTACCTACGGGGAGGCCTCACTTCCATGCCCCTGGATGCGGATCAACGCTGCCCGAGTCAGTGTTACAGGGGGAAAACGTGCATGTTTGACTTGCAAAGGGAACATTCCCCTGGGAAGATGGTGGTGGCTCAGAAAACTCAGCAAAGACACATGGGACCAGGAATCGGACTGGGAAAGACTCGGTAATGAAATGTACCGCACCATCACGGGGACACGGGGAGGAGTAAAGGTGTGTTGGGACAAATGGTGGGAATCCGAACAAGGAATTTATGTTTGTATGTGGGGATCAGAGAGTATTTGTCCCGCAGGCATATCGATCGCCTTCGCCAGGCAATGGCAAGATGAAGGGATGGGGTGGGATTCTAGCCTACACGGGTGCGCGGTCCCACACCCCCCACTCCCAATTAACGCCACCGAACTAAGAGCACACATTAAGAAACCCCTGCCCACAATCCCACCAATATGCACAGTAATAGAAAGGTGTCCTACCACCACCAAGGGACCTGGAAATGGATTAGTATTGGTACCGACCGAAAAGGTGTTATATCAGGGGGTACATTATGCAGTACCTTCAGTAATATTAAACCTTACCGAGGTACACCTGCCTGCATGGTGTTCGAAGGAAACAGAGCTGCTATACCAGGCCCTACTTAGATACATATTCAAGAAATTTTATGAGTTAGACTTTGGAAATGTAGACAAAGCAGACCCAAGTTTGCGGATGACACTAAACATGACACTAAACTGGGTGGCGGCGTGAGCTGTGAGGAGGATGCTGAGAGGCTGCAGGGTGACTTGGACAGGTAAGGTGAGTGGGCAAATGCATGGCAGATGCAGTATAATGTGGATAAATGTGAGGTTGTCCATTTTGGGGGCAAAAACACGAAGGCAGAATATTATCTGAATGGTGGCAGATTAGGAAAAGGAGAGGTGCAACGAGACCTGGGTGTCATGGTTCATCAGTCACTGAAAGTGGGCATGCAGGTGCAACAGGCGGTAAAGACGGCAAATGGTATGTTGGCCTTCATAGCTAGGGGATTTGAGTATAGGAGCAGGGAGGTCTTACTGCAGTTGTACAGGACCTTAGTGAGGCCTCACCTGGAATATTGTGTTCAGTTTTGGTCTCCTCATCTGAGGAAGGACATTCTTGCTATTGAGCGAGTGCAGCGAAGGTTCACTAGACTGATTCCTGGGATGGCTGGACTGACAAATGAGGAGAGACTGGATCAACTGGGCCTTTATACATTGGAGTTTAGAAAGATGAGAGGGGATCTCATCGAAGTATAAGATTCTGACGGGACTGGACAGGTTAGATACGGAAAGAATGTTCTCGATGTTGGGGAAGTCCAGAACCAGGGGACATAGTCTAAGGATAAGGGGTAAGCCATTTAGGACTGAGATGAGGAGAAACTTCTTCACTCAAGAGAGAGGCGGGAGTCCAGAGAGGCAGCGGCCTATAAAAGACTCAGCAGTCCGGGGAGCGTCGAGAGAGGCAGCGGCCTATAAAAGGCTCAGCAGTCCGGGGAGCGTCGAGAGAGGCGGGAGTCGAGAGAGGCAGCGGCCTATAAAAGGCTCAGCAGTCCGGGGAGCGTCGAGAGAGGCAGCGGCCTATAAAAGGCTCAGCGTCCGGGGAGTCCAGAGAGGCGGGAGTCCAGAGAGGCAGCGGCCTATAAAAGGCTCAGCGTCCGGGGAGTCGAGAGAGGCAGCGGCCTATAAAAGGCTCAGCAGTCCGGGGAGCGTCGAGAGAGGCGGGAGTCGAGAGAGGCAGCGGCCTATAAAAGGCTCAGCAGTCCGGGGAGCGTCGAGAGAGGCGGGAGTCGAGAGAGGCGGGAGTTGTGCAGCTCCAGCTGAGAGAAGTCAAAAAAGAAGTAGAAAGAAATCAAAGGTGACGTCACAGCCAACGTGGTAAGTGATTGGCTGCAGATTGGTGAGTAGTTTTTCTTTTTCTTTATTAGTCAGTAACTTTTAACATTGTTGTCGGCAATTTAAGTGTATCTAAGGGTTAAGTCATGGCAGGACAGCTTGGTCATGTGATATGCTCCTCCTGTACCATGTGGGAACACGGGGACAACACCAGTGTCCCTGACGACTACATGTGCGGGAAGTGTGTCCACCTCCGGCTACTGACGGTCCGCGTTGCGGAGTTGGAGCTGAAGGTGGATTCACTCTGGAGCATCCACGATGCTGAGAATGACGTGAGTATCACGTGTAGCGAGTTGGTCTTACCGCAGGAGAAGGGTCCACAGCCAGCGAGGGAATGGAAGACCAGCAGGAAGAGTAGTGCAAGGAAGGTAGTGCAGGGGTCCCCTGTGGTCATCCCACTGCAAAACAGATACACTGCTTTGAGTGCTGTTGAGGGGGATGACTCATCAGGAGTGGGCAGCAGCAGCCAAGTTCATGGCACCGTGGCTGGCTCTGTTGCACAGGAGGGCAGGAAAAAGAGTGGGCGAGCGATAGTGATAGGGGATTCAATTGTAAGGGGAATAGATAGGCGTTTCTGCGGCCGCAACCGAGACTCCAGGATGGTATGTTGCCTCCCTGGTGCAAGGGTCAAGGATGTCTCGGAGCGGGTGAAGGACATTCTAAAAAGGGAGGGAGAACAGCCAGTTGTCGTGGTGCACGTTGGTACCAATGACATAGGTAAAAAAAGGGATGAGTTCCTACGAAATGAATTTAAGGAGCTAGGAGCTAAATTAAAAAGTAGGACCTCAAAAGTAGTAATCTCGGGATTGCTACCAGTGCCACGTGCTAGTCAGAGTAGGAATCGCAGGATAGCTCAGATGAATACGTGGCTTGAGCAATGGTGCAGCAGGGAGGGATTCAAATTCCTGGGGCATTGGAACCGGTTCTGGGGGAGGTGGGACCAGTACAATCCGGACGGTCTGCACCTGGGCAGAATCGGAACCAATGTCCTCGGGGGAGTGTTTGCTAGTGCTGTTGGGGAGGAGTTAAACTAATATGGCAGGGGGATGGGAACCAATGCAGGGAGATAGAGGGAAACAAAAAGGAGGCAAAAACAAAAGACAGAAAGGAGATGAGGAAAAGTGGAGGGCAGAGAAACCCAAGGCAAAGAACAAAAAGGGCCATTGTACAGCAAAATTCTAAAAGGACAGAGGGTGTTAAAAAAACAAGCCTAAAGGCTTTGTGTCTTAATGCAAGGAGTATCCGCAATAAGGTGGATGAATTAACTGTGCAAATAGATGTTAACAAATATGATGTGATTGGGATTACGGAGACGTGGCTCCAGGATGAGCAGGGCTGGGAACTCAACATCCAGGGGTATTCAACATTCAGGAAGGATAGAATAAAAGGAAAAGGAGGTGGGGTAGCATTGCTGGTTAAGGAGGAGATTAAGGCAATAGTTAGGAAGGACATTAGCTTGGATGATGTGGAATCTATATGGGTAGAGCTGCAGAACACCAAAGGGCAAAAAACGTTAGTGGGAGTTGTGTACAGACCTCCAAACAGTAGTAGTGATGTTGGGGAGGGCATCAAACAGGAAATTAGGGGTGCGTGCAATAAAGGTGCAGCAGTTATAATGGGTGACTTTAATATGCACATAGATTGGGCTAACCAAACTGGAAGCAATACGGTGGAGGAGGATTTTCTGGAGTGCATAAGGGATGGTTTTTTAGACCAATATGTCGAGGAACCAACTAGGGGGGAGGCCATCTTAGACTGGGTGTTATGTAATGAGAAAGGATTAATTAGCAATCTCGTTGTGCGAGGCCCCTTGGGGAAGAGTGACCATAATATGGTGGAATTCTGCATTAGGATGGAGAATGAAACAGTTAATTCAGAGACCATGGTCCAGAACTTAAAGAAGGCTAACTTTGAAGGTATGAGGCGTGAATTGGCTGAGATGGATTGGCGAATGATACTTAAGGGGTTGACTGTGGATGGGCAATGGCAGACATTTAGAGACCGCATGGATGAACTACAACAATTGTACATTCCTGTCTGGCATAGAAATAAAAAAGGGAAGGTGGCTCAACCGTGGCTATCAAGGAAAATCAGGGATAGTATTAAAGCCAAGGAAGTGGCATACAAATTGGCCAGAAATAGCAGCGAACCTGGGGACTGGGAGAAATTTAGAACTCAGCAGAGGAGGACAAAGGGTTTGATTAGGGCAGGGAAAATGGAGTATGAGAAGAAGCTTGCAGGGAACATTAAGACGGATTGCAAAAGTTTCTATAGATATGTAAAGAGAAAAAGGTTAGTAAAGACAAACGTAGGTCCCCTGCAGTCAGAATCAGGGGAAGTCATAACGGGGAACAAAGAAATGGCGGACCAATTGAACAAGTACTTTGGTTCGGTATTCACGAAGGAGGACACGAACAACCTTCCGGTTATAAAAGGGGTCGGGGGGTCTAGTAAGGAGGAGGAACTGAGGGAAATCCTTATTAGCCGGGAAATTGTGTTGGGGAAATTGATGGGATTGAAGGCCGATAAATCCCCAGGGCCTGATGGACTGCATCCCAGAGTACTTAAGGAGGTGGCCTTGGAAATAGTGGATGCATTGACAGTCATTTTCCAACATTCCATTGACTCTGGATCAGTTCCTATGGAGTGGAGGGTAGCCAATGTAACCCCACTTTTTAAAAAAGGAGGGAGAGAGAAAACAGGGAATTATAGACCGGTCAGCCTGACATCGGTAGTGGGTAAAATGATGGAATCAATTATTAAGGATGTCATAGCAGTGCATTTGGAAAGAGGTGACATGATAGGTCCAAGTCAGCATGGATTTGTGAAAGGGAAATCATGCTTGACAAATCTTCTGGAATTTTTTGAGGATGTTTCCAGTAGAGTGGATAAGGGAGAACCAGTTGATGTGGTATATTTGGACTTTCAGAAGGCGTTCGACAAGGTCCCACACAAGAGATTGATGTGCAAAGTTAGAGCACATGGGATTGGGGGTAGTGTACTGACATGGATTGAGAACTGGTTGTCAGACAGGAAGCAAAGAGTAGGAGTAAATGGGTACTTTTCAGAATGGCAGGCAGTGACTAGTGGGGTACCGCAAGGTTCTGTGCTGGGGCCCCAGCTGTTTACACTGTACATTAATGATTTAGATGAGGGGATTAAATGTAGTATCTCCAAATTTGCGGATGACACTAAGTTGGGTGGCAGTGTGAGCTGCGAGGAGGATGCTGTGAGGCTGCAGAGCGACTTGGATAGGTTAGGTGAGTGGGCAAATGCATGGCAGATGAAGTATAATGTGGATAAATGTGAGGTTATCCACTTTGGTGGTAAAAACAGAGAGACAGACTATTATCTGAATGGTGACAGATTAGGAAAAGGGCAGGTGCAAAGAGACCTGGGTGTCATGGTACATCAGTCATTGAAGGTTGGCATGCAGGTGCAGCAGGCGGTTAAGAAAGCAAATGGCATGTTGGCCTTCATAGCAAGGGGATTTGAGTACAGGGGCAGGGAGGTGTTACTACAGTTGTACAGGGCATTGGTGAGGCCACACCTGGAGTATTGTGTACAGTTTTGGTCTCCTAACCTGAGGAAGGACATTCTTGCTATTGAGGGAGTGCAGCGAAGGTTCACCAGACTGATTCCCGGGATGGCGGGACTGACCTATCAAGAAAGACTGGATCAACTGGGCTTGTATTCACTGGAGTTCAGAAGAATGAGAGGGGACCTCATAGAAACATATAAAATTCTGACGGGGTTAGACAGGTTAGATGCAGGAAGAATGTTCCCAATGTTGGGGAAGTCCAGAACCAGGGGTCACAGTCTAAGGATAAGGGGTAAGCCATTTAGGACCGAGATGCGGAGGAACTTCTTCACCCAGAGAGTGGTGAACCTGTGGAATTCTCTACCACAGAAAGTTGTTGAGGCCAATTCACTAAATATATTCAAAAAGGAGTTAGATGAGGTCCTTACTGCTAGGGGGATCAAGGGGTATGGCGAGAAAGCAGGAATGGGGTACTGAAGTTGAATGTTCAGCCATGAACTCATTGAATGGCGGTGCAGGCTAGAAGGGCCGAATGGCCTACTCCTGCACCTATTTTCTATGTTAACCTGTGGAATTCTCTACCGCAGAGAGTTGTTGATACCAGTTCATTGGATATATTCAAGAGGGAGTTCGATATAACCCTGACAGCTAAAGGGATCAAGGGGTATGGAGAGGAAGCAGGAAAGGGGTACTGAGATGAATGATCAGCCATGACCTTATTGAATGACGGTGCAGACTGGCTTACTCCTGCACCTATTTTCTATGTTTCCATGTACATTTACTCCAAACCCATCCTAGGCTTTGTATTTGATACCTATCTGATCCCTGTTTCTGAACTATTCTTTAATCTATTGCTATTTGCCTCTTCCAGTCCTCTGCACCTTGTTTCTCCTCTCTACTGTTTCATCCTGGTGCCCATCCCCCTGTGCAGTCATTTTCCCCACAGTGCCATGATGTGCTCCAGACTGCACACCCCCAACGTGTTGTTACCCTCACTGGTATTCAGTGCTGAAAACCGATTTGAGAATGCCTCACTCCGAGGATTCCTGCACTGCCTGCCTCTTCCTATCCTGCCGGATGGCTATCCACTTACTATTCTCCTGAACTTTCTGTAGCTGTAGGGTGACTACCTCCTGGAACGTGTGCTCCAGAAAATTCTCAGCCTCTCGTTGGCTCTGTAGTGACTCCAAGCACACTTCAAGCTCAGAAACCCCAAGCTCAGCTTCGACTAACTGAAGGCACTTCCTGCACACATGGTTATCCAGGACCCATGAAGTGTCCTGGAATTGCCACATGGCACAAAAATTGCAGGCTCTGTGCCTCAGCATTTTGCTTAAAAGTCTATTTACTTATGATATATATCTCATATGTATGTGTTTTAGCTTATTTATTATTTGTTTAATTATGTATAACAGATTTTTATTTAATGCAATGTGCATCCCTTTAACATTGGTATCCTCTACTTAGTTCATATTATCTCTTTATCTAATTATTTATAATATTTACTGTTGCCCCTTGGTTTAAAGCACTCTGCACCTCCTTCACCCTTGGCATCAAATTACCATTGCCACTCGAAAGCAAGCCACTTCGTTTAAACAGATACTCCCAAGTTAACTCTGTGCACACACAACTCCGGCATCTCTTCCCATCCCTGAACCGTCACCTCAGAAGTCCTCAGGGATCTATCCTTGGCCTCCCTTTCTCTTGTTCATCATTTGCATGCTACTCATTAGCAACACCATCCTCAGGTTAGCTTCCTCAAACATTGACAACACCCAACTCTCCACTTTACCAGATTCCCCCACTGACTCCTGTCTACAATGGCATAGATCTATCACCGGAACTAAATTGATTACACCTACCCCCAAGTCCCTCCCCTCACAACCCTTCCAAATATTCCCATTTTCCAGACCCTCTCCCAATTCCTGTTGGTTCAATGAAATATCTCTCTCTTCCCCCTTTAATTAGCTGTCTGTCACTGTTAATCCCACCCCATTTCAAATTGATACTAATCCTTAAATCCCTCCAAGTATCCTCACACTAACTGTTCTTAGCCTCGCCAAGTAGTCCCACAACTCTTTTAGTGTAAAAAAAAATGAAACATTAAATCAAGTGCCCCCCAATCTGGGGGACACTCCAGACACTTAACTGCCCTCTTTTTTGTTTTTTTGTGTGGTTTTTTTTTGTGATTTTTTTTGGGGGCATTAAAATCATATATTTTACAAGTGCCCCCTATAAAAGGGGACCAAGTAGTCCCACAACTCTTTTGGGAGAAAAACATTAAATCGTGCCCCCCGATCTGGGGGACACACCAAACATTTTCAAGGCCCTTTTTTTGTGTTTTTTTTGTATTTTTTGGGGGCACTAAAATCAAATTTTTTTCCAAGTGCCCCCTAGAAAAGGGGAGGGGGACACTAAAAACACCGGCAATTAAAACAAATTAAACTTTAAAACATAAAATCAAATTAAAATTTGGTTGCCAGGGGTGATGATGCACTCCAGTCCCTCCGGCGCCCACCTCTCGCGGAAGGCCGCTAGCGTACCGGTAGACCAAGTAGTCCCACACCCCTTCACCAAATGTTCATATCCAACAATCACCCTTTAAGTATGGGTGGAACCCACTAAATACCTGAGTCACAGTGAACAGTGCTACGGTAAATCTGCTAGTAGTTTAAATCGTAATACATCGCAGAATAAGTACTAGAACAGTGCGGCAGAGTTAGTGTGTAATAGACAATAAAATATTTAAAAGATGACGTTAAAGAGCTGCACATGCGCATTATGTAGAACTTCGGGTCCGTGCTAAGGCTGCTGGGAAGGCGGGAAACTCAAAATCTCTGATCGCGATCAATAACAATTATTACCCAATCAATCACCCGCAATGCTGGAGTAAGAGAGGCAGTTTAATCAGGGGCATCATTTATGTATATACTCATATATTTCTCTTCCGGTGCCAAAGTGACAACTGATTGACATGCGAAGATCCGCAGCTCCGAGTCAGCTCAGCGGCAACGCTGCAAAAAAAATCAAATTTATCCCACCGGGGAAAACTGATAGTCGGGAGCCTGTTTCAGGAGCCACCAAACTCTGGGAGAGGAACGAGGTATAAACAAAACAAACTAATGTTCAGACTGGTGGGAATGAGGATTGTGAAACCGATTACGGCATTCGAAGAGGTTAAGGGGTTAAGTTAGAAATGTCACTGGTGGATTTCGGAGTTTGCAATGTGAGCGAGCTTCCTTATTTTCATTCATATTGGGGAAAACTCTCATATTTGCATTTAAAATCTAGATATTAAAAATATTCTGTAGGGAAACGAACTTCCTGACCACACATTATTTGCCATTGTCATTATCTTTAGTTATATTTTTCTGTCAGTATTTACCATTGTAAATTGCTATACGCTGTATCCAAATTCCCATTTGCTGTTACGTCAACTGTTGCGATGTATGGAGCAAGTTTCTGATGTAATACTCCCAACTCCATTTTGTGTATGTGTGTATTAAACTTTTATTTTCATCAACTGACTGAGCAACACCACAGGCAGTTTGAGTATTTTATAATACCTTCAAACTAAATTTGTGACCAGCCCAGTGTGTCATCATGATATACACGATTATTGTGGACTCTAATGTGTGATGTCAAATAGACCCATTATAGTTTCCTCGAAAGATCAGTTTATCCAGTTCATGGCTGAGCCATACTGGTCAGAGCTTGTGGCTTAAAGGTTGCTAAAGTTGGCATCTGAGTTAGGGAGAGGAATCAACCAAGGCTTCTGCTTCAGATTCCTATCCAGTGAGCTCTGTGTGGATTTATGTTTGGGAAAGATCGGATTGGGCCTAGATATGCTCCTGCTTATTCTCCCTGGTACAGCCCTCATCTTCACTCCCTTAAGTTCAAGGGACGCAGACTTAAATGGAAATGGTTTAACTATTCATTGCCAAATCTAGCTGGACCATATCTGGTCCTGCTCTCTGGAAAAACTGCTCACTATTCCAGGATCATCTTGTAATATAAAGAACCACCACCTCCCCGCTTCTTTTCCCTACTGCAAACCATCTTCTTAAACATCTCTCCCCTGCCTCCTCCACCCTCACCTCTAACAACATGTGCGAGAAGTTCATGACCTTGTTTGTCACTAAGATTGAGATCATCCGCTCAGCTTCCTCTGCTGCTACTTCCCTCCCTTCCCCTAGCCCACCGAGCCAAACTTCCTCTAAGGTTAACCACTGTTCTAGCCCTGAACTCTCATCTTTCTCTAGTTTCTCTCCTATCTCCCCATACGCCCTCTTTGAGCTCATCTTGTACATGAAACCCACCTCCTGCTTCCTCAACCTTATTCCCATTAAACTGCTGACCACCCAACTTTTCTTTCTGGACCCATGTTAGCTGATATTGTTAACAGCTCTCTCCCAGGTGCTGTCCCCCTCCCCTACAAATCTGCTATCATCACCCCTCTCAAAATAAAACAGCCACCGTTGACCCCTCTATTCTAGCGAATTACCATCTCCAACCTCCCTTTCCTCTCCTTGACTGTGCTGTCGCCTCCCAAATCCGTGCCCATTTTTCTTGGAACTATATGTTTGAATCCCTTCAATCAGGTGTCTGCCCCTCCCACCGTACCAAAACATCTCTTATCAAAGTCACAAATTACATCTTATGTGATTGTGACCATAGAAATTATCCCTCAATATCCTTCTCGACCTGTCTGCAGCCTTTGACACGGTTGACCACACCATTCTCTTCCAACCCCTCTCCTCCATCATCCAGCTGGGTGAGACTACACTCGCCTGGTTCCATTCTTATCTATCTAGTCATAGCCAGAGAATTACCTGCAATGGCTTCTCTTCCGCTCCCACATCGTTACCTCTGGTGTCCCTCACGGATCTATCCTTGACCCCTTCCTATTTCTCATCTATATGCTGCCCCTCGGCGACATCATCCGAAAACAAAACGTCACATTCCATATTGCGTGCCGATGACACCCAGCTCTACGTTACCTGAGACTGAAGCCATTGTCTTCGGTTCCCTAGTTACTGACTCCATCCCTCTCCCTGGCATCTGTTTGAGCTGAACCAGCCTGTTCGCAACCTTTGTGTTGTATTTGACCCTGAGATGAGCTTCCTACCACACAGCTGTGCCATCACTAAGACTGCCGACTTCCACCTCAAAGCATCGCCTGACTCTGCCGCTGCCTCAGTTCATCTGCTGCTGAAACCTTCATCGAAGCCTTTGTTACCTCTAGACTTGACCATTCCAATGCACTCCATAAACTTAAGCTCATCCAAAACACTCTTGCCCGTATTCTAACTTGCACCAAGTCCCGTTCATCCATCACCCCTGTGCTCACTGACCTACATTGGCTCCCGGTTAAGCAATGTCTCAATTTTACAATTCTCATCCTTGTTGTTAAATCCCTCCAAGGCCTCGCACTTCCCTATCTCTGTAACAGCCCTACAACCCTCCGATATATCTGCACCTTCAATTCTGGCCTCTCTGCATCCCTGATTTTAATTGCTGCACCATTAGTAGCCGTGCCTTCAGCTGCCAAGGCCCCCTCTCAGCTTTGGAATCTCTCAAACCTCTCTGTCTCTGTATCTCTCTTTCCAGCCTCAGCTCTGGCTCACACTCATCTGAGTCAGACGGTTGTGGGTTCAAGTCCCACTCCGGGAACTTGAGCACATAAATCTAGGCTGACACTCCAGTGCTAAGGGAGTGCTGTACTATCAGAGGTGCCATCTTTCGGATGAGACGTTAAACCGAGGCCCCGTCTGCCCCCTCAGGTGGACCTAAACGATCCCATGGCACTATTTCGAAGAGTAGGGGTGTTATCCCCAGTGTCCTAGCCAATATTTATCAATCAATTAACATAACAAAAACAGATTATCTGGTCATTATTGTAGTGTCTCTGCACCTTGTTACAAACTCACACGAGGCATGTATATATCAGACATGGTCACTTTGTGACCTTCACTTTATTCCCAGGACCAAGGAGTGCTGACCCTGGGTGGGACCTCCCCTTTTATACCTGGAAACCCAGGTGAGGAGTGTCTCCCGCAAGCTCACCCCTGTGGTCAGGGTGTGCATTTCAAGGGTACAGGTACAGTGTGCATGAGTTACAGTTACATAACTATTGCCATTGCAAGATGGTGAAATAAATGACATCACCTCCCCCCTTAATTCTTTTAGTTTCAGAGGTTAAGTCTATCGGGTGGTCGACGCTCTCTCGTGGAGTGCCGCAGTTGTGGTTCTGGTGGCTGAGCCTCAGCACGCATTTCTGTCACTTGAGGTGATTCCGGCCTGTCCGGGCTAGCCGCCGGGACTGTGCATGTTGAGGGCTGTCTTTGTTGATTGTACGCTGGCAGTGTTGTGGGTGCTATCTCATCATGCTCTTTTCTGGTTCCTCCGTGTCTATGCTGAACCTTGTCTTTACTTGGTCCAAGTGTTTGCGGCATATCTGCCCATTGTTTAGTCTGACCACCATGACCCTGTTTCCTTCTTTGCCAATTATGGTGCCCTCAAGCCATTTGGGTCCCAAAGCATGGTTAAGAACAAATACCGGGTCATCTATTTCTATACACCTCCCCCTTGAGCCTCGATCATGGAGCTCGGTTTGGGACTGGCGCTTGCCCTCAACAATGTCTGTCAGGTCTGGGTGAATGAGGGACAGCCACGTCTTGAGTGTGCGTTTCATGAGGAGTTCCGCTGGCGGGACTCCCGTGAGCGAGTGTGACCGGGACCTGTAGGCCAGCAGGAGGCGCGATAGGCGGTACTGAAGGGACGGTCCATGGATGCGTAGCATGCCCTGCTTTATGACTTGGACTGCACGTTCCGCCTGGCCATTGGAAGCTGGCTTGAACGGCGCTGTCCGGACGTGCTTGATCCCATTGCCCGACATAAACTCCTGGAATTCATGACTGGTAAAACAAGGGCCATTGTCGCTGACCAGAATGTCGCGAAAACCGTGTGTCGCGAAAACCGTACGCAGACTCTCCACAGTGATGGATGCCATGCACGAGTTCAATATGATGCATGCGATCCACTTCGAGAATGCATCGACAACGATCGGGATCATTTTCCCCATGAATGGGCCCGCATAGTCTACGTGAATGCGTGACCATGGCCTGGTGGACCATGGCCTGGTGGGCCAGGGCCACGGGCTGAGTGGGGCCTCCCTGGGGGCATTGCCCAGCTGGGCACACGTTATGCACCTGCGAACCCAGTGTTCCAGGTCTGAGTCAATCCCCGGCCACCATACATGTGACCGGGCAATGGCCTTCATTAACACGATCCCAGGGTGCTCGCTGTGGAGTTCTCTGATGAACGCTTCCCTTCCTTTCTGGGGCATGACTACCCGGCTGCCCCACAACAGGCAGTCGGCTTGGATGGAGAGTTCATCCATCCGACTCTGAAATGGCCTGACTTCCTCGGGGCACGCCCTGTATGTTACGCCCAATTCCCAGTCAGGACAAATTTCTTTATCATGGATAGGAGGGGGGTCCCTGTTGGTCCAAAATTTGATCTATCGGGCTGTGATGGGGGAGCCCGTAGTGTCAAAAGCCTCCAACGGCCATGACCATCTCGGCGCTCTGCTCCGATGCCCCCTCGATGGTGGCCAGTGGGAGCCTGCTGAGTGCGTCAGCGCAATTTTTGGCGCCTGGCCGATGCCGTATGGTGTAGTCATACGCAGCCAACATGAGGGCCCATCGCTGTATGCGAGCTGACACGTTAGCGTTGACAGCCTTGCTGTCGGACAACAGGGATGTTACCGGCTTGTGGTCCGTCTCTAGCTCGAACTGTATATCGAAAAGGTACTGGTGCATCTTTTTCACACCGTACACACACGCGAGTGCCTCCTTCTCGACCATGCCATATCCACGCTCTGCCTGGGAGAGCGACCTGGAGGCGTAAGCTGTCATCATTACCCTGCTGCAACACACACCCAACCCTGTAGGATGACGCATCGCATGTTAAAACCAGTTTTTTTACAGGGGTCATATAAAGTCAACAGTTTGTTGGAACACAGCAGATTCCTCGCCTTATTGAAAGCCCATTCTTGACAATCCCCCCAAAACCATTCACACCCTTTATGGAGGAGCATATGTAATGGCTCCAACGATGTGCTTAAGTTCGGCAGAAAGTTCCCAAAATAGTTCAAAAGTCCCAGGAATGATCGCAACTCCAACATGTTGCCGGGCCTGGATGCCCGGCGAATCGCCTCAGTTTTTGATTCAGTGGGCCGGATCCCATCTGCGGCAACCCTCCTGCCCAGGAACTCGACCTCTGGGGCCAAAAACACGCACTTGGCCTTTTTCAGCCGCAAGCCTACCCGATCCAATCGGCGTAGCACCTCCTCCAGGTTGCGGAGGTGTTCCTCGGTGTCTCGACCCGTTATAAGGATGTCGTCTTGGAATACGACCGTTCCAGGGATGGACTTGAGCAAGCTGTCCATGTTTCGCTGAAAGATAGCCACTGCCGAACGAATGCCAAACGGGCACCTGTTGTAGACAAATAATCCTTTGTGCGTTGTGATGGTGGTCAGAAGCTTGGAATCTTCCGCCAGTTCCCGAGTCATGTAGGCCGAAGTGAGGTCCAGCTTCGTGAACAGCATTCCACCTGCCAGCGTGGCAAAGAGGTCCTCCGCGCTCGGAAGCGGGTATTGGTCTTGCAGCGACACTCGGTAGATGATGGCTTTGTAGTCGCCACAAATCCTAACCGAGCCATCTGCTTTGAGGACGGGAACGATGGGACTTGCCCAGTTGCTGAATTCAACGGGCGAAATTATGCCCTCTCTGAGCAGCCTGTCCAGTTCACTTTCAATTTTCTCACTCATCATGTATGGCACCGCTCTGGCTTTGTGGTGCACTGGTCTGGCGTCCGGAGTGATGCGTATCACTACTTTAGTGCCCTTGAATGTTCCGACACTGGGTTGAAAGAATGACTCGAATTTTTGCAATACCTGCGAGCATGAACTTCCGGATATAAAAGTGGTCAGAGGGTCTAGTAAGAAGGAGGAACTGAGGGAAATCCTTATTAGTCGGGAAATTGTGTTGGGGAAATTGATGGGATTGAAGGCCGATAAATCCCCAGGGCCTGATGGACTGCATCCTAGAGAACTTAAGGAGGTGGCCTTGGAAATAGCGGATGCATTGACAGTCATTTTCCAACATTCCATAGACTCTCGATCAGTTCCTATGGAGTGGAGGGTAGCCAATGTAACCCCACTTTTTAAAAAAGAAAGGAGAGAGAAAACAGGGAATTAGAGAACGGTCAGCCTGACATCGGTAGTGGGTAAAATGATGGAATCAATTATTAAGGATGTCATAGCAGCGCATTTGGAAAGAGGTGACATGATAGGGAAAGGGAAATCATGCTTGACAAATCTTCTGGAATTTTTTGAGGATGTTTCCAGTAGAGTGGACAAGGGAGAACCAGTTGATGTGGTGTATTTGGACTTTCAGAAGGCTTTTGACAAGGTCCCACAAAAGAGATTAATGTGCAAAGTTGAAGCACATGGGATTGGGGGTTGTGTGCTGACATGGATTGCGAACTGGTTGGCAGACAGGAAGCAAAGAGTAGGAGTAAATGGGTACTTTTCAGAATGGCAGGCAGTGACTAGTGGGGTACCGCAAGGTTCTGTGCTGGGGCCCCAGCTGTTTACATTGTACATTAGTGATTTAGACGAGGGGACTAATTGTAATATCTCCAAATTTGCGGATGACACTAAGTTGGGTGGCAGTGTGAGCTGCGAGGAGGATGTTATGAGGTTGCAGAGTGATTTGGATAGGTTAGGTGAGTGGGCAAATGCATGGCAGATGAAGTATAATGTGGATAAATGTGAGGTTATCCACTTTGGTGGTAAAAACAGAGAGACAGATTATTATCTGAATGGTGACAGATTAGGAAAAAGGGAGGTACAACGAGACCTGGGTATCATGGTACATCAGTCATTGAAGGTTGGCATGCAGGTACAGCAGGCGGTGAAGAAAGCAAATGGCATGTTGGCCTTCATAGCGAGGGGATTTGAGTACAGGGGCAAGGAGGTGTTACTACAGTTGTACACGGCCTTGGTGAGGCCACACCTGGAGTATTGTGTACAGTTTTGGTCTCCTAACTTGAGGATGGACATTCTTGCTATTGAGGGAGTGCAGCGAACGTTCACCAGACTGATTCCCGGGATGGCGGGACTGACGTATCAAGAAAGACTGGATCAACTGGGCTTGTATTCACTGGAGTTCAGAAGAATGAGCGGGGATCTAATAGAAACATTTAAAATTCTGCCGGGTTTAGACAGGTTAGATGCAGGAAGAATGTTCCCAATGTTGGGGAAGTCCAGAACCAGGGGTCACAGTCTAAGGATAAGGGGTAAGCCATTTAGGACCGAGATGAGGAGAAACTTCTTCACCCAGAGACTGGTGAACCTGTGGAATTCTCTACCACAGAAAGTTGTTGAGGTCAATTCACTAAATATATTCAAAAAGGAGTTAGATGTAGTCCTTACTACTAGGGGGATCAAGGGGTATGGCAAGAAAGCAGGAATGGGGTACTGAAGTTGCATGTTCAGACATGAACTCATTGAATGGTGGTGCAGGCTCGAAGGGCCGAATGGCCTACTCCTGCACCTATTTTCTATGTTTCTATGTTTCGCTCCACGGATGAAATGGCGTGCACATCCCCCCCCCACCCCCACCCATTTCCAATTCATCTCAGCTAGCCAGCTCCTTCCCAAAAGCCATTTCCCGGAACGATCCAGAGTGGCAGCCGGTTCTGTAATCCATTATGCGTTACCACCAAGTTTGCACTGCCCAGCACTGGAATGATCTCTTTGGTGTACGTACTTAGCTGCGTCTCAATGCTTTCCAGTTTGGGCCTGCTAGCTCTGTGTGGCCATAGTCTCTCAAATTGTTGGGCGCTCATGAGTGACTGGCTAGCTCCCGTATCCAGCTTCATGTGCACCAGGATGCCATTCAGTAAGACTTTCATCATCACGGGTGGCGTTTTAGTGTATGAGCTGTAGACGTCAGCCGCATGAACTTCAGCACCCATGGTTGTTCCCCAGGCCTCATCCTGCATTGCAGACCTCTTGTCTGGTTCCTCTGTCTCGCAGACTAGTCTCACTATTGCCTTTTTGCACATCCTGGCCATGTGTCCACTGATATTACAAATCCTACAGGTATAAAGCTGGAACCTGCAGCTTTTGGCAGTGTGTCTACCCCCACACCTCCAGCATGAGCTGAGATTTCTGTTAACAAAAGGACTATTCCCAGGCATTCGTCTCTGATAGCCCGTTTGGCTGTTTCTAAGCACTCTGATGGAGGGTGTTGACGCATTGTTCCTCGTGAAGGCGTGAATTGCCGATCCCCTTTCCATTGTCCTTGTTGCGGGCCCACCCTGGAGCTTGTTGCTGCCTGGGCGTTGTCGAATTGCCCTTGCCTGCCTGCCTGGGCGGTGTCAAATTGCCATTGCCTGCCTGCGGGGTTCTGTATCACTTTTACAACATTGACTCCCTGGTTCATCGCAACGTTAAAACCAGGGCTGTGTGCGTAAATTAGCTTGGTCTCCTCTTCCCCTGCCATAAAGGTCTGAGCTATCAACGCTGCCCCTTCTAAAGTCAAATCCTTAGTCTTTATGAGCTTCCTGAAAATGCCGGCATGATTAATGCCCTCAATGAAAAAGTCCCTTAACATCTCCCCACTGCAGGCATCGGAGAACTTAGAGACTGGCCAGACGCTGCAGTTCTGCCACGAAGTCCGAGACGTTTTGACCCTCCCGACGCCGGTGAGAGTAGAACTGGTGCCGGGCCATGTGTATGCTACTTGCCGGCTTGAGATGCTCACTGATCAGCTGGCGAGCTCTTCGAAGGACTTGTCCGCTGGCTTTTGGGGTGCGAGAAGGTCTCATCAGCGCATACGTCTGTGGTCCGCAGCTGGTCAGTAGATGCACCCTCCGCTTGTCAGCCGCTGTCTGTTCCAGCCAGTCCTTTGTGACAAAGCTCTGCTGGAGTCTTTCCACAAAGTCCCAGTCCTTACCCACACAGTAGTGTTCCTCTGTGCCACCTGTGGCCATCCTCGTGGTTTGGTGATTCCTGTTTCTCGTCGCCAGATGTAGTGTCTCTGCACCTTGTTTCAAACTCACACGAGGCATGTATATATCAGACACGGTCACTCTGTGACCTTTACTTTATTCCCAGGACCAAGGAGTGCTGACCCTGGGTGGGACCTCCCCTTTTATTCCTGGAAACCCAGGTGATGTGTGTCTCCCGCAAGCTCACCCTCTGTGGTCAGGGTGTGCATTTCAAGGGTACAGGTACAGTGTGCATGAGTTACAGTTACATAACTATTGTCATTGCAAGATGGTGAAATACATGACAATTATCATATTGCTGTTTGTGGGAGTTTGCTGTGTGCAAGTTGGCTCTTGCATTTCCCACAATACAACAGTGACTACACTCCAAATCATAGGCAGTCCTTCGGAATCAAGGGAGACTTGCTTCCACTCCTGAAGTGAATTCTTTGGTGGCTGAACAGTCCAATACGAGAGCCACAGACTCTGTCACAGGTGGGACAGACATTCGTCGAGGGAAGGGGTGGGTGGGACTGGTTTTAAGCCGCACGCTCCTTCCACTGCCTGCGCTTGACCTCTTCACGCTCTCAGCGTTGAGTTTCGAAGAGCTCTACGCCCACCCGGCTGCACTTTCTCCACCTAGGGCGGTCTTCGGCCAGGGACTCCCAGGTGTCAGTGGTAAAGCACTGACCAGACTCGATCAGCTTCGCTGGACAGGCCACATAGTTCGCATGACAGACACGAGACTCCCTAAGCAAATGCTCTATGCGGAGCTCCTTCATGGCAAACGAGCCAAAGGTGGGCAGCGGAAATGTTACAAGGACACCCTCAAAGCCTCCCTGATACACTCCAAAAGTACTTAATTGGCTGTTAAGTGCTTTGAGACATCCAGTGGTCGTGAAAGGCTCTATATAAATGCAAGTCTTTTCTTTCTTTTCCTCCTTTAAGATGCTCCTTACAACCTACCTCTTTAACCGAGCTTTTGGTCATGTTCTTATGTGGCTAGGTGTCACATTTTGTTTGATAATGCTCCTGTGAAGCGCCTTGGGACATTTTACTACGTTACAGCACTATATAAATGTAATTTATTTGTTATAGTTGAATAGTGTGCTGACATCGAATGCCATACGTACATATAAATAGCGCTTACCTGGAGAGTCAGAGACATTGTTGTTGGAAAAACTTCTCCACCATGTCATCTGGGGAGAAGGGAAGACTGGCACAATTGATATCATGTGCTGCAGAGTGGTAGGCTGTGGGTGTTTCTGACTCCCATATACTCCAAGTTCTTTTTCTCAGCCAGTTTATCAGGGATATGGCGGGTCACTCTAATCTCTCAACTAACTCGACATGCACCAGGTATCAAACTTGGGGTCTTTATGGCTCAGTACAACATCACTTAGCACAGAGTCATAGAGTTCTCATTATACTTCATTAGTTTAACCTGTTAATTTACTTGTTTTGTCCACTTGATTTGGCCTAGAGTATTGGCAATAATCTCTCTGAAAGAATATCTGCAAAGCAGTAATATAGGAATGTGTCCTAGTAGCAATCCAATGTACACGAAACACTGACTCAATATGCTTGGATATTACACAGCTCTCTGCAGAGTGAATTACTGATCCTTACAGTAGCAATGCAGTTATAGGTGATTTCCCACAGGCAGCAATGGGAGTCACTTGGTAGCTGCATGAACTCTGGCAGACACTATGGGAAAATAAAATCTACCGAGCTTTTTTGCCAAGATCTGGTGCATAGCATTAGTAGAAGTGGGAAGCAGGAAAAATAACTTCCTTGTTAGCGCCGAAATCTTGATTTTGTTGTTATCTCTTACCTTACTCATTCTTTCTCAGAACCTTAATAATCTGGAAGTCCATATATAACCTCAGTGTTCCCTTTCTTCCACAATGTATTGGCTTTTAAAATCCATGTTTTATAGCACTTAACCGATGCATCTTGATTTATCTAATCTTTTCAGATTTGTACAACTGTGGGTGGTGTCTTGCACTATGTAGCATTGACCCTTCACCCGAGCTTCTCAATTTAAAAAAAAATATTTCCATGTGTTTGATCATTTAAAAATAATAGAAATCTATAAAAAATAAGGAAGTTGTGAATACAGCTTGGAGATGATCACTTTTGAGGTGATTTCCTTATTGGGTATTCCCTTTTATTTTAGGCATCTCATGAAAGTGACAATAACGAGAGTCCTATACTGCAATCCAAAGCATTGGTCACAAAATGTGAAATTATTCAGACCTGCCCTTCTCACCAAACTTCAGGAAATGTGGATGAAGATAATCACTTGAAGAGATCTGAATCTGACCATCTGACGACCTTATCTGCTCTTTCAGTTGGGGCACTAAGTACAAGTCAAGCTGATGGTAAGTACAAATTCATACTGTTACACTCTTAAAAGCAATTATGGATTTCACTCCCAATAGCTGTGTAGTTTGCCATTTCCTAGAAACCTACCTTCTGGCTAAAGTCTATCATTAATTGTGTCAGCAATTTCCAACCTTTCAGAGAGAGAGAAGGCATGCAGTAACTGAGCAAGGAGTTTTATTATGAACACTGAGTGTATTTCCACTAAAACTGTAGCATCAGTGTGTAAATACAACTTAAATCGGGCCTGACAACTTCAGAATGAAGTGGGGTGAGACTGATTGGAGAAGAGTTTTACTCGCTCCGTTTTAGAATTAATTAGAGACGTAACTCTGGATTTACTCTGCACAAGTTCAGCTTTGCACTGATTCTGAATGCATAGTATAAATGCATCCTATAAATCTTCAGTTTAAAAAAATGTTTTTGACAGCAACAGGATTCTTTTCAAAGCCTAATGGTGGGCATGTGAAATTTTTACACATGTCATTCGACACTTTTTCCCACTAGCATTTAAGAAAAGTGTAAAGATTGGTTTTGAAATTTTTATACCGTAAGAAAGAAGGGAAAAACGTATTTATATAGCGCTTTTCATGTCTCTGTAATATCCAAAAGCACTTCACAGACAATGAAGTACTTTCAAAGATGAATCACTGTTGTACTATAGGGAAATACTGCAGCCAATTTGGGCACAGCCACAATTTATCTCATTGCTGTTTATCAGAATATCTGTTTGGAGATGTTGGTCGAAGAATAAATGTTGACTAGAGCACGGGATGAACTCCTCTACTCTTGAGTATAGTGCCATAAGATCTTTAATGTCCATCTAAGAGAGCAGACGGGACCTCACTTTAATGTCTCGTCTGAAAGATTGTACCTCAGAGTGCAGCTCTCCCTCAGTACTACACTGAAGTGTCAGCCTAGACTATGTGTCCTCTTAGGTGGAGTCTGAATCGACAACCTTCTGCCTAAGAGGTGAGAGTGCTAACTCTGAGTCGAAGCTGACACCTTGAAGTGCTGGTTGTCCTTTGTTAGCTATGATGGCTTGGCTTGTTCCTGTTACATTACTTTTTTTTAATGTTAAATACACTATCAAAGCCATGCATGTCAACCATAGCTCACAACTGCAGTAGTGGAATTATGTCCAGCTTGGTTAATTACATGTGATGGTTTTTTGAAGTGGTGTTGGGAGCAGTTTGATCATATTCCTGGTGGCACTGGGGATCCATGATCAAGATTCATAAATGATCCAGACAGCAGCTACAAGGAGCAATTTTATTACAATTTCCTGATGTAGAATCATACAGCACAGAAGGAGGCCATTCGGCCTATCGTACCTCTGCCAGCTCTCTGAAAGAGCTACCAATTAGTCTTACTCTCCTGCTCTTTCCCCATAGCCCTGCTTATTTGGAAAAAAAAACAGCACAGAATGAACTATGAACTATAACAAAACAAACCAAGGACACAAAATCCCAAGTAAAAAGTGAATAGCATTATCACATCGGCTAGAAAATAAAGTAAAACCATGTTAAAATTTGATCTTTTTAAAAATCCCTTATCTGTTCATCCTCCACATAAAAATGAACAAGTTCAGGCTTTTGCCAAGTGCTCACGACAGACAGACAGACAGTTTTAATAAGCAGCTCCAGTCTCTTGTATACTGAAACCTGTGGTCTTGTGCATATTAGGAATAGGAGAGAATGCTATGGGATCAACATTGCCACCAAGTTCTCCTATCTACTTTGAAAGTAGATATCACCAACTGGCCATTAAGTTCAGACTAAAAACTAATATATTTAGCTGCAAGTAAGATAATACACAAGTGCTTGTACTACAACAGTAAAGATCGAATCAGTGCACAAGGAATTAAAATACCATTTTTAAGAACATTCCTTGCCCAGTTTGTTACCAGCCCCTGCTTTCATCATTATCATCATCATAGGCAGACCCTTGAAATCGAGGAAGACTTGCTTCCATTCTAAGTGAGTTCTTAGGTGTCTGAAAAGTCCAATACGGGAATTACAGTCTCTCACAGATGGGACAGACAGTCGTTGAAGGAAAGGGTGGGTGGGACAGGTTTGCCACACGCTCCTTCCGCTGCCTGTGCTTGTTTCTGCACGCTCTCGGCGATGAGACTCGAGGTGCTCAGCGCCCTCCCAGATGCTCTTCCTCCACTTCGGGCTGTCTTTGGCCAGGGACTCCCAGGTGTCGGTGGGGATGTTACACTTTATCAAGGAGGCTTTGAGGGTGTCCTTGGAATGTTTCCTCTGCCCACCTGGGGTTTGTCTGCCATGTAGGAGTTCCGAGTGCGCGCTTACTTTGGGAATCATGCGAACAATGTGGCTCGCCCAACGGAGCTGGTCGAGTGTGGTCAGTGCTTCAATGCTGGGGATGCTGGCCTCATCGAGGACGCTAACATTGGTGCGTCTGTCCTCCCAGGGGATTTGCAGGATCTGGCAGAGACATCGTTGGTATTTCTCCAGCGATTTGAGGTGTGTACAATATATGGTCCACGTCTCTGAGCCATACAGGAGGGCGCGTATCACTACAGCCCTGTAGACCATGAGCTTCGTGGCAGATTTGAGGGCCTGATCTTCGAACACGCTCTTCCTTAGGTGACCGAAGGCTGCACTGGCGCACTGGAGGCGTTGTTGAACCTCGTCGTCGATGCCTGTCCTTGCTGATAATAGGCTCCCGAGGTATGGAAAGTGATCCACGTTGTCCAGGGCCGCGCCGTGGATCTTGATGACTGGGGGGCAGTGCTGCGTGGCGGGGTCAGGTTGGTAGAGGACCTTTGTCTTACGGATGTTTAGTGTAAGGCCCATGCTATCGTACGCCTCAGTGAAAATGTTGACTATGACTTGGAGTTGAGTCTCTGAATGTGCGCAAACGCAAGCATCGTCTGCGTACTGTAGCAACGACAGAGGTTGGGACTGTCTTGCATCTGGTCTGGAGGCGACGAAGGTTGAACAAGTTCCCACTGGTTCTGTGGTTTAGTTCCACTCCAGCGGGAAGCTTGTTGAGTGTGAGGTGGAGCATTGCAGCGAGGAAGATCGAGAAAAGGGTTGGCGCGATAACTCAGCCCAGCTTGACCCCGGTCTGGATGTGAGTTGGATCTGTGATGGATCCGTTGGTCAGAATCACAGCTTGCATGTCATCGTGGAGCAGGCGGAGGATGGTGACAAACATTTGGGGCAGCCGAAACGGAGAAGGACGCTCCATAGTCCCTCGCGGTTGACAGTGTCAAAGACCTTTTGTAAGGTCAAATAAGGCCATGTACAAGGGTTGGTGCGGTTCCCTGCATTTTTCTTGCAGCTGTCGCGCTGTAAAGATCATGTCCGTTGTACCCCGTAGTGGACGAAATCCGCCCTGACTCCGGGAGGAGCTCCTTAGCCACAGGGAGAAGACGGTTGAGGAGGATTCTAGTGACGACTTTCCCAGTGGCTAATAGCAGGGCGATTCCCCTGGAGTATCAGCAGTTGAATTTGTCCCTTTTAAAAAAAAAGATGATCATGATTACTGCATCTCTGCAGTAATCCCCTGCTTTCATAGACCAACGATGAGGTGCTATATGTGGGTGATGTTGGCTTGCTCAGTTCTAGTGTCCGTTCCATAAACTGAACAAAATTAATAATTACAAGAAAAGCCTGCAGCTCTTTTTCAATTTTTGGGCTTCCAAATATAGGCAGCATCATCCAAAATTTAAGATGCTTTACAAAGGATGGTTGCATGCTATTTGAATAAGCAATTTGACATTCATCATCTTGCACTTACCAAGACCTTAATATACAATTTGCTCTTTTCGAACTTGATTCTTCCTGTTAATCTGCTTAAATACCAGATCAATCAATCTGGCCTATTTTTTTTCCATACTGAACATTTTTCTGACTACTTTTGTCACCCCCCCCTTTCTTCATGTGCAAGACTTGATGGTATTGACAAACTATTTGACTGTCGGGGCACTACAGCTGATCTCAATCCTGTTCTCATCCAACACTTAACACATGCACATCGATTCAAAATCTGAGATGCCTGGCTCAGGCACTTTTTCTGTGTTTGATGTGTCAGGCATCTCATTTGATGTCAATTTGATTACTACTAAATTTTGGATTTGATTTTTCTACCATCACTCTCCTCTTTCTGTTTGACCAAGGTACAAGTACATGCATTATTAGTAAAAAGAAATGCCACTATGTAACATAATGTTGAAATTAGTAATTATGTATACCTTGTGTTAGAACTTGACACAGTAACAGATTCTCAGAAACACACACGTGCTGCAACTAATCTAAAATTGTTTGTATCTACAACTAATTTTGTTTTTACTTAATTAAACAGGTAGTTGAATTATTTTTAATATGGAAAAAAACTAGATTATAACAATTGATACTAAGTAAAACAATTGGTAATGTAGGAGTGGTGCATTGGAATCCTGTAGAGGTGTGGGTAAATATGGTATGGGTTCTCTCTCTAGTAAAGCTCCTTACCTGTAACGAGGCAGTGCCCCTCTCTGTCTTGGTCAGGAAAAACAACATCTGAAAATGTCTTGATAATATAGGAAAAGATTCATACATAAGCAATCAAGCTGTAGTTCAAAATAGTTGAGGGTCAAAACACTACAGAAATCGTGCTACTCTCCACTTGGAGGATATGGACCCACATATGTAACCTCGATAGTGGGGAAACATTTAGAAATGACAATCACTTGGAAAAGTGTGGATTAACTAAGGAAAGTCAGCACGGATTTGTAAAGGGCAACTTGATTGAGTTTTTTGATGAGATAACAGAGGGTTGATGAGGATATGTGGTTGACATGGTGTACATGGACTTCCAAAAGGCATTTGATAAGGCGCCACATAATAGGCTTGCCAGCAAAGTTGAAGCCCATGGAATCAAAGGGTCAGTGGCAGTATGGATACAAAATTGGCTAAGTGACAGGAAACAGAGAGTAGTGGTGAACTGATTTTTGGACTGGAGGAAGGTATACCGTGGTGTTCCCCAAGGGTCTATACTAGGACCACTGCTTTTCTTGATAATGACTTGGACTTTGTTTTTATTAGTTCTTGGGAATGTGGGTGTCGCTGGCAAAGCCAGCATTTATTTCCCTTCCTAATTGCCCTCGAGAGGATGGTGGTGAGCCGCTGCAGTCCGTGTGGTGAAGGTACTTCCATAGTACTATTAGGGAGAAAGTTCCAGGATTTTGAAGGAATGGTGATATATTTCCAAGTCAGAATGGTGTGTAACATGTAGTTGGTGGCGGTCCCATGTGACTGCTGCCATTGTCCTTCTAGGTGGCAGAGGTCGAGAGTTTGGAAGGTGCTGCCGAAGAAGCCGTGGCGAGTGGCAGCAGTGCATTTTGTAGATGATGCACACTGCAGCCACAGTGCGCTGATGATGGAGGGAGTGAATATTTAAGGTGGTGGATGAGGTGCCAATCAAGCGGGCTGCTTTGTTCTGGATAGTGTCAAGCTTCTTGAATGTTGCTGGAGCTGCACTCATCCAGGCAAGTGGAGAGCATTCCAACACACTCCTGACTTGTAGAAGGAGGAAAAGCTTTGGGGAATCAGGAGGTGAGGCATTTGCCGCAGAATACCCAGTCTCTGTCCTGTTCTTGTTGCCACAGTATTTATGTGGCTGGTCCAGTTAAGTTTCAGGTCAATGGTGACCCCCCCCCCCCCCCAAAGATGTTGATTGTGGGGGGATTTGGTGATGGTAATACCATTGCATGTCAAGGGGTGGTGGTTAGACTCTCGCTTGTTGGAGATGGTCATTGCCTGGCACTCGTGTAGCGCGAATGTTACTTGCCACTTATCTGCCCAAGCCTGAATGTCGTCCAGGTCTTACTGCATTCGGGCATGGGCTCCATTATCTGAGGAGTTGCGAATATCACTGAACACTGCAGTCATCAGCGAAACATCTCCACTTCTGACCTTATGATGGAGGGAAGGTCATTTTTTGAGGATAGCGGTGATGCTGGAGGCTTTGAAAGCAAGTGCCTGAAAGACTTGCATTTATGTAGCGCCTTTCATGACCACCGGATGTCCCTAAGCGGTTTACAGCCAATGAAGTACTTTTTGAAGTGTTGTCACTGTTGTAATGTAGGAATCGCGGCAGCCAATTTGCGCATAGCAAGCTCTGACAAACCACAATGTGTTACTGACCAGATAATCTGTTTTAGTGATGTTGATTGAGGGATAAATACTGGGCAGGACACTGGGGATAACTCCCCTGCTCTTCTTCGAAATAGTGCCAAGGGATCTTTTACATCCACCCGAGAGAGCAGAGGGAACCTTGGTTTAACAACTCATCCGAAAGACGGCACCTCTGACAGTGTAGCACTGCACTGGAGTGTCGGCCTAGATTTTTTTTTGTGCTCGAGGAGAGGAAACCACTTCCAACATCAGCAAGGATGCCAGGAAGAGATGTTGGGTGGTCAAGGGAGTTAGAGGTGAGGGTGGATGAAGGAGGAAAGAGGAATTCAAGGAGCCAGTTGATAGTGGAGAAAAGAAGCCAAGAGTTACTTTCCTTTCCAGGGTGATCTTGGCATATTGTGCAATTTTGGCAGAGAAAAGTGGGCTCAATCGCACTTGATGTGGTTCAGGCAAATGGCTAAAGCAATTCTATGTGAGATACGTTCAAGTCTATGCCTGTTGGACTTGAGGGATTTCAAATCGACACCATAACTGGGGAAGGGAGAGAGTAAAGGTTTTGCTGTGGACATGAGTGTGTTGGTTAAACCGATCGATGGCTGCAGAAGTATTGTTGCGAATGGAGGGTTAAAGGCTCGCCGGTTGGGATTTAGAAAGTGCAATTGTAACTGACTTTGAGGAAGAGTTTAATAGGGGTTGGAAGGGGGTAGATGTTGTGACTGGTGAGAGATGGAAGGAAGTGGTCAGAGATGGCCTTGTCTTTGATAGAGACCATGAAAATAGAGAAGTCAAGGGTAATGGCTGTGAATATGGATAGGGGAGCTTATATTGAGAGAGATTTAGGGAGGACAGGAGATCTGTGAATTCAGAGGAGGGGGCATAAGGAGCTGAGATGAAGATTGACATTGCCAAGGATGAGGAGCTCCTCCAGTGCAGAGGCTGAGACGAGTAAAGGAGGGACCATATTCTCAGTGGAGCTTGGGGTGTGGTAGATAATGAGAATTTTAAAGGACTTGCAAGAAGGGTGGGGAAAAAATGTGAGATGCTCGAAGGAGGAGAAAATATTAGAGTGGAGGAAGAGACAGGTATGATTTACTGATGAAGGTCACGCCGCCTCTGCGATTGTCTGGGCGGGACAGGTGATGGAAAGCATAGCCAGGCAATGGGGCTTCAATAAAGGGAAAGTATCACCATCCATGAACCAATTTTCAGTCAAAGGCAGTATGTCAATGTAACTATTCATAATAAGATCGTTGCAGGCAAGGACCTTGTTCATGAATGAACAGACATTCTGGAAAGCGATGCAGAGAGGGGCAGTGATTGTTGGTACACTGGCAGAATCCAAGGTAGCAATGGTGAGTTGGGCAAGTGGGACGAGAAGAATGTTGGTGAGATTAGCCAGCAGCAGGCACACAGGGTGGGATGGCTGGCAAGATTGAAGGATAAGACAGTTGGATTGTTGATTGTAAGGAGGTAGCAATCAGTTCATCAATGGACCTTTCAAAGAATGTCAAGAGAGGCATAAAGGGTATCTTTAGGTTTCTGCAAGGGGAAATAGAAGTAATGGACTGAGGTCTGGAGCAGCAGCCAAAATGCGCAAGTGACTGGATATGGAAGGTTTAAATTTATATTACTGATTATCACATCTGTCAGAAAGATCTTGAAGTATTTTGCAATTAATGAATTACTTTGAAGTATTGTGATTGTTGGTATTGAGGCAAAGCAGCATTCATTTTGCACACAAAAAGATCCCATAAACAGTGATCAAATAAATTAACATTTTTTCTTTTTCTTTGGGGGGTGTTATTGGCTGAGCGAGCAGTATTGGCCAGAACATTAAGACTTTCTTCAGTACTAAATGATCTTTTAATGTCCACCTCAAACTGAGGATCTGTCTGCTTATTAACTTGATCCAAAAGACAGCACTTTTAATAATGCAGCACTCTGTACTGCCTTGGACCAGCAGTTTAATATACCAGCTTACTCTTCTGGTTTGAGACTCAAAGCCACAATTTTCTGACCTAGAAGCGACAGTGCTACCAGATAAGCCAAGCTGAAGTAAACAAAAAGAGCCATTTGTAATGTTTGTCACAATAGCATCACTTATAACTTTTGATAATGTCTCATGGAATTTAGGTTTTATTGTGTATCTGTGAACAAAGGAAGGAATATTTAGTGAACATTTTTTCCATGAGCGGTGTGCCTTTTTTAAATGATACAATTGTATATATTACAGTACATTTTAAATGCCTTTTTTCTGCCTTCCTCTAAAAAAAATATTCTTCCCCACATTTTTAAAAGCTTTTAAGTACATTAGCATTTCTGTTCATCCACTATTTGAGTGTCCTGGTCTATAATTATTACAAGGATGCAATTATCATGGAATTTATCCATTGAAATGTCAGCAGATGGCAATATGATGACATCTCTATCAGTATTGACTGTTACTCAATAGAGAATTGGGTTTATAAATTAATCTTTCACAATCTCATCCTGGGTATTGGTGAATTTTTACATATTAATTGAAATGTGCTTAAAAAAGGTTGCACTGTGCTCTAGAAAGTCAATCTTCCAGATGCATAAAACATGCTGTGGTATTTGAATTAAAATCATCATGAAGCAAAAATTTTCGTAGAACGGGCCTGACTATTTTTATAAACCGTTGTGTGGGTTTCATGTGTTTATGGTTTTAGATATCGGGCTGCTTTTTTTATTGTTGCCAAAAGATCTGTCTTCCAAATTACTGTTACAATTTTTAAAATTCTAAATTTAAAAAAAAGTTCTTCGATTTAACTTTGACGAAGTGACTTCATTTATTAAAAAATATATTAATCAATAATTTGGTGCAGGCTGTAATGCGGACTGCTTATTTAAAGTTATTGAGCAGAGTACAAGCAAGCATGATAGAGGAAGTGAAGTTCCTTGATTGACATCAGAACTAGCATGGGGAATGCAAACAACACTAAAAGCTCCACAGCAGGATTACTGGGGCCCTGTCAGGGATCAGCGTACAGACTGCAGAATACTCGTGTATACTGTTGTTTAACAACAATAATTCTTTGTTCATAGTTTGATTATAAATTTTTTCTGTTTCAAACAAAGTTAGGACCAAGTTTGTCTTTAAGGTTAAAGCTGTAGTTTTTAGCAGCTACACTATCTGACATTAAATATCAGGCTAATTTTGGTTACGTGTGCAATACAGCAAAATGATAGCTTTAGAACACCTGTACCTTTGCACAGGGATTCTGTTGCTAATGCTTTCAAAACCAAAAAAACAGATCAGATAACAAAACAGCCCAGCATTTGATTGGTCTCAGCATTAGGGGCTTGCACAGTCTCATTTTAGTCTGGAGCCTTAAGTAGGTCAGGCCTAGCTTAGCCAGCCTGCAGATGATCAGCTGCAGATGATCTCTAGATGAAGTCAAGCTGAAAGGAATTTCAATGAACCCTTCCTGATAGGCGTAGGCCTAAAAAGGCTGGCCTAGTTAAGCTTCAGCTTATAGTGCGAGTGTAGGCTTTGCAGTCAGTTTGAAGTTTGTGTGTTGTGCTCTGTACAAAATATGTTGGGGAAAAAATCAAACCGATCCTCAAATTTTACCATATATGAAAAGATTGATTTGTTGAAACTTGTACGGCCTCACATCAAAGTCCTGGAGGTTCATAAGAATAATCAGGCTATAATAGTTGAAAAAAATCGTTGCTGGGAAACTATAGCACAGCAATACAATGCTGTTGGAGTGGATCGTCCGCCTCGTAGCGCACAGGCTTTGCGAACATTATATAAACGCATTAAAGAAAGTGCTAAACAAGAGATAGCCAGGAGGGAGCAGCTGCATCCAGACTATAAAGGAAACGTCTCTGAGCCAACCAGAAGAATTCTAGAAATGATTCCTCACATTTTCCAACCACTTTTGAAGGTGATAGACAGCGACAACTTACAACGGTAAGATTCTCATTTTACTGACTAAAAATATTTTTAAATTAGACCTTTTACATGAGGCTTGTATACAGAACTCTTTATTACAATGGCCACTTCATCCATGTCTCTGAAACTGAGAAGATATGATCACACATGACTGAAGTTTTGGTGAGATGACCAAATTGAGGAAATGATTTACGTTCTAACTTCAGACCTTCGATTTCAGTTAGTCGAGTGGTAAGAATGTAGAACCCACTGCCACGTGGACTGATTGAAGCAGATAGCATTGATGCATTTAACAAAAGGCTTGATATATACATAAGGAAAAGGTGGGAAAGGGTAATTGAGAGTGGGAGGAGGCCCATGTAGAGTATAAACACTGGCGTAGATCAGTTGTGCTGAATGGCCTGTTTCAATGCATTGATCTTTCCAATGTTTAATTGGAGGAAATTGTGACAACACAGAGGCAGTGAAGCGGTCAACAGAGGTAGGTGGTGGTGAGGAAGAGCTGGGAGTTGTCACCATACCGATGGAACCTATTGTCATGCCTTCGGATTGCAGAGGGGCAGAATGCACATGAGAAATTAGGGAGCCAAGGGGAGATCCTTGGGGGATTCCCAAGGTAACTGTTCAGGTGGGAAGAGAGGCCATTGCAGGAGACTTTGTGATACGATTGGATAGGCAAAAGTAGAACCAGGCAAGGGCAGTACCTGCTCTTGCAAGCTCCTGTACTTGTTGGTACTGGAGAGAAGAAGCTGGGGGGATTTCTTTGCATTCTAGGATGATCCTGGAGTAGTGAGCAGATTTTCCAGAAAAAAACAGGGCCCGATAGTGCTTGATGTGGTCCAGCCAGATCTGGCTAAACCATGTATATTTTTAGTCTGCTCCTTTTGAACTTGAGGGAGCAATGATACCAGGTATCAAGGGAAATGACAAGGTTGGAAGAAAGTGAGAGTTTTACTGGGGACAAGAGTATCAAAGGCAGAGGTGAGGGAGTGATGAGCAGAGTGACACAGACCTTTGGTACAGGATACAAAATTGTTGAACATCAAGAAGATTCCAGTAGCTGCCAAAGGGGAAGTTTATTAGAAGAGAATGGGCGATACCGTTTTTAGATGGGAAGATATCATAAAATGATTCAGCACTGAAAGGGGCTATTTGACCCATTGTGCCTGTGCTAGCTCTTGGTAGAGCTATCCAAATAATCCCACAACCCTGCTCTTTCCCCATAGCCTTGTATATTTTTCCGTTCAAGTATTTATCCAATTCTCTTTGAATGTTGCTATTCAATCTGCTTCCAGCACTCTTTCAGGTAATGCATTCCAGAACTCGCTGCTTTAAAAAAAAAAATGCTTCCTTATGTCGCCATTGGTAATTTTGCCGATCACCTTAAATCTGTGTCCTCAGGTCACTGACCTTTCTGCCACTGGAAGCCATTTCTCCTTGTTTACTCTATCAAAATCATTCATGGTTTTGAACACCTATCAAATCTCCTCTTAACCTACTCTGCTCTAAGGAGAACAACTCCAGTCTCCACATAACTGAAGTCCTTCATCCCTGGCACCATTTTAGTAATTCTCGTCTGCACATTTTCCAAGAACAGAATACTCCAGCTTGAGGCCTAACCAGTGGTATTTGAAGGTTTAGCATAACTTTCTTGCTTTTGTACTCTTCCTCTATTAATGAAGCCAAGGATCCCATATGCTTTTTTAACAGCCTTCTCACTTGTCCTGCCTCCTTCAACGATTTGTGTACATACACCCTGCTCCTTCACCCTATTTAAAATTGCACCATTTAATTCATATTGCCTCTCCTCATTCTTCATTCTACTAGCAACAAATTTAATCTGCCATGTGTCTGCCCATTTTACCAGTCTGTCTATGTCCCCTCACGTCTGATACTATCCTCCTCATTGTTTACTACATTTCCGAGTTTCGTATCATCTACAAACTTTAAAATTATGCCCTGTATACCCAAGTCCAGGTTATGAAGACATATCTAAAAGCGCAGTGGTCCTAATACCAACCCCTGGGGAAGACCACTATACTTCCCACTAGTCTGAAAAGCAACCATTCACCACTACGATCTGCTTTCTGTCCCTTAGCCAATTTTATATCCATGCTGTCACTGTCCCTTTAGTCCCATGGGCTTTTATTTTGCTAACAAGTCTATTATGTGGCACTTTGTCAAACACCTTTTGAAAGTCCTTAAACTCACCATCAACTACACTACCCTCATCAACCCCCTCATCAAAGAACTCAATCAAGTTAGTCAAACACAATTTGCCTAACAAATCCATGCTGACTTTCATTTATTAGCTCATACTTTTTCCAAATGCCAATTAATTTTGTCTCCGATATTGTCTTTTAAAAGTTTCCTCACCACCAATGTTAGGCTGTCTGGTTTATTCCTCTCTTCTGTTTGTAATCCTCCAGTCCTCTGGGAACATCCCATAGCCAAGGAAGATTGGAGGATTGTGGCCAGAGCCTCGCCAGTTTCCACTCTTACTTCCCTCAGTAACCTAGGATGTATCCAATTTGGACCAGGTGACTTTTCTCTTTGAGGACTGCCAACCTTTTAAGTACGTCCTCTTTATCTATTTTTAATCATATCCAATATCGCTATTGTCTCCTCCTTTACTGCTACATTGGTAGCATCCTATTTAGTGAAGAGAGATGCAAAGTACACTAAGCCATGCCCTCTGCCTCCAAAACAATATATCCTTTTTGCTCTCGAATCAGACACGCCCTTCATTTGACGACCCTTTTACTATTTGTGCTTTTCAAAGACTTTTGGATTCCCTTTTAATGTTAGCTGCCAATCTATTCCCATACGCTCTCTTTACCCCACTTCCTTTTTTTTAGATCTCTGCACTTTCTGTATTCAGCTTGGTTCTCAACTGTGTTATAAACCTTACAATTGTCATAAACTACTTTTTACTGTCTCATTTTAACCTCTATTTTTAGTCATCCAGGGAGCTCCAGCTTTGGATGTCCTTCCTTTCCCCCTCACAGGAATGTCTACTCTGTATCCGAATTATCTCCTCATTGAAGGCCTCCCATTGTTCAATCACTGTTTTGCCTACCAATTTTTGATTTCAGTTCACTTGGTCCAGATCCCTTTTCAACTCATTGAAGTTAGCTCTTCTCCAGTTAAGTATTTTATGCTTGATTGTACTTTGTCATATTCCATAACGATTCTATACCTGTAATTATGGTCACTGTTCCCCAAATGCTCTCCAACTGAAACATGCTCCATTTGCCTCCCTCATTCCCCAGAACTAGATCCAGCATTGCTTTCTTCGTCGTTGGGCTGGAAAGACACTGACCAAAAAAGTTCTCTTGTACATATTTCAGGAATTTCTCCCTCTCTTTGCTCTTTACACTGTTACTACCACAGTCTATATTTGGAGAATTGAAGTCCCCCGTTGTCACTACTCTGTAGATGCATCTTTCTGTAATTTGCCTGTGATCATATATCCACAATCAGGACAACAAACCTTCCAGGTACAAGGGTGGTGGAACTCAACTCACTGGTAGATGATCTGTTGACGGGATTTGGGAGAAACCTGTTGTGATCCAGCAGTCCTACAATATAATTTCAGAGAGCTAGAGAAAAAAAACTTGAGGAATCGATATGATAACATTATCTAAAATATTATTGGTGTCAATTGCAAGAGTAATAAGGCTAGCATAAGAGAAACATGTGGCTACGGGTGCGATGTAGGAAGTGAGGATTTGGATTTCTGGGAAAGTGAGAAACCTTTTTGGGAAGGAGGAACCCTGTACTGACCAGTTGAGTGCCACTTAAGCAGAAGGGGAACTGCAGTACTGTCAAATAAGATAGGCAGACTGATCGAGCAGAGACTAAATGAACTAGACAACATGATACAGCAAGACAAAGCAGATGATGCAGGAAGACAAAGTAGAATTGCAGTCAAAATGAGGAATAAACAGGAAGGGAAGAAATCAAAAATAAACAAGCAGAATGTGTTGTACATATGCTAGATGTCTCAGCAAAATGGCAGAATGAGAAGGGTTAGTGCACACAATGTGTAGACATTATGGGTAAGCAGCTATAGGAGGATGCACATTGTTTAGAGGAGATGGATGTAGGAGGAGTGGTGCATCTTGAATAAAGGAAAATATGAGTTGAGCAAAGAAAACCTATTGGTACCTATTTACTATATACTGCCGGACTAAACAGCTGATATTGACCATATATTTTACAGAAAATTGAAAGAAGCATTCAGCAAATAATATGTGATAGTGGACTGTTACATGATTTGATACGTAAGGGAAAGGGCCAGAAATGAAGTTGTGGAATGGTTGCAGCACAGGAGGAGACCATTCGGCCCCGAGCCCTTGCCGGCTATCTGCAAGATCACTTCAGCTAGTCTCACTGCCCCGCCCTTTCCCCATAGCCCTGCAATTTTTTTCCTTCAGGCACTCATCCAATTTCCTTTTGAAAGCCACGATTGAATCTGACTCCACCACCCGCTCAGGCAGTGCATTCCAGATCCTAACCACTCGCTGTGTAAAAAAAAAAGACAAATTTTTCCTCGTGGCCTTTGGTTCTTCTGCCAATCGCCTTAAATTGATGTCCTCTGGTCCTCAACCCTTCCACCAATGGGAACAGTTTCTCTCTAATCTGTCTCGACCCCTCACGATTTTGAACACCTCTATCAATCTCCTCTCAACCTTCTCCGATCGAAGGAGAACAATCCCGGCTTCTCCAGTCTATCCATGTAACTGAAGTCCCTCATCCCTGGAATTATTCTCGTAAATCTTTTCTGCACCCTCTCTAAGGCCTTCACATCTTAAAGTGCGGTGCCAAAATGAGACACAATTCTCCCGTTGAGGCCGAACCAGTGTTTTGTAAAGGTTCATCATAACGTCCTTGCTTTTGTTCTCTCTGCCTCTATTTATAAAGCCCAGGATCCTGTATGTTTCTTTAACCACTTTCTCAACCTACCCTGTGCACTTATACCCCAGGTCTCTCTGTTCTGTACCACCTTCCCTTTAACTTATATTGCCTCTTCTTGTTCTTCCTACCAAAATGTATCACTTCGCACTTTTCTGCATTCAATTTTATCTGCCACATGTTCGCCCATTCCACCAGCTCTTGAAGTCTATCACTATCCTCCTCACTGTTCGCTATACTTCCAAGTTTTGTGTCCTGTACACCCAATCCAAGTCGTTCATGAAAAGCAGTGGTCCTAGTACTGGCCCCTGGGGAATACCACTAGATACCTTCCTCCTGTCCGAAAAACAACCATTCACCGCTACTATTTCCTGTCACTTAGCCAATTTCGGATCCATGCTGCCACTGTCACTTTTATTCCATGGGCTTCAACTTTGCTGGCGAGCCTTTAATATGGCACCTTATCAAACACCTTTTGGAACACCACATCATCCGCTGTGCCCTCATCAACCCTCTCTGTTGCGTCATCAAAAAACTCAATCAAGTTGACATAATTCAACAACGGAGACTTTATAGTGGCAGCTGAGGTAGGGGAGCAATTGGGGAATAGTGATCATAAGTTATGATAAGAATAATGAAAGGAAAGAAGAATACCGGCAATATTAGACCATTGAACTTAGAGGAGAATAGAACAGGGCTTTAAAAAAAGAGCGTGAGCTGCAGCTAAATGGAATAGACTTAAAAAAATAATTAAGAGTAGTAGTAGCAGAACGTACAACTTGACTTTTTCGGAAGGATAGTGGGCAAAGGAGATCAGCTTAGATGATGAAGGGAAACATTTTTATTTTATAAAACTCAGTGCTGCTGGTGTTCATTGGATGGTTCATATGTTTTATTGTATTTGGTTCACTAGGTGTTCAGCTTTATTGTAATTTTTGTTTTTAATTTATTAAATATTTCTCATGGCTTCTAACCTATTGCACCAATTTTTTTCTTGTTTTCTTCAGGCCTGGTGGAAGTTCTGCTTCTGAACAAGATTCCTGTGTGGAACAGCCTGCTAGCTTGTATCCACAACCTGGAACCTCAGGCTACCAGTCCCATTCCTGTCCCGACTGGATAACGCCAGAGTCAGAACCTGAACATGAAGAGAAACCTCCTCCGATATTAACTGTACTATCGCAGCCTAGTGAAAGCTTAGAGCAACAGAAGAAAACAGAGATTCAGCAGGCCACAAATGGCTCTGCCTCACCATTTTCATCTTGTGGGGCGAGAGTATCTTTAACACCATCTCCTAGGCCTTCAAGAAGGGAAGATGTTTTGTTCAGTCACCACCAGCACCACAGGGGTGCCCTACACCATATAACCAGTCATGATAATGGAGAAATGCAGTTGATGTCGGCAGAGGAACATGAGATAATTATGGAAAATCAGAGGAAGTTTGGACTGTATCTTGATGAAAAAAGAGAAAGCCTTAAAAGAAAACAAGTGTTAGAGGAAGACCTGTTGAGGGCAAAAATCAAAGTGGAAGAATTAAAGGCAGCAAGACTGCAACAAGAGTTGCCAGCTCTCCAAGATGCCTAATGTTTGTAAATATTTGTCACCATTAAAGTCGACTGAAAACATTACTTATGTGCTGTGGATTTTAGTTCCAAGGATTTCTTTTAATGTCGCACTCTGCCAATGAACACTAAGTTGTTATCACAGTAATTTTTAAATGTTTTATTGGATTTTGACCAAATTTAATAATTGTCCAACAATAGATCCTATTTAAAAATGGAAATACTTTGAACTGTTTGTATTTGCTCACATAAATGAGAGGAACAACAATTTCAATATGATTTGTCATATTCTAACCAAACTTCAGAAACCATACTACCTTATCAAAAGTAGGTGTTTCTTGGAAATGAGCGTTGCTCCCCTTGGCTGAGTTGATGAATGTAGTGTGAATCATAGAATCACAGAAGGATGCCATTTGGCCCATCTAAGCTTGAAATGGGAGCTGAGCCATATGGAAACATAGAAATTTACAGCGCAGAAGGAGGCTATTTCGGCCCATCGTGTCCGCGCCGGCCAACAAAAAGCCCCACGGCCCTCGGTCAGCAGCCCTGAAGGTTACATATTAACCAATGAACAATGGCGGAAAGGTAAAGAGCACCCAGCCCAACCAGTCCGCCCCACACAACTGCGACATCCCTTGCACTGAAACATTCTACACTCCACCCCAACCAGAGCCATGTGATCTCCTGGGAGAGGCAAAAACCAGATAAAAATCTAGGCCAATTTGGCGGGGGGGAAATCTGGGAAAATTCCTCTCCGACCCATCCAGGAGATCGCCCTGGCCTTATTCGATTCCCTACAGTACTTACCATCATATCTGCACCGGCCAATAAGAGGTTATCCAATCTAATCCCAATTACCAGCTCTAGGTCCGTAACCCTGCAGGCTATGGCACTTTAAGTGCCCGTCCAACCATCTTTTAAATGTGGTGAGGGTTTCTGCATCCGCCACTCTTCCAGGCAGTGAGTTCCAGACCTCCACGACCCCCACAACCCCCTGCGTGAAGAAGCCCCCCTCAAATCCCCTCTGAACCTTCCACCAACCACCTTAAAACTATTCCCCCTCGTAATTGACCCATCCACCAATGTAAATAGGCCCTTGCTATCTACTATATCCAAACCCTCATTATTTTGTATACCTCAATGAGGTCTCTCCTCAACCTCCTCTGTTCCAATGAGAACAAACCCAGCCTATCCAATCTGTCCTCATAACTAAGATTCTCCATTCCAGACAGCATCCTAATAACTCTCCTCTGCACCCTCTGAAGTCCAATCACGTCCTCCTTATAATGCGACCAGAACTGCACGCAATACTCCAGCTGTGGCTTAACCAAAGTATTATACAATTTAAGCATAACCTCCCTGCTCTTATATTCTATGCCTCGGCCAATAAAGGCGAGCATTCCTTATGCCTTCTTAACCACCTTATCCACTTGGCCTGCTACTTTCAGGGATCTGTGGATAAGTACTCCAAGGTCCCTTTGTTCACCTACACTATTAAGTGGCCTACCGCTTAATGTGCCCTTTCTTTATTAGTCCTCCGAAAATGCATTACCTCACACTTCTCCAAATTAAATTTAATTTGCCACTGTTCTGCCCACCAGACTGGTAGATTGATATTCTCCTGCAGCCCATGCCTTTCCTCTTCATTATCAACCACAGTCAATTTTAGTGTCATCTGCAAACTTCTTAATCATAATCCCTATATTCAAATCTAAATCGTTGATGTATACTAAAAGCAAGGGACCCAGTACTTAGAAACATAGAAAATAGGTGCAGGAGTAGGCCATTCGGCCCTTCGAGCCTGCACCACCATTCGATAAGATCATGGCTGATCATTCCCTCAGTACCACTTTCCTGCTTTCCCTCCATACCCCTTGATCCCCTTAGCCGTAAGGGCCATATCCAACTCCCTCTTGAATATATCCAATGAACTGGCATCAACAACTCTCTGCGGCAGGGAATTCCACAGGTTAACAACTCTCTGTGAAGAAGTTTCTCCTCACCTCAGTCCTAAATGGCCTACCCCTTATCCTAAGACTGTGTCCCCTGGTTCTGGACTTCCCCAACATCAGGAACAATCTACCCGCATCGAACCTGTCCCGTCCCGTCAGAATCTTGTATGTTTCTATGAGATCCCCTCTCATCCTTCTAAACTCCAATGTATAAAGGCCCAGTTGATCCAGTCTCTCCTCATATGTCAGTCCGGCCATCCCGGGAATCAATCTGGTGAACCTTCGCTGCACTCCCTCAATAGCAAGTACGTCCTTCCTCAGATTAGGAGACCAGAATTGAACACAATATTCCAGGTGAGGCCTTACCAAGGCCCTGTACAACTGCAGTAAGGCCTCCCTGCTCCTATACTCAAATCCCCTAGCTATGAAGGCCAACATACCATTTGCCTTCTTTACCGCCTGCTGCACCTGTATGCCAACTTTCAATGACTGATGAACCATGACACCCAGGTCTTGTTGCACCTCCCCTTTTCCTAATCTGCCACCATTCAGATAATATTCTGTCTTCGTGTTTTTGCCCCCAAAGTGGATAACCTCACATTTATCCACATTATACTGTATCTGCCATGCATTTGCCCACTCACCAAACCTGTCCAAGTCACCCTGCAGCCTCTTGGCGTCCCCCACACAGCTCTCACCGCCACCCAGTTTAGTGTTATCTGCAAACTTGGAGATATTACACTCAATTCCTTCATTGATGTATATTGTAAATAAGAACATAAGAATCTAGCCCCTCGAGCCTGCTCCGCCATTCAACAAGATCATGGCTGATCTGGCCGTGGACTCAGCTTCACTTACCCGCCCGCTCCCCATAACCCTTAATTCCCTTATTGGTTAAAAATCTATCTATCTGTGACTTGAATACATTCAATGAGCTAGCCTCAACTGCTTCCTTGGGCAGAGAATTCCACAGATTCACAACCCTCTGGGAGAAGAAATTCCTTCTCAACTCGGTTTTAAATTGGCTCCCCCGTATTTTGAGGCTGTGCCCCCTAGTTCTAGTCTCCCCGACCAGTGGAAACAACCTCTCTGCCTCTATCTTGTCTATCCCTTTCATTATTTTAAATGTTTCTAATAAGATCACCCCTCATCCTTCTGAACTCCAACGAGTAAAGACCCAGTCTACTCAATCTATCATCATAAGGTAACCCCCTCATCTCCAGAATCAGCCTAGTGAATCGTCTCTGTACCCACTCCAAAGCTAGTATATCCTTCCTTAAGTAAGGTGTCCAAAATTGCACGCAGTACTCCAGGTGCGGCCTCACCAATATCCTATACAGTTGTAGAAGGACCTCCCTGCTTTTGTACTCCATCCCTTTCGCAATGAAGGCCAACATTCCATTTGCCTTCCTGATTACCTGCTGCACCTGCAAACTAACCTTGTGGGATTCATGCACAAGGACCCCAGGTCCCTCTGCACCACAGCATGTTGTAATTTCTCCCCATTCAAATAATATTCCCTTTTACTGTTTTTTTTTCCCAAGGTGGATGACCTCACACTTTCCAAGATAGAGGCAGAGAGGTTGTTTCTATTGGTGGGGGAGACTAGAACTAGGGGGCACAGCCTCAAAATACAGAGGAGCCAATTTAAAACCGAGTTGAGAAAGAATTTCTTCTCCCAGAGGGTTGTGAATCTGTGGAAGTCTCTGCCCAAGGAAGCAGTTGAGGCTGGCTCATTGAATGTATTCAAGTCAAAGATAGATAGATTTTTAAGCAATAAGAGAATTAAGGGTTGCGGGGAGCGGGTGGGTAAGTGAAGCTGAGTCCATGACCAGATCAGCCATGATCTTATTGAATGGCGGAGCAGGCTCGAGGGGCTAGATGGCCTACTCCTGTTCCTAATTCTTATGTTCTTATCCCGACTTTCTGCTTTCTGTTAGCCAGACAATTCTCTATCCATGCTAATACATTTCTACTGACCCCGCGTACCTTTATCTTCTGCAGTAACCTTTTGTGTGGCACCTTATCGAATGTCTTTTGAAAATCTAAATACACCAAATCCATCGGTACACCTTTATCCATCATGCTCGTTATATCCTCAAAGAAATAGCTGGGGTCCCAGCACTGAGCCCTGCGGCACTCCACTGGTCATTGCCTGCCATTCTGAAAAGGACCCAATTATCCCGACTCTCTGCTTCCTGTCTGCCAACCAGTTCTCTATCCACGTCAGTATATTACCCCCAATACCATGTGCTTTGATTTTGCACACCAATCTCTTGTGTGGGACCTTGTCAAAAGCCTTTTGAAAGTCCAAATACACCACATCCACTGGTTCTCCCTTGTCCACTCTACTGGTTACATCCTCAAAAAATTCCAGAAGATTTGTCACTGCTTTCCAAATGTGCTGCTATTTCATCCTTAATAATTGATTTCAACATTTTCCCCACCACTGATTACCCGCTTTCTCTCTCCCTCCCTTTTTAAAAAGTGGTGTTACATTAGCTACCCTCCAGTCCATAGGAACTGATCCAGAGTCGATGGACTGTTGGAAAATGATCACCAATGCATCCACTATTTCTAGGCCCACTTCCTTAAGTATTCTGGGCTGCAGACTATCGGGCCCCGGGGATTTATCGGCCTTCCATCCCATCAATTTCCCTAACACAATTTCCTGCCTAATAAGGATATCCTCCTTCTCACTAGATACTGGGTCCCCTAGTACTTTCGGAAGATTATTTGTGTCTTCCTTCGTGAAGACAGAACCAAAGTATTTGTTCAATTGGTCTGCCATTTCTTTGTTCTCCATTATAAATTCACCTGAATCCGACTGCAAGGGGCCTACGTTTGTCTTTCCGAATCTTTTTCTCTTCACATATCTATAGAAGCTTTTGCAGTTAGTTTTTATGTTCCCGGCAAGCTTCTTCTCGTACTCTATTTACCCCCTCTTAATTAAACCCTTTGTCCTCTGCTGAATTCTAAATTTCTCCCAGTCTTCAGGTTGCTGCTTTTTCTGGCCAATTTATATGCCTCTTACTGGGCTCTGCGGAACCCCACTAAATATCCTTTCAGTTAGACAAACATCCATCAGCCATTATCCTTTGCTTCCTACCTCCAAACCAATTTTGGATCCAACTTGCCACTTTGCCCTGGATCTTATAGGCTTTAATCTTCGTGACCATTATGATGCATTATGGGGCCATGTTTGATCTGATCCTTCAGGGGAGCGTTGTTGGAATATATTTGTGGTGGTAGTAGTTCGTTATAACTTTTTAGAATGTAATTGCTTACAATGCCCTCTCCCCACCCCACAGTCTCATTTAGTATTTGTTTGCTTGAATAGCTAAAGCAGAGTAGCCTCCAGTTAATAATGATGCTTGCACAACTCACTAGTTCCTACCAGGTAAATTTATGAAATGAATCCAGGGTTTGTGAGAATAATTCAATAAAGGTTTTTCCTTTCACTTGTTGAGAACACAGCCAAAACTTATGGGTCCATGTTACACGCAACTATATTTTTCACATCCCTATTATGGAAAGGTTTTGAGGCTAATTTGGAAGTTTAATATCAAGCCTCGAGAATTGAGAAACTGTATCTACAGATGCTGTTGTTGGCTGCTTCGTTCAATGCACTGATATTGCCAATGACTGTTTTTTTCAAGCGCTGTACCTCCACCTTTTAAGATTGCCATCACCACTCCTCACTTCAAAAACCCTCCCTTGATCGCTCTGTCCTCCAATTGCTGCTCTTGGTCCAAGATTCCTATCCTTTGCTATGAATTTGCAGAGAAATTCCTGGTGCTGGACCTTGTTGTTGCCACCTACTTGCATATCTCCTTTCCCATCTCTCCCTCTTTGAATCCCTACAGTATCTACCCACAGCATCGAGACTGCTCTCAGCAAAGTCACCAATTATCTCCTCTGACAATGGTCCACTATCGCATCTAGTTCTTCTTAACATTTCGGCAATGTGCACAGTTGATCACTCCATGCTACTCTACTGCGCTCACCTCCATGACGCTGCCTAACATGCTTCCAATGCTATCTACTCCAACACAGCCAGCGATGATTTTTCAACTTTCCTCTATACAGTCCTATCGGATGTGCTCTAAGGCTCCATCCTTGGTCCCCTTTTTCTCATCTACATTACCTTTTAGTCACTAATTTTGATTCCTTGACTACTACTGTGCTGTCTGACTATTTCTTTACCTTTTGTCCTGATGAGCAAGGATCTCCTCCAACTCATAAGCCAGGCCTCTAAAACTCTGCATCTCTGCATGTCTGACTCCCTACCTATTTGGGAGCTACATCAGATTGTGCTTCCTGGTGCACAGCTTGCGCTAACCCCACAAACGCTGAATCTTTATCACCACCAAGATTACCTAGTTTCACCTTTAACATTATATGCCTCTGCCCCTACCACATTCTTAGTGAGATTTATATCCATCTCGGTCACATCCAGACTTGATTACACTTGAGGCCCTGCTTGCAAGCATGTGAAAAAGACAGGCTGGCACATCGAACCTGTCCCGTCCCAACATGATGTAACTTAGACCATCTCTTTCCCCCCCTCCCCTCAGATGCATATCTTATAATCTCCTGGAGGAGACCAAAAACCAGAAGCTAATTTAGGAAAACGGCTCCAATGGAAAGGAACTCACCAAAATATATTTTTGACAGAGCTACATTGTTAAATTATATTTTTTCAGGTTTTGTTTGGAGTAACTTCCAGAATGTTCTTAACCAGCACCTTTAGAGGATACTTCTGAATATCAATTTCTATATATTTTTAAAATTTTTAATTAAGTTACATCATAATTCCAACCTCGCTTTCCATTTTATTTCTAAACCTTGGCAATTCCCCATGTTGGTGAACAGGAGTACTCCACTAAATCCAGTTAGTGCATTCATACCCTCCTCCTACTTTATAAAAAAAAATGCAGCTGCAACCAATATTGAAGAAAATAAAACTTCACATAAGGTAATAGCCATGCATGCCCCAGAAAGTTACTTTTGGAGAAAAAAACTAAAACTTTTCGAAGCTGCATTTTCACACTTTATTGTTGTATGTAACTGGAGGCAAATACTAAATAAACATATCTATAATCCCAGAATCAGCAGGTCATTTTATGTTTTTTCTGTCTCATGTTTGCAACAAACAGTTGGAAGAAGTAATGTCTGAGTTCCAGTCCTACACTGCAACCTATATAGTTTCACCTTCGAAATGATTTGATTGATCGATATTGACAACCTCCAATGCGAGTGAAGAAAGATACTTTTTCTCACTGACAAGCTGAAACATGGATTGAAAAGCTGACATCAGCATTTAAAACCGACAGTTAGTATATACGATGATGGTTTTGCAGTTTTGACAGTTTATTAAACTTCATAAAATATGGTTAAGGCAAGAATGCAATCAGGAATATTGAAATCCTGCTTCTATAAGATGATTTTAGCTGGTGCCATACTGTGGCTCTGAGCCCGTCTCCTTTGTGCATTTGGATTAGTTACTTTTCTTCTATGGCCAGCCTACGTTGCAATTAAATGTTTTGTAATGAGACTATTAAGTGAAAATGAAACAAAATGCTAATTAGGTTTGGATGAATATTCTGCAGTTTAATGTATTTTTCACATTTTGAGCCTCTGCACAGAATGCAGAAAGTTTGTTCTTTCAACTAATATTTCTGAAAGGTGCCTGTAGTGTCTTGTGTTAAACCACAATTCTGTAGCCTGCAAAATGTGTCAATACTTTTTTGAAAGGACAAAGAAAAGCAGACTCCAGAAATTCTGTGACCTTACTCAACCTCTACTGAAAGCTAGCAAAAGACAGACAAAAAAGACAAAGCACACAAGGCAGCCTCTTTTTCAAGGACCGTTCATTTTCCCATGGGGACAAAGCTCAGAATAGAGCTCCCTTGGAGGGCTTGGCATTGGGATCAGATTTCAGATTATCCTTCTGGATAGCAGCCACTGATGCAGCACCAAACAAGGAACATAGATGTGAATCAAAGACTGAATAACTTGAGGAGACTTCCATTTTTGGCTGGTACTTAATATTGGAGATGGAGTATGGCAGCCATCTTGGATGCTCCAGATGAACAGGCACTCGTGCAACCCCAGGTTCAGGAACAACCTAGATTGCTTTCCTTAAATGAGGGAAAGCTATTGCTTCACCGGTACTCATTTGCCGCGTGAGATTCAGGTACAAGATGGTTTCTTGGCACCCTAAGAGGGATTTGACAGTCATCAAATGGGATTTCAAATCCCATCATGAATTTTGCTGGTAACAAACCACTTTCTAGACAATTTATTGCCATCACAATGGCAGTGTTGGATATAAAGTAATAAGAGCAGACCAAAAAGTCCATCAAGCCTGTTCTGCTATTTTGTTAATTATGATAGTGCCTTATCATTATATCTCTTTCCTCACCCTTCATTGATATCCCTTCTCAAGAAAGTATTTTGTGGCCTTCCTTGCCCCCTGGCTTTTTAAATTGCCACCAGTCCCCAATCTCTTGGGCAGGTTGAGTACTTGCTTAGGGCAATGCACTCTTAACCCTACTCATAGTACAAGAGCAAGTTTATCTACCTGAAGCTGATAGAGAGGAAAAGCTATGCATTTAATCACCAATCCTGGTTTGATGATCCAGATTGCCTCATTTCAAAATTTAAAAATCCACATCCTCAGTCCTCCAGGTAAATGGCAACGCTGCTACAAAACCTACCTAACCACCCATAAATCCTTGTTATGCGGTAAACCAACAGACAAACAGATGCCCATGCCCGTCAAAGATTCCTTTTGAATAGTTATCACTCTTCTGCCGAATCAATAACTTTGTACCCAGTTCAAACGTCGATATAAGTATGCAATATATTGTTTAGACAAAGGGGATAATTCCCTGTTGGACCATTTGTGCGCGCATTTTGTTCCTTCTCCAGACCCAAGTTTATTACTCTATCTTTTTTTTTTCTCTTGTATCCTTACCTTCCTGTTATGCCACCTTTCTTTTCTCCCCTATCGGGCATTTTGCTATCCTAATCCCTACTGTAACCCTTCACTACTCCTCTGTCTTCCTACTCTCCTATTGCTGTCCCAGGCTTGAATAGCCCTTGGATAATCCCACAGCTACTCTCTCGGCATTCTCCAAAGGGCCAATCAAGGCACCTGTCACTTCCTCCTTAAAAGCAGTAACTCCAACTGCCCAATCCCCTCTCGGTGACTTTTCTACCGAACAGACCCGCTGGGGGATAATGTGGTCCTTCCTGTCTTGCTCACCCCACCTATTCCATTTTAAACATAGAAAATGCTACTACAAAAGTAAGTTTCTTGTATCCTTTGATTTTTAATGTCTTTATTTTACAAAGCTTATTTATAATAATTTTCTCAGTTTAACTAGAAAGGCTGGAATGTTTTTCAAAAAGTATTTGGAGCAATTTAATTGGTTCCTGTTTTTTATTGCACTTTTTGCATTTTCTACCTTTTAACTGAATGTAAATTTTATTGTAAATTACTTTTTTGCCAATTTGATCTTGTAGCTGGTAGTCGTGGGCTAACTTTGCTAAAATCACATCTGTGGCTTAATAAAACTAGTTGTTTTAATTGCAGCTGGGTGATTTCTGTGTCTGTAACTGTAGGGAGAGAGCGATGACAAAAATAAGAAAAAAACGATACAGGAAACAGTCATCAGGTCAGGCAGCATATGTGGAGAGAACAGATAAAAGCTACAGCAACTTACATTTATATAAGCACCTTTTTAAGGTAGAAAAACACCCATGTTACTTCAGAGAGGCATAATCAGACAAAATGGATGCCAAGCCACTGTTCAGCTTGGCGTCTATTTCCATTTGTGAAATGTATCGATGTAAGTTGGTGAAGAAAGAGCTTGGAATGCTGGAAGAAAGGAAAAAAAGAAAGACTTTAATTTATATCACACCTTTCACGACCACCGAAGATCTCAAAGCGCATTACAGCAGTTGTAATGTGGGAAACGCGGCAGCCAATTGGCGCACAGCAAGCTCCCACAAATAGCAATATGACACTGATGAGATAATACGTTTTTGTTATGTTGATTGAGGGATAAATATTGGCCAGGATGGTCAGTAAATATTTGGGATCAGAAAAACATGTGGTTGGCGATGAGGATTGGATTAAGTCCATAATCAGTGTAGCACCTTATTGTTGCCTTGACTGAGATCAGCTAGTTCACCACAGACCAGAAATCAATCCTGGGACTTTCTTGGGTTTTTTGGCTCACTACTCATTGACATCCTTAATGAGTCATCTGGGAAAAGCAATGCTGTAACAAAAAAAAATGAAGTGCCTGAAAATCTTTGTTCAGTGTTTTGCATGTAGCTCATTAGCTGTATATGTTTTCTGTAGGAAAATAATTTATCTGTAAATTTGGCTTTATCTGGAATTTTGGTTGTTATGCTTCCCTCCTAAAATTGCTTGTCTTTTAGCCGGTTCTTTTGCTCTCTCCTCTTTCTCCCCTCCCCCAACACCCACACCCAACCTTAAATACCAATTGCTTTGGTTCAGCAGCTTCCTTTGTCTCTAACTCATTTGTCTCTTGGTGCTTGGCTTCCTGTGTGCATTATTTTGTCTTGTGTTTATATTCTCTTTGCCCCCCCCCCCCCAAAAAAAAACTGATTCATGGCTTGTGAAATGTTTATTTTATAGGCTTTTTATGCTAATTATGCATTGTTAGCACTGATATTGTGCAATGGACATATCCAATTTCAGAATATTATGATGCACTCTTCTGAACCTTTATAGTAATGGATGTAATATTGACTGTTCCAGCCAGTTAGATGCTGAAATAGGAGACGGAGAACTAATTAAATCACAGGATGAGAGGCACATAGGAATTAATAATGGCTGGTCACCCAATTGGAATAAGATTTCAATCATCCATGCACTAATGCTCATTATAAGCACTGCAATCTAAGCTTCCCTGTCTTCATATTGACACAGTATTGTTGTCTGGCTTGATTCTTTTCAAAACCATTATCTGAGCAAGGTTGACAGAACCACTGATGCTGGAACTACAATACTTCAAAATTCCTGCCCTTCAGATGTAAATAGCCATATCTTTCAAAACTCAGAAAAGTAATCAATTGTTTCAGCACTTCTCATTTTCGATTTACTTTTGCCAAGAACGAATTGCCTTCTTTCTGCGGAAATGAAGATGACTTTTTTGGTTATTAACAGTGCAGCTATTCAGGTTTGCGTGAGTGGGTTATGTTGTTGTAAACAGTAAAGAGGAGCTCCTGCTTGCAACAAGAGGAACACTGCTAAGATTCTAACCAGGACCAAAGTAAAAATACAGTAGAGATCTATTGTATTTCTTTAAATTTATAGATACTGATACAGTCCCCACCCGCTTCTACTGGGCACATTGAGGTTTGCGCTATTTACCGACTAGAAGTAGTAGATGATAAAACCAATCGTAAATTCATTAGTCACATAGTGTCAGCCGTGGCTCAGTTGCTAGCACTCTCATAGAATCATAGTTTACAGCACAGAAGGAGGCCATCTCGGTCCATCGATTCCATGCTGGCCAACAAGAGGCTATCCAGCCTAATCCCACTTTCCAGCTCTAGGTCTGTAACCTTGCAGGTTACGGCACTTCAGCTGCACATCCAAATACTTTTTAAATGTGGTGAGGATTTCTTTCAGGCAGTGAGTTCCAGAGCCCCACAACCCTCTGCGTGAAGAAATTTCCCCTCCAATCCCCTCTAAACCTTCTATCAATTAATTTAAATTTATGCCCTCTGGTTGTTGACCCCTCTGCTATATCTTTCTATCCACTATATCTAGGCCCCTCATAATTTTATACACCTCAATGAGGTCTCCCCTCAGCCTCCTCTGTTCCAAGGAAAACAAATCCAGCCTATTCAATCTGTCCTCAAAGCTAGAATTCTCCACTCCCGGAAATATCCTCGTAAATCTCCTCTGTTCCCTCTCCAGTGCAAATGCGTCCTTCCTGTCATCATAGGCAGTCCCTCGAAATCGAGGAAGACTTGCTTCCACTCTAAAAGTGAGTTCTTAGGTGACTTAACAGTTCAATACGGGAATTACAGTCTGTCACAGGTGGGACAGACAGTCATTGAAGGAAAGGGTGGGTGGGATAGGTTTTGCCGCACACTCCTTCCGCTGCCTGCGCTTACTTTCTGCATGCTCTTGGCGATGAGACTCGAGGTGCTCAGCGCCCTTCAGGATGCTCTTCCTCCACTTAGGGCGGTCTTTCACCAGGGACTCCCAGGTGTCGGTGGGGATGTTGCATTTTATCAAGGAGACTTTGAGCGTGTCCTTGAAACGTTTCCTCTGCCCACTTGGGGCTCGCTTGCCATGTAGGAGTTCCAAGTAGAGTGCTTGCTTTGGGAATCTTGTGTCAGGCATGCAAACAATGTCGCCCACCCAACGGAGCTGGTCGAGTGTGGTCAGTGCTTTGATGCTGGGGATGCTGGCCTGATCGAGAACACTGACGTTGTTGCCTCTGTCCTCCCAGGGGATTTGCAGGATCTTGCTGAGACATCGTTGGTGGTATTTCTCCAGCGATTTGAGGCTTCTACTGTATATGGTCCATGTCTCTGCCATACAGAAGGGCGGGTATCACTGTAGATCATAAGCTTGGTGCCAGATTTGAGGGCCTGACCTTCGAAAACTCTCCCTCAGGCGGTCGAAGGCTGTGCTGGCGCACTGGAGACGGTGTTGAACCTTGTCGTCTGTGTCTGCCCTTGCTGATGATAGGCTCTCAAGGTATGGAAAGTGGTCCATGTTTTCCAGGGCCGTGGATCTTGATGACTGGGGGGCAGTGCTGTGTGGTGGGGTCAGGTTGGTGGAGGACCTTTGTCTTACGGATGTTTTGTGTAAGGCCCATGCTTTCGTATGCCTCAGTGAAGATGTTGATGATGACTTGGAGATCAGTCTCTGAATGTGCGCAGACCAAGCGTCGTCCGCGTATTGTAGCTCGACAACAGAGGATGGGACGGTTTCGGATCTGGGCTGGAGACGACGAAGGTTGAACAGGTTCCAATTGGTTCTGTAGTTTAGTTTCACTCCAGCGGGGAGCTAGTTGAGTGTGAGGTGGAGCATTGCAGCGAGGAAGATCGAGAAGAGGGTTGGTGCGATGACGCAGCCCAGCTTGACTCGGGTCCGGACATGGATTGAGTCTGTGATGGATCCGTTGGTCAGGATCACGGCTTGCATGTCGCCATGGAGCAGGCGAAGGATGGCGACGAACTTTTAGGGGCAGCCAAAACGGAGGAGGACACTCCATAGTCTCTTGCGGTTAACAGTGTCGAAGGCCTTTGTAAGGTCAAATAAGGCCATGTACAAGGGTTGGTGCTGTTCCCTGCATTTCTCTTGCACTGTCGCGCTGTAAAGATCATGTCCGTTGTGCCCCGTAGTGGACGGAATCCACACTGTGACTCCGGGAGGAGCTCCTCAGTCACTGAGAAGACAGTTGAGGAGGATTCTAACGATGACCTTCCCAGTGGCTTGATAACAGGGAGATTCCTCTGTAGTTGCCACAGTCAGACTTGACCCCTTTTTAAAGATGGTCATGATTACTGCATCTCTGAGATCTCCCAGCATGCTCTCCTTCCAGATGAGAGAAATTATGTCATGCATTCATGCCAATAGTGCCTCTCCGCCATACTTTAGTGCCTCAGCGGGGATTCCATCTGCTCCCGTTGCCTTATTGTTCCTGTAATGCGGTGACCAGAACTGCACGCAGTACTCCAGCTGTGGCCTAATCAGTGGCCTAATAAAGGCAAGCATTCCGTATGCCTTCCTAACCACCTTATCTACCTGGCCTGCTACTTTCAGGGATCTGTGGACATGTACTCCAAGATCCCTTTGTTCCTCTACACTTCTCAGTGTCCTACCATTTAAAGTGTATTCCCCTTCCTTGTTGACCCTCCCCAAATGCATTACCTCACACTTCTCTGGATTAAATTCCATTTGCCACTGTTCTGCCCACCTGACCAGTCGATTGATATCTTCCTGCAGTCCGCAGTTTTCTTCTTCATTATCAACAGATGGCCGATTTTAGTGTCATCTGCAAACTTCTTAATCATACCCCCCTAAAAACAAGACTAGATCATTGATATACATCACAAAAAGCAAGAGATCTAGTACTGAGCCCTGCGGAACACCACTGGAAACATCCTTCCAGTCACAAAAACACCCATCAACCATTACCCTTTGCTTCCTGCCTCTCAGCGAATTTTGGATCCAACTTGCCACTTTTCCCTGGATCCCATGGGCTTTTACTTTTGTGACCTGTCTGCCATGTGGAGCCTCTGAGTTAGAAGGTTGTGGGTTAAAGTCCCACTCCAGGGACTTTACAAAAATCTAGGCTGATAACCCGTGTAGTACTGAGAGTGCTACACTGTTGGAGGTGCCATCTTTTGAATGAGATGTTGTCGGCACGCTTAATATGTTTTAAACGCTCCTCTGTAATTGACATTGAAAAATGGTTAGCGCTATTTGTCAGATATAGGCGGCTGCCCATGATGAGTGTGGACGCTGTAAGTGCTGGGGACTGATTTACAATTTCTATAAAGATGGGAACATAGAAATCTACAGTGCAGAAGGAGGCCGTTTCGGCCCATCGTATCCCGCCGGTCAGCAGCCCTAAAGATTACATATAAATCTATGAACAATGGCGGAAAGGTGAAGAGCACCCGGCCCAACCAGTCCGCCCCATACATTCATACCTTCTACACTCCACCCCAACTGGAGCCATGTGATCTCCTGGGAGAGGCAAAACACACATAAAAGTCCAGGCTAATTGGGTACAAAAAAAATCTGGAAAAACTCCTCTCCGACCCATACAAGGTGAAAGGAACTAGTCCAGGAGATCACCCTGGCCGTATTCAATTCCCCGCAGTACTTACCATCGTATCTGCGGCAGCCAACAAGAGGTTATCCAGTCTAATCCCACTTACTAGCTATAAGTCCGTAACCCTGCAGGTCACGGTACTTCAAGTGCCCATCCAAGCACCTTTTAAATGTGGTGAGGGTTTCTGCATCCACCACCCTTCCAGGCAGTGAGTTCGAGACCCCCACAGCCCCCTGCGTGAAGAAGCCTCCCTTCAAATCTTCTCTGAACCTTCCACCAAGCACATTAAAACTATGCCCCCTCGTAATTGACCCCTCCACCAAGGGTCCCTCAAAATTTTGTGCACCTCCAATGAGGTCTCCTCTCAGCCTCCTCTGTCCCAATGAGAACAAACCCAGCCTAGTCAATCTGTCCTCATAGCTAAGATTCTCCATTCCATGCAGCATCCTAGTAAATCTCCACTGCACCCCCTCTAGTGCAATCACATCCTTCCTGTAAAAACGGCGATCAGAACTGCACGCAGTACTCCAGCTGTGGCCTAACCAAAGTATTATACAATTTAAGCATAACCTCCCTGCTCTTGTATTCTATGCCTCAGCCAATAAAGGCAAGCATTCCGTATGCTGCCTTAACTACCTTATCCACCTGGCCTGCTACTTTCGGGGATCTGTGGACAAGCACTCCAAGGTCCCCTTGTTCATCTACACTTTTAAGTAGCCTACCGTTTAATTTTGGATACAACTAGCCACTTTGTCCTGGATCCCATGGGCTTTAACCTTCGTGACCAGTCTACCATGTGGGACCTTATCAAAAGTTTTGCTAAAGTCCATATACACTACATCGTACACACTGCCCTCTTCGACCCTCCTGGTTACTTCCTCAAAAAATTCTATCAGGTTAGTTAAACTCGATCTTCCATTAACAAATCCGTGCTGACTGTCCCCAATTAATCCTTGCCTTTCCAACTGTAGATTTATCCGATTTTTCAGGATTTTTTTCCAGTAATGTTCCCACCACTGAGGTTAGGCTGACAGGCCTGTAATTACTCGGCCTATCCCTTTCTCCCTTAAACAAGAGTACCACATTCGCAGTCATCCAGTCCTCTATCACCATGCCCAAATCCAAGGAGGACTGGAAAATGATGGTCAAGGCCTCTGCTATTTCTTCTCTTACTTTGCTCAATGGCCTGGGTTGCATTTCATCTGGGCCTGGGACTTATCTACTTTCAAAGCTGCCCAACCCCTTAATACCTTCTCTGTCTCTCTATGTTTATTGCATTCAGAATTTCACACTCCTTGAAAGCAGTATCTGTATTGCCACTTTCCTTTGTGAAAACACACGCAAAGTATTCATTAAGAACCATACCAACATATTCCGCCTCCACACAAAGATTACTCTCATGGTCTCTAATAGGCCCTATCCTTTCTTTAGTTATCCTCTTGCTCTTAACATATTTATAGACCATCTTTGGATTTTCCTTAATTTTAATAGCCAAGAATTTTTCATGCTCTCTCTTAGCATTCCTTATATCCTTTTTAATTTTACCTCTTAACTTTCTATATTCCTCCAAAGATTCTACAGTATTTAGCTGACAGTATATGACATAAGCTTCCCTTTTTTTCTTTATCCTTCCCTGTAAGTCCTTCGACATCCAGGGACCTCGTGAATTGCTATTCCTACCCGTTTCCTTTTAAGGGCACGTGTTTGGCATGAGCCTTCCAGATCTCCTCGAATGCCTGACACTGTTCTGACATTGATTTATCCACAAATAACTGTTTCCAGTCCACTGTGGCCAAATCACTCCTCAACTTAGCAAAGTTAGCTTTTCCCCAATTTGGGACTTTTATTCCTGGTCTATCCTTGTCCTTATCCATAACTAACTTGAATCTGACTTAATTATGGTCACTGGCACCCAAGTGCTCTCCCACAAATACCCCTTCCACCTGCCCAGCTTTATTCCCCAAAACTAAATCCAGTACCGCCCCCTCTCATGTTGGGCTTGTTACATGCTGATTAAAAAAAAGTTCTCTTGAATGTATTTGAAAAATTCTGCACCCTTTATACCCTTCACACTATATTTGTCCCAATCAATATTAGGATAATTAAAATCCCCAATGGTTTTTGGACTTCACAGCCTACATATTTGCTGCTCTATCTCCCTCCCACTGTTTGGGGGTCTCTAATACACGCGCAACAGTGTGATCGCCCCTTTTTTATTTTTCAATTCAACCCATATGGCCTCATTTGATGATCCCTCCAACATATCATCCTTCCTCACCGCTGTAATAGTCTCTTTAATCAATACCGCGACCCTCTCCCTCTTTTTACCCCCCTCTCTGTCTGTCTTGTCTAAAAATCCTGTAACCAGGAATATTGATCTGTCAAACCTGCCCCTCTTTCAGCCATGTTTCTGTAATGGCTATAATGTCATACTCCCAAGTGTCTACCTGTGCTCTTAGCTCATCTGCCTTATTCGCTATACACCTTGCATTGAAGTATATACCATTTAGCGCAGCAAGACCTCCTTGATTACTACTTACTAACCCTTGTTTCCTCTGTCTTAAAGGTTTGCTTTCTAAATTCTTGCTATCCAATTTCAGCTTTACTTCCTTCCCTATTGAATTTGTTTTCAGGTTCCCATCCCCCTGCCAAGCTAGTTTAAACTCTCCCCAGTAGCACTAGCAAAACTCCCCGCCAACGCTGTCGAGGTGCAACCCGTCTGCTTTGTACAGATCTCATGTCCCCCAGAAGCGATCCCAATGCCTCAGGAATTTAAAGCCCTCCCTCCTACACCAACTCTCCAGCCACGCATTTATTTTCTCTATCCTTCTATTATTGTACTCATTAGCATTTGGCACCAGTAGTAACTTGCAGATTACTACCTTTGAGGTCCTACTCTTTAATTTTCTTCCTAGCTCCCTAACTTCTGCCTGTAGAACCTCATCCCTTTTTCTACCTATGTCGTTGGTCCCAATATGGACCACGACCTCCAGCTGTTTACCCTCTCCCCCCAGAATACCCTGCATCCACTCTGTGATATCCTTGACCATGGCACCAGGAAGGCACCATATCATTTTGGAGTCATGTCTGCGGCCGTAGAAACGCCTCTCTGTTCCCCTAACCATTGAATCCCCTATCACTACCCGCCACCCCCCGTGCAGCTAAGCCACCAGTGGTGCCTTGGACTTGGCTCTGGCTGCACTCCCCCGAGGTACCATCGCCCTCACCGGTGCTCAGAAGAGAATATCGGTTTGAAAGCCAGATGGACTCGCAGGGGGACTCCTGCAGTACCTGCCTACCGTTCTTCCTCCATCTGGTGTTCACCCACTTCCCTTCTACCTGCACGCTTTTAAGCTGTGGGTTCGAGTAGTTGAAGCTTCCCAGAGTACTTAAGGAAGTGGCCCTAGAAATAGTGGATGCATTGGTGATCATTTTCCAACAGTCTATCGACTCTGGATCAGTTCCTATGGACTGGAGGGTAGCTAATGTAACACCACTTTTTAAAAAGGGAGGGAGAGAGAAAGCGGGTAATTACAGACCGGTTAGCCTGACATAAGTAGTGGGGAAAATGTTGGAATCAATTATTAAGAATGAAATAACAGCGCATTTAGAAAGCAGTGACAGGATCGGTCCAAGTCAGCATGGATTTATGAAAGGGAAATCATGCTTGACAAATCTTGAATTTTTTGAGGATGTAACTAGTAGAGTGGACAAGGGAGAACCAGTGGCTGTGGTGTATTTGGACTTTCAAAAGGCTTTTGACAAGGTCCCACACAAGAGATTGGTGTGCAAAATCAAAGCACATGGTATTGGGGGTAATATACTGACACGGATAGAGAACTGGTTGGCAGACAGGAAGCAGAGAATCGGGATAAATGGGTCCTTTTCAGAATGGCAGGCAGTGACTAGTCGAGTGCCGCAGGGCTCAGTGCTGGGACCCCAGCTCTTTACAATATACATCACTGATTTAGATGAAGGAATTGAGTATAATATCTCCAAGTTTGCAGATGACACTAAACTGGATGGCGGTGTGAGCTGTGAGGAGGACGCTAAGAGGCTGCAGGGTGACTTGGACAGGTTAGGTGAGTGGGCAAATGCATGGCAGATGCAGTATAATGTGGATAAATGTGAGGTAGTCCACTTTAGAAACATAGAAAATAGGTGCAGGAGTAGACCATTCGGCCCTTCGAGCCTGCACCACCATTCAATAAGATCATGGCTGATCATTCACCTCAGTTCCTCTTTCCTGCTTTCTCTCCATACCCCTTGATCCCTTTAGCCGTAAGGGCCATATCTAATTCCGTCTTGAATATATCCAATGAACTGGCATCAACAACTCTGCGGCAGGGAATTCCACAGGTTAACAACTCTCTGAAGAAGTTTCTCCTCATCGCAGTCCTCAATGGCCTACCCCTTATCCTAACACTGTGTCCCCTGATTCTGGACTTTCTCAACGTCGGGAACATTCTTCCCGCATCCAACCTGTCCAGTCCCATCAGAATCTTATACGTTTCTATGAGATCCCCTCTCATCCTTCTAAATTCCAGTGTATAAAAGCCCAGTTGATCCAGTCTCTCCTCAAAGGTCAGTCCAGCCATCCTGGGAATCAATGCAAAAACGCGAAGACAGAATATTATCTGAATGGCGGCAGATTAGGAAAAGGGGAGGTGCACCGAGACCTGGGTGTCATGGTTCATCAATCATTGAACGTTGGCATACAGGTACAGCAGGTGGTGAAGGTGGCAAATGGTATGTTGGCCTTCATAGCTAGGGGATTTGAGTATAGGAGCAGGGAGGTCTTGCTGCAGTTGGCCTCACCTGGAATATTGTGTTCAGTTTTGGTCTCCTAATCTGAGGAAAGACATTTTTGCTATTGAGGGAGTGCAGCGAAGGTCCACCAGACTGATTCCTGGGATGGCTAGACTGACATATGAGGAGAGACTGGATCAACTGGGCCTTTATACATTGGAGTTTAGAAGGATGAGAGGGAATCTCATAGAAACGTATAAGATTCTGACAGGACAGGACAAGTTAGATGCGGGTAGAATGTTCCCGATGTTGGGGAAGTCCAGAACTACGGGACACAGTCTAAGGATAAGGGGTGGGCCATTTAGGACTGAGATGAGGAGAAACTTCTTCAATCAGAGAGTTGCTAACCTGTGGAATTCCCTGCCGCAGAGAGTTGTTGATGCCAGTTCATTGGATATATTCAAGAGGGAGTTAGATATGGTCCTTACGGCTAAGGGGATCAAGGGGTGTGGAGAGAAAGCAGGAAAGGGGTACTGAGGGAATGATCAGCCTTGAACTTATTGAATGGTGGTGCAGGCTCGAAGGGCCGAATGGCCTACTCCTGTAACTATTTTCTATGTTTCTAAGCTGGAGACACCTCCTGCACACATGGTTATCTAGGCCGTGCAAAAGGCCCAGGACTTCCCATATGCCAAAGGATGTGCAGTCCATGGGAATGAGCTGCCCTGCCATCCCTCTAATTAAACTTACCTAATTTAAAATCTAATTAAGAGAAAGAGAGAGATACTTACCAATCAAACAGCCAACCACTTACCTGCCCGGACGAGGGATGAGAGATCCTCGCCAGAAGTGAACTCCTCCCCTACCTCCAGCCCTCCTGCTCCCGAACTCTCGGACTTCCCAAACTCTCATGTGGACTTAATCACATAATTTGAACCTGAAAACACTGCAGAGACTCTATAATACTTTGAACATGTGAAAATTCATTTTATTATAATCATAAAAATCAATGACCTGTAAAATATATTGTACTGCGTAGCATAAAACAGCATATCTTCAAGACACCATGAGAAACACCATGGGTGATCTGCTAGGACAGCGTTGTCCCACATTAACCACTAGCCACATGTCTAATTGGAAATCCAGATGTGGCTAACTGCATTTTTGATCAGTAAATGAAAAATAAGTAATTGACACACCCACCCTCACGTAATTCCTGTAATATGTTGTGCTGTTTTCTACCCTTCGACCAATTTCTTAACTAGTTTCAAGTTTTACCATGAATCTCCACTGCTTTGAGTGTAACTAAGTAATCTTTCTGGCAGAACTTTATGAACTGCTGTTTGAAAGTCGAGGTAGACCACAGCTGTTACATTTTTAGGTTTAAGACTCGATATTTTACTTAGATTCTGATTAACTAACCAATCTTGTAAATGGACACTACGTCCCCTATCATCTTTTACCAGCCGGATATCGAAGTAAACAATAGCAAGAACCAAAGATTGAACAGAGAAGCCTTGATACTGTACCACCATGTGATTTTCCTCATCTTTAGTAAGCATGTTGAATATACACTGCATTACTTCTGTTACTGGCAATAAGGAATTCAAATCAGTAATATAATGCAGACAAAAATACATCTGTCGCAATATTTCCTCCCTTGAAAAGATGTCTCACATGTAAGTCCCACACACTCACTGGTGAGACCCATGTGCACTGTGCTTAGCACATCATCGTAACTGTTCCTACAGACTTCATGTTGGCCTTCATAGCTAGGGGATTTGAGTATAGGAGCAGGGAGGTCTTACTGCAGTTGTACAGGGCCTTAGTGAGGCCTCACATGGAATATTGTGTTCAGTTTTGGTCTCCTAATCTGAGGAAAATCATTCTTGCTACTGAGGGAGTGCAGCGAAGGTTCACCAGACTGATTCCAGGGATGGCAGGACTGACATATGAGGAGAGACTGGATCAACTGGGCCTGTATTCACTGGAGTTTAGAAGAATGAGAGGATAATCTCATAGAAACATAAAAAATTCTGACGGGACTGGACAGGTTAGATGCAGGAAGAATGTTCCCAATGTTGGGGAAGTCCAGAACCAGGGGTCACAGTCTAAGAATAAGGGGTAAGCCATTTAGGACCGAGATGAGGAGAAACTTCTTCACTCAGAGAGTTGTTAACCTGTGGAATTCCCTACCGTAGAGAGTTGTTGATGCCAGTTCATTGGATATATTCAAGAGGGAGTTAGATATGGCCCTTACGGCTAAAGGGATCAAGGGGTATGGAGAGAAAGCAAGAAAGGGGTATTGAGAGAATGATCAGCCATGATCTTATTGAATGGTGGTGCAGGCTCGACGGGCCGAATGGCCTACTCCTGCACCTATTTTCTATGTTTCTATTCTACGGGGTGTGCAAAAACTTGATGAAATATGTCATACCTGCACCTGGTGACTTCCTCTTGCCAGTCTTGTACATTGAGTGATGAAGTCAGCAGATGTGGCCTGGCTGGTATTGAATTGTTCACACTGGCATTTGGCCAATCTAGGTTACACTGCCAGCATTGTCCCACAACAGCGATTGGGTTCTGCAGATGGGGTTTATCACCAACTGTACCCACTGGTTTGTCCACCATTTAATTGAAGATTAAAAGGTTTCATTGACTCCAGCTGAGGTATGCGTCATGTGACTCTTGCATCTTTCACTCTCCTTCCTTCTTGGGCAGTCCCCCGGAGTCAAGGATGACTTGCTTCCACACTAAAATGAGTTCAAAGGTGACTGATGAGACCAATGTGGGATTTACAGTCTCTGTCACAGGTGGGGTAGATGGTGGTTGAAGGAACGGGTGGGTGTGGTGCTTGATTTGTCGTACGTTCCTTCTGCTGTTTGTACTTGGCTTCCGCGTGCTCCCGACAAAGAGACTCTGAAGTGTTTGGCGCCTTCCCTGATGCTCCTCCTCCACTTTGACCGGTGTTGGGCCAGGGATTCCCAAGAGTCGGTGGAGATGTTACATTTTTTCAAGGAGGCTTTGACCGTGTCCTTGAAGTGTTTTATTTGTCCTCCTGGGACTCACTTGCCGTGACGTAGCTTGGACTAGGTTATTTCGGGAATCTAGTATCGGACATGTGTCCATCGGAGCTGATCGAGTGTGGTCAGTGCATCGATGCTGGCCTGAAGGAGAACGCTGACGTTGGTGCGCCTATCCTGCCAGTGAATTTGCAGGATTTTGCAGAGGCAGCGTTGGTGGTACTTCTCCAGTACTTTGAGGTGCCTACTGTACATAGTCCATGTCTCTGAAGCATATAGGAGGGCGGGTATCACTACTGCTCAGTAGACCATGAGGTTGGTGCCGGGTTTGAGATCCTGGTCTTCGAACACTCTTTTCCTCAGGCGACCGAAGGCTGCACTGGCACACTGAAGACGGTGTTGGACTTTGTCATCGATGTCTGTCCTTGCTGACAGTCGGCTCCCAAGGTATGGGAAGTGCTCCACATTGTCAAAGGTCTCATCAAGGATCTTGATAATCGGGGAGCAGTACTGTGTGGCGGGGGCAGTACTGTGTGGCGGGGGCAGGTTGGTAGAGAACCTTTGTCTTATGGATGTTTAATGTAAGGCCCAGGCTCTCGTACACTTCAGTGAAGATGTCAACAATAGTTTGGAGTTCGGCCTCCGAACTTGAGCAGTTAATACACACACACCTACCTCTTCCTGGACAAATTATAGTGTTTACTGCTTTCATTCTTGTCTGAGATAACTAAGATATTCTAGCCGAATTCTGACCACAGATACCTCCAAGTTAACCCCCTTTTCTGGCTCACATTCACTGTGATCGGATGTAGAAAAGGAGACATCTTGTCTAAGTCCATGGTCACTGCACAAACTGCAATCACTCATTTACCTTCATTATTTCACTTCTGATTAATTTGTTAATCTAGCTCGACTAGCACTTGTTTAGCCATTGTTTGCTTATTTGAGGTATGCATGTATCTTATGTTTTAGCATTATGCCTTTAAATTAGCATTTAAAGTTGTTCAACTTGTTCTCTACTGAAGTCTGGTTAAACAATGTCCCTCAAATCAATTTGCTTGAGCTGTTCTGTAATTTCTTTTTGAAGTTAGCTTTTCTAAAATTATATACTTGGTAATTCTAAATCCCAGATTATGTTGAACTTGATCATTCTATGGTTGCCATAATTTCCATTTCCTATAAGTTGTTTGTATCACTTGCAGTTACCAAGTCGAAGTGTACACTGCTTATCGTGGCTTCCCTGAAGTACTTTGATTGTGAACATGAAGAGTAAACTGTATGAGTGGTAAAGTATGGGGAAGGAGCCCAGGATGTTAAAGCCTAGCTGTGCATGTTGCGATGGTGATGAAGGAGGGTCCGAAAATTGTTTGAACCAAAGTTGTAGATAAGTTTACTCAATTTTTCCCCCTGAAAATATGGGGGAGGAAATTTAACTCGCGATTGCGCATTTTTCCGGTGTAAAATTGGATTCCAAAGCAGCATCTCCCAAATTCATGACCTCTACCACCTAAAAGGACAAGCAAGTGCATAGAAACACAATCACTTCTAAGTCACATACCATACTAAGTTGGAAATATATCAGTGTTCCTTCTTCGTCGCTGGGTCAAAATTCTGGAACTCCCTACCTTCACCACACGGACTGCAGCAGTTCAAGAAGGTGGCTCACCACCACCTTCTCAAGGGCATTTAAGGATGGGCAATTTAGGGTTGGCCTTGGCAGCTACCCCCACATCTCCTGAATGAATAAAAAAAAATTGTGGTATGATCTGCCATGCCTGAACTATGCCAAAATTGCACAGGAGACCATATTGGCATGGGTGACTTTTAGTCGTCCAGAATACCCATCTAAAACGGGCGTTAAGCTTCTTAAATAAACAAATCGATTGTAGGATCACAAATGTGAAATTTCGGTACAAGTGAGCAGAGCTTGTGCTGCGGCTAATTGTACTAGCCGTTGATCGGGCAATCATGTAGTCTTTAGGGGGACTGCTTGAGGCTGCTCATTTTGCACCTGCAGCTTGCCTGGCAGCATTTAAATGAGGTTCCTAGCCAAATGTGGCTTCAGCCTGAGGCCGGCACGGAGCAGCGTGTGAAGGAGTCTTTGCTCTGCAGACTTTAGGTCCGCTTTGGACCCAAATCAAATTCCTTGGTCGTTAATTTTGATGTATTGCTGCATTGTTACATTCCCACTAACTGTTTGACAAGTTAAAGATTGGTATATTGTTTTACAACAATCTATAGTACAGGCAAAATGGTTATCATTGAAACATAGTGTTTTTGACTCATCATCACAATATAATGCTTGAGAGAATCAAAAACAAAAAAAACATTCAGCTGCAGTTCTGTAATAGCACAGACAGCGCAGCAAACTTTTACTTACAAAGTAGAAAAGAGTCACACGTGCAGAAAATTTTAGCCAGGTGTGTGTTCACCGCATGTTGCCGTCTTAAGATTTCGATGACTGTAGGTTACTCTAGCTGTTGACTAAATGAGGATTGCTGCCATCCAAACTGTTCTGTATTTATATATAGGTAAGATGTTAGAGTCTCTGAGTGACCATTGCTAAAAGGGTATCAACAACAACTTGCATTTATATAGTGCCTTTAATGTCGTAAAACGTCCCAAGGCTCTTCACAGAAGCATTATTAACCAAAATATGAGCAATATAGGGAGATAGTGGGACAGGTGGCTAAGGACTTGGTCGGGGAGGTAGGTTTTGGGAAGCGACTTTTAAGGAGGAGAGAGAAGTAGAGAGGATTAGGGAGGGAATTCCAGAGCTTAGCGCCTAGGCAGCTGAAGGCATGGCTGCCAATGGTGGAGCGATTAAAATCGCCGCAGGAGCGGGAGTGATCGAGGAGCGTCGTGGTCGGGGCCCAGGAGAGGTGTGAGTTCGGGGCCCAGAAGAGGCGAGGGCCCAGGGGCAGCACGGGCCAGCCCACACTCCAACATGTGTGAGCACTAGGTCCATGCAACAGAGCCGGTCTCCAGTCGCATTGGTTAATCCTTGCCACTGGACCAAGACCTAGCTCTGTCAAGCCCGTGTGGTGGCTGGTGCACGTTAAACAAAATTCACGCACAAAATCCACCCTTCAACATATAGTTCGGGACCTGGAATATTAGGTCCTTCATTGAAACACCTGTGAACGCATCCCTTTTTGGCGTGGAAGCAAGTCATCCTTGATACGAGGGACCGCCTATGATGATTTATTTACTATCGGATCGCCAATAGATGGATCATGTTAAGTCAGATGATAAGCTATTTTATAAAAAGATTGTCACAATTTAAAAAAGTATTTAAATAAAGAGAAATGGGTTTCAGAGATGCCTGCCCTACTACAGAAAATGCCTTCTAATTCATCTGAGTACATACCTACTTCCAGCAATTAGATTTTATGTCCTGAAAGTAAGTCAGTTATACATGACTCCCTCTTAGCAGCTGAATAGTAGTGTGCTATATAGTATAAGGCTTCAGTCCTTCGAAAACATCATATTTTCTGAGTTACTATGAGCAATGCTATGGGAGGTCCACTAATATATTGGGCCAGGTTTTGCTCTCAGCGGCGAACAAACAGTGCGTGCTGTTCATTAAACTTACACTTGCCCACAGACTTTCTATGGGTTTTTGTACGGGAACATACTGTAAATTAGAAAGCCAAAATGGTGCAGTGCCCTCTACAGGGGATCTGGGACCTGTGTGACCAGGACAAGTAACCGTGTATCTCCTTAACCAATCAGATTGAAGAACTGTTAATGAGCAGCGCAGAGTCTGAACCACGAAGTATAGAATATTTAATTCAACATCAAATGAGGTACAGAAAGGGCAAGAAGAGTGAGATAAAAGAGAGCGAAAAAGTTTAAAATAATATATATCGTTTTTTAAATCTCCAACAATAATTAAAATCTGAAGGATGAGACTCCAAACTTGTAAAAGTTCCTTTTCAGTGCCAGTGATAATGTTTTGGCAGTAATTAAGACTTACCACACTGTTAAAAGGGTATTTACACTGGAATGGGCAAGCCCGAACATTTTCTGATGCACTTAGTTCCTATTTCTGAGTTGACTACAGGAACTTCACACCATTCAATTGATTTCCATATAAGTAATGGTGAGTGCTGTTACCTTCACTGTTATTTCTACTACAAAATCCGGGCCATTAACAACATTTAAAGGAATACACTGTCAAGATATAAACAGAAGCACATTGTTAAAATTAAAATTATTTTAAGTTAAGAACATAAGAAATCTCTTAGGCAGTCCCTCGGAGTCGAGTATGACTTGCTTCCACACTAATGAGTTTTCAGGTGACTGATGAGTCTAATGCAGGATCTACAGTCTCTGTCACAGGTGGGGCAGACTGTGGTCGGAGGGACGGGTGGGTGGGGTGCTTGGGTTGTCGTGCAATCCTTCCGCTGTTTGTGCTTGGCTTCTGTGTGCTCCCGGCGAAGAGACTCAAGGTGCTCAGCACCTACCCGGATGCTTCTCCGCCATGTTGAGCAGTCTTGGGCCAGGGATTCCCAGGTGTCTGAGGGGATGTTACACTTTTTCAAGGAGGCTGTGAGGATATCCTTGAAGCGTTTCCTCTGCCCACCTGGGGCTCGCTTGCCGTGTCGGAGCTCTGAGTAGAATGCTTTATTTGGGAGTCTCGTATTGGGCATGCGGATGATGGAGCTTAATCAAAATTTAAGTTAATACTCAACTCTGCAATAGTGTTTGAAGAACATGGATTATTTATCCATTACCCCAATGCCTACCTGCATTATTTTCAATTGTTTTCACACTCCACAGATGAGCACAGAAACATTTATGTGGTGAAATGGGCATGGATATAGAGCAGAGATTGGGAAAAAGAGGCACAAATTTAAAAACATTTTAAAATCATTTTTCAGTAAATAACCCATAATGTTATTTTAGGCTTGATGGTGTTCCTCCATTTTCTTATGTGTTTAGCAGATTTGTGATCTGGACATGAAACCTCCAGGCAGGATTATTCCAGTGTTCTCCTGGCCTTCCTCCCACCATCCATTCTCTACAAACTTCAGCTCATCCAAAACATTGTTGTCCATACCCTATCGTGCATCAAGTGTCGTTCGCCCATCACAGCCATCCTTGCTAGCCTACATTCGATTTTAGTCCTCCAATACCTCAAATTCAAAATTCACATCCTTGTGTTTAAATCCCAACATGGCTTTGCCCCTCTTTCTCAGTAACTTCCTCCAGCCGCACAAGTCCCTCAATCTCCCCATTCCATCTACTTTAGCCTCTTGTGCATCGCCATCCCTTCGCCTCACCATTGGTAGCTGTGCTTCAGTCATCAAGGGACCATCTCCGGAATTGCCTCTCTAAACACCTCTGCCTCTGCATCTCCAGCTGCTCCTGTTAAGATCATTCTTAAAACCCACCTCTTTGTCTAAGTTTTAGATCCCTTATCCTGATTTCTACTCTTTGGGCTTGCTGAATGGTTTTTTTTATTCTCTCCTCTGTGAAGTAAATTAGGATATGTTTCTCTGATACAGCAGGTACAGCAGGCGGTTAAGAAAGCAAATGGCATGTTGGCCTTCATAGCGAGGGGATTTGAATACAGGGGCAGGGAGATGTTGCTACAGTTGTACAGGGCCTTGGTGAGGTCACACCTGGAGTATTGTGTACAGTTTTGGTCTCCTAACCTGAGGAAGGACATTCTTGCTGTTGAGGGAGTGCAGCGAAGGTTCACCAGACTGATTCCCGGGATGGCAGGACTGACCTATCAAGAAAGACTGGATCAACTGGGCTTGTATTCACTGGAGTTCAGAAGAATGAGAGGGGACCTCATAGAAACGTTTAAAATTCTGACGGGGTTAGACAGGTTAGATGCAGGAAGAATGTTCCCAATGTTGGGGAAGTCCAGAACCAGGGGACACAGTCTAAGGATAAGGGGTAAGCCATTTAGGACCGAGATAAGGAGGAATTTCTTCACCCAGAGAGTGGTGAACCTGTGGAATTCTCTACCACAGAAAGTTGTTGAGGCCAATTCACTAAATATATTAAAAAAGGAGTTAGATGAAGTCCTTACTACTAGGGGAATCAAGGGGTATGGTGAGAAAGCAGGAATGGGGTACTGATGTTGCATGTTCAGCCATGAACTCATTGAATGGCGGTGCAGGCTAGAAGGGCCGAATGGCCTACTCCTGCACCTATTTTCTATGTTTCTAAAGGAGCTAAGTAATATAAATTAGTGTTCCTACATTAATTGGCAGGCGGGAGGAGCGGTGGCAGGTTGGTGCTTCAAAGAAGAATTCAGAAAGTAAGGTCGTAGGACCTCAACAACATTTTGTGTGAATAGATGTGGCTATGATCAGCAGATTGGAACATAGCTCTTTGTCTGCATGGCCTATTTACCACCTTAATGCTGGATTTATATTACGTCACTGCCAACCGTGCTGTAATATAACAGCTGGTAGTAGTGCCTATGGTAACACGGCAACCCATCGCAGGAGGTGTTTTTTTTTGCTTGTGTTGCCAGCAGCAAATATTACCAGCCGTAGGTCACCATCTGTTTTTTTTTCATTGCTGACCTGTGCAGTGCTTCCTCCAACATCAGATCCATGACCAGAAAACTGAAAAGTCAACTGCAACATTTGAATGGCTATGAATGTGCAGTTGTTTTTGTGTCGCACTAGCGCTCTGAAATGTGCATGCAATGTAAATTTGCTGGACTCCAGACCACCAGAGCTGAAACACATTTAAAGGAGAGCTTGGGACTGTGTTATCATCACTTTAAGAGAAAATCGTTGCTCCTTTTCTGTTTCAAACATTCTTTGTTGTACAGATGAAGTAATATGTTGTAGCCTAGCAAGAAATGTAAATGTCAGTCAAAAATTTGCCTCTTGGATTTGTATTCTAAACATCATTCCAACACTGTTATGCTGAATTAAGAGGTCCTATAGACTAGATTTTATTTGCTTTTTTTCCCTGCTAGGTGTTTTGCAGTTAGTTATTAAATATCACACATGTAAGAATGTTTGTTGATTCCTAATTTCACAAATATAATGATTTATTGACAGTAAAATCAAAAGGTTTAAAGGTTAGCAAGCCAGATCCCTTTTGAGTGCTGTGTTCCATTACGGCAGACAATGTTGCATTTAAAGGTATTCTTGTGGAATTCTCACTAATTAACCGACAAGCATACGAAGTGGCGATCCTTTCTTTGTGACACTCAATGGTTTTCTGCAGGGAAACTGCGGGGTATCATCCTGGCTGGATTTCTGAAGTGGATGTGTATGGAATAGCAATGGCATGCTTTGTAAATACAGTAGTACTGTGTAGATTGTGTATATCGTTAAGATGCAAATTCATTATCCGTGACTTAAAGCATTCAATGTTTCTGCGTGTGTCCCAGATAAAGAAAAGGAATTGAATTCACAGAACACGGAGTACTGTGCAAAATTTATGCATATCTCTCTGGTTGTACTTAACAAAAATGTGGATTTGTTTTTGATTATTCAGTGGTTTATTTCCACTGTTTGAGTCACTGCAGCAAAAGGGTGACATTGTGTGACTGTTACTATACTTTGGCTCCCTGATTATTAAAACAGAGGTCGGCGTACGGTGTCACTTTACTTGGGAGCTTTCAGATATTCAAAAAATTCAAATCTGCTGCTGCCACATACAAATGCTGCACGGTTCATGTGCTTCCAGGGAATCATCCTAAGGAAAAGGTTTCACACCTTGCCCCTGGAGGCAAAGTGCCAATGGCAGTAAAGAGGTAAATAGTATTCACTGTTGACATTTGACAATGAAAAGACTCCAGCCTGGATAGGCTGAGATCTTAGTCTGCCTTTTTGCAGGCCACCCCCTGATAACAATAATCTGTAGCCAGAATGATAATCATGAATATGACTTTGTAGCAACTATGCATGCCCAATTCCGGTGTTTCTGAATCCTCTTCATATTATAAGCAGGGCAAATCTGGTCGCTAAAACTAGCTCATATAACAGACCACTTCCCTATTATTAAATAGCTACTGGTGTTGCACAAGACAAAGCGGTCATACCTGGTTACTCTATGTAAAACAACAGTGACCAACACTTCTCTGCCCCATACATAGATGGACTGGCTGATGTGGTACTGAGCTATACAAACTAATTAAAACCCAGTTTCAGTTTTTGCGCTTAGTTGGCAGATCTCGACCAGAGTTCAGTATTTGTGATTGCAGTGACCACTGCTGGAAAGTGCTGTGTGTAAGCATGGAGTGAGAACACATTCAACTGCATTTATCCCAGCCAAATCTCACACGTGAAGAATGGCTACTTGGGTAAGGTGTTATAGGACAGCAAGAACATGTACCTGAGTTTGAGTCAGTGCCTTCAGGCAAGGAACGGATCATAATTAGAGAGGGAGGAGATGCAGTTTTGTTTTGAATGTTGTAAGAATTTCTGTTAACCTAGTTTAGCTTTAAGGATTTAAAAAATAATTTTCCTTGTGGGCATTAAACTCCAACTTCATGTTTTGTATTGTGCTAATAGTATAGTAATCTCTTTCTCCCCTCCCCCTTGCAGCCTAGTTCCTGTCTCGGTGGTTGGCAGGAACTAGGGGTGAAGAGTAGAGGTCAGTGCTATTTGTATACAAAACACGTGATGGCAGGGTTTGATGTGTAAGAGAAAAATTACAAAAATCTCTAAAATTGATCTGGTTTTGCAACATATTTGGTAAGTAGGCAAGTGTTAAAGAGCTTTTAAAAATAGAAAATGGATGTGTGGGACTGCAGTTTAAGTGTATATTTTATTTCAGCATAAACGTTTTCAAAACGCAAATTGTTCTGCAGCTGCATACATTTTAGATCAACTAAGTTTATAGGAAATAAGTTTATACTTAGATATATAGAATAATGGCCATTGACAGCTTGCCATTATACACTTAACAGCTTCAATGGATTAGCTGGGCGTTTCTTACACAGTCATTGAGGGATTAGTCTGACCTTCCTTGACCCCTGGTTTAGCATTATGCAAGACTCAGGGTTTTATACTACACAATAGAGACATTCAGCACCTCATTACTCTGAATATTCAAGCTGAATGGGTCCTTTTGCACATCATTACCTAAGAAAGCAGGTTTTGGGTGTGTTTCTGAAGTGGGGGCTGGCCTTTGGAGGTAGTCTGATTTAAAAGAGCAAGTCAGAGCTCTAGATTATTCAGTGCAAAGTTTAGTTACTGAACAGTTCAGTTACACCATGGAATCCACAAGAAAAAAACAGAAGGAACTTACTTTATCTGAGAAGATTCAAGTTCTTGAATTGCTTCAGAGGCAAAAGATCTCCCAAATGGAACTTGCAAAACGTTTTGGGGTTACACAGCCGGTCATCTCCAGACTAATCAAGAACAAGGAAAAAGTTCTCATGGAATGGCACAATAACAGCAATCCAGACCGTAAACGCAAAAGGGAAGGGAGGGATAGTGATGTGGATACAGCCCTCTTACAGTGGTTCCAGATTGCCAGAGCACAACATGTACTCGTCTCAGATGAAATTTTGGCTGCGAAGGCCAAGGGCTTGGCGGATGCTATGCAGATCAGGAATTTTGTTCCAACTGTTGGCTGGATCAACAGGTGGAAAGTGCGCCACAGTGCTTTTTTGCAACAAGTACACGGAGAAAGCGATGGAACAGGTCAGTCAGTGGGCAGTGCACCACAAGAAGTTGTGCCACCGGAAGGAATGACTGAAGAGGAATTTCACCAGTATGTGGAGCAAGCCTCTATTAAGGTATGTGTTTGGGATATAGCTGATCAAGAACCAGGAAACAATATGAAAGCGATTACAAAGTCCGAAGATATTGATGTTGAGGAAGAGAAATCTATGCCTGTTTTTAAGATGGCAAGAGGAAGTAATGGCCAACTAACATCTTCATCGAAACAATATAACACGTAAGTTTAACCATTTTTCACATTTTTATAGATTACTTTTAATTAATTTACTGAAAATTAAGGAAAACATTGTTCAAACAGAGACTTTATATTAAATTATAGGTTTTCCTTTTTTGGTTCTCATGAGAGTGAAACTGTCCATTATACCTGATCTCTGCTGCTGAGATTTAAGTTTAAAGATGTATTGTCAGCTTGGCTCAGTTGATCGCACTCTTGCCTCTGAGAAGGTTGTAGATTCAAGTCCTACTGTGGATTTGAGCACATCATCTGGGCTAACACTTCATGCAATACTGAAATAGTGCATTGTTGAAAATGCCATCTTCCAGATGAGCCATTAAATTGAGCCATCTCTTCAGTAAGGTATAACTGCCTGGCTTGGGAATGGTTTATGGGTGCCTGTCTATCTCAGATGGATGTAAAAATTCCAATGGCACTATTCGTAAATAAGCAGGAAATCTCCCCTGCTATCCTGACCAACAATCCTCTCTCAGCCAACACCACCAAAAACAGATTATCTGCTCATTCATTTGCTGTTTCTGGAACCTTGCCGTGTGCAAATTAGCTGCCATGTTTGCCTACATCATAATTGTCATAATACTTCAAACGCTTTGGGACATTGAGTGTGATAAGGTACTATGTAGTTGTAACATTTTTCTTTCTTCCATTCAGCAACACACCATCAAGAATCAGAACTTTGAATTTTTATTCATTCTTTCTCCTAGTTCAAGGACACTGAAGCCAATTGTAATAGCACCTTATGACCTCACTAAGAAATATCACATGCCATGAATTAAATTGATGAACACCGACTGTTAATATGTAGGTAAATATGGTAGCCATTTTGCACACAGCAAGATCCCACAAACAGTAAATAGATGTTTTTTTGGGATATTGGTTGAAAGAGGAAGGTTGGCCAAGAAAGCTCCATTCTGTCAAGTAGTGCCAAATTCCACCTGACGAAGACAGGGCCTCAGTTTAGCATCCCATTTGAAAGATGTCACTTACAACAATAGATTACAACTCTTGCAGCTCCTAAATTATTATATTCAAGTGTTGGGCTATGTCATGCGCTCGACATGGAAGGCAGATGAACATACACTTTTCTGACTCTGATGCAAGAGTGCTTCTAACTGAGCCAAGCTGAGTCTCCGTTGTACATAAGCAAGATTGTGTCTTGTCCATTCCTTTTGCAAAATTTTGCCTCAATTTTGCTCTCTTCTCCATTGCTCCTGACTTGGGAATGGTTCCATGGGGTGCCAGTCACCTTCAGGTATATTTTCCTTGTCTTGACAGTAAATGTTCATAAGAGCATAAGAGCATAAGAAATAGGAACAGGAGTAGGCCATTCGGCCCCTCGAGCCTGCTCCGCCATTCAATAAGATCATGGCTGATCTGATCATGGACTCAGCGCCACTTACCCGCCAGCTCCCCATAACCCCTTATCATTTAAGAAACTGTCTATTTCTGTCTTAAATTTATTCAATGTCTCAGCTTCCACAGCTCTTTGAGGCAGCAAATTCCACAGATTAACAACCCTCAGAGAAGAAATTTCTCCTCATCTCTGTTTTAATTGGCGGCCCCTTATTCTAAGATCGTGCCCTCCAGTTCTAGTCTCCCCCATCAGTGGAAACACCCTTCTGCATCCACCTTGTCAAGCCCCCTCATAAACTTATATGTTTCGATAAGATCATCTCTCATTCTCCTGAATTCCAATGAGTAGAGGCCCAACCTACTCAACTGTTCCTCATAAGTCAACCCCCTCATCCCTGGAATCAACCTAATGAACCTTCCCTGAACTGTCCCCAAAGCAAGTGTATCCTTTCGTAAATATGGAAACCAAAACTGCATGCAGTAGTCAGGTGTGGCCTCAACAATAACTTATATAGCTGTAGTAAGACTTCCCTGCTTTTATACTCCATCCCCTTTGCAATAAAGGCCAAGAACCATTGGCCTTCCTGATCACTTGGTGTACCTCCATACTATCCTTTTGTGTTTCATGCACAAGTACCCTCTGGTCCTGCTGTATTGCAGCACTTTGCAATCTTTCTCCATTTAAATAATAACTTGATCATTGATTTTTTTCCTGCCAAAGTACATGACCTCACACTTTCCAACATTATACTCCATCTGCCAAATTTTTTCCCACTCACTTAGCCTGTCTTATGTCCTTTTGCAGATTTTTCTCACACATTGCTTTTCCTCCCATCTTTATATCGTCAGCAAACTTGTAGGCTACTTAACCACAAAAGTCAAGCCCAATCCAGGCCTCATTGACATTCTGGATGCACTTCTAGGGGTTGTTAGCGGCAATCAGGAGTGCAAATCCCAATGATTATTTCTCCTCCAGGCATTGAAGTCAGTTGTAGCTTGCTTACCAGGGCCCTGGATAAAATAATTCAGACAAAGTTGAGGAATTGGACCTCCCTGTTCTGTATGGCTCCACTATTTGCTGCTTAACTTTGAATAGCCATCTGGGAAACCATTTTGTCTGCCTGTAATCAAAAGCAGCTACACAGTTACAAGGTTAAAAAATTGATGAGCACACTTGTTTATAAACAGTGAAACTTTGTGGCTGTGGTTTTTCACATGGTGAATTCCTAATCTCAGCTGGCAGAGATGCTGAAGTTATGTCAGAACATTCATATTTTTGAACACTAAATTTTTGCAATAAATGGTTAGGGAAATTATGGAACTAATATATTTACTTCGTTTAACTTATGCAGGACCTATGGGAGGAGTCCTGCTTCAAGAAGAGATATCTGTGTGGAAATGCCTAGCAGTTCTTATTCACAGCCGGGAACCTCAGGCTACCAGTCCTATGCATTTCCTAGGTGGGTAGCCCCAGAGATAGGACGAAAGCATGAAAGGAAATCTCAGTTAACTGCTCAGCCACAGGCGAGTAACAGCTTTGAAGGACTGGACAAGGCAGAGACTCATCAAATCACAGATGTGTCTCTTTCTCCACCTTGTGCTAGAATACCCTCCGCACCATCTCCGAGACCTGTTACAAGGGATGACCTTTTATTTCTACAGCAGCACCAGGCGGGCATCCCACGCTATGGGACCAGGCATGAGAAGGAAATACCAGCAGTGTCCTCGGAAGAGCAAGAGCTTATCCTGGAAAACCAAAGAAAGTTTGGGTTGTATCTTGATGAGAAAAGGGAAAGCCTAAAAAGATTGCACGCACTGGAGGAAGAACTGCTCAGGGCAAAAATTGAAGTTGAACAGTTAAAAGCATTACGACTCCGAGGACTGTCAGTGTTTAAGGACCCCTAAATGTAGAACCCTTAATAATTTCCAATTGAGTTCAGTGTTTGATTCCTACAGTGGTTTTTTACCATCATTAAAGGGCCATTATTGACAGGGCATGAATTTCCATGGCGGTTCTCCTGTTTGTCTGCTGTAACTTCGCCGGAAGAGCCGTGGGAACCCCTGTGGAAATTCATCTCCAAATCGTTTACGAAGACATTTTGACACGATTGTACACAGAAGGGTGTATGATAGTAACATTGAATCTAAATTTAGGAACTGGGCTCTGCTGATAATTCAGTGGATAAATGCAGCATGGTATGTAATACTGCGTCAAACCGATGGAATATCCCAAGTTTGATCTCTGTCTGCGCTGAGTTAGTTGACGTAAGTTGGGGAGGCAATGTCCTTGTGCTCGAGACGGGAACAAATTCACTATGGTTCCCTTTCATGACCACCATATAGTCACTCTGCTAGAAATCATTTGTGTGGATATTAATTGTTTAATTGGTAGTTGAATACATTTTAAGAAAATTCCTCGTCAACTCTTAGACACATAATGCAGGACATAGTGAAAGACCATTCTAGTCTATCGGCTGTTGTCTAGGAAATATGATATCCTATGATACCTGTGATAACCACACTCCCATTTTTTGATACAATGAGCCCCCACTGCCTGCCCTGGCAGTCCATTCCATACATCCCACTCACTTTCTTCTCTCCAGTGTAAACATTCCCAGATTCTGTATCCTTTCATTACAACTCTGGTGCCAATTCCCAGCTCTCAATTTAGTTGCTCTTCACTGCAGTTTCTAAGGTATGGATCTCTTTCTCATAATATGGTGACCAGAATTATACACTGTACTCCTGGTGAATCCAAGCCAGTACTCCATAAAAACTCTGAATCACTTCCTCTATTCCTTTGGCGATAAAGCCCAAAATCCTATTTGCTGTTATTACTGTTGCCACACACTGGGCTTCAGCGAACTAGCCATCAGTACCCCCAAATACTCCTCCGTGTTGTCTCCTGGAGTCTAACGCCTTTTAGCTTATATTGACACTGTTTATTATCCCTTCCTAGTCTTGTAACTTTGCATTTGTTCACATTGAATAATATCTGCCACTTGTCAGCACAGCTTCCCTGTTGTTGAAGTCCATCCCAGTTTGATATCAACTTAGAAAATTGTTTTTGTTAACTCGGTAGTTAACCCTTTTAGTTTAAACAAATTAATATCTGCATTTAGTTGCACGCAAAGGAATTTTACACAAATGTGTTAAGCATTGCGCGAGCAAAGAAAATTAAACTGCCAAGAACAAACTCAGAAATTTATGATTTTACAGTTGAATAGCCTGCTGAAAGTCACTAACTATCTAGTTTCTCGTGAAGAATGATGAAGTACCAGCAATCTACTAATCCCTGAAGAGAAAGACAGAAAAAGCAGAGGGAACTGTGGGCTGGCAGTAAGAATGGCAAACATTGCAGAAGTATGTATAGTAGCAGATCCAGCATCTGCTAAATAACACTCTTCAGCATCAAACATGACAGCATTTTGAGTCAGCAGACAAGGTTTTCTTAAACTATAGAACTTTGTCTTCTTAAAAAGACCCTTGTCTAGCATTAATGGCCCAGAATTTTCTGCAACGGTAAGATCGACAAGATACGCTGTAAATTTTGCTGTTTTGTGTGCCGATCTTGCCGTTGCTATATTGTGTGAAAATGTTCTTGTTTCCTAATTAGAGTAAGCCTCAATGAGCATAGCAGTGAGTCAGAGGCACTGTAGCCAATGTCTGAATTGTGTTTTGCAATAATGTATACCTAGACACACCGAGGTGTTGGTGCAGGGCACAGAACAGAACATTAATTTTAGATTATTTAACATTTCCATAAAGGTAAAATTGCTAAACAATTCATGAGGTTTCCCATTTTGGTATTTTTAAGTTCTTTATACCTTTACCTGACTTGATTAGCATAGAGTTTTTTCTTATTTTGTAATTCATTCTTGTTGCTCATTCTCATATTTAAGATAAAAGAGCCTGTTTAAGAAGACAGTTTGCAAAGAACTGATCAGTTTGAAGCTCGAGAGAAAGTGAAAAATCTGTTTCAATTTGCAAGAAGCACTGTATTGATTAGGCCCACAGTAGTTAGAGATTCAAGGCGGGGTGGGGAGCACTATTATTTAAAAGAGTTAGCATAGTTCTTAGAGTTGCAGTCTTTGTATTTTGTCTACTTGAGGTAGGTGGAACAATTTCCAGTGTAAATATATAACTATTATATGTCTGACTTATGTACTTGTTCATCTTTTGTAGAATAAATTCTTTTAATATTATAAACTTAAAATGAGGTGTAATTTGATGCTCTACCACTTTGAAAGGCCAGAGTCAGTTCTTTTGAAGGTGTAAGTTCAGTCATTAAAAACAGTAACCTGTTTTGTTATCTGAAGCTCCTTACTGAAAGCTTACCAAGACCTCAGTGCAGGGATAGCTTCTTAATGGTATGGGGATTTGGGATTCACCCGTGTGAATGATCTTAGATGCAAGAGACAAAATAATTTATGGTAAGAAGCTTAAAAAGACCCAAAAATGTAACACTAATCATTTCTTTATCGGATTAACCCATTTACTGGAAAGATCCAACAGTATAGCCCAATGTTGTCCAGTAGAAATCGCTCACTAGCCACTAGTGTGGCTACGTCAACACTGTTTTAGCCAGGCACATTAATTTTAGTGAGAAAAAATCCTTATGCACAAAACAGGTAAGTGTAGTTCACTTGTATTTTTATTTAGCAATCTTGATGACTGGGGGGCAGTGCTGTGCGGCGAGGACAGGCTGGTGGAGGACCTTTGTCTTACGGATGTTTAATGTAAGGCCCATGCTTTTGTACGCCTCGGTAAATACATCGACTATGTCCTGGAGTTCAGCCTCTGTATGTGCACAGACGCAGGCGTCGTCCGCGTACTGTAGCTCGACGATAGAGATTGGGGTTGTTGTGTATCTGTAAAGCATGCACGCCCATGTTCCGCCACCAGGGAGCGCATCCCCTGAAGTCGCAAGGGATCCCAGCATCCCTTGGGAGCACTGTATATAAGTCGGCCCCTAAGGCCTGTTACTCACTCTGGAGTGTCTCAATAAAGACTGAGGTCACTGTTACTTTAACTTCTGTGTGTGCAGCCTCATCTGTGTTAGGAACACAACAACTGGCGACGAGTACACTAATCCAACGCAAAGATGCAGCAAACCGTGGGCATCCTGGAGAAGTTCTCGGAGGGTGAGGACTGGGAAGCCTATGTCCGATGGCTAGACCAATACTTTGTAGCCAACGAACTGGACGGAGAAGGAAGCGCTGCAAAAAGGAGAGCGGTCCTCCTCACGGTCTGTGGGGCACCGACCTACAGCCTCATGAAGAATCTTCTGGCTCCGGTGAAACCCACAGATAAATCGTATGAGGAGCAATGTACACTGGTACGGGAGCATCTTAAACCGAGGGAGAGCATGCTGATGGCGAGGTATCGGTTCTATACGTACCAGCGATCTGAAGGTCAGGAAGTGGCAAGCTATGTTGCCAAGCTAAGGCAACTTGAAGGACAATGTGAGTTTGATGGCTACCTGGAGCAAATGCTCAGACTTTTTTGTACTGGGCCACGAAACCATCCTACAAAAACTTTTGACTGTAGAGGCACCGACCCTCAGGAAGGCCATGGTGATAGCACAGGCGTTTATGTCCACCAGTGATAACACCAAACAAATCTCTCAGCACACAATTTATGAACATTGCTAGCACTTAACTGGAACTGTGTTTGCGAGCAGAAATATACAGGGCAGAAACCACGAGTCTGCAACTGCCAGCAGACCTCATGTGACCCAGATGACTGAGTCCGCAATAAAGGATGAATGCAAGGCAATTCACACCTTGTTGGCGTTGTGGAGACTTCCATTCAGCCTATTCGTGCCGCTTCAAAAGGTATGTTTGCAAGAGCTGTGGAACAATGGGGCACCTCCAACGAGCTTGCAGACAAACTGCAAGCTCTGCAAAACCTGGTAACCACCACGTGGCAGAGGAAGATTGGTCCATAGTGGATCAAAGCAATTTCGAACCTCAGAGAGAGGAGGCAGATGCTGAAGTACATGGGGTGCACACAATTTAGATGAAATGTCCACCTATAATGCTAAACGTAAAACTAAATGGCTTACCCGTGGCCCTGGAACTGGACACTTGCGCTAGCCAATCCACCATGAGTAAAAAGATGTTTGAGAGACTGTGGCGGAACAAGGCACTCAGACCAGCCCTGAGCCCCATCCACACGAAACTGAGAACGTACACCGAAGAGCTTATCACTGTCCTGGGCAGCGCCATGGTCAAGGTCACCTACGAGGGCACGGTGCACGAACTGCCACTCTGGATTGTCCCGGGTGATGGCCCCACACTGCTTGGAAGGAGCTGGCTGGGCAAAATCCGCTGGAACTGGGATGACATCCGAGCGCTATCACATGTCGATGAGGCCTCATGTATCCAGGTTCTTAACAAATCTCCTTCCCTTTTTGAGCCAGGCGTTGGAAACTATTCCGGGGCGAAGGTGCAGATCCACTTGGTCCCAGAGGCACGACCCATTCACCACAAGGCGCGAGCGGTACCTCACATGATGAGGGAGAGAGTGGAAATTGAGCTGGACAGGCTGCAACGCGAGGGCATCATCTCTCCAGTGGAATTTAGCGAGTGGGCCAGCCCGATTGCTCCAGTACTCAAAAGTGATGGCACGGTCAGGAGTTGCGGCGATTATAAAGTAACTATTAATCGTTTCTTGCTACAGGACCAATACCCGCTACCTAAGGCAGATGACCTATTTGCGATGCTGGCAGGAGGCAAGACGTTCACCAAGCTCGACCTGACTTCGGCTTACATGACGCAGGAGCTGGAGGAGTCTTCGAAGGGCCTCACCTGCATCAACACGCACAGAGGGACTGTTCATCTATAACAGATGCATGTTTGGAATTTGGTCGGCTACAGCGATCTTCCAGATAAACATGGAGAGCCTACTCAAGTTGGTACCACGCACGTTGGTTTTGTCAGGAGGACATATTGGTCACGGGTCGGGACACCGTTGAGCACCTACAAAACCTGGAGGAGGTTCTCCAGCGACTGGACCGCGTAGGGCTGCGGCTGAAGAGGTCAAAATGCGTCTTCATGGCAACGGAAGTGGAGTTTTTGGGGAGAAAGATCGCGGCGGATGGCATTCGACCCACAGACACCAAGACAGAGGCCATCAGGAACGCGCCCAGGCCACAGAACGTCACGGAGCTGCAGTCGTTCCTGGGACTCCTCAACTATTTTGGTAACTTCCTACCGCGGTTAACCACCCTCTTAGAGCCTCTACATGTGTTACTGCGTAAAGGTGAGAACTGGGTATGGGGAAAAAAACAAGTAATTGCTTTTGAGAAAGCCAGAAACATTTTATGCTCCAACATGTTGCTTGTATTGTATAACCCGTGTAAAAGACTCGTGCTAGCATGTGATGCGTCGTCATACGGAGTCGGGTGTGTATTACAACAAGCTAACGTTGCGAGGAAGTTGCAACCTGTCGCCTATGCTTCCAGGAGCTTGTCCAAGGCCGAGAGGGCCTACAGCATGATTGAGAAGGAGGCATTAGCGTGTGTGTTCGCGGTAAAGAAAATGCATCAGCACCTGTTTAGCCTCAAATTTGAGCTGGAAACCGATCACAAGCCCCTCGTATCCCTGTTCGCTGAAAACAAGGGGATAAATACTAATGCCTCAGCCCGCATACAAAGGTGGGCACTCGCGCTATCATGGTATAACGATACCATCCGCCACAGGCCAGGCACCGAGAACTGTGCGGATGCTCTCAGTCGGCTACCATTGCCCACTACGGGGCTGGAAATGGCGCAGCCTGCAAACTTGTTGATGGTCATGGAAGGGTTTGAAAATGATAAATCACCTGTCACGGCCCGCCAGATTAGGACTTGGACCAGCCAAGATCCTCTGCTGTCCCTAGTAAAAAAACTGTGTACTGCATGGGAGCTAGGCCAGCATCCCCATTGAAATGCAAGAGCTAATCAAGCCATTCCAGCGACGAAAGGACGAGCTGTCCATTTCAGGCAGACTGCCTGTTGTGGGGTAACCGCGTAGTGCTACCAAAAAAGGGCAGGAGGACGTTCATCTCGGATCTCCACAGCACACACCCAGGTATAGTAATGATGAAAGCGATAGCCAGATCCCGCGTGTGGTGGCCCGGTATCGACTCTGACTTAGAGTCCTGTGTACGGCAATGCCGCGTGTGTGCTCAATTGACCAACGCGCCCAGAGAGGCACCACTAAGTTTGTGGTCCTGCCCTCCGGACCATGGTCGAGGATCCATGTCGACTATGCGGGCCCGTTTCTTGGTAAAATGTTCCTGGTGGTGGTGGATGCTTTTTCAAAATGGATTGAATGTGAAATAATGTCGGGAAGCACCGCCACCGCCACCATTGAAAGCCTGAGGGCCATGTTTGCCACCCACGGCCTGCCTGACATACTGGTCAGTGACAACGGGCCAAGTTTCACCAGTGCCGAATTTAAAGAATTAATGACCCGCAATGGGATCAAACATGTCACCTCAGCCCCGTTTAAACCAGCCTCCAATGGGCAGGCAGAGCGGGCAGTACAAACAATCAAACAGAGCCTTAAACGAGTCACAGAAGGCTCACTCCAAACCCGCCTGTCCTGACTACTGCTCAGCTACTGCACGAGACCTCACTCGCTCACAGGGGTGACCCTGGCTGAGCTACTCATAAAAAGGACACTTAAAACCAGACCCTCGCTGGTTCACCCCAACCTGCACGATCAGGTAGAGAGCAGGCGGCAGCAACAAAATGTAAACGATGGTCGCACCACTGTGTCATGGGAAATTGATCTGAATGACCCTGTGTATGTGCTAAACTATGGACATGGTCCCAAGTGGATCACAGGCACGGTGATAGCTAAAGAAGGGAGTATGGTGTTTGTAGTCAAACTCGACAATGGACAAATTTGCAGAAAGCACCTGCACCAAACGAGGCTGCGGTTCACAGACTGCCCTGAACAACCCACAGCAGACACCACCTTTTTCGAGCCCACAACACACACCCAAAGGATCAACGACACCACGCCGGACCAGGAAATCGAACCCATCATGCCCAACAGCCCAGCAAGGCCAGACTCACCTAGCACCACTGCAGGGCCAACAACACACCAGCCCAGCGAGGGCACAGCCAACACACCAGATCAGACATTTGTACCGAGGCAGTCCACCAGGGAAGGACAGGCTCCCGATCGCCTCACCTTGTAAATAGTTTTCACTTTGACTTTGGGGGGTAGTGATGCTGTGTATCTGTAAAGCATGCACTCCCATGTTCCGCCACCAGGAAGCGCATCCCCTGAAGTCCCAAGGGATCCCAGCATCCCTTGGGAGCACTGTATATAAACCGGCCCCTAAGACCTGTTACTCACTCTGGAGTGTCTCAATAATGACTGAGGTCACTGTTACTTTAACCTCCCTGTGTGCAGTCTCATCTGTGTTAGGAATACAACAGGGGTGGTCTTGGACTAAGCCTGGAGACGGCGAAGGTTGACCAGGTTCCCACTGGTTCTGTAGTTTAGTTCCACTCCAGCGGGGAGCTTGTTGACTGTGAGGTGGAGCATGGCAGCGAGGAAGATTGAGGAGCACTGACCACACTTGATCAGCTCCGCTAGGCAGGCCACATTGTCTGCATGCCAGACTTGAGACTCCCAAAGCAAGCGCTCTACCCGGAACTCCTTCACAGCAAACGAGCCAAAGGTGGGCAGAGGAAACGTTGTAAGGACACCCTCAAAGCCTCCCTGTTAAAGTGCAACATCACCACCGACACCTGGGAGTCCCTGGCCAAAGATCGCCCGAAGTGGAGGAAGTGCATCCGGGAGGGCGCTGAGAACCTAGAGTCTCATCGCCAAGAGCATGCAGAAATCTAGGGCAAAGAGCATGTGGCAAATCTGTCTGAACCTCCCTTACCCTCAACGACTATCTGTCCCACCTGTGACAGGGACTATGGCTCTCGTATTGGACTGTTCAGCCATCTAAGGTCACATTTTAAGACTGGAACCAAGTCTTCCTCGATTCTGAGGGACTGCCAATGATGATGATGATGACTTAGCAATCATCTATCAGAATTCAGCGCAAAACTTTACAGTCATTTTCATTCACCAAAGTTTGGAATTCCAGCATGAATTTATCAGACACAGCTCAACTTAATGCTAGGTTTTTGATCCAACACTTGCGGATGGTACTTTTGACTTCATCAGAGTGCTTGCTGAGTATGTTGACATGCGCAATGAGAAGAGCCAGACCCCCCCCCCCTTCTCTCTCCCTCCAGAACATGGGTGGATGCTGCTTGCCCTTTGCTATGATGTGAGTGTTGCTGGCAGGACCAGCATTTATTGCCCACCCCGATTTGCCCTTGAGAAAGTGGTGGTGAGCTGCCTTCTTGAACTGGTAAAGTCGGTGAGGTGAAGGCATTCCTACAGTGTTGTTAGGTAGGAAGTTCCAGGATTTTAATCCAACGACGATGAAGGAATGGCGATATATTTTTCAAGTCAGGTGGTGTGTGACTTGGAGAGGAACTTGAAGGTGGTGGTGTTCCTATGCGCCTGTTGCCTTTGTCCTTCTAGGTGGTAGAGATCGTGGGTTTGGGAAGTGCTGTCGAAGAAGCCTTGGCGAATTGCTGCAGTGCATTTTGTAGATGGTACACACTACAGACACGATGTGCTGGTGATGAAGAGAGTAAATGTTTAAGATGGTGGATGGGGTGCCAATCAAGCAGGCTGCTATGTCCTGGATGGTGTCAAACTTCTTGAGTGTTGTTGGAGCTGCACTCATCCAGACAAGTGGAGAGTGTTCCATCACACTGCTGACTTGTGCCTTGTAGATGGTGGAAAGGCTTTAGGGAGTCAGGAGGTGAGACACTGCAGAATACCCAGCCTGACCTGCTCTTGTCGCCACAGTATTTATGTGGCTGGTACAGTTACGTTTCTGGGCAGTGTTGACCCCCCAGGATGTTGATAGTGGGGGATTCGCGATGGCAATGCCATTGCATGTCAAGGGACAATGGTTAACTCACTCTTGTTGGAGATGGTCATTTCCTGACACTTGTTATGAATGTTACTTGCCACTTAGTAGCCCAAGCCTGAATGTCATCCAGCTCTTGCTGCATTCGGGCACGGGCTGCTTCATTATCTGAGTGGTTGCGAATGGAACTGAATACTGTGCAATCATCAGCGAATAGTCCCACTTCTGACCTTGTGATCGAGGGAAGGTCATTGATGAAGCAGTTGAAGATGGTTGTTTGAGATCACATGCCTAATACAATGCCTATTACTCATTCTTTATTTACTAATCAAAATGCAATTAGCCACATCTGGATTTCCAAGTAGCCACATGTGGCTAGAGGGTAATGTATTGGACAACACTGCTGTACTTGTAATATGTCCTCCCATCATTGCCATAATCATTAACGACTTGGAAGAAGGGACTGAATGTAACGTCGCCAAGTTTGCTGACGATGCAAAGATGGGAGGAAAAGCAATGTGTGAAGAGGATACAAAAAATCTGCAAAAGGACATAGACAGGCTAAGTGAGTGGGCAAAAATTTGGCAGTTGGAGTATAATGTTGGAAAGTATGAGGTCATGCACTTTGGCAGAAAAAAAATCAAAGAGCAAGTTATTATTTAAATGGAGAAAGATTGCAAAGTGCTGCAGTACAGTGGGATCTGGGGTACTTGTGCATGAAACACAAATGGTGTTATGTATGCATGCCTACAATGTTATGATGTAATGTTATATGTACTGTAACACTGAATGTACCTTCACCCTGAACACACCTTGCCTGTACAGCAGAGGGTGCTGCTGCTGGAGACCTAAGGGTCACCTGCGCACTGCAGGTAACCCAGTATAAAAGGGAGCTCACCTCTTCGTATCCTCCCTCTAGGAGCTGCAATAAAGGACTACAGTCTTCACAGTTTAAGTACCATACCCCTGCCTCACGGAGTCATTAACAAGGTGCCTACATATATAATAGATAGTATGCAGGTACAACAATGTTATCTTGGCCTTTATTGCAAAGAGGAGTATAAAAGCAGGGAAGTCTTACTACACCTATACAAGGTATTGTTGAGGCATCACCCGGAATACTGTATGCAGTTTTGGTTTCCATATTTACGAAAGGATATACTTGCTTTGGAGGCAGTTCAGAGAAGGTTCACTAGGTTGATTCCGGGGATGAGGGGGCTGACTTATGAGGAAAGGTTGAGTAGGTTGGGCCTCTACTCATTGGAATTCAGAAGAATTAGAAGTGATCTTATCGAAACGTATAATATTATGAGGGGTTTGACAAGGTGGATGCAGAGAGGATGTTTCCATTGATGGGGGAGACTAGAACTAGAGGGCATGATCTTAGAATAAGGAGCCGTCCATTTAAAACTGAGATGAGGAGGAATTTCTTCTCCCCGAGGGTTGTAAATCTGTGGAATTCGCTGCCTCAGAGAGCTGTGGAAGCTGGGACATTGAATAAATTTAAGTCAGAAATTGACAGTTTCTTAAACGATAAGGGGTTATGGGGAGCGGACGGGGAAGTGGAGCTGAGTCTATGATCAGATCAGCCATGATCTTATTGAATGGTGGAGCAGGCTCGAGGGGCCGTATGGCCTCCTCCTGTTCCTATTTCTTATGTTCTTATAACTGGTGGGCTCAAAGCTATACTTTTAGCAATAAAGCCTTGTGAGGAGGGGAGAAGCTTTCAGATCCTCAATTCTGGGCAGAATAATTCAATGTGAAAGAGACTGTTTCATTCAGATTAACTTTTAAGTTCCTTTAAATTTCTTAATTATGCTTATTTGTGAACCACGCTGAGCACACATACAACTTCTTTAAAATTCAGAATTATAGTATTTCTATATTGTGCAGTAGCTATGAGAAAACCTTTTGCATCTTTACTGTAAAGATCAGCATAGGATACTGTGCATTTGAGAGTCTTTTTTCCCTTTAATTTTGGTAACCTTTGACCTATTTATTGCCTGAACCTTGGCATCATCTTGTTTACATTTTTCACCTTATCTCCCTGATACTTGGGTCATCAGTAGGTCACCTGGATAAATCGAGTTAATGGAATGTTTATTGATGCAGGTTGGTTTATGATGTAAATCGTTAACTTAGGACTGCTAATAAGACACTAGCCTACATTTAGAGCGATTCGAGTTTGTCTATCTACATTTCTTGGTATCTATAACTGAAGCCAAGTCTGCATCAGTTTTAACCACTTTGCAAAAATTCTGTAAACCGTAGGAACTTTATTCAGGGGCTTGTTAATCCTGTCCATCTCCAAAAACTTTTGATTCTTTTCAAGTAAAATTTTGTTAATCACTACGGCTTGAAAACTATGGAACTTAACAGACTGCCTTTGTCACCAAGGCATTAAGCTACATAGCAATTTGTGCCACATTTTCCACCGCCCCATGAAAAACCACATTTTCCACACTCACTTTGTTTTTAGTAGCTTGTCTCTGGACAGGAACAGCAGAGGGCAACTTGAAATTAAGTTGAACTTTAGTGACCTCCTGCTTGTGTATGTGTAAACCTTTAATGTTTTCAGTACTTTTTGAGCTCCTCACACTGAGGTACGGTAAAGGGCTTTGAATTAATCTCAGAACAGTGGCAGATTGAAACAGGATAGATTTACCACTTTTACCTTTTTAACATTCAGATCAACCATTGGTACTAAAGAATTCTGATTTATTGTTGTGCTTCTGTGAATATGAAGAAATAATAACTGATGGTTGTTGATTAGCCATGCAGATATCACTGGTTAAGTAAACCGATTGTACAGGGGCTGGAAAGGGTTATTTCTGGATATGAGATGCTGTGGTCTGCAATAAAATCGGTTACTCAGATCCATGTTTCTGATGTAGAATGAATCATGTAGACGAATACAGGTATTTAGAATTTGAAGTACAATTTGAAAGGAAAGCATGTGTTGACCACCATTACATTGAAGTATTTTTGGGGGAGGGGCTGGAATGTTTGGTAGGCTTCATTTGGTTGTCAAGGCACGGCTTAAACTGTCTGAGGAGATCTGATACTGTGTTACTGAAAGATGCTTTCTCATGGTGTGACGACTGGATTTGATCTGCATGCTTGATGGCTACTCAACTGCCTAAAGTACCTTGAATGAAACAGACTTAAGTTGGGAGAGGAAATTAAAATGGGTGGAGAGTGCAAAATAACATTTGAGTGTTTTTATTATCACATCATAGACTTCCTTTATACTTTAAAGTGACTAAAGCAGGAGAGCAAGAGTTCTAAATATTCTACACTTTAAGGTAAAGATAGTCATCTATTTAAATATGTTGCTGTTGGTTACCATCTAAATAGAGGAGAATCAGAAACAATTTCTATCTTGTGGGCTATGGATACAGATATCAACATCTATTCTGTTTATATTCACGTTGGGTCACTTTGAATTCATTTAGATTTAAATATCACCGTTTTAAATGTTTTTTTATTTCAGGACAGCTGACATCTGTGGAGGAATGTGCTCACTTCTTACCCCTATTTCCTCTGTTGCCCTCATCCCCTTTGGGCAAAGTACATACCTCCTCAATTCAGAAAGAAAATACAACCTGCTTGAAGGCAACATCCATTACAGGTTTTAATCAGCCTCGGAGACACGAGATGATGATATGGTTTAAATTCCTCTCCTAATTCCTCCCCCTTTCTTTTCTCCAACAGAGCAACTAAGATTGGAAACTTGACAGAGTGGTAATTGAACCTGTGCGATACCACTTTGCTGTTCCAGTGAGAGATGTTGCCTAGTAAATATTAACTTTGAATCTGAATTATACTGCTATAAAGGCTGTAGATTATATTTAGAGACATCGCCAGATTATGATTGTACTTTTGTAATTTGTGACAGTAATGTGTGGACTAACAACCAAAAATATTGGCCCGTACGTATATTGCAGTCAGTGGTGAAGAAACCTGTCCACAAAGATTTCGCAATTTCTGTGGCGTGGATTTCACCTTTCCCAAAGTTAATTTCATTCTGGTGACACCTATAGGGGATCTCCAGCAACAGTAATGTCATGAAGCAGGCTAAGCAGTCAACCACATTGAAGAATTTTCACAGACAACAAACCAGGATGTTAAAAGCACTGATTATCCTTCACTTTTTAATCATTTTGCAGTGAGCAAAATAAAGATTGGGACATACACATAGGATTTAGGGTAGAAGCTGAAATGTCATGAACAACCTTATAAAAATATATATAATTTTGATTCTTTTAAAAATCTGAGAATTTTTATCATTGAGAAATTTGGCATTCCACAAATCTAAAATTAGTTTTTCAAGGTCACAAAAATTGTTCAGTAATTATAACTTAAAACGTTGTTAAGAACCCACTTACACCTCTTTCAACAAAGCTGAACTTTTTTGGATGTTTTTACAGCCAGATTAATGGGTAAAACATAGAAGTTCATGCCAATTTAAGTGATTTGTAAGATTTCTCACTGCGAGGACTGAACACCTTTCAGGATTTCCACCTTTAATAATGGGACTAAAGACGGGCACGTCCCCTGGACCTGATGGCTTACATCCTTGGGTCTTAAAAGAGGTGGCTGCAGAGATAGTGGATGCATTGGTTGTAATCTACCAAAATTCCCTGGATTCTGGAGCAGTCCCAGCGGATTGGAAAAACGCAAATGTAACACCCCTATTTAAAAAAGGAGGCAGACAAAAAGCAAGAAACTATAGACCAGTTAGCCTAATATCTGTCGTTGGGAAAATGCTAGAGTTTAATATTAAGGAAGCAGTAGCGGGACATTTGGAAAAGCATAATTCAATCAAGCAGAGACAGCATGGTTTTATGAAAGGGAAATAATGTTTGACAAATTTGCTGGAGTTCTCTGAGAATGTAACAAGCAGGGTGGATAAGAGGGAACCAGTGATGTGGTGTATTTGGATTTCCAGAAGGCATTCAATAAAGTGCCACATAAAAGGTTATTGCACAAGATAAAAGTTCTCGGGATTGGGGGTAATATATTAGCATGGATAGAGAATTGGCTAACTAACAGAAAACAGAGTCTGGATAAATGGATAATTTTCCGGTTGGCAAACAGTGACTAGTGGGGTGCCGCAGGGATTGGTGCTGGGTTCTCAACTATTTGCAATCTATATTAATGACTTGGATGAAGGGACCGAATGTAATGTGGCCAAGTTTACTGATGATACAAAGATGGGTAGGAAAGCAAATTGTGAGGAGGACACAAAAAATCTGCATAGGGATATAGACAGGCTAAGTGACTGGGCAAAAATCTGGCAGATGGAGTATAATGTGGGAAAATGTGAGGTTATCCACTTTGGCAGAAAAAATAGAAAACAAAATTACAATTTAAATGGACCTGGGGATCCTTGTGCGTGAAACACAAAAAGTTAATATGCAGGTACAGCAATAAATCAGGAAGGCAAATGGAATGTTGGCCTTTATTGCAAGGGGGATAAAGTATAAAAGCAGAGAAGTCCTGCTCCAACTGTACAGGGTATTGGTGAGGCCACACCTGGAGTACTGCGAACAGTTATGGTCTCTGTAATTAAGGAAAGATATACTTGCGTTGGAGGCTGTTCAGAGAAGGTTCACTAGGTTGATTCCGGAGATGAGGGGGTTGACTTATGAGGTTAGGTTGGGCCTATACATATTGGAGCTCAGAAGAATGAGAAGTGATCTTATCGAAACATATAAGATAATGAGGGGGCTCGACAAGGTGGATGCAGAGAAGATATTTCCACTCAGGGGAAACTAAAAATGGAGGACATAGTCAGAATAAGGTGCCGCCCATTTAAAACTGAGATGAGGAGGAATTTCTTCTCTGAGGGTTGTAAATCTATGGAATTCTCTGCCCCAGAGAGCTGTGGAGGCTGGATCTTTGAATATATTTAAGGCGGCGATAGACAGATTTCTGAGCGATAAGGGAGTAAAGGGTTATGGGGAGTGGGCAGGGAAGTGGAGCTGAGTCCATGATCAGATCAGCCATGATCTTATTGAATGGCAGAGCAGGCTCGAGGGGCCAAATGGCCTACTCCTGCTCCTATTTCTTATGTTCTTAAATGTGCATGTGCAGACTCCAGAACTTGTCAGTTTTACAGAGTGACGACAGCGAATGCTAGCAGTTTCACCGTCATAACAAACACAAATTCTGGGCCATTAGATTTAAGTGTTCATAATTTTTGATTTATATTCTTCTAATCCCATAATTGCACATTTATTTTCGATATTTAGTTACTCTGGGATGCAAAACTGTTGCCGTTTGCTCTAAGGCTGACTTTATACCGCAAGTTTGTTGTTGGCGCAAAGCAGCTTTGACTTCGCACCACCACTAACCTCATGTAACATAAATTTGATTAACTTGGCCCAAACTAACTCAGAAGTAAAGCAGAGAGAAACTCTTAGTCATCCCCTGACTCTTGATTCAGGGCACCCTTATACTAAGTGCAGTGTTAGTGTGAAGTGAAAGCTGCTTTGCACTGATGCTGCAGTTGTAATGTAAGTGCACACCAAGGAGTCAAATTTCGGGCCACATCTAGAACGGCGCAGCCCCGCGAACCACGCCTGATTTCTGCGCTCAAAACCGCGCCTAAAACTTACCTTGATATTCTCCCCGCTGTTGGAACGTTCCAGGCCCTCGCAGCGCAGCACAAGCTGTGGGGGGGGGGGGGCGGAGCCAGGTCCCGCCACTGAAAACAGTGGCGGGACCTCTGCATATGCGCGCTAGAGTGTACGCGCATGTGCAGTAGCTCCAGACTCCCGAGGCTGTGTGGGAGGGGCTCGAAGCACGCCGCTCCTCGTCCTGGCCGAATGGGCTCACTGGGGCGGCAAAGATCGACTGGACCTCCCTCCCCTTCAGCTCCCGGTCCCCTTCTCCCCCGCACACACCCCCCCCCCCCTTCAGGTCCGCTCTTCCCCCCCCCCCCCGCCCCCAATGTCTTCAGTGGGGCCCACCTGCCCGGCATCTTGCTGGGGGCGGGCCCCGCCCAAAGTCTTCGGCCCGGCCCGTTCAGCCTCCCCCTCCCTCCCTCTCCCCTCACCCCTCCCTCCCCTCTCTCTCCCTCCCTCTCCTCTCCCCCCTTCCCTCCCTCTCTCCCCTCCTCCTCCCTTCCTCCCTCCCTCCCTCTCTTCCCCCCTCCCCCTCCTCTTGCCCCCCCCTCCCGCCGCTTCTCTCCTCTCCCCTCCCCCTCCCTCCCTCCGTCTCCCCTCCCCTCTATTCCTCCCCACCCCCCCCTCGCTGTCAGAAACACAGTGAGAGAGAGACACACACTTGGTGGGGGGGGGGGGGGTCCCGTCCCGTCCTGTCCCAGCATGCTGTTGGAGGGCTCCCGGTGCTGCAGTCGATGAGTAGAAACTTAATTTTTTATTAATTTAAAAAAAAACGTTTTAAATTATTTTTTGAATTTTATTTTGATTTTATTGGTCGATTTATTGATTTATTTATCATTTATTATTGATGTTGGCTCTTTATTTGTAAAAGTGATGTGTTTAATGTTTGTAAACCCGCCCCCCCCCCCCCCCGCCCCATCTCTCTTACGCCTGATTTCTAAGTGTAGGCAAGGTTTTTCTGAGCATACAAAAATCTACACTTACTCCATTCTGTTAGTTTGGAGTAAGATTTCGCTGCCTAAACTTGCAAAACAGGCGTAAGTGGCTGAACACGCCCCCTTTTGGAAAAAAAAATCTGTTCTAAAGTGAAATTGTTCTAACTCACTAGAACTGGAGCAAACTAAATGGCGAGAATTGCAATTTCTAAGATACTCCATTCTAAACTAGTTGCTCCAAAAATGTAGGAGCAACTCAGGCCTAAAATTGACCCCCAAGAGTGAGAGCCTATGTAGCCTTGTGAAGTAAATTACCTCGGGAGATTGTTGAAGTCGACAGTATAAATGAGTTTGAGATAATTGGATGCATTTATGAGGTGAGGCAAAGATAGTTTAAGTGGCCTCCTGCTTCTGTACGTGTAAACCTTTAATATTTTCAGTTTTTTAGAGCTCCCCACACTGAGGTACTGTAATGGGTTTAGGATTAATTTCAAAGCAATGGTAGACTGGCATGGGATAGATTTCCATTCAACGCCTTTTTAATATTCAGATCTAGCATTGCTACTGAAGAATTCTGATTTATTGTTGTGCTTTTGTGGAAATGCAATTGGATTGTGTGTTTTGGTGAGAACAGGGTAGGTGAGGCTGGGGAGGGAAAGAAGTTAAACTTGTTCTGCCTAATGCCATCTTCTGAAATACTTTCTAATTCTAAAAATGCATATATTACCTTCTGATAAACTTTCACCTTTGATGCTATTTATGGATGTCCTACTTGTAGAGCAATTATCAGATATGCTTCCTGGATAACCTAGCATTCATTAATGCATGATTTTAGTGTGATTTCCAGACAGTATTTGAGAAAGGTGATTAAATTATTTCCATTTTACATTACAGCAAAAACAATGCATTTGCATCTCATTTTGTGCTACAATTTATTTTAGATTTTGTTCTATAGAAACATAGAAACATAATTTATGGCACACCATTAAGAAGGGCACAGAAACAGTGTGAATGAGGTTACCACCAACATGTGTTACTAATTTTAGATGGTATACATCTACAATCCCCATAAAGCAAATACTCCACGAGAGTATATGTGGTTAAATTCATGCCCAGGATAGAAATGACCTCGATCTTGTAATGTGTTGTTGGAGATCATTCCAATGGTGGAACTGCACCATAAATATGTTTTCAAAATGTATTTAAAATACAGTCCTGATTCTACAATTTGCCTCAGCACCTTTGACCTGGGTAGAGAAAACCTCAACCAGGGTACTTGCTTCTGGTCGCCATCCAGTGATTCTTGTTGGAACATAAGAACATAAGAATTAGAAACAGGAGTCGGCCATCTAGCCCCTCGAGCCTGCTCCGCCATTCAACAAGATCATGGCTGATCTGGCCGTGGACTCAGCTCCACTTACCCGCCCGCTCCCCATAACCTTTAATTCCCTTATTGGTTAAAAATCTATCTATCTGTGATTTGAATACATTCAATGAGCTAGCCTCAACTGCTTCCTTGGGCAGAGAATTCCACAGATTCACAACCCTCTGGGAGAAAAAATTCCTTCTCAACTCGGTTTTAAATTGGCTCTCCCATATTTTGAGGCTGTGCCCCCTAGTTCTAGTCTCCCCAACCAGTGGAAACAACCTCTCTGCCTCTATCTTGTCTATCCCTTTCATTATTTTAAATGTTTCCATGAGATCACCCCTCATCCTTCTGAACTCCAATGAGTAAAGACCCAGTCTACTCAATCTATCATCATAAGGTAACCCCCTCATCTCCGGAATCAGCCTAGTGAATTGTCTCTGTACCCCCTCCAAAGCTAGTATATCCTTCCTTAAGTAAGGTGACCAAAACTGCACACCGTACTCTAAGTGCGGCCTCACCAATACCCGATACAGTTGCAGCAGGACCTCCCTGCTTTTGTACTCCAGCCCTCTTGGATAAATTAAAGTGCTCTGTGCCACAAAAGAACAGCCCTTGAAATACTGTGCTTCTAAGTACATAGGGTTAGGTACTATGGGCTGGACTTTCGGCTGATTTGCACTCCATTTAGCGCCTCGGCGGGACGCAAAAATGATTTTTTTGGGATGTGAAATGAGGTGCACAAGATTTTGTGCCTAGGAGGAACTTTCGCCAATGGTTTTGCGGCAACGCTAAAACTTACCACCCTGCTGCTGTATTGACCTTTGGGATGATGTAAATCGTCGTGCATCGCTGCACTAGCGGCCCAGGCGGAATTTTCTGGAACCGCCTGAGAACCCGCCCAGAAAAACCAGATGGACCCAGGGTGCACCAGGCGCTAACGGCACCATGTTGAAAACGAAGGAGAAAGTCACAGTTGTGACTGATTAAAAGGATTGGGAGAAGGATGCTGCATACTTTTGATTGTGAAGTTTATGTGAGTTTCTAGTTTGTTTTATTAAGGACATTTTAAAAGATGGGGGCCTTGCTAGGTCGGGAGCCGTTCATCCTGACTGTTATATTGCCATATGGCTTCAAGCTGGAAGAAGGCTTATTGTTGATCATTTGCAACGTAATCGAAGAGATCGCAGATGTATGGGGAGGAGGCCTTACCCCCCACGAGTTTAAAGGGAACATCACTCATACCTCCAGCTCTCTGCGTTAGAAGGCTGCGCTTCCGAAAAGAAGTGCTGACAGAAATATGCCAGCTCCTGCAGGCAGACCTACAGCCTACCAGCAGCAACAGGACTGCACTATCCGTTAAGGCGAAGGTGACTGTGGCACTTGCCTTCTATGCTTCCGGCTCCTTTCAGGCATCAGCAGGGGACCTATGTTCCATTTCACAGCACGCGACACATTGCTGCATTCGCCAGGTGACTAATGCACCGTATGCACGCAGACTGGACTTCATAAACTTCCCAATGACTGGGGAGACCCAAAATAAGAGGGCTGTAGGTTTTGGGTGATTTGCTGACTTCCCCAAGGTTCAGGGTGCCATTGACTGTACGTACTTTACAGAATGCAGAGGTTTTCCAAAACCGAAAGGGATTCCACTCCATAAACGTACAGATTGTCTATGACCATTCTCAGCGCATCATGGCAGTCAATGCCCAATATCCAGGGAGCATCCATGATGCTTTCATCTTGCATGAGAGCAGTGTTTTTAACACATGTTCCAGCGTCAACCACAAGGCCAGAGCTGGATGCTCGAACAAAGGTTATGGCCTCGCCACCTGAGCCCCCTCCGGAACCCTCAGACAGAAGCCAAGCATCGCTATAATGAGAGCCATGCAGCCACACGCTATATAATCGAACAGAGAATTGGAGTGCTCAAGCAGCGCTTCCGATACCTGGACCACTCTGGAGGCTGCCGACAATATTCCCCTCAGCAAGTCTCTGAGTTCATTGTGGTGTGCTGCATGCTACACAACTTAGTCAGGATCTGGAAACGAAAACGGTGGCAATATGCGCAGTCAGCCGCCGTTGCCCATCACCCGGGTGGAAATGGCGCAGCCCCCAGATCCAGTCGCTACCTTGGTCAGAATCAAGAAGTTCCCCAAACGGGACCTGGAACAGCCAGGTTCCCAACACCGTTAAAAAGCAGGCAGAAGATTCTGCAGCCCTCAAAGGAGGACAGGGAGGCCACACACATCTGTGGCTCTGACCACCCACTAGGCAACGGCAAAGGCTGTGAGTCCTGGCAAGGTGAGTGAACCAAGCCCACCCCGCTAGCAGGGGGCACAGCGCTGCTATCAGATGACTAGGACCCTGTCCGGTTGCTCTGGAACTCGCGTCCTCGCATACCTGTACTGCTATCTCAGTACTGACCATGACTGAACCATGAATGCAATCTACCCAATCCTGACGCACGACCGTAAAATGTAACTAATGTAAGTCACTGAACCAAGGTGTCACGATACAAACTAAAAAAAAAAAAAATTTTTTTTTTCATCCTTTCTTTGTACTTCCACTGTGTCTGATCCTGTATGTTTGTGTAACAGGCCAGCTGCACGATCTCGCTGTGGGGGGCGGGGAATGAATGTATGTAGCCATGGACACACACATGAATCACACCCAGAACCCACTGGAACCTCCACTGCATCATCGAACCATCCAAACTGGTAACCACTACCCAATGTTGTGGCAAAAGGACCTGGGGATTAACAGGGAGCGAGCCAAGCTAAAGCACAGCCAAGGTGCAAGGGTTATTGGCATTTAAGTCTGGGGAGAGCTAAGCCAGAGCACATAGTGCAAAGGTAATTGGCACAAAGGACTTGGAGAAAGTAATGTTATATATGCAGACTATAGATATACTCTCTGTGTAGTCACTGTATAGTTGCATAAGATGGAGACTTGTTTACCTGATGTACTATCAATAAGGTTTACACAGTGTGTATACATGCTGGCACCACTAGAGGGTGCAACTGGTGGAGACCGGGGTTTCCTATCCTGCCCTGGTGACAGGGACTGTATAAAAGGGGAGCCACCATGCGGCTACCTCACTCTCGAGTTTGGAATGAAGACCAAGGTCACTACAGTTTGAGTACAACACATTGCCTCGTGGAGTCATTCATAGGTACACTTCCTATCACGTTCTAGTTTTCATTTCCCCTACTGCTCCCCTGCTCTATTGCCTTCTCCTTATTCTTTGACTTTTTAAATTTTCACTCACCTTAAACTTTCAACCCCCCCCCCCCCACTAATTAGTTTAAAGCTCTCTCTACAGTTATTCGATTCGCCAGGACCCTAGTCCCAGCACGGTCTAAGTGGAGTCCGTTACAACAGAACAGCTCCCTCTTACCCCAGTACTGGTGCCAGTGTCCCATGAACCAAAACCCATTCCTCTCACACTCGTCTTTGACGTGTTTAACTCTCTGATCATATTTACCCTATGCAAATTTGCTCGTGGCTCAGGTAGTAATCCAGAGATTATTACCTTTGTGGTTCTGCTTTTTAATTTGGCCCCTAGCTGCTCATACTCTTTCTTTGTCCTGCCTATGTTGTTGGTACCCACGTGTACCACAGGCCGGGCTATAAAAGAGCTGGAGCGGTGGGCCTGAGACATCATGGCGAGAGAACAGCTCCACAGGTTGGGCTATAAAAGAGCTGGAGCGGCATACCACTTCAACTTCCAGCGAGAGCTGCTCCAAGTGTGTGCCGATTTTGAGATGGGCAACTGGGTGACGTCATCAAAACCCTGGTCACCGTTTTGGAGCATGGGCAGGAACATCGGCAGGGCCCAGGTACAGAGGAGTGGGAAGGTCGGGGTGGATGAGCCGCAAGTGTTTGTGGCGAGATGCGGTGAATGTTTATGGCGGAGGTGCGACAGATGAGGATACGGGGCCCAGAAGAGCCGGAGGCCCAAGGGCAGCACGGGCCAGCCCGTACTGTGATATGTGTGCGCGCTAGGTCCATGCAGCAGAGCAGGTCTCCAGTTGTCTTGGTTAATCCTTGCCATAGGATCAAGACCTAGCTCTGTCAAGCCTGTGTGGTGGCTGGTGTGCAACGGTCTCCACAAGTTTAAAAAAAAATTCACGCACAGGCATCTTCCACCCCCTCAATTGGAATTCAGGACTGGAACATCGGGTCCTTCATCGAAACACCTGTGAACTCGTGGAAGCAAGTCATCCTCGTTTGAGGGACCGCCTATGATGATGATGATGATGACATTACAGACATAATAGAACGATTAGTAGCTATCGTCCTGGGGGCAGAGGGAAGAGCAAATGTTGGCTCTTTGGAGTCAGTTTCACTTCAGGATGACGTGGTTTGTGATGGAGATTCAAACTGATTCAATCTCCGTGGCAGACCTGGAATCTAATAAATGACCCCGATAGGCCCCATTGATTAACGACTTGGATGAAGACCCTTTGTCAAAACAGGAAGATATTACAGGTAAATAGAATTTATAAAGGAATGGAACAAAGGGAAGAGGGAAAGGAAAACACACACCGATACGCACACATGCTGCAAGGCAAAATAAATAGAATAACTTGCAAAGTGCGTAAGTGGAAAAATCGGAGATAGTTAAATTATGGAAATGATATTAGCATGAGGCAATAGGCTGCATGATGAGTGACATCAAAGAAGGCATAAAAAAACACTGAGAATGTGTGAACAGCTGAAGTAGGTGAGGATAAGCAGATAGAAATCGAAGTGTGAAAAATATGACAAAGTGGTACATGTTCCAGCAACCTAACAGCCTGGTACAAGAAAAAAGCAGGTTGACAACAAGAATGCAGACCACCTCACCAACATGGTGTTCTGACGGAGTGATAGCCAGCCATTCTGATAACAATCTGGACAGTCCAAGTTTAAGGAAATATGTAATTGTTCTTGATGGGTTCCATACTTTAAAAAAATTGACTTTTTTTTCGTTCCTGGAATGTGGGCATCACTGGCAAGGCCGGCATTTATTGTGCATCCCTAATTGCCCTTGAGCCACCGCCTTGAACTGCTGCAGTCCGTGTGGTGAAGGTACTCCCATAGTGCTGTTAGGGAGAGAATTCCAGGATTTTCACCCAGCGACGATGAAGGAACCACAATATATTTCCAAGTCAGGATGATGTGCGACTTGGAGGTGATGTTCCTATGCGCCTTCTGTCCTTGTCCTCCTAGATGATAGAGGTCGTTGGTTTGGGAAGTGTGGTTGAAGAAGCCTTGACGAGTTGCTGCAGAGCATCTTGTAGATGGTGCACACTGTAGTCACGGTGTGCTGGTGATGGAAGGAGTGAATATTTTGCTAACAAGTTTACTATATGGTACTTTATCAAATGCCCTTTAAAAATCCAGATGATATATAACATTAACTGCACTGCCCTCATCCACCCTCTCTGTTACCTTATCAAAAAACTCTAAATCAAGTTAGTCAAACACGATTTGATCTTAACAAATCCGTGCTGGTTCTCCTTTAATAGTCCATGTTTGTCCAAATGGCTGTTAATCTTCTCCTGGATTATTTTTTCTAAAAGCTTCCCCACTACAGACATTAAACTGACTGACCAGTAATTACCTGGTTTATCCTTTTTTGAACAAGGGTGTAACTTTTGCAATCTTCCAGTCCTTTGGCACCAACCCTGTATCTAAGGAGGATTGGTAGATTGTGGCCAGCATCTCTGCAATTTTTATCCTTACTTCCCTCAGCAACCGAGGATGCATCTCATCCGGACCGAGTGACTTATCCACTTTAATTACCACCAGCCTGTCCAGTATCTCCTCTTTATTTTTTTAAAATCTCATCCAGTATTCCAGCAATCATGGCAGCTGTGGCTCAGTAGGTAGCATACTCACCTCTGAGTCAGAAGGTTGTGGGTTCAAGTCCCACTCCAGGGACTTGAGCACAAAAACATTTAGGCTGACACTCCAGTGCAGTGCTGAGGGAGAACTGTACTGTCGGAGGTGCCATCTTCCGGATGAATCGTTGAACTGAAGCTCCGTTGGTTCTCAAGTGGATGTAAAAGATCTCATGCCACTATTTCAAAGAAAAGCACGGATGTTATCCCCAGTGTCCTGGCCAATATTTATCCTTCAATCAACAAAACAAAAAAACAGATTATCTGGTCGTCATCATATTGCTGTTTGTGGGAGCTTGCTTGTGCGCAAAATTGGCTGCTGCGTTTCCTACATTACAACAGTGACTGCACTCCAAAAGTACTTCATTGGCTGTAAAGCACTTTGAGACGTCCAGTGGTCGTGAAAGGCGCTATATAAATCCAAGTCTTTCAACCTCCTCATTTACCATATCTTTGGCAAAGTCCTCTTCCTTGGTAAACATTTAGCACCTCAGCTATGCCTTCTGCCTCCATCAATAGTTCTCCATTTTGGTCCCTAATCGGCCCCACCGCTTCTCTGACAACTCTCTTACTGTTAATAGTTATCTTTTTCAAGATAACTACACACTGTCTACTGATTTATTTGATGTCTTAATTTCAAAGGGAAGTCTCAAGACATTCACTTAACCACTCAGGATGATATATGTGATAGAAGGTGTTCCCCCATCCCCTTATGGCCATCAAACCTGTTAAACTGGAGACCCGTGACTGCCATTGAGTCACTGGAGCATAGCTTTCCTTAAAGTAGGACAGACTTTGTGTCTGTGGTTTAAGGTCTACTCCCTATCCGTACTTGCATTTCTCAAGAGTTTTTCCACACAAATAGGAGAAATATGACACCTTTATGTTCCATTAGGTGCTGTCTCAGCAGTTTCAGTTTTCCAAATGTTTTTTATGACACCGTTGAGGAACATCTCTTTACACAAATCTTCTCAGTGTAATTAACTTAGAGGTTTTATGGCATGATTACCTGCGAACTTGCATGGTTTGAACTAGCTGAGATCTTGTGTTGGCTAAAAGCCTTTTCCCAGCATTTACTTCAACAGCTGAACACCATTTTGTTGGGCAGCTTTCAAGCTTAAAAAAAAAATTGTTTTAAGCACATTTCAGGCATTTTACAGGGCATTTCCCCATCGAACCTCAATGGCATTCTTTGGGCAATTTATGGGCCACTTTTCCTACAGCCCCCAATGTGTCTTTGTGGCTCTCGCATATATCCTTTCAGTGATGCAGTCAGTATCTAACTTATCTTTTTTGAAGACTATGATATGCAATATAATGCGCTGTTTGCAAGTTGATTAATTGGATCAGGTGAGGAGAGGCTATTGAGTAACTACTGCACTGTGTAGGAATAGAAATAGTGAGGGTGGGATGTAGTGGGGTACCGTCAAGGTGGACTGGGGTGCCATGCCATGCCAAGAGGAAGCAGAGCATATTGGGGTTGGCGCGTGGGAGGAGGCAGGCTGGAGTGTGAGAGTATTCTGGGACGTGTTGTGAAAACTAGGAGCTCTGAGGGTAGGAGGCTGTTTTTTAGGAGTACTCGGGGGTAGTGTTCCATGTAAGGTGCGTGGCTGTGCAGTGCTCCAGGGAACCCCGCGCAGTCGGCTTGCTGGCATTTCAATGTAAAAACCACGCACAATATTTTGGCTTGCGCAGCTCAAAAAAATGACAAAGGATATAGCTCGGGGGCAGGGCAAAAATAATATTCAAGAGATCAGTCTGGAGACTAACAGGGCTGTTAAGTTTGGATGTCTCGAAGGGGCTGAACGGCAGTCAGGGAGGGAATTGAAGAAACTGGGGGCTTTGGGTACAGAACAGTGAGTGGGAGCTAGGCGTAGGATGAGTCAAGAGGGTTGCATTTGTGATGCTCTGGAGAAACAAATTGGATTGTGGGAACGATGAGATGAGGTCTGGGAGCAGTGAGGAGGACAATTGGACTGAGAGCACTGGTAGGGGATTGGGAGCAATGTAGGGCTGCAAACCGTTCAGGTCATAGGACTTTCGAATGAAAAAGTCTTTCATAGACTTTTATGAGGTTAGGTTGCAGGTGTAAGACATGAATTTCCAATCTATACTGTTCAGATCTCTTAGATAGCACTAAACAAAGTAATTAGAATTGCATTTTCATGTTTTGAGAAACCTTTGAAGTCCACAGCACTTCAAGAGCATGACAGGCTATATAAAATTCTGATGCATCCAGATTTGAGAGTATTAGAGGTCCTGCATATAAAATCTATAGGCAAGGTGTCCGGTTAAATGCTAGGAATTATTTCACTCTGGAATTCTTAACTGCCAAGCACAAAAGTGGGTAAGATGTCACTAGTCTCTTAGAGAACTTGTTAAGTTCCTAAGAGAACAGGGCATTTCCAGTCATAACTATGAAATGTTATGAGCTACCACGGAGTTGTTTGATTACCTTAAGAAGTTAGAACATAACATAAGAATTAGGAGCAGGAGTAGGCCATATGGCCCCTCACACTGCTCCGCCATTCAATAAGATCATAGTTGATCTTCAACCTCAACCCCGCCTGATCTTCATATCCCTTGATTCCCCTAGAGTCCAAATATCAATCTACCTCTCAGCTATGAATATACTCAATGAATCAGCATCCACAGCCTTCTGGGGCAAAGAATTCCAAAGATTCACAACCTTCTGAGTGAAGAAATTCCTCATCTCAGTCTTAAATGGCTGACTCCTTATCCTGAGCCTATGCCTCCTAGTTCCAGATTCAAGAGCCAGGGGAACAACCCCTCAGCATCTACCCTGTCAATCCCCCTCAGAATCTTAGATGCTTCAATGAAATCACCTCTCGTTCTTCTAAACTCCAGAGAGTATAGGTCCAGTCTACTCAATCTCTCCTCAGAAGACAACTCTCTCATCCCAGGAATCAATCTAGTGAACCTTCATTGCACCTTTTCTAAGGCAAGTACACAGATAAGGAAACCAAAACTGAGTACGGTACTCCAGGTGTGTTCTCACCAAAGTTCTGTACAATTGTATTAAGACTTCCTTACTCTTGTACTCCAACCCCACTTGCAATAAAGGTCAATTTGCTTTCCCAATTGCTTGCTGTACCTGCATGCTAACTGTCTGTGTTTCCTGTACGAGGCCACTTAAATCTTTCTGAACACCAACATTTAATAGTTTCTCACCATTTAAAAAAATATTCTGTTTTTCTATTCTGCGTATCAAAATGAATAACCTCACATTTACCCACATTATACTTCATCTGCTACCTTATTGCCCACTCACTTAACCTGTCTATATCCCTTTGCAGACCCTTGATGTCCTCTTCACAGCTTATTTTCCCACCTAGCTTTGTGTCATCAGCAAATTTGGATACATTGCACTCGGTCCCTTCATCTAAGTTATTAATATAGATTGTAAATACCTGTAGCCCAAGCACTGATCCTCACTGCACCCCACTAGTTACAGCCTGCCAACCAGAAAATGACCCGTTCATCCCTGTTTTCTGTCCGTTAACCAATCCTCTATCCATGCTAATATATGGCCCTCAACTCCATGAGCCTTTATCTTGCATAGCAACCTTTTTATGTAGCACCTTATCAAATGCCTTTTGGAAATCCAAATATACTACTTCCACTGGTTCCCCTTTATCTACCCTGCTAATTACATCCTCAAAAAACTGATACATTTGTTAAACACGATTTCTCTTCCATAAAACCATGTTGACTCTGCCTAATCATATTATGTTTTTCTAAGTGCTACTGTTACCACTTCCTTAATAATTGATTCCAGCATTTTCCTGATAACTGATGTCAGGCTAACTGGCTTGTAGATCCCTGTTTTCACTCCCCCTCATTTCTTGAATAGTGGGCCTACATTTGCTACTGTTCAATCTGCTGGGACTCTTCCAGAATCTAGGGAATTTGGGAAGATCACAACTAGTGCATCTAGTATCTCTACAGCCACATCTTTTAGAACTCTAGGATGTAGGCCATCAGGTCCAAGGGATTTATCGGCTTTTAGTCCCATTAGTTTCTCGAATAGTTTTACTCACCGGATCTTAATTACTTTTCCTCACTCTCATTAGTCCCTTGGTTCCCCACTATTTTTGGTATGCTATTTGTGTCTTCTACTGTGAAGACAATTATAATATATCAGTTTAATGTCTCTGCCAGTTCCTTATTCCCCATTATAATTTCTCCTGTCTCAGCCTCTAAGGATCCGACACTTACTTTTGCTACTCTTCCTTTTTACATAATTATAGAAGCTCTTATAATCTGTTTTTATGTTGAGAGTGGTCTCAAACAGAGTGCTTCTAAACAGAGTGATAACATTGGGAATTTGGAGAGAGTGGGAGTCTCTGGTAAGTACTGGGTGAATCTGTGTGAGGATTAGCTGTAAAAAGTGAAATTAAGTTTAACATTTTGAATTTAACCTAGAACTTAAAAAAAAATGTAGTTAACAAAAACTGCCTACCTGTGGCAGGTAACTCTATCAGTTGTAAGTGTTTGTCTTCATTAATTACTGTGCATAGGGAGCTGAGACTGCACATGTAACTTGGGTGTGACTCCAAGTGCATAAAAGTAAACACTATCTGCCAATGCACAGAGCGGTCTGCATAGTGTTGTCTTAAATGGATGCTTCTAAGCGGAGTGATAAAGTTGGGAATTTGGAGAAAGTGTGAGTCTCTAGTGCTAATTACTGTGAGTAGGGAGTGGGACTGCATACATAACTTGGGTATGGCTCCAAGTGTATAAAAGTAAACACTATCTGCTGACGCACAGAATGGTCTTAAACAGCGTGCTTCTAAACAGAGTGATAAAGTTATATCAAAGAACTTCAGCTGGAGTCTGAGGTGCAGAAATTACAGGGCATCAGGGAAGGGGAAAAGTTACCTGGACACTTTGATCCAGGAGGCAGTCACACCCCTTAGGTTAGGTAATGGTACAGGTCTGGTTAATGGTCAGGGACTGGAGGGTGTGACTTCAACTCAGGCAGATAAGGGGACCCCAGGTGCAGTGCTGGAAGAACCTTGGCCTTTGCCCTTATCCAACAGGTACAAGGTTCTTTCTGTCTGTGTGGATGAGGGCAAAGTCTGCAGGGTGGATGAACAAACTGATCACGGCACCATGGTACAGGATGCCATTCAAGTTGGGGGTGGGGGAGAGTGAAAAGGAGTGGTGTAGTGGTAAGGGTTACTATAGTCAGGGAGATAGATACAGTTCTCTGCAACCGTGACCAGGAATTCTGAAGGCTGTGTTGCCTGCCCAGTACCAGGGTTAAGGATATCTCTTCATAGCTGGAGAAGAATTTGGAGTGGGAGGGAGAGGATCCAGTTGTCGTGGTCCATGTAGGAAACAACGACATTGGTAGAACTAGGAATGAGGTTTTACTGAGAGAGTTTGAGTAGCTAGGAACCAAATGAAAACACAGAACCTCAAAGGTAATGATATCTGGATTGTTACCACAGTCGGGCACAAATTGGCATAGGGACAAACAGATCAAAGAGTTAAATGTGTGGCTCAAAGTGGTGTGGGAGGAAGGGGTTTCTATTCATGGGCTCTGGCACCAGTACTGAGGAAAGAGGGACCTGTTCCGTTGGGGTGGGGTCCACTTAAACCAGGCTGGAACCTGTGTCCTGGCGAATCGAATAACTAGAGTAGTAGATAGGTCTTTAAACTTAAAAAAAAAAAGGGGATCGTCAGGTGAGGAGAAATTTAGAAATCTAAAGAGAAAAGTCAAGGCAATGGAGCAGTGTAGCAATTTCGGTGAAGATAAGCAGAGCATGACAGGGAGGGACAGAGGGGATAATAGTGCATCAGCAAATAAGGTGAAAGCAGGCAATAATGGTTAAAAAGTTAAAATTAAAGACTCTGTATCTGAATGCACGAAACATTTGTAGCAGGATAGACAAATTAGTGGCACAGATAGAGATAAATGGCTTTGATCTAATAGTCATTACGGAGATGTGGTTGCAAGATGGCCATGTTTGGGAATTAAATATTCCAGGGTACTTGATGTTTCAAAGACAGGCAGAATGGAAAAGGAGGGGGTAACACTGATGATAAAGTATGACGTAAGGACAGTAGTGAGGAAGGATCTCGGCTCAGAAGATCAGGATGTAGAATCAGTATGAGTGGAGATAAGGAATAACAAGGGGCAGAAAACACTGGTGGGATTAGTTTATAGGCACCCAACAGTTGCTACACAGTTGGAAAGAGTATTAATCAACAAATAATAGGAGCTTGTAACAAATGTAATACAATAATTATAAGGGATTTTAATCTTCATATAGATTGTGAAAATCAAATTGGCAAAGTTAAGTTAGTCTAGAGGATTAGTTAATGGAATACATTGGAGACAGTTTCCTAGAACAATACTTTGTGGAACTAACTAGGGAACAGGCTATTTTAGATCTTGTATTGTGTAATGAGACAGGACTAATTAGTAATTTCATAGTAAAAGATCCTCTGGGGAAGTGATCATAATATGATAGAATTTCCCATCGTGTTGCAGAGTGAAATACAAGAGTCTTAAAATTAACTAAAGGCAATTACATAGGTATGAGATGTGGGTTGGCTAAGATAGATTGGGAAATTAGGTTAAATGTATGACGGTAGATAAGCGGTGGCAAACATTTTACGAAATATTCCAAAATTCTCAACAAATATACATTCTACTGAGAAATAAAAAAATTCCACAGGAAAAGTGATCCATCCATGGCAAACTAAAAGTTCAGGATAGTAACGGATTAAAAGAAGAGGTTTATAAAGTTGCAAAGAATAATCATAAACCTGAGGATTGGGAGAGCTTTAGAAACCAGCAAAGGATGACCATAAAATTGATTTTTTTAAAAAGGAGAAAATAGAATATGAGAGTAAACTAGCAAGAAATATAAAGACAGATTGTAAGAGCTTCAACTCGAGTGTGAAAAGGAAGAGAATAGCCAAATTAAGCATTAGTCCCTTAGAGGCTGAACAGCAGAAATTATACTGGGGACCAAGGAAATGGCAGAGACATTAAACAAATATTTTGCATCTGTCTTCACAGATGACACAAAAAGCATACCAAAAATAGTGGAATCAAGGGTCTAATGGGAGTGAGGAACTTAAAGTAATTAATATCAGTAAGGAAAAAGTACTTGAGAAAGATTAGACCTGATTCCATCCTAGGGTTCTAAAAGAGGTGGCTGCAGAGATGGTGATTGCATTGGTTGTGATCTTCCAAAATTCCCCTGATTCTAGAACGGTCCCAATGGATTGGAGGTAGAAAATATAACCCCGCGATTCAAGAAAGGAGGGAGAGAAAAACCATTGAACTACAGGCCAGTTAGCCTGATATCAGTTGTCGGGAAAAGGCTGGAATCCATTACTAAGGAAGTGGTAGCAAGGCACTTAGACAATCATATGATTAGGCAGAGTCAACGTGGTTTTATGAAAGGAAGATCGTGTTTCTTAAATGTATTTGCGTTATTTGAGGATGTATCTAGCAGGGTAGATAAAGGGGAACCAGTGTATGTTATATATTTGGATTTCCAAAAGGCATTTGATAAGATGCCACATAAAAGGTTGCTACACATGATACGTGCTTATGTGGTTGGGGGTAATATAGTAACATGGATAGAGGGATTGGTTAACGGACAGAAAACGAGATTAGGGACAAATAAGTCATTTTTTGGTTGGCAGGTTGTAACTAGTGGGGTGTCGCTTGGCCTGCCGCTATTTACAATCTATATTAATGACTTGGATGAAGGGCTCGAGTGCAATGTATACAAGTTTGCTGCTGATACAAAGCTAGGTGGGAAGTATGCTGTGAGGAGGACTCAAAGAGCCTGCTGGTTAAATGAACGGGCAATAAAGTGGCAGATGGAGTGTAATGTGAGGAAATATGAGGTTATTCACTTTGGTAGGAAGAATAGCAAAACAGAATATTTTTTAAATGCTGGGCAACTATTAAATGTTGGTGTTCAGAGAGATTTAGATGTTCTCGTACAGGAAACAGACAGTTAGTATGCAGGTACAGCAAGCAATTAGGAAGACAAATGGCATGTTGGTCTTTATTGCAAGGGGGTTGGAGTACAAGAGTAAGGCAGTCTTAATACAATTGTAGACGGATTTGGTGAGACTGCACCTGGAGTACTGTGCACAGTTTTGGTCTCCTTATCTGAGGAAGGACATATTTGCCTGGAAGCGGTGCAATGAAGGTTCACCAGATTATTCCCTGGGATGAGAGGGTTGTTCTACGAGGAGAGATTATGTAGATTGGGCCTATACTCTCTGGCGTTTCTAAGAATGAGAGATGTTTCCCTTGAAACATATAAGAATCTGAGGGGATTGACCGGGTAGATGCTGAGAGGTTGTACCTCTGGCTGGAGAGTCTAGGCCTAGGGGGCATAGTCTCAGGATAAGGGGTCAGCCATTTAAAAGGATGAAAGCAGGACTTGGATTTATATAGCGCCTTTCATGACCACCGGATGTCTCAAAGCGCTATACAGCCAGTTAAATACTTTTGGTGTGTAGACACTGTTGTAATGTAGGAAACTCGACAGCCAATTTGTGCACAAGCAAGCTCCCACAAGCAGAAATGTGATAATGACCAGATAATCCGTTTTTTTGTTATGTTGATTGAGAGATAACTATTGGCCAGGACACCAGGGATAACTCCCCTGCTCTTCATCAAAATAGTGCCATGTAATCTTTTACGCCCATCTGACGACACCTCTGACAGTGCAGTACTCCCTCAGTACTGCACTGGAATGTCAGCCTAGATTTATGTGCTCAAGTTCCTGAAGTGGGACTTGAACCCACAACCTCCTGACTCCGAGATGAGTGTGCTCCCCACTGAGCCACAGCTGACACATTTAAGATTGAGATGAGAAGGAATTTCTTCACTCGGAGGGTTGTGAATCTTTGGAATTCTGTACCCCAAAGGACTGTGAATGCGGAATCGTTGAGCATATTCAAGGCTGGGACAGATTGTTGGACTCTAGGGCAATTGAGGGATAGAAACATAGAAAATAGGAGCAGTAGTAGGCCATTCGGACCTTCGAGTCTGCACCGCCATTCAATATGATCATGGCTGATCCTCTATTTCAACACCATGGGCCCAAGTTTCCACATGATTCGCGCCTGATTTTTAGGAGCAACTGGTGGAGAACGGACTATTTTAGAAATCGCAATTCTCCACATTTTTTTTTCTGCAGTTCTAGTCAGGTAGAACAGTTCTAGTTTAGAACAGAATTTTTTCTTCAAAAGGGGGCGTGTCCGGCCACTGACGCCTGATTTGAAAGTTTCCACAGTGAAAATGTACTCCAAACTAAAGTAGAATGGAGCCAGTGAAGATTTTTGTAGAACTGAAAAAACCTGTTCTACACATTAAAAAACCAGGCGCAGGTTACAAATTAGGCGTCCAGAACGAGGTGGGGGGGAGTGGGGGGGGAAGGGAACTCATTAAATTCGACAATAAATCCTTATTTATACTTCTGCAAATATTATACAAATAAATCCAACCTGAATAAACATTTATAAGCCAAGAAAAGATTAAATAAACCATCTTCCTACCTGTGTGAAAGTGCTTCAGCCAGGGAGAATTCTGCAGCCGTTCGTGCCGCTGAGCGGGAGGGGGAGAGAGAGAGGGAGGGAGGGAGGGAGGGGGAGAGAGAGAGAGAGAGAGAGAAAGGAGGAGAAAAGGGGGGGGGGGAGGGGAAGAGGGGGGGAGGGTCGGGGAACAGGAGCGGGGGTCGGAGGGGGGGGGGGAAGCGGGTGTCGGGTCGGGCCTGGTCGGCGAGGAGCGGGTGTCGGGTCTTGTCGGGGGCAGGGAGCAGGAGCTGGCCGTGGGAGGAGCCTCATTCACGCAGCCCCAGTGAGGCCATTCAGCCAGGGCTAGGGGCTGCGTGCTTCGGGCCCCTCCCACACAGTTTGGCGCCTGGAGCTACTGCACTTGCGTGCCGACTGTAGTGCGCATGTGCAGAGGTCCCGGCACTGTTTTCAGCGCCGGGACCTGGCTCCGCCCCCCCACAGCTCGTGCTGGCTGCGCCGAGTGCCACAGGACCTGTAAGTAGGTGGAGAATACCGAGGATTTTTTTAGGCGCCGTTTTAGGCGCGAAAAACGGGCGCCCAGCTCGGAGGGGCGCCCGTTTTTTTTCTTGTGGAAACTTGGTCCCCATATTTCCGCTTTTTCCCCATACCCCTTGATGCCTTTTGTTTCTAGAAATCTATCTATCTTCCTCTTAACTATATTCAGTGGCTTGGCCTCCACAGCCTTCTGTGGTAGAGAATTCCACAGGTTCACCAGCCTCTGAGTGAAAAGATTTCTCCTCATCTCGGTCCTAAATTTCCTACCCCATATCCTGAGACTATGACCCCTTGTTCTAGACTTCCCAGCCAGGGGAAACATCCTCCACGCATCCAGTCTATCCAACCCAGTCAGAATTTTATACGTTTCAATGAGATCCCTCTCATTCTTCTAAACTCGAGTGAATTCAGGCTAGTCGACCCAATCTCTCCAAATACAACAGTCCTGCCATCCCAGGAATCAGTCTGGTGAACCTTCACTGCACTCCCTCTATGGCAAGTATATCCTTTCTTAGGTAACCTTCGGAGACCAAAACTGCACACAGTACTCCAGGTGCGGTCTCACCAAGACCCTGTATAACTTTAGTAAGACATCCTTGCTCCTGTACTCAAATCCTCTTGCAATGAAGGCCAACATACCATTTGCCTTCCGAACTGCTTGCTGCACCTGCATATTTGCTTTTATTGACTGGTGTAAAAGGTCACCCAGGTCCCTCTGTACATCGACACTTCCCAAGCCATCACCATGTAAATAATACTTTGTCCTTATGTTTTTCCTACCAAAGTGGATAACTTCACATTTATCCATGTTATACTGCATCTGCCACGTGTTTGCGCATTCACTCAACCTATCTAAATCGCCTTGCAGTGTCTTTGCATCCTCCTCACAACTCACAATCCCACCTAGTTTGGGGAGTGTTTGCTAGTGCTGTTGGGGAGGGTTTAAACTAATATAGCAGGGGAATGGGAATCTACGCAGGGAGAAAGAGGGAAGTAAAATGGGGGCAGAAGCAAAAGGTGGAAAAGTGGAGGGCAGAGAAATCAAAGGGCCACATTACAACATAATTCTAAAAGGACAAAGAGTATCAAAAAAACAAGCCTGAAGGCTCTGTGTCTCAATGCGAGAAGCATTCGTAATAAGATGGATGAATTAACTGCACAGATAGCTGTTAACGGATATGATGTAATTGGGATTACAGTGACATGGCTCCAGGATGACCAAGGCTAGGAACTCAACATCCAGGGGTATTCAATATTCAGGAAGGATAGACAGAAAGGAAAAGGAGGTGGGGTAGCATTGCTGGTTAAAGAGGAGATTAATGCAATAGTAAGGAAGGCTATTGGCTTGGATGATGTGGAACCTGTATGGGTAGAGCTGCGGAACACCAAAGGGCAGAAAACACTAGTGGGAGTTGTGTACAGACCAGCAAACAGTAGTAAACATAGAAACATAGAAAATAGGTGCAGGAGTATGTAAGGGGTGGTCCCAGGGGTCAGGTTCACCTCTGACCTACTTGAGCGGTTTGAATCGCTCTCACTCCCTTGGGTTCTCGACTTTGGATTTATTTGGGGGGTGTGATTAAGTGCAAAGGACAACTGGTTTGATGCAAAAGAACTTTGTACTTTCTTGCCTGTAATAAAATCAATGTCAAACTTATAATCACTCTAATAAAGAACAATACATTACACATTCAAAGGGGGTTACAGTAAAAATTACACCTCCCAATACCTAATCCTAGCTACGTTAGACTTCAGGGCAGGCAGGGACTATGCTTACCAATCCTTTCTGGTCAGTTAGCGGTAGTTCGCGACTTCGGAGTTCGTTGAATTCTATAGGTTCTGCTTGCCGTACCCTGAACGTCGGAGAGGACTTCTTACTGTGCAATCTTCAGTTGGGTTGAGTCCGCTGATGCAGTAAAGCGCGTTTTGGATCTATGGGGTAAGTATCCGGTTTCCTTCGTTAGGAATAGCTTCAAAGTCTCTTCAGGTAATGTTTTTACCTGTTGGTAGTCAGGACTTAGATTGTAGAGTGGAAACTTTCCGATTCTTCGGTTTCTTCCTTGTGGAGTTTCGTTTCGAAATTGGTCGATCGCGATGATTTTTCGGTGGTACCACGTTGGCTGTGGTCGGTTGCTGCCGCGATGGTGATGTTCTTCCTTCCTTTTGGACTTCAGGACTTCGAGGCTGGAGAAGTTAGTTTACAACTGTCGCGTTGGTTTCTCTCCCTTCTTGATGACATAGGCGTAGTATAGCACCCGCTTTAGTATGGCATACTCTTCGTTAAAAAAGGGGGCCAGTTATATGGTTTGAATTGTCCTAAGCTTCGCGCCAAATCAGTCCAGAATTCTTTCTTTAATTTTGGCGGGCTTGACATTTCTTTGTAATATTTTGGCGGGCTCGTTAAAAGTTAATATGTCTTGGGTGGGTTGCTCTTCTAAATCTGTTTCCTGATGGAAATATTAGCTTGGTAATTGCAGTGTCCTTTTGTGCTTGTTTTTTGCATACAGGCCCTTTGTTCTTATTCATGTTGAAGATGGCTTTTCTCGGTTTAGTTTGATGGCTGGCTATCTCTGAGTTATTGTTGTAATGTTAATGCCTCTTGTGGAGAAGGGTTTTCGAATATCCATTTCTCCAGACAATTTATCTTAGTCCCAACACCCAGACAGTTCCAATAATCAAGTTGGCTCCTTTTAGTTCCTTAGGCCCGCCCACAGACTTGAATTTGTCTTGTAAAAGTCCAAAATTCGATTAAAGTTCGTAGTTTCTTCCATAAGCACTTTACTATTTCAAACTTTCTGGTAGATAGTCCCAAATTAAATTTCCTTTCCAATGAGCCCAAACACTGGGTGGGGGGGGTTCCCGTGAATTTTAACCTTTCAAGTAGGCCATTTGGCCCTTCGATCCTGCATCACCATTCAATAAGATCATGGCTGATCATTCACCTCAGTACCCCTTTCCTGCTTTCTCTCCATACCCCTTGATCCCTTTAGCCTTAAGGGCCATATCTAACTCCCTCTTGAATATATCCAATGAACTGGCATCAACGACTCTCTGCGGCAGGGAATTCCATAGGTTAACAATTCTCTGAGTGAAGAGGTTTCTCCTCATCTCAGTCCTAAATGGCTTACCCCTTATCCTTAGACTGTATCCCCTGCTTCTGGACTTCCCCAACATTGGGAACATTCTTTCTGCATCCAACCTGACCAGTCCCGTCAGAATTTTATATGTTTCTATGAGATCCCCTCTCATCGTTCTAAACTCCAGTGAATAAAGGCCCAGTCAATCCAGTCTCTCATCACATGTCAGTCCAGCCATCCTGGGAATCAGGCTGATGAACCTTCAATGCACTCCCTCAATAGCAAGAACGTCCTTTCTCAGATTAGAAGACCAAAACAGAACACAATATTCCAGGTGAGGCCTCACCGAGGCCCTGTATAACTGCAGTAAGACCTCCCTGCTCCTATACTCAGAACCCCAAGCTATGAAGGCGAACATACCATTTGCCTCCTTCACTGCCTGCTGTACCTGCATGCCAACTTTCAATGACTGATGTGCCATGACACCCAGGTCTCGTTGCACCTCCCCTTTTCCTAATTTGCCGCCATTCAGATAATATTCTGCCTTTGTGTTTTTGCCCACAAAGTGGATAACCACACATTTATCCACATTATACTGCATCTGCCATGCATTTGCCCACTCACTTAACCTGTCCAAGTCACCCTGCAGCCTCTTAGCGTCCTCTTCACAGCTCACACCATCACCCATTTTAGTCTCATCTGCAAACTTGGAGATATTACTCTCAATTCCTTCATCCAAATCATTAATGTATATTGTAAATAGCTGGGGTCCCAGCACTGAGCCCTGTGGCACTCCACTAGTCACTGTCTACATTTCTGAAAAGGACCCATTTATCCAGACTCTCTGCTTCCTGTTTGCCAACCAGTTCTCTATCGGCGTCAATACATTACCCCCAAAACCATGTGCTTTAATTTTGCACACCACTCTCTTGTGTGGGACCTTGTCAAAACCCTTTTGAAAGTCCAAATACACCACATCGACTGGTTCTCCCTTGTCCACACTGCTAGTTACATCCTCAAAAAATTCCAGAAGATTTGTCAAGATTGATTTCCCTTTCATAAATCCATGTTGACTCGGACCGATCCTATCACTGCTTTCCAAATGTGCTGTTATTTCATCTTTAATAATTGATTCCAACATTTTCTCCGCTACTGATGTCAGGCTAACCGATCTATAATTACCTGTTTCTCTCTTCCCTCCTTTTTTAAAACGTGGTCTTACATTAGCTACCCTCCAGTCCATAGAAACTGATCCCGAGTCGATAGACTGTTGGAAAGTGATCACTAATGCATCCACTATTTCTAGGGCCACTTCCATAAGTACTCTGGGATGCAGACTATCAGGCCCCGGGGATTTATCGGCCTTCAGTCCCATCAATTTCCCTAAAGCAATTTCCCGCCTTATAAGGATATCCTACAGGTCCTCCTTCTCACTAGACGCTCGGTCCCCGAGTACTTCCGGAAGGTTGGGAATGGAATCAAACAGGAAATTAGGAATGCGTGCAATAAGGATACAGCAGTTATCATGGGTGACTTTAATCTACATATAGATTAGGCTAACCAAACTGGTAGCAATACGGTGGAGGAAGATTTCCTGGAAGTGTATAAGGGATGGTTTTTGAGACCAATATGTCGAGGAGCCAACTAGAGAGCTGGCCATCCTAGACTGGGTGTTGTGTAATGAGAAAGGATTAATTAGCAATCTTGTTGTTCGAGGCCCCTTGGGGAAGAGTGACCATAATATGGTAGAATTCTTCATTAAGATGGAGAGTGACACAGTTAATTCAGAGACTAGGATCCTGAACTTAAAGAAAGGTAACTTCGATGGTATGAAACGTGAATTGACTAGGATAGACTGCCAAATGATACTTAAAGTGTTGACGGTGGATAGGCAATAGAAGACATTTAAAGATCACATGGATGAACTTCAACAATTGTACATCCTTGTCTGGAGTAAAAATAAAACGGGGAAGGTGGCTCAACCGTGGCTAACAAGGAAGAGGCATATAAATTGGCCAGAAAAAGCAGCAAACCTGAGGACTGGGAGAAATTTAGAATTCAGCAGAGGAGGACAAAGGGTTTAATTAGGGTGTGGGGGGGCGGGGGGAATAGAGTATGAGAGTAAGCTTGCAGGGAACATAAAAACTGACTGCAAAAGCTTCTACAAATATATGAAGAGAAAAAGATTAGTGAAGACAAATGTAGGTCCCTTGCAGGCAGAATCAGGTGAATTTTTAATGGGAAACAAAGAAATGGCAGACCAACTGAACAAATACTTTGGTTCTGTCTTCACTAAGGAAGACACAAATAACCTTCCGAGGGTGTAGCGAGAAGGAGGAACTGAAGGAAATCCTTATTAGTTAGGAATTTGTGTTCGGTAAATTGATGAGATTGAAGGCCGATAAATCCCCAGGGCCTGATGGTCTGCATCCCAGAGTACTTATGGAAGTGGCCGTAGAAATAGTGGATGCATTGGTTTCTTTTTCCAACAGTCTATCGACTCTGGATCAGGTTCCTATGGACTGGAGGGTAGCTAATGTAACACCACTTTTTAAAAAAGGAGGGAGAGAGAAAGCAGGTAATTATAGGGCCCAAGTTTCGGGCCGCGCCTAGAACGGCGCAACCCCGACCTGGACGTCCGTTTTTCGCGCCACAAAGTGCGCCTAAAAAAAACTTCCAGATTCTCCGGCTCCCTGCAGGTCCTCTGGCCCTCGGCGCGGCGCAGCACGAGCTGTAGGGGGCGGAGCTAGGTCCCTGCGCTGAAAACAGTGCCGGGACCACTGCACATGCGCGCTACAGTGGGCGCGCATGTGCAGTAGCTCCAGGCGGCCAAAACTGTGTGGGAGGGGCCCGAAGCACGCAGCCCCTAGCCCTGGCCGAATGGCCTCACTGGGGCTGCGTGGATAAAGCTGCCTCCCACGTCCAGTTCCTGCTTCCTCCCGACTCGACTCCCGCTCCCCCCCCGCCCCCGGACCGGACCCGCGCGCCCCCCCCCCCCTCGACCTGACCTCCCTCTCCCTCCCTCCTGACCCGAACCTCCCTCCCGCCCACCACCACCCCCGCCCCCGACCCGACCCGCGCTCCCGGCCCCCCCCCTCCCCACCCCCAGACCCGACCCAACCTGACCTCCCGCCCCCGACACGAACCGACCTGCGCTCCCTCCCTCCCATCCCCCCTACCCGAACCAACCCTCCCTCCCTCCTTCCTCCTTCCTCCCCCCCCCCCTCCAACCTGACCCGTGCTCCCCCCCCCCGGACCCGACCCGACACGCGCTCCCCCCGACCCGACCCGCGCTCCCGACCCCGGACTCCAGACCCAACGCCACCTACCTGTAAATCTGGTGCTGGGGACAGGCCCTGCCTGAAGTCTTGGGCCCGGCTGGGCCCAGCCGGTCCCAATCAGCCTCCCCCCCACCCCCCCTTCTCCTTCTCCATTTCCCTCCCACCCTTCTCCTCCCCCTTCTCCTTTCCCTCCTTTCTCCTTTCCCCCCATCTCCTTTCGCCTTCTCTCCCTTCTCTCCCCCTTCTCCCTTCCCCCTCTCTCACCCTCCCCCCTTCTCCCTCCCCCCCTTCTCCCATCCCCCCATCTCCATCCCCCCCATCTCCTTCCCCCCATCTCCTTCCCCCCATCTCCTTCCCCCCATCTCCTTCCCCCCCCATCTCCTTCCCCCCCATCTCCTTCCCCCCCATCTCCCCCCCCACTCCTCCCCCCCATCTCCCCCCCATCTCCTCCCCCCATCTCCTCCCTCCCCCATCTCCTCCCCCCTCTCCTCCCCCCATCCCCTCCCCCCATCTCCTTCCCCCTCCTTCTCTTTCCCCCTCCTCCTTTCCCCCTCCTTCTCTTTCCCCCTTCCTTCTCCTTTCCCCCTCCTTCTCCTTTCCCCTCCTTCTCCTTTCCCCATCTCCTTCCCCCCTTTCTCTTCCCCCCCCTTCCCCTCCCCCCTTCCCCTCCCACCCTTCCCCTTCCCCTTTCACCCCCTTCCCCTTCTCCTCTCCCCCCTTCCCCTTCTCCTCTCCCCCCCTTCCCCTTCTCCTCTCCCCCCCTTCCCCTTCTCCTCTCCCCCCTTCCCCTTCTCCTCTCCCTCCCTTCCCCTTCTCCTCTCCCTCCCTTCCCCTTCTCCTCTCCCCCCCCTTCCCCTTCTCCTCTTCCCCCCCTTCCCCTTCTCCTTCTCTCTCCCTCCCTTCCCCTTCTCCTCTCCTCCCTTCCCCTTCTCCTCTCCCCCCCCTTCCCCTTCTCCTCTCCCCCTTCCTTCCCCTTCTCCTCTCCCCCCCCTTCCCCTTCTCCTCTTCCCCCCCTTCCCCTTCTCCTCTTCCCCCCCTTCCCCTTCTCCTCTTCCCCCCTTCCCCTTCTCCTCTCCCCCCCTTCCCCTTCTCCTCTTCCCCCCCTACTCCTCCTCCCCCCCCTACTCCTCCTCCCCCCCCTACTCCTCCTCCCCTTCCCCCTCCTCCCCCTCCCCCTTCCCCCTCCTCCCCCTTCCTCCCCCTCCCCCTTCCCCCTTCTTCTCCTCCTCACCCCTTCTCCCCCATCTCGCCCCCTTCCCTCCCTCCCCCCTGCCTCCCTCCCTCCCCTCCCCTGCCCCCCCCCTCTCCCTCTACCCCACTCCTCCCCCTCCCCTCGCTGTCAGAAACACAGACACTGACAGACAGAGAGTGAGAGACACACACAGACAGAGAGATAGAGACACTGACAGAGACACGATGTTGGAGGGCTCCCGGTGCTGCAGTCGGTAAGTAGAAAATGTTTTATTTATTGATTTAAAAAAAATATATTTCTTATTAATTTTTTTTGATTGATTTATTGGTTGATTTATTGATGTTTTATCATTTATTATTGATGATGGCTCTTTATTTGTAAAACTGAAGTGTTTAATGTTTGTAAGCTTCCCTGATTTGTAACCTACGCCTGATTTTCTAAAGTGTAGACAAGGTTTTTTCGAGCGTACAAAAATCTTCATTTACTCCATTCTAAGTTAGTTTGGAGTAAGTTTTCACTGCCGAAACTTCGAAAACAGGCGTAAGTGGCCGGACACGCCCCCTTTTGAAAAAAAAATTCTGTTCCAAAGTGAAACTGTTCTAACTGACTAGAACTGGAGCAAACTAAATGCCGAGAATTTGAATTTCGAAGATACTCCGTTCTACACCATTTGCTCCAAAAAATCAGGAGCAACTGAGGCCGAAACTTGGGCCCATAGACTGGTTAGCCTGACATCGGTTGTGGGTAAAATGCTGGAATCAATTATTAAAGATGAAATAGCAGCGCATTTGGAAAGCGGTGACAGGATCGGTCCAAGTCAGCATGGATTTATGAAAGGGAAATCATGCTTGACAAATCTTCTTGAATATTTTGAGGGTGTAACTAGTAGAGTGGTCAAGGGAAAACCAGTGGATGTTGTGTATTTGGACTTTTAAAAGGCTTTTGACAAGGTCCCACACAAGAGATTGGTGTGCAAAAATAAAGCACATGGTATTGGGGGTAATGTATTGACGTGGAGAGAGAACTGGTTGCCAGACAGGAAGCGAAGAGTAGGAATAAACGGTTTCTTTTCAGAATGGCAGGCAGTGACTAGTGGGATACCGCAAGGTTCAGTGCTGTGATCCCAGCTCTTTACAAAATACATTAATAATTTAGATGAAAGAATTGAATGTAATATCTCCAAGTTTGCAGATGACACTAAGCTGGGTGGCGGTGTGAGCTGTGAGGAGGATGCTAAGAGGCTGCAGGGTGACTTGGACAGGTTAGGTGAGTGAGCAAATGCATGGCAGATGCAGTATAATGTGGATAAATGTGAGGTTATCCACTTTGGTGGCAAAAACAGGAAGGCAGAATATCATCTGAATGGCGACAGATTCGGAAAAGGGGAGGTGCAACGAGACCTGGGTATCATGGTACATCAGTCATTGAAAGTTGGCATGCAGGTACAGCAGGCAGTGAAGAAGGCAAATGGCATGTTGGCCTTCATAGCGAGAGGATTTGAGTTTAGGAGCAGGGATGACTTACTGCAGTTGTACAGGACCTTGGTGAGGCCACAGCTTGAATATTGTGTACAGTTTTAATAAGTTTTAATAAGTTTTTGATCTCCTAATCAGAGGAAGGACATTCTTGCTATTGAGGGAGTGCAGCGAAGGTTCACCAGACTGATTCCTGGGATGGCAGGACTGACATATGAAGAAAGACTGGTTCGACTAGGTTTATATTCACTGGAATTTAGAAGAATGAGAGGGATTCTCATAGAAACATGTAAAATTCTGATGGGATTGGACAGGTTAGATGCAGGAAGAATGTTCCCGATGTTGGGGAAGTCCAGAACCAGGGGTCACTGTCTAAGGATAAGGGATAAGCCATTTAGGACTGAGATGAGGAGAAACTTCTTCACTCAGAGAGTTGTTAACCTGTGGAATTCTTTTCCACTGAGAGTTGTTGATGCCAGTTCGTTAGATATATTCAAAAGGGAGTTAGATGTGGCTTTTACGGCTAAAGCGATCAAAGGGTATGGAGAGAAAGCAGGAATGGGGTACTGAAGTTCCATGATCGTATTGAATGGTGGTGCAGGCTCGAAGGACCGAATGGCCTACTCCTACACCTATTTTCTACGCTTCTAGTTTTGTGTCGTCAGCAAACTTGGAAATATTACATTTGGTTCCCTCATCCAAATAATTTATATATATATTGTGAATAGCTGGGGCCCAAGCACTGATTCCTGTGGTACCCCATTAGTCACTGCCCGCCACTCCGAAAAAGACCTGTTTATTCCTACTCTCTATTTCCTGTCAATTAACGAATTTTCAATCCATGCCAATACATTACCCCCAATCCTATGTGCTTTAATTTTTCACACTAACCTCTTATGTGGGACTTTAGCAAAGACCTTCTGAAAATCCAAATACACTACATCCACTGGTTCTCTCTTATCTATTCTATCAATTATATCCTCAAAAAACTCCAGTAAGTTTGTCAAACATGATTTTCCTTTCATAAATCCATGTTGACTTTGTTTAATCTCATTGATATTATCTAAGTGTGCCTTTATCACAGACTCCAGCATTTTTCCTACTACTGATGTTAGGCTAACCGGTCTGTAGTTCCCCGTTTTCTCTCTCCCTCCTTTTTTTAAATAGTGGGGTTATATTTGCCATCATCCAATCTGCAGGAACTGTTCCATAATCTATAGAATTTTGGAAGATGACAACCAATGCATCTACTATTTCCATGGCTACCTCTTTTAGTACTCTGGGATGCAGATCAGTTGGCCCTGGGGATTTATCAGTCTTCAATCCCATTAGTTTCTCCAACACTATTTTCTTACTAATAATCATTTCCTTTAATTCCTCTTGCTCACTAGACCCTTGGTTCCCTAGCATTTCTGGGATGTTATTTGTGTACTCTTCCGTGAAGACAGAATCGAAGTATTGTTCTTCCATTTCCTTGTTCCCCATTACAAATTCTCCCGTTTCTGTCTGTAAAGGATCTGTAAAGGATTTGGAGATAGGGCGGCAAAGTTAAGTTTAGATCGAAGATCAGCCATGATCTTATTGAATGACGGAGCAGGTGCGAGGGGTTGTATGCCCTAATCCTGCTCCTAATTCTTATGTTCTTATTGGTTTAGAAACATAGAAACATAGAAATTAGGTGCAGGAGCAGGCCATTCGGTCCTTCGGGCATGCACCGCCATTCAATAAGACCATGGTTGATCATTCAACCTCAGTACCCCTTTTCTGTTTTCTCTCCATACTCCTTAATGCCTTTGGCCGTAAGGGCCATATCTAACTCCCTTTTGAATATATCTAACGAACTGGCCACAACAACTTTCTGCGGTAGAGAATTCCACAGGTTAACCACTCTGAGTGAAGAAGTTTCTCCTCATCTCGTTCCTAAATGGCTTACCTCTTATTCTTAGACTGTGACCCCTGGTTCTGGAACTCCCCAGCAACGGGAACATTCTACTTGCCTCTAACTTGTCCAATCCCGTCAGAATTTTATATGATTCTATGAGATCGCCTCTCATTCTTCGAAACTCCAGTGGATACAAGCCCAGTTGATCCAGTCTCTCCTCATATGTCAGTCCAGCAATCCCGGGAATCAATCTGGTGAACCTTCGCAGTACTCCCTCAATAGCAAGAATGTCCTTCCTCAGATTAGGAGACCAAAACTGAACACAATATTCCAGGTGTGGCCTCACCAAGGCTCTACAACTATAGTAAGACCTCCCTGCTCCTATACTCAAATCCTCTAGCTATGAAGGCCAACATGCCATTTGCCGCCTTCACTGCTACTTTCATATTCTATTTTCTCACTTTTAATAAGGACATAAGAAATAGGAACAGGAGTAGGCCATACGGCCCCTCGAGCCTGCTCCGCTATTCAATAAGATCATGGCTGATCTGACCATGGACTCCGCTCCACTTCCCTGTCTGCTCCCCAAAACCCCTTATTCCCTTATCGTTTAAGAAACTGTCTATTTCTGTCTTAAATTTATTCAATGTCCTAGCTTCCACAGTTCTCTGTGGTAGAGAATTCCATAGACTTAAAACCCTCTGAGAGAAGAAATTTCTCCTCATCTCTCTTTTAAATGGGTGGCCCCTTATTCTAAGATCATGCCCTCTAGTTCTAGTCTCCCCCATCAGTGGAAACATTGGGCCCAAGTTTCTGCCCCCTGCAAAAACGGCACACCTTATTTTCCAGAATAAAAAGGGCGCTGAAAACTTACCTTCTAATTCTCTGTTTCCTCAGGACGCCTTCGGCCTCAGCGTCACGCAGCAGAAGGGTGGGAGGTGCTGAAAACAGTGCCGGGGATCCCTGCACATGCGCGCTAGACTGCGCGCGTATATGCAGTAGCTCCTCGTAGCCCGACACTCTGCAGGCCCGAACTGAGAATCGAACTGAGAAATAGTTTTCATTTTTGCAAGCTGGTATAAGTTCATCGTTACAGTTAAACCTCTGGTACTGACCAGAGCAGCTAAAATGTACCAAGTGTTGGGTGAGTTTATCTGATGGCACTGTATTTGTGATATTTTAAATATTTCACAGCTGGTTATTATTTTACTGTAAAATCTTGTAAATAAAAGGCTGACAATGACTTGTGTGTGAGAATATTTTTTACTGTAGAATCGTCTGACCCATTTGAATGTTGTGTGTGGGTGGGTGCTGAGGAGAAGAGTGTCTGTAATTGAGTTTGTGTAAAGTCAGGTACTGTGCCTCTGAAATTGTCTCAGGTGCAAAAATTCCTGGTTGTTGCAGTGTGCGAGGTCTTTATGCTGTGTCACAGACTGCCAAGGCCCTAAGCTCTATAGTTCTCTCCCTAATAAACCTCTATGCCTCCCCCAGCGTTCAGCCTCTCTTCACGCTCCCCCCGCCCCCCGCGTGGCCAGCCAACCCCCCCCATGTGCGTTCAGCTCTCTCCCCCCGCCCCCCTCCACTTCAGTCCCTCCCCATCTCCTCCTCCACCCCCTCTTCCCCCCACCCCTCACTGTCAGAAACACAGAGACACTGACAGAAACATCTTCCATTCACATAACGGTAGGACTTCTATTTTTTATTTGTTATTGATTGGTTGCTTATTACTTTGGTCTTGGTGCTTTACGTGCAGGGTTCCTTCTATTTTTTATTTGTTAATTCATTGCTTATTACTTTTTGTGCTTCATTTAGTGCTTGGTGCTTTAAATGTACTGCTTTGTTTAGTGCCTAGTGCTTTAAATGTACTTATGCTTCTTTAATGTTGTTGTGAAGGTGTTTAGTGCTTTGGAAAATCGTCTAACTTGCACCCCCCCCCGCCCCCCGCCCCGTTGATGTTGATTTTGATGTGTCTGCATCAGCCGGGAGCCTACACTTGCTTATTTATAAAAAGAGAAACAACTGTCCGCACTCAGCAGCTAAAAGGCAAAGAGTATCATTGCAAGAGGTTTTAGGCCATTTTAAGTGATGTGTTTAATGCTTCCCACCCCCGTCTCTGGCTGTGCCTATACTGAACTTAACTCTAGGTAAGGTTTTTCAGAACTTACAAAAGTGGACACTTACTCCATTCTAAGTTAGTTTGGAGTAAGTTTTCACTGCCTAAACTTGCAAAACAGGCCTAAGTGGATGGACATGCCCCGTTTTGAAAAAAAAAACTGAACTAAAACAAAACAAAACTAATTCACTAGAACTGAAGCAAACAAAATGCCGAGAATTCCGATTTCTAAGATATTCGAAACTAAACGAGTTGCTCCAAAAAGCAACTCCACCTGAAACTTGGGCCCATCCTCTCTGCATCCACCTTGTCAAGCCCCCTCATAATCTTATACGTTTTGATAAGATCACCTTTCATTCTTCTGAATTCCAATGAGTAGCAGCGCAACCTACTCAACCTTTCCTCAAAAGTCAATCCCCTCATCTCCGGAATCAACCGAGTGAACCTTCTCTGAACTGCCTCCAAAGCAAGTATATCCTTTCTTAAATATGGAAACAAAAACTGCACGCAGTATTCCAGGTGTGGCCTCACCAATACCTTGTCTAGCTGTAGCAAGACTTCCCTGCTTTTATATTCCATCCCCTTTGCAATAAAGGCCAAGATTCCATTGGCCTTCCTGATCACTTACTGCATACTATCCTTTTGTGTTTCATGCAGAAGTGCCCCCAGGTCCCGCAGTACTGCCGCACTTTGCAATCTTTCTCCATTTAAATAATAACTTGCTCTTTGATTTTTTTTTTTCTGCCAAACCTCATATTTTCCAACATTATACTCCATCTGCCAAATTTTTGCCCACTCACTTAGCCTGTCTATGTCCTTTTGTAGATTTTTTGTGTCCTCCTCACACATTGCTTTTCCTCTCATCTTTGTATCGTCAGTAAAGGTGGCTACGTTACACTCAGTCCCTTCTTCCAAGTCGTTAATATAGATTGTAAATAGTTGGGGTCCCAGCATTGATCCCTACGGCACCCCACTAGTTGCTGGTTGCCAACCAGAGAATGAACCATTTATCCTGACTCTGTTTTCTGTTAGAATGAATTTTTTGGTCATCCTTTGCTGGTTTCTAAAGCTCTCCCAATCCTCAGGCTTACTACTATTCTTTGTCACATTATAAGCTTCTTCTTTTAATCTAATGCTATCGTTAACTTTAGCCACAGATGGATCATTTTTCCCGTGGAGATTTTATTTCTCAATGGAATGTATATTCGTTGAGAATTTTGCAATATTTCGTAAAATGTTTGCCAATGCTTATCTACCGTCATATATCAGTGAGTAACTTTTAACATTGTTGTTGCCAATTTAAGTGTATCTAAGGGTTAAGTCATGGCAGGAGAGCTCGGTCGGGTGTTATGCTCCTCCTGTACCATGTGGGAACTCAGGGACGACACCAGTGTCCCTGACGACTATATTTGCAGGAAGTGTGTCCACCTCAAGCTCCTGACGGTCCGCGTTGCGGAGTTGGAGCTGAGGGTGGATTCACTCTGGAGCATCCACGATGCTGAGAATGACGTGAGTATCACGTGTAGCGAGTTGGTCGTACCGCAGGGAAAGGGTCCACAGCCAGATAGGGAATGGAAGACCAACAGGAAGAGCAGTGCAAGGAAGGTAGTGCAGGAGTCCCCTGTGGTCATCCCCCTGCAAAACAGATACACTGCTTTGGGTACTTTGAGGGGGATGACTCATCAGGGGAGGGCAGCAGCAGCCAAGTTCATGGCACCATGGCTGGCTCTGCTGCACAGGAGGGCAGGAAAAAGAGTGGGAGAGCAATAGTGATTGGGGATTCAATGGTGAGGGGAATAGATAGGCGTTTCTGCGGCCGCAACCGAGACTCCAGGATGGTATGTTGCCTCCCTGGTGCAAGGGTCAAGGATGTCTCGGAGCGGGTGCAGGACATTCTAAAAAGGGAGGGAGAACAGCCAGTTGTCGTGGTGCACATTGGTACCAACGACATAGGTAAAAAAAGGGATGAGGTCCTACGAAACGAATTTAAGGAGCTAGGAGCTAAATTAAAAAGTAGGACCTCAAAAGTAGTAATCTCGGGATTGCTACCAGTGCCACGTGATAGTCATGGTAGGAATCGCAGGATAGCGCAGATGAATACGTGGCTTGAGCAGTGGTGCAACAGGGAGGGATTCAAATTCCTGGGGCATTGGAACCGGTTCTGGGGGAGGTGGGACCAGTACAAACCGGACAGTCTGCACCTGGGCAGGACCGGAACCAATGTCCTAGGGGGAGTGTTTGCTAGTGCTGTTGGGGAGGATTTAAACTGATATGGCAGGGGGATGGGAACCAATGCAGGGAGACAGAGGGAAACAAAAAGGAGGCAAAAGCAAAAGACAGAAAGGAGATGAGGAAAAGTGGAGGGCAGAGAAACCCAAGGCAAAGAACAAAAAGGGCCACTGTACAGCAAAATTCTAAAAGGACAAAGGGTGTTAAAAGAACAAGCCTGAAGGCTTTGTGTCTTAATGCAAGGAGTATCCGCAATAAAGTGGATGAATTAACTGTGCAAATAGATGTTAACAAATATGATGTGATTGGGATTACGGAGACGTGGCTCCAGGATGATCAGGGCTGGGAACTCAACATCCAGGGGTATTCAACATTCAGGAAAGATAGAATAAAAGGAAAAGGAGGTGGGGTAGCATTGCTGGTTAAGGAGCAAATTAAGGCAATAGTTCGGAAGGACATTAGCTTAGATGATGTGGAATCTATATGGGTAGAGCTGCAGAATACCAAAGGACAAAAAACGTTAGTGGGAGTTGTGTACAGACCTCCAAACAGTAGTAGTGATGTTGGGGAGGGCATCAAACATGAAATTAGGGGTGCGTGCAATAAAGGTGCAGCAGTTATAATGGGTGACTTTAATATGCACATAGATTGGGTTAACCAAACTGGAAGCAATACGGTAGAGGAGGATTTCCTGGAGTGCATAAGGGATGGTCTTTTAGACCAATATGTCGAGGAACCAACTAGGGGGGAGGCCATCTTAGACTGGGTGTTGTGTAATGAGAGAGGATTAATGAGCAATCTCGTTGTGTGAGGCCCCTTGGGGAAGAGTGACCATAATATGGTGGAATTCTGCATTAGGATGGAGAATGAAACAGTTAATTCAGAGACCATGGTCCAGAACTTAAAGAAGGGTAATTTTGAAGGTATGAGGCGTGAATTGGCTAGGATAGATTGGCGAATGATACTGAAGGGGTTGACTGTGGATGGGCAATGGCAGACATTTAGAGACCGCATGGATGAACTACAACAATTGTACATTCCTGTCTGTCGTAAAAATAAAAAAGGGAAGGTGGCTCAACCGTGGCTATCAAGGGAAATCAGGGATAGCATTAAAGCCAAGGAAGTGGCATACAAATTGGCCAGAAATAGCAGCAAACCCGGGGACAGGGAGAAATTTAGAACTCAGCAGAGGAGGACAAAGGGTTTGATTAGGGCAGGGAAAATGGAGTACGAGAAGAAGCTTGCAGGGAACATTAAGACGGATTGCAAAAGTTTCTATAGATATGTAAAGAGAAAAAGGTTAGTAAAGACAAACTTAGGTCCCCTGCAGTCAGAATCAGGGGAAGTCATAACGGGGGAAGTCATAACGGGGAACAAAGAAATGGCGGACCAACTTTGGTTCGGTATTCACTGAGGAGGACACAAACAACCTTCCGGATATAAAAGGGGTCGGAGGGTCTAGTAAGGAGGAGGAACTGAGGGAAATCCTTATTAGTCGGGAAATTGTGTTGGGGAAATTGATGGGATTGAAGGCCGATAAATCCCCAGGGCTTGATAGTCTGCATCCCAGAGTACTTAAGGAAGTGGCCCTAGAAATAGTGGATGCATTGACAGTCATTTTCCAACATTCCATTGACTCTGGATCAGTTCCTATGGAGTGGAGGGTAGCCAATGTAACCCCACTTTTTAAAAAAGGAAGGAGAGAGAAAACAGGGAATTAGAGAACGGTCAGCCTGACATCGGTAGTGGGTAAAATGATGGAATCAATTATTAAGGATGTCATAGCAGTGCATTTGGAAAGAGGTGATATGATAGGTCCAAGTCAGCATGGATTTGTGAAAGGGAAATCATGCTTGACAAATCTTCTGGAATTTTTTGAGGATGTTTCCAGTAGAGTGGACAAGGGAGAACCAGTTGATGTGGTATATTTGGACTTTCAGAAGGCTTTCGACAAGGTCCCACACAAGAGATTAATGTGCAAAGTTAAAGCACATGGGATTGGGGGTAGTGTGCTGACATGGATTGAGAACTGGTTGTCAGACAGGAAGCAAAGAGTAGGAGTAAATGGGGACTTTTCAGAATGGCAGGCAGTGACTAGTGGGGTACCGCAAGGTTCTGTGCTGGGGCCCCAGCTGTTTACACTGTACATTAATGATTTAGACGAGGGGATTAAATGTAGTATCTCCAAATTTGCGGATGACACTAAGTTGGGTGGTAGTGTGAGCTGCAAGGAGGATTCTATGAGGCTGCAGAGCGACTTGGATAGGTTAGGTGAGTGGGCAAATGCATGGCAGATGAAGTATAATGTGGATAAATGTGAGGTTATCCACTTTGGTGGTAAAAACAGAGAGACAGACTATTATCTGAATGGTGACAGATTAGGAAAAGGGGAGGTGCAAAGAGACCTGGGTGTCATGGTACATCAGTCATTGAAGGTTGGCATGCAGGTACAGCAGGCGGTTAAGAAAGCAAATGGCATGTTGGCCTTCATAGCGAGGGGATTTGAGTACAAGGGCAGGGAGGTGTTGCTACAAATGTACAGGGCCTTGGTGAGGCCACACCTGGAGTATTGTGTACAGTTTTGGTCTCCTAACCTGAGGAAGGACATTCTTGCTGTTGAGGGAGTGCAGCGAAGGTTCACCAGACTGATTCCTGGGATGGCGGGACTGACCTATCAAGAAAGACTGGATCAACTGGGCTTGTATTCACTGGAGTTCAGAAGAATGAGAGGGGACCTCATAGAAACGTTTAAAATTCTGACGGGGTTAGACAGGTTAGATGCAGGAAGAATGTTCCCAATGTTGGGGAAGTCCAGAACCAGGGGACACAGTCTAAGGATAAGGGGGAAGCCATTTAGGACCGAGATGAGGAGGAATTTCTTCACCCAGAGAGTGGTGAACCTGTGGAATTCTCTACCACAGAAAGTTGTTGAGGCCAATTCACTAAATATATTCAAAAAGGAGTTAGATGAAGTCCTTACTACTAGGGGAATCAAGGGGTATGGTGAGAAAGCAGGAATGGGGTACTGAAGTTGCATGTTCAGCCATGAACTCATTGAATGGCGGTGCAGGCTAGAAAGGCCGAATGGCCTACTCCTGCACCTATTTTCTATGTTTCTATGTCATACGTATTAATCTAATTTTCCAATCTACCTCAGCCAGCTCGCCCCACATACCTACGTAATTAGCTTTGTTTAAGTTTAAGGCTCTAGTTTTGGGCATAAGTATTTCACTCTCAAACCCAATGTGAAATTCCGTCATGTTATGATTACTCTTCCCCAGAAGATCCTTTACTATGAGATTACGATGAGGTCCACACCGCCTCCAGTGCGCCAGTGCAGCCTTTCAGTTGCCTGAGGAAGAGAGTGTTCGAAGATCAGGCCCTCAAATCTGACACCAAGCTGATGGTCTACTGGGTTGTAATGATACCCGCCGCCTTGTATAGAGATGTGGACCGTATACAGTAGACACCTCAAATCACTGGAGAAATATCACCAACGATGTCTCCGCAAGATCTTGCAAATCCCCTGGGAGGATAGGTGCACCAACGTTAGCGTCCTTGATCAGGCCAACATCCCCAGCATCGAAGCACTGACCACACTCGACAAGCTCCGTTGGGCGGGCCATATTGTCCTCATGCCTGACACAAGACTCCCAAAGCAAGCGCTCTGCTCGGAACTCCTACACGGCAGGCGATCCCCAGGTGGGCAGAGGAAATGTTTCCAGGACACCCTCAAAATCTTGATAAAGTGCAACATCCCCACTGACACCTGGGAGTCCCAGGCCAAAGACAGCCCAAAGTGGAGGAAGAGCATCCGGGAGGGCGCTGACTACCTCGAGTCTCGTCGTCGAGAGCATGCAGAAAACAAGCACAGGCAGCAGAAGGAGCGTGCGGCAAACCAGACTCCCCACCCACCCTTTCTTTCAACGACTGTCTGTCCCACCTGTGACAGAGACTGTAATTCCCATATTGGACTGTACAGTCACCCGAGAACTCACTTTTACAGTGGAAGCAAGTCTTCCTCGATGTCGAGGGACTGCCTATGATGATGACTAATTAACCCAGTTTCATTATACAATTCAAGATCTAAAATAGCCTGTTCACTGATTGGTTCCTGGACGTATTGTTCTCGGAAACTGTTGAAGATGAATTTCTTGAATTAACACAGGGATTTCTTCCCCTTTTTTTTTCACCTCTCCAGGAGATAGCACAGTCACAATCTTTGCATCATTGCATGGATTGAGTAGATTGATTTGTCTAATATTTGCTTGCCCTGTTTGCATGTTGGTAGGTATTATTAGCACCTTGTGGAAAATGTGTTAATCTTGGGATATGAATGGTTTCCTGCAAACATCTCCCTTTAATGGTTCAGCCATGGGAGTAGTTGAATTTGACTACTCCCTGATAATTTATGCAGGTTAACATAACATTTGAAAACAGCCTGTCCTAGTCATCAACCTATGTTTCCCACTCCTCTCATACTTTTTCTACTCCTGCACAATCTTCCTTTATCTTTCTCTCCCCTCCCCTCCCCCCACCACCACCATCCCCAGTATTTCCATCCTCCTATGCACATACTGTCTCTCCCTCTTGCTCCCTGTAATGCATTTCTTGCTGTATCCTCTTTATATACTGGAGAAACACAATTTAACACAATAGAACCAGACCTTAGTCTGCACTTGCAATACTGTAATACTGTGTCCAGTTTTGGTCTCCACACATGGTGGGTGATATTGAGGCTTTGGAGAGGGTGCAGAATAGGGCCACTAGAATTAATTCCCAGTCTTAAACTATCTTTGTTATCAAGGTTGGCTAAAAGAGTTTGGGAAACTACACTTTAGTGAAGCGTAAACTTTGAGGTGCTGATTGAGGCTTATAAGATAATGAAGGGAATAAATTGTGTTCCAGTTGGCAGTTTGTTTCAATTAAATAGGCCAGGGATGAATTTAATTTGTATAAGACTTAGATCCAGGTTAGATGTCAGGAGGTGGTTCCTTTCCTAGAGAATAGTGGACCTATGGATCAGGCTGCCGTCTCGTGCGGTGAATGTTGATTCACTGAATTCCTTCAAGCGAGAGCGGCCCTGTTTCTGGCTGGGGCGGAGATTACCTCTTACAGAAGGTAGGTACTGCAGAGTGATTTCCTGGACTAGTTCTGATCGCCTAGATAGGTCGTAGTGGAATTTCCCAGATTTTTTTCCCCCCAAATTTGTTTATTTTAATCTTTTTTTGCTTCTCCCAGGAGATCACATGGGTTTGGGTGGGGTGGAGTGTACATATTGTGATACACAAGGTATTGTAATTGAGTGGGACAGGCTCGATGGACCAGAGGTTCTTTACCTGTCTGCCATTGTTTATACGTTGTTTGTATGTACCTTTTCCAAAATTTGGGATGGAGACACTTGCCAAATTCTGTGTGTTGTGCTCTATGCTAATGAGTGAGTCACAAGCCAACTGGGAACTGGGTCCCTGGATAAGAGTGCTGATGTATCACTATAGTCTTAAGTTAAATGCAGATTGCTTTCAGCAGTACACAGAGGGTGACACAAAGTTGGACTTATAATGGTAATGACAAGAGAAAGTGTGAGAGGCACACTGAAAAAGAGAAAGTGGAAAGTGTGCAAGACAAACAGAAAAAAACGCAAGAGATTTAGCAATGGGTGACCATCAGCGAAGCAAAAGACTTTTGTTTGTCTGTGAACAGCACTGCAGAACAAAGAGTTTGCACAAAAGAATGCTGCTGTTCAGTAATACGAAGACCTGCTTGCTTCTGACCTCATCCCCTAATCAGGTGCATGAGCTCTTTGAGGACATCAAATTCTTCTGCCCAGCAAGAATGCTGGTTCAATGAAACAATGCGATTTTAATATGCTATTTCCATTAATTCCCATTGTACAAAGGACTCGATCCATGTGTAATATTTCACACCTCACTAATTCTATATTTAGGAGGATTGTGTTATATAAAATACACTTGTATAGATTTTTAGTATAATGTAACAACAACAACTTGTATTTATATAGCGCCTTTAACATGGTAAAATATCCCAAGGCACTTCACAGGAGTTTTATAAACAAAACAAATAAATTTGACACCGAGCCACATGAGAAGAAATTACGGCAAGTGACCAAGAGGTAGGTTTTAAGAAGCGTCTTAAAGGAGGAAAGAGAGGTAGAGGCGGAGATGTTTAGGAAAGGAGTTCCAGAGCTTCGGCCTGAGCTGAAGGCATGGCCACCAATGGTTGGACAGTTATAATCCTGAATGCTCAAGAGGGCAGAATTTGAGGAGCGCAGACATTTCGGGTGGGGGGGGGGGGGTTGTGAGGCTGAAGAAGATTACAGAGATAGGGAGGGGCAAGGCAATGGAGGGATTTGTAAACAAGGATGAGAATTTTGAAATCGAGGTGTTGCTTAACTGGGAGCCAGTGTATGTCCGGGAGCACAGGGATGATGAGTGAGCGGGACTTGGTGCGAGGCTGCCTCAAGTTTACGGAGGATAGAATGTGGGAGGCCAGCCAGGAGTATGTTGGAGTAGTCAAGTTTAGAGGTAACAAGGGAGAATGGGATTGGTCGAGTAATTACAGGGCAGTCAGCCTAACCTCCGTGGTGAGAAAATGATTGGAAAAAATCCTGAAAGACAGGATAAATCTACATTTGGAAAGGCAAGGATTAATTAGGGACAGTCAGCATGGATTTGTTCAGGGAAGATCGTGTTTGATTAACCTGATTGAATTTTTTGAGGAGGTAACCAGGAGGGTCGATGAGGGTAGTGTGTACGATGTAGTGTATATGGACTTTAGCAAAGCTTTTGATAAGGTACCACACGGTAAACTGGTCATGAAGCCATGGGATCCAGGGCAAAGTGGTTAGTTGGATCCAAAATTGGCTTAGTGGTAGGAAGCAAAGAGTAATGGTTGATGGATGTTTTTGTGACTGGAAGGATGTTTCCAGTGGGATTCTGCGGGGCTCAGTACTGGGTTCCTTGCTTTTTGTGGTCTATATCAATGATCTAGATTTGAATATAGGGAGTATGATTAAGAAGTTTGCAGATGACACTAAAATTGGCTGTGTGGTTGTTAATGAAGAGGAAAGACATGGACTGCAGGAGGATATCAATCTACTGGTCAGGTGGGCAGAGCAGTGGCAAATGGAATTTAATTCGGAGAAGTGTGAGGTAATACACTTTGGGAGAGCTAATAAGGGAAGGGTATACACATTAAGCGGCTGGCCACTTAAAAGTGTAGATAAACCAAGTAACCTTGGAGTGCTTGTCTACAGATCCCTGAAAGTCACAGGCCAGGTGGATAAGGTGGTTAAGAAGGCATACGGAATGCTTGCCTTTATTGGCCAAGGCCTAGAATAAAAGAGCAGGGAGGTTATGCTTAAATTTTAGAATACTTTGGTTCGGCCACAGCTGGAGTACTGCGTGCAGTTCTGTTCGCCGTATTATAGGAAGGATGTGATTGTACTGGAGAAGGTGCAGAGGATGCTGCCTGGAATGGAGAATCTTAGCTATGAGGACAGATTGGATAGGCTAGATTTGTTCTCATTGGAACAGAGGAGGCTGAGAGGAGACCTCATTGAGGTATACAAAGATTTTGAGGGGCCTGAATATAGTGGATAGCAAGGGCCTGTTTCCCTTGGTAGAGGGGTCAATTACGAGGGGGCATAGTTTTATGCTGGTTGGTGGAAGGTTCAGAGGGGATTTGGGGGGGGCTTCTTCGTGCAGAGGATTGTGGGAGTCTGGAACTCACTGCCTGGAAGGTGGTGGATGCAGAAACCCTCACCACATTTAAAAGGTGCTTGGATGGGCACTTGAAGTGCCGTGACCTGCAGGGTTACGGACATAGAGCTGGTAATTGGGATTAGACTGGATAACCTCTTGTTGGCTGGTGCAGATACGATGGTAAGTACTGCAGGAAATCGAATAAGGCCAGGGTGATCTCCTGGACTAGTTTCGATCACCTGGATGGGTTGAAGAGGAATTTTCCCAGACTTTTTTCCCCCCAATTGGCCAGGGTTTTTATCTGGTTTTTGCCTCTTCTAGGAGATCACATGGCTCCGGTTGGGGTGGCGTGTAGAATGTTTGTTTCGGTGCAAAGGGTGCAGAAGTTGTGTGGGGCGGACTGGTTGGCCTGGGTGCCCTTTACCTTTCCGCCATTGTTCATAGGTTTATATGTAACCTTCAGGACTGCTGACCGAGGGCCCTGTGACTCTTTGTCGGCTGGCGTGGACACATTGGGCCGAAATGGCTTCCTTCTGCGCTGTAGATTTCTATATTTCAAAGGCATGGATGAGGATTTCAGGAGCAGATGAGCTGAGGCAAAGGTGGAGATGGGCAATGTTAGAGGTGGAAATAGGCAGTTTTAGTTATGCCGTGGATATGTAGCCGGAAGCTCATTTCAAGGTCAAGTATGACCTGTTGCAAACAGTCTGGTTCAGCCTCAGACAGATGCTAGGGAGACGGATGGAGTAGGTGGCTAGGGAATGCAATTTGTGGCTGGGACCAAAGACAATGGCTTCAGTCTTCCCAATATTTAATTGGAGAAAATTTCTGCTGATCCAGTACTGGATGTCGGGCAACAGTCTCACAATTTAGAGACCATGGAGGGGTCGAGAGAAGTGGTGGTGAGGAGAGCTAGGTGTCGTCAGCAGACACGTGGAAACTGACACTGTGTTTTCGGATGATGTCGTATATATAGATGAGAAATAGGAGGGGGCGAAGAATAGATCCTTGGGGGACACCAGAGGCAACATTGCGGGAGTGGGAAGAAAAGCCATTGCAGGTGATTTTCTGGTTACGATTAGATAGATAAGAATGGAACCAGTCGAGTGCAGTCCCACCCAGCTGTATATATGTATAATGAAAAGTTAATGGTTCAGCTTTCACTGAGATGGATGTGGGAGAATGTAGACCTATGGTAAGTGCACAAATAGAATTTACACAGAGCATTTGGTTGGATTTTTGTTCATGACAAATATGTAAGACTATTTCTAGACTGGGGTTTCATCAGGGGGTGAGTTATTTTGAAGATTTCTTTTTACTATTTCCAACCCTTTTTTCATATTTTCTTTTACAATTTTCTTCCCTCTTCCTGAAAGCACCAATTCCTCCATGGAGTATAGTTTCTCTGGTGTCAGTAGCTCTCCATGACCTCATCCAAATAACCTCTCCCCATGTGTGGGCTATTCAACAGGGAAGGGGAGATGAAATCACCGTAACTGAATCTGATCTGGCCCTCTCCCAAAGTCTGCACACATTCACATTTCAATAGGAGTTACTTGATAATGATCAAGAGGTGGAAAACTGATTGGATTTTTCCCCCTCTGTGCTCACAGGATTGCATTCCTTCTGCTGTCCTGGTCAGCCAATTCAGAGCAGAGGGGATTTAACAAGAACATTTTGAACAGTTATAACTCAGTATCACTCCATACATATACCCACTGAATTACTGGGGAAGGACACTCTCCACTTTCTTTAAGATGTACTTTCATGCCCTCTTTTTAGGACCCCTTACATTTCCTGGATTATAGGCCAGGAAGGAAAGGTGTTCCCTTGTGACACTTGCAATTTGAGGTATGTAGTAGTGACCCAAGATAATTCATCAGCCTTACCTTCCTTTCATAATCTGGGAAAGTATTTTCATGACACAATCTGCACAGCACGATCAAGAATCAATAGAATGTACTAAGGTGCAATTCTCTTCTTTTTCTTTTCAATTTTTTATATTTCAGATTCAAACCAAGATGAGCCAAGATTCGTACTGCTGTTATCTGTACTGTGATTGGTTTTACAGGGGATGCAGGACTCGAGTTGTTAGGGCAGGTCTGCCTGGATGGTGGCCTCACTTTTCCTCTGCACAGCAGCAATGAAACTTTCATTATAAATGGTCTTCGGATGTGCTTGTATTCGCTGTGTGTATGTAGCATGTTGTTTCCTGAAAGGATAGAAAAACAATACAGGGTTTCTTTGCAAAGTCAATGGCCATTATGTGTTCTGGAGCCTGATGTTACATTTCTGATATGAATGTATTTTCTCATCTCATCTATAATCTAAATATATTATGCTTTTATGCAGGTTCCTTTCCCCAGCAACAACTGAAGCCATCTCAACCATTTGTAGTACCAAAACAAATTCATGTGCCCTTGCTACTGGTATCACAACAGCAGTCAAGTCCAACAAACCACAAAGAACAAAACGCACACGACTCCCTCGCTACATACTACAGTGTATTGTGGTGTAAAGCATCAAAAAAGAAACACAAGAAATGGGAGGGCGATGCAATTTTGATTGTGAGAAAAACGTCTGTGGTTCTCAAGGACGTAGAGGGCAAAGACATTGGAAAAGGTTAGCACTGTTAAATTATTGTTAGAAGTTTAAAAAAATTTATTTCATGCAGTGTGTATTAGAATGTCATCATTAAAATTTATAAAGACCTCCGAAATGATCACTTTACACCAAATTTTAAAACTAGAAAATTCCAGCCAAATAATACCACAATAAAGACTATTGCAAATAATAAAATGTCCAGGGTTGACCTGTGCATGAATCAGTGAGTAGTAATATTCAATTTTTAAAAAATTGACAGGTCAAACCCGCCTATGGCAAGAGGGATTTATGAAAGGGAAATCATGCTTGACAAATCTTCTAGAATTTTTTGAGTATGTAACTGGTAGAGTGGACAAGGGAGAACCAGCGGATGTGGTGTATTTGGACTTTCAAAAGGCTTTTGACAAGGTCCCACACAAGACATTGGTGTGCAAAATTAAAGCACATGGTATTGGGGGTAATGTATTGACGTGGATAGAGAACTGGTTGGCAGACAGGAAGCAGAGAGTCGGGATAAACGGGTCCTTTTCAGAATGGCAGGCAGTGACTAGTGGGGTGCCGCAGGGCTCAGTACTGGGACACAGCTATTTACGATATACATTAATGATTTAGATGAAGGAATTGAGTGTAGTATCTCCAAGTTTGCAGATGACACTAAGCTGGGTGGCGGTGTGAGCTGTGAGGAGGATGCTAAGAGGCTGCAGGGTGACTTGGACAGGTTAGGTGAGTGGACAAATGCATGGCAGATGCAGTATAATGTGGATAAATGTGCGGTTATCCATTTTGGGGGCAAAAACACGAAGGCAGAATATTATCTGAATGGCAGCAGATTAGGAAAAGGGGAGGTGCAACGAGACCTGGGTGTCATAGTTCATCAGTAATTGAAAGTTGGCATGCAGGTACAGCAGGTGGTGAAGAAGGCAAATGGTATGTTGGCCTTCATATTGTGTTCAGTTTTGATCACCTAATCTGAGGAAGGACATTCTTGCTATTGAGGGAGTGCAACGAAGGTTCACCAGACTGATTCCCGGGATGGCGGGACTGACATATGAGGAGAGACTGGATCGACTGGGCCTGTATTCACTGGAGTTTCGAAGGATGAGAGGGGATCTCATAGAAACATATAAAATTCTGACGGGACTGGACAGGCTAGATGCAGGAAGAATGTTCCCGATGTTGGGGAAGTCCAGAACCAGGGGACATAGTCTAAGGATAAGGGGCAGGCCATTTAGGACTGAGATGAGGAGAAACTTCTTCACTCAGAGAGTTGTTAACCTGTGGAATTCCCTACCACAGAGAGTTGTTGATGCCAGTTCATTGGATATATTCAAGAGGGAGTTAGATGTTGACCTTATGGCTAAAGGGATCAAGGGGTATGGAGATAAAGCAGGAAGGTGGTACTGAGGTGAATGATCAGCCATGATCTTATTGAATGGTGGTGCAGGCTCGAAGGGTCGAATGGCTGACTCCTGCACCTATTTTCTATGTTTCTATGAGAGAGGCCTGATATAATAAGAAATTGGTGATTAGGTGATGGGAATCTTGGATTTGAAAAGTCTGTAGATTGTAGGAGGGACAAGACAGATAAGAAGCACCACCATTCTGGGAAACATAGAAACATAGAAAATAGGTGCAGGAGCAGGCCATTCAGCCCTTCTAGCCTGCACCGCCATTCAATGAGTTCATGGCTGAACATGAAACTTCAGTACCCCCTTCCTGCTTTCTCGCCATAACCCTTGATCCCCCGAGTAGTAAGGACTTCATCTAACTCCCTTTTGAATATATTTAGTGAATTGGCCTCAACTACTTTCTGTGGTAGAGAATTCCACAGGTTCACCACTCTCTGGGTGAAGAAGTTTCTCCTCATCTTGGTCCTAAATGGCTTACCCCTTATCCTCAGACTGTGACCCCTGGTTCTGGACTTCCCCAACATTGGGAACATTCTTCCTGCATCTAACCTGTCTAAACCCGCCAGAATTTTAAACGTTTCTATGAGGTCCCCTCTCATTCTTCTGAACTCCAGTGAATACAAGCCCAGTTGATCCAGTCTTTCTTGATATGTCAGTCCCGCCATCCCGGGAATCAGTCTGGTGAATTTTCGCTGCACTCCCTCAATAGCAAGAATGTCCTTCCTCAAGTTAGGAGACCAAAACTGTACACAATACTCCAGGTGTGGCCTCACCAAGGCCCTGTACAACTGTAGCAACACCTCCCTGCCCCTGTATTCAAATCCCCTCGCTATGAAGACCAACATGCCATTTGCTTTCTTCACCACCTGCTGTACCTGCATGCTAACCTTCAATGACTGATGTACCATGACACCCAGGTCTCGTTGCACCTTCCCTTTTCCTAATCTGTCACCATTCAGATAATAGTCTTTCTCTCTGTTTTTACCACCAAAGTGGATAACCTCACATTTATCCACATTATACTTCATCTGCCATGCATTTGCCCACTCACCTAACCTATCCAAGTCACTCTGCAGCCTAATAGCATCCTCCTCGCAGCTCACACTGCCACCCAACTTAGTGTCATCCGCAAATTTGGAGATACTGCATTTAATCCCCAAAGAATGAGAGAGTAGGAGACTGATCAGTTTCACTTTTGATACAGTGAGGAGGAAGAGTACATAGGATGGATAGTTTGGAGTGTAGAAAGAACAAGAAAGGTAAGTTCAGGCGAGCAGTGGCTATTTCAATATCAATAAATATTACAAACAATATCACTGTCTTTAAATAGTCAGACTGCTTGTCCGACATAACGAATTTTATTAGTTCTTTGAGGATGTAACTAGCAGGGTAGGTATAGGGGAACCAGTGGGTCTTGTATATTTGGATTTCCAAAAGGCATTCGATAGGGTGCCACATAAAAGATGGGTTTGGGGGTAATATATTAGCATGGATAGAGGATTGGTTAATAAAAAACAGAAAGTAGGGATCAACTGGTCCTTTTCCGGTTGACAGGCTGTAACTAGTGGGATGCCACAAGGATCAGTGCTTGGGTCTCTGCTATTTACAATCTATATGAATGTTTTAGATGAATGGACCGAGTGCAATATATCCAATTTTGCTGATGATACAAAGCTAGGTGGGAAAGTAAACTGTGAAGAGGACATAAAGAGCCTGCAAAGGGATATAGACAGATTAAGTGAGTGGGCAATAAGGTAGCAGATGGAGTATACTGTGGGGAAATGTGAGGTTATTTACTTTGGTAGGAAGAATAGATAAACAGAATATTTTTTAAATGCTGGGAAACTATTAAATGTTGATATTCAGAGAGATTTAGGTGGTCTCGTACAGGAAACACAGACAGTTAGCATGCAGGTACAGTAAGCAATTAGGAAGACAAATGGCATGTTGACCTTTATTGCAAGTGGGGTTGGAGTACAAGAGTAAGGAAGTCTTATTACAATTGTTACAGGGCTTTAATGAGACCAAACCTGGAGTACTATGCATAGTTTTGGTCTCCTTATCTGAGGAAGGACATACATGCCTTCGAGGCGGTACAACCAAGGGTCACTAGATTGGTCCATGGGATGAGAGGGTTCTCCCATGAGAAGAGATTGTGTAGATTGGGCTTATACCTTCTGGGGTTTAGAAGAATGAGAGATGATCTCATTGAAACATATAAGATTCTGAGGGGGATTGACAGGGTAGATACTGAGAGGTTGTTTCCCCTGGCTGGAGAGTCTAGAACTACAGGGGATAGACTCAGGATAAGGGGTCAGACATTTAAGACTTTGAGACATCCGGTGGTTGTGAAAGGCGCTATATAAATACAAGTCTTCCTTCTTTCCTTTTGTCGCTTCCTTCTCTCCCTCCCTCTCTCTTCCTCCTCGCCGAGCTGGCCTCCCATCTTCCACCCGCCATAAACTTGAACTCATCCAAAACTCTGCTGCCTGTATCCTAACTCGCACTAAGTCCGATACACCCATCACCCCATGTTTGCTGACTTGCATTGTCTCCTAGTTAAGCAACGCCTTGATTTTTAAATACTCATTTTCAAATCAGTCCATTGCCTCGCCCCACTCTATGGGCCCAAGTTTCCACATGATAAAAAACGGGCGCCCCTCCGAGCTGGGCGCCCGTTTTTCGCACCTAAAACGGCGCCGGAAAAAATACGAGCGATTCTGGAGCGCTTTGCAGCTCCTTGTCTGCTTGGCGCGGCGCCCAGGGGGGCAGAGCCTTCACTCGCGCCGATTTTGTAAGTGGGAGGGGGCGGGTACTATTTAAATTAGTTTTTTTCCTGCCGGCAAAGCTGCACGTGCGCGTTGGAGCGTTCGCGCATGCTCAGTGTGAAAAAAACATTGGCACTCGGCCATTTTTGTAGTTCTTTGTAGCTGTTTAGTTTTTGAACATTTTTTAATAAAAGTACATTGCCATCAGCACATCAGCACTGAGGCTTCTTGTAGCAGTGAGAAGGGTGCAAGAAGCCTCAAAGTTGAGGCAGCCGTTTCCCGACGAGCTCCCGCTTTTGCTGTCGGGAAATGGCTCCTCAATTTCTGAGGCTTCCTGCAGCCTTCTCTCTTTCCCGCCAGCCATCTGGAACGGCTCCATCCCCCCCCCCCCCCCCCCCCCCCGGTTCAGTCGGCTCCCTCCCTCCCCCCCCCCCCCCCCCCCCCCCGTGTTTGGTCGGCTCCCTTCCCCCCTGCGTTCGGTAGGCTCCCGCCCGCAGTCGGTCGGCTCTCTCCCTCCCGCGTTCGTCGGCTCCCTTCCTCCCCGCCCCCGCGTTCGGTCGGCTCCCTTCCCTTCTCCCCCCCCCCCCCGCGTTCGGTCAGCTCCCTCCTCTTCCCCCTCCCGGTCCGCGTTCGGTCGGCTCCCTCCTCCCCCCCCCCCCCCGCCCCCGCCCGCGTTCGGTCGGCTCCCTTCTTCTTCCCCCCGGCTCGTGTTCGGTCGGCTCCCTCCTCGCCCACCCGCCCGCGTTCGGTCGGCTCCCCCCACCGGCCTGCGTTCGGTCGGCTCCCTCCTCCCCCCCGCCCGCGTTCGGTCGGCTCCCCCCCCCCCCGGCCCGCGTTCGGTCGGCTCCCTCCTCCCCCCCCCGGCCCGCGTTTGGTCGGCTCCCTCGTTTTGTGAGGCTTGCTGCACCATTCTCCCTGGCTGAAGCACTTTCACACAGGTAGGAAGATGGTTCATTTAATCTTTTCTTTGCTTATAAATGTTTATTCAGGTTGGATTTATTTGTATAATATTTGTATAAGTATAAATAAGGATTGATTGTAGAATTTAATGAGTTCCCTTCCCCCCCCCTCCCCCCCCCCCCCCCCCAATCTCGTTCTGGACGCCTGATTTGTAACCTGCACCTGATTTTTTAATGTGTAGAACAGGTTTTTTCAGTTCTATAAAAATCTTCACTTGCTCCATTCTACTTTAGTTTGGAGTACATTTTCACTGTGGAAACTTTGAAATCAGGCGTCAGTGGCCGGACACGCCCCCTTTTGAAGAAAAAATTCTGTTCCAAAGTAAAACTGTTCTACCTGACTAGAACTGCAGAAAAAAAAATGTGGAGAATTGCGATTTCTAAGATAGTCCGTTCTCCACCAGTTGCTCCTAAAAATCAGGCGCAAATCATGTGGAAACTTGGGCCCTATTTCTCTAACTTCCTCCAGCCCTGCAACCCTCCGAGGTCTTTGCACTCTTCAAATTCTGACCTCATGGACAACCCCCATTTTAATAGAAACATAGAAATTTACAGCGCAGAAGGAGGCCATTTCGGCCCCTCATGTCTGCGCCGGCAGACAAAGAGCCGCACGGCCCTTCATCAGCAGCCCTAAAGGTTACATACAAACCCATGAACAATGACGGAAAGGCAAAGAGCACCCAGCCCAACCAGGCCGCCCCACACCACTGCAACACCCCTTATATTAAAAACATCTACACGCCACCCAAACTGGAGCCATGTGATCGCCTGGGAGAGGCAAAAACCAGATAAAAACCCAAGCCAATTTGGGGGGAAAAATCTGGGAAAATTCCTCTCCGACCCGTCCAGGCGATCACCCTGGCAGTATTCTATTCCCTGCAGTACTTACCATTATACCTGCGCCGACCAACAAAAGGTCATCCAGTCTAATCCCAATTACCAGCTCTAGATCCATAACCCTGCAGGTTACTGCACTTTAAGTGCCTATCCAACCATCTCTTAAAAGTGGTGAGGGTTTCTGCATCCACCACTCTTCCAGATTCCCACAACCCTCTGTGTAAAACAGCACCCCCTCAAATCCCCTCTAAACCTTCCATCAACCACCTTAAAATGATGCCGCCTTGTAATAGCCCCTTCCACCAATGGAAATAGACCCTTACTATTCACTATGTCCAGGCCCCTCAATATTTTGTACACCTCGATGAGGTCTCCTCTCATCCTCCTCTGTTCCAATAAGAACAAACCCAACCTATCCAATCTGTCCTCATAACTAAGATTCTCCATTCCAGGCAGCATCCTAGTAAATCTCCTCTGCATCCTCTCCAGTGCAATCACATCCTTCCTATAATACGCCGACCAGAACTGCACGCAGTACTCCAGCTGTGGTCTAACCAAAGTATTATACAATAATCATCCATTATTTTAACTGGCGGATGTGCTTTTAGCTGTCTAAGCCCTAAAGTCCGGAATTCCCTCACTAAATCTCTCTACCTCTCTCTCCTCCTTTAAGACCCTCCTTAAAACCTACCTCTTCTATCCTAATTCTCCTTATGTGGATCGGTGTCAAGTTTTGTTTGGTAACGCTCCGATGTGCCTTGGGACGCTTTGCTATGTTAAAGGCCTATATAAATGCAAGTTGTTGTAAATAGACCAGAAATATTGTGTAGGTGAAGAGAGATTTGAGGCATTGGATGATCAACTAAAATTTTTTTGTACCTTTTATCAAGAGAAATGTCAGACATGGGAGCAGTATTCAAGTCTTGGATGGACATAGCTCATTTTGTAAGGGTAATTTGTAACAGCCATGCATATCAGAGGTTCATAGAAACATAGAAAATAGGTGCAGGAGTAGGCCATTCGGCCCTTCGAGCCTGCACCGCCATTCAATAAGATCATGGCTGATCATTCCTTCAGTATGCCTTTCCTGCTTTCTCTCCATACTCCTTGATCCCCTTAACCGTAAGAGCCATATCTAACTCCCTCTTGAATATATCCAGTGAACTGGCATCAACAACTCTCTGCGGCAGGGAATTCCATAGGTTAACAACTCTGAGTGAAGAAGTTTCTCCTCATCTCAGTCCTAAATGGCCTACCCCTTATCCTAAGACTATGTCCCCTGGCTCTGGACTTCCCCAACATCAGGAACATTCTTCCCGCATCTAACCTGTCCAGTCCCGTCAGAATCTTATATGTTTCTATGAGATCCCCTCTCATCCTTCTAAGCTCCAGTGAATAAAGGCCCAGTTGATCCAGTCTCTCCTCATATGACAGCCCAGCCATCCCTGGAATCAGTCTGATGAACCTTCGCTGCACTCCCTCAATAGCAAGAACATCCTTCCTCAGACTAGGTGACCAAAACTGAACACAATATTCCAGCTGAGGCCTCACTAAGGCCCTGTACAACTGCAGTAAGACCTCCCTGCTTCTATATTCAAATCCCCCAGCTATGAAGGCCATCATACCATTTGCCTTCTTTACCGCCTGCGTGCCCACTTTCAGTGACTGATGAACCATGACACCCAGGTCTCATTGCACCTCCCCTTTTCCTAGTCTGCCGCCATTCAGATAATATTCTGCCTTTGTGTTTTTGCCCCCAAAATGGATAACCTCACATTTATCCATATACTGCATCTGCCATGCATTTGCCCACTCACCTAACCTGTCCAAGTCACCCTGCAGCCTCTTAGCATCCTCCTCACAGCTCACACCGCCACCCAGTTTAGTGTCATCTGCAAACTTGGAGATATTACACTCTATTTCTTCATCCAAATCGTTAATGTATATTGTAAAGAGCTGGGGTCCCAGCACTGAGCCCTGCGGCACTCCACTAGTCATTGCCTGCCATTCTGAAAAGGACCCGTTTATCCCGGCTCTCTGCTTCCTGTCTGCCAACCAGTTCCCTATCCACGTCAGTATATTACCGCCAATACCATGTGCTTTGATTTTGCACAACAATCTCTTGTGCGGGACCTTGTCAAAAGCCTTCTGAAAGTCCAAATACACCACATCCACTGGTTCTCCCTTGTCCACTCTGCTAGTTACATCCTCAAAAAATTCCAAAAGATTCATCAAGCATGATTTCCCTTTCATAAATCCATGCTGACTTGGTCCGATCCTTTCACCGCTTTCCAAATGCACTGCTATTTCATCCTTCATGATCGATTCCAACATTTTCCCCATTACTGATGTCAAGCTAACCGGTCTATAATTGCCTGTCTTCTCTCTCCCTTTTTTAAAAAGTGGTGTCGCTTCCCAATCTAGACTCCCATTAATTCATGTCAGCTGGGGTGACAATTGATTGTTCAATGATCCTGGGCTAATAAGGTGAACTTGTGCTCAAAAGTGGGCTTAGCTGCAATACATGTGGTGTGTACATTGGGATTAACTGCAATACTCCCATGGTAAAATGGCCGACAAGCATTCATGGGCTCGCAAATGAAGAATGGTCATTTTTGTGATGTGCCAGTGAGTGCTTTTGGAGCTAAAGAGTCAGTGTACTCAGGAGAGGAAATGAAAGGAAAATAGCCTAAAAGAACAAACGTCTTAAGCAGATTTGGACTTTATGGAGAGTTAAGAATTATCAATGAGGGGAAATAGGCGTACCTTAGTTATGGAAGAGGCTGCTTTCACCAATCTATCTTGCTACAATGAAAGCATAGGATATTTTGTTTACCAGGTACAAAGAAACAAAGCAATGGAAACTCTGCAATTCTGTTGCCCGCAGTCCTAATTGTAGGTTACCAGGTGCAACACCTTTTTAAAGTACAAGATGGTGGAACATTGGAATTATATTTACAGACAGGTTATTAAAAATATGGAGGCTTATAATATAACTAAATCTGGAAGAAGATGCATTTGTAAGCCTGCATCATGATTAAAGTCATGAGATTTTTCAAAGATTTTGCTCTTCATTGATGGATAAAGCAGAAAATCAAGGATGGGGTAGCCATTGTGCTGATTTCCCCGATTTCTGCCACTTACGGGATTATCTGCCGGAATGATGGGATGATGTCATGTTTCATACTTCTTTCCATTACTGGCATAGCAATGATGGGCATAAGTAGGGCGAGCAAGTTACTAGATACTAGCATTGCTATTTGCCCTGGCTTCAACAACTCACTGTTGCTGCCTGCCTCTGTAAATTACTCTAAATCTGTGAATAAGTCTGCAGTTTAGCGTGTTAGATTGTCTGGCTTGACTGATTTTTATTGTTTTCGGCAGTGATGTAGGTACACAATGGAACTCATTTGTGCAATCCAGAGACAATAAAGAAGTCTATTGTTCACCCTGGGCATGCTATCTCAGATTCCTTTGCGTACAAGGGCTCGCTTCAGTTCATAGGAAGCATGGGTTTGTCTATGAGAGTTGACCTTTGCTTTGGCATGAGAAAATGTATCTGGAAAAGCTTGAATCATCGATGGTGAGGTAACATTTAAAAAAAAAAGAAATATATCCTTTGTGTTGTTAAGTTCCATGGGACTTCTTATTCATCTATATGAAAGAGCTTGTGCCTAAATAATTTCAGTGATTACTAGGCTATGAGAAAGTTGACCGTAATTAAAGAAAAGTTGTGGTTCAGTTGAACAGTGCCTACAAATCCCCTGGGAGGATAGACTCACCAACATCAGCGTTCTCGGCCTTTGAAGCACTGCCCACACTCGATCAGCTCCGCTGGGCAGGCCACATTGTTCGCATGCCTGACACAAGACTCCCAAAGCAAGCGCTCTACTCTGAACTCCTTCACGGCAAATGAGCCTAAGGTGGGCAGAGGAAATGTTACAAGGACACCCTCAAAGCCTCCCTGATAAAGTGCAACATCCTCACTGACACCTGGGAGACCCTGGCCAGAGACCGCCCTAAGTGGAGGAAATGCATCCGGGAGGGCACAGAGCACTTCGAGTCTCATCGCCGAGAGTATGCAGAAATCAAGCGCAGGCAGCGGAAAGAGCGTGCGGCAAACCAGTCCCACCCACCCCTTCCCTCAACGACTATCTGTCCCACCTGTGACAGTGTCTGTGGTTCTCGTATTGAACTGTTCAGCCACCTAAGGACTCGTGTTAAGAGTGGAAGCAAGTCTTCCTCGATTCTGAGGGACTGCCTATGATGCATTTGATGTACCAACATACCACTCTGCAAAGCATTAGCAAGTTCCTCATGTGATTTTGTGCAATCCTCATGTGATTTTGTGCAATCAGCTGGACCTTTAGGAGAAAGGTGGCAGGTGAGCTGATGTCACCTCGCACAGAAAAAGTGTAAGAATCCTGCTGCATTTACTGTTAGTTATTTTCAGCAGCAGTAGCATAAGGCAATGAGGCTTTGCTGCTCTGAATGTGCTCGAACCATTGCAAAGGGGTGTTTATTTGCCAGCACCTTTGGAGACCATGCTGCCCCAGGTGAACATAGACATGTTACCTCAGAGGTAATGATGCCACTTTCTTTATTTCCCAGTTTCCTGAGTCTGCCCATATTTGCCAGCAATGTGAGGATTTCCTTCAATGGCCCATATAGGCCTCTCTAGACAATAAAAGGTGCGTGACAGAAAAGAAAACACCAAGCTCAGTTAATTCAGCACAGACCAGGGATTGAAAATGGGACCTCCATGGTCTGTATGGCTCAGTTAACCCCTTACTGGATAAGCTTACAGACCCATTGGGAAACAAGCAATTTTTTTAACTATAAGCACAGCATCAATCTGTGGTATTATCATTCACCACCTGCTGCAGCATGGAATTGCCAAATGAAGTGTGATGGGCAGAGAAAGAGGGGAAGACATGCAGAAGAATTTGAGAGGGGAAATGCTGTTAATTTGTGTAGCTATTTGTACCGAATATTTTACTATCTGAATTTCTGTTCATTTCTATTAAAGGAATTCACAAAAGACACATTCCTTGATTGTTTCGACTGGACTAAATATGTTCTTCATAAAAAGTTCTATTGGTATTATAATCTAGTGTCAGAAAATAAAATTGTGTTTATCTTGATACAATAAACTGTTGCATTATTGAAAACCTGCGGTTGTTGTATGGTCAGATACCTCATTTATACTTTGAGCTCTGTGGAGATTGCATTCCATTCAGGTCAAAATGACCCAGACCGAGCACAATTCTCCCAGGGTTCTAAGTTAGTTCATTCGTCTAGTGGGATTAATGGAGATGCCCCTGACTCGTGCTGAGTTTCGATTTTCAGCTGAAATGAACAGGAGATTTGTGTCAGGCGCCTGACTTGGCTGTGTTTCTCCAGCATTGCAGCTCCAGACAAATTAAAGGTCAAGTAGTGGCATGTCCAGTGGAGCAGAGAGGAGACAGCTACCTTTCCGGACAAAGAAACAGCCTTAGCTGTATTTCAATTTACTCCTCCCACTCCTGACAAATCAGAAACTGCACTAGCGTTGTTTCTTTCCATTTGTAGCTGTGCCAGCAATGCAGTCAAGAAACCAGCTCACTTGTCATAATTTCCAGTTGTCTGGAATGTTTTGGTGTAGTTATGCCCAGATAGCCAGCTGAACTTCTTAAGACTTTCAATCTCTTCATTCTTTGTGGTCAGAGTTTTAAAAAAAAATCTATATCCAAAAGCACATCATTGGTATTGCCACCTCCAAGAAAAAAACTGTCCAAATATTCAGGTGTCAAAGGTTGCAAGAGTATTTTCATTATCCCTCTCAGCATTCCCATGTTCCCTGCAGAATGCATATCTGATCCACATGACTCCCATTTTGAACCCCTGCCATGGACATGCACTAGTGAATGGTTACTACTGAAAATAGATTACATTGACAGAGATGTCTTTTTACCACGTTTAAAAAATCTATAGTTTACAAGTATTCTAAGATAAATTTAAATGCACTGGCCAAAAATTTCCGTGCCAATTCTTCCAGTCTCCTGCTGTAACTTAATTTTAGGTTCCTTTGTATCATTGGTATTTTATCTCATTCTCTACTATGAAAACAGACAAACTATTCATTTAACAAATCGCCATATTCCTTTTTATCCATTACAATATCACCTGCATCTCTTCAATGAGCCCAGATTCCCCATACCACTCTCTTTCTCGTAATACATTTTAAAAACCTTCACTGTTAGCTTTGATATATCCCTTTTGTACCTCTTATTACTTTCTTTAGATCCCTTTTGTTGTTTTATATAGAGTCTGCTGGATTTTCCTTGAAGTTGTGTAAGTCTTTTCTTTTAGATTAATACCGTCTCTTACCTTGTTTGTTGACTATGATTATTTAATCGCACAAATGGAGCTCTTGCCTTTTTAGTACGTACTGGTTTTGCATTATATCAAATACTTCTTTAGAATACTTCCCATTGTTTCTGTTAGTTTACCCATTAATAGCTCAGCCCAGTTTACTCTGGTCAATTTATTTCTCATCCCTTCGAAGTTTGCCATACTTAATAAAACCTTGTTTTGTGACTCTCGCTTCTTCCTCTCCCTCTCAAAGTAATATCAAATTCAATCATACCTGTATTAGACTTACCATTCACAAGGGGCCAAACATCGCGGTCTCTACGGCAAGCACCCGTAGAGGCCCTGTAAGTGCCAGTTCTTGGCGCGTGATTTCTTTTGACAGTTCCAACGCATCCCCGGGAGAAGAGCCTTCGCGGGCAGAGATTTGGGTTATTTGCCCAACTCTTGCCCAGCGAATGTCCTTCAAACTCTTTACACCTGGTAAAAACAAGCGTAAGGCCTGCTTTTACCAATGCAAGAGTTTAAAAAGATAGAAAAATACAATTTTATCAATAATTTTTATATTAAAAATCCTGTCCATTAAGATAAGTTTATTTTCACCCCTATTAAAACATATTAAAAAAAAAGTTCAAAAAAATAATTTTTTGTCTAAAACGTTAAAATTCAATTAATTTTAAATATGTGAAATGTTTTTCTTATTTATTTAAAATGTTTGTGTTTTTGGGTATATTCCCATTTACAGAAATGGTGCTATCCGTACAAGAACATAAGAACATAAGAAATAGGAGCAGGAGCAGGCCATACGGCCCCTCGAGCCTGCTCTGCCATTTAATACGATTGTGGCTGATCTGATCATGGACTCAGCTCCAGTTCCCTGCCCGCTCCCCATAACCCCTTAATCCCTTATCAGTTAAGAAACTGTCTATCTCTGTCTTAAATTTATTCAACGTCCCGGCTTCTACAGCTCTCTGAGGCAGCGAATTCCACAGATTTGCAACCCTCAGAAGAAATTCCTCCTCATCTCAGTTTTAAATGGGCGACCCCTTATTCTAAGACTATGCACCCTAGATCTAGTCTCCCCTATCAGTGGAAACATCCTCTCTGCATCCACCTTGTCAAGCCCCCTCATAATCTTATATGTTTCGATAAGATCACCTCTCATTCTTCTGAATTCCAATGAGTAGAGGCCCAACCTCCTCAACCTTTCCTCATAAGTCAACCCCCTCATCTCCGGAATCAACCTAGTGAACCTTCTCTGAACTGCCTCCAAAGCAACTCTATCCTTTCGTAAATATGGAAACCAAAACTGCTCGAAGTATTCCAGGTGTGGCCTCGTCAATACCCTGTATAACTGTAGCAAGACTTCCCTGCTTTTATACTCCATCCCTTTTGCAATAAATGCCAAGATTCCATTGGCCTTCCTGATCACTTGCTGTACCTGCATATTAAACTTTTGTGTCTCATACACAAGTACCCCCAGCTCCCGCTGTACTGCAGCACCTTGCAATTTTTCTCCATTTAAATAATAACTTGCTCTTTGATTTTTTTTCTGCCAAAGTGCATGACCTCACACTTTCCAACATTATACTCCATCTGCCAAATTTTTGCCCACTCACTTAGCCTGTCTGCAAATGGGAGATCACGATTACTGGGAATGGGGATACGCCATTTTCATTGGTTGGTCCGGCCCACGTGATCGCAGGTAGCACATACACTCCTGGAATACGTGGGCCCATATTCTGGACTGCGAATGGAGGCCTCGGAGCTCAAGTCTGTGTTCCTCTGGGACCATCAGGTACTTTCATAAAAAAAACTGTGGTCTGAGGCAACTGCCCGCAGGAAGCCTCCGACTGCGATGTCTGGACCAAATTGTTCCTTACAGTCAGATTGTTAACATTCTGGTTTGTTACTCATCAATAAATCTAGTATTCTAAATAGCTATCCCAAATACATTCAAGAAATTCATTAGCTATCGAGGGCTCAATACTGCAGAAACTCGACAGGAGTATAGAAAGTGCAGGGCTGCAATTAAAAAGGAAGTTAGGAAAGTAAAGAAAGAGCATTCAAAAATGTTGGCAAGTAAAATCAATGAAAACCCAAAGATGTTTTATAAATACATTTAAGAGCAAGAGGATAACTAAAGAAAGAGTAGGGCCTATTCAAGACCATAAAGGTAATCTGTGTGTGGAGGCGGAAGATGTGGTTCTTAATGAATGCTTTGCGTCTGTTTTCACAAAAGAGAGAAGTGATGCAGACATTGCAATCGGAGAGAAGGAGTGTGATATATTAGATAAAATAAACATAGTGAGAAAGGAAGTATTAAGGGGCTCAGCAGCTTTGAAAGTGGATAAACCCCCCAGGCCCGGAGGAAGTGCATCCCAGGCTAAGAGAAGCAAAAGAGGAAATAGCAGAGGCTCTGACCATTATTTTCCAATTCTCTCTGGCTACAGGTGCCGGAGGACTGCTAATGTTATATTTTGTTTAAAAAGGGGAAAAGGGATAGACCGAGTAATTACAGGCCAATCGGCCTAACCTCGGTGGTGGGAAAATTATTGGAAAAAATTCTGAGGGACAGGATAAATCTTCATTTAGAAAGACACGGATTAATCAAGGACAGTCAGCATGGATTTGTTAAGGGAAGGTCGTGCCTGACTAAGTTGATTGAATTTTTTGAAGTAACAAGGAGGGTCGATGAGGGTAGTGCATTTGATGTAGTGTATATGGATTACAGCAAAGCTTTTGATAAGGTCCCACATGGTAGACGGGTCATGAAAGTAAAAGCCCATAGGAACCAGGACAAAGTGACAAGTTGGATCCAAAATTGGCTGAGGCAGGAAGCAAAGGATAATAGTTGATAGTGTTTTTGTGACCGGATGGCTGTTGCCAGTGGGGTTCTGCAAGGCTCAGTACTAGATCCCTTGCTTTTTGTGGTATATGTCAATGATTTAGGCTTGAATGTAGGGGGTACGATTAAGAAGTTTGCAGATGATACTAAAATCGGCAGTGTGGTTGTTAATGAAGAAGAAAGCTGCAGACTGAAGGAAGCTTTCAATGAACTGGTTCGGTGGGCAGAACAGTGGCAAATGGAATTCAATCTGGAGAAGTGTGCGGTAATGCATTTGGGGAGGGCTAACGAGGCAAGGGAATACACATTAAATGGTAGGACACTGAGAATTGTAGAGGAACAAAGGGACCTTGGAGTGCATGTCCACAGATCCCTGAAGGTAGCAGACCAGGTAGATAAGATGGTTAAGAAGGCACACGGAATGCTTGCCTTTATTAGCTGAGGCATAGAATACAAGAGCAGGGAGGTTATGCTTGAACTGTATAAAACACTAGTTAGGCCATAGCTAAAGTACTGCGTGCAGTTCTGGTCACCACATTACGGGAAAGATGTGATTGCACTAGAGAGAGTACAGAGGAGATTTACGAGGATGTTGCCTGGACTGGAGAATTTTAGCTATGAGGAAAAGTTTGGATACATAAGAATATAAGAAAATAGGAGCAGGAGTAGACCATTTGGCCCCTCGAGCCTGCTCCGCCATTTAATAAGTTCATGGCTGATCTGATCATGGACTCAGCTCCACTTCCCTGCTTGCTCCCCATAACCCTTTATTCCTTATCACTCAAAAATCCGTTTATCTTCGCCTTAAATATATTCAATGACTCAGCCTCCACAGCTCTCCGGGGTAGAGAATTCCACAGATTTACAACCCTCAGAGAAGAAATTTCTCCTCATCTCAGAGGCAGAAACCCTCACCACATTTAACAAAGTTCTTGGATGTGCACTTGAAGTGCCATAACCTACAGGGCTATGGACCAAGAGCTGGAAAGTAGGATTTGGCTGATAGACTCATTGCCAGCCAGCGTGGACACGATGGGCTGAAATGGCCTCCTTCCGTGCTGTAAAATTCTATGATTCTACACCTTTACCACTTGAGCTATTTTACTTCCCCCAGTCTATGTGAAAATTATAACCACATTATTTCTGCTACATGCTTTCCTGATCTCTATTTATACAACCTCCACTACATCACTACTGTCAAGAGGTCTGGAGGTAACTTCCACCAGGGTATTTACTGTTCCTTAGTTTGATTCATACAATCTTCACCCTTATCAAAGTCCTTCCTTTCTTGTGCTGTAATTGTTTCTTTTATTAATATTGCCACCCCTCCTGCTTTGCCAATTTCCTTGACCTTTCTAAAGATCCTACACCTGGAATATTTAGCACCAAATGATACTCAGCTTAGAGCCAAATCTCTAATATTTAATAGATCTTTGTCGGCCAGCACAGACACAATGGGCTGAAATGGCCTAACTCATTGTCTTATTTCTTATACTATGTGTATTTGTGTATATAACTCTTATTTGGGTAACTGTCTCCACCCTGCCCATATGTTTTGATGGTGTATTTCTCACACTTTTTGAGTATTACACATTTGCTTGCTGAGGTTCTATATATCGCTATACAGGCAATTTAATATTTATTTTTATCACTGCTGCTTTATTTTTAAGTTATTTTGTGATTACTTCCTATAACCTTTCCTATTCCCTGAGTATTTATAAATGATCTCTTATCTCGCTTTGTACTCTGACCTTTTTTCTTATCCTGTCTTTTTCTTATCTTTAAATTACAATTATTTCCACCTAGACCCTCAGTGCCTCTGGGCCAGGAAGGGGAAAAATCTGCCAGTTTCCTGCTCATTTGCTTACCAGTGATCAATTATAGTGCTTTGGAAGATTGGATAACACAGCACAAACTGTGTCCAACTAGGAATCTTGAAGAAAGAAAGCATTTATATAGTGCTTTATCACATCTCACGGAAGTGTCTCAGTGTGCTTTACATGCAATTATTTTAAAGTCCATTGACTTTTGTAACATGGGCAAATGAAGCAGCTATTTTGTATGCAGCAAAGTCACAGAAGCAGCGTGAAATGAATAGCCAAGTAATTTATTTTGGCGATGTTGATTCAGGAAAGAATATTGGTAAGGACACCCTGCTCTTCTTCAAATAGTGTTATGGGATCTTTAGATGGCGGGTGCGGTCTCAGTTTAACGTCTCCTTTGAAGGATGGTACCTCTAGCAATGCAGCACTGCACAGTATTGCATTGCAGTGACAGCTTAAAGTGTGTGCTCAAGTGGGACTTGGACATGAGAGTGCCACCAACTAAGCCAAATTGACACAAGAGTAGTCCGTATGGCTCAGTTCCATGTGAACTAGTCCAATTACCACAGCGAAACACCCTTTTTATATTAATCCAGCCAATGTCAAGTTAACAGTTCCAAATGTGAGGAAAGCAGCCTGCTTTTTACTGTTGGTGACAGCTTGTAAAGATGCATGAAATTGGGAGAAGAGCCTTTGGTTGACAATACCAACCTAAGTAGGTGGCACATGTGAATATATGGATGTTTGCTTATGATTGCACAGTGTTCAGTTCCACTCACACCTCCTCAGATAATAATGCCCACATGCAGCAAGACCTGGATGACATTCAAGCTTGGGCTGAAAAGTGGCAAATGGCATTCGTGCCAGGCACTGACTTTCTCCAACACAAGAGAGTTTAACCACTGCCCCTTGACATTCAATGGCATTATCATCGCTGAATCCTGCACCATCAACATCCTGGGGGCACCATTGACCAAAAACATAACTGGACCAGCCTCACAAATACAATAGCTACAAGCGCAGATCAGAGGCTGGGTAGTCTGTGACGAGTGTCTCACCTCCTGACTCCCGAAAGCCTTTCCACCATCCACAAGGCACAAGTCAGGAATGTGACGGAATACTCTCAACTTGCCTGGATGAGTGCAGCTCCAACGACACTCAAAGCGGGAGGTCCAGGAGGCGGAGCGGCAGCGTGGTGAGGCCTACAAGAGGCCCAACAGGCGTCGGGAGCCAGCGGGAGGTCCAGGAGGCGGAGCGGCATTGTGGTGAGGCCTACAAGAGGCCAGCCGGTGCAGCTGCAGCAGGAAGGCAAAAAAGAAGTAGAAAGAAATCGAAAGGTGACGTCATTACCAAGGGGGTAAGCAATTGGCTGGTGATTGGTAAATAGTTTTTCTTTTTCTTTTATCAGTAAGTAACCTGTTAGCATTGTTGTTGCCAAATTAAGTTAATCTAGGGGTTAAGACATGGCAGGACAGCTCGGACACATGTTATGCTCCTCCTGTGCTATGTGAGAAGTCAGGGACGCTTCTAGTGTCCTTGATGACTACGTTTGCGGAAGTGCATCTGCCTGCAGCACCTGACAGACCGCGTTGCGGCACTGGAGCTGCGGGTGGATTTACTCTGGAGCATCCATGATGCTGAGAATGACGTGAATAGCACGTTTAGTGAGTTGGCCACACCACAGGTAAAGGGTATACAGCCAGATAGGGGATGGGTGACCAACAGGAAGAGCAGTGGAAGGAAGGTAGTGCAGGGGTCCCCTGCGGTCATCCCCCTGCAAAACAAATACACTGCTTTGGGTACTGTTGAGGGGGATGACTCATCAGGAGAGAGCATCAGCAGCCAAGTTCATGGCACCGTGGGTGGCTCTGCTGCACAAGAGGAAAGGAAAAAGAGTGGGAGAGCTATAGTGATAGGGGATTCAATTGTAAGGGAAATAGATAGATGTTTCTACGGCCGCAGTCGAGACTCCAGGATGGTATGTTGCCTCCCTGGTGCAAGGGTCAAGGATGTCTCTGAGCAAGTGCAGGACATTTTGAAGGGGGAGGGTAAACAGCCAGTTGTTGTGGTGCATATAGGTACCAACGATATAGGTAAAAAACGGGATGAGGTCCTATAAGACGAATTTAGGGAACTAGGAGCTAAATTTAAAAAGTAGGACCTCAAAAGTAGTAATCTCAGGATTGCTACCAGTGTCACGTGCTAGTCAGAGTAGGAATCGCAGGATAGCTCAGATGAATACGTGGCTTGAGGAGTGGTGCAGAAGGGAGGGATTCAAATTCCTGGGACATTGGAACCGGTTCTGGGGGAGGTAGGACCAGTACAATGCGTGCACCTGGGCAGGACTGGAACCAATGTCCTCGGGGGAGTGTTTGCTAGTGCTGTTGGGGAAGAATTAAACTAATATGGCAGGGGGATGGGAACCTATGCAGCGAGATGGAGGGAAGTAGAATGAGAACAGAAGCAAAAGATAGAACGAAGAAAAGTAAAAGTGGAGGGCAGAGAAACAAAGGGAAAAAGCAAAACGGGCCACATTACAGCAAAATTCTAAAGGTGCAAAGTGTATTAAAAAGAGAAGCCTGAAGGCTCTGTGCCTCAATGTGAGGAGTATTCGGAATAAGGTGGATGAATTAACTGCGCAGATAGCAATTAACAGACATGATGTAATTGGTATCACGGAGACATGGCTCTAGGGTGACCAAGGCTGGGAACTCAACATCCAAGGGTATTCAACATTTAGGAAGGATAGACAGAAAGGAAAAGGAGGCGGGGTGGTGTTGCTGGTTAAAGAGGAAATTAATGCAATAGTAAGGAAGGACATTAGCTTGGATGATATGGAATCGGTATGGGTGGAGTTACGGAATAACAAAGGGCAGAAAACGTGAGTGGCAGTTGTGTACAGACCACCAAACAGTAGTAGTGAGGTTGGGGACAGCAACAAACAAGAAATTAGAGATGCGTGCAATAAAGCGGCAAAGTGTATTAAAAAGACAATGATTTCCTGGAGTGTATGAGGGATGGTTTTCTGGACCAATATGTCGAGGAACCAACTAGAGGGCTGGCCATCCTAGACTGGGTGATGTGTAATGAGAAAGGACTAGTTAACAATGTTGTTGTGCGAGGCCTCTTGGGGGAAGAGTGACCATAATATGGTCGAATTCTTTATTAAGATGGAGAGTGACACAGTTAATTCAGAGACCAGGGTCCTGAACTTAAGGAACGGTAACTTTGATGGTATGAGACATGAATTGGTGAGAATAGACTGGCAAGTGATACTTAAAGGGTTGACGGTAGATAGGTAATGGCAAACATTTAAAGATCACATGGATGAACTTCAACAATTGTACATCCCTGTCTGGAGTAAAAATAAAATGGGCAAGGTGGCTCAACTGTGGCTAGCAAGGGAAATTAAGGATAGTGTTAAATCCAAGGAAGAGGCATATAAATTGGCCAGAAAAAGCAGCAAACCTGAGGACTGGGAGAACTTTGTAATGCAGCAGAGGAGGACAAAGGGTTTAATTATGAGGGGGAAAATAGAGTATGAGAGGAAGCTTGCTGGGAACATAAAAACTGACTGCAAAAGCTTCTATAGATATGTGAAAAGAAAAAGATTAGTGAAAACAAATGTAGGTCCCTTGCAGTCAGATTCAGGTGAATTTATAATGGGAACAAAGAAATGGCGGACCAGTTAAACAATTACTTTGGTTCTGTCTTCACGAAGGAAGGCACAAATAACCTTCCGGAAATACTAGGGGACCGAGGGTCGCGTGAGAAGGAGGAACTGAAGGAAATCCTTATTAGGCGGGAAATGGTGTTGGGGAAGTTGATGGGATTGAAGGCTGATAAATCCCCGGCGCCTGATAGTCTGCATCCCAGACTATTTAAGGAAGTAGCCCTAGAAATAGTGGATGCATTGGTGATCATTTTCCAACAGTCTATTGACGCTGGATCAGTTCCTATGGACTGGAGGGTAGCTAATGTAACACCACTTTTTAAGAAAGGAGGTAAGAGAGAAAACGAGTAATTATAGACCGGTTAACCTGACATCAGTAATGGGGAAAATGTTGGAATAAATTATTAAAGATGAAATAGCAGCACATTTGGAAAGCAGTGACAGGATCGGTCCAAGTCAGCATGGATTTATGAAAGGGAAATCATGCTCGACAAATCTTCTGGAATTTTTTGAGGATGTAACTGGTAGAGTGGGCAAGGGAGAACCAGTGGATGTGATGTATTTGGACTTTCAAAAGGCTTTTGACAAGGTCCCACAGAAGAGATTGGTGTGCAAAATTAAAGCACATGGTATTGGGGGTAATGTACTGACGTGGATAGAGAACTGGTTGGCAGACAGGAAGCAGAGTCTCGGGATAAACTAGTCCTTTTCAGAATGGCAGGCAGTGACTAGTGGGGTACCGCAGGGCTCAGTGCTGGGACCCCAGCTGTTTACAACATACATTAATGATTTGGATGAGGGAATTGAGTGTAATATCTCCAAGTCTGCAGATGACACTAAGCTGGGTGGCAGTGTGAGCTGTGAGGAGGACGCTAAAAGGCTGCAGGGTGACTTGGACAGGTTAGGTGAGTGGACAAACGCGTGGCAGATGCAGTATAACGTGGATAAATGTGGGGTTATCCACTTTGGTGACAAAAACACGAAGGCAGAAAATTATCTAAATGGAGGTAGATTAGGAAAAGAGGAGATGCAGCGAGACCTGGGTGTCATGGTACATTAGTCATTGAAAGTTGGCATGCAGGTTCAGCAGGCGGTAAAGAAGGCAAATGGTATGTTGGCCTTCATAACTAGGTGATTTGAGTATAGGAGCAGGGAGGTCTTATTGCAGTTTGTACAGGGCCTTGGTGAGGCCTCACCTGGAATATTGTGTTCAGTTTTGTTCTCCTAATCTGAGGAAGGATGTTCTTGCTATTGAGGGAATGCAGCGAAGGTTCACCAGACTGATTCCCGGGATGGCAGGACTGACATATGAGGAGAGACTGGATCGACTGGGCCTGTATTCATTGGAGATTAGAAGGATGAGAGGGGATCTCATAGAAACATATATCATTCTGACGGGACTGGACAGGTTAGATGCAGGAAGAATGTTCCCGATGTTGGGGAAGTCCAGAACCAGGGGACATAGTCTAAGGATAAGGGCTAAACCATTTAGGACTGAGATGAGGAGAAAATTCTTCATTCAGAGAGTTGTTAACCTGTGGAATTCCCTACCGCAGAGAGTTGTTGATGCCAGTTCATTGCATATATTCAAGAGGGAGTTATATATGGCCCTTATGGCTAAAGGGATCAAGGGGTATGGAGAGAAAGCCGGGAATGGGTACTGAGGTGAATGATCAGCCATGATCATATTGAATGGTGGCACAGGCTCCAAGGGCCAAATGGCCTACTCCTGCACCTATTTTCTATGTTTCCATGTAAAGCTTGACACCATCCAGGACAAAGCAGCCAGATAGATTTGCACCCCATCCACCACCTTGAACATTCAATCCCTCCACCACCGGTGCACCATGGCTGCAGTGCGTAACATCTACAAGATGTATTGCAGCAATTCGCCAAGGCTTCTACGACAACATCTCCCAAACCCATGACCTCTACCACCTGGAAGGACAAGGACAGCAGGTGCATGAGAACACCATCACCTGCAAGTTCCCCTCCTAGTCGCACACCATCCTGACTTGAAAATAAATCGCCGTTCCTTTGTTATTCATTGTCAAAATCGTGGAACTCGCTCCCAAACAGCACTACGGGAGTGGTTTAAAAAGGCAGCTCACCACCACCTTCTAGCGAGCAATTAGGGATGGGCATTAAATGTCGGCCTTGCCTGTTACACGTAGATCTTGGGGACAAATTTAAAAAAAAAACACAAAATAGCATTATTGATCTTGTCTTTGTGTAAATGTGGCATAGTGCTTTACACCACTGCAAAATATGAGCAATGAATTCTGCAGTTTAGCAGCAATAAAGCACAAATCTGCGTTAATCTTGCTTACATTAAGTGCAGTATTGTTTACAAAGTAATTTTGCAATTCCATAACCTGAAGGAAGAGGACCAATTTATTGGGGCACATTATTTTCAGGTACAAAGATACCTCCGGATCTATACCCCAAGAATGGAGTCTGTAGTCCTCGGCAGTCATACCTGGTGATGATTGCGGAGATTTGCATTCGTTATTTCTGCTTCATCACGGAGACAGGGACCTATTGTATGCCACCTATTGTAGGATGACCTAAACACAACATCTGGACCATGGATGGCTCTTCCTGTTGTCGTCAAGAAGATATATCATAGCATGAATCTTTCATAATGACAGATCCTTTCAAGCCACCCCAGGGATGTGTGTAACATTCATCATCATAGGCAGTCCCTCAAAATCGAGGAAGACTTCCTTCCACTCTAAAAGTGAGTTCTCAGGTGACTGAACAGTCCAATACGGAAACTACGGTCTCTGTCACAGGTGGGACAGACAGTCGTTGGAGGAATGGGTGGGTGGGGAGTCTGGTTTGCCACTCGCTCTTTGTGCTGCCTGCGCTTGTTTTCTGCATGCTCTCGGCGACGAGACTCAAGGTGCTCAGCGCCCTCCCGCATGCTCTTCCTCCACTTAGGCCGGTCTTTGGCCAGGGACTCCCAGGTGTCGGTGGGGATGCCGCATTTAATTAAGGAGGCTTTAAGGGTGTCCTTGAAACGTTTTCTCTGCCCACCTGGGGCTCGCTTGCCATGTAGGAGTTCAGAGTAGAGTGCTTGCTTTTGGAGTCTTGTGTCGGGCATGCGAACAATATGGCCTGCCCAATGGAGCTGGTCGAGTGTGGTCAGTGCTTCAATGCTGGGGATGTTGGCCTGATCGAGAACATTGACGGTGCGTCTGTCCTCCCAGGGAATTTGCAGGATCTTGTGGAGACATCGGTGGTGGTATTTCTCCAGCGATTTGAGGTGCCTACTGTATATGGTCCACATCTCTGAGCCATACAGGAGGATGGTTATCACTACAGCCCTGTAGAACATAAGCTTGGTGCCAGATTTGAGGGCCTGATCTTTGAGCACTCTCTTCCTCAGGTGGCCGAAGGCTGCGCTGGTGAACTGGAGGCGGTGTTGAACCTCGTCGTCTATGTCTGCCTTTGCTGGTAATAGGCCCCCGAGGTATGCAAAGTGGTCCACGTTGTCCAGGGCCGTGCCATGGATCTTGATGACTCAGGGGGCAGTGCTATTTGGCGGGGTCAGGTTGGTGGAGGAACTTTAGGATATTTAGTGCATGGCCCATGCTTTCGTACACCTCGGTGAAGATGTTCACGAGGACTTGAAGTTCAGCCTCTGAATGCACGCAGACGCAAGTGTCGTCCACGTACTGTAGTTCGACAACAGAGGATGAGATGGTCTTGGATCTGGCCTGGAGGTGATGAAGGTTGAATAGGTTCCAATGGGTTCTATAGTTTAGTTCCATTTCAGCGGGGAGCTTGTTGAGTGTGAGGTGAAGGATTGCAGCGAGGAAGACCGAGAAGAGGGTTGGCACGATGACGCAGCCCCACTTGATTCCGGTCCAGCCTGACATCGGTAGTGGATAAAATGATGGAATCTATTATTAAGGATGTCATAGCAGCGCATTTGGAAAGAGGTGACATGATAGGTCCAAGTCAGCATGGATTTGTGAAAGGGAAATCATGCTTGACAAATCTTCTGGAATTTTTTGAGGATGTTTCCAGTAGAGTGGACAAGGGAAAACCAGTGGATGGTGGTGTATTTGGACTTTCAGAAGGCTTTCGACAAGGTCCCACACAAGAGATTAATGTGCAAAGTTAAAGCACATGGGATTGGGGGTAGTGTGCTGACGTGGATTGAGAACTGGTTGGCAGACAGGAAGCAAAGAGTAGGAGTAAATGGGTACTTTTCAGAATGGCAGGCAGTGACTAGTGGGGTGCCGCAAGGTTCTGTGCAGGGGCCCCAGCTGTTTACATTGTACATTAATGATTTAGATGAGGGGATTAAATGTAGTATCTCCAAATTTGCAGATGGCACTAAGTTGAGTGGCAGTGTGAGCTGCGAGGAGGATGCTATGAGGCTGCAGAGTGACTTGGATAGGTTAGGTGAGTGGGCAAATGCATGGCAGATAAAGTATAATGTGAATAAATGTGAGGTTATCCACCTTGGTGGTAAAAACAGAGAGACAGACTATTATCAGAATGGTGACAAATTAGGAAAAGGGGAGGTGCAATAAGACCTGGGTATCATGGTACATCAGTCATTGAAGGTTGGCATGCAGGTACAGCAGGCGGTTAAGAAAGCAAATGGCATTGTTGGACTTCATAGCGAGGGGATTTGAGTACAGGGGCAGGGAGGTGTTACTACAGTTGTACAGGGCCTTGGTGAGGCCACACCTGGAGTATTGTGTACAGTTTTGGTCTCCATACTTGAGGAAGGACATTCTTGCTATTGAGGGAGTGCAGCAAAGGTTCACCAGGCTGATTCCCGGGATGGCGGGACTGACCTATCAAGAAAGACTGGATCAACTGGGCTTGTATTCACTGGAGTTCAGAAGAATGAGAGGGGATCTCATAGAAACGTTTAAAATTCTGACTGGTTAAGGCTGGTTAGATGCAGGAAGAATGTTCCCAATGTTGGGGAAGTCCAGAACCAGGGGTCACAGTCTGAGGATAAGGGGTAAGCCACTTAGGACCGAGATGAGGAGAAACTTCTTCACCCAGAGATGGTGAACCTGTGGAATTCTCTACCACAGAAAGTTGTTGAGGCCAATTGACTAAATATATTCAAAAAGGAGTTAGATGTAGTCCTTACTACTAGGGGGATCAAGGGTTATGGCGAGAAAGCAGGAATGGGGTACTGAAGTTGCATGTTCAGCCATGAACTCATTGAATGGCTCGAAGGGCCGAATGGCCGACACCTGCACCTATTTTCTATGTTTCTACAATATTCAAGGTGTGGCTTCACCAAGGCCCTGTACAACTGCAGTAAGACCTCTCTGCTCCTATATTCAAATCATCTCACTATGAAGGCCAACATGCCATTTGCCTTCTTTACCGCCTGCTGTACCTGCATGCTATCTTTCAGTGACTGATGTACCATGACATCCATGTCTTGTTGCACCTCCCCTTTTCCTAATCTGTCACCATTCAAATAATATTCTGCCTCCTTGTTTTTGCCACCAAAGTGGATAACCTCACATTTATCTACATTATATTGCATCTGCCATGCATTTGCCCACTCACCTAACCTGTCCAAGTCACCCTGCAGTCTCTTAGCATCCTCCTCACAGCTCACACTGCCACCCAGCTTAGTGTCATGTGCAAACTTGGAGATATTTCATTCAATTCCTTCGTCTAAATCATTAATGTATATTGTAAATAGCTGGGGTCCCAGCACAGAACCTTGCAGTACCCCACTAGTCACTGCCTGCCATTCTGAAAAGGACCTGTTTATTCCTACTCTTTGCTTCCTGTCTGCCAACCAGTTCTCTATCGACGTCAATACATTACCCCCAATACCATGTGCTTTAATTTGTGTGGGACCTTGTCAAAAGCCTTTTGAAAGTCCAAATACACCACATTCATTGGTTCTCCCTTGTCCACTCTACTAATTACATCCTCAAAAAATTCTAGAAGATGAGCCAAGCATGATTTCCCTTTCATAAATCCATGCTGACTTGGGCCGATCCTGTCACTGCTTTCCAAAAGTGCTGCTATTTCATCTTTAATAATTGATTTCAACATTTTCCTCACTACCGACGTCAGGCTAACCGTTCTGTTATTCTGTGTTTTCTCTCTCCCTCCTTTTTTTAAAAAGTGGGGTTACATTAGCTACCCTCCAATCCATAGGAACTGATCCAGAGTCTATAGAATGTTGGAAAATGATCACCTAATGCATCCACTCTTTCTAGGGCCACTTCCTTACGTACTCTGGGATGCAGACTATCACGCCCTGGGGATTTATCAGCCTTCAATCCCATCAATTTCCCTTACACAATTTCCTTGACTAATAAGGATTTCCTTCAGTTCCTCCTTTTCGCTAGACCCTCAGTCCCCTAGTATTTCTGGAAGGTTATCTGTGTCTCTCTTTGTGAAGAGAGAACCAAAGTATTTGTTCAATTGGTCTGTCATTTCTTTGTTCCCCATTATAATTTTACCTGATTCTGCCTGCAAAGGACCTACATTTGTATTCACTAATCTTTTTCTCTTCACATAGCTATAGAAGCTTTTGCAGTCAGTTTTTATGTTCCCTGCAAGCTTCCTCTCATACTCTATTTTCCCCCTCCTAATTAAGCCTTTTGTCCTCCTCTGCTGAATTCTAAATTTCGTCCTCCGGTTTGCTGCTTTTTCTGGACAATTCATATGCCTCTTCCTTGGATTTAACACTATCCTTAATTTTCCTTGTTAGCCATGGTTGAGCCACCTCCCCCGTTTTATTTTTACTCCAGACAGGGATGTACAATTGTTGAAGTTCATCCATGTGATCTTTAAATGTTTGCCATTGCCTATCTACTGTCAACCCTTTAAGTATCATTTGCCAGTCTATCCTAGCCAAGTCACGTCTCATACCATCGAAGTTTCCTTTTTTTAAGTTCAGGACCCTAGTCTCTGAATTAACTATGTTACTCTCTATCTTAATGAAGAATTCTACCATATTATGGTCACTCTTCCCCAAGGGACCTCGCACAACAAGATTGCCAATCAATCATCTCTCATTGCACAACATCCAGTCTGGGATGGCCAGCTCCGTAGTTGGTTCCTCGACGTATTGGTCCAGAGAACCATCCCTTATACACTCTAGGAAATCCTCTTCCACCGTGTTGCTACCAGTTTGGTTCGCCCAATCTATATGTCGATTAAAGTCAGCCATGATAACCGCTGTACCTTTATTGCACGCATCCCTAATTTCCTATTTCCATCCCCAAAATCACTACTACTTTTTGGTGGTCTGTACACAACTCCCACTGGCGTTTTCTGCCCTTTGGTGGGTCTGTGATGGATCCGTTGGTTAGGATCACGGCTTGCATGTCGTTGTGAAGCAGGTGGAGGATGGCGACAAACTTTTGTGTAACATTAGGCAATTTGCGATACCAGTTTAATGGCAGATGCTGTGCTTACAAGTGGCACCGTCTTCATTATCCATGGGAAAGTAAGAATTACTTAGACATGTCATGTATTCAACTATCATTGTAACCCATGTATAAGCTGACTTAAGTTGTACACCTTGAGAACACTGACCACAAGGGACGAACTTGTGGGAGACACTCCTATCCTGGACTTTCAGGTATAAAAGTGGAAGCTCCACCCACCTTCATCACTTGAGGTCTTGGTAATAAAGGTAACTGGTCACAGAGTGACCTTCTCTCAAGTATGGGCCTCGTGTGCATTTATACTGTATAGTAAGGACATATCAGGACAGAACTTGCACCAGATAGCAGGGTCCCTTGAGTGCACGGTGTGGGCATCAGAGTTTGTCGTGTCTATGTGCAACACCACATTTCTGATTGGTCTCCTTGGAGGACAAGACCAGACTTCTGACTGGTCCCTTTGAACGACAAGGTGCACCTAACAGTTTGTCTGGAATGTGTAATTTGATCCTGCCTGCTGGAGTAATCAAGATCTTTGCAATGTGTAATTCGATCTATTCATTGCGACTGCCAGGCTCCACAGCTCACAGTGTTAACACCACTGCTTTCAGAAAACAGACAGGGCTCACCTTCCCAGGTTAGGAGCACTCCCAGCGGTCACACTGACGAGTTCAGATAGGAAGGGGGTGAGGCCATGGAGGGATTTTAACATGAGGATGGGAATTTTAAAATTAAGGCATTGGTGGACAATGTTCCCCCTAATTTATTTTTGGGTTCACGATCCCTTTAATGGGCGACACGGCCAATTCAAAATTTTGCGCTAAAATCTCACATTCAAAAGCCGGTAAGTGGCCTGCAAGGGACATCTGTGCAGCCACACAGCTTAGTGGGAGTGTTGTTGGTGGACCATGAGCCAATGTAGGTCAATGAGTACAGGGGTGATGATGTGTAAATGGGACTTGCTGTGTGTTAGGATACATGCAGCAGAGTTTTGGATGAGCTCAAGTTCATTGAGGGTGGAAGATGGGAGGCAGAACATTACATAGAATTACGTAGGATATATGACACAGAAATAGGCCATTTGGCCCAATCAGTCCATGCTGGCGTTTCTGCTTCACTCAAGCCTCCTCTCATCTTTCCTCAACTAACTCAATCAGCATAACCCTCTATTCCCTTCTCCCTCATATGCTTATCTAGCCTCTCCTGAAATACATCTATAGTATTTGGTTTAACCACTCCCTGTGGCAGCGAGTACCACATTCTCACCACTCTTTGGGTAAAGCAGTTCCTTCTGAATTCCCTACTTAATTTTTTGGTGACTATCTTATACTGATGGCCTCCAGATATGCTCTTCCCCACAAGTGGAAACACTCTCTCTCTCTACCTACTCTATCAAAACCTTTCATAATTTTAAATACCTCTATTAGGTCACCCCTCAGCCTTTGCTTTTCAAGATAAAAGAGACCCAGCCTGTTCATCCTTTCCTGATGGGTATACCTTGCATTTCTGGTATCATCCTTGTAAATCTTTTTGCACCCTCTCCAGTGCCTCGATAACCTTTTTATAATATGGTTACCAGAATTGTACGCAGTATTCCTAGTGTGGTCTAACTGAGGTTCGATATAGGTTTAGCATACATTCCCTACTTTTCAAATCTATACCTCTTTTTAAAAAAAAAAATAAAAATAAACCCTCGTGCTTGGTTTGCTTTTTTATAACCTTGTTAACCTGTGCCGTTACTTTCAGTGATTTGTGTATTTGTACTTCATCCCTTTGCTCTTCTACCCCACTTAGATTCCTATTTTCAAAGTAATAATGGCCTCCCTATTTTTCTTACCAAAATGTAATACCTCACATTTATTTGTGTTGAATTTTATTTGCCAATTATACGCCCATTCTTCAATTTTATTAATGCCTCCTTGTAATTTGTTGCGGTCCTCCTCAGTGTTGACCATCTAACCCCGCTCCCCCAATTGTGTGTCATCTGCAATTTAGAAATTGTGTTTTTGATTCCAAAGTCTAAATGAGGAACAATAGTGGTCCCAGCACTGATCCTTGTGGAACACACTTCCCATCTACTGCCACGCTGAATAGCTACCCCTAACCCCTTCTTTCTGTTTTCTGTCTTGAAGCCAGCTAGTTATCCATTCTGTTACTTGTCCCCTGACTCTGCATGCTTTGGTCTTATTCATTAGACTATTATGTGGACCAGGAGAACATTAGAATAGTCGAGTCCAGCAAATAACACATTAATGTAATGTAATGCCTGATGTCGGACCAACACAGAACACACACTCTTTTTTTAAAAAATTCATTTATTTATTTCCCATCGCTAGTTTCCCTTGAGAGGGTGGTAATGAGTTGCCTTCTTGAACCACTGGGGTCTGTGGGTGGGGGGTAGGAGAGGTAGAACATGGTGCAGGTATAAGTTGGTGGGGATGGAAGAACTTAAGCCAGGCCGAGCAGAGTGCGGGAAAATATGATCTATCTTCCCATCTTGCGCTCATTCCAATGTTCTCACCGCACTTCCTCAACAAGTTCCCGGCCTTGCCCCCCTTTCCGAGCTCCAGTGAATAAAGGCCCAGTTGATCCAGTCTCTCCTCATATGACAGTCCAGCCATCCCTGGAATCAGTCTGATGAACCTTCGCTGCACTCCCCCAATAGCAAGAACGTCCTTCCTCAGATGAGGAGACCAAAACTGAACACAATATTCCAGGTGAGGCCTCACGAAGGCCCTGTCAAACTGCAGTCAGACCTCCCTGCTCCTATACTCAATTCCCCTAGCTATGAAGGCCAACATACCATTTGCCGCCTTCACCGCCTGCTGTACCTGCATGCCAACTTTCAATGACTGATGAACCATGACACCCAGGTCTCGTTGCACCTCCCCTTTTTCTAATCTGCCGCCATTCAGATAATATTCTGCCTTAGTGTTTTTGCCCCCAAAATGGATAACCTCACATTTATCCACATTATACTGTGTCTGCCATGCGTTTGCCCATTCACCTAACCTGTCCAAGTCACCCTGCAGCCTCTTAGCGTCCTCCTCATAGCTCACACCGCCACCCAGTTTAGTGTCATCTTCAAATTTGGAGATATTACACTCAATTCCTTTGTCTAAATCGTTAATGTATATTGTAAAGAGCTGGGGTCCCAGCACTGAGCCCTGCGGCACCGCACTAGTCACTGCCTACCATTCTGAAAAGGACACGGTTATCCCAACACTCTGCTTCCTGTCTGCCAACCAGTTCTCTCTCCACGTCAGTACATTACACCCAATACCATGTGCTTTAATTTTGCACAACAATCTCTTGTATGGGATCTTGTCAAAAGCCTTTTGAAAGTCCAAATACACCACATCCACTGGTTCTCCCTTGTCCACTCTACCAGTTACAGCCTCAAAAAATTCTCGAAGATTTGTCAAGCATGATTTCCCTTTCATAAATCCATGCTGACTTGGACTGATCCCGTCACTGCTTTCCAAATGTGCTGCTATTTCATCTTTAATAATTGATTCCAACATTTTCCCCACCACTGATGTCAGGCTAACCGGTCTATAATTCCTTTGTTTTCTCTCTCCCTCCTTTTTTAAAAAGTGGTGTTACATTAGCTACCCTCCAGTCCATAGGAACTGATCCAGAGTCGATAGACTGTTGGAAAATGATCACCAATGCATCCACTATTTCTAGGGCCACTTTCTTAAGTACTCTGGGATGCAGACTATCAGGCCCCGGGGATTTATCGGCCTTCAATCCCATCAATTTCCCTAACACAATTTCCCGCCTAATAAGGATATCCTTCAGTTCCTCCTTCTCACTCGACCCATTGTCCCCTAGTACATTCGGAAGGTTATTTGTGTCTTCCTTCGTGAAGACAGAACCGAAGTATTTGTTCAATTGGTCTGCCATTTCTTTGTTCCCCATTATAAATTTACCTGAATCCGACTGCAAGGGACCTACGTTTGTCTTCACTAATCTTTTTCTCTTCACATATTTATAGAAGCTTTTGCAGTCAGTTTTTATGTTCCCTGCAAGCTTCCTCTCGTACTCTATTTTCCTCCTCTTAATTAAACCCTTAGTTCTCCTCTGTTGAATTCTAAATTTCTCCCAGTCCTCAGGTTTATTGCTTTTTCTAGCCAATTTATATGTCTCTTCCTTGGTTTTAACACTATCCTTAATTTCCCTTGTTAGCCACGGTTGAGCCACCTTCCCCGTTTTATTTTTACTCCAGACAATTGCTGAAGTTCATCCATGTGATCTTTAAATGTTTGCCATTGCCTATCCACCGTCAACCCTTTAAGTATCCTTTGCCTGTCTATTCTAGCCAATTCATGCCTCATACTGTTGAAGTTACCTTTCCTTAAGTTCAGGACCCTAGTTTCCAAATTAACTGTCACTCTCCATCTTAATAAAGAATTCTACTATATTATCTTCACTCTTCCCCAAGGGGCCTCGCACAACAAGTTTGGTAATTAGTTCCTTTTCATTATACATCACCCAGTCTAGGATGGGCGGCTCTCTAGTTGGTTCCTCGACGTATTGGTCTAGAAAACCATCCCTAATACACTCCAGGAAATGCTCCTCTATCGCATTGCTACCAGTTTGGTTAGCTCAATCTATATGTAGATTAAAGTCGTCCATGATAACTGCTGTACCTTTATTGCACACATCCCTAATTCCTTGTTTAATGCTGTCCCCAACCTTACTACTACTGTTTGGTGGTCTGTACACAACTCGTACTAGCGTTTTCTGCCCTTTGGTATTCCGCAGCTCCACCCATACCAATTCCACATCATCCAGGCTCTCCTTACTATTGCATTAATTTTCTCTTCAACCAGCAACGCCACCCCGCCTCCTTTTCTTCTCTGCCTACACTTCCTAAATGTTGAATACCCCTGGATGTTGAGTTCCCAGCCTTGGTCATCCTGGAGCCATGTCTCCATGATGCCAATTACATCATATCCGTTAACTGCTGTCTGCGCAGTTAATTCGTCCACCTTATTCCGAATACTCCTCGCATTGAGGCACAGAGCCTTCAGGCTCATCTTTTTAACACACTTTGCACCTTTTAGAATTTTGCTGTAATGTGGCCTTTTTTTGTTTTTTGCCTTGGGTTTCTCTGCCCTCCACTTTTACTATTCTCCTTTCTATCTTTTGCTTCTGCCTCCATTTTATTTCCCTCTGTCTCCTTGCATAGGTTCCCATCCCCCTGCCATGTTAGTTTAACTCCACCCCAACAGCATTAGCAAACACTCCCCCTAGGACATTGGTTCCGGTCCTGCCCAGGTGCAGACCGTCCGGTTTGTACTGGTCACACCTCCCCCAGAACCGGTTCCAATGTCCCAGGAATTTGAATCCCTCCTCAAGCCACATATTCACCTGAGCTATCCTGTGATTCCTACTCTGACTAGCAAGTAGCACTGGTAGCAATCCTAAGATTACTACTTTTGAGGTCCTACTTTTTAATTTAGCTCCTAGCTCCCTAAATTCATCTTGTCGAACCTCATCCCGTTTTTTACCTATATCGTTGGTACCTATATGCACCACAACAACTGGCTATTAACCCTCCCTTTTCAGAATGTCCTGCACCCGCTCCGAGACATCCTTGACCCTTGCACCAGGGAGGCAACATACTATCTGGAGTCTCTGTTGTGGCCGCTCTAATGTGTATCTATTCCCCATAGAATCAAATCCCCTATCACTATAGCTCTCCCACTACTTTTCCTGCCCTCCTGTGCAGCAGAGCCACCCACGATGCCATAAACTTGGCTGCTGCTGCTCCCCCCTGATGAGTCATTCCCCCTCAAAAGTACCCAAAGCGGTGTATCTGTTTTGAAGGAGGATGACCGCAGGGGACCCCTGCACTACCTTCCTTGCACTGCTCTTCCTGTTGGTCACTCATTTACTGTCTGGCTGTGTACCCTTTACCTGTGGTCAGACCAACTTGCTAAACTATTCACGTCATTCTCAGCATCGTGCATGCTCCAGAGTTCATCCACCCGCAGCTCCAGGGCCGCAGTGCGGTCCGTCAGGAGCTGGAGGCGAATACACTTCCTGCACACGAAGTCGTCAGTGACACCGGAAGCGTCCCTGACTTCCCACATAGTACAGGAGGAGCATAACACATGTCCGAGCTCTCCTGCCATGACTTAACCCCTAGATAAACTTAATTTGACAACAACAATGCTAAATGTTACTTACTGATAAGGAAAAGAAAAAGAAAAGCTACTCACCAATCACTTACCCCCTTGGCTGTGATGTCGCCTTTTGATTTCTTTCTACTTTTTTGCCTCCTTGCTGCAGCTGCACCAGCTGGCCTCTTGTAGGCCACTTGCCTCCCGAGCTCCCGCCTCTCACGAACTCCCGCTGCTCACTGACGGGCCTCTTGTACGCCGCTCGCCTCCCGAACTCCCGCCTAAGTGGCAATCCAACGTGGCTACATTTTGGAAGAAGAGGTAGAAGCCTAGGTTTTTTTTGTCCAGCATTTACCACATCCACCTGCAACAGAAGTGTGTCAGGCACCTTTGGCACAATAAAATCATGGAAAAGGGTAGTGGCTATATATAATGAGAAATTGTACCCCCCAGAAGATGTGGGAATTTCTATCTTGGTTTCATGCCATTCTTATTGGGCCCAAGCAATGTGTGCAACAGTGAGGAGTGCACATGCTATCCCCTTACTCCTAAAACCAGCAAACTTCATCTTTATTTTCACCCAGGTGCAAAGGACCTAAGTGACTGTGCGGTTTTGGCCGATGATCTCCTTCAATGCAGCTTGCAGCTGTGCTTTTACTGGAGGATGGTCTTCGGCCTCAAATGGAACAACTTATTTTGATACTACACTTGCAACAGGACCCACAACCCTTCAGCGGGAAAGGGAGGGTGTTTTCCCATGTCCCTTTTCTTTTTATAAAAAAAAAAGGTTCAGGCCCATCCTATGTCATTCCTATGCAGGTCAGCCTGCAGATTAAACCAGCACAACCCCTTTTTTCCCAGAACCATAAAATCTGGTCTTATATAATATATGCAAGTATTTTCTGATGTGTCTGCTATTTTATATGAGAGGTTATACCCTCACTAAATTGAACAGAAAACTATAAGAGTGAAACATGTACATTGTGGTAATTTATTGGCAAAATAATATATTTGTTTCTCCACTCTTGTTTCAAGTAGTACATCACGAAAATGACTTGCCGATTGTTGGACGAATACTTAACACGTTAATATGATATATCTTTATGCAATTTTGACCCATTCATTTTAAACTGATTACACTTCATTTAAAATAGCAGACAAAGAAATGCCATATGAATGTTAAGCATTCATATGCTGTTACCACCGACACATTTCTACGCTGTTACCCCCAAATTAATCACATATATACTAGTAAATATTTATAGAAATAATTGTATAAAGTACATAGTATAAAATAGCTCCTCATTACAATAATTGCCCCAGACAGTACAAATTTAATCAGCATTTCTTTAACTTAAGTTATTTTCTGTTTCTTACTTTTGGAGACAGGATCTGATGTACTCCTTCGGATCCCAAAAAGGAAGAGAAGATCTATGCAGACTCACAACTTCCCATGTGTGTGACCAAGAGCGCCTTTTTTCACCATATCTCTTTTGCCTTGATTATAAGAACATAAAAAATAGGAGTAGGCCATACGGCCCCTTGAGCCTGCTCCGCCATTTAATACGATCATGGCTGATCTGATCATGGACGCAGGTCCACTTCCCTGCCCGCTCCCCATAAACCCTTATTCCGTTATCAGTTAAGAAACTGCCTATTTCTAAATTTATTCAACGTCCCGGCTTCCACAGCTCTCTGAGGCAGCGAATTCCACAGATTTACAACCCTCTGAGAGAAGAAATTCCTCCTCATCTTAGTTTTAAATGGGCGGCCCCTTATTTTAAGATTATGCCCCCTAGTTCTAGTCTCTCCTTTCAGTGGAAACATCCTCTCTGCATCCACCCTGTCAAGCCCCCTCATAATCTTATACGTTTCAATAAGATCACCTCTCATTCTTCTGAATTCCAACGAGTAGAGGCCCAACCTACTCAACCTTTCCTTATAAGTCAACCCCCTCATCTCCAGAATCAACCTAGTGAACCTTCTCTGAACTGCCTCCAAAGCAACTATACCCTTTCGTAAATATGGAAACAAAACTGCTCGAAGTATTCCAGGTGTGGCCTCATCAATACCCTGTATAACTGCAGCAAGACTTCCTTGCTTTTATACTCCATCCCCTTTGCAATAAAGACCAAGATTCCATTGGCCTTCCTGATCACTTGCTGTACCTGCATACTAACCTTTTGTGTTTCATGCACAAGTACCCCCAGATTCTGTTCCTTTGCAATCTTTCTCCATTTAAATAATAACTTGCTCTTTGATTTTTTTCTGCCAAAGTGCATAACCTCATACTTTCCAACATTATATTCCATCTGCCAAATTTTTTCCCAATCACTCAGCCTGCCTATGTCCTTTTGCAGATTTTTTGTGTCCTCCTCACACATTGCTTTTCCACCCATCTTTGTATTGTCAGCAAATGTGGCTACATTGCACTTGGTCCCTTCTTCCAAGTTGTTAATATAGATTGTAAATAGTTGGGGTCCCAGCACTGATCCCTGCAGCACCCCACTAGTTACTGATTGCCAACCCGAGAATGAACTATTTATCCCGACACTCTCTTTTCTGTTCGTTAGCCAATCCTTTATCCATGCTAATATATTACCCCCAACCCCGTGAACTTTTATATTATGCAGTAACCTTTTTTGTGGCACCTTGTCAAATGCCTTCTGGAAGTCCAAATACACCACATCCACTGGTTGCCCTTTATCCACCCTGTTCGTTACATCCTCAAAGAATTCCAGCAAATTTGTCAAACATGACTTCCCCTTCATAAATCCATGCTGATTCTGCCTGACTGAATTTTGGTTTTCCAAATGTCCTGCTGCTGCTTCTTTAATAATGGACTCCAACATTTTCCCAACCACAGATGTTAGACTAACTGGTCTATAGTTTTCTGCTTTTTGTTTGCCTCCTTTTTTAAATAGGGGCGTTATATTTTCAGTTTTTTAATCTGCTGGGACCTCCCCAGAATCCAGGGAATTTTGGAAATTACAACCAATGCATCCACTATCCCTGCCGCTACTTTTAAGACACTAGGATGTAAGCCATCAGGTCCAGGGGATTTATCTGCCTTTAGTCCCATTATCTTACTGAGTACCACCTCCTTGATGATTGTGATTGTGTTAAGTTCCTCCCTCTCCCTCTTCCCCCCCCCCCATAGCCCCTTGACTATCCACTGTTGGGATATTGTTAATGTCCTCTACCGTAAAGACTGATACAAAATATTTGTTCAGAGTTTCTGCCGTCTCCATGTTTCCCATTGCTAATTCCCCGGTCTCGTCCTCTAAGGGACCAACATTTACTTTAGCCACTCTTTTCCTTTTTATATACCTTTAGAAACTCTTGCTATCTGTTTTTATATTTCGTACTAGTTTACTTTCATAGTCCATCTTCCCTTTCTTAATAATTTTTTTAGTCGTTCTTTGCTGGCTTTTAAAAGCTTCCCAATCTTCTGTCCTCCCACTAGTTTTGGCCACTTTGTATGCCCTTGTTTTTAATTGGATACCGTCCTTTATTTCTTTCGTTAGCCACGGATGGCTATCTTTTCTCTTGCATCTCCTCACTGGAATATATTTTTCTTGAGAGTTGTGAAATATCTCCTTAAATGTACACCACTGTTCATCAACCGTCCAACACTTTAATCTATTTTCCCAGTCCACTTTAGCCAACTCTGCCCTCATACCTTCATAGTCTCATTTATTTAAGCTTTGTCGGCTGGTTTGAGATCCAACTTTCTCACCCTCCATCTGAATTTGAAATTCAATCATGCTATGATCATTCATTCTAAGGGGATCCTTTACTAGGAGATTGTTTATTAATCCTGTCTAAACTCGGAAGTTGTTTATTAATCCTGACTCAATTAATACTAGTTGATCTGCCATGGCATTGCACAGGGGAATTCAAGACGAAATGTAGTCGTCAGGTGAACAACACTAACAACTTGTATTTAGATAACACCTTTAACGTAGTGGAAAGTCCCAAGGTGCTTCACAGGAGCGTTACCAAACAAAATTTAACACCGAGCCAAATAAGAGAAATTAGGGCAGACTTGGTCAAAGAGGTAGGTTTTAAGGAGCGTCTTAAAGGAGGGAAGAGAGGTAGAGAGGCACAAATGTTTAGAGAGGGAATTCCAGAGCTAAAAGCCTTGGCAGCTGAAGGCATGGCTGTCAGTGGGGGTGCTGGAATTGGAGGAGTGCAGGAGGGTTTAAACTAATATGGCAGGGGAATGGGAATCTATGCAGCGAATCAGATGGAAGTAAAATGGTGGCAGAAGCAACAGGTAGAAAGGAGATAAGGAAAGGTGGAGGGCAGAGAAATCAAAGGCAGAAATCAAAAAGGGCCACATTACAATATCATTCTAAAAGGACAAAGAGTATCAAAAAAACAAGCCTGAAGGCCCTGTGTCTCAATGTGAGGAGCATTCATAATAAGGTGGATGAATTAACTGCGCAGATAGCTGTTAATGGATATAATGTAATTGGGATTACGGAGACATGGCTCCAGGGTGATCAAGGCTGGGAACTCGACATCCAGGGGTATTCAATGTTCAGGAAGGATAGACAGAAAGGAAAAGGAGGTGGGGTAGCATTGCTAGTTAAAGAGCAGATTAACGCAATAGTAAGAAAGGACATTAGCTTGGATGATGTCAAATCTGTATGGGTAGAGCTGCGAAACACCAAAGGGCAGAAAACGCTAGTGGGAGTTGTGTACAGACCACTAAACAGTGGTAGTGAGGTTGGAGATGGCATCAAACAGGAAATTAGGGATGCGTGCAATAAAGGTACAGCAGTTATCATGGGTGATTTTAATCTACATATAGATTGGGCTAATAAAACTGGTAGCAACACGATGGAGGAGGATTTCCTGGAATGCATAAGGGATGATTTTTTATATCAATATGTCGAGGAACCAACTAGAGAGCAGGCCATCCTAGACTGGATCTTATGTAATGAGAGAGAATTAATTAGCAATTTTGTTGTGCAAGGCTCCTTGTGGAAGAGTGACGATAATATGGTAGAATTCTTCATTAAGAGGGAGAGTGACACAGTTAATTCAGAGACTAGGGTCCTGAACTGAAAGAAAGGTAACTTTGATGGTATGAGACGTGAATTGGCTAGGATAGACTGGCGAATGATACTTAAAGGGTTGACGGTGGATAGGCAATGGCAGACATTTAAAGATCACATGGATGAACTTCAACAATTGTACATTCATGTCTGGTATAAAAATAAAACATGGAAGGTGGCTCAACCGTGGCTAACAAGGGAAATTAGGGATAGTGTTAAATCCAAGGAAGAGGCATATAAATTGGCCAGAAAAAGCAGCAAAGCTGAGGACTGGGAGAAATTTAGAATTCAGCAGAGGAAGACTAAGGGTTTAATTAGGAGGGGGAAAATAGAGTATGAGAGTAAGCTTGCGGAGAACATAAAAACTGACTGCAAAAGCTTCTATAGATATGTGAAGAGAAAATATTAGTGAAGACAAATGTAGGTCCCTTGCAGTCAGAATCAAGGGAATTTATAATGGGGAACAAAGAAATGGCAGAATAGTGAGGAAATAGTGTTCGGGAATTTGAAGGGACTGAAGGCCGATAAATCCCCAGGGCCTGATAGTCTGCATCCCAGAGTACTTAAGGAAGTGGCCCTAGAAATAGTGGATGCATTGGTAATCATTTTCCAACAGTCTATCGACTCTGGATCAGTTCCTATGGACTGGAGGGTAGCTAATGTAACACCACTTTTTAAAAAAGGAGGGAGAGAGAAAACGGAATTATAGCGTCACATCGGTAGTGGGGAAAATGTTGGAATCAATTATTAAAGACGCAATAGCAGCGCATTTGGAAAGCAGTGACAGGATCGGTCCAAGTCAGCATGGATTTATGAAAGGAAAATCATGTTTGACAAATCTTCTAGAATTTTTTGAGGATGTAACTAGTAGAGTGGACAAGGGAGAACCAGTGGATGTGGTGTATTTGGACTTTCAAAAGACTTTTGACAAGGTCCCACACAAGAGATTCGTGTGCAAAATTAAAGCACATGGTATTGGGGGTAATGTATTGACGTAGATAGAGAACTGGTTGGCAGACAGGAAGCAAAGAGTAGGAATAAACGGGTCCTTTTCAGAATGCCAGGCAGTGACTAGTAGGGTACCGCAAGGTTCAGTGCTGGGCCCCCAGCTATTTACAATATACATTAATGATTTGGACAAAGAAATTGAATGTAATATCTCCAAATTTGCAGATGACACTAAGCTGGGTCGCAGTGTGAGCTGTGCGGAGGATGCTAAGAGGCTGCAGGGTGACTTGGACAGGTTAGGTGAGTGGGCAAGTGCAGTGTGGATAAATGTGAAGTTATTCACTTTGGTGGCAAAAACAGGGAGGCAGAATATTATTGAATTGTGACAGTTTAGGAAAAGAGGAGGTGCAACGAGACCTGGGTGTCATGGTACATCAGTCATTGAAAGTTGGCATGCAGGTACAGCAGGTGGTGAAGAAGGCTAATGGCATGTTGGACTTCATAGCAAGAGGATTTGAGTACAGGAGCAGGGAGGTCTTACTGCAGTTGTACAGGGCCTTGGTGAGGCCACACCTTGAATACTGTGTGCAGTTTTGGTCTCAATCTGAGGAAGGACATTCTTGCTTTTGAGGGAGTGCAGCGAAGGTTCACCAGACTGATTCCCGGGATGGCAGGACTGACGTATGAAGAAAAACTGGATCGACTAGGCTTATATTCATTGGAATTTTGAAGAATGAGAGAGCATATAAAATTCTGATGGGATTGGACAGGTTAGATGCAGGAAGAATGTTCCCAATGTTGAGGAAGTCCAGAACCAGGGGTCACAGTCTAAGGATAAGGGGTAAGCCATTTAGGACCGAGATGAGGAGAAACTTCTTCACTCAGAATTGTGAACCTGTGGAATTCTCTATCACAGAAAGTTGTTAAGGCATGTTCGTTAGAAACATAGAAACATAGAAAATAGGTGCAGGAATAGGCTATTCGGCCCTTCTAGCCTGCACCGCCATTCAATGAGTTCATGGCTGAACATGCAACTTCAGTACCCCATTCCTGCTTTCTCACCATACCCCTTGATTCCCCTAGTAGTAAGGACTTCATCTAACTCCTTTTTGAATATATTTAGTGAATTGGCCTCAACAACTTTCTGTGGTAGAGAATTCCACAGGTTCACCACTCTCTGGGTGAAGAAATTCCTCCTCATCTCGGTCCTAAATGGCTTACCCCTTATCCTTAGACTGTGTCCCCTGGTTCTGGACTTCCCCAACATTGGGAACATTCTTCCTGCATCTAACCTGTCTAACCCCGTCAGAATTTTAAACGTTTCTATGAGGTCCCCTCTCATTCTTCTGAACTCCAGTGAATACAAGCCCAGTTGATCCAGTCTTTCTTGATAGGTCAGTCCCGCCATCCCGGGAATCAGTCTGGTGAACCTTTGCTGCACTCCCTCAACAGCAAGAATGTCCTTCCTCAGGTTAGGAGACCAAAACTGTACACAATACTCCAGGTGTGGCCTCACCAAGGCCCTGTACAACTGTAGCAACACCTCCCTGCCCCTGTACTCAAATCCCCTCGCTATGAAGGCCAACATGCCATTTGCTTTCTTAACCGCCTGCTGTACCTGCATGCCAACCTTCAATGACTGATGTACCATGACACCCAGGTCTCGTTGCACCTCCCCTTTTCCTAATCTATCACCATTCAGATAATAGTCTGTCTCTCTGTTTTTACCACCAAAGTGGATAACCTCACATTTATCCACATTATACTTCATCTGCCATGCATTTGCCCACTCACCTAACCTATCCAAGTCGCTCTGCAGCCTCATAGCATCCTCCTCGCAGCTCACACTGCCACCCAACTTAGTGTCATCCGCAAATTTGGAGATACTACATTTAATCCCCTCGTCTAAATCATTAATATACAGTGTAAACAGCTGGGGCCCCAGCACAGAACCTTGCGGTACCCCACTAATCACTGCCTGCCATTCTGAAAAGTCCCCATTTACTCCTACTCTTTGCTTCCTGTCTGCCAACCAGTTCTCAATCCATGTCAGCACACTACCCCCAATCCCATGTGCTTTAACTTTGCACATTAATCTCTTGTGTGGGACCTTGTCGAAAGCCTTCTGAAAGTCCAAATATACCACATCAACTGGTTCTCCCTTGTCCACTCTACTGGAAACATCTTCAAAAAATTCCAGAAGATTTGTCAAGCATGATTTCCTTTTCACAAATCCATGCTGACTTGGACTTATCATTACACCTCTTTCCAAATGCGCTGCTATGACATCCTTAATAATTGATTCCATCATTTTACCCACTACCGATGTCAGGCTGACCAGTCTATAATTCCCTGTTATCTCTCTCCCTCCTTTTTTAAAAAGTGGGGTTACATTGGCTACCCTCCACTCCATAGGAACTGATCCAGAGTCAATGGAATGTTGGAAAATGACTGTCAATGCATCCACTATTTCCAAGGCCACCTCCTTAAGTACTCTGGGATGCAGTCCATCAGGCCCTGGGGATTTATCAGCCTTCAATCCCATCAATTTCCCCAACACAATTTCCCGACTAATAAGGATTTCCCTCAGTTCCTCCTCCTTACTAGACCCTCCGACCCCTTTTATATCCGGAAGGTTGTTTGTGTCCTCCTCAGTGAATACCGAACCAAAGTACTTGTTCAATTGGTCCGCCACTTCTTTGTTCCCCGTTATGACTTCCCCTGATTCTGACTGCAGGGGACCTACGTTTGTCTTTACTAACCTTTTTCTCTTTACATATCTATAGAAACTTTTGCAATCCGTCTTAATGTTCCCTGCAAGCTTCTTCTCGTACTCCATTTTCCCTGCCCTAATCAAACCCTTTGTCCTCCTCTGCTGAGTTCTAAACTTCTCCGAGTCCCCGGGTTCGCTGCTATTTCTGGCCAATTTGTATGCCACTTTCTTGGCTTTAATACTATCCCTGATTTCCCTTGATAGCCACGGTTGAGCCACCTTCCCTTTTTTATTTTTACGCCAGACAGGAATGTGCAATTGTTGTAGTTCATCTATGCGGTCTCTAAATGTTTGCCATTGTCCATCCAAAGTCAACCCCTTCAGTATCATTCGTCAATCTATCCTAGCCAATTCACGCCTCATACCTTCAAAGTTACCCTTCTTTAAGTTCTGGACCATGGTCTCTGAATTAACTGTTTCATTCTCCATCCTAATGCAGAATTCCACCATATTATGCTCACTCTTCCCCAAGGGGTCTCGCACAACGAGATTGCTAATTAATCCTCTCTCATTACACAACACCCAGTCTAAGATGGCCTCCCCCCTAGTTGGTTCCTCGACATATTGGTCTAAAAAACCATCCCTTATGCACTCCAGGAAATCCTCCTCCACCGTATTGCTTCCAGTTTGGTTAACCCAATCTATGTGCATATTAAAGTCACCCATTATAACTGCTGCACATTTATTGCACGCACCCCTAATTTCATGTTTGATGCCCTCCCCAACATCACTACTACTGTTTGGAGGTCTGTACACAACTCCCACTAACGTTTTTTGCCCTTTGGTATTCTGCAGATCTACCCATATAGATTCCACATCATCCAAGCTAATGTCCTTCCGAACTATTGCCTTAATTTCCTCCTTAACCAGCAATGCTACCCCACCTCCTTTTCCTTTTATTCTATCTTTCCTGAATGTTGAATACCCCTGGATGTTGAGTTCCCAGCCCTGATCATCCTGGAGCCACGTCTCTGTAATCCCAATCACATCATATTTGTTAACATCTATTTGCACAGTTAATTCATCCCCCTTATTGCGGATACTCCTTGCATTAAGACACAAAGCCTTCAGGCTTGTTTTTTTAACATCCTTTGTCCTTTTAGAATTTTGCTGTACAGTGGCCCTTTTTGTTCTTTGCCTTGGGTTTCTCTGCCCTCCACTTTTCCTCATCTCCTTTCTGTCTTTTGCTTTTGCCTCCTTTTTGTTTCCCTCTGTCTCCCTGCATTGGTTCCCATCCCCCTGCCATATTAGTTTAAATCCTCCCCAACAGCACTAGCAAACACTCCCCCTAGGACATTGGTTCTGGTCCTGCCCAGGTGCAGACTGTCCGGTTTGTACTGGTCCCACCTCCCCCAGAACTGGTTCCAATGCCCCAGGAATTTGAATCCCTCCCTGCTGCACCACTGCTCAAGCCACGTATTCATCTGCGCTATCCTGCGATTCCTACTCTGACTATCACGTGGCACTGGTAGCAATCCCGAGATTACTACTTTTGAGGTCCTACTTTTTAATTTAGCTCCTAGTTCCTTAAATTTGTTTCGTAGGACCTCATCCCTTTTTTTACCTATGTCGTTGGTACCAATGTGCACCACGACAACTGGCTGATCTCCCTCCCTTTTTAGAATGTCCTGCACCCGCTCCGAGACATCCTTGACCCTTGCACCAGGGATATATTCAAAAGGGAGTTAGATGTGACCCTTCCGGCTAAAGGGATCAAGGGGTATGGAGAGAAAGCAGGAATGGGGTACTGAAGTTGTATGATCAGCCATGCAAGCTCTATCAGCTCAAAGGGCCGAATGACATACACCTGCACCTATTTTCTATGTTTCTATCTCAGAAGGTTGTAAGGCTGGAGAAGATTACAGAGATGGGAATGGACGAGGCCATGGCGAGATTTGAAAACAAGAATGAGAATTTTAAAATCGAGACATTTCTTAAACGTGAGCCATTGTTGGTCAGCGAGCACAGCGAGATTGGTGAACGGGACTTGGTGCGAGTTAGGACATGGGCACCAGAGTTTTGAATGAGCTCAAGTTTATGGTGAGTGGAAGGTGGAAGGCTGGTCAGGAGAGCATTGGAATAATCAACTCTAGAGGTAACAAAGGCATAGATGAGGTTTTCAGGAGCAGATGAGCTGAGGCAGGGGTGGGATCGGGCGATGTTCTGGAGGTCGAAATAGGTGGTTAGTGCTGAAGCGGATGTGTTGTTGTAAGCTCAACTCGGGGTCCAACGTGGCACCAAGGTTGTGAACAGTCTGATTCAGCCTCAGACAATTGCCAGGGAGAGGGGTGGAGCTGGTGGCTCGGGAACAGAGTTTATGGCAGGGACTGGCTTCAGTCTTCCCAATATTTAGTTGGATGTAATTTCTGCTCATCCAGTACTGTATGTGAAGCTAGGGAATGGAGAGTACCCAAGTCAGAACTGGGAAATTACAAGCCCATAGCAAAAGAAAATAGAGTATTAGGATGGATTGCCAGAACAATCTAGTCCAAAACAAAAACAAAACTCACTAAAATTGTCCTTGTTAAAAGACTTGGTTAGACATTGTCTAGAATACTGTATCCAATTTTAGCCAACTCACATGGTGGCTGATATAGAGGCCTTGGAAAAGGTTCTGAAGAGAGCCACTTGACTAATGCCTAGTTTACAGGCCCTTACTTACCACAATAGGCTTAAAGAGCTGTTTTTCTTTACTCTGGAAAAGCATAGACTTTGAGGAGATTTGTTGAGCGCTTTAAAATAATAGAGGGGTTAGATTTGGCCTATGTGGATAGGTTATTTGAGTTAGATAAGTTTAGGAGGACTAGGAGACATACATATAAGTTACACAAGCAGATAACTGAGTTCGATGTTGGAAGGTTTTTCTTTATACGGAGGATCGCTCATCTTTGGAACAAGTAGCTAGCTTCTGCACTGAGTGCAGACTTGCTGCAAGCGTTCAAAGGGGAGCTGGATGCGGTCCTAACTGGCTGACATCACAGCATAGAAAATGGTAGGTGAGTTGTTTGCCGATTTGTCTCCCAGTCACTGTGATCTTCTGGAACTTGTGTGATCACCTGCATGGGTCAGAGAAGAATTTCTAAAATTTTCTGCCCCTGAATTGGCTAGGATTTTTGCTTTTCTCTGGAAATTATGTGGCTGCTGGTGGATAGGGGGAGGTGATGAAATCTCTCTTTTTCTCTTTCTCTCTCTCTCCCCTTACCTTCTGCGCATGTGTGGATGACCCCTGACCTCCCGAATCGTGGGAAAACCTGTTTACCAAAAAAAACCACATGCGCAGAAGGCCGTTGCTAGGGAAGCTTTGCCTTCTACATCACTGGGCTCATTTCACATCCCTGGGCTATCGCTTCGCCCATTTCATATCGCTGAGCCGAAAGTCGCATCCCAAGAATGGGTGATGTTCCAACAATCATGAAGGCTGGGACATCGCCCATTTTTTGGGCACTAGCGATCCAAGTGCAAAGCCTAGCCCATAGTGTTAAATTAGACCATGATGGTATGGGACAGGCTCAATGGACCAGCTGATCGTTTCCTGTCTATTATTTTTGCATGTTCGTAGAGGCCAGGGGATTATTGGACATCAATGTAATTCAGACCAATTTTAACATTATACATTCTGTCCTTATTTTTATTTTCCATCATAAATTCCTCTATCCATACTTATAATAGAAGTTACCTTTGTAAACTACGCCATCACCCAAAGGGTATAATTGCAACATGACTAATTAACGTATCCAGCTTCCATTGTAAATGTGGACGTAGGAATTTATAATGGAAAAGTTAATAGGAAGTGTTTGCAGACATAAGATTTTTAATATTTAACCAGTCAATCTTAAATGAGAACTCAACCTTCCAATGAAGGCTGATAAGATAAGGGTGAGATGTACCTAAATCATGAATCCAATGTCACATTTGTACATTCGGTGGGGATAGATCAATTTATGAGCGAGAAACCATTCCTAATTATCCATTTAAGAGTGGGTTCGGGATTTCTTATTCTTCACCCCGCCCCCCCCCCCCCCAATTTATATAATATAATTATGCATAATGTATAATTATATTGAATGGTGTATCAATTTGTATTACACAGGATATATATCATAACGAAAATTAGGTAAAAATATGGATTAATCATAGCATGCGTATGTATATGGAAGTTATATTGATGAGAACTAAGCATTACACATTACACGTAATCAAAATTCATACTTTTGCTTCCAAAAGTTAAAAATATATCCTCGATTACATATTGCCAAAAAAAGGAATATTCTTCCCTCTAAAACTAAAAAGTGAGTATATAATGGCAGTTCCAAAATAAATAAAATGTGCTGTAGTTTTGCTTCTTTTTATTAAATTATTTCTTTTAGGAACAGGATACAAATTAAAAGAACTCGCAACTCTTTCTGAAGGCCAGACCTTAATGATTGGTGGGAAGGAGATTGAGATTATGGGACCGATCTCTGCAAAGGACTTTATGAGTGGCCGCTGTTTCCACTCCACTGTTACTGCTTCATCACAACTGTCACTGCCAACTCCATCACAGCAGCCTTTGCTAAAACCATTTACTAGCCCAATGAGGAACAGTACTAGATCCAGCGAAACAGAACGTGATGAAAAAACCAACGTGGATTGTAAGCCGAGGCATGATCCAACTGCGTCAAGTAAGCAGTTTAATTGATGGTTGTAATTTTGTGGTTGCTTGTTCAGCCATTAGAATGTTAGATTACAGTGGGATCCATACCAATATTGTGATTAACTGTCACACCTGTCAACTTTTCCGATGGACTAGTGGGTAAAGGCATTGTCGATTTATAGTCCTAAGCCATACAGGCTGATCTTTGGAGTTTACTGAGTTGGTTTATCTTAACTGGGCAGTATTTCAGGCAGTGGGATGGATATATGTAATCGAGCACCCTGAGGTTCAGGAGAGAAAAAATTAGCTAAACTTGCCATTCCTGATCACTATTCTGTGGCACTTGCTGGAAAATGTATGTGAGTGTGGCTGTTTGAGTTTATCTGTAATGCCCTCTAAGGTGGAATAGCTTGTTGGCACTCAGTGTAATGGCCCCAGTTAAATAGTCTGCTGGCACTCACTGCCTAGGCTAGCAAACAAGGAATGGCCATTTGGGTGAAGTAACAGGGGCTGCTAGAACCATACTCCATTGTGGAAATGTCTTCAGAAGAGAGAGAAAAATAAATAAACACTTCAAAAAAAAGATAGTCATACTTCTGTCAAACCTTTGTTCCTTCCACCCTCACCCTAATGTACGTTCTGAGAACATAATCTTTGGGTTGGTTAACTGTGTCCTGAGTGTGCATCTACGTAAAGATTCCACTCAGAGCTGGTATTGACTAAAAGTCATAGAATCAGAATTTTGCAACACTGAAGGAGGCCATTTGACCCATCGTACCTGTGGTGACTCTTTGAAAGAGCTATTCAATTAGTCCCACTGGCTCAGCAAATTAAAGATTTCAAATCAGCATTTGGTCTAACACATTTGTAACTTTTTGCAGTTAAATATGATCTAACTGTAAGAGCCCATCTAGAATCCTTGGCTATAACATACTTCATTGTTTTACCTATTCTAGTGCAGTGTAGGATGAAGTTATGAAATAAATTTGCAAAAGTTTGAAGCTAATAGTTAAATGTACAGTTCTCAATTTTTCAACAGATGCTTTAGTAATGCCACAACCAAACCTGAGTCATCAGTGGATCTTTAATAAAGCTGGTCTCTCGTTGGTGGATGTGGTGGTGGACCCTTATCTTACCATACACCTTCGACCTCATCAGTTGGATGGTGTGATCTTCCTATATGAGTGTGTAATGGGAATGAGGTAAGCATGGGATGGTTATTGCTGGGTATTTGTATCTGAAACCAGTGAATAAGATCTGTCGAGGTTGTTATAAGTCTTTCACAGTCAGCAACACCTTGAAGTTTAACTGTCAGGACATTTTTAGTATAGAGTACTTGTGAAAACTTAACTCTTATTGATCATGTCTCTTATTCAAATGGTGTGTTCCAAATGAATAAAATACTAAAATACAATATCTTTTCGATCAATCCAATGCGTCATCCCACAGACGCAAAAAATGTGTCTACATTATTACATCTCAATAACATTTTTTTAAAAGGAAATGTAGTCTGTATTTTGTGCCCTTTCTAAAATCAGGAACATGCGCAGGGTTTACGGTCTGCTGCATTTACACCAAAGTGGACCTTGAAATCTGGTCACTTTCATGATCCTTGTGCAGTTAAACAGAGGTGATGACCTACTGTATCAATATAATTTGCAGACAAGTGTCACAGATGAAAGACATCACTCTTGGTTCAATTTCTACTATACTACTGCTAGTTCATGCTACTCTGAAACCCACAAATAGGGAGGACTCTGTACCAGTTATGGATAGTGTACTAGGTTTATATTGAAAGTTAGCAAACAACTCTAATTTTGCGAGGAGACCATACACTTCGATCACAAATTCAGCAACCATTTAATATAAATTGGCTAACATGTAAATACTGAAATGCTTTTTTTCTTATTATTCTTGCGCATAACATAGAAACATAGAAAATAGGTGCAGGAGTAGGCCATTCAGCCCTTCGAGCCTGCACCACCATTCAATAAGATTATGGCTGATCATTCACCTCAGTGCCCCTTTCCTGTTTTCTCTCCATACCCCTTGATCCCTTTAGCCGTAAGGGTCATATCTAACTCCCTCTTGAATATATCCAATGAACTGGCATCAACAACTCTCTGCGGTAGAGAATTCCACAGGTTAACAACTCTCTGAGTGAAGAAGTTTCTCCTCGTCTCAAATGGCTTACTCCTTATCCTTAGACTGTGTCCCCTGGTTCTGGACTTCCCCAACATCGGGAACATTCTTCCTGCATCTAACCTGTCCAGTTCTGTCAGAATTTTAAATGTTTCTATGAGAGCCCCTCTCATCCTTCTAAACTCCAGTGAATAAAGGCCCAGTCGATCCAATCTCTCCTCATATGTCAGTCTAGCCATCCCGGGAATCAGTCTGGTGAACCTTCCCTGCACTCCCTCAATAGCAAGAACGTCCTTCCTCAGATTCGGAGACCAAAACTGGACACAATATTCCAGGTGAGGCCTCACCAAGGTCCTGTACAACTGCAGTAAGACCTCCCTGCTCCTATACTCAAAACCTCTAGCTATGAAGGCCAACATACCATTTGCCACCTTCACTGCCTGCTGTACCTGCATGCCAACTTTCAATGACTGATGTACCATGACACCCAGGTCTCGTTGCACATCCCCTTTTCCTAATCTGCTGCCATTCAGATAATATTCTGCCTTCGTGTTTTTGCCCCAAAAGTGGATAACTTCACATTTATCCACATTGTACTGCATCTGCCATGCATTTACCCACTCACCTAACCTGTCCAAGTCACCTTGCAGTCTCGGAGCGTCCTCCTCGCAGCTCACACCGCCACCTTGTTTAGTGTCATCTGCAAACTTGGAGATATTACACCTCAATTCCTTCATCCAAATCATTAATGTATATTGTAAATAGCTGTGGTCCCAGTACTGAGCCCTGCGGCACCCCACTAGTCACTGCCTGCCATTTTGAAAAAGACCCGTTTATCCCGACTCTCTGTTTCCTGTCTGCCAACCAGTTCTCTATCCACGTCAGTACATTACCCCCAATACCATGTGCTTTAATTTTGCACACCAATCTCTTGTGTGAGACCTTGTCAAAAGCCTTTTGAAAGTCCAAATACACCACATCTGCTGGTTCTCCCTTGTCCACTCTACCAGTTACAGCCTCAAAAAATTCCAGAAGATTTGTCAAGCATGATTTCCCTTTCATAAATCCATGTTGACTTGGACCGATCCTGTCACTGCTTTCCAAATGCACTGTTATTTCATCTTTAATAATTGATTCCAACATTTTCCCCACTATAGATGGCAGGCTAACCGGTCTATAATTCCTTTGTTTTCTCTCTCCCTCCTTTTTTAAAAAGTGGTGTTACATTAGCTACCCTCCAGTCCATAGGAACTGATCCAGAGTCGATAGACTGTTGGAAAATGATTACCAATGCATCCACTATTTCTAGGGCCACTTCCTTAAGTACTCTGGGATGCAGACTATCAGGCCCCGGGGATTTATCGGCCTTCAACCCATCAATTTCCCTAACACAATTACCCGCCTAATAAGGATATCCTTTCAGTTCCTCCTTCTCACAAGACCCTCGGTCCCCTAGTATTTCCAGAAGATTATTTGTGTCTTCCTTCGTGAAGACAGAACCAAAGTATTTGTTCAACTGTTCTGCCATTTCTTTGTTCCCCATTATAAATTCACCTGAATCTGACTGCAAGGGACCTACATTTGTCTTCACTAATCTTTTTCTCTTCACATATTTATAGAAGCTTTTACAGTCAGTTTTGATGTTTACGGCAAGCTTCTTCTCTTACTTTATTTCCCCCCTCTTAATTAAACTCTTTGTCCTCCTCTGCTGAATTCTAAATTTCTCCCAGTCCTCCGGTTTGCTGCTTTTTCTGGCCAATTTATATGCCTCTTCCTTGGATTTAACACTATCCTTAATTTCCCTTGTTAGCCACCTTCCCCATTTTATTTTTACTTCAGACAGGGATGGACAATTGTTGAAGTTCATCCATGTTTGCCATTGCCTATCTACCGTCAACCCTTTAAGTATCATTTGCCAGTCTATTCTAGCCAATTCACATCTCACACCATCGAAGTTACCTTTCTTAAGTTCAGGACCCTAGTCTCTGAATTAACTGTGTCACAGAGTATGTTCAAAGAAAAATTTACCCATCTCCATGAAAACATTTATAAAAAAAAAAGAAAACTCTAGTAGGAGAGCTCCTGATTTTAATCTATGTCTCACACATACGCCAATGGATACCTGGCATTTTAGGATGAGAAACATAGATAGCATCCTTTTCTGTTCCTAAACGGCTACTTGCAAACCTATTTGATTTTTACAAATGAACTGTGCACACAAAAGACATATGATAGATCTTATGTTAATGTTTCAATATTTTCCTTAAAACTTGATGGTTGTGTAGATAATTTGATTCTAATTCTAGCTTGTTAAATATAACAATTGTTTCTAGAACAACTGGTAGATTTGGTGCTATCTTGGCTGATGAAATGGGTCTAGGGAAGACCCTGCAGTGTATCACATTAATCTGGACTCTCATGCGGCAAGGACCTTATGGGAACAAACCTGTAATCAAGAGGACCCTTGTCGTCACACCAGGGAGTCTCGTAAAAAACTGGGTCAGAGAGTTCCAGAAATGGCTTGGATCTGAGAGGCTGAGGGTTTTTGCAGTCGATCAGGTAATTTACATCAATGCTAATGTTTCTCCTTTCTATTTTGATATTTTTATTGAATTACTAATCTGAATAATGAAAATCAGCAGCAGGGATAGTAATCTCTATTGCAAGTGATGGTTCCAAATGTCATGTATATAAGATTGTGAATATTCTGGTAACAAGAAAAGTATATTTTCATTTACTTACCTATTGCATGGTGATATTCTCCATAAAACTAAGTGCTGCAGACAGAATAACCTATATCTCATCCTTAATGTCCTCAGAAGTGGGCTAGCAAGACACTCCGTTATAACAACAACTACTACAAAAAAGAAAACAGAATAAGCACTATCACCACTAGAACTGCAGTGGTTCAAGGAGAAAGCCCACCATTACCTTCACAGGGCAACTAAAGATGGCAGTAAATTTGGCTGGTGTCACCCACATTTCAAGAATATTTTTTTTTAAATGACAAAGCAAAATTCTTCCTGTCATTTGTTAACTTGCAGAGTAAAGCAGTAGCAGAAAAGAAAGCTAGTAACTTGTGTGTAAGAAAAATACCAATGTAAGAATATGGGCTTTTGAGGGTATTTGGAGGGATTAGACATTGCAAGACTTAAATGATGCTAAGCTTTTTGTTAGATTGGCTGTTCTGCAAAATCTACTGCTTTCGGACTCTAGGGATGAACACAATCACAAGTGGCCTTGTTATTACAAAAACTAATTGCTATTATTAGAAGAAAATGAGGAAAATAACCGGGAGACTCAGCTGTCTACAGCTTATCTCTTATCTCTTTCTATGTCTGGGAATGCGCAAACTTTTGTAAGTCATTGAAATGTAATCAAATAATTCCTTTTGACTAATTTTCATTGCAGTTTAATATTAACATTGCTAGTTTATACTTTTATTAATTTAGTTGTATTTCTCCTCTGTTAGAATTAGGGAACAGTAATGTTAAATCTAGGTTTTCATTACAGTTAAAATTCTTGTCTGCAAGGTCCTGGGTTGTATCATCAACCATGGAAATAGAAAACAAGCTCAGAAAAAAATTGTGCTAAGGTTAAAATACAGATAAGGGAGGCCCAAGGCCTGTGCCTGAACAAACAGAATCAATTGCAATAAGTATTGAAAAATGCACGAATGGCTTATGGAGGTAAACACGTCACTGTGTGCTACTGAACTGTAAAGACCTGGATCTTTGGTCTAATTTAGCCGATTTCAACTGGGGCAGAAATAGAGACACAGTGCCCTCAGTGCTCTGGACTGGGAAAGGGAAATATCAGCCAGGTGCCTGCTTCTGATTAACTGTGCGGTGATTCCCACTGAAAAGTGTATGTTTGAGGGCAATCTGGTGTAATTTCTCCCACAGTCAAATAGCCTCGCAATACTCACTGTCTAGGATCACACATGAAGAATTGCGAGGAGAGAAAGGGGAGAAAACCACTAAAAATACCAGACCAACAACACAGTGGCAGTTGAGTGGTCAAAATAGGTGTTGGAGAGGTGGAGCTGGATGTCAACAGTGTTACATGTTGGACCTGTCCTCCACATGTCTTCGAATGATGTCGCTAGGGTGGGCAGCATGTAGATAAGTAATAAGAGTGGGCCAAGGATATGACCTTCGGAGACTTCGGAAGTAATGGTGTGATGCATGAAGAGAAGCCATTGAGATGCTCTGGCTACGATTGGATAGGTAAGAGTGAAACCAAGCGAGGCAGTCCCACTGAGCTGGACAATGGAGGAGAGGCTTTAGAGAAGGATAGTGTGGTCAATTGTGCCAAAGGCTGCAGAGAAGACGAGGAAATATAGTCACAGAGGATGTGATTTGTGACTTTGATTAGGGTTGTTCCAATGCTGTGGCAAACAGTGATCCCTCTTTTTTTCTGGTGCACGGTCTACGCCCCATGAATTTGAGAAAGCAAAAATGAGGGTCATACCAGGGGGAACAATAGACTAAGGCCGTGAAATTTGGCACCTTCGTGCCGGTAGTTAAAGCCGGTTTAGAGAAAATATTGGCGGCCGTCTCGCTTCTACCCACTTCCACCACAGCCCGCACTGTTCGCCATCTTGGTGAGGGTGATAGTTCGGGCGTGCGTGCGCCGGCAGAATGGAGATTAGGCAGATCGTGTTGTTAGCGTGTAATGCTGATTTGACGCAAAATCTGCCTTTTTGGACATTGCCGTTGCAATAAATGTCCTCTCCTAAACACGCACAGCTGAACATGCACGAGGGAAACCCCCCCACCCCTCCCCCCACCAGCGCTATTGAAAGGGAAACATCCAACTTGCAGGTAAGTTGATTATTTCTCTTATACTGGCTCCTGCAGAGTTTATGTCAATATTGGGTTGCTGGAAGACATTTTATAAAGTTGTTAAAGTGTGCAGATAGTGCCTCTGGATGTTGGGCAGGCTTTGGCTGCTACTGGAAGGCCTCTGAGTACACCACTTGCTCTCAGTCATGCTGGCTCTATTTGCAGTCCCCCTTGCGCTGCAGCATGATGGGGAGATGGAGCAGCAGCAGCAAAAAAGACGCTGCTCGCAGAGGGAGGGGGGGAGGGCTCTCTGCAAGAGGAGGCCTTATCCACCAAGGCTCTTCAGGGAGCACTTATACCTGCACCTAGGCCAGGAGCAGTGTGTTTGCCGGCTCCGCCACCTCTTGGAACCAGACCTGCAGCCTCAGAGCGGGGCAACAGCGGCTCTGTCAGTGGCCCTCAAGGCGACAGTGGCCCTGAATTTTTATGCCAGCAAATCCTTCCAGGCTGGAACAAGCGACATAGCAAACATAAGAACATAAGAACTAGGAGCAGGGGTAGGCCATATGGTCCCACACACCTGCTCCACCATTCAATAAGTTGGGGAAGTCCAGAACCAGGGGATAGTCTTAGGATAAGGGGTAGGCCATTTAGGACTGAGATGAGGAGAAACTTCTTCACTCAGAGAGTTGTTAACCTGTGGAATTCCCTGCCGCAGAGAGTTGTCGATGCCAGTTCATTGGATATATTCAAGAGGGAGTTAGATATGGCCTTTACTGCTAAGGGGATCAAGGGGTATGGAGAGAAAGCAGGAAAGGGGTACTGAGGGAGCGATCAGTCATGATCTTATTGAATGGCGGTGCAGGCTCGAAGGGTCGGATGGCCTACTCCACCTATTTTCTATGTTTCTATGTTTCATGGCTGATCATTGACCTCAACTCCATTTTCCTGCTCGATCTCCATATCCCTTGATTTCCCCCAGATTCCAAAAATCTATCTATCTCAGCCTTGATTATATTCTGAGACTCAGCATTCACAGCCCTCTAGGGCAAAGAATTCCAAAGATTCACAACCCTCTGAAGAAATTCCTCCTCATCTCTGTTTTAAATGGCCCACCCTTTACCCTGAGACTGTGCCCACTAGTTCTAGACACTCCAGCCAGGGGAAACAACTCTCAGCACCTTCTCTGTCAATCTCCTTCAGAATCTTGTATGTTTCAATTAGATCACCTCTCATTCTTCTAAACTCCAGAGAGTATACCCCCATTCTACACAATCTCTCATCATAAGTCAGCCCTCGCATCCCAGGAATCAATCTAGTTAATTTTGTTGCACCGCCTCCAAGGCAAGTATATCCTTCCTTTAGATAAGGAGACCAAAACTGCACAGTAATCCAGGTGTGGTCTCACCAAGGCCCTGTACAATTGTAGCAAGACTTCCTTACTCTTATACTCCAACCCCCTTGCAATAAAGGACAACATGCCATTTGCCTTCCTTATTGCTTGCTGTACCTGCATGATAGCTTTCCATGTTTCTTGCACAAGGACACCCAAATCTCTCTCAACACCAACATTTAAAAGTTTCTCACCATTTAAAAAATATTTTGTTTTTCTATTCCTCCCAAAGTGAATAACCTCTCATTTCACCACGTTATATTTCATCTGCTACCTTATTGTCCACTCATTTAACCTGTCTATATCCTTTTGCAGGCTCTTTATGTTCTCCTCACAGCTTATTGTCTCACCTAGCTTTGTGTCGTCAGCAAACTTGGATACATTACACTCTGTCCCTTCATCTAGGTCATTAATATAGATTGTAAATAGCTGAGGCCCCAGCACTGATCCTTGTGGCACCCCACTAGTTACAGCCTGCCAACCTGAAAATGACCCGTTTATCCCTACTCTCTGTTTTCTGTCCGTTAATTAATCCTCTATCCATTCTAATACATTACCTCCAATCCCATGAGCCCTTATCTTGTGTAATAATCTTTTATGTGGCACCTTATCGAATGCCTTTTGGAAATCCAAATATACTACATCCACCGGTTCCCCTTTATCTATATCCTGCTAGTTATATCCTTAAAAAAACTCAGGGAAATTTGTGTTTGACAGATTTATTATTCGTAAAACCATGTTGACTCTGCCTAATTGTGTTATTATTTTCTAAGTGCCCTGATACCACTTTCTTAACAATGGATTCCAGCATTTTCCCAATGGCTGATGTCAGGCTAATTAGCCAGTTCCCTGTTTTCTCTCTCCCTCCTTTCTTGAATAGCGGTGTTACATTTGCTACCTTCCAATCCTCTGGGACCGTTCTCGAATCTAGGGAATTTTGAAAGATCAAAACCAATGCATCCACTATCTCTGCAGCCACCTCTTTTAGAACCCTCGGATGTAGGCCATCAGGTCCAGGGGATTTGTCAGTTTTTAGTCCCATTAGTTTCTCTAGTACTTTTTCTCTACTCCTATGAATTATATTAAGTTCCTCACCCTCAAGACCCTTGGTTCCCTACCATTTTAGGTGTATCTTTTGCGTCTTCTGTTATGAAGACAGATACAAAATTTGTTTAACGTTTCTGCCATTTCCTTATTCCCCATAATAATTTCTCCTGCCTCAGCCTCGAAGGGACCAATGTTTACTTTTGCTACTCTATCTTTTTACATACTTGTAGAAGCTCTTACAACCTGTTTTTATAGTTCTAGCTAGTTTTCTCTCATAGTCTTATTTTTTTACCTTTTTATCAATTTTTTTGGTCATCCTTTGCTGGTTTCTGAAATTCCTCAGACTTATTACTATTCTTCGCAATATTATAAGCTTCTTTCAATCTAATGCTACCCTTAACTTCTTTAGTTAGCCACGGATAGATCACTTTTCCTGTGTAAGGAAATGCATAAGGGTGATTAGTTGACTTTGTAATGTAATATTGAAATTAATAATTTATAAATTATGTTTGGAATGTTTGTTTTGTGGTGGCTTTCATAGCAAACATCTCGCAGTTCAGCGTCGAATCACTGCATCCGGGTAATCACAGAGGCTCTGTACTTTAGGAGAAGGGACTACGTTGTCTTTGAGATAAGCAGGAGGAGCGCGCACATGGCTTTGCCAGGATATTGGGCTTCCCCCTTTGTACAGGGTGCCATTGACTGCACACATGTGGTTTTGGAGGCGCCGCACATCAATGCTGAGATGTACCATAATTGCAAAGGGTACCACTCAGTGTGCAGTTAATCTGTGACCACGCCCAGCACATCATAATGGTGAATTCCCAGTAACCTGGCAGCAGTCATGATGCCTTCATCCTGTGCCAGTGTGCTGTGCTAGCAATCTTCCAACCACCACGTCGAACCCAAAGGTGCCCGCTAAGCGACGAGAGCTATCCGCTCTACACCTGACTGATGACTCCCATCTGCAACCCCACCACTCATGGCCAACAATCATAATGACAGCCGTGCTGCCTAGAGGAACTTCATTGAGCAGACCATTGGGATGCTGAAGCAATGGTTCTGCTGCTTTGACCGCTCGGGAGAAGCTCTCCAGTAGTCACCGGAGCGGGTGTCCTAATTCGTGGTGGTCTGCTGCACGACCGTTATGAGGGCGCAGCCCTTGCCACCACGGTTTCTGCGACCACTTCAGGAGAAGGAGGAAGGGAGGAGGCAACCTGAAAATCCACGTTCCGGACAGACTGTTTATGAGCGCATCATCACACTCCGGTTCACCTGAATGAAACCCCAGATCCCCATTTCTCAAAACTTCCCCACCTTACCATCCCTCTGTCACAGAGCATCACCGCGTCCTCTTGGCCATAATGCTGAAATAAAAGCCGCCACAAAACAAACATTCCAAATATAATTTATAAATTATTAATTTCAAAACTACATTACAAAGTCAACTAATCACCCTTGTGCATTCCCTTAGTATCTGTCTTTCGTGCACCTTTGCCTATCCTAGTGCTAGGAACTGCTACCCCAGTGGCTGCAGCATGGGTGATGGAAGGCTACTGCCTTTCCATGAGGGAGGCTTCAAATGGCCTTGCAGGACGACCTCGAGCAGCTCTGAGCCTAAAAGTTCCAGCTACGGACTGCACCACATCGGCATGGGCAGCAGCATTCTAGGCTGGCTGGCTAACCGGCAACAGCAAGAGCATTGGTGGAGTGTCAACCGTGGATGTATGAATGGTGTCATCCTGAGAGGGGCAGCAGGTTCGAGCTCCATGGACCCACTGCCACTCCCCAGACTGGTGCCTCAGCAATCCCAGTAATCTGTTGGAGGACAGATTGCTGAACTGCTGTGAGACCCTGCAAGCCCCTATCCACACTTGTAAACACAGCCATGATGGCAGCAGTCTGAGTTTGCAGGGCAGCAAACTGAGCCTGCTGGAGAGTAGTCTGAGCTTGCGTGGCACCAAACTGAATGTCATGTAGGTACATGCTGTTTGCAGCCACCAGATGGTGTCATTGTTGGAGGCCACTGAGCAGTACGCACATGGTGCTGCTCTGGTTTAAAAGGCCAGCCATTTTGTGAGTCAGGCATTTTGGGCCTAAATAAAGCAGAAGCAAGGTTGTACCTTGCTTAGTTAAACAGTATTCAGTTTGAACCTTTATTGAATACATAACACTGAACCTGCGTGACAGAAGTCTAAGCTTCCACTGCGCAACCCAGACATTGGGTCACTTCTGCTTGTGCTGCAATGGAAGCTGAGACTTGGCCAATCAAAGCAGAACTCATGTGCGACCTCGCCCTCCGGGGAGCTGGCACTGCGCTACCCTTTTCCTCTGCCCTGGCTGCAGCCCACTCGTGCCCTGCTGCAGAGAAGTCAGATGGGGATGTTGATGGGCAACATTCAGAATAAGGGTGATGGGCATGCACACAGAAATGCTTGGTGCAATGGCAGGCCTGCTCCAACCTTGCACAGGACTTTGTGCAGAGCTTGCAGAACATGATTTCCAGGATGGAAGTACTCCATTAGAGCACTTGTGAACCACCCAATGTTCCCTGTATGCTGCATGGCCACGCAACTCTCCAGGGGTCCCATGCAGCCGGCTTTTCAATAGAAAAAACGTGCATGTGCATGACTCACCGGGTGCAGACCCTCTAAAGTTTGCACAGTGCCATTTTCTGAGCTGGTGCCTGGGAGTGTCCGGTCGAGTGACAGTGTCTCTTCTCTGTCACTCTCCTCCTCTTGTTCTTCATGCACAAGCTGGGCTGGTTGGAATTCTTGGATATCTGAAAGGAGAAAGGCACAAGGATAGGATTGTGGTGAGCAGAGGGGTGGAAAGCTAGATGTGCATGCTTATATACCATCAGCAACTTGTAAGTGAGAAGAGATTGTGGGATGAGGGGGATGTGACGGGAAGGATTAGGTGTGAACATATTGCCATCATCAATGCTTTCAGACTCGCCGGGGTTGTCTTCTTTTTGGAGCTCTTTTCTTTGGCGCAGAGGAGGCTGAGGAAAGATTTAATTGAGGTGTATAAAATTATGAGGGGCCTAGATAGTGGATCGGAAGAACCTATTTCCCTAAGCAGAGAGGTCAGTAATTAGGGGCATAGATTAACGGAATTGGTAGAAGCATTCGAGGGGAGTTCAGGAGAGTTTTTTTCACCCAGAGGATGGTGGAGGTCTGCAACGCACTGCCTGAAAGGATGGTAGAGGCAGAAGCCCTCATAGCATTTAAAAAGTACTTGGTATGCACTTGAAATGCTGTAACCTACAAGGCTATGGACCAAGAGCTTGAAAGTGGGATTAGGCTAGATAGTTTTTTTTGGTCTGCACATACATGATGGACCGAATGGCCTCCTCCTGTGCCGTAAATTTCTATGATTCTGTGATCGCCACGGCCTCAGTGACAGCCCCTCCAATTATATCCGTAACCGTCTCCTCCAGCTGCGTCAGGTACTGCAACTGTGCCCCCCCCCCCCCACCGTCTGTTAGCTGCTGCTGGCATCAGTTATGCGCCACCTTGGCCTTTAAGAGAAAGGGAAGTGTGTCAGTGAGTGTGATGCAGTGTTTGGGTGATGTGCCTGTCATGGTTAAATAGCTGGCACTGTGTTCAAGGTGTTGGATGTGAGCGTGAGGCTTGCAACAGTGACAAGTGTGTTGAGGGTGAGGTGAAGGTATGATTGTGAGCTATGAGTCGGGATTGATAGCAATTGCTGGTAGGTGAGTGATGGGGCTGAGCAGTGTGTGAGGCTAGTGGTGCAGTTGTTGGGATATGGCATTTACTCACCTTGACCACTTGCGTGAGGTAATTACATTTCTTTCAGCACTAGATCCAGGTCCTGTGGGAAAGACTGGTGGCACTGACCGCTTCAGCAATCTGCTCCCACAGTCTGTCGAGAGGGCCTCCTGGCCCCCTGCAGTTAGAAAACCTGTCTCCTTTCGACTCCCTACCCTGAAGACCCTAGTGAAGCGTTCGAGAAACGAGGTGCCCTTTCTCTGCCCTGTTGCTCCATTGAAGAGTCAGGCCTATTAGAGACCATAAAGGTAATCTCTATGTTGAAGCGGAAGGGATGGGTATGGTTCTTAATTAATACTTTGCGTCTCTTTTCACAAAAGAGAGGGGCGATGCAGACATTGCAATCAGCGAGGAGGAGTGTGAACTATTAGATGAAATAAACATAGTGAGAAAGGAAGTATTAAGGGGTTTGGCAACTTTGAAAGTGGATAAATCCCCAGGCCCGGATGTATCCCAGGCTGTTGAGAAGCAAAAGAGGAAATAGCAGAGGCTCTGATCATCATTTTCCAATCCTCTCTGGCTACAGGTGTGGTACTGGAAGACTGCTAATGTTGTACCTTTGTTAAAAAAGGGAGAAAGGGATAGACCGAGTAATTACAAGTCAGTCGGCCTAACCTCAGTGGTGGGAAAATAATTGGAAAAATTTCTTAAGAGACAGGATAAATCTTCATTTAGAAAGACACAGTTTAATCAAGGACAGTCGGCATGGATTTTCTAAGGGAAGGTCATGTCTGACTAACTTGATTGAATTTTTTGAGGCGGTAACAAGGAGGGTCGATGAGGTTAGTGCGGTTTGATGTAGTGTATATGGATTTTATCAAGGCTTTTGATAAGGTTCCACATGGCAGACTCGTCACGAAAGTAAAAGTCCATGGGATCCAAGGCAAAGTGGCAAGTTGGATCCAAAATTGGCTCGGGCAGGAAGCAAAGGGTGATGGGTGTTTTTGTGACTGGAAGGCTGTTTCCAGTGGGGTTCCATAGAGCTCAGTACTGGGTCCTTTGCTTTTTGTGATATATATCAATGATTTAGACTTGAATGTATGGGGTATGATTAAGAAGTTTGTAGATGATACAAAATTTGGCTGTGTGGTTGATAATGAAGAAGAAAGCTGTAGACTGCAGATATCAATGAACTGGTAGGTTGTAGATATCAATGAACTGGTCAGGTGGGCAGAACAGTGGCAAATGGAATTCAATCCTGAGAAGTGTGAGGTCATGCATTTGGGGATGGCTAACAAGGCAAGGGAATACACATTAAATAGTAGGACACTGAGAACATAAGAACATAAGAAATAGGAACAAGAGTAGGTCATACGGCCATTCGAGCCTGCTCTGTCATTCAATAAGATCATGGCTGATTTGATCATAGACTCAGCTCCACTTCCCTGCCCGCTCCCCATAACCCCTTATCCCTCTATCACTGAAGAAACTGTCTATTTCTGTCTTAAATTTATTCAATGTCCCAGCTTCCACAGCTCTGAGGAAGAAAATTCCACAGATTTCCAACTCTCTGAGAGAAGAAATTCCTCCTCATCTCTGTTTTAAATTGGCGGCCCCTTATTCCAAGATTATACCCTCTAGTTCTAGTCTTCCCTCATCAATGAAAACATCTTCTCTGCATCCACCTTGTCAAGCCCCCTCATAATCTTATACGTTTTCGATAAGATCACCTCTCATTCTTCTGAACACCTTCACTTTCCAACATTATACTCCATCTGCCAAATATGGCCCACTCACTTAGTCTGTCTATGTCCTTTTGCAGATTTTTTGTGTCCTCCTCACACATTGCTTTTCCTCCCATCTTTGTAGCGTCAGCAAACTTGGCTACATTACACTCAGTCCATTCTTCCAAGTCGTTAATACAGATTGTAAATAGTTGGGGTCCCAGCACTGATCCCTGCGGCACCCTACTAGTTACTGGTTGCCAACCAGAGAATGAACCATTTATCCCGTTTTCTGTTCGTTAGCCAATCCTCTATCCATGCTAATATATTACCCCCAACCCTGTGAACTTTTATCTTGTGCAGTAACCTTTTATGTGGCACCTTGTCAAATGCCTTCTGGAAGTCCAAATACACCACACGCACTGGTTCCCCTTTATCCACTCTGTTCGTTACATCCGCAAAGAGCTCCAGCAAATTTGTCAAACATGACTTCCCCTTCATAGAGCAACAAAGGGACCTTGGAGTGCATGTCCACAGATCCTTGAAGATAGCAGGCCAGGTAGATAAGGTGGTTAAGAAAGCATACGGAATACTTGCCTTTATTTGCCGAGGCATAGAATGCAAGAGCAGGGAGGATATGCTTGAACTGTATAAAACACTAGTTAGGCCATAGCTAGAGTACTGCGTGCAATTCTGGTCACCACATTACAGGAAAGATGTGATTGCACTAGTGAGGGTACAAAGGAGATTTACAAGGATGTTGCCTGGACTGGAGAATTTTAACTATGAGGAAAAATTGGATAGGCTGTTTGTTTTCTTTGGAATAGAGGAGACTGAGGGAAGACCTTATTGTGGTGTCTAAAATTGAGGATCCTAGATAGAGTGGATAGGAAGGACCTATTTCCCTTAGCAGAGGGATCAACAACCAGGGGGCATCGATTTAAAGTAATTGGTAGGCGGATGAGAGGGGATTTGAGGAGAAATGTAGAGGCAGCATCGTCGAGCAGCAGGAATCGGGGGAGATCCAGCAGCGTCGGAGGGAACGACAGCGGGAGTCCGGGGGAGGCCCATAAACAGCCCAGCAGCGTCCGAGGGAGCGACAGTATCGAGGAGCAGCGGGAGTCCGGGAGAGGCCCATAAAAGGCCCAGCAGCGTCGGAGGGAGCTGCAGCATCGAGGAGCAGTGGGAGTCCGGGGGAGGCCCATAAAAGGCTGAGCAGTCGAGGACGGAGCAGCAGCGTCGGAGGAGAAGCATTGAGTCCAAGGGAGGCCCATAAAAGGCCCAGCAGTCGAGGAGGAGCCAGCTGGTACAGCTGTAGCAGGGAGAGAAGGCAAAAAAGAAGTAAAAAGAAATCGAAGTGTGACATCACAGTCAAGGGGGTTGGTGATTGGTGAGTATTTTTTCTTTTCTTTTCCTTTATCAGTAATAATCCTTTGGCACTGTTGCCAAATTAAATTAATTGAAGGGTTAAGTCATGGCAGGAGAGCCCAGACCTGTGTCATGCTTCCTCCTGTGCTATGTGGGAAGCCAGGGACGCTTTCAGTGTCCCTGACTACTACGTGCGAGGGAAGTGTATCCAGCTGCAGCTCCTGACAGACCGCATTGCGGCATTGGAGCTGCACATGGATTCACTCTGGAGCATCCGCGATGCTGAGGATGTCGTGAATAGCACGTTTAGTGAGTTGGTCACACCACAGGTAAAGGTTACTCAGGCAGATAGTGAATGGGTGACCATCAGGCAAAGCTGTGGAAGGAAGATAGTGCAGGGGTCCCCTGCGGTCATCCCCCTCCAAAACAGAGACACCGCCTTGGGTGCTGTTGGAGGAGATGACTCATCAGGGGAGGGCAGCAGCAACCAAGTTCATGGCACCATAGGTGGCTCTGCTGCACAGAAGGTCAGGAAAAAGAGTGGGAGATCTATAGTGGTAGGGGATTCTATTGTAAGGGGAATAGATAGATGGTTCTGCGGCTGGAATCGAGACTCCAGGATGGTATGTTGCCTACCTGGTGCAAGGGTCAAGGATGTCTCGGAGCGGCTGCGGGACATTTTGGAGGAGGAGGGTGAACAGCCAGTTGTCGTGGTGCATATGGGTACCAATGATATAGGTAACAAACGTGATGAGGTCCTACAAGCTGAATTTAGGGAGCTAGGAGTTAAATTTAAAAAGTAGGACCTCAAAGGTAGTAATCTCAGGATTGCTACCAGTGCCACGTGCGAGTCAGAGTAGGAATCGCAAGATAGCTCAGATGAATACGCGGCTTGAAGAGTGGTGCAGGAGGGAGGGATTCAAATTCCTGGGACATTGGAACCGGTTCTGGGGGAGGTGGGATCAGTCCAAACCGGACGGTCTGCACCTGGGCAGGACCAGAACCAATGTTCTTGGGGATGTGTTTGCTAGTGCTGTTGGGGAGGGATTAAACTAATATGGCAGGGGGATGTGAACCTATGCAGGAAGACAGAAGGAAGTAGAATGGGGGCAGAAGCAAAAGATAGAAAGAAGAAAAGTAAAGCTGGAGGGCAGAGAAACCCGGCAAATATCAAAAAGGGCCACATTACAACAAAATTCTAAAGGGGCAAAGTGTGTTAAAAAGACGAGCCTGAAGGCTCTGTGCCTCAATGCAGGGTGTATTCGTAATAAAGTGGACTAATTAACTGCGCAGGCAGCAATTAACAAATTTAATATAATTGGCATTACGGAGACATGGCTCCAGGGTGACCAAGGCTGGGAACTCAACATCCAAGGGTATTCAATATTGAGGAAGGATAGACAGAAAGGAAAAGGAGATGGGGTAGCATTGCTGGTTAAAGAGGAAATTAATGCAATAGTAAGGAAGGACATTAGCTTGGATGATGTGGAATCTGTATGGATAGAGCTGCAGAATACCAAAGGGCAGAAAATGCTAGTGGGAGTTGTGTACAGACCACCAAACAGTAGTAGTGAGGTTGGGGACAGCATCAAACAAGAAATTAGGGATGCGTGCAATAAAGGTACAGCAGTTATCATGGGCGACTTTAAAATACATATAGATTGGGCTAACGAAATTGGTAGCAATATGGAGGAAGAGGATTTCCTGGAGTGTATTTGGAATGGTTTTCTGGACCAATATGTCGAGGAACCAACTAGAGGACTGGCCATCCTAGACTGGGTGATGTGTAATGAGAAAGGAATAATTAGCAATCTTGTTGTGCGAGGCCCCTTGTGGAAGAGTGACCATAATATGGTAGAATTCTTTATTAAGATGGAGAGTGAATTCAGAGACTAGGGTCCTGAACTTAAGGAAAGGTAACTTCGATGCTATAAGACGTGACTTGGCTAGAATAGATTGGCGAATGATACTTAAAGGGTTGACGGTGGATAGGCAATGGCAAATATTTAAAGATCACATGGATGAACATCAACAATTGTACATCTCTGTCTGGAGTAAAAATAAAACGGGGAAGGTGGCTCAACCGTGGCTAACCAGGGAAATTAAGGATGGTGTTAAATCCAAGGAAGAGGCATATAAATTGGCTAGAAAAAGCAGCAAACCTGAGGACTGGGAAAAATTTAGAATTCAGCAGAGGAGAACAAACAGTTTAATTAGTAGAGGAAAATAGAGTATGAGAAGAAGCTTGCTGTAAACATAAAAACTAACTGCAAAAGCTTCTATAGATATGTGAAGAGAAAAAGATTAGTGAAGACAAACGTAGGTCCATTGCAGTCAGAATCAGGTGAATTTATAATGGGGAACAAAGAAATGGCAGACCAGTTGAACAAATACTTTGGTTCTGTCTTCACGAAGGAAGGCACAAATAACCTCCTGGAAATATCAGGGGACCGAGGGTCTAGTGAGATGGAGGAACTGAAGGAAATCCTTCTTAGTTGGGAAATTGTGTTCGGGAAATTGATGGGATTGAAGGCCAATAAATCCCCAGGGCCTGCATCCCAGAGCACTTAAGGAAGTAGCCCTAGATATAGTGGATGCATTGGTGATCATTTTCTAACAGTCTATCGACTCTGGATCAGTTCCTATGGACTGGAGGGTAGTTAATGTAACACCACTTTTTAACAAAAGAGGGAGAGAGAAAATGGAGAATTATAGACCGGTTAGCCTGACCTCAGTAGTGGGGAAAATGTTGGAATCTATTATTAAAGATGAAATAGCAGCACATTTGGAAAGCAGTGACTGGATCGGCCCAAGTCAGCATGGATTTATGAAAGGGAAATCATGCTTGACAAATCTTCTAGAATTTTTTGAGGATGTAACTAGTAGAGTGGACAAGGGAGAATCAGTGGATGTGGTGTATTTGGACTTTCAAAAGGCTTTTGACAAGGTTCCACACAAGAGATTGGTGTGCAAAGTTAAAGCACATGGCACTGGGGGTAATGTACTGACGTGGATAGAGAACTGGTTGGTAGACAGGAAGCAGAGAGTCGAGATAAACGTATCCTTTTCAGAATGGCAGGCAGTGACTAGTGGCATGCCGCAGGGCTCAGTGCTGGGACCCCAGCTATTTACAATATACGTCAATGATTTAGCCGAAGAAATTGAGTGTAATATCTCTAAGTTTGCAGATGGCACTAAGCTGGGTGGCGGTGTGAGCTGTGAGGAGGATGCTCAGACGCTGCAGGGGGACTTGGACAGGTTAAGTGAGTGGGCAAAGGCATGGCAGAAACTGTATAATGTGGATAAATGTGAGATTATCCACTTTGGTGGCAAAAACAGGGAAGGCAGAATATTATCTGATTAGGAAAGGGGAGCTGCAACGGGACCTGTGTGTCATGGTTCATCAGTCATTGAAGTTTGGCATGCAGGTACAGCAGGCGGTGAAGGCGGCAAATTGCATATTGGCCTTCATAGCTAGAGGATTTGAGTATAGGAGCAGGGAGTCGTACTGCCGTTGTACAGAGCCTTGGTGAGGCCTCACCTGGAATATTGTGCTCAGTTTTGGTCTCCTAATCTGAGGAAGGACGTTCTTGCTATTGAGGGAGTGCAGTGAAGGTTCACCAGACTGATTCCCGGGATGGCAGGACTGACATGTGAGGAGAGACTGGATCGCCTGGGCCTGTATTCACAGGAGTTTAGAAAAATGAGAGGGGATCTCATAGAAACATATAAAATTCTGACAGAACTGGACACGTTAGATGCAGGAAGAATATTCCCGATGTTGGGGAAGTCCAGAGCCAGTAGACACAGCCTAAGATGAAGGGGTAAGCCATTTAGGACTGAGATGCGGGGAAGCTTCTTCACTCAGAGAATTGTTAACCTGTGGAATTCTCTACCGCAGAGAGTTGTTGATGCCAGTTCATTAGATATATTCAAGAGGGAGTTAGATATGGCCCTTACAGCTAAAGGGATCAATGGGTATGGAGAGAAAGCAGGAAAGGGGTACTGAGGTGAATGATCAGCCGTGATCATTTTGAATGGTGGTGCAGGCTCGAAGGGCCGAATGGCCTACTCCTGCACCAATTTTCTATGTTTCTATGAAACCCTCACCACATTTAAAAAGTACTTGGATGTGCACTTGAATACCGTAACCTACAAGGTTAAGGACCACGAGCTGGAAATTGGGATTAGGCTGGATAGTTCTTTGTCAGCCATTGAGTATACGATGGGCCGAAATGGTCTCCATCTGTGCTCTAAATTTCTATGATTGGTACCTTCCCCTTTCCTTAGCTACACTGACAATGAGGTGCTTCTTTCAGAAACGTCCCCTTTAAGAAGTGTAAACAGCATTTCACTTTGCAAGCAACCTTTAAATAGAGATCACACTTCCCACAAAATTGGGCCCCCTGTTGAGCGCTATGCCAACCAACAACGTGTTTAGCACTGGGCTCAGTGCTTCAATCATGTTAATTAGTAAGCAGCACGAAGTTTGCATGCTGCCTGCATTACTTGCTCACTCAGCTGTGTGGTTGTTCTGAATATTATGCCCTTGTAAGATGGGCAGATCGCAATCCCCATGTCCGTTTATGGACCTTATCCTAAGCGTTTTACTGGAGACAAGGACATCAGAGGCAGAGTTGAGGGAGTGATTGAGCAGATCAACAGCTGCAAAATTATTGTGGTGAATGGGGAGCCAAAGGCTAGACAGTTTGGAGTTTGAACACGCAATTTTATTTCTACAGTGCAGTAATAGTTCTGTAACACATTCATAGATATTTACCATTCTCTATATAATTGTCTGCTTTATTGTGTCGGTTATTTTCCAGTGAAGTGGGCATGCCTTGATCAAATATCACATTCATGTTCATGATTTGATGCTGTATCATCCCATATGCCTCAAATAGGCAATAATAACAACAACTTGCATTGAATGTAGTAAAAACATCCCAAGATGCTTCACGGGAACGTTATTGGACAACGTTTGACACCGAATCATGTAAAGAGATATTGGGACTGGTGACCAAAAATATGGTCAAGGAAGGTAACGAATCAGAGAGGTTTAGGATGGGAATTCCAGAGCTTAGGTCCTAGGCAGCTGAAGGCACGGCTGCCAATGGTGGACCAATGAAGACAAAAAAAAGAATGCAACAGGTGGTATAAAGAGATATATTGGCAGAATTTGAAGGGAAAATTCAATAATTAATCTAATATTGAGTTGTGTTGACGTACCTGAATTAGTACTTGAATGAGTCCACTCCTGAGATAAGTTTCATTTACATTACAAACTCCCTGCATTTTCACATACATTTGCATTAAAATTGTCAACTTCACATAGGATTGCTGGTATGGGAAATGAAAGAATTCGTACTGCAGCAATATGTGTTGCTCTAATAAGGTTGATGGGGTGGGGATTGCCGATCAACATTAACCTAAAAATTTAAACTAAAATATTGGAGCAGAGTAGAGGGAGCTTTATCTGCATCTAACATGTACTAAAGCTGACTTGAGAGCGCTTGATACTGGCATTGGGTGCCCAAGATGGAAAAAAATTATTCATTCCCTAGCACTGACACTCATCACGAAAAAAATATAGTTTTAACATGAGGCAAAATTGGCACACAAATTTAAAAAGTTAATCATGATCGAATGGTGAGGAAAGATACAGTGATCTCCTATAAAGCCATCCAGTCATGGTATGAAGTAACATTTTGCCTACATGTTAGTTTCTTTGCCCATTTCTCCACAAATGTTATTTAATTGTTTACTTATGTATTTACTTTGAAGGACCACAAAGTGGACGACTTCATCAATTCTCCATTGTACTCTGCCCTCATCATCAGCTATGAGATGTTGTTGCGGTGCCTGGAACAAATTCAAAACTTAAAATTTGACCTGATAATTTGTGATGAAGGTCACCGTTTAAAAAATAGCTCAATTAAGACATCCACAGCAATTCTTAGCCTCTCTTGTGAGAAAAGAGTGATCCTGACTGGTAAGTTGTCTTTTAAATCATTGTACCATAACAGGAAAAATTTACAAGGGCATAATATTCAGAGCAACCACACAGTTGAGTGAGCAGCTTTAAAGTTGCACAACTCTGTCTGTCTTTCTAGATTGAAACTTGTACGTTATAATAAAGCACCGCCTTTTGAGGGAGATAGGGTCACACTGCTTTTGGAGGCAGACCTGTAACATAAATGAAGCAACGTACATGCCTCTAAAGGCATGGAACACCGTCCTACAACCTGACTTTGCTTCCATCCCTCTGGAAACATAAGAAGCTAAGAACATAAGAAATAGGAGCAGGAGTAGGCCATACGGCCCCTCGAGCTTGCTCCGACATTCAATAAGATCGTGGCTGATCTGATCATGGACTCAACTCCACTTCCCCGCCCGCTCCCCATAACCCCTTATCCCCTTATCCTTTAAGAAACTGTCTATTTCTGTCTTAAATTTATTCAATGTCCCAGCTTCCACAGCTCTCTGAGGCAGCGAATTCCACAGATTTACAACCCTCTGAGAGAAGAAATTTCTCCTCATCTCTGTTTTAAATTGGCGGCCCCTTATTCTAAGATCATGCTCTCTAGTTCTAGTCTCCCTCATCAGTGGAAACATCCTCTCTGCATCCACCTTGTCAAGCCCCCTCATAATCTTATACGTTTCAATAAGATCACCTCTCATTCTTCTGAATTCCAATGAGTATAGGCCCAACCTACTCAACCTTTCCTCATAAGTCAACTCCCTCGCCTCCGGAATTAACCGAGTGAACCTTCTCTGAACTGCCTCCAAAGCAAGTATATCCTTTCGCAAATATGGAAACCAAAACTGCACGCAGTATTCCAGGTGTGGCCTCACCAATACCTTGTATAGCTGTAGCAAGACTTCTCTGCTTTTATACTCCATCCCCTTTGCAATAAAGGCCAAGATACCATTGGCCTTCCTGATCACTTGCTGTACCTTCATACTATCCTTTTGTGTTTCATGCACAAGTACCCCCAGGTCCTGCTGTACTGCGACACTTTGCAATCTTTCTCCATTTAAATAATAACTTGCTCTGCTGTTGGTTGTAAATGTAAATAGCTTCCATAAGCAGAACTAGGTGCTGCTGGTTGATTTGTTTTGGTCCATGCAAGATCTTCAGCCAGAAATGTAAAGTAGTCATTAAAAAGGTGCTAGTGGCAGAATGTGTAGCAAGTAGCCAGCTAGTAGTTTTTCTTGAATTGGAAACAGCAAGACAACTCACGTGCAAGAAAACAGATCTACAGACGCCTGAAGGCCGAGGTCCAACAAAAACTCACGAAATAAAGAACAGATGGTGGGTTGAGAGAGCGCAGGAAATCCAGCAACTAGCCGACAACCACGACCTGCGTGGATTCTTCAGTGCAGTAAAGGCCACTTACAGACCAAACACCCAAGGCCCTAGCCCATTGTGGACGAAGAACAGAGAAGTTTTAATCGAGGACAGCGAGGCAGTCAGTGCTCGCTGGAAGGAGCACTTTTAAGATCTCCTTAACCGAGACTCTGTCTTCAACGTAAGTGTATTCGACTCCATCCCACAGCATGTTACGCGCCACCATCTCAGTACAACCCCAACCCTGCATGAGGTTGAAAAGGCCATTCGACAACTGAGGAAGCACAAGACCTCAGGAGCAGATGGAATATCCGCTGAAGCACCAAAACATGGCGGAGAAGCACTATTGGGGCAATTACATGAGGTAATTTCTCTTATTTGCCAGGGGATCTCAGACACCGTAATCGTGACCATCTTCAAGTAAGGAGATAAGTCCGATTACAGAGGAATTTCCCTGCTGTCTACCACAGGGAAAGTTATTGCAAGAATCCTCCTCAACCGTCTTCCCTGTGGCAGAAGAGTTCTTCCCAGAGTCGCAATGCGGATTCCGCCCACTAAGGGGCACAATGGATATGATCTTCACTGCGCGACAAATTCAAGAGAAATGCAGGGAACAACAACAACCTCTATACATAGCCTTCTTTGATCTGACAAAGGCCTTTGGCACTGTCGAAATCTCGACTCTCAATTTAACTAAAAAAGTGAAACTCGGACATAAACAGTTCGGTAGATGTCTCTTTAATTTACTTGCTGCAAGGAAAAGCCTTGCTGAGTCAAAAGCTCTGCGAAGACTTCCGCAGTAATACAAAAACACATTATCTTTATACAGAAGAACAGACAAAAAAATTATGGTTCCATCACGGTCAGCAAATCCAGATAAGGAGTTCTTCAATCACTTAATTAACATGACATCCTTGTTTTAATTTCCTACTTAGCTATACAGCCTTTATCTAATATTTCTAAGATTTAGCACAGTGACAGCTATTTAGCAGGGAGTTTTAACAAGACAGGGAGGGTAAATTCAAGGTTCCCTCGCTCACACAGATAGCTTCTGCTTTTCTAAATTAGTTGGCTTATCAGTCAAGGTTAATGTGCTTATGCAGAAACAGGCTGTCTGCTTCAGGGGCTTCTGGGAGAACTGAGACTCCATTTTGTTTTATTACAAAAGGGTAATTTAACAGAAAATGTAACTGAGAAAGTAAATTTCCACAGCACTGTCAACCATGAGGGATTATGGAGTCCCCAAAAATTTGTCACCAACCTCTGCTTGCTTCATGATAACATGGAAGCCGTGATCCTGACCAATGGATCCACCACAGACCCAATTCATGTACGAACTTACGTGAAACAAGGCTGTGTCATTGCACCAACGTTCTTCTCAATCTTCCTTGCTGCAATGCTACATCTCACCGCTAAAGTTTCCCGCTGGAGATAATCTATAGAATAAACGGGAAACTGTTCAACCTCTTTCGCCTTCAGACCAGATCCAAGGTCGTGCCATCCTCTGTCATCGAATTACAATATGCAGATGACGCTTGCGTCTGCGCTCACTCGGAGGACGAACACCAAACCATTGTCAACACGTTCAACGTAGTGTACGAGAGCATAGGCCTTACACTAAACATCTGTAAAACAAAGGTTCTATCAACCTGCCCCCGCCACACAGCACTGTCCCCTGATTATCAGAATCCACGATGAGGCCTTGGAGAACGTGGACCATTTTCCATACCTCTGGAGCCTACTGTCAACAAGGGCAGACATCGATGACTAGGTTCAACACCGCCTTCAGTGTGCCAGTGCAGCCTTTGGTCCCCTAAGGAATAGTATTTGAAGACGAGAACCTTAAAACCCGCACAAAGCTCATTGTCTAGAGAGCAGCCCTCATATATGCTTCTGAGATATGGACTATATACAGCAGGCACATCAAAGCACTGGAGAAGTGCCATCAACGCTGCCTCAGGAGGATCCTGCAACTCCATTGGCAGGATAGGTGCACCAACGTCTGTTCTCGCTCAGGCCAACATCCACAGCATCGAAGCATTCACAACACTCGATCAGCTCCGATGAACGGGCTACGTTGTCCATATGCCCAATACGAGACTCCCAAAGCAAGTGCTCGACTTGGAGCTCAGACACGGCAAACGAGCTCCAGGTGGGCAGAGGAAATGCTTCAAGGACACCCTCGAGGCCTCCTTGTCGAAGTTCAACATCTCCACCGACACCTGGGAATCACAGGCACAAGATCGCTCAAAATGGAAGAGAATAATCGGTGAGGACATCGAACACTTTGAGTCTCTTCACTGGGAGCAAGCGGAGACCGAGTGCATACGGTGAAAGAAGTGCATGACAACCCAAGTACTTCAACCAACGTACTTTCAACCACCATCTGTCCAACCTGCGACACAAATTGTAGCTCCCGCATTGAACTTATCAGTCATCTGAGAACTCATTTTTAATGTGGAAGCAAGTCATCCTCGACTACAAGAGACTGCCTATGAGGATAATTAGATTCCCCTTCCTCCACCCCCCCACCCCACCCTCCCCCCGCCCAAAGTTCCAATCACTCGTGGTCTGCAGGCAGCCCCTCTTAATCAGTAACATCACTGGAGTGGCTCTGGAGGTAAGGAAGTGCCAAATGATGGGGTTTTTCTGGAGAGCAAATATAAATGATGACGAATCTGCATATTATCATTTTTTTCTCATCAATATCAAGAGAGATCTTTGAACATAAAGCACTCGGCTCTACACTGTCCTTCCCCTTTACATCTTAGCCTTGACTAGTAAATTTAAAAAAATCCAATCTGATAAAGGATGTTGTGTTTCTGGTTGGACAAATGATTGAATGCCAAATATCCTGACAAACAGCTTGGCCAGCCTTCCCAAATCTGCTGCTTCAGAACCCATGAGTGAGCTGGCATCATTACCAAGAACAGGCGGTCCTCTTTGTCATGGCAGCTGTGCAGGTTGTCTCAATCTTTTGTTATCTGATCTAGATCATTAATTTAAAATGATAAATATGAAGCCTTCACAAGTTAATTGTGTGCACGTTTACTCTATCATTGTAAAGTTTTGCTTTTATTTGATCATATTTAAATGGTACATTTTTTTTAAAAGTGTGTTATTTTTAGGTACTCCCATACAAAATGATCTTCAGGAGTTCTACTCTCTCATAGAATTTGTGAATCCAGGAATCCTTGGATCCTCTTCTACCTACAGAAAGATTTATGAGGAACCTATCATCAGGTCTCAACAGCCTTCTGCAACAGTGGTAGGAAATAATATTTGTTTTTTAAACTGTTCCATGTGTAAACTACATTTCATGATTCCCTCTCTTCCTCCTGAAAACATTGGCTCATGTTTGGGTAAAATTCAAGCTGGTAGTAGTACTCCATCAGCTCTCCCAAGCAGCCATTCTTTCTGCGTGAATTTAGAATGTGGATGTCAGCAGGCTATTTAACCATGAACAGCATCACAACTGAGCTGAATTCTGCCTTTATCGATCATCCACACAGGCAAACTTTCCAGCAAGTCACGAAATAGGAATCAGGAGTGGAAAAATTGACTGCTTATATTTTATCTCCTCACCCAGGGCATTGAGGCCAATTGTAAATGCCGAACCGCTGCCTTTTCTGAGATCCATCTTAGTTCAGTATAGGGGTCTAACCTGGAGCCCCAGGTCAATATGACTCTGTACTATGCTCACAAGTTCATTTACTCACTAAGGCATCAGGAGAGCTTTTAATTTCATAGTTAAGAGGCAAAAAGGCCCATTTTTCATACAACTGCCTCCCACACTCTTTTCCCCCCCGCCACCCACTCATTTGGGTGCAAATGAGGCAGTTCACAGTCAAAGTGCGGTGCATCTGATCTGAACCCATCTTTATTTCCAGGCATAGATAATTACCATAAACCCGAGGCATCTCTGCGCAGAAATGCACCTTGGCAGTCCCTTGAATCTAGGGCGGAAAGCTAACCGCTGGCTTCAAGGTGTTTGGATGCTGTTCAAAAAGAACACCAAGAAGGCCCCCACGTCCTTGCCCAATCTGAATAGACAGGACACAAGGTGTAAAACTTACTCTTAATGGGCACTCTACATTTATGAACATACGAAATAGGAGCAGGAGTAGGCCATAACGTCCCTCGAGCCTGCAAGAAAATCATTTTGTGATGTGTTTCGAAACATAGAAAATAGATGCAGGAGCAGGCCATTCGGTCCTTCGAGCCTACACTGCCATTCAATATGATCATGGCTGATCATTCAACCTCAGTACCCCACCCCTGCCTTATCTCCATACCCCCTGATCCCTTTAGCCGTAAGGGCCACATCTAACTCCCTTTTGAATATATCCATTGAACTGGACTCAACAGCTTTCTGTGGCAGAAAAATCCACAGGTTCACAACTCTCTGGGTGAAAAAGTTTCTCCTCATCTCGGTCCTATATGGCTTACCCCTTATCCTTAGACTGTGTCCCCTGGTTCTGGACTTCCCCAACATCAGGAACATTCTTTCTGCATCTAACCTGTCCAGTCCCGTCAGAATTTTATACGTTTCTATGAGATCCCTCTCATTCTTCTAAATTCCAGTGAATACAGGCCTAGCCGGTCCAGTCTTTCCCCGTATGTCAGCCCTGCCATCCCGGGAATCAGTCTGGTGAACCTTTGCTGCACTCCCTCAATAGCGAACACGTCCTTCCTCAGATTAGAAGACCAAAACTGCACACAATACTCAAGGTGTGGTCTCGCCAAGGCTCTGTACAACTGCAGCAAGACCTCCCTGCTCCGATACTCAAATCCCCTCGCTATGAAGACCAGCATGCCATTTGCTTTCTTTACTGCCTGCTGCACCTGCATGCCTACCTTCAGTGACTGATGTACCATGACACCCAGGTCTCATTGCATCTCCCCTTTTACAAATCTGTCACCATTCAAATAATAATCTGCCTTCCTGTTTTTGCCACCAAAGTGGATAACCTCACATTTATCCACATTATACTTCATCTGCCATGCATTTACCCATTCACCTAACCTGTCCAAATCCCCCTGCAGCCTCTTAGCATCCTCCTCGCAGCTTGCACTGCCACCCAGCTTAGTGTCATCTGTAAACTTGGAGATATTACATTCAATTCCTTCCTCTAAATTATTAATGTATATTGTAAAACAGTGAAAACAGGGAATTATAGACCGGTTAGCCTGACATCGGTAGTGGGGAAAATGTTGGAATCAATTATTAAAGATGAAATAGCAATGCATTTGGAAAGCAATGACAGGTTCGGTCCAAGTCAGCATGGATTTATGAAAGGGAAATCATGCTTGACAACTCTTCTAGAATTCTTTGAGGATGTAACTAGTAGAGTGGACAAGAAAGAACCAGTGGATGTGGTGTATTTGGACTTTCAAAAGGCTTTTGACAAGGCTCCACACAAGAGATTAGTGTGCAAAATTAAAGCACATGGTATTGGGGGTAATGTATTGACGTGGATAGAGAACTGGTTGGCAGACAGGAAGCAAAGAGTAGGAATAAACGGGTCCTTTTCAGAATGGCAGGCAGTGACTAGTGGGGGGGTGCCGCAGGCTCAGTGCTGGGACCCCAGCTATTTACAATATACATTAATGATTTAGATGAAGGAATTGAATGTAATATGTCCAAGTTTGCAGATGACACTAAGCTGGGTGGTAGTGTGAGCTGTGAAGAGGATGCTAAGAGGCTGCAGGGTACTTGGACAGGTTAGTGAGTGGGCAAATGCATGGCAGATGCAGTATAATGTAGATAAATGTGAGGTTATCCACTTTGGTGGCAAAAACAGGAAGGCAGAATATATAATGAATGGTGACAGATTAGGAAAAAGGGAGGTGCAACGGGACCTGGGTGTCATGGTACATCAGTCATTGAAAGTTGGCATGCAGGTACAGCAGGCGGTGAAGAAGTCAAATGGTATGTTGGCCTTCAAAGTGAGAGGAATTGAGTATAGGAGCAGGGAGGTCTTGCTGCAGTTGTACAGAGCCTTGGTGAGGCCACACCTTGAATATTGTGAACAGTTTTGGTCTCCTAATCTGAGGAAGGACATTCTTGCTATTGAGGGAGTGCAGCGAAGGTTCACCAGACTGATTCCCGGGATGGCAGGACTGACATATGAAGAAAGAGTGGATCGACTAGGCTTATATTCACTGGAATTTAGAAGAATGAGAGGGATCTCATAGAACCATATAAGATTCTGACGGGACTGGACAGGTTAGATGTAGGAAGAATGTTCCCAATGTTGGGGAAGTCCAGAACCAGGGGTCACAGTCTAAGGATAAGGGGTAAGCCATTTAGGACCGAGATGAGGAGAAACTTCTTCACCCAGAGAGTGGTGAACCTGTGGAATTCTCTCCCAACAGAAAGTTGTTGAGGCCAGTTCGTTAGATATATTCAAAAGGGAGTTAGATGTGGCCCTTACAGCTAAAGGGATCAAGAGGTATGGAGAGAAAGGAGGAATGGGCTACTAAAGTTGCAAAAATGATCAGCCATGATCATATTGAATGGTAGTGCAGGCTCGAAGGGCCGAATGACCTACTCCTGCACGTTTTTTCTATGTTTCTATGTAAATAGCTGGTGTCCCAGCACTGAACCCTGCGGCACCCCCCCCCACTAGTCATTGCCTGCCATTCTGAAAAGGACCCGTTTATTCCCACTCTTTGCTTCCTGTCTGCCAACCAGTTCTCTATCCACGTCAATACATTACCCCCAATACAATGTGCCTTAATTTTGCACACTAATCTCTTGTGTGGGACCTTGTCAAAAGTCTTTTGAAATTCCAAATACACCACATCCACTGGTTTTCTCTTATCCACTCTACTAATTGCATCCTCAAAAAACTCGAAGATTTGTCAAGCATGATTTCCCTTTCATAAATCCATGCTGACTTGGACCGATCCTGTCACTGCTTTCCAAATGCGCTGCTATTTCATCTTTTAATAATTGACTCCAGCATTTTCCCCACCTCCAATGTCAGGCTAACCGGTCTATAATTCCCTGTTTTCTCTCTCCCTCCTTTTTTAAAAAGTGGGGTTACATTAGCTACCCTCCAATGCATAGGAACTGATCCAGAGTCCATGGAATGTTGGAAAATGACTACTTATGCATCCACTATTTCGAGTGCCACTTTCTTAAGTAGTCTGGGAGGCAGACTATCAGGCTCTGGGGATTTATCGTACTGCAGTCCCTTCAATTTCCTCAACACCATTTCCTGACTAATAAGGATTTCCCTCAGTTCCCCCTTCTCGCTAGACCCTCGGTCCCCGAGTATTTTCGGGATGTTATTCATATTTTCCTTCGTGAAGATGGAACCAAATTATTTGTTCAAATTGGTCTACCATTTTCTTGTTCCCATTATGAATTCACCTGATTCTGACTGCAAGGAACCTACATTAATCTTCACTAATCTTTTTCTCTTCACATATCTGTAGAGCTTTTGCAGTCAGTTTTTATGTTCCCTGCAAGCTTACTCTCATACTCTATTTTCCCCCTCCTAATTAAACCCATTGTCCTCCTCTGCTGAATTATAAATTTCTCCCAGTCCTCAGGTTTGTTGCTTTTTCTGGCCAATTTATATGCCTCTTCCTTGGATTTAACACTTTCCCTAATTTCCCTTGTTAGCCACGGTTGAGCCATCTTCCCTTTTTTATTTTTACGTCAGACAGGGATGTAGAATTGTTGAAGTTCATTCATGAGATCTTTAAATGTCTGCCATTGCCTATCCACCGTCAACCCTTTATCATTCGCCAGTCTATCCTAGCCAATTCACGTCTCATACCGTCGAAGTTTAACTACATCTAAAGAATTTGCTTAGCTAAGACCATGGCTGATCTTCAACATCAACCTCACTTTCCTATCCTATCCCCATGTCCCTAGATTCTCAGTGTCCAATAATCTATTGATCTCAGTCTTGAATATACTGAACAACTGAGCATCAACAGCCCTCTGGAGTAGAGAATTCCAAAGATTCTCAACCTTCTGAGTGAAGAAACTTCTCTTCATCTCAGTCCTAAATGGTTGCCCCCTTATCCTGAAACTGTGACCCCTAATTCTATACTCTCCGGCCAAGGAAAACAGCCTCTCAGATTACCCTGTCAAGCCCTCTGAGAATTTTTTTAATGTTTCAATGACATCACTTCTCATTCTAACTCCTGAAAGAAAGACATACAGATGGACAGACAGACAGATACAAATACATATACATACATACATACTCATGACCACCGGTCATCTCAAAGTGCTTTACAGCCAATAAATACTTTTGGAGTGTAGTCACTGTTGTAAAGTGGGAAATGCAGCAGCCAATTTGTGCAGAGAATGCTCCCACAAACAGCAATGTGATAATGACCAGATAGACTGTTTCGTTTTGTTGATTGAAGGATAAGTATTGGCCAGGACACCGGGGATAACTCCCCTGCTCTTCTTCGAAATAGTGCCGTGGGATCTTTTACGTCCACCTGACGGAGCAGGGGCCTCGGTTTAACGTCTCATCCAAAAGACGGCACCTCCGACAGCGCAGCACTCCCTCAGTACTGCACTGGAGTGTCAGTCTAGATTTATGTGCTCAAGTTCCTGCAGTGAGACTGGAACCCACAACCTTCTGACTCAGAGGTGAGTGTGTTACCCACTGAGCCACAGCTCACAGCTGAGACTATCGGCCCATTTTACTCATCTCTCCTCATAGGACAACCCTCTCAGCCCAGGAGTGTCAGTACTGGGAAGAGTGAGTGAGTCCCAATCTTAATCCCCCGACACCACCATGTCAAATTCCCATCTCAGTCTCCTGATTAATCCCATTTCCCAGCTCTTCAAATGTTTAGCTGCTCTTCCCCACGAAACCACACTTTAGTGAGTTCATTGATAAATGGTTCTAGAGATCCTCTACACATTGAGTTCCTTATCTTAGTGTGCCACCAGGAACAGGCACCAAGTCCCTCCCTATGGACCACCCACATGCACCTCTAGGTGGTTGGTTTCAGTGTGGCATTGGTGGGGACTGAACAGGTCAGGTGCTCATACCTTTGGTCAGGAAAGAGAAGGATAAGAAAATAACATGAAACAGGAGTCATACCTTCAATTCCCAAAACCTGGGAGCATCTTAACAACAAAAGCAGACATTGATGAGGGAATTCAACATCGCCTCCAGTGCGCCAGTGCAGCCTTCAGCCGCCTGAGGAAAAGAATGTTCGAAGACCAGGCCCTCAAATCTACCACCAAGCTCATGGTCTACTGGGCTGTAGTAATACCCGCCCTCCTGTATGGCTCAGAGGCATCGACCATGTACAGTAGACACCTCGAGTTGCTGGAGATATATCATCAACGATGTCTCCGCAAGATCCTACAAATCCCCTGGGAGGACAGGCGCACCAACATCAGCGTCCTCGTCCAGACTAACATCCCAGCATTGAAGAACTGACCACACTCGATCAGCTCCGCTAGGCAGGCCCCACAGTTTGCATGCCAGACACGAGACTCCCAAAGCAAATGCTCTATGCGGAGCTCCTTCACGGCAAACGAGCCAAAGGTGGGTGGTCAGAGGAAACGTTACAAGGACACCCTCAAAGCCTCCCTGATAAAGTGCGACATCCCCACTGACACCTGGGAGTCCCTGGCCAAAGACTGCCCTAAGTGGAGGAAGTGCATCCGGGAGGGCGCTGAGCACTTCGAGTCTCAACGTCGAGAGTGTGCAGAAATCCAGCGCGGGCAGCGGAAAGAGCGTGCAGCAAACCTGTCCCACCCACCCCTTCCCTCAACGACTATCTGTCCCATCTCTGACAGAGTCTGTGGCTCTCGTACTGAACTGTTCAGCCATCAAATAACTCACTTCAGGAGTGGAAGCAAGTCTTCCTCAATTCCGAGGGACTGCCTATGATGATGACCTTCAATTAAAACAAATCAATCTGTTTTTATTAAATTGGGTTCCAAGCCAAGTTGACCATTTAAGAATGTCACAGAAGGATTTTGTGGACGAAAGAATTTTCAGCACCGTCCAAGTTTAACTTATACCACTATTCAAATTCTTGTTCAAAAATGCACATAGATAGGCCTGTAAAGCTGGAGAATAAACAATAGTCTTGTTAGAAAAGCCATCAATTCAGGAATTCTTTCCTCTACAGCTCAACATTCCAGCTTTTGCTCTTTTGCCATTTCTTTTTGTCTTTAGGATGAAAAGCAGTTGGGTGAAGAGAGGGCAACAGAGCTTTGCCGATTAACTGGGCTCTTCATACTTCGGCGCACACAGGACATCATTAACAATTACCTCCCTCCAAAGACTGAATGGATTATCTTCTGCCGCCCGGCTGCACTGCAGCTTGAACTCTATCACAAACTGCTGGCGTCTCATGCAGTGAAATCTTGCCTACAGGGAAAGCTGGAGAACAGTTACCACTTATTATGCATAGGGTTACTGAAAAAACTCTGCAATCACCCTACACTCCTCTTTAATTCAATAAAGGTATTGGTTTTGTTTGAAATGCACATGGGCATTAACTCCCTATGAGCCAGTAATAAATATGTGAGACATGTTTGTAAGAAAATCATGTTGTGATGTGTTTAGCTATATCTAAAGAATTTGCTTGGCCAAGAATGGTTTTGAAATCCACTTAACAAGAACTGCAAACAATGTGACCCAGAAATGGAAATCTCTGGGAGCTGCCTTTTAAAGCTGCAATGTCTAGAAAATATATTTTATGCTTTTTAAGTTAATAATTTTAATACTATCTTTACTAACCACACAAAAAAGTATTTTATCGAAGGATATGTGGTGTGAGATGCAGATTTGATTTTCTCTCCTCCCCCTTTCCCGAAGCAGCCATGTTACTAAGCAGAAACCAGGCATTAACGTAGGATGTAAGAGAGAAAGCCACCCCAGGGAGATCAGTTCAGCAGGACATCGCTGGGGGCCTGGGAGCACATTATCAATCTTTTTGTGAGCCCAGAGAGGAAAGGGGGGGAAAAAGATGGCAAATACTTATATTAAAAGGTGTGTGCATAGTAAGAGTTCTGTACGAGTGAGTAACTAGAAGTTAGCTATAAGCCAGGGAGTTAAAAGGGAATTCAGTTCTCTGCTCACCAAATGTCATTCTTGAAATGTGATCTGTTTAAATTTTTTTGTTCGTGCCTGCGGAGATCGAGACCATGAACTGTGTATTTGACCTCTGGCCTGAAGTGCTAGTTTTGGCTTAGTTACTGGGAGAAGCTCGCAGCACAGAGTGAAGGTCAGAGGCTTAAGTAAATAAAATGCACAATTTCAGAGCTTGGTATGAGCCCTGAAAATGTAAAAATAAATTAATTGCATTCCATAATGTTAACAATATGCTTCCTTATAACTCTCTCAAATATATGCTGACCTAGACACATTGTTTATGTCTCCTTCACTTATAGAGAGCCCATTTAATCACTCTCTTCACTCCATAACATTTTTTGATATGTTCTCAAAGAAACATTGTAAATTGAATAGGAAAATGTACTTGTGGAGCACTCTTGCCTGGAGAGGTTATATATTTTTAAGTAAACCCTTGTTATTAAGATTGAATGTTTAGTCCATTGGGCTACTCAGTGTTTTTCTTCCATGTCCTGTAGTTACTTTTGGAAGTCTGCTGGGACTTGGGTCGTATTTTTTAAATCAGTCCATTAATCAACTCCATATAAAGACATCTGTCCCACTAACCACAACTGCACAGGGGAGTCGGGGAGTCCCATGGGCTAAACAATGCATTACATTAGGAACCTCAGCAGTGTGAGTTACTTTAAGCTTTGTAGGAGTCCTTAGGAAACTAAACTGGATACATTTCCTCCACAATATGCATCAACATGGCTGATCTCTTCGTATTATGCTTGCTCTTTGCTTCTCTCGCATGTTCACAGTTTTACACACACACACACACATACACAGGTTGAGAACCATCACATTTTTTCTGACTTAAATCAGATTAGAAGATTTCACTTTTTAATTTTAAATTAAATAAGCAGAATACATAAATAACATTCACAGTTCTGCATTGCATATTTGTGCCTTAATTGTGAATGATGCATTATGTAATTAAATTAATGTCTTGGTGGTCAGGAATTACATACAGTTCTGGGTAAAAATGAGAACCAGTGATGTTGATTATTGGAATCTTGTACTGAATTCATCTTTAATATATATTCAAAGAAAGTTCTATGTTCTATCATGTACCAGGTATAGTCCTTATAAGGGGAAAACAGTTCAAGTTTGTATTGTGGGTTTATTCTTTTTTAAGTTGGTTGTCTCATATTTAAGTAAACACCCAACTACTTTGGGTGTGAGTGCAGTTTGCCTGTTTCTCAGCCTAACCAAAATTGCGACGGAAATTATATTCCTGAAAACATAGAGACAGACTATTATCTGAATGGTGACAGATTAGGAAAAGGGGAGGTGCAACGAGACCTGGGTGTCATGGTACATCAGTCATTGAAGGTTGGCATGCAGGTACAGCAGGCGGTTAAGAAAGCAAATGGCATGTTGGCCTTCATAGCGAGGGGATTTGAGTACAGGGGCAGGGAGGTGTTGCTACAGTTGTACAGGGCCTTGGTGAGGCCACACCTGGAGTATTGTGTACAGTTTTGGTCTCCTAACTTGAGGAAGGACATTCTTGCTATTGAGGGAGTGCAGCGAAGGTTCACCAGACTGATTCCCGGGATGGCGGGACTGACCTATCAAGAAAGACTGGATCAACTGGGCTTGTATTCACTGGAGTTCAGAAGAATGAGAGGGGACCTCATAGAAACGTTTAAAATTCTGATGGGTTCAGACAGGTTAGATGCAGGAAGAATGTTCCCAATGTTGGGGAAGTCCAGAACCAGGGGTCACAGTCTAAGGATAAGGGGTAAGCCATTTAGGACCGAGATGAGGAGAGACTTCTTCACCCAGAGAGTGGTGAACCTGTGGAATTCTCTACCACAGAAAATTGTTGAGGCCAATTCACTAAATATATTCAAAAAGGAGTTAGATGAGGTCCTTACTACTAGGGGGATCAAGGGGTATGGCGAGAAAGCAGGAATGGGGTACTGAAGTTGCATGTTCAGCCATGAACTCATTGAATGGCGGTGCAGGCTAGAAGGGCCGAATGGCCTACCCCTGCACCTATTTTCTATGTTTCTATGATTATGATATTTTCAGGAGAAATGTGGAGGAATAAAAGGGCTGTGTGGCAATTTCAGTAAAGGATTCTTTCACTATGCTAGAATATAAAGTTGTTTTGGGGGTTGCACTAAGACAATACAGATGGCTAGAGTTAAGGAATGGCATAGGAAATGGTTCAATTCTCAGAATGCGTGAAAATGAGCTGGAGAGGAGATTTGCTGAGAGTTCAGAGAAGTATAAAAACAGTAGGGTGATAATATTGGTTATTTTAACAATTCCAAGTTGGACTGGAATAAAGGTAATGTATATGGTCAAAGTGGGAAATGTTTTTATAATGCATAATGTAAGAAATCAAAAGGTCATGTTACAGTCAAGGGGGTAAGTGATTGGCTGGTGATTGGTGAGTAGTTTTTCTTTTTCCTTTCTTTATCAGTAAGTAACCTTTTAGCATTGTTGTTGCCAAATTAAGTTAATCTAAGGGTTAAGTCATGGCAGGAGAGCTCGGACACGTGTTATGCTCCTCCTGCAATATGTGGGAAGTCAGGGACGCTTCCAGTGTCCCTGACGATTACATTTGCAGGAAGTGCATCCGCCTGCAGCACCCGACAGACCGCATTGCGGCACTGGAGCTGCGGGTGGATTTACTCCGGAGCATCCATGATGCTGAGAATGACGTGAATAGCATGTTTAGTGAGTTGGCCACACCGCAGGTAAAGGGTACACAGCCAGACAGGGTATGGATGACCATCAGGAAGAGCAGTGGAAGGAAGGTATTGCAGGGGTCCCCTGCGGTCATCACCCTGCAACACAGATACACTGCTTTGGGTACTGTTGAGGGGGATGACTCATCAGAAGAAAGCAGCAGCAGCCAAGTTCATGGCACCATGGGTAGCTCTGCTGCACAGGAAGGGAGGAAAAAGAGTGGGAGAGCTATAGCAATATGGGATTCTATTGTAAGGGGAATAGATAGACGTTTTTGCGGCCGCAATCGAGACTCCAGGATGGTATGTTGCCTCCCTGGTGCAAGGGTCAAGGCTGTCTCTGAGCGGATGCAGAATCTTTTGAAGAGGGAGGGTGAACAGCCAGTTGTCGTATAGGTACCAACGATATAGGTAAAATACAGAATGAGGTCCTGCAAGACAAATTTAGGGAGCTAGGAGCTAAATTTAAAAAGTAGGACCTCAAAAGTAGTAATCTCAGGATTATTACCAGTGTCACGTGCTAGTCAGAGCAGGAATCACAGGATAGCTAAGATGAATACGTGGCTTGAGGAGTGGTGCAGCAGGGAGGGATTCAAATTCCTGGGACATGGGAACCGGTTCTGGGGGAGGTGGGACCAGTACAAACCGGACGGTCTGTACCTGGGCAGGACCGGATCCAATGTCCTAGGGGGAGTGTTTGCTAGTGCTCTTGGGGAGGAGTTAAACTAATATGGCAGGGGGATGGGAACCTATGCAGGGAGCCAGAGGGAAGTAGAATGGGGGCAGAAGCAAAAGATAGAAAGAAGAAAAGTAAAAGTGGAGGGCAGAGAAACCCAAGGCAAAAAGCAAAAAGGACCACATTACACCAAAATTCTGAAGGGGCAAAGGGTGTTAATAAGACAAGCCTTAAGACTCTGTGCCTCAATGCAAAGGAGTATTTGGAATAAGGTGGACGAATTAACTGCACAGATAGCAATTAACGGATATGATATAATTGGCATCACGGAGACATGGCTGCAGGGTGTCCAAGGCTGGGAACTCAACATCCAGGGGTATTCATCATTTATGAAGGACAGACAGAAAGGAAAAGGAGGTGGGTGGCGTTGCTGGTTAAAGAGGAAATTAATGCAATAGTAAGGAAGCTTGGATGATGTGGAATCAGTATGGATGGAGCTACGGAATACCAACGGGCAGAAAACGCTAGTGGGAGTTGCGTACAGACCAAACAGTAGTAGTGAGGTTGGGAACAGCATCAAACAGGAAATTAGGGATGCGTGCAATAAAGGTACAGCAGTTATCATGGGCGATTTTAATCTACATATCGATTGGGCGAACCAAACTGGTAGCAGTGCGATGGAGGAGGATTTCCTGGAGTATTAGGGATGGATCCTACACCAATATGTCGAGGAACCAACTAGAGAGCTGGCCATCCTAGACTGGGGGATGTGTAATGAGAAAGGACTAATTAACAATCTTGCTGTGCGATGCCCCTTGGGGAAGAGTGACCATAATATGGTAGAATTCTTTATTAAGATGGCGAGTGACACAGTTAATTCAGAGACTAGGGTCCTGAACTTAAGGAAAGGTAACTTCGATAGTATGAGACGTGAATTGGCTAGAATAGACTGGCGAGTGATACTTAAAGGGTTGATGGTGGATCGGCAATGGCAAACATTTAAAGATCACATGGATGAACTTCAGCAATCCCTGTCTGGAGTAAAAATAAAACTGGGAAGGTGGCTCAACCGTGGCTAACAAGAGAAATTAAGTATAGTGTTAAATCCAAGGAAGAGGCATATAAATTGGCCAGAAAAAGCAGCAAACCTGAGGACTGGGAGAATTTTGTAATTCAGCAGAGGAGGACAAAGGGTTTAATTAGGAAGGGGAAAATAGAGTATGAGAAGAAGCTTGCTGTAAACATAAAAACTGACTGCAAAAGCTTCTATAGATATGTGAAGAGAAAAAGATTAGTGAAAACAAATGTTGGTCTCTTGCAGTCAGATTCAGGTGAATTTATAATGGTGAACAAAGAAATGGCGGACCAGTTAAACAAATACTTTGGTTCTGTCTTCACGAAGGAAGACACAAATAACCTTCCAGAAATACTAGGGGACCGAGGTCTAGTGGGAAGGAGGAACTGAAGGAAATCCTTCTTAGTCGGGCAATTGTGTTAGGGAAATTGATGGGATTGAAACATAGACATAGAAACATAGAAAATAGGTGCAGGAGTAGGCCATTCGGCCCTTCGAGCCTGCACCACCATTCAATGCTGAACATGCAACTTCATTCCTGCTTTCTCGCCATACTACTTGATCCCCCTAGTAGTAAGGACTATATCTAACTCCTTTTTGAATATATTTAGGCCGATAAATTCCCGGGGCCTGATGGTCTACAACGCAGAGTACTTAAGCAGGTAGCCCTAGAAATAGTGGATGCATTGGTGATCATTTTCCAACAGTCTATCGACTCTGGATCGGTTCCTATGGACTGGAGGGTAGGTAATGTAACACCACTTTTTAAGAAAGGAGAGAGAGAGAAAACAGGTAATTATAGACCGGTTAGCCTGACATCAGTAGGAGTGAAAATTTTGGGATCAATTATTAAAGATGAAATAGCAGCACATTTGGAAAGCAGTGACAGGATCGGTCCAAGTCAGCATGGATTTATGAAAGGGAAATCATGCTTGACAAATCTTCTGGAATTTTTTGAGGCTGTAACTGGTAGAGTGGACAAGGGAGAACCAGTGGATGTGATGTATTTGGACTTTCAAAAGGCTTTTGACAAGGTCTCACAAAATAAATTGGTGTGCAAAATTAAAGCATATGGTATTGAGGGTAATGTACTGACGTGGATAGAGAACTGGTTGGCAGACAGGAAGCAGAGTGTCGGAATAAGCGGGTCCTTTTCAGAATGGCAGGCAGTGACTAGTGGGGTGCCGTAGGGCTCAGTGCTGGGACCCCAGCTGTTTACAATATGCATTACTGATTTGGATGAGGGAATTGAATGTAATATCTATAAATTTGCAGATGACACTAAGCTGGGTGGCGGTGTGAGCTGTGAGGAGGACGCTAAAAGGCTGCAGGGTGACTTGGACAGGTTAGGTGAGTGGGCAAACGTATGGCAGATGCAGTATAATGTGGATAAATGTGAGGTTATTCACTTTGGTGGCAAAAACACGAAGGCAGAATATTATCTGAATGGCAGCAGATTAGGAAAAGGGGAGGTGCAACGAGACCTGAGTGTCATGGTACATCAGTCATTGAAAGTTGGTATGCAGGTACAGCAGGCGGTGAAGAAAGCAAATGGTATGTTGGCCTTCATAGCTAGGGGATTTGAGTATAGGAGCAGGGAGGTCTTGCTGCAGTTGTACAGGGCCTTAATGAGGCCTCACCTGGAATCTTGTGATCAGTTTTGGTCTCCTAATCTGAGGAAGGACGTTCTTGCTATTGAGGGAGTGCAGCGAAGGTTCACCAGACTGATTCCCAGGCTGGCAGGACTGACATATGCGGAGAGACTGGATCGACTGGGCCTGTATTCACTGGAGTTTAGAAGGATGAGAGGGGATCTCATAGAAACATACAGAATTCTGACGGGACTGCACAGGTTAGATGCAGGAAGAATGTTCCTGATGTTGGGGAAGTCCAGAACCAGGGGTCACAGTCTAAGGATAAGGGGTAAGCCATTTAGGACCGAGATGAGGAGCAACTGCTTCACTCGGAGAGTTGTTAACCTGTGGAATTCCCTACCGCAAAGAGTTGTTGATGCCAGTTCATTGGATATATTCAAGAGGGATTTGGATATGGCCCTTACGGCTAAGTGGATCAAGGGGTATGGAGAGAATGCAAGAAAGGGGTACTGAGGTGAATGATCAGCCATGATCTTATTGAATGCTGGTGCAGGCTCGAAGGGCCAAATGGCCTACTCCTGCACCTATTTTCTATGTTTCTATCCAAGACTGCTCACTAGATCAATATATTTCTAGTCCCAACAAAGAAAGAAGCACTGATTGAATCAGTTCTGAGAAATGAAGTGGGGAACGTTAAGGACGGGAGTTGGCGATCAGACTTATGCATATTAAGTTGCATCTGCCACGAACTGCCCAATCTGCTAACATGTACATGTCTTGATGGGTTTTCTGCAGTCCACCTTGCTGTTTGCCAAATCCTTACTTTTGTGTCTAGATCATTTCGATATTGTGATCTCTATGGTCAAAAGTGGACTCAGCATTGACCTGGGGTACACACGTTTAATCCTTCTCCAATCCAAGTATTACTCATTAGCCCTAACTCTTGTTAGTTAACCAATTTTATATTCATGCTGTTATAATTTCTCTTCAAGCATACGCCTAAATTTTTGCAACAACTTTCCCACGAGCAATGTTCTTGTTTAGCCCTGCAGCCAACTGAAGCTCCCTTGCAGGCCGCTTGCCGGTTTCTCATTGGGTAAAAAAAAAGCATAAGCGCGGATGTTTGAATGGGCCATGCAGACCCTTAAAGGGACGCATACCTCCTCAAAAATTAGAGGGAGCATTGCCTATGAGGCATCTATCAAATACCGACTGAAAATCCATATAAACCACACTTACTGCATTCCCTATATTTATTCAATTGGCCACTCTTCGAAAGGCTATTTTTTTACTTTGTCAAACATGACGCCTTCAAAACAAATCTGTGCTGATTGTCTTTGACCATCCCATGCATCTCTAAATGCTCACTAACTTTTATCTCAAATTATGGATTCTAAGGGGGGAATTTTAACATGGATGAGTATGTGGGATTGGGTGCAGGTGATGGGTTAAAGCGGGAAAAATTCCAAGCATGTTGGGAAGTTGGCTCCAACTCGCCAACTTTCAGGTTTTACGGGGTGGGCTGCCAACCTGCTCCCAGAAGTGACTACACTCCAAATGTACGTCATTGGCTGTAAAGTGCTTTGAGACGTCCAATGGTCGTGAAAGACGCTATATAAATCCAAGTCTTTTTATATGTTAATAAGGCTAGGAAGGTTCTGATTTAACCTGCTTTGTAGGTTTTACTATGGGTGGCCGGGTTTCCCAGGCCTCAGGGAAAACTGGCAGCTAAAGCAAGGCGAGGACAGCTTTGAGGAGAAGATAAGTGCCTTTACAGCACTGCTTGTGGGCTTGGAGGCGCAGGTGTGCCTTCCATCCCCGGCCCCACAAGCTCCCCCGCTCAATCTGATCCCACCCCATATAGAGGCCCCCAAGTTCAGGGGATCGGACTCCCTTCCTCAGGGATTGGATTCCCCCCCCCCCAACCCCAGATCAGAGATCGGACCCCTGCCCACCACACCACCACCCCACCCACCCCCCCCCCCCCACAACCAGAACCTACCTGGTCCTGCGGCCTGTTCCGGAGTTCTCCCCACCCGACTGGAAGCCAAGTGTGTTAATCAGTCTGACTTCTGGGCGGGAAACCCGTCTGGGCCAAAAGACACACGCTGTGGAGTTAAAACTCCACAGCATGTGGGGAAACCCAGACTTTCGGGTTTCCCATCCAAAACCCCGCAACCTCCCCTGCACCTTAGTAACCCGCCCCAGTATTTATCCAAGCCTTCGAGTTTGCCCAAGCAAAGATCGGCACAGACACGCTGGGCAAAATGACCCCCTCCTCTGCTGGAAGCTAGTGCTGAGCCAGGAGAAGGTGTCAAATTTGATCTACTGTTTATACTGAGTACTGTGCACATATGTGGACATCAAGTGTGACAGCATCACACTCAAGTGCAATGCCCCCATATCAATGCTTTATAAATGAATGAGAACCAACTCAGTTTATAACTAAAAGCCTGTAACAATGAGGTAAATTGTTTCTGTTTCTTTATTGTCTTAGGGAAAGGAGAATCACTCCACAAAACCCAATTTTGACCACCAGTTGGAAATCAGCCCTTACAATGATCTGATTGGCATATTTCCGATGTGCTATGAACCGGACAGATTTACTGCAAAGGATTCGGGGAAGCTACAAGTACTGATGGATCTTTTAGCAGGCATTCATGCACAGAGTTCAGCTGAAAGGTAGGGAAGAAAAATTCTACATTTGAATTAATGGTAGCTATGAAAACATTTGTGCATACTGGACCAAGATTTGCTACTTTTCTTTTTAAAGCAAGTTTATTTTCCTTCTCTCCTTGACCAAAGTATATAACTGTTAAAAATCAATGCTTTGAAAATATTTGCTATCTCGCCACAAAATAAGTATACCTTGATTGCTGACAGCTAGTTAACATAAAATAGAATTTTACAGCACAGAAGTAGGCCATTCAACTCATTGTGCTTGTGTCAACTCTTTGAAAGAGCTAACCTTTAGTTCTATTCTCCTGCCCTTTCCCCAATCCATTTAAAGATATTTTTTGTTGAAGCCATTATGGTTTCTGTTTCCACCACTGTTTCTGGTTGAGTATTCCATGTCATGACATTCTCTTAAAACATTCTCCTAAATTCTTCCTTCATTCTTTTGGTGGTGATAAATTTAAGACCTCTAGTTGCTGACTTCCAATTTACATCAAAAACCCTTACAATTTTGTACACCTTTATCAACACTCCTCCCAAGAGCCCCAATTTCTCTAGTGTCTCCATATAACAAAACAAAAGCCTCTCATCCCGAGCCTTGTTTTAGAAAATCTCTTCTTGGCATCCTTTCTAGTTATAGTGGATAGACTGGAGAAGCTGGGGTTGTTCTCCTCAGAGCAGAGAGGAGATTTGATGGAGTTGTTTAAAACCACGAAAGGTTTAGATAGAGTAAATATAGATAAACTGTTCCCAATGGCTGAAGGGTCGATAACCAGTAGGTGCAGATTTAAGGTGATTGGCAAGAGAACCAGAGGCAACATGAGGAAAAGCTTTTTTACGTTATGAGTGGGCTAGGACTTGGAATGTACTATCTGATAGCGTGGTGAATACAGATTCAACAGTAGCCTTCAAAAGGAAATTAGATAAATATTTGAAGGAGAAAAAATTGCAGGGATATGGGTGAGTGGGAGTAACTGGATTGCTCTTTGAAAGGGCCAGTGCAGACTTGATGGGTCGAATGGCCCCCTCCTATGTTGTATTGTTTTATGATTCTATTCTATTCTATGATTCTAAAGTAGAATGTCCAAAACTGGACATAATGTGGTAGAATTTCTCTGGGGGTTCCCTGACCATCCACTGTAACTTTGGAAGAAGATGGGCAGAAACCTCAGAGAAAAGATGCACGATTGGGAGAACCCTTTCAGAAATTCCAGACAAATATTCTAATTGCAACTTAATTAATTTGTAAAGGTTTAACATTACCTCTTTGCATTTATATTCTCTGTCCCTATTACTAAAATCTAGTAGCCAATATGTTTTTAACAGCTTTATGTATGACATTTGTGTATCTGAATGATTCAGGCTCACTGCTCTTCTGTTCCTTTAATGTTTTACCAACTTATATACTTCACTTTCTTATTTTTTTCCAAAATGTATCACCTCATATTTTCTGCATTAAACTCCAATCACCATCTATCTGCCCAATCTATTAATCTGTCAATGTCCTCTAGATGTTGCTTACACTGACCACCTGGAGACAGCACTGTTTATATCCCTCTGGTCTGAAAACTGCTACAACAACAACAACTTGTATTTAACATAAGAATTAAGAGCAGGAGTAGGCAATTCGGCCCCTCTAGTCTGCTCCGCCATTCAGTGAGATCATGGCTGATCTACCTCAACTTCACTTTCCTGCTTGATCCCCATATCCCTTGATTCCCTTAATATCCAAAAATCTGTCGATCTCTGTCTTGAATATACTCAAAGACTAAGCCTCCACAGCCTTCTGGGGTAGAGAATTCCAGACTTTCTTATTTTTTTCCAAAAGGTATCACCTCATATTTCACCTCACCACCCTCTGAGTGAAGAAGTTTCTCCATCTCAGTCCTAAATGGCCGACCCCTTTTTCTGAGACTGTGATCCCTGGTTCTAGACTCCTCAGCCAGAGGAAACATCCTCTCTGCATCTACCCTATAAGAATTTTGCATGTTTCAGTGAGATCATCTCTCATTCTTCTAAGCTCTAGAGAATCCTAGTCCACTCAATCTCTCCTCATAGGACACTCCCTCCTTCCCAGGAATTAGTCTGGTGAACTTTTGTTGCACTCCTTCAATGGCAAGTATATCCTTCCTTAGATAAGGAAACCAAGGGGCCGAAATTCAGGGTCCCGGGAAGGATCGTCACCGCGGGTTTTCGGTGGCCATTGTACAAAATCGGTTGACTGCCACATTCCGGTCGATTGGCCCCTGCGACACATATTCAGCACGGGATGTTTTTCAGCGGTGAGGACTTCCGCCGCGGCAAGGGGCTTGTGGCCATGATGACGTCATCAGAGTGCGCACCACTGCTATGTGGCCACGTCACCCATATTCAGGTATAAAATGTGAGGTTTTTCTTGGATAATGCCCTGCCAGCTTTTTGGGTCGGTACACTTTGCCGTACTACTTGACGCCTCTGGAGGAGAAGAACGGAGGGTTCCCGCGATCGGGGGTCTTTTTGGTGAAAACTTTAGGCCTCATTCTGTGCTCCACAGCAGCCTGCGTATCAGAGTGCAGCCTTCACACACAATGGGATCAGTGTTGGCAAGCGAGCACCTTGTACACCTTGTCAGATGCAGGGCGGCACATAGAAACATAGAAAATAGGTGCAGGAGTAGGCCATTCAGCCCTTCTAGCCTGCACCGCCATTCAATGAGTTCATGGCTGAACATGCAACTTCAATACCCCCTTCCTGCTTTCTCGCCAATAGAAGGAGAAGGCACGCAGGAGAAGGCGGCGCAGTCAGCAACGTGTGGAGAGGCAGCGGGCAAGGGAGGCAGCAGCCATGCCTACCCAACATCCAGAAGGGCCTACAGATGTATTCAGGCCACCACATAGAGAGGGAGGCCAGGAGGAGATGGCATCAAGAGGAGGGTCAGGTACGCTGACCCCCCCCCCGCACCACTTACTGGGCCAGGAGTTTTGCCGGCAAAAGCCTGCAGAGGCTCCCGAACATGAGGAAGAACAGGAAGAAGGCGATCATCCAGCTGCCATGGGAGGTGGCCAGCACAGACCTGGGGAAAGGAGGCCCTACTGTCAAAGGGTCTACAGACGTCCGTTCTCCTTCCTGGAGCATGATAATGAGCAATGATTGCAAAGGCTCAGGTTTAGAAAGGACGTACTGAGGGAGCTCTGCAATGTCCTGCGCCAAGATCTGGAGCCTCACACAAGGCTCAGGACTGCTCTGATCATTGACACCAAGGTCACCATAGCTCTGAACTTTTATGCTACAGGGTCTTTCCAGTCTGCGACCACAGACATTTCCAATATTTCACAATTCTCTCCCCATCACTCCATCAGGCAGGTCACCAATGCACTGTATAGGAGATGAGGACTATATCTCATTCCCGATGACCAGGGAGAAGCAGGTGGAGCGGCAGACTGGATTTGCTCGCATTGCAGGGTTCCCGAGAGTGCAGGGTGCGATTGACTGCACACACATTGGCCTGAGATCTTGGAGGGAGTGGAATCCCTTGCGGTTGACAATGTGCAGCTGGTGTATGACTACCAGCGTTGGATCCTGGCAGTTGACGCCAGGTACCCAGGCAGCAGCCATGATTCCTTCATTCTGCGCCAGACCCTCTTCACCGAGTCAAATCAGGATTGTGGATGGCTGCTTGGCGATAAGGGATATCCCCTGTCCACCTGGCTGCTGACTCCACTTAGGAACCCCAGGACAGTGGCCGAGCATACCTACAACGACGCTCATTCTGGTACCAGGTGCATCATCGAGCACTGCATTGGGAATCTCAAGCAGAGGTTATGTTGCCTGGACCGGTCTAGTGGTGCCTTGCAGTACTCTCCTGAACGGCTCTCCATATTCGTGGTGGTCTGCTGTATGCTGCACAACCTGGCCCTCATGAGGGGTCAGCTGCTGGAGTTTGAGCCATCAGTAACACCTGAAGATGAGGAGGCTCATTGAATGGAGGGGCACAATGGCCTACTCCTGTTCCTATTTCTTATGTCTTATGTCTTATGTTCTTACATCCACCCACGAGTGCCTCAACCCTCTTATCCAAAGGTGTGAGGACCTCGATGTCTGCCTCGCCACACCATTTCCCTTTGCTCGGCTCTATTATGAACCAGTTTAGCCTGCAAAACAAAGAATGGTTGGTGAGTCATCGTCATCTCCATTATCAAAGGCAGTCCCTCGGAATCAGAGAAGACTTGCTTCCACTCTTAACATGAGTCCTTAGATGGCTGTACAGTCCAATACGAGAACCACAGTCTCTATCGCAGGTGGGACAGATAGTCGTTGAGGAAAGGGGTGAGTGAGACTGTTTTGCCGCATGCTCTTTCCACTGCCTGCACTTGATTTCTGCATGCTCTCAGCGATGAGATGCTCAGTGCCCTCCCGGATGCGCTTCCTCCACTTAGGGTGGTCTTTGGCCAGGGTCTCCCAGGTGTCAGTGGGGCTGTTGCACTTTATCAGGGAGGCTTTGAGGGTGTCCTTGTAACGTTTACGCTGCCCATCTTTGGCTCGTTTGCCGTGAAGGAGTTCAGAGTAGAGCACTTGCTTTGGGAGTCTTATGTCTGGCATGTGAACTATGTGGCCTGCCCAGCAGAGCTGATCAAGTGTGGTCAGTGCTTCAATGCTGGGGATGTTGGCCTGGTTGAGGACGCTAATGTTGGTGCGTCTGTCCTCCCAGAAGATTTGCAGGATCTTGCGGAGACATCATTGGTGGTATTTCTCCAGCGACTTGAGGTGTCATGGTACATCAGTCATTGAAGGTTGGCATGCAGGTACAGCAGGCGGTTAAGAAAGCAAATGGCATGTTGGCCTTCATAGCGAGGGGATTTGAGTACAGGGGCAGGGAGGTGTTGCTACAGTTGTACAGGGCCTTGGTGAGGCTGCACCTGGAGTATTGTGTACAGTTTTGGTCTCCTAACCTGAGGAAGGACATTCTTGCTATTGAGGGAGTGCAGTGAAGTTTACCAGACTGATCCCCAGGATGGCGGGACTGACCTATCAAGAAAGACTGGATCAACTGGGCTTGTATTCACTGGAGTTCAGAAGAATAAGAGGGGACCTCATAGAAACGTTTAAAATTCTGATGGGTTTAGACAGGTTAGATGCAGGAAGAATGTTCCCAATGTTGGGGAAGTCCAGAACCAGGGGTCACAGTCTAAGGATAAGGGGTAAGCCATTTAGAACCGAGATGAGGAGAAACTTCTTCACCCAGAGAGTGGTGAACCTGTGGAATTCTCTACCCCAGAAAGTTGTTGAGGCCAGTTCACTAAATATATTCAAAAAGGAGTTAGATGAAGTCCTTACTACTAGGGGGATCAAGGGGTATGGCGAGAAAGCAGGAATGGGCTACTGAAGTTGCATGTTCAGCCATGAACTCATTGAATGGCGGTGCAGGCTAGAAGGGCCGAATGGCCTACCCCTGCACCTATTTTCTATGTTTCTATGTGTCTACTGTACATGGTCCATGTTTCTGAGCCACACAGGAGGACAGGTAGAGCATGAGCTTGGTGGCAGTTTTGAGGGCCTGGTCTTCAAACACTCTTTTCCTCAGGCGGCCAAAGGCTGCACTGGCGCACTGGAGGCGGTGTTGGATCTCGTCGTCAATGCCTGCTTTTGTTGATAGGAGGCTCCCGAGATAAGGGAAATGGTCCACGGTGTCCAGGGCCGCGCCGTGGATCTTGATGACTGGGAAACAGTGCTGTGTGGTGAGGACAGGCTGGTGGAGAACCTTTGTCTTGCTGATGTTTAGCGTAAGGCCTATGCTTTCGTATGCCTCAGTAAATACGTCAACTATGTCCTGGAGTTCAGCCTCTGTATGTGCGCAGACGCAAGCGTCGTCTGCGTACTGTAGCTCGACGACAGATGTTGGGGTGGTCTTGGACCTGGACTGGAGACGGTGAAGGTTGAACAGGTTCCCACTCATTCTGTAGTTTAGTTCCACTCCAGCGGGGAGCTTGTCGACTGTGAGGTGGAGCATGGCGGCGAGGAAGATTGAGAAGAGGGTTGGGCCGATGATGCAGTCCTGTTTGACCCTGGTCCGGACGTGGATTGGGTCTGTAATGGATCCGTTGGTAAGGATCACGGCCTGCATGTCGTCGTCGAACTTTTGGGGGCTTCCGAAACGGAGGAGGACGCTCCATAGACCCTCGCGTTTGACAGTGACTCATCAGAAATAAGTGCACAAGTGTTTGTCCCTGACATGCAGCTGTAAGTATGAGATGAAAGGGAGCCTCCATTGTGAGAACACACACACACATATACGGCAAACAGTGAGGATGGGAAATAAGAGAATGTTGAAGGAGAGGCTCGCAGATGCAAGGTCAGCAGTTGGTGGAAGAGGTACTCACTTTCATAAGACGGATGATATAGTTGAATCGTTTTCTGCACTGCATGGGAGACCTCTCATGAATAGAGGTGCCTGAGACCTCCCCAGCAATCACCCTCCATGCATTGCTTAAGACCTCTCGACTTGGTCTCCCCACATCTGGATACAGTAGTCTCCTCCTGCCCGTGACACCCTGCATAAGTATCTCCAGCACGGCATCGGTAAAGCGGCTTGCCCTCCTTGCTCCTCTAGCACCAGCCATCCTGAAAGTAAACTCTTTCCCTCCTCGGGGCCTAGCTGCAATCCCTGACCTTTAAGAAGGCCAGGGAGCAGCTGGCTTGGTAGATCCACATTACCAAGATGCTGAATTTCTCCGTGGTGATCCCACTTCAATCAAAACACCTACAACGCTGCAAAGTGGCGTTTGCAGCCGCTCATTAGCGCAGGAACCCATTTTTTTTTTTTTTTTGTGACTTTCGATCGGTGGCCCGCCGAAAAAATTTGGGCAGTGATGGCCCCAAAAAGTCGGGAGGTCTGCCAGCTTTCTTGCGGACGTGAATTTCGGCCCCCAAAACCGTACACAATACTCCAGGTGCGGTCTCATCAGCGCCCTATATAATTGCAGTAAGATATCTTTACTCTTATACTCAAATCCTCTTGTAATAAAGGCCAACATACCATTTGCTTTCTTAAATGCTTGCTGTACCTGCATGTTAACTTTCAGTGATTCGTGTACCAGGACACCCAGGTCCCTCTGAACACTAACATTTCCCAATCTGTCACCATTTAAAAAAAATACTCTGCTTTTCTATTTTTCCTACCAAAGTGGGTAACTTCACATTTCTCCACATTATATTCCATTAGCCCACTCACTTAGCCTGTCTATATCCCCATGAAATCTCCTCACAACTTACATTCCCACCAAGATTTGTGTCATCAGCAAACTTGGATATATTACATTTGGTCCCCTCATCCATATCATTAATATAGATTGTGAATAGCTGGGGCCCAAGCAACGATCCTTGCGGCACCCCACTAGTTACAGCCTGCCAACCTGAAAATGACCTGTTTATTCCTACTCTCTGTTTTCTGTCTATTAACCAATCATCAATCCTTGCGATTATATTAATCCCAATCCCATGAGCCCTAATTTTGTTCAATAACCTCTTGTGTGGCATTCTTATCGAATGCATTCTGAAAATCCAAATGCCCCAGATCCACTGGTCTCCCCTTATCTATTCTGCTAGTTACAACCTCAAAAAGCTCTAACAGATTTGTCAAACATGATTTCCCTTTCATAAATCCATGTGGACTCTGCCCAATCTTCTTATTCTTTTCTAAGTGCCCTGTTACCACATCCTTAATAATAGATTCTACCATTTTCCCTACTGCTGATGTCAGGCTAACTGGTCTCTTCCTCCTTTCTTAAATAGTGGGCTTACATTAGCTACCTTCCAATCTGTGGAAACCGTTCTAGAATCTATGGAATTTTGGAAGATGACAACCAATTCATCCACTATCTCTATAGCCATCTCTTTCAAAATCCTAGGATATAGGCCATCAGGTTCAGGGGATTTATCGGCTTTCAGTCCCATTAATTTCGCCAGAACTTTTTTTTTAACGTAGTAAAACGTCCCAATGCGCTTCACTGGAGCGTTATGAAATACAATTTGACACCGAGCCACATAAGGAGAAATGAGATGAAGGTAGGTTTTAAGGAGCATCTTAAAGGAGGAAAGAGAGGTCTAGGGAGGGAATTTTAGAGCTTAAGGCCTTGGCACACCCACTAGTGGTTGAACGATTAAAATCAAGGATGCTCAAGATGCCATAATTAGAGGAGCGCAGATATCTCGTGAGGGGTGGTGGGTCTGGAGGAGATTACAGAGATATCTTCCACCCTGCATAAACTTATGCACAGCCAAAACTCTGCTGCCCATATTTTAACACTCTCCACATCTCGTTCACCCATCACCCCTGTGCTTGCACCTACACAGGCTTTCGTTCAGACACCGGCTCAATTTAAAAATCCTCATCATTGTTTTCAAATCCCTCCAAGGCCTCGCTCCCCCCACATATCTCTCTACCCTCCTCCAGCCCTGCAAGCCCTTACGATCTCTGTGCACCTCCCATTCTGGCCTCTTGTGCACCCCCGATTTTAATCACTTGACCATTGGCAGTCGTGCCTTCAGCTGCCTTGTCCCTGAGCTCTGGGATTCCATCTCTAAACCTCTGCATCTCTACCTCTTTCCCCTCCTCTAAGATGCTCCTTAAACCCTACCTCTGACCAAGCTTTTGGACATCTGTCCTGATAACTCCTTCTGTGGCTCGGTATCTAAAATGTTTTTATTGCTAAGCGCGTTGGGACATTTTGCAATGTTAAAGGAATTAAATAAATGGAGGAAGTTGTTATTGTAGGAAACATAGAAACATAGAAAATAGGTGCAGGAGTAGGCCATTCGGCCCTTCGAGCCTGTACCACCATTCAATAAGATCATGGCTGATCATTCACCTCAGTACTCCTTTCCTGCTCTCTCTCCATACCCCTTTAGCCGTCAGGGCCATATTTAACTCCCTCTTGAATATATCTAACGAGCTGGCATCAACAACTCTCTGCGGTAGAAAATTCCAGAGGTTAACAACTCTGAGTGAAGAAGTTTCTCCTCATCTCGGTCATAATAGCTTACCCCTTATCCTTAGACTGTGGCCCCTGGTTCTGGACTTCCCCAACATCGGAAACATTCTTCCTGCATCTAACCTGTCTAGTCCAGTCAGAATTTTATATGTTTCTATGAGATCCCCTCTCATTCTTCTAAACTCCAGTGAATACAGGCCCAGTCTATCCAGTCTCTCCTCACATGTCAGTCCCGCCATCCCGGGAATCAGTCTGGTGAACCTTTGCTGCACTCCCTCAATAGCAAGAACATCCTTCCTCAGATTAGGAGACCAAAACTGAACACACTACTCCAGGTGAGGCACCACCAAGGACCTGTACATTTTCATTAAGACCTCCATGCTCCTACACTCAAATCCCCTAGCTGTGAAGGCCAACATGCCATTTGCCTTCTTTACCGCCTGCTGCTGTCCCTGCATGCCAACTTTCAATGACTGATGAACCATGACACCCAGGTCTCGTTGCACCTCCCCTTTTCCTAATCTGTCACCATTCAGATAATATTCTGCCTTCATGTTTTTGCTCCCAAAGTGGATAACCTCACATTTATCCACATTATACTGCATCTGCCATGCATTTGCCCACTCACCTAACCTGTCCAAGTCACCCTGCAGCCTCTTAACATCCTCCTCACAGCTCCTTGCTATATTGAAATGATTTACTGGATGAAATGTATACAAGGCAATAATTTGATAGTACACAAAGTAGGTAGGTACATCTTTGGAAGCAAAATATGTAATGAATTTAAGCTATAGGAAAACTGGCCACAAGGGGGAGCAAAGTAGTCATGCATGGCGGAATAATGACTATCTGTACCAGTGTAGATTCATCTTTTAAGCCCCTCCAATCAATTTAACCTCTCCACAAAAATCATTGTTCAAATAAAAATTAATGGAAAAATAGAAATAAACAAAGGAATGCAAAATTGAATGGTTCATTGTTGCTAGTTTATAAATAGATATAGTCACAGTAATATTACACCCACTATAAAAATCAAGTCAAGTTTGTGATAGTTTGATTGTCCCAAACTGAAATTGGTTTTAGATGCACTATATTTATAAATGTCATGAGGTAAATCTGACAAATTTTTATTCCCGGCTTCTAATTTCATGTGACCTGAATGCACATCAGGAATTCAGGCACAACAGTCAATGGGCCCTGCAAGATTTTTCATCCATTAATTTTGATGGATGGAGAATCCTGCAGAGCATGCTGACTTCTATCACTGCACCGGGAGTGCAAATTAAAAAAGTTTACCCTCACGGCTTTTTAGTTAAAAATTCCTTATTCAGGATACTGTTTTCTCTCAAAAAGTTGCACTTGTATGTATAAGATACTGTACAGGCACTTAAGTTTGTTTATACAAGAAAAACAACCACTCAGCACACCATTTATACAGGTGCATATTTTCATTTTCTCTTGCAGAGTTGTGCTGATTTCAAATTATACTCAAACATTAGACATCTTGCAAGAAATATGCAAGTGTTTTGGGTATAGCTATACCCGACTGGATGGACAAACACCCATAAGCCATCGACAGAAAATTGTGGATTCATTTAATAGCAAACACAGCCAGTGTTTCATCTTCCTGCTCAGCTCAAAAGCTGGTGGAGTCGGATTAAATCTGATTGGAGCGTCCCGCTTGGTTCTGTATGACATCGACTGGAATCCAGCAAATGATGTTCAGGTATATAGACAAGAAATATAGGCGAGAATGTAGCTTTAGTAAATACCCTATAAACCACTATGTTTGAAGCTGTAGCTATTTGTGATTGATGGCGTATTAATAATTCATAAAATGTTGAGTTTGCAATGGACTTTTGTTTTATTAATAATTCCAGGGCGAAGCTATGTTCCACTCTCTGCTTACCCTATCGCTGCCTCAATGTTGGTGAATATAGTATAGACTTCAGTAAGTGCTTGAGGCACTCCTTGCATTGACCCTTAAGGATATTGTTTAATCGTGGCCACTTGACACAGAAGTAGCCAAATCCTACTATGAATCTTTTACATTATTGGAAAATAACAAATTAATTGACATAAGTTTAAAAGTGAAAATATCCCTCCTCATTAATAGTTATATTTGTTATGTTGAAAGTAGGAGATTAATAGTCTAAACTTAATCACTACATTAATGTGGTTCCTTGAGCTATGTTTTCACAACAGATTTATTGTGAATTCACATACTGAAGTCACTGTCTCCAGAAGAGAGGAGAGGAGAAAATTAGAGGGAGACAATTTACTTCAGAGTGCTGAATATTTAGCTGGTCTCTTTCTCTCAACAGAGGATATCAGAAAACAGCAAAAAATTTAATATATCTTGATTTTTGCTGATAACTTATCTCCCTATTCTTTTTTCCTTCCAATCATTTCCCCGTACCACATACCCTCCCCGACTGGGGCCGGCTAGAAGTTTTTTTTTCGTTCATGAGATGTGGGCATCGCTGGCAAAGCCAGAATTTATTGTCCATCCCTAATTGCCCTTGAGAAGATAGTGGCAAGCTGCCTTCTTGAACCGCTGCAGTCCATGTATTGAATGTACTCCCACAGTACTGTTAAGGAGGGAGTTCCAGGATTTTGACCCAGCAACGATGAAGGAATGGCGAAATATTTCCAAGTCAGGATGCTGTGTGACTTGAAGGGGAATGTGGAGGTGCTGGTGGTCCCATGCGCCTGCTGCCTGTGGTAGAGGTCGCAGGTTTGGGAGGTGTTGCCGAAGAAGCCTTGGTGAGTTGCTGCAGTGCATCTTATACATGGTACACACTGCAGCCACAGTGCGTTGGTGGCGGAGGGAGTGAATGTTTAAGGTGTTGGATGGGGTGCCAATCAAGCGGGGCTGCTTTGTCCTGGATGGTGTCGAGCTTCTTGAATGTTGTTGGAGCTGCACTCATCTAGGCAAGTGGAGAGTATTCCATCACACTCCTGACTTGTGTCTTGTAGATGGTGGAAAGGCTTTGGGAAGTCAGGAGCTGAGACACTCGCCTCTGACCTGCTCTTGTTACCACAGTGCTTATGTGACTGGTACAGTTAAGTTTCTGGTCAATGGTGACCCCCCAGGATGTTGATGGTGGAGGATTTGGCGATAGTAATGCCGTTGAATGTCAAGGGGCGGTGGTTAGACTCTGGTTTGTTGGAGATGGTCATTGTCTGGCACTTGGGTAGTGCGAATGTTAATTGCCATTCATCAGCCCAAGCTTGAATGCCGTCCAGGTCTTGCTGCATGGACTGCTTCATTAACTGAGGAGTTGCGAATGGAACTGAACACTGCAGTCAGCAGCGAACATACCCACTTCTGACGTTATGATGAAGCAGCTGAAGATGGTTGGGCCTAGGAAATTGCCCTGAGAAACTTCTGCAGTGATGTTCTGAGGCTATGATGATTGACCTCCAACCAGCACAACCTTTGTGCTAGCTATGTCTCCTGCCAATGGAGAGTTTCCCCCCTAATTTCCATTCACTTCAGTTTTACTGGGGCCTCAGTCAACTGCTGCCTTGATATCAAGGGCAGTCACTTTCATCTCACCTATGGAATTCAGCCCTTTCTCCATGTTTGGACCAAGGCTGTATGACGTTTGGAACCAAGTGGTCCTAGCGGAACCCAAACTGGGCATCGGTGAACAAGTAATTAGTAAATAAGTGCCGCTTGATAGCACTGTCAACGTCACCTTCAATCACTTTGCTGATGATTGAGAGTAGACTGATGGGGCGGTAATTGGCTGTATGAGATTTGTCCTACTTTTTGTGAACACAACATAACTGGGAAGTTTTTCACATTGTCTGATCGATGCTAGCGTGTAGCTGTATTGGAACAGCCTGGCTAGAGGCGCGGCTAGTTCTGGAGCACAAGTCTTCAGCGCAACAGCCGGGATGTTGTGGAGGCCCATAGCCTTTGCTGTATCCAGTGCACTCAGCCATTTCTTGATATCACACGCAGGAAGAATGTTCCCGATGTTTGGGAAGTCCAGAACCAGGGGACATAGTCTAAGGATAAGAGGTAAGCCATTTAGAACTGAGGTGAGGAGGAACTTCTTCACTCAGAGAGTTGTTAACCTGTGGAATTCCCTACCGCAGAGAGTTGTTGATGCCAGTTCGTTGGATATATTCAAGGGGGAGTTAGATGTGGCCCTTATGGCTAAAGGGATCAAGGGGTATGGAGAGAAAGCAAGAAAGGGTTACTGAGGTGAAAGATCAGCCATGATTTTATTGAGTGATGGTGCAGGCTCGAAGGGCCGAATGGCCTACTCCTGCACCTATTTTCTATGTTTCTATGTTATAACTACGCAGGCACATATGTTCCTTACCATCCTCACCATCACCTGACTGCCTATTTGGGGTATTTGGACTTTCTGTTCCTTAGTGTCGTTCTCTAAGTCCTTGCTTACTTGCTGATCTCTACCCTGTGCTTTTAAGTCATGTAACTGCTTACAGAGTTCCATCACAAACCTCCGTATCCTGTCTTTATAAGGTCCTACGTCTTCACTTCCTGTAACCAAGACTTCTGGCAGTCTTATTGCCTTGGCTAGAGCTGCTTTTAAGGTTCTATTCATTTTCCCTGTGAAGTGTGTACCTTGATTTCTAGTGGTGCAAGCTTCTACCCACTTCGTAAATTGGTCTATTATAACTAGGCAGTATGTCTTCCTCTTGTTGCTGGGTAATGGTCCAGTAAAATCTATCTAAGTTTTCCCAGGCTCCTTCCTGCCAGGGCTAATGTTCCATTTTGACTTTTACTTTCCCCCCTGGGTTGTATTTTGCGCATATCAGCACCTTCTACAGTGGTTCTCTATACCCATTCTCTTCCACCACCCACATCTGGACATCGAGCTTATCATGTTGGCTCTACCTGTATAGCCATACCCGTGGTATAAATTCCCATCTTTCCTCCATACCCTGTCAGTCTCCTGTTGGGCCCCTCTCTGTTTCCACCCCTCCTTTTCCTGTGGAGTGGCTTTTCCCTGTACCTTATGCATGTTTCCTTCCTCAGGCCTGATTGTACATGCTCCGACCTGGGCTTCCCCGGCCAGTGTACCTGTCTCCGCCACCTGCTTGGCTTCCTTGTCTGCCCATGCGTTTCCCTGTTGATGTTGATTATCGGACACTTTTGTGGTAGGAGGGAGGCTTCCACTAATTTTTTTAACAATCTCCTCCTGTTTAATTTGCCCTCCCCCTGAGGTCATGTATCCCCATCTGCTCCAGGCTATCATGTACTACTCCAAAAGCATATCGACTGTCTGTATATCTACCACTGTCCATCCCGTCCGTGGTGTCCCGTTGATATAGCGCCGAGACCCATCTGCGTATAGATCCATGTCTGCCTCAAGCCTACTTCCCTCGTCTTCTCCTGTTGGGCTACACTGATGCTCATCTCTGCATAATGATCCATCTGGCAGGGTTGTTACAGTTGTCTTTTATTGTTACCGTTCCATTGGGGGGGGGGGATAAAAGAGCATTGCTTCCCATCTTCGCGTGTCGGATACGGGTTTTAGCCTTCCTGTGTTAAGCAATTCTACTAAGGTATGCTGGGTATGTGTCCTGACATTACTATGCCACTGGCCTATGCCTGTCCCCATGTAATGATCTTTACTGTGGTGGGTATCGATTCTGGTCGGGTAATCTGAGGGCTGGAGCACTTGAGAGCTTGTTTTAACCTTACAACCGCAATTTCCTGATCAGGGCTCCAGTTTACAGGGTTTCCCCCCCTTTGACCAGATTCTGTATAGGTTGGGTCATCATTTCTACAGTAGTTGAATAGCCCTAGTACCTGCCTGACCCCTTTCACGGTTCCTGGCCTGGGCATTGGTAGGATTGCTTCCTTTCTGTCCTCGGGCATCTGTCTCTTCCCTTGTGATATTATGTATCCTAGATATGTTACTTCGCTCCTTCCCACCTGCACCTTCCTAGGATTTATTTCTAATCCCCGCTCTGTAGAGCTCTTAGTACTGTAGTTAAAGCTAGTACGTGTTGTTGTTCTGTACTGGAGGCAATCATCCACATACTGCAAAAGTTGGGGGCCTCGCCTTCCTGCACCTCCTCTCTTATTCCAGCAATCCTTGGACAAGTGTCCAGGTTTACCACAATTGTAACATTTCCCGCTAGAATTTCTGTAACCTTGCCTCTTCTGCAGGCAATCCCTACTGAAGTGGCCTTCCTGATTGAAGTTAAAACCTATCAGGGGAGCTCTACCGTAGCTGCTGCTATTTTTGCTATCTTCTCTTCTTTGTTCTAACTTTAACTCTTTTACATGTTCTGCCCATTCCAAAGTTTCATCATAGTCATCCCCTACCTTAAATCCTAACTTAATTATCTTTTGATGGGCTTCTCCTCGCCCATCCTTAAACATCCCGTGTTTGGGGAATTCCAATTTTTGCTACAGCTGTGCACTGCACTATCCGTCCGGTCCCGTCTTTTATCTCTTCCAGCTTATTTATCTTAGCTTCTAACTCTTGAATTTGTTTTGTTTGCGTATCTATTTCTTTTATCTGTCCTCTGTAGCAGGCGAGTATTAGTACATAGGCTTGCTCCGTTTTATTATTCTTCTGACTATCCCATCATTTTCTCTGTCTGTCAGATGAGTCTTCTAGCTGCCATCCTTGCTTTTTCATTTCTTTTATTAAGAAACCCAAATTAATACTGTCCAGTATAAAACAGCTGTCAATGGAAAGGGTTAACTCCTTTGCAGGTTTACAAGAAGTCATTACGTGACTTCGTGTAATTTTTTAAACCTTTCCCGATATCAGAATTTTTTCCCCAAGTCTTTGTGCCTTCAACACTTGCTTAGAAATTAGAAATCCGTTAAAACAGCAGAAATCATTAGTAAAGCTGTCATTATTAGCTTTAACTAAAACATTCTTATCGGGAAAGACAGCATTTTAGATTAGACTCCAATTGTTTCCAAACTTCCAATTCAAATACATGCCAAAGATTTTTTTTTTAAATGCGAGAATCTTGTATTCATACAGGCTTTTTTTAAAGTGACACTAAATAAGACTCTGCTTTTTAAACATTCAAATTGATTTAAAACGAGACCACGCATTTTTAATAGCTATTTTGTTTACTGAGCAAATCTTGTGTTTTATTTCTCTCAGCACAAAGGCTAAAATTTCCGTGCCTGTTCCATCTTTTAAAAAAATTGTCCTCTCAGCAACATATTTTCTAATTCCCAGTTTTTCCTTCCTTTGCTGAGTTCGCATAAATTAGATCTTTTCCCCTCATTATCTCCAAAACATTCTCCTGTTTGTTTAGACTGTTTGGGACTTTTTCTCAATAAGCACCGTCCGTTTTATAAAGGTTTTCAAACCTCCTTTACTGCAGTGAAACTTTCTTGTAATTTAAAATCATTATCAACATAGAGTGTCTTTTATCTCTTTTCCAATATTCACACTTTGAAACAACGCCGAAATTTCATTGTACCATAATGAAAGTTCAGCTTTCATTGGTTACTTCCCCTCCAATTAAATCAATATCTTTTCCACAGCCAGTGTCAACTAGTATCCAGTAAGTTACGTCTTTTTCCATTTTCTCCTTTCTTCAAATTAGTTTTTGTATCTAACAAACATTTTACACAGAAGGCTTGTGTCCCCGTGAATTTGTTAATTTAAACTACATAAGACAATCGCAAACACTTTTTTTTCCAATTAAACGTTCAATGGTTTCTTCTTTCTAGATTCAAGGTTGCAAGTTTTATCTTTTGATAAACAAGCTGTCCTTTGTTAATTTAATACAGCTTATACTATGTTTTCTCCAGCAACTTATTCAACAGTCAAGAAAGCTTCCACACGAACACTTTCACTTAAAGACAGATATTCACACCAAATTTTCATTCAATACAGCTTATCCTATGTTTTTTCAGCAACTTAATGCATGCCATTTATACCCGGGACCCTTTTGGTCCATCTCTCAGACGCCCCATGGTCTTCATTTTATCTCACTGACCAGTTTTTCCTAAACATCCTAAAAACATAGAAAATAGGTGCAGAAGTGGGCCATTCGGCCCTTCGAGCCTGCACCACCATTCAATAAGATCATGGCTGATCATTCACCTCAGTACCCCTTTCCTGCTTTCTCTCCATACTCCTTGATCCCTTTAGCCATAAGGACCATATCTAATTCCCTCTTGAATATATCCAATGAACTGACATCAACAACTCTCTGCGGTAGGGAATTCCACAGGTTAACAACTCAGTCCTAAATGGCTTACTCCTTATCCTTAGACTATGTCCCCTGGTTCTGGACTTCCTCAACATCGGGAACATTCTTCCTGCATCCTCGGGTCCCACCCCCCTTTAGATTGTATTCCTTCTTATTCAGGCAATACACCTCTCTCTTGGTCATTTTTCTAGACCCCTTTAAGTTGTATTCCTCCTTGTTTACGCCGCTGTGCACAACCAAATACCGTGTAACCTGTCATGCTTCGGGACATACACTTATCTCCTACCTCAGCTTTCGTCCTTCCGTGGTTCACTATAACTTGTTCTTTATACAGGATACTTCTCTTTCCCCTTCAATGCTACAGCTTTAATTTGTAGGTGGTACAAAAGACAGACTCACCCCAACAGCTGTTACATTGTCTGGGTCGGAGAGTCTGTACCCTGCTCGCAGCGCCAATTGTTGGGATAGAAAGAAGACTTCTCTCCTTAAAGGCAGACTCCCTGATATAAGGAATCGACACCTCCGCCCGTATAACGACCACGGTATCCATCAAACAAAACCTTCGGTACAACTAGTTTATTTCGAGCAAATGCAAGGGAAAATTCAAACGTGGAACCTTCAAAGTACAAGTTTCAATTACAATTATCCAGGTTTTCGAGGGGTGCTACCTTCCTACAAAATCATCGATTGGTCTACTGCTATCAGCAAAGTTACATTGATTTGTTGTCTCTATCAGACTAGCTCTGAGTGATTCGTTCCCACCTGTCCATCTCTCATCACATGTCAATCATGCTGTTCAGTGATGTGAACTTTGCCATAGTCCCTATGACGTGTGAAGTAACTCTTGTTCCAAAAATACTGACTTCCTTATGTCTTCCCGAGAGTCCCAAACTAATTGTTTACAGTCTATGTTTCAGACTATTGCCCTTGGTGGATTTGCTTATGTAAATCTACACTAAAGTTCACACCACGAATGGTTCATTACCATCAGGCTTCGCTATTCCCTTCTTACTAGCCCAATGTAAGCGAGTGTATAAGTGTGCTTTACATACAGAAGCGGGTTATTCATAACCGGTCAATATACCGTGCTACAGAGGAACTCCCGATTTCTCAGAACCTCTTAATTCCTTTATGCTTCTTACTCATGTACTTTTTTCCCCCCTTACAGTAAGGACGAGGTCAAGTAGGTTTTTCTCTCACGTTGGTTCTCTCACCACCTGCCGCAGGCCCAGTTTGGCAGTTATGTCCTTCAGGGCTCGGTCAGTAATGGTGCTACCAAGCCACTTTTGGTGATGGACATTAAAGTCCCCCATTCTGTGCCCTTGCTGTTCTCAGTGCTACTTCCAAGTAGGAGTAGGGAGGGTGCTGAGGGAGGGCGGTAGGTGGTAACCAGCAGGAGATTTCTTTGCCCATGTTTGACCTAAAGCCAAGAGACTTCATGGGGTTCGGGGTCAATGTTGAAGACTCCCAGGGCCAGTTCTCCCAATTTTGGCACAAGTCCCCAGATGTTGGTGAGGTGGACATTGCAGGGTCGAATTGGCTGGGTGTGCCATTGTCATATCCCAAGCCGGTGTTAAGGTCGTTGCCAGGTGGTCCATCTGGTTTTATTATTCTTGTTTATTGTATCGGTTTATACAACTGAATGGCTTGCTAGGCTATTTCAGAAGGCAATTAAGAGTCAACCACATTGCTGTAGGTCTGGAGTAACATATAGGCCAGACCAGGTAAGGACGGCAGATTTCCTTTCCAAAAAGACATTAGTGAACCAGATGGGTTTCTACGACAATCTGATAGTTTCATGGTCACCATTACTGATACTAGCTTTTTAATTCCAGATTTATTGAGTTAACTGAATTTAAATTCCCCAGCTACCATGGTGGGATTTGAGCTCCAGTATCTGGATCATTAGTCTCGGCCTCTGGATTACTAGTCCAGTAACTAGTAGTTTGCTGCCAACCCTCTGCTATTGCTGCTCCAAAGTCGTTCCTGAGAGCTATCAAACTGTCCAGATGATAGTTGAGATTGAGGAAATCATAGAATAGTACAGCATAGAAGGCAGCCTTTAGGCCCATTGAATCTGCACTGGCTCTTTCAAAGATCATTCCAGTTAGTCCCACTCCCCCCCCCACCCACTACTGTTCTTTCCCCATATCCCTGCAATTTTATTCTCAAAATATTTATCCAATTCCTTTTTGAAGGTTACTATTGAATTTGTATCCACCAGTCTATCAGGCAGTGCATTCCAAATCCGAACTACACGCTGTATAAAAAGCTTTTTCCTCATGTTGCCTCTGGTTCTTTTTCCAGTCACCTTAAATATTTCCTCTTGTTATCAACCCTTCAGCCATTGGAAACAGTTTCTCTTTATTTACTCTATTTGAACACCTTTATCAAATCTCCTCTTAGCCTTCTTTACACGAAGGAGAATAACCCCAGCTGCTCCAGTCCATCCATGTAACTAATCCCTCATCCCTGGAACTATTCTAGTAAATCTTTTCTGTACCCTCTTCAAAGCATTCTCATCCTTCCTAAAGTGTGGTGCCCAGATTTGGACGCAATATTCCAGCTAGGGCCGAACTAGTATATATAGGTTTAATATAACTTCCTGTCTTTTGTACTGTATGGGGCCAAAATTGCCCCTTTCTATAAGGCCCACGGTGCAGACTGGCTGCCCAAGTCTCCGCGGATTTTATAAATTGCCTTTCCTCAGTTTTGGAGCGGTGTAGGGGACCGCTCCACCCGTTTTCCTGCCGCGGCACCCTGTCGGTACCCTTGGTGGCACGGTCGCCCTTAAAGGGGAGGTGGCGCTGCTAACGACTCCACGTTTTATTTTTGTCGGCCGACTGCCTGGTCGGGCCGACAGTTATGACGGCGTGTTCGGTCGGGGCACCAACAGGCAGCCTGGTACCCCCTCTTGGGTGGCAGGCCACTAGCCTGGCCGAAACCTCCCCTGGTGGCCCAGTGTTTGCCACTAACGTGGCTGCAGAGTTCGCAGTGGCCCTCCCCTTTAACTGAAGGGGAGGGATGTTGTGACGCGCCAGCATAATGCTGTCATCAGCACAACGTTGACGCATTGGAGCGTCGGTCACTCCGAGCTGGCCCCACTTCCGCCCCGCTAGTGGCGGCTACTCCGACGCGACCTCATTTCCGCCCCGCTGATGAGGCCATTTCTGCTCTGTTCAAAAAAAAAAGCACGAAGCGCTGAATTTCTCCGGTTTGGCCGCCCCATGCATTGGGACGTCCGGAACACTTCAATAGCGGTAGGTACGACTCATTTCGGGTGATGGACAATTTCGGCCCCTGTGTCTCTATCTATAAAGCCCAGAATCCCACATGCTTTGTTACTGCATTGGTAACCTATCCTGCCACCTTCAAAGCTTTACATAGAAACATAGAAAATAGGTGCAGGAGCAGGCCATTCGGCCCTTCGAGCCTGCACCGCCATTCAATTAGTTCATTGCTGAACATGCAACTTCAGTACCCCATTCCTGCTTACTCGCCATACCTCTTGATCCCCCTAGTAGTAAGGACTACATCTAACTCCTTTTTGAATATATTTAGTGAATTGGCCTCAACAACTTTCTGTGGTAGAGAATTCCACAGGTTCACCACTCTCTGGGTGAAGAAGTTTCTCCTCATCTCGGTCCTAAATGGCTTACCCCTTATCCTTAGACTGTGACCCCTGGTTCTGGACTTGCCCAACATTGGGAACATTCTTCCTGCATCTAACCGTCAGAATTTGAAACATTTCTATGAGATCCCCTCTCATTCTTCTGAACTCCAGTGAATACAAGCCCAGTTGATCCAGTCTTTCTTGATATGTCAGTCCCGCCATCCCGGGAATCAGTCTGGTGAACCTTCGCTGCACTCCCTCAATAGCAAGAGTGTCCTTCCTCAAGTTAGGAGACCAAAACTGTACACAGTACTCCAGGTGTGGCCTCACCAAGGCCCTGTACAACTGTAGTAACACCTCCCTGCCCCTGTACTCAAATCCCCTCGCTATGAAGGCCAACATGCCATTTGCTTTCTTAGCCGCCTGCTGTACCTGCATGCCAACCTTTAATGACTGATGTACCATGACACCCAGGTCTCGTTGCACCTCCCCTTTTCCTAATCTGTCACCATTCAGATAATAGTCTGTCTCTGTTTTTACCACCAAAGTGGATAACCTCACATTTATCCACATTATACTTCATCTGCCATGCATTTGCCCACTCACCTAACCTATCCAAGTCACTCTGCAGCCTCATAGCATCCTCCTCGCAGCTCACACTGCCACCCAACTTAGTGTCATCCGCAAATTTGGAGATACTACATTTAATCCCCTCGTCTAAATCATTAATGTACAATGTAAACAGCTGGGGCCCCAGCACAGAACCTTGCGGTACCCCACTAGCGAGGGGATTTGAGTACAGGGGCAGGGAGGTGTTACTACAGTTGTACAAGGCCTTGGTGAAGCCACACCTGGAGTATTGTGCACAAAGACCCCAGTTCTCTCTGTTCTTGCACCCTCTTTAAGATTGTACCATTTAGCATCCGTTGTCTCTTCTCATTCTTCCTACTAAAATGTATCACATCGCACTTTTCTGCATTGAATTTCATTTGCCATGTGTCCGCCCATTCCACCAGCCTGTCTATGTCTTCTTGATGTCTATTACTATGTTCCTCATTGTTTACTACACTTCCAGGTTTTGTGTCATGATGTGGGCAACACTGGAAATTCCATATCCCACCACCTGTAGCACAATGTATTAGAGCTCCAGTACACTCAGAAAATATGATTAAACATCACTGTAAGTGCCATGTGCCAAAGTTATTGGGAAAACAAGATACGATGTTCAGTAAGACTGGTAAAGTGTTTAGAATTATTCAGTTATTATCCATTTGTCGCAGTTTATTTTTAAAAGTATTAATTTTGTGCTTCTTTTCTTAAAGGCTATGGCCAGGATATGGAGAGATGGTCAAAGGAGACCTGTGCACATTTACAGACTGCTAACTACAGGTTTGTTTTGACACCTTGTTCCATAATATTAAATAATTATCAGAGATATCTTTGACTATTGTTGCCCTCTTAAATGCCTGCTGAAAGCTAACAGACTGATCTGTGATTCTCAATTTAAAAATGAGATGTTTTTTGATATGGTCTCTAAATAAACCTGAATCTAGTGGTATTTTTTCAAACAAACATGTCGATGGAGATACAAGAGATAATACCGTAGTCGTAAATCCAAAGTACTGAATTGTGGAATTACCCCTATAATGTACTTCAGTAAATACCTGAGGCTCTCCCTGCCTTGACTCTTGAGATAAGTAGGCAAGGTAAAGATTGATCAGTGACTTATTGCTGAAGAAATAGCCCAATCTAAAGGCAAATGGCATCCATGACAAGAAGTCAATGTCTTAAGGAGAAGAAAAATGAGGGATTCAAAAGAAGAATAAATCTGGCAAGCAGTGATGTGATTACTGTAAGAGCCTTGTGCTCAGTTGTACTCATTGGTCATGCAATGATTCAGCTGGAATATGCCGCACACTGCTTGCATAGTAAAGAAAATTGACTCCCGTATATGATTGCATCTCCTTCAAATGACTGTCTTTTGCCAAGGGTCCACTGTACTATCGAGAACATGTTTATAGCGTCAGTAGGTTCATTTTCAAAACACTTCTTCTGTAAAGAAGTGTTAAGAGTAGTTTTTTGTTGGTGAATTCATTTCCAGCAATACTCAACAAAAAAACCTAGTACCTTGTAAATCATGAGCATTTAAATAGTTACAATACAACTTCTGTCGAACTCCAGTGGAGGATTTTCTTCTTCCTTTGTTTACCTTTTGTTAAATAAAATATACATATAAGATATTCATTAAAAGTATATTTTCCAAAAGCAGAGATATCAGATGTTGAAATTCATGTCAGAAAATGTGTCCTGTAGTTGTTGAGAAGCTGTGGTTGTCCGACAATCTGAAAAAAGTGTTTCAACCAAAACAAATCCTTTGTGTTGTGTAATACCTGTTACTGTAGCCAGCCACAAGATGGAGTGTGATGTGCACACAGCAATAGATAAACCAGAACTTTAAATTGGACATTTCTCATCCCATATGTCTAAACAGTTACAAAATTTAGAAACTTTTTAACCAAAACACTGAGTGTTATTAGAAAGAGGCTTTGATGGCTATTCATTGTCGGGATCTAATAAATACACACAGATTGAATTATAAATGGAAAAGGTTGCCTGTCTATGGAAACCCTATTCATTAGGCTTTAACGTTGATGTTAATCCAAGTTTCCTGATAAATCAACATCTTCATCCCCCACAAATCACTGGAAAATGTAGACGCATTTACATCAGTATCTGTCTCTGTCCTTTTGTCCGTGAATGCAAATCAATTACTCCAGGAACTTTAAAATCATAAAATTGCAGATTCTGAACTGATTTGGCATGACTTTCAGTAGCCATTGAGTCCCTTTTTAAGTCGTCATGCAGTATCATCTGTATATCAGTAAACATCATTGGCTGCTCAGATTTTCCATGGTCTTCACCGACTTTCAATTAGTTTTATGGAAGCCGTAAATTTACTGGCATTTAAAATCCTGAATAATTATGTTATTAAATTTTGAGAACTAATCAGTCTGATTTGATAAACTTTAATTGATTAAGTCAATTACATTTTCTTTTTTAAAAGTATGTACTTTTTATGCAGACAATATTTTCCCTGCTGTACAATACTTGTGATTATCTTTCTTTTTGGTCCCACCTTGTCTTCTTATAAAATAAAAAGAACTCCCTAATAGTTCAGTAACTCCATTGGTGAGTATCTGAGCTATATAGACCATAAAGGTCTCCGTTTGATCCCCGGTGTGTATTGAGGGCAATAATTAGCTTCAGTACCACTGGGTTAGGCAGGGGAAAATCGGCCAGGTTTCCCGCTCCTAGTTGCTATCTAGCAATCGCTGCTTTCAGTAGATATCGGATGAGGACAGGATCAGGCTTGCATGTAATTCACACCATGGTCGAATAGCTTGGCAACAATCATGCATGAATAATTCACTGAGCGGTGTGCTGGAGGATGTCCTCCATCCATGGGACTATGCTCCAGCAATACTTTCAAGAGATGAAGGACAGGGAGAAAATTGTTGGACACAAAAAACAGCATTATTAATTATTTTAAAAATGGAAAAATTGATTTTGATGGCCTGGTAACTGTAGAGTTCCGCAGCCACTTAATGCATTTGTATACCAGCTTGATATTCAGACTTGGCTGCTTTCAGTGGCTTGTTTTTACCAATTCATCATTGTGGTCAAAATGGAAATCAGCAACTGTTTTGTTAATTAAAAACAAGGCACAACGGTTAAAGGATTTCTGTGAATATAGCTCATTTTCTAGTTGTACTTGGATTTTTGGTTAAAAATTGCTTGCTGGTTATGGTATGTTAATGCTTTCCTCTGACAACGGTGAATGACCAGCAGTAATACAAAGTTACAAGTCTCATTTTTATTTTGTGATCGTTGTTAATTTTTCAACTTGGTTCTGAAATATTTCTTATTTTTATCCTCTCTGATGTTTCTGGACATTACACAACTTGTGACTGAGGAGAGTATTCTTAAACTGGCTGCCTAGTGGACACAAGAGATATCTAGGTGCCTCGCCCTTTGTTTGTATGTCATTCACTTTAGGGAGGTACCTTGCCTCAGCTTCATACCTTCCTATAGCAATAAGGCTGAGATAGGGAACTCGAAGGAATTGGCAATTAAATCTCCACTCCACAATACTGAATATTGCGGCACTAACGCACTATGCTACAATGTACAGCGTGAAATGCAATATATTGAGCCCGAACTCGGTCGAAGCCAAGGCCCGCCCAAGTGTCACACAAAGGGCTGCTGAGAGACCGGGCAGTATTTTGCCAGGAAGATTCCTCTAAGAGAGGTGGCAATACCACCTGGCGGCAAAATAACAGCTTACGCCATCAATCTGGGTAGCAGCAGGCGAGAGCTCTCAAACTTGGTGGCAAATGAGCTTGCCGCCGAGGATGGAGTCAGGCCCAGGGAGGGTGGAAGACCTGAAAATCAAAATCATTACAAAAAAACCCACCGGAACACCTTCAGGGGACTCCATCCAGGTAAGTCGCTGTAAAAAGAAATGTTTTAAAAATATATTCACTAACCTTTTTTTCCATTCTTCGCACTTACCGTTGGGGTTAGACCTGCCTCCACGCAGCTGTCCTTCCCCCTGCTGGCGCCAACTCCTGCCCACACCAATCTGGCAGCTCGGCGGCCGGGAGGCCATTTGCGCTACTTGGCCATCAGTGGGTGGTTCCCGGCGGTACTTCCCTCCCGCCCGCTCCAGCCCAAGTGGAAACTGGCAAAGAGGGGAGACCGGCAGCAAAACTCGGCGGCAGCAGGTGGCAGTGAGCGGTAAGGCCACCAATATCGGGACCATTGTAACATTGTAGGTTGATTCTGGATGCCACCAAAGGAAAAGTTGGATTTGTCTTCATAATCCTCACACACACTAAGCTTTATATAGATTGAGGCAGAAACTTTCCAGTATTTAATCACTTGCACAAACACGAGTACCTCACACAGACAGTACAACCAGGAAGGTATTATTTGCTCACAACCACAATCATCAGGAAGTCCATCAAGAAGCTATTGAATCACAAATTTACAGCATGGAAGGCCATTTAGCCCATAGTATCTGCGCTAACTCTTTGCTACGGGAATTTAAAACTAATCCCACCATTCTGCTTTCTCCCCATAACCTTGTATCTTCATCTGCTTCAAATATTTATCCATTTTCGAGTGTTAAACCTCCTGACTCCCCAGAGCCTTTCCACCATCTACAGGGAGTGCGATAAGAACATAGGAGCAGGATTAGGCCATACGGCTCCTCGAGCCTGCTCCACTATTCAATAAGATCATGGCTGATCATTGACCTCAGCTACATTTTCCCGCCCGATCTCCATATCCCTTGATTCCCCTAGACTCCAAAAATCTATCTATCTCCGCCTTGAATATATTCAAAGACTCAGAGCTAGAAATTGCTTCCCGCCCCAAACGGGGCATATAATTCAAATTAAATTAATATTCTCCGTCCGAATCCATGGAGCGGAGAAGAGAGGAAAATTGGCCACTAACATTTTCAATTCGTTACACCGGTGTTTGGGGCGGCTGAGGGGCGGAAATGCATCCGGAGTGGAGTGGCAGGCAGGCGGTGTCATCAGTGCCGCGCTGAGCAATTCGTGCTGATGCGTAGCAACATCCCTCTCCTTCAATTAAAGGGGAGGGCCGCTGTGAGCTCGGCAGTCACTTTAGTGGCGCTCACTGGGTCAGCAAGGAGGGCATCAGCCCGGGCCAGCGGCCCGGCACCCAAGAGGGGGTGCAGGGTTGCCTATTGGCAGCCCGGCCGAACCCGTGGCCACCATTGTCGGGCCACCCAGCTACTGGCAGCTTCCCACCGGGAAAAGCTGTCTGGGCACTGTGTGGCGGTGGCTCCACTCCCACTGGTCAATTTCCTTCGCGGGGTGGAAAGAGGTCACCGCCGGGCGGTAACGGGGTTCGCACGTGCGCAATGGGTCGGAAACCCGTTTACGCCGCTCCCGGCTCGGGGGCAATTTCAGATAGGTCGGATTATCTGCCTGCCCCCGGTCAGAAATGCGGTAATGGACCTTAAAGAGGGGGCAATTTCGGCCCCTCAGCACCCACAGCCTTCTGAGGCAGAGAATTGCAAAGATTCACAACGCTCTGAGTGAAAAAATTCCTCCTCATCTCTGTCTTAAATGGCCTACCCCTTATCCTGAGACTCTGCCCCCTAGTTCCAGACACTCCAGCCAGGAGAAACAACCTCTCTGCATCTACTTTGTCGATCCCATTCAGAATCCTGTATGTTTCAATGAGATCACCTCTCATTCTTCTAAACTCTAGAGAATATAGGCCCATTCTACACAAAATGCCCTCTCATCCCAGGAATCACTCTAGTGAACCTTTATTGTACCGCCTCCAAGGCAAGTATATCCTTTCTTAGATAAGGAGACCAAAACTGTGCACAGTACTCCATGTGTGGTCTCACCAAGGCCCTGTACAATTATAGCAAGACTTCCTTCCTCTTATAATCCAACCCCCTTGCAATAAAGGACAACATGCCATTTGCCTTCCTTACTGCTTGCTGTACCTGCATGCTAGCTTTCTGTGTTTCTTGCACAAGGACACCCAAGTCTCTCTGAACACCAACATCTAAAAGTTTCTCACCATTTAAAAAATATTTTGTTTTTCTATTCTTCCTACCAAAGTGAATAACCTCACTTTCGCCTACATTATACTCCATCTGCCACCTTACTGCCCACTCACTTAGTCTATCTTTATCCCTTTGCAGTTGCTTTATGTTTTCACAGCTTACTGTCCCACCTCTTCTCCTTCTTAGGCAGTCCCTCGGAGTCAAGGATGACTTGCTTCCACACTAATATGAATTCTCAGGTGACTGATGAGTCCAATGCGGGACCTACAGTCTCTGTCACAGGTGGGACAGACGGTAGTTGGAGGGACAGGTGGGTGGGGTGCTTGGGTTGTCGTGCGCTCATTCTGCTGTTTGCGCTTGGCTTCTGTGTGCTCATGGCTAAGAGACTCGAGGTGTTCGGCACTTCCTGGATGCTTCTCCTCCATTTTGAGCGGTCTTGGGCCAGTCTCGGCCTTCATACGTCTATAGAGCTGCATTCTTGCTCTCGACATGTGTTGCTGTTTCCGGTTCAAGAATGCCTTGTGCTTGCAGCTTATTAACTCCTGCATCTCCTGGTCATTCTCGTCGACCCAATCTTGATGTTTCCTGGTTGAGTGACCAAGCTAATTATGGAGGCCTTGAGGGCAGACCAGGCACTGTGGACACTCTCCATCTCCGGTTCACTGGAAGTCGTCAGGTTGGTTGTGGAGGCGCTGGCTGAAGACGGCTTTCTTAGCAGGGTCTTTGAGTGCTACAGCGTTGATTTTCCTGCGGCAGTGTTTCTGGTTTTGCTGCTGTTTTGGGGCTACATTGATGGAAATGACAGAGCGAATTAGGCGGTGGTCAGTCCATCAGTCGTCAGCTCCCGTCATGGTGCGGGTGATGCAGATGTCCTTCCGGTCCCTTGCTTGGACAATGACGTAGTCTAGCAGATGCCAGTGCTTGGAGCGAGGGTGTTGCCATGAGGCCTTGTACTTGTCTCTCTGATGGAACATGGTGTTGGTTATGACAAGACCATGTTCTAAGCATTTTGTCAGGAATAGGGTATCGTTGGTGTTGGCTTTCCCTAGCCCCTCTCTGCCAATCACACCTCCCCAGAGATCTGTGTTCTTTCCAACTCTGGTGTTAAAGTTGCCGAGGAGGATCAACTTGTCGCCTGATGGGGCTCGGGTCAGGGATTGTTCAAGACTGGAGCAGAATTCCTCTTTGGTCTCGTCTGTAGCTTCCAGTATTGGGGCGTATGCACTGATTCCGGGCTAGGGTGAGCCGAAGGGTCATGAGGCGTTCGCTTATCCCACAAGGGAAGTCTCTGAGACACTTAACTAGCTTTTTTTTTTATGGCGAAGCCTACCCCATGAAGGCGGCGTTCTTCTTCAGGTTTACCTTTTCAGAAGAAGGTGTAATCACCACCTTATTTCTTGAGCTGGCCTTCCCCTGTCCGCCGAGTCTCGCTTAGGGCGGCGATGTTGAGCTTTCATTCGTCAGCAAACTTGGATACATTACACTCGGTCCCTTCATCAAGGTCATTAATATTGGGCTCAATTTTCCCCAATGATTTGCGCCTTTTTTTGGTGCATGCCTCTTTTATTGGCCTAAGTTTATAAAATTACGTTTCCCCAATCAATGTGCACCAGCATCACTCAGTTAGTTACGTTTTTTTAGATTCATTTTTTTTTGCATCATAGAGGGCGTAACCTGATGTCTGCGCCAGTTTTTCTCAATTATGTAACTTTGACCAATTTAAATTTCTCCTACGTCGGCGTATGTGACCACTCTCAAAAAACCTTCTGGTGACTTATATAAGAACATGAGCAGGAGAAGGCTATTTGGCCCATCGAGCGTGCTCCGCCATTCAATAAGATCATGGCTGATCTGATCATGGATTCAGCTCCACTTCCCTGCCCGCTCCCCATGACCCTTTACTCCCTTATCGCTCAAAAATCTGTCTCTCTCTACCTTAAATATATTCAATGACCCAGCCTCCACAGCTCTTTGGGGCAGAGAATTCCATCGATTTACAACCTTCTGAAAGAAGAAATTCCTCCTCATCTCAGTTTTAAATGGGCGGCCCCTTATTCTGAGACTATGTCCCCTAGTTTTGGTTTCCCCTATGACTGGAAATATCCTTTTTGCATCCACCTTGTCGAGCCCCCTCATTATCTTATATGTTTCGATAAGATCACCTCTCATTCTTCTGAACTCCAATGTGTATAGGCCCAACCTACTCAACCTATCTTCATAAGTCAACCCCCTCACCTCCGGAATCAACCTAGTGAACCTTCTCTGTACACAGTACTCTGGTTGTGGCCTTACCAATACCCTGTACAGTTGTAGCAGGACTTCTCTGCTTTTATACACTCTCCCCCTTGCAGTAAAGGCTAACATTCCAGTTGGTTCTTGATTACTTGCTGTACCTGCATACTAACATTTTGTGTTTCATGCACAAGGACTTAAGAAAAACCAGCGCACATCAAAAAATCGGCACAGAAAGACACCAGTTTTTATGCGAAGTTTTGAAGGGAGTGAAGAACTTAAACATGCATAATAAAACTGTTTTACCTAAAATTGTAGGAAATAGAAGTTTAATGGAATTTTTTAAGTTTTCATTTTTTTTAAACTGGCATGCCATCACTGAACATCTGCAAACAGGGCTCGAGAGTCGGAGTGCCGACCGGCAGAGTCTGATACTTGCCCGGACACGGGGACTCGGGGCTCGGCTTCATAAGAAGCTCGGGGGGGGGGGGGGGTGGGGGGCGGGCTTTGGAAGGCATACGGAAGGCATCAGAAGCCTGCATCAAATGAAGCCCGGGGTGGTGGGGGGGTTCCCGATCACTGAACTTGCTCAGACTTGGGTGTGGTCCATACAGACCTTGTGGGGAGAGAGAACAGAACCTTGACCTGCCTGTCTGCCCTTTTGAGCTTCTTGCAAAGGTAAAATTTAATTATGGGGGCAATCCTGACAATGCCATATCTTGTGCAAGCCTGCTGCATGATAGTGCTGCGGAGCAGACAATTGATTCGACATCATCGCATGAAGAACCTCAGAGCACGTAGGGTGATGGGCTGGAGGCCTTACCCACGTCGGGTATATCGAGACACGAGTTTGTGCCCACACCTGAGTAATGCAGACTGTCTTAGAAGGCTGCGTTTCCGCAAAGAAGTTGTAACTGAGATCTGTGAGTTAGTAAAAGCAGATCTGCAACCTTGAAGAATCAGGAGGACTGCTTTGTCAGTTGAAGTGAAGGTTACAGCTGCACTTTCATTCTATGCATCTGGATCGTTCCAACTACAACTGGGGATGTGTACGCCATTTCTCAACATGTAACACATGTCCACATTCGGCAGGTGACTGCTGCACTATATGCCCTGAGGAATGACTACATAATGTTCCCCATGACTGCCCAGGCAATGCGTGAAAGGGCTGTGGGCTTCTCCAGGATTGCTGGTTTCCCCAAGGTACAGGGCTGCATTGATTGTACTCACATTGCCTTATGAGCACCTTTGGAGGATTCTGAGATGTACAGGAACAGAAAAGGCTTCCACTCCATTAATGTGCAGCTCATATGCGACGACATGCATCGCATCATGTCAGTTGATGCGAGATACCCTAGGAGCACCCATGATGTGTTCATCCTACGCGAGAGCGCTATATCTGCCAAGTTTCTGCAGCAGGCAGAAGAGCAGAGTTGGCTACTGGGAGACAAAGGGTACAGCCTCGCCACCTGGCTCATGACGCCCCTACGCGTAACCTGGACAGAAGCTGACTGGGAATACATCATGACGCACATTGCGAAGCACAACATAATAGAGAAGACCATTGGCATCTTGATACAGCATTTCCGATGCGTGGACCATTCCGGAGGCTACTTGCTATACGCCCCTGAAATTGTTGGTCAGTTCACTGTTGTGTCCTGCATGGTGCATAACTTAACCATCAGGCGCAGCAGCAGCTGGTAGTCGAAGAACCACCTGAGGTGAGAGTGGCTGATGATGACGATGAGGAAGATGCAGAGGACGAGGAAGCCATGCAACTACCTGAACCCGGAGCACGATGCAGAGGAGGGCGGGCCATCATGACCCTTTAACGATTCCTCGAGCCTTGCGCCAGCAGCTCATCCATGAACATTTTGCTGCCTGAAGGCTCAGCGGTAACTATTCCACATGGACCATGTTTATGGTTTGGACCTGTTCCGTAATGTTGTGTTATGTTAATGGAACAAATAATGGAAATGATTCAGTTATAATTTAAAATAGATTGTATTCAAAAGTTTAACAAACAGTTGTTTGTACTTAACTTTAATAAAAATATTCTTGTATCAAACTTTAGAGTTTTCACTTAAGATCACTTACAAACTTTAAGATCACTTACTAACTTTTAAACTTGTAAATTTACATAACTTAAAAATGTTTTTAAGTTGAGAACAGTTACAACAGTAGCAACAACAATAACAACAACAGCAAAGAAAGGCTGCACCCATCTCTCCTCCACCTTATTCTAAGATCGCCCGCTGCGCTTGGTCTTGGTGACTCCACCACCCCTGCAGCGTTTATCGGGTTGGTACCAAGCTTATTCTTTCGAACATCTCTGGTAATGCGCACTTCTTGATGGTGGGGTGGGGCAGGTGGTAATGTGGATGTCCCGGCTTGGGCCTCTTCAGAAGCTGGTCTGGGGATTGGAGTAGCAGTGGCAGTTGATTCAGTTAATGGCCGCGGGATCTAGGTGTGTTCCCTTATTGCAGCAGCTAACTCCGACATTCCCTCCCTCGTGTCCTGACAGTGTGTCAACTACCAACAACGTTCCCTCCCTCATGTTCACTAACAGTGCATCAGCTACCTGCGACATTCCCTCCCTCGTGCACCAACATTGTTTCAGCTGATTGAGATATTCCCTCTCATGTTCCCGGACAGCGTTCCCATTTCACGTGAGAGTGTTGTTATTTCTCCCGCCAGGTCCGATACCTCATCACCCACCCCACTGATAGTGTCCGGGAGAGATCAGGTGAGGTCAATGCTCTCCGGACTCATTGCCATCATCTGAACCACATCTGTTAGATCCTGCACCTCAGGTTATGTTCTCCTTCCCCTCCTCACCCTGGGCATGGCTCGCTGCATCCCACTGGGACGCGCAGCCTGGAACGATGGGGCCCTGGGTGTGCCTCGCTGCACCCCACTGGAATCCCCAGCCTCGGACGGTGGGAAACCATGGAATGTCCCACCCACACTCAAACCACTACTCCGGGAAGGGGCTAGCACCTCAATGGGCGCACATGCACCACCTCCAAAGTGAGTACAACAGTGGAGGCTTCATCCAACCCCGCCCCCTCACCCCCATGCTCTTGGTCTGGAAGGTGAGATTGGAAGATGTTCTCTTCAGGCTCGTCCTCTTCTGAATCTTCTGCATCGTCAGAGTTGGTCTCAAGTTCTGCAAAATATAACAGAACAGACAAATGGTTAGCAGCAGAGGAGGGGGCAGGGTGGGTGGCATGAGTTGGCTCACACAGGGCAGGCAGTAGGCTGATTTGAAGGACTACAATGAATGATAGCACATTGCATCAACCGAAGCGTAGCTAGCCCATGCAGTACTTAACATTTAGCAAAGCCGACTGTGGAATTTGCAGGACTTACCCTCTCCCACGAGTGTGGGCTCAGTTTGCGCAGTGGTGGTTTCTTTTCTCCAGGCAGGACCCATCAAATCAGCGACCCTCTCTTCCAAGGGTGTCAGTGGGTGCAGATTTGCCGGGCCTCCTCCTGTTCGAGTTCTTTCTCGTTTGTTGTGTGCCACTTTCCTCTGCAAAGATGAAAATATAACTTTTTAGAGAGGCTTGGTAGAACATATACAGCTGGTCACGTTTACAATTGAAATTCCATTGAATAAATGAAAATATTACTTACACTAACTACTTGACCAAGGTCCTACCACTTCTTTTTGTACTGGCCTCCAGACCTCAAGGTGATCACCATTGCACAGTAATCTTCTGCAAGGTGGTTCCAGCTTTTCTTCATTTCTTTTGGTGAAACTTTTATGTGACCTCTGCTGGTGTCCAGCTTGTGCCATCTGCCCTCAATCACAGTAACTAGTGCCTCCACTTCATCCTGTAAGAAATTCTTGTTCCATACACTGCGTTGCATCTTACTGCAGTTCCGATTTTTCAAATGATAATTAAAGTTCACACACACGCACAACTGGCAGTTTAAAAATGGCCGATCGCAGACCGGGAGCTGTACTGGGCATGCGCGCCCATAGCAATCACATCAAAAACGTTTTTTTTTTTTGCACAAGCGCAGAAGGGGATTCAATTTCAAAAAATACAACGGGGAAACTTGCCACATTTATTTTTGGAGTTGTTGGGCAGAACTCTGGCAACACGTCACAAAATGGCTCTGGGGAAAATTCAGCCCATAGATTGTAAATAGCTGAGGCCCCAGCACTGATCCTTGCGGCACCCAACTAGTTACAGCCTGCCAACCTGAAAAAGACCCATTTATCCCCACTGTCTGTTTTCTATCCATTAACCAATCCTCTATCCATTACCTCCAATCCCATATCTTGTGTAATAACCTTTTATGTGGCACCTTATCGAATGCCTTTTGGAAATCCAAATATACTGCATCCTCTGGTTCCCCTTTATCTATCCTGCTTGTTACATCCACAAAAAACTCTAAAATAAATTTGTCAAACACGATTTCCCTTTCATAAAACCATGTTGACTGCCTAATCATATTATGATTTTCTAAGTGCCCTGATACCACTTCCTTAACAATGGATTCCAGAATTTTCCTGACGACTGATGTCAGGCTAACTGGTCTGTAGCTCCCTGTTTTCTCTCTCCCTCTTTTCTTGAATAGCAGTGTTAGATTTGCTACCTTCCAAACCCATGACCTCTACCACCTAGAAGGACAAGGGCAGCAGGCGCATGGAATCACCATTACCTCCAAGTACCCCTCTAAGTCAAACTGAGTTGGAATTATATCGCTGTTCCTTCATAGTTGCTGAGTCACAATCCTAGAACTCCCTCCCTAACAGCACTGTGGGACAACCTTCACTACAGGGAATTTAGCGATTCGAGGAAGTGGCTCACCACCGCCTTCTCGAGGACAATTAGGAATGGGCAATAAATGCTGGCCTTGCTAGCGACGCCCACATCCCAGGAACTAATTTTTTTTTTATTCTCTTAGTTGTTCAGCTGGACTATTCAAACGTAACTTGAATGTAATGCCACATAACTGTTTAATATTATTAGTTCAAATTTGGGTCCATTGGTAAAAGACACATACAAATGAGACGTAACACACTTACATAATCAGTCATGCATTTTAACATATTACTTCTTTCATTATAGGGACCATAGAAGAGAAGATTTATCAGCGACAGGTCAGTAAGCAAAGTTTGTCTGGAACAGTGGTTGACCTAAAAAAGAGTGAGCATGCCAGCTTTTCCCTGGAAGAACTTCGAAATCTTTTCGAATTAAATGAAGGCTCTAACTGTCTTACCCATGATCTCCTGGACTGCAACTGTTTGGGAAATGGAGAGCAGTTAGGTAAGTACTGGGCCTTGATGAGTGTCATAAACTCATTTTGGTTAGATAAAGTAAAGAGGCAAAATAATTATTACAGCATCCTCCCCATGCTGTAGGAGTAAGCCTAAGATGCCAGCGTGGAAAACTCTGAGATGCAATGTTCCTTTAAACCATCTTTGACATCAAGAATACCAGGATGTTACATACAAAGGCACCTGCTCAGAGTCAGTACATTTTCCTCATCAGTTAATGACACTCCCAAGTGTTTCCCCTGTCGGAATCGATCAGTTTGCCTGAATTGTTTCAATTTCTGTGGCCAGCCATCAAGAATTGGTCTCGACTGATCCACTTGACATTTTCCCCTCCCTTCCTGTGGAGAAACAAGTAACCTACTTAGCTCCTCTCCTGACTTCATGACGAAGATCTGAAACCATTACTGTGTGAGGAATCTGGACCAACAACAACAACTTGCATTTATACATCACCATTGTCATAGTAAAACATCTCAAGGTGCTTCACAGGAGTGTCATCAAACAAAATTTGGGACTGTACGGTAATATTAGGACGGGTGCAGTAGGTTTTAAGAAGCCTACTGCACCCGTCTTTAAGGAGGAAAGAGAGGTAGAGATGCGGAGAGGCTCAGGGAGGGAATTCCAGAGCTTTAGGGCCTTGGCAGCTGAAGGCACATCGTCAATGACGGAGCAAAGAAAATTGGGGATGCGCAAGAGGCCAGAATTGGAGGAGTGCAGAGATCTCAGCGGGTTGTAGGGCAGGAGGAGTTTACAGAGATAGGGAGGGGTGAGGCCATGGAGAGATTTGAAAACAAGGATGAGAATTTTAAAATTGAGGCTTTGCCAGACCGGGAGCCAATGTAGATCAGCGAACATGGGGGTGATGGGTGCAGTGGACTTGGTGCGAGTTAGGATACAGCAGCAGAGTTTTCGATGTGGATAAATGTGAGGTTGTCCACTTTTGGGGCAAAAACACGAAGGCAGAATATTATCTGAATGACGGCAGATTAGGAAAAGGGGAGGTGCAACGAGACCTGGGTGTCATGGTACATCAATCATTGAAAGTTGGCATGCAGGTACAGCAGGCGGTGAAGAAGGCAAATGGTATGTTGGCCTTCATAGCGAGGGGATTTGAGTATAGGAGTAAGGGAGGTCTTACTGCAGTTGTACAGAGCCTTGGTGAGGCCTCACCTGGAATATTGTGTTCAGTTTTGGTCTCCTGATCTGAGGAAGGACGTTCTTGCGATTGAGGGAGTGCAACGAAGGTTCACCAGACTGATTCCCGGCATGGCAGGACTGACATATGAGGAAAGACTGGATCGACTGGGCCTGTATTCACTGGAGTTTAGAAGGACGAGAGAGGATCTCATAGAAACATATAACATTCTGATGGGACGGGACAGGTTAGATGCAGGAAGAATGTTCCCGATGTTGGGGAAGTCCAGAACCAGAGGACACAGTCTAAGGATAAGGGATAAGCCATTTAGGATTGAGATGAGGAGAAACATCTTCACTCAGAGAGTTGTTAACCTGTGGAATTCCCTACTGCAGAGAGTCATTGATGCCAGTTCATTGGATATATTCAAGAGGGATTTAGGTATGGCCCTTACGGCAAAAGGGATCAAGGGCTATGGAGAGAAAGCAGGAAAGGGGTATTGAGGTGAATGATCAGCCATGATCTTATTGAATAGAAACATAGAAAATAGGTGCAGGAGTAGGCCATTCGGCCCTTCTAGCCTGCACCGCCATTCAATGAGTTCATGGCTGAACATTCAACTTCAGTACCCCATTCCTGCTTTCTCGCCATACCCCTTGATCCCCCTAGCAGTAAGAACCTCATCTAACTCCTTTTTGAATATATTTAGTGAATTGGCCTCAACAACTTTCTGTGGTAGAGAATTCCACAGGTTCACCACTCTCTGGGTGAAGAAGTTCCTCCGCATCTCGGTCCTAAATGGCTTACCCCTTATCCTTAGACTGTGACCCCTGGTTCTGGACTTCCCCAACATTGGGAACATTCTTCCTGCATCTAACCTGTCTAACCCCGTCAGAATTTTATATGTTTCTATGAGGTCCCCTCTCATTCTTCTGAACTCCAGTGAATACAAGCCCAGTTGATCCAGTCTTTCTTGATAGGTCAGTCCCGCCATCCCGGGAATCAGTCTGGTGAACCTTCGCTGCACTCCCTCAATAGCAAGAATGTCCTTCCTCAGGTTAGGAGACCAAAACTGTACACAATACTCCAGGTGTGGCCTCACCAATGCCCTGTACAACTGTAGCAACACCTCCCTGCCCCTGTACTCAAATCCCCTTGCTATGAAGGCCAACATGCCATTTGCTTTCTTAACCGCCTGCTGCACCTGCATGCCAACCTTCAATGACTGATGTACCATGACACCCAGGTCTCTTTGCACCTCCCCTTTTCCTAATCTGTCACCATTCAGATAATAGTCTGTCTCTCTGTTTTTACCACCAAAGTGGATAACTTCACATTTATCCACATTATACTTCATCTGCCATGCATTTGCCCACTCACCTAACCTATCCAAGTCGCTCTGCAGCCTCACAGCATCCTCCTCGCAGCTCACACTGCCACCCAACTTAGTGTCATCCGCAAATTTGGAGATACTACATTTAATCCCCTCATCTAAATCATTAATGTACAGTGTAAACAGCTGGGGCCCCAGCACAGAACCTTGCGGTACCCCACTAGTCACTGCCTGCCATTCTGAAAAGTACCCATTTACTCCTACTCTTTGCTTCCTGTCTGACAACCAGTTCTCAATCCATGTCAGTACACTACCCCCAATCCCATGTGCTCTAACTTTGCACATCAATCTCTTGTGTGGGACCTTGTCGAACGCCTTCTGAAAGTCCAAATATACCACATCAACTGGTTCTCCCTTATCCACTCTACTGGAAACATCCTCAAAAAATTCCAGAAGATTTGTCAAGCATGATTTCCCTTTCACAAATCCATGCTGACTTGGACCTATCATGTCACCTCTTTCCAAATGCACTGCTATGACATCCTTAATAATTGATTCCATCATTTTACCCACTACCGATGTCAGGCTGACCGGTCTATAATTCCCTGTTTTCTCTCTCCCTCCTTTTTTAAAAAGTGGGGTTACATTGGCTACCCTCCACTCCATAGGAACTGATCCAGAGTCAATGGAATGTTGGAAAATGACTGTCAACGCATCAACTATTTCCAAGGCCACCTCCTTAAGTACTCTGGGATGCAGTCCATCAGGCCCTGGGGATTTATCGGCCTTCAATCCCATCAATGATGGTGCAGGCTCAAAGGGCCGAATAGCCTACTCCTGCACCTATTTTCTATGTTTCTATGTTCAAGAGCCCAACAAGGCTAATACAAATCATTGGCACCCTGTTGCATTTGCTACCATATAAAAAGTGTAACATTTTAGGATATTTGGTTTGCAATATAAGATTTTACTTGCTCAGAGTGGCCAATTAAATAGTTGGCTGACGATGAAATTATGCTGGCCCCCATCGTGTTTGCTGGCATCATAGAATTAATGTCAGTACAATTTGTGAATACTTCAAGTGAGAAAGATTCTGTTGCACAAGTCTGAATTTCAAGTCTCAATACATTCTGTTCACCTGGTGTATATGGTGGTATTAGCCTAACCCATCCAGCTCCAGCATAAGGTTATTTTTTTTTAAAATGCCTTTCCAGAGGCAGCCTCCAGCGGTTCCTTTAAGCAAAGACCGCCTCAAAAAGGCATTCGGTCCCAAATTTGCATATGCAATGCATTTAATGCCTGTTTCTTATGCAGGTCCTGGACGCCAACGCAGATCTCTTTATCAATATGGTGGCGGCACAGAATGTGTGTGTGCATGCTGCCCCTCATATTGAACACGAGCACCATTTTACATCTATATTCCAGGCGCAGTGCCATCAAATTTCTAGGCCGTTGTGGCATTTTTCTTTGGGTTGCTGGGTTTAATTGGTGCTGCTTGATTGCTGAGTTCTCCATAATATGACTGGTACAGAGCTGGAATGTTCAGTGGTCAGTTAAATAGTTGGCTGACAGTGGAATAGTTCTGTTCTAAGCATTTTAACCCTGATGTTATCACACTGTCTAAGACGCCAAAGCCATTATATAAATTACGCCACACAAGTGGCAGCCGATTACGGGTCTGGAGCTGCTTTGCAAAATCTATGTGTACCTCCTGCAACCTTCCCTTAACTCTTGTTGCAGCCTAGAACATACAGTATGTTAACTGTGCCTTACTATATCTCTATGTGACTTTTTTAAAAATCTGCCTGATTTAGTTGGTTTGCCTTACTCAGATTCTGCCTTTTCACTAATAGATCCTATTCTGAATTATTTCCTGCTTTCTCATTCCTGTTTCTTTAGCCACTGTTTCAATTTCTCCCTCTTGATTCCACCTCCCTGCCCCAAGTTCTTTCTGTACAACCATTCTCTGGCTAACCTAGCTTTAGTTACATCTCTGTTTCATACGGAATTCCCCAAAGTGAAGACTTGACAATGTGATAACCAAAGGCTGAATTGCATCAGTTTTAACTGTCAGATCTGTTGTGAAAATATATATTTTTAAATGCATTTGAAACCATATTGTTTAAATTAATTGCTGTTCTCATTCCAGCTAACCTCACTGCTGAAAAGCCTCCGGCTCCTAGAACCTGTCAACTGGGCCGCAATTCCGAGAAGTCTGATTCCCAAAAACACCTTTCTATGTCAGAACTAATGTGCTGGAAGCACTTTTCTGGAGAAATTCAACACTTCCCAGATCCTTATCTTGAAAAAGCTAAAGAAAATATTACCTTTATCTTTCAAAACACAACAAAACCACAGGCTATATCCAGCTGAAAAAAAGACTTAAATGTGTAATTCCACTAACCTTTGTTTAGAAGCTTGGATAAAATCTGTATAAACATGCTGGTACTGTACTCAGCCTGAGTTCATGGAGTTTGCTTTGTAATAATTTTTTGTAGTTCATCAAGTTGAGAACTGATACTGCTGGGTATAGGTACACCATGTCAGCCTTACCAGCCTGGATAGATGCAGAATAAACCTCCCCTAGTCTGTCAAAACAACATCTCTTAACTCGAACCATTTCCCAGACTAACCACACTGCTGGTCACTTGGATTGAGAATTGACAAATTGTCAACTTGTGTCATATTATGTGGAGTTTTGTACTGCAAACTGATCATTTCACCATGGATCCTTGCAGCCAGCACAGAGAGGAAATCTTCATCTCTTCAGTCTGACAGAATTCAAACTGAGGCCCAGAGATAAAACAGAAGTGTACTAATCTACAGTACCCAAAGGCTTCATTCTTTATCACATCTTAAATATTAAAAAATAGTATGAGTATATGAAATGCTATTTTGTTTGCATGCAGCCAACAGGCAGAGTAAAAACAATATAAGGTTTACTGTTTCCACTGGTTCCCAATTTTTTCCCCTCAAAGTGGTAATCCATGTTGAATTACCACCTTGAGTGGTTAAAATTGCGGGAGCATTTCTTTGGGTGCTGATAGCCTTCAGGTATCTTGCCCAAGTGTTGTCAGTCTGTTTTACTCTCAGGAGCATTACAGCCTAGCCCAATATTATTATACCTGCCATCCATTTAAGTACATACTTGGCTGCATATAGTGACACCACTATTGCTGGCCGGAATGGAGATGATTGGGTAATTCTCCCGTCAATCACGTCTGGAGACCGCATTGCTGTAAGTGACTGGGATTGATTTTACGCATGCGAGTTCTGTTTGTTGCAGCTCGTAGAGACTCATTTTAAATAGGCTCTGTAAATAGACTTTGTTTTGCTTTGCTATTTGCTGTAAAATACACTGGCGGTGAGTTCAACCTGCGATAAGTACCGTCCCATCTCCAACTCGCTGGCTGACACAATGGTGTCAATAGACACTCCACACATACTTTCCATTAGGGGTCATGGGATAGAAATAACTTGTATAACATATTTCACGGCTTCAGGACATCCCAAAGCTTTACAGCCAAAAATGTAATTTAAAATGCAGTAACTATTGTCATGTGAGCTTGATAGTAATCAAACTGGATTCCACCCTAGCTCTGAGGCAGTTAGGTCAATTGGAGCTCTATCTTGGCTGAGATCAATTAACTCTGCGCAGACCAGGGATCAAACCTTCCTGGGTCTATACTTCGTACTGTACAAAGTGTGAATTTATTCACTGAGCTATCGGAGGAGCTAGCCTGTCAACATATCAAATCTTTTTCATGTGAGGGAGTAGATTCATATTTTAATTGGGCAGGAAAAGTGAACAATTATTACTTTCCAAGACACAATGTATCATTTTGAGGGGGTGGCTGGTGGAGTGCTTAAAAGTACTACCCTGCATGTGATGGTGTCCACAGTGGTGGTAGTGACAATGCAGCAAACCTTTCCTGTAAGGCTCTTTCCCTCTTAAGATGTTGAAGTATCCCAAATTTCATCTTTGACCCAGTAGAAGATTAATATTACACTTTGGAGGCTTGCTTAAAAACTAATTAGCAATATGGTTTTAGAAGACATTCACTAAAACCAGGACTGATAAGCAGGCTTTGTAACTTGTTATTTTATAGGATTGTTTCTGCAAATTTAAAACATGGCATCATTTTACATAATTTTTCAAGATTCTCAAAAATGACTTTTTCAGAGAACGAGATAAAGGATCAATTAAGTTTAAATATTTGATTTGAATCGGAATCTTCAGTATCTGGTTCTGTGAACATTTCTACTCATTCCACATATGCACCTCCTACCAGGTGATATTAAGCTCTAAGTAAGGCAGTCTGCAGTATTACACTGTGTGACTGTCCCTTTGAACACTATGCCTCAGGGTTTTATTCAAATAACAATTTCCCAAAGTTTCAAAACAGTTCCAAAACTGGATGGACCAGCCAGGAGGGACGTCAAATTTCCATGATTATTTTGTAAAGTCTTAAACATGTCCTTTATTGAATAGTGCCAACTTCTGTTTTAAAAAAAAAAATTGACTCTAGTCCTTATATTTTTTATCTCTTAGCCATCCTTTTTCTTTAAAAATAATAATGTGGGTTAATTGGTGGTGGGTGAAGCTGAATTTTGATTTTTTTCCTCAAATCTAATTCCCTCTGAAGAAATTGATGTATTTTGTTGTGATATGATTTCAAGCAGCATTCTGGTGCCCTTGCCCAAATGTAACTCCTGACTGGTTAGTCAAACCATGGGATGCAGACTTGCCAATGCCAAGCTTTATTTTCAGCCAATATTTACATGGATTCATTCCAAAAGGGAACATGCATAGTGATCAGACACAGCAACGCTGACTTTTTTATTGTTTGTTTTCCTCCATAGCTCATGGGTACTGAGGCAAATTGTAGTGCCCAACTGTTGGCCTGGCTACGGTCAACTATCTTCGTGTAGGTCAGAGATTAAACCCAGGTCATTTCCATTACACCATATATTTATCAATGACCCATCAAGAGAACTCCTTTTTAATATGTTTTGAAGTGAACCTAACAAGTAATAAAATATTCTCACAATAGAACAGTTTGTTAATAAACTGTTTTTCATTTCTATTGACAATAGCCATTTCTTTAGTGTGATTGAAAATGATGTGCGTAAAACATGCTAAATCTCTCGAACTGCAGTCTGGTGACATATCCCATCGTGACTAGTTCCTCATCTTAACCAAATCAGGCAAGGTGAGGAGGATGAGACAAATTGAGGAGGAATCAACCAAGTCTACACTCACATACTTCATACCAGCTGTTTACGGAGAAACTTGGGTAGAGACCTAGGAGCAGGTCACTTGCCTGCAATTTCAGTCAGGGAAATGTGTTGTGGTTTGCTGGGTACAGAGGCGGCATGTGGTGAAGGGAGAGAAAACAATGTTGCAGGAAGGTTTCAGTACTGTCTGAAATTGTTCTGTTTTATGATGCAGTTAATATGATTAATAAAAATGTCAATTGAATCATTTTGGTTCTATGTTTATTGATGGAAAAAGACAGTGTAAGCTTGCACTGTAATACAAAATTTTGTGAGTAATCATCAACCAAAGTACAAATGCTGTGTTACTCTTGTCTCTAAATACTTTTATTTTGGCTGAATCTAGGTTGTTCAAAGGCCTTTGTGTTAAAAAGCATGATGGATACAGGAATCCAAGGAGCTCCATAATTTCTTTGAGATCCTAGCAAGTCTCCTAGAGCAATACACACAATTTGTTGGAGAATACAATTGTTTTAACAACAGAAGCTTGATGCCTAATATCGCATCATGGGTTAGAAATTGGCCAGCCTTGTGCCTGTTTTTTCAGCGATATTTCGCCTTTTTTGATGGTAAAAGGTGTTCACCTAAATTGGCCAAAGTTGTGCGCCGGCGGTTTTGAAATGCCATTGCAAAACGGACCACCGTCGTGCAACACCAACAATGCAAGATCACTTTAAATTGACCGTTCGGCGCACCCATATTCTGTGCGAAAAAAACTGCTCGAGAAAAGCCTGCGTTGCAGTCCCCCAGAAACAGCGGTAAGTATGAAAACCTCAAAAAAGGTGTTAAAGTTTTTATTCATTATTTTGCAGTGATTACTAATTAATGGTCTTGTAAATGTTTTGTGATTTTTTGTTTTTTGTGATTTTTTTTTTGGTGTGTTTTCTCCGGCCCCCCCCCCCCCCCCCCCCCAGAGCCTGTCTTTTAGCGGTAATCAGCCTCAGACTAAAGTTGGCAAGGACTGGGGTTTCCACCGCGAATCCTCATGCAACGCCGATTTTTACCGTTGGTTGCATTGCGTTACCAATTTATGCCTTTATAAAATAGCAGTATTTGTAACGGTATTTTTGGCAAAGTGCAGAAATAATACCGCTATCGCCGAAAGACCAATAAGTTGATTTGGTGTTACTCATGCGCAAATAAAATTCTCTCTTCAGGTAACTGTTTCTCTGCTTTAATTTGCTGCTCTATGGCCATACTGCCAGATGTAAAACTTTTTAATTATATGAATTTTTAATTCACTGTAATAATGAAAACTACCGATTACCAGAGATAATTAATTGCAAACTGGGATCTTACCTTCTGGAAAGGATCATGCGTTACCTGTAATCTGAGATGAGGACACGTGTGCACATATACAAGTATATATATATATACACATGATGACATAATGGGCATTAACCAAATGTATGCCTTAGTTGTCTTTTTTTTTAAATAAGCAGGAATGAATCAAGAATCCAATTTTGGAATTATATTTTACTACATAGTGAGGAATGAGTTACAAGCCAAGGGCCTCACTCCACTTTATCAATAGGCTGAAGGATTTAATTGTTCATTCAGCTTCCTACATGTATGTCAGTGGCAAACCTAGGTTAGCAAAAGAGAATAGTTTCTAGGTTGCCAATTGCTGAAACTGCAGGTTCTTTCAAATATTTTTCATGCATGCTCATGTTACTCTCCTTCCACCTTGTATAGTTGCCTTCCTCGGCTGATATATTGGCTCTCTTTACTATTAGTAATAGCAAGCCACTCCCTCTCTCATTTAACAACAGCTTGTATACAAAGCTGTTTCAAAACACTACACTTCAGTTGCTGACTGGAGCAGAGGGAATGAAAATTAGGCTGGTGCTGGTGGATAGAGGGTGCACCCAGCGACATAATGCTAGAACTCTGGGCTGACACTGAAGGGATTTGAAGGTGAGTTCAAGAACCTTAATCAATTATCTGGGACGTAGGAAGTTAATGGAGCTTAGTAAAACAGATGATGGGGCTGTGGGGCTTCTTGTAGGAGAAGACATGGCTGCAGTATTTTATGAATGTTTGAAATGGGGAGGCTAGCAAGGAGAGCATTGTAGAAGTCCAGCCACAAGGTGATAAAAGTATGTTTTATGGTTTGAGAGGTAAGGGCGAAGACAAATAATGATGTAGAGACGAAAGATCAGATGTGGGGGAGTAATCTGAGCTTAGGGTCAAGCAATATACCAAGATTCCGCACTTCTGGGATTAGTTTGAGGTGATAACCAAGGAAAGGGATGAAGTTGAGACTGAAGGCATGTAAGAGTTTTGATTTTGCCAACATTAAGCTAAAAGACGCTTTGGTTCATCCAGACATTGGTTGTTGGATAGGCAGTTAGAGCAGCAACATTCATGGGTTTGACAAAGGAGGTACTGTTGTACTATTTTCATCAGTATACATGAGAACGCTGACCCTATAACATTGCTAAAGAGTAGCATGTAAATGATGAGATGACCAAAATTAGAACCCTGAGCTATACCAGAAGTGACTGCAGGCATGGAGGCGAAAACATTTGAGGGACTATAATGTCTATGGTATCATGGATAGGAGTGGAACCAGAAGAGCAGCGCCATGGATTTGGACTGAACCAAAATATTTGAGGAGGACGGAATGGTTGACGGCATTGAAAATTGGAAATTTGGAGGAGGACCGTGAGTGACACTAAACTATGTCATAATCAATGAGCTGTTGGTAACTTGACCCGTGCAGTTTCAGTGCTGTGGGTGGGGTGGAAGCCTGATTTTAGGCCTTTGAATAGGGCGAGGTGGGAGCATAGTTGCGTGGCAAAGACCAGGATTTAGAAAGAAAGTGAAAGTTGGAGATGAGATGGTAGTTTGAGAGGCTGGAAGGGATGAAAGCAGTTTTTTGTTTGAAGAGCAGGATATAGTCAGCAGTTTTGAAAGATTTGGGATCAACCTGGCAGATAGAGACAAATTAATGTGACAGTGATAGTGAGACTAAGAATGGGAGTTAATTGGTCAGGAACTAGGACAGAAGGTGTCGACGTTCATGTTGAACACTCAAACAGAAATGAGTACTTTGCACTGAAAGTCGTTGGGCTAGACTTTCCACTAGGTGGCCAAGGCCCAAAAGAATGGGCCTCGTTCCAGCGATGTGGGACGTATCGCCCGTGCTGATTGCTGGCACAAGGCACATTTTTTTTTTGCAATTTTCCACGCTGCCTTACCCCAGCGATGTCAAATGGGCGATCTGATTTTTCGGCGCTCTCACAATCGCCCAAAGAAAATGGAAGTCAATGAAGAGAAAAAAGCTTCCCTAGTAACGCAATACTGCGCATGTGTAGCTTCAGTTTTTTTTTAGGTTGATTTTCTTTGCCACGTTTTGAGAGATCAGGGGTCATCACACATGCTCAAAAGCTCTGTGAGGCTCAGGGAGAGAGAGAGGAGAAAGGATTTTCTGGGTTGTTTGAATTTATCTGCTAATATTACACATATTTCAAATTATTTTCGCATTTTAACAAATTTTAAATACTGTTACGTACAGTGATAATACTACTTAGAATTTCATAAAAAAATTTATCATCAGCATTTTATTCTTTGAAAATGGAGGGATCAATTGAAAGACGAAGGGCCAAGCCCTTCAGCGAGGAGGCCAATGAGGTCCTCGTGAATATAGTCAGCACGAGGTGGGTGGATTTGACACGGGGTGGGCATGGGAAACCTCTACCTCATGCATATAGGAGGATTTGGGCAGAGATTGCCGACGTGGTCACGTTGGCATCAAATGAAGCGCGGAAACCGGACCAGTGCCGCAAAAGATGGAACAGCCTACTGGCGGCTGCCAGAGTAAGTTGAAATTTATATTTGAAATCATCCATATGTATTATTTAATGATGTATGGAAATTGTAACTACAATCTGCAATGTTATTTCGTTATTTTTAAACATAACTAAATTATGAATAAATTTGTGTATCCCAGCATAAAGTTGAATGTTATAGTATGAAATATTTTATTCCTATGCAATATAATACAAATTTTTAATTGAACATTTAAATCTGTCAGTCTTAAATGTTTATTGCCAAATCCATTTGCTTATGCCGTGCAATGTTATCTTATCATTTACAAAAGAAGATATCTATCAACCACCGCGGGTAACGCAGGACGGGCGGGGGCTCTGCCATGTTCCAGTCTTTAAGTGCTTACGAGGAGCTTGCGGTGGCCTTGGTGGGGCCTGAAAGCCGTTCGGTCACAACCCGTGGTGTGGCCGAACCCACCCTTGAGTCACGTGAGTAATGAGAACTGTGCATTGTTCAATGTGTGAATCAATAGTAAATACTACATATATCTTAGTTACGCATGTAATGTTATGTAATTATAATGTAATTTGATATATAATTGTGATGTACTATTGATCTTCGAATGAGGTCATGTTAGGCCTGGTGATTCCTTGTGCATATGGGGTAATGGAAAGCATTGTAATGTTTTGAGTTCTTGAAAAATTGAGATGTATTGATTTGAATTGTTAAACGTTGTTTATAAATTTCATTTGTCTTTCAAAGGTCAACAAGTGTCCGTGGAGTCCACTGAACCTTCAGCAACTCCACAGGAGGAAGAGGCAGAAGAGGAGCCACTGCAGAATCCTGCTGCTGTGCATGAACAGGAGGAGGAGGAGGAAGATGATGATTTTTTTGTGGGGGGGGGAAACAACCTGCGGCCATCTCTTTTGAGAAGGATGAGGCACCGGGACCAAGCGGTGTACAGGTGGTGACGCCAAGGCGCGTGACATTGCACACGCCAACCCCACGGAGGTCCGGTCAGCGTGCTATACAATCGTCTGCCACGGAGGACCAGACGGAGAGCTTTACTATCCCTGTGCAGGGAGATGGTCGCGACCTTATCCAGGGATTCGCGGGTTTCTCATCAAATTGGAGCCAGTTCTCCACAACTTGGAGCGAGTTCTGCACGCTCTTCTCCAGCTGGTCTTCTGAGCAGTCACAGACTGCTCGGGAGATGTTGGAGGTGATTAGGCAGCAGACAGCCGCAACAAATGCCCTATGGCATGCATTGCTGGCTGGACACGCGCTGCACCCCAAGGTGTCGTGTCCACTCACAGCGAGACCCCAAGCACGCAAGCAAGTACGGAGGACACAGTTCCTCCTGACTCGGAAGTGGAGCCTGAGGCTTTTGCTTCCGCTCCGTCACCTCCACCACGACAGGAAGTCTTGTCGTCACAAACTGCACAATGCGTTCATGTCGGTTTGCGTAGACCAAAACGGGCGCGTGGGGTGCGAACACTGGGTGGGACAGGATCTGGAGGGAAACGTGGCCGCAGGTAGGGAGAGGGTGGGGGGGGGGGGGGGAGTGTTTTTCAATAGTTCCAGAAATGTTATTGTTACTTAAATGTTCACTTGCTATTATTATTTAAATGTTCAATTTTTTCTTATAACGTTTTGGGGATTTGAGGGAAGGGTGGGTTGGTGCGGGGGGGCGAGGAGTTGGAAGGACGGTGTTATTCATTAGTTTATTTTAAAAATTCTATCTTTGTTATTAAAAAAAAATTTATTCAACAACTTTTGTGCCTTCTCTCTTAGTTACATTAGTTTTCAAACGTACAGTTTTTCATGCATATTATACCAGTACTTTTACTTTGCCAGTACTTTAAACTTTACTTAAACTAATTCAGATGATAGGCCAGTGCAGGAAAGACAACAAAGAAACCCCACACAAATGAAACTTTTGATTAACCCTAACTGTAATTGAACATTTGAATATCCACAATTAATAGTTCATGCAAAGCGTTCATTAATGAGCTGCTGACGCAACAGCTTATTGGCCGTGTAAATGCCACTGGCTACTGGTCTTCGGGAAAGGTGTGGTGGTACCGGTGCTAGATCACCAGGCTGATTGAGCTCCCCTATGTCCTCGCCCACGTCCTCTCCCGCCTGTTCCTCCTCTTCATCCTCGCCGGCTGCCTCTTCTGTCTCATCTCCTTCTGGAGATGCACCTGCTGCATGGTCTGGCATTATTTGTCCTCTCTTTATAGCTAGATTATGCAGCATGCAGCACACCACAATAAATTCTGCTACCTGGTCAGGGTGGTACTGCAAACTGCCTCCAGAATGATCCAGGCATCTGAAGCGTTGCTTTAGGACTCCAATTGTCTTTTCAACGATGTTGCGAGTCGCTATGTGACTTTCATTATACCGTTTCTGTGCTTCAGTGACAGAATTACGCAGAGGGATCATCAGCCAACTGGCAAGGCCATATCCTTTATCCCCCAGCATCCAACCGTGACCTTCTGGCTGATTGACAAACAGGTCAGGGATAGCACTTTGACGTAAGATCTGCGCATCATGGATGCTGCCAGGAAACGTAGCATTTACTGTTAAAATTGTTTGATTGTAGTCGACAACAAGCTGCACATTTAGTGAGTGGAACCCCCTTTCTGTTACGAAACACCTCCGCGTTCTTTAAGGGTGCTTTCAGGGCAATGTGCGTGCAGTCTATTGCTCCCTGCACCTTGGGGAAGTCTGCTATTCTCGAGAAACCCAAAGCCCTCTTGGTCTGTGCCTCCCTGGTCATTGGGAAGCTCATGAAGTCCATCCTGCGAGCGTAAAGGGCTTCAGTCACCTGTCGAATGCAGCAGTGTGTAGCGTACTGAGAGATATGGCAGATGTCGCCAGCTGAAGCCTGAAAAGATCCCGATGCGTAGAAGGCTAGGGCAGCAATAACCTTCACCTCAATGGACAATGCGGTTCTGATGGTGCTGGAAGGCTACAGATCACCCTGACGAGTTGACATATCTCATCGATGATATTCCGGAATCGCAACCTCCTAAGGACTAGCATTTTTAGACAAGTTCAGGTAAAGTTGTTTTTCCAAGTACCTTCGTTGGCTGAACGGTCTCCTCCTCTGTCTTCGTCTCTGTCTACGCAATACTCTGCCACCTCTTCGATTGATCCTTTCAGTAACCAGTGTGTGAGCTGTTGCAATTAAAGGCAGGGAAAGCATAGACCCCATATCACTATCAATAATTACTTTCACTAATTTAATATAATCTCTCTACTCTATACTTTCTAATCACTGTACTCTGCATTCTCTGTACTCTCTACGCTGTATACCAGTCAGTTTGATAAGCCCCAACAATATCAGTAAATAGCTTCACTATGTAAAAGCTATTTACAAAATAATTTCAATATATAAAACCTATTTACCAAAAATAACTTGATAATACCTATTTATATTCCCTGACCAATATTCTGAGTACAATTATCTTTAAATTAACACTCTAAATAACTCACAACTAATCCACCACCCTTCCTCTGAAGTTCAAAATGGTGTCCGTAGTGCCCATTTCCTTCTCTTAGGCCCAGTAAAAGCAACTATTTCTCAGCACTCTTTTGGGCCTTGCATCGGCCCAGCGAAGTGCATGCTAGGTGCCGAAACTTGGGATGGGCCTTTTGTGAGCGATCCTTTGGACGATCATCTCGGCGATCAAAGTGAAACTTAGACACCTGTTTTTCCAGCGATGTTTTGGGCCTAGTTTCCACTTTTTGCACAAAATGGGCGATAGAGGTCCGTTTTGGGCGATAGATGGGCCATAGATGGGCGATGTGAAGTGGAAAGTCTAGCCCTTCGTACCTGCAGGAATTTTCCCACTTAAATTTTATTCCCCATCTCTAATTTTTCCCTCATCCCTCTTGTCCCAGAGGGTATATATTCATCTTTGGATAAAGGCTTACAGACAATAGCAGACCTAATCCACCCAAGTCAAATTCTTCATGAGTGAGGCTGAAAAGTATAGCTGAGGTTTTTCACTTGTGCACTTACAGTTTTCCGCCATTCAATTTACAGGAAAATAATGGGCCGGTGGGCAAACAAACCCTGACCTGACTGTCAGTGGCCTATTCAACTTTGGGAGCCATCATATTCTAGCTTAAGCCATTTCTCATCTCACATGACATACAGCAAGGATCACTGGATAGAAATCAGGAGTTGCAAACCCTGTTCAATTTACCCCTCCCCAGCCAGATACATGAGTGGCCTAGAAATTCAATTGTGCCTTAAAATGGGTGCGCAGGAGGTGGGGCACATGGTGCATACACCTGTTACCATGTTAATGTTGCAGGGACCATGTGAAATGGTGCTGCCAACTTATGATCATGAATCAGCCGTGCAGCCAGCACTTCCTGTGCTATTTGTTGGCTGCGTGCCTGTTTTGGTGTGGGAAATGGGGCTTGATTGATGTTACTTAAAGAAAGCCAGTATCTCTGAGAATGGTTCCTTGCTGTCTGCAGTCAGAGTGCACCTCCTGTTTCAAAGGGATAAAATTGCCAGAAGAAGTAGAAGGCATGCAGGTTCTCAGATACAACTTTGGAGACCCTGGTCCAGGCTGTCTACAGGAGGAGGGAGCTATTGTCCCCCCTTCTCCGCCACCGCCCCCCCCCCCCACCCGCCCGCAGGGCAGCAAGCCCTTCAGGCAACACTTTTGCTGCCAGTGGCAAGAAGTCGCTGAGGAGGTCAATGCCAGATGCCTATCTCCCAGGACATAGCTGCAGAAAAAAATTCAATGACCACCCCAGCTATGTCAAGGTGAGAATCATACCTCTGACCTCAATTACTCTCTCACCTGCAGCCTCAATACTCCCCTCCTGCTTCCCTTCACTTTCTTATAATTGCTGCACTACACTTCACTCCACCTGCTCCTCACGTACTCTGCATTTCTTACTCTCAGCACTATTACAACCCTCACTTCCCCACACCTCACATCTTGCACATAACATATAAACTATTTGACCATGACAGGCTCTGACTCTAAACACCTCACAAGGATGTCACTAATACACTCTTGTCAAAGATTGCGCACAACGTGTGTCAAGAGACCATGACCAGAGGTGGCCGAGCCCATCTGTACACCTTTTACCCTCTGGAAGAAAACGTGCTGGCCATCGCAGGCAGGGTAGGAGTCATGGTCAATGTTGGGGGAGACATCACACACGGTTTCTAAACACGTTATCCTCTCTTTCCCTTCGATCTCATTCTACACAGTCCACATAACAAACTGCAGTGGCTTTTGCCAGCAACTCCTCTTTCTCTGCTCCCCCTACGCACTAAAAGCTAATCCACGTCCCTCTCTCTTATTTCAGGTGCTGAAAATGTTGATGCACCTGTGCACTTTTGAAAGAGGAAGCAGCTTCACTTCATCTGACCAGCTCAGAGACTGCCACCATGAATATTTAGAGGTGGGCAAGGAGATAGGACACCACAGGTGCCAGCTTACCAGAGAGCGAGATCGCATACTAGCTCTGCTACAGAGGAACATAAGAAATAGGGGTTGAGTAGGCCATTTGGCCCTTCAAGGCTGCTCCGCTGTTCAACAAGATCATGACTGATCTTCTAACTCAACTCCACCTTTCCACAGTGTCCCATATCCCTTAATTCCCTTCGTTCCTAAAAAACTTATCGACCTCCTGTCTTGAATATACTCAACCAATGAGCATCCACAGCTTTCTGAGGTAGAGAATTCCAAAGATTCACAACCTTTGAGTGAAGAAATTTCTCCTCTTCTCAGTCCTAAATGGCCAATTCTTTATTTTGAGACTGTGACATCGTATTCTAGATTCCCCAGCCAGGGGAAATATCTTCTCAGCTTTAACCCTGTCAAGCCCCTTAATAATTTCATATGTTTCAATTAGATCACCTCTCATTCTTCTAAACTCTCGGGATATCGGCTGAATCTACGCAATCTCTCCTCATAGGGCAATCCCCTCATCCCTGGAACCAGTCTACTGAACCTTTGTTGCACTCCCTCTAAGGCAAGTATGTCTTTCTTTAGGTAACAACACCAGTACTATATACAGTATTCCAGGTGTGACCTTACTACAACTATACAGAGTATTGGTGAGACCACACCAAGAGCATTGCATACAGTTGTGGTCTCCTTATTTAAGGAGGGATATACTTGCATTGGAGGCAGTTCAGAGAAGGTTCACTCGGTTGATTCTTGAGATGAAGGAGTTGAATTATGAAGAAAGGTTGAGCAGGTTGGGCCTATACTCATTGGAGTTTAGAAGAATGAGACGTGATCTTGTTGAAACATATAAGATACTGAGGGGGCCTGACGTAGATGCAGAGAGGATTTCCACTCGTGATGGAATCTAGAACTAGGGGGCATAGTTTAAGAATAAGGGATTGCCCATTTAGAACTGAGATGAGGAGGAATTTCTTCTCAGAGGGTCGCAAATCTGGGGAATTTTCTGCCCGAGAGAGTTGTGGACGCTGGCTCATTGAAAATATTTAAAGTGGAGATAGACAGATTTTTAAACGATAAGGGAGTGAAGAATTATGGGGAGCGGGCAGGGAAGTGGAGCTGAGCCCAAGGTCAGATCAGCCATAATCTTATTAACATAGAAACATAGAAAATAGGTACAGGAGCAGGCCATTCGGCCCTTCAAGCCTGCACCATGGTTGATCATGCAACTTCAATACCCCACTCCTGCCTTCTCTCCATATCCCCTGATCCCTTTAGCCGTAAGGGCCACATCTAACTCCCTTTTGAATATGTCCAACGAACTGGACTCAACAACTTTCTGTGGTAGAGAATGCCATAGGTTCACAATTCTCTGAGTGAAAATGTTTATCCTCATCTCGGTCCTAGATGGCTTACCCCCTATCCTTAGACTATGACCCCTGGTTCTGGACTTCCCCAACATCGGGAACATTCTTCCTGCATTTAACCTGTCTCATCCCGTCAGAATTTTATATGCTTCTATGAGATCCCCTCTCTTCTAAATTCCAGTGAATATAAGCCGAGTCGATCCAGTCTTTCTTCATATGTCAGTCCTGCCATCCCGGAATCAGTCTAGTGAACCTTCGCTGCACTGCCTCAATAGCAAGAATGTCCTTTCTCAGATTAGGAGACCAAAACTGCATACAATATTCAAAGTGTGATCTCATCAAGGCCCTGTACAACTGCAGCAAGACCTCCCTGCTCCTATACTCAAATCTTCTCGCTATGAAGGCCAACATGTCATTTGCTTTCTTTACTGCCTGCTGTACCTGCATGTCTACTTTCAATGACTGATGTACCATGACACCCAGGTCTCATTGCACCTCTCCTTTTACTAATCTGTCACCATTCAGATAATCTGCCTTCCTGTTTTTGCCACCATAGTGGATAACCTCACACTTATCTCCATTATACTGCATCTGCCATGCATTTTCTCACTCACCTAACCTGTCCAAGTCACCCTGCAGCCTCTTGGCATCCTCTTCACAGCTCACACTGCCACCCAGCTTAGTGTCATCTGCAAACTTGGACATATTACATTCAATTCCTTCGTCTAAATCATTAATATATATTGTAAATAGCTGGGGTCCAGCACTGAACTTTGCGGTACACCACTAGTCACTACCTGCCATTCTGAAAAGGACCCGTTTATTCCCATTCTTTGCTTCTTGTCTGCCAACCAGTTCTCTATCCACGTCAGTAAATTACCCCCAGTCCCACGTGCCTTAATTTTACACACTAATCTCTTGTATGGGACCTTGTCAAAAGCCTTTTGAAAGTCCAAATACACCACATCCACTGATTCTCCCTTATCCACTCAAAAAATTCTAGAATATTTGTCAAGCATATAAATCCATGGTGACTTGGATCAATCCTGTCACTGCTTTCCAAATGCTATTTCATCTTTAATAATTGATTCCAGCATTTTCCCCACCGATGTCAGGCTAACCGGTCTATAATTCCCTGTTTTCTCTCTGCCTCCTTTTTTAAAAAGTGGGCTTACATTAGCTATCCTTCAATCCATAGGAACTGATCCAGAGTCCATGCAATCTTGGAAAATGACCACCATGTATCGACTATTTCTAGGGCCACTTCCTGAAGTACTCTGGGATGCAGACTATCAGGTCCTGGGGATTTATCGGCCTTCAATCCCATCAATTTCCCTAACCCCATTTCCTGACTAATAAGAATTTCCCTCAGTTCCTCCTTCTCGCTAGACCCTCGGTCCCCTAGTATTTTTGGGAGGTTATTCGTGTCTTCCTTAGTGAAGACAGAACCAAAGTATTTGTTCAATTGGTCTGCCATTTCCTTGTTCCCCATTATGAATTCACCTGATTCTGACTGCAAGGGACCTACATCAGTCTTCACTAATCTTTTTCTCTTCACATATCTATAGAAGCTTTTGCAGTCAGTTTTTATCTTCCCTGCTAGCTTCCTCTCATACTCTATTTTCCCCCTACTAATTAAACCCTTAGTTCTCCTCTGCTGAATTCTAAATTTCTCCCAGTCCTCAGGTTTGTTGCTTTTTCTGGCCAATTTATATGCCTCTTCCTTGGATTTAACACTATCCCTAATTTCCCTTGTTAGCCACGGTTGAGCCACCTTCCCCATTTTATTTTTACTCCAGACAGGGATGTACGATTGTTGTAACTCATCCATGTGATCTTTAAATGTCTGCCATTGCCTATCTACCGTCAACCCTTTAAGCATCATTAAATGGCAGAGCAGGCTCGAGGGGCCAAATAGAAATCCTTATTAGTCAGGAAATTGTCTTGGGGAAGTTGATGGGATTGAAGGCCGATAAATCCCCAGGGCCTCATAGGCTGCATCCCAGAGTGGCCCTAGAAATAGTGGATGCATTGGTGATCATTTTCCAGCAGTCTATCGACTCTGGATCAGTTCCTATGGACTGGAGGGTAACCAATGTAACACCACTTTTTAAGAAAGGAGGGAGAGAGAAAACAGGGAATTATAGACTGGTTAGCCTGACTTCAATTGTGGGGAAAATGTTGGAATCAACTATTAAAGATAGCAGCACATTTGGAAAGCAGTGACAGGATTGGTCCAAGTCAGCATGGATTTATGAAAGGGAAATCATGCTTGACAAATCTTCTAGAATTTTTTGAGGATGTAACTAGTAGAGTGGACACGGGACAACCAGTGGATGTGGTGTATTTGGACTTTCAAAAGGCTTTTGACAAGGTCCCACACAAGAGATTAGTGTGGAAAATTAAAGCACATGGTATTGGGGGTAATGTATTGATATGGATAGAGAACTGGTTGGCAGACAGGAAGCAGTGAGTTGGGATAAACAGGTCCTTTTCAGAATGGCAAGCAGTGACTAGTGCAGTGCCGCAGGGTTCAGTGCTGGGACCCCAGCTATTTACAATATACATCAATGATTTAGGTGAAGGAATTGAGTGTAATATCTCCAAGTTTGCAGATGACACTAAGCTGTGCGGCGGTGTAAGCTGCGAGGAGGATGCTAACAAACTGCAGGGTGACTTGGACAGGTTAGGTGCGAGGGCAAATGCATGGCAGATGCAGTATAATGTGGATAAATGTGAGGTTATCCACTTTGGTGAAAAAAACATGAGGGCAGAATATTATCTGAATGGCGGCAGGTTAGGAAAAGGGGCGGCGCAACGAGACCTGGGTGTCATGGTACATCAGTCATTGAAAGTTGGCATGCAGGCGATGAAGAAGGCAAATGGCATGTTGGCCTTCATAACTAGGGGATTTGAGTATAGGAGCAGGGAGGTCTTACTGCACTTGTACAGAGACTTGGTGAGGACTCACCTGGAATATTGTGTTCAGTTTTGGTTTCCTAATCTGAGGAAGGACGTTATTGCTTTTGAGGGAGTGCAGCGAAGGTTCACCAGACTGATTCCCGGGATGGCAGGACTGACATATGAGGAGAGACTGGATCGACTGGGTCTGTATTCACTGGTGTTTAGAGGAATGAAAGGGGATCTCATCGAAACATAAAAATTCTGACGGGACTGGCCAGGTTAGATGCAGGAAGAATGTTCCCGACGTTGGGGAAGTTCACAACCAGGGGACACAGTCTCAGGATAAAGGTTAAGCCATTTAGGACCGAGATGAGGAGAAACTTCTTCGCTCTAAGTGTTGTTAACCTGTGGAATTCTCTACCGCAGAGCGTTGTTGATGCCAGTTCGTTGTATATATTCAAGAGGGAGTTAGATATGGCCCTTATGGCTAAAGGGATCAAGGGGTATGGAGAGAAAGCAGGAAAGGGGTACTGAGGTGATGATCAGCCATGATCTTATTGAATGGTGGTGCCGGCTCGAAGGGTCGAATGGCCTACTCCTGCACCTATTTTCTATGTTTAACATAGAATATAGGTGCAGGAAGCAGGCCATTCGTCCCTTTGAGCCTGCACCAACATTCAATATGATCATGGCTGATCATGCAACTTCAGTACCCCACTCCCACCTTCTTTCCTTACCCCCTGATCCCTGTAAGATTCCAAAGTTCGTGGAAACCCCCCAGTGTTTGGACTCACTGAAAAGGAAATTTGATCTGGACCTATTAAACAGAAAGTTTAGGATCCTAAAATGCATATGGAAGAAATCTACAAGTCTTAACCAACTTTGGGGTTTTAAAAGGCATGTTTGGGCTTGTGGGGAAAAGCTGCAGAGGCAGAGGGGTGGGATCAACCTTTACCTTTAGAATTTGGATATTGTAGCTGATCAGTTTGTCTGGGGGAGCTGTTTAACCATAGTCAGGCTCCCAGAAAACATTAGCATTTAAGCAATCGACTACGGAAGAAACATTATCCACCCCACCCACAGGACCCAAATATAACATACATATTCCAACATCTTTTCAACATGCATAGAAATATCTGGCTCAGCCCAGACTTTCCGAAGCCAAAGCAGGGACAATGGACAAGAGCTTATCAGCTCATAACTCAGGAGTACCGCGATCCCAAAGTCTATCAACGCCAGATTAAAACATTTAATCAAGTTTCAGTTAGCTTGCCCGCCAAAACTTAAACAAAGAAGACCATTTAAAATCAATGGGCAGCAAAACTTAAACAAAAGAAATGTTAGATTTGGCGCGAAGATTAATCAGCCTCTCAGAGCATAACTGAGGGCCCATCGTACCAAAAAAAAGAACTATCTGACCATCACTTCGGAACAACAGATCAAGAGCACACGGCGAGAAAACACAGGAAGAAACATCGCGACATTGGAGAAAAGAACTTCAAAAAAACCAATCAGTGGAACATCAATATTAACTGACTTGGTAACAGCCATTAACCAGACCACCACGACCGACGAAACCAACCAGGAAAATCAAACATCAAGAAAACTAGGGTCCACGCAAATTTTCCACTCTACAATTTGTGCCTAGACTATCCAGCGGGTAAAAATTACTTAACGAACTTAAAACCCTATTGATAACAAAGAGAATTGGGTACTCACCAGAGATAAATCCAAAACGCGTCTAACCACATCAGCGGACTCACCCCAACTGGCTTCAATACGCATCCGAGGTCTTCCACCACATCTGGGGTAAGGCAAGGCAAACCAGCAATAACCAAAGAACCCCAAAACTGCGAAACAGCCCTAGCTGTCAAAGGAAGGATCTGGTGAGCAGAAATCTCTGGAGCCCTAGAGTTTGTCCTAGTTAGAGAGGAGGTGGAGGTATTTCTGTCGTGTTTATTACCTGTTATAAGGGGCCCAAGTTTCCACACGCGCCTAGAACGGCGCAGTCCCGACCTGGACGCCCGTTTTTCGCGCCACAAAGTGCGCCTAAAAAAATCCTCGGTATTCTCCACCAACTTGCAGGTCCTCTGGCTCTCGGCGCAGCCAGCACGAGCTGTGAGGGGGCGGAGCCAGGTTCCTGCGCTGAAAACAGTGCCGGGACCTCTGCACATGCGCGCTACAGTGGGCACGCAAGTGCAGTAGCTCCAGGCGCCGAAATGTGTGGGAGGGGCCCGAAGCACACAGCCCCTAGCCCTGGCTGAATGGCCTCACTGGGGCTGCGTGAATGAGGCTCCTCCCACGGCCAGCTCCTACTCCGCCCCCCCCCCCCCCCCCGAACAGACCCGACACTCGCTCCCCGCACCCCCTGCCTCCGGACCAGACCCGACACCCGCTCCCCGCCCCCCCCCCCCCTCGCCTCCGGACCAGACCCGACACCCGCTCCCCGCCCCCCCCTGCCTCCGGACCAGACCCGACACCCGCTCCCCGCCCCCCCCTGCCTCCGGACCAGACCCGACACCCGCTCCCCGCCCCCCCCCCCCCCCGCCTCCGGACCAGACCCGACACCCGCTCCCCGCCCCCCCCCCCCCCCCCGCCTCCGGACCAGACCCGACACCCGCTCCCCGCCCCCCCCCCCCCCCCGCCTCCGGACCAGACCCGACACCCGCTCCCCGCCCCCCCCTGCCTCCGGACCAGACCCGACACCCGCTCCCCCCTGCCTCCGGACCAGACCCGACACCCGCTCCCCCCTGCCTCCGGACCAGACCAGACCCGACACCCGCTCCCCCCTGCCTCCGGACCAGACCAGACCCGACACCCGCTCCCCGCCCCCCCCTGCCTCCGGTCCAGACCCGACACCCGCTCCCTGCCTCCGGACCAGACCCGACACCCGCTCCCCGCCCCCCCCCCCCGCCTCCGGACCAGACCCGACACCCGCTCCCCCCTGCCTCCGGACCAGACCCGACACCCGCGCCCCCCCCCCCCCCGACTGACCCGACCCGACCCGCGCTCCCGCCCCCTGACCCGACCCCCCCCCCCCCATTGGACCCGACCCGACTCCCGTTCCCGGACTGGATCCGACCTGACCTCCCCCCCCCCCCCTCCTTCTCTCTCTCTCTCTCTCTCCCCCCCCCTCCCTCTCTCCCTCTTCCCCCCCTCTCCCTCTCCCTCTCTCTCCCCCCCTCTCTCTCCCTTCCCCCCCCCCCCCGCCGACCCGACCCAACCCAACCCAACCCAACACCACCTACCTGTAAATCTGGTGCTGGGGATGGGCCGGCAGCCTTCGGTCCCGAAAGGCCTGCCTGAAGCACTTTCACACAGGTAGGAAGATGGTTTATTTAATCTTTTCTTTGCTTATAAATGTTTATTCAGGTTGGTTTTATTTGTATAATATTTGTATAAGTATAAATAAGGATTTATTATAGAATTTAATGACTTCCCTTCCCCCCCCCCCCCCCCCCCACCTCGTTCTGGACGCCTAATTTGTAACCTGCGCCTGATTTTTTAATGTGTAGAACAGGTTTTTTCAGTTCTACAAAAATCTTCACTTGCTCCATTCTACTTTAGTTTGGAGTACATTTTCACTGTGGAAACTTTCAAATCAGGCGTCAGTGGCCGGACACGCCCCCTTTTGAAGAAAAAATTCTGTTCCAAAGTAGAACTGTTCTACCTGACTAGAACTGCAGAAAAAAAAATGTGGAGAATTGCGATTTCTAAGATAGTCCGTTCTCCACCAGTTGCTCCTAAAAAATCAGGCGCAAATCATGTGGAAACTTGGGCCCAATGTATTCCCATTGTTTAGAACCTTTTTGTAAGATTTTACGGTTTTATTGGAATGTATTTGTGTTATTTGCTTTCTTGAATAAACCCCAAACCTTCTTTGTACAAAACAGTTGCCTGCTGTACTTTATCATACCCTGATTAATAAATCCAAGGTCTAGAATCGAGGAAGTGGGAGCAATTCGAACCGTTCAGAAAGTCAGAGGTGAAGCTGACCCACACACCACCCCCTACAGAATGGCGACCGCGGCCAGACCTTGGTCAAAAGGGTGTGATGCAGTAGAGACTGTTTTTGAGGAAAGAAGCAAAATCGAAGAGAGGATTTCCTGCTACATATTCAACAAAGTCAATATTACAAAGCAATGGGTACTGAACCTATTGCGCGCTGAGCGTCCTGTGGAGGCTGTAGCCAAATGGACTGAGAGTAAGGACCATAAGCGCTCTGTGGAGAAAGCAATATGGTTAGTCTGCCTACAGCGACAGGTCCAGCAATTGGACAAGAAAGTCGAGTCACTGGAGGCAGACCTCAAGGAGTACGAGGAACACTCGAATGCCAGAGCTATCATGGGGGAGAGATTATTTGAGGTGTTAGGCAAGCAAAAGCAAGGGAAACTACGGTTAGTGGAAACACAGAAATCGCCAGGATCACCTTCAGTGCCAGGTCACCGAAGCGAAGGGTCCAGAACTGGTGTTTTGGGGAGAAAACGCCCGCCTCACCAGGACAATTAAAGAGCAGGAGGAGAAGTTAAGGGGTGTACAGGCCGCTTATAAGGTAGCAAGTAGCAGAGGGTTCAAGACTGGAGACCATGGTCCCTGCCAAAAGCAAATTGAGAGTCTGAACCTTGCTCTTTCCAAGGCCAAAGGTATATTCTGCCTAATAAACCGGAGTACGGCTCGGGCAGACCTGGAAGAGCAGGGTGAAACCGTTCACCCAGTTCCTGTGGCGCCGAGGCCTAACTCGGCAGGGGCGAACAGTTTGCGGGGCAGACGGGGAGGGTACACCACCATCTGTGGCATCGGGTTGTAACTCGGCTTGACAGCAGGGAGAGATGGGAGCGATACCAGTATGATAAGGGCCGGGACCGGGGCCAATGTGCCCGGTATGGCAGCAGAAGTACAGTGCACCCACTCTCGGCAGGGCCCCTCGAAAGTAACTTCATGGTCCCCCACAGCACCCAGCAGCTTAGAACCATGGTAGCCCACCTGGACAAGCTCACCCATAAAGGAGACCCTTCGGTTCGCTTTATGGAAGTAGACCAAGCGGCAGGCATCAATTGGTGCGTCGACTCCGAAATGGCAAAAATGCTCCTATTCTCCCTAGACAGTAGAGTATACCAGTGTCTCTGCGGAAAGCAGGAGAGGGCAGAGTACATACGCTACTGTCAAGGAAGAAGTCTTGGAAGTTATGGGCCTAAATAACGGGAGTCCCTTCTCCCGAGTGGAGAAGACGATGCAACAGGCAGGGAAAACCCCACAAGCTTTCGCAGACAAGCTGTGGCCCATCTACGAGAATGCCTGCAGTGGGACCCTCGACCAGGATCACTTGACCCGGGATGAGAGGGCCTACTGGTTCCGGAGCCTGGTGGCAAACAGTTTGCCACGGGTGAATTTTTTTTAAATTTCAAAATATACTTTATTCATAAAAAAATCTGTACAGTACATTCAAAGGCATTTCAATACATTTAGCTGCGGTCAGCAATCCCATGCACTATTATTTGGGTGCTGACGGCAGTTCCGTTCGTTACATTTCCTTGTTTTCCAGTTCAAGTGCAATTCGGTCCAATACGGGATACCTTGTAGTACATTCAAACAAATTACATTTCATGTGTCACTATACAGTACACGGAATGGGTCAGCCTGACATCAGTAGTGGGTAAAATGATGGAATCAATTATTAAGGATGTCATAGCAGCGCATTTGGAAAGAGGTGACATGATATGTCCAAGTCAGCATGGATTTGTGAAAGGGAAATCATGCTTGACAAATCTTCTGGAATTTTTTGAGGATGTTTCCAGTAGAGTGGACAAGGGAGAACCAGTTGATGTGGTATATTTGGACTTTCAGAAGGCTTTCGACAAGGTCCCACACAAAAGATTAATGTGCAAAGTTAAAGCACATGGGATTGGGGGTAGTGTGCTGACATGGATTGAGAACTGGTTGTCAGACAGGAAGCAAAGAGTAGGAGTAAATGGGTACTTTTCAGAATGGTAGGCAGTGACTAGTGGGGTACCGCAAGGTTCTGTGCTGGGGCCCCAGCTGTTTACATTATACATTAATGATTTGGACGAGGGGTTAAATGTAGTATCTCCAAATTTGCGGATGACACTAAGTTGGGTGGCAGTGTGAGCTGCGAGGAGGATGCTATAAGGCTGCAGAGTGGATAGGTTAGGTGAGTGGGCAAATGCATGGCAGATGAAGTATAATGTGGATAAATGTGAGGTTATCCACTTTGTTGGTAAAAACAGAGAAACAGACTATTATCTGAATGGTGACAGATTAGGAAAAGGGGAGGTGCAACGAGACCTGGGTGTCATGGTACATCAGTCATTGAAGGTTAGCATGCAGGTACAGCAGGCTGTGAAGAAAGCAAATGGCATGTTGGCCTTCATAGCGAGAGGATTTGAGTACAGGGGCAGGGAGGTGTTGCTACAGTTGTACAGGGCCTTGGTGAGGCCACACCTGGAGTATTGTGTACAGTTTTGGTCTCCTAACTTGAGGAAGGACATTCTTGCTATTGAGGGAGTGCAGCGAAGGTTCACCAGACTGATTCCCGGGATGGCGGGACTGACATATCAAGAAAGACTGGATCAACTGGGCTTGTATTCACTGGAGTTCAGAAGAATGAGAGGGGACCTCATAGAAACGTTTAAAATTCTGATGGGTTTAGACAGGTTAGATGCAGGAAGAATGTTCCCAATGTTGGGGAAGTCCAGAACCAGGGGTCACAGTCTAAGGATAAGGGGTAAGCTATTTAGGACCAGTATGAGGAGAAACCTCTTCACCCAGAGAGTGGTGAACCTGTGGAATTCTCTACCACAGAAAGTTGTTGAGGCCAATTCACTAAATATATTCAAAAAGGAGTTAGATGTAGTCCTTACTACTAGGGGGATCAAGGGGTATGGCGAAAAAGCAGGAATGGGGTACTGAGGTTGCATGTTCAGCCAAGGACTCATTGAATGGCGGTGCAGGCTCGAAGGGCCAAATGGCCTACTCCTGCACCTATTTTCTATGTTTCTATGAGCGCCCAGCACACTGAACTGTCCACGGTGATGTATGTGGTTACACATCCAGAGAAGTTCCCTACCTTCTACACGATTTGCTCGGACAGTATGTTCACTTGCAATTCGTGTATGGAGTACCTGGCCATCTGGTCCCTTCGCGGATACACATCTGCTGACGGGAAACCCCTGGCAACAAAACCCTTGGAGAAAATCATGGCGGCTATAGGGGATGAAGGGAGGGTGTACATTCACAAAGTAAAGGCCCACACCAAAACCGAACCCCGTTCAGAGGGAAACCAGCCGGCCGACATGCTGGCTGAAGAGGGTGCCCGCACGGGTGAGTTTTGGGATCCCTATGACTCAGGCCCAATTGCAGCAGTTTGGGGCAGGATTGGGACAACAGGGAGGGCAGGGGTAGCATTGGCCCCGGACCTGAAAATGGTTCAGACCCAGGACCCCGTCCTGAAAACTGTCCTGAGCACGCTGGCTAAAGGGAAGAGAGTAGAGGTTCCATACGGCGTAGCAGATATAGCCATAAAAGAAGGCATGCTGTTCCGAGGAGAGCAGTGGGTAGTACCGCAGCAACACCAAAGGGAATTCCTCCAACTGGCCCACGAGGGTCCAGAAGCGGGACACCCCGGACCTGAGACCACCTAGCAATGGGTGGAGCAGGCAGGGTGGTGACCGGAGCTCAGGGAGGATGTCCGCGAGTTCTGCACAGAATGCCTGGTGTGTGCTGCTAACAACCCTGACCCACAGAGAGGAAGGTGTCCATGGGAAACATCAGGAGGGTAGAGGGACCATGGCAGTCGATTCAGGTCGACTACATCGGGCCTCTACCCACCGGTCAGGGAGGCTACAAATACTGCCTGGTATTGGTGGATGTTTTCTCCAAGTGGGTGGAGGCCTTCCCATACCGAACAGCCACCACATTGGGTACAGCTCGGATCCTGGTAAGGGAAGTATTCTCACGATGGGGACTACCACTGTACATGGAGTCCGACCAGGGGAGTCATTTTACCGGGCAGGTCATGTAGGCAGCCCTTAAGGTGCTCGGTGTGGAGGGGAATTGGCATGTCGCCCACAACCCGCAGTCATCGGGTATGGTGGAGTGACTAAATAGAACCATTAAGGAAAGGCTGCGAAAAGAGACAGGAGAATCACCCAAGAAATGCGTGGAGATCTTGCCGTTGGTCCTAATGGGGGTCCGGGCCAGCCAGTCTAAAAGCACGGGGTGTTCCCCTTACGAGGTTATGACTGGCAGGGTCATGCGTACCCCCACCCATGTGCGAGCTCCGGTGCTCACGGAGATCAGAGAGGTGACCCGGGACAGCTTTATCAGGAATCTGTTTGAACACCTCAAGCAGATTCACTGGCAGGCTGCTAGCAACATGGGGAGGCAGCACGGAGCAACCGACTGCTGCTAGAGCCCCGCAAATACCACGAATGGGAGATAGGGGATCAGGTCATGGTGAGGTACTATGCTCGGGTAGGGGTCTTTGAAGCATTGTACATGGGGCCGTACTGTATTGTCGATAAAGCAAGCCCCATGGTGAATGCCGTAAAGATGCTCCAGCGCATAAAATGGTTTCATAAAAACCACTGCAAACGGTTCAACCCGGGGAAGGTCGCCAAACGCAAAGGGCAGCCAGGGACAGTAAACCGTCCCAAGGATAAGGTTCTCCAGCCAGCAGCCTCCGATAGTGGGAATTCCACAGGGGAAGTCGCTGACCCACAGACCATACCATTGGGGGCAGTGAGCTGCGCTACAGGAGGGGCTATCCCACCCATCATCTGGGACTCGGATAGACCCCTAGTAGCCATAGCCCTAAGGAGAACCTCCTGCACACCACGGCCAAGAATGCCGTGGTCACCAGCGCCCCAATTCACACTGCTCAGCCCCGCGAGGGCTACAAAACGAAAAAGATTGATTGAGGTGGGGGACCATTTAAAAGACAAGGGTCCACAGCCTGCAGCCTCCAACCGTGAGGGACTCACAGGGGAGGTAGTGGTGGACCAAATGAGGGTCCCCGGCCGGCAGCCTCCGGCTGTGTGGTACTCACAAAAGAAATAGCGGACTCACTGGCCCTACAGCAAGGGATGGTGAACTGTAATATAGGAGAAGCTATCCTGCCCATTATCTGGGACTCGGGAAAGGCCCCAGCTACCGTGGGAAGAACTCTCCGAGTTCTAAGGCACAAGCCACCGTACACTCAAATGTACAAGCGGCCAAAGGACCGGAAAAAGCATGGGGCAAGCAGGACCTAGCTTAGCCACCCGGGGACGGGTGGCGGTGTATATAGCTTTTCCAGGATTCTATTTTTAGTTTAAGTTTTAGTATTTTAGTTGGAATTTTTAAAATTTTAGAGTTTAAGTTGGATTGTAGAACTGGATCACCTTTGCCAATCCAGAGAACTGTTTTCTCAAGGGCAAGGCTATCTATTTGTGTCCCTACAGGGAAGGAACCGAATGATGAGAGGGGCCTTGTTCCTGCTCGCCCTAATGGGGGCGAGTACGGGTCACAGAGGTGACATCGAGGAATCTCGTATCTTTGGGTGCTCAGGAGGAAGAGCACCCACCGTTACTGCTGGAAGTGGTACACCAGGCGTGGAGGAGGCCGCCGCCTACTTCCACGAGGGGAGTTGGCCAGGATGGCTGGGGTCCAACTCTACCCGATACTCCAGCCAGGCCGAGTTCACCTACGGGGAGGCCTCCATCCCATGCCCTAGGGTACAGGTTGTTGCAGCACGGGTCAGTGTCACTGAAGGGAAACAAGTGTGTTTGGCATGTAAAGGACAGATTCTCCTGGATAGATGATGGTGGCTCAGGAAGCTGAGCCGGGACACGGGGGACCATAGAGCTGACTGGGGAACGACACCTACCGGATGATCACGGGGACCCAGGGGGGAGTGAGTATGTGTTGGGATAAGTGGTGGGAGTCTGAACAGCGGATTTACATATGCATGTGGGGATCAAAGAGGGTCTGTCCCTCAGGCATGTCGATCGCCTTCTCCAGACAATGGCAAGGTACCGGGAAGGTGATGAGGTGGGATTCTAGCCTGCATGCATGTACGGTCCCAAATTCCTCAATCCCAGTCAACGCCACTGAACTCATAGCACACACCAGAAAGCCCCTGCCCATGACCCCGACAGTACGGACAGTGATGGAGAGGTGTCCTACCACCACCAAGGGACCAGGGAATGGGTTAGTGTTAGTACCAACCGAAAATGTATTATACCAGGAGGTACACTATGCAGTAGCTTCAGTCATCTTAAACTTTACAGAAGTACACTTACCTGCATGGTGCCCGAAGGAGATAGAGCAGCTATGCCGGGCCCAACTCAGAGAAATGTTCAGGAAATTTTACGAATTAGATTTTGGCAACGTAGACAAAGCAGATTTATACCCACTATACGCTGGGAATGGGGAGACAAGGGAAGGGAACCTGGAACGACATTTTCACAGCATATAATACAGGATCCTCTATGATAAATAGCATGGACGATATGGAACTACAAATGCAAATAAATGGTCTAAAAAACCAACTAAGGAAGATCCTAAGGGAAAAGAACACAGTGGTAGGCTCAGAGCTACACGAGGACCAGGCTATGATGGTCCATTTAAAAGAGATTATTGCTGAGCTGGAAAGACACGCAAAAACAGTAAATGCACTTATATGGGAGGATAGGAATGCCTCGGATCAGGCTGCAAGGAATGGGGTGTGTGTGCTGTACGGGGCATGGTTGTTAGAAACATAGAAAATAGGTGCAGGAGTAGGCCATTCGGCCCTTCGAGCCTGCACCACCATTCAATAAGATCATGGCTGATCATTCCCTCAGTACCCCTTTCCTGTTTTCTCTCCATACCACTTGATCCCCTTAGCCATAAGGGCCATATCTAACTCCCTCTCGAATATATCCAATGAACTGGCATCAACAACTCTCTGCGGCAGGGAATTCCACAGGTTAACAACTCTGAGTGAAGAAGTTTCTCCTCATCTCAGTCCTAAATGGCCTACCCCTTATCCTAAGATTATGTCCCCTGGTTCTGGACTTCCCTAACATCGGGAACAATCTACCCGCATTTAACCTGTCCCGTCCCGTCAGAATCTTATACGTTTCTATGAGATCCCCTCTCATCCTTCTAAACTCCAGTGAATAAAGGCCCAGTTGATCCAGTCTTTCCTCATATGACAGTCCAGCCATCCCGGGAATCAGTCTGGTGAACCTTCGCTGCACTCCCTCAATAGCAAGAATGTCCTTCCTCAGATTAGGAGACCAAAACTGAACACAATATTCCAGGTGAGGTCTCACCAAGGCCCTGTACAACTGCAGTGAGACTTCCCTGCTCCTATACTCAAATCCCCTAGCTATGAAGGCCAACATACCATTTGCCTTCTTCACCGCCTGCTGTACCTGCATGCCAACTTTCAATTACTGATGAACTATGACACCCAGATCTCGTTGCACCTCCCCTTTTCCTAATCTGCTGCCATTCAGATAATATTCTGCCTTCGTGTTTTTGCCCCCAAAATGGATAACCGCACATTTATCCACATTATACTGCATCTGCCATGCATTTGTCCACTCACCTAACCTGTCCAAGTCACCCTGCAGCCTCTTAGCATCCTCCTCACAGCTCACACCGCCACCCAGTTTAGTGTCATCTGCAAACTTGGAGATATTACACTCAATTCCTTCATCTAAATCATTAATGTATATTGTAAAGAGCTGGGGTCCCAGCACTGAGCCCTGCGGCACCCCACTAGTCACTGCCTGCCATTCTGAAAAGGACCCGTTTATCCCGACTCTCAGCTTCTTGTCTGCCAACCAGTTCTCTACCCATGTCAGTATATTACCCCCAATACCATGTGCTTTGATTTTGCACACCAATCTCTTGTGTGGGACCTTGTCAAAAGCCTTTTGAAAGTCCAAATACACCATATCCACTTGTTCTCCCTTGTTGGGCGAGGTCCGTTGCAAACTGGAGGATTTAAAGCAAGGTTTAGTCCCTTCCTGGATCAGCAACAAGCACCTCGCAGCCCTCCACCCATATAGTAATTCACTAAGCCTGTGTCAGCTCCATCTAGCTTCTGAAGCTTACCCTGTCCCAGTGGATTACGGCGTTTCAATCACACTATCATGGAGAGAGTACCAAGGATGCCGGTCATGGGTGGGACAGCCCAACCCGCACTGGTATACAGGGTGAGAACATTGGGGTCATTCAAGGGGGTGTACATGTTCGTTTCACAGTGGTCCCACCTTATGTCATAAAGTGGGAGCACGCTATGACAGGTACTGACCTTTCCGGGTGCCGGAGCCGGGGTGCACACATAATACTGTGTCCTCAGCACTTGAACGCCTACTCCAGACCACAGTGCGGGTTTAAAGCTTCTGGCGCACAGTCTATCAACTGTACCATGGAGGTAGTGGCACAAGACCATGTTCCCCCACAGGTAGCATACATATTGTGTCACCACCAGTGCGCCCCACTACCAACATGGACAACACATTTGGTGTCCGGTGAGTGAAAGCAATTTTTGTTTTAAACCCGAGGCGGAAGTTCAAGTGACCCAAGAACGGATTGTTCCCATTCCTGAACCCTCCACTATTCACCTCACTGTAAATAATAATTTCACAAATTTACAAGATTATGTTGCACATTTGGATATGAAATCCCTCCTCTACCCGAACATCTTACTGCCCTACTGAAAGCTGTAGAAGTATCACAGAAACATTTCTGCACTCTAGAACAAAAAACAGTTTAGATAGGGGGAGAAATTTCGGATATCACCGTTCCATCCTGGTGGGATATTGTCAGAAATATAGAGGTCCCTCCCTGGATCAGAATAGCTTCCCATGTTTTAGTTATTTGCCAGCTCATGATTATTCTTTATGTGATGCATGTAGCACTCAAATCACTGACTCCACACAGTTTGGTGTTGTAGTAACTGCTGTGACCTTAGTCCTTTATTGTGCAACTCCAGAGTGCTTCTTGGGTGTGGTGGGCAGCCTTTTATACTCTGTCTTGCAGGTACTTTCAGGTCTCCCACCACAGCGCCCTCTGTGGCGCACCATTGTACTTATACATTGAATGTACCTGAACAATACATAACATCTCATTCCCCCCCCAGTTCCAAATGCCATTGCCGGTAACCTCGGCCTTGTTCGTCCTGGTTGATTTGTGAGTGTGAGTCCATGACCATCCACTTCCCTCTTCTCCCCCATATGGAAATTATGCTTGCGATCCGGTGCAAGCATGTGGTGTTTGCAGTCCTTACAAGGGTGATGAAGTACACGAGCATAACCTCCAACAGAAAACAGGTATACATAGACAGTACATTTGTATGGTACATATAATATATGGTACAGATGTTATGTCAAAAGGTCTATCAATGCCAGATTAAAACATTTAATCAAGTTTCAGTTAGCTAGCCCGCCAAAACCGAAGCAAAGAAGTCCACTTAAAATCAATGGACAGCAAAACGTAAACAAAAGAAATGTTAGATTTGGCGTGAAGATTAAGCAGCCTCTCAGAGTATAACTGAGGGCCCATCATACCCAAAAAAAGAGAACTATCTGACCATCACTTCGGAATAACAAGATCGAGAGCACACGGCAAGAAAACACAGGAAGAAACATCGCAACATCGGAGAAAAGAACTTAAAAAAAACCAATCAGTGGAACATCAATACCAACTGACTTGGTAACAGCCATTAACCAGACGACCGTGACCGACGAAACCAATCACGAAAATCAACCACGAAGAAAACTGGGGTTCACGCAAGTTTTTCACTCTATAATTTGTGCCGAGACTATCCAGCGGGTAAATATTACCGAAAGAACTTAAAACCCTATTGATAACAAAGAAAATTGGGTACTCACCAGAGATAAATCCAAAACGCGGCTAACCACATCAGCGGACTCATCCCAACTGGCTTCAATACGCAGCAGAGCTCTTTTATCACATCCGGGGTACGGCAAGTCAAACCGGCTATAACCAAAGAACCCCGAAACCGCGAAACAGCTCTAGCTATCAAAGGAAGGATCTGGTGAGCATAAATCCCTGGAGCCCTAGAGTTGGACCTAATTAGAGAGTAAGTGGGAGGTGGGAGGTATTTCTGTTGTGTTATTACCTGTAATAAAGTATTCCCCATTGTTTAGAACCTTTTTGTACGATTTTAAGTTTTATTGGAGTGTATTTGTGTTATTTGCTTTCTTGAATAAAACCCAAACCTTCTTTGTACAAAACTGTTGTCTGCTGTACTTTATCATACCCTGATTAATAAATCCAAGGTGTAGAATCAAGGGAGCGGGAGCGATTCAAACCGCTCAGAAAGTCAGAGGTGAAGCTGACCCACACACCACCCCCTACATCCCCTTAGCTGTAAGGGCCACATCTAACTCCCTCTTGAATATATCCAACGAACTGGACTCAACAACTTTCTGTGGTAGAGAATTCCACACGTTCACCACTCTCTGTAAAAAAGTTTGTTTCTCCTCATCTCGGTCCTATATGGCTTACCCCTTATCCTTAGACTGTGACCTCTGGTTCTGGACTTCCCCAACATTGGGAACATTCTGCCGGCAACTAACCTGTCTGAACCCGTCATAATTTTATATGTTTCGATGAGATCCCCTCTCGTTCTTCTAAATTCCAGTGAGTATAAGCCTAGCCGATCCAGTCTTTCTTCATATGTCAGTCCTGTCATCCCAGGAATTAGTCTGGTGAACCTTCGCTGCGCTCCCTCAATAGCAAGCAAGACTTTCCTCAGATTAGGAGACCAAAACTGTACATAATACTCAAGGTGTGGTCACACCAAGGCCCTGTACAACTGCAGCAAGACCTCCCTGCTCCTATACTAAAATCCTCTTGCTATAAAGGACAGCATGCCATTTGCTTTCTTTACTGCCTGCTGTACCTGCATGCCTACCCTTCAGTGACTGATGTACCATGACACCCAGGTCATGCACCTCCACTGTCACCATTCAGATAACATAGAAACATAGAAAATAGATGCAGGAGTAGGCCATTCGGCCCTTCGAGCCTGCACCGCCATTCAATAAGATCATGGCTGATCATTCCCTCAGTACCCCTTTCCTGCTTTCTCTCCATACCCCTTGATCCCTTTAGCCGTAATGGCCATATCTAACTCCCTCTTGAATATATCCAATGAACTGGCATCAACAACTCTCTGCGGTAGGGAATTCCACAGGTTAACAACTCCCTGAGTGAAGAAGTTTCTCCTCATCTCAGTCCTAAATGGCTTGCCCCTTATCCTAAGACTGTGTCCCCTGGTTCTGGACTTCCCCAACATCAGGAACATTTTTCCCGCATCTAACCTGTTCAGTCCCGTCAGAATCTTATATGTTTCTATGAGATCCCCTCTCATCTTTCTAAACTCCAATGTATAAAGGCCCAGTTGATCCAGTCTGTCCTCATATGTCAGTCTAGCCATCCCGGGAATCAGTCTGGTGAACCTTCGCTGCACTCCCTCAATAGCAAGAATGTCCTTCCTCAGATTAGGAGACCAAAACTGAACACAATATTCCAGGTGAGGCCTCACCAAGGCCCTGTACAAGTGCAGTAAGACTTCCCTGCTCCTATACTCAAATCCCCTTGCTATGAAGACCAACATACCATTTGCCTTCTTCACCGCCTGCAGTACCTGCATGCCAACTTTCAATGACTGATGTACCATGACACCCAGGTCTCGTTGCACCTCCCCTTTTCCTAATCTGCCGCCATTCAGATAATAATCTGCCTTCCTGTTTTTGCCACCAAAGTGGATAACCTCACATTTATCAACATTATATTGCATCTGCCATGCATTGCCCCATTCACCTAACCTGTCCAAGTCACCCTGCAGCCTCTTAGCATCCTCCTCACAGCTCGCACTGCCACCCAGCTTAGTGTCATCTGCAAACCTGGAGATATTACATTCAATTCCTTCGTCTAAATCATGAACATAGAAACATAGAAATTAGGTGCAGGAGCAGGCCATTCGGCCCCTCGAGCCTGCACCGCCATTCAATAAGGTCATGGCTGATCATTCAACCTCAGTACCCCTTTCCTGCTTTCTCTCCATACCCCATGATCCCTTTGGCTGTAACGGCCATATCTAACACCCTTTTAAAAAATCTATCGAACTGGCCTCAACAACGTTCTGCAGTAGAGAATTCCACAGGTTAACCACTCTCTGAGTGAATAAGTTTCTCCTCATCTCAGTCCTAAATGGCTTACCCCTTATTCTTAGACTGTGAACCCTGGTTCTGGAACTCCCCAGCAACGGGAACATTCTTCCTGCCTCTAACCTGTCCAATCCTGTCAGAATTTTATATGTTTCTATGAGATCCTCTCTCATTCTTCTAAACTCCAGTGGATACAAGCCCAGTTGAACAAGTCTCTCCTCATATGTCAGTCCTGCCAACCCAGGAATCAATCTGATAAACCTTCGCTGTACTCCCTCAATAGCAAGAATGTCCTTCCTCAGATTAGGATACCAAAACTGAACACAATATTCCAGGTGTGGCCTCACCAAGACTCTGTACAACTGCAGTAAGACCTCCCCTGCTCCTATACACAAATCCTCTAGCTATGAAGGCCAATATGCCATTGGCCTTCTTCACTGCCTGCTGTACCTGCATGCCAACTTTCAATGAAAGATGTACCATGACACCTAGGTCCCGTTGCAGCTTCCCTTTCCTAATCTATCACCATTCCGATAATATTCTGCCTTCCTCTTTTTGCCACCAAAGTGGATAACCCCACACTTATCCACATTATACTGCATCTCCCATGATTTGCCCACTCACCTAACCTGTCCAAGTCACCCTGCAGCCTCTTAGCATCCTCCTCACAGCTCACACTGCCAACCAGCTTAGTGTCATCTGCAAACTTGGAGACATTATATTCAATTCCTTCATCTAAATCATTGATGTATTTTGTAAATAGCTGGGGTCCCAGCACTGAACCCTGTGGCACCCCACTGGTCACTGCCTACCATTCTGAAAAGGACCCATTTATTCTGACTCTCTGCTTCCTGTCTGCCAACCAGTTCTCTATCCACGTCAATACATTACCCCAATGCCATGTGCTTTAATTTTGCACACTAATCTCTTGTGTGGGACCTTGTCAAAAGCCTTTTGAAAGTCCAAATATACCACATCCACTGGTTCTCCCTTGTCCACTCTACTAGTTATATCCTCAAAAAATTCCAGAAGATTTGTCAAGCATGATTTCCCTTTCATAAATCCATGCTGACTTGGACCAATCCTGTCACTGCTTTCCAAATGTGCTGCTATTTCATCCTTAATAATTGATTCCAACATTTTCCCCACCACCAATGTCAGGCTCACCAGTCTATAATTCCCTGTTTTCTCTGTCCCTCCCTCTTTTTTTAAAAAGTGGTGTTACATTAGCTGCACTCCAGACCATAGGAACTGACCCAGAGTCAATAGAATGTTGGAAAACGATCACCAATGCGTTCACTATTTCAAGGGCTACTTCCTTAAGTACTCTCGGATGCAGCCTATCAGGCCCCGGGGATTTATCGGCCTTCAATCCCATCAATTTCTTAACACAATTTCCTGACTAATAAGGATTTCCTTCAGTTCCTCCTTTTCGCTAGACCCTCGAACCCTGAGTATTTCCGGAAGGTTATTTGTGTCTTCCTTAGTGAAGACAGGTCCAAAGTATTTGTTCAATTGGTCTGCCATTTCTTTGTCCCCCCAATATAAATTCACCTGAATCTGACTGCAAAGGACCTTCTTTGGTCTTCACTAATCTTTTTCTCTTCACATATCTATAGAAGCTTTTGCAGTCAGTTTTTATGTTCCCAGCAAGCTTCCTCTCATACTATATTTCCCTCCTCCTAATTAGACCCTTTGTCCTCCTCTGCTGAATTCTAAATTTCTCCCAGTCCTCAGGTTTGCTACTTTTTCTGGCCAATTTATATGCCTTTTCCTTGAATTTAACACTATCCCTAATTTCCCTTGTTAGCCACCTTCCCCGTTTTATTTTTACTCCTGACAGGGATGTACAATTGTTGAAGTTCATCCATGTAATCTATAAATGTCTGCCATTTCCGATCCACTGTCAACCCTTTAAGTATCATTTGCCAGTCTATTCTAGCCAATTCACGTCTCATACCATCAAAGTTACCTTTCCTTAAATTCAGGACCCTAGTCTCTGAATTATCACTGTCACTCTCCATCTTAATAAAGAATTCTACCATATTATGGTCACTCTTCCCCAGGGGGCCTCGCACAACAAGATTGCTAATTAGTCCTCTCTCATTACACAACACCCAGTCTAGGATGGCCAGCTCTCTAGTTGGTTCCATATTGGTCTACATATTGGTCTAGAAAGCCATCCCTTATACACTCCAGGAAATCCTCCTCCACCGTATTGCTACCAGCTTGGTTGGCTCAATCTATATGTAGATTAAAGTCACCCATGATAACTGCTGTACCTTTATTGCACGCATCCCTAATTTCTTGTTTGATGCCATCCCCAACCTCACTACTACTGTTTGGTGGTCTGTACACAACTCCCACTAGCGTTTTCTGCCCTTTGGTATTCTGCAGCTCGACCCATACAGATTCTACATCATCCAAGCTAATGTCCTTTCTTACTATAGCGTTAATTTCCTCTTTAACCAGCAACGCTATCCCACCTCCTTTTCCTTTCTGTCTATCGTTCCTGAATGTTGAATGCCCCTGGATGTTGAGTTCCCAGCCTTGGTCACCCTGGTGCCAAGTCTCTGTAATCCCAATTATATCATAATCTTTAATCGCTGCCTGCGCAGTTAATTCATCCACCTTATTATGAATACTCCTCGCATTGAGGCACAGAGCCTTCAAGCTTGTCTTTTTAAGATTCTTTGTCCCTTTAGAATTTTGCTGTAATGTGGCCCTTTTTGATTTTTGCCTTGGGTTTCTCTGCCCTCCACTTTTGCTATTCTCCTTTCTATCTTTGACTTCTGCCCCCATTTTATTTCCCTCTGTCTCCATGCATAGGTTCCCATCCCCCTGCCATATTAGTTTAACCCCTCAACAGCACTAACAAACACTCCCCCTAGGACATTGGTTCCGGTCCTGACCAGGTGCAGACCATCCGGTTTGTACTGGTCCCACCTCCCCAAGAATCGGTTCCAATGTCCCGGGAATTTGAATCCCTCCCTCTTGCACCACTCCTCAAGCTACATATTCATATTAGCTCTCCTGCTATTTCTACTCTGACTAGCATGTGGCACTGATAGCAATCCTCAGATTATTACTTTGAGGTCCTACTTTTTAATTTACCCCCTAGCTCTCTAAATTCAGCTTGTAGGACCTCATCCCGCTTTTTACCTATATCGTCGGTGCCTTTATGCACTACATAGAAACATAGAAACATAGAAAATAGGTGCAGGAGTAGGCCATTCGGCCCTTCTAGCCTGCACCGCCATTCAATGAGTTCATGGCTGAAACTACAAATTCAGTACCCCCTTCCTGCTTTCTCGCCATACCCCTTGATCCCCCTAGTAGTAAGGACTTCATCTAACTCCCTTTTGAATATATTTAGTGAATTGGCCTCAACTACTTTCTGTGGTAGAGAATTCCACAGGTTCACCACTCTGGGTGACAACTACGACAACTGGCTGTTCACCCTTTCCCTCCAGAATGCCCTGCAGCCGCTCCGAGACATCCTTGACCCTTGCACCAGGGAGGCAATATACAATCCTGGAGTCTCAGTTGCGACCGCAGAAACGCCTATCTATCCCACTTACAATAGAATCCCCGACCATTCTAGCTCTCCCACACTTTTTCCAGCCTTCCTGTGCAGCAGAGCCACCCACGGTGCCATGAACTTGGCTGCTGCTGCCTTCCCCTGGAGAGCCATCTCCCCCAATATTATCCAAAGCAGTAGATCTGTTTTGGAGGCAGATGACCGCAAGAGACTCCTGCACTGCCTTCCTACTCCTGCTGTGCCTGATGGTCACCCGTTCCCTATCTGCCTTTGTAACCTTTACCTGTGGTGTGACCAACTCACTGAACGTGCTATCCACGACATCCTCAGCATCACGCATGCTCCAGAGTGAATCCATCCGCAGCTCCAGTGCCGTCATGTGGTCTAACAGGAGCTGCAGCTGGATACACTTCCTGCACACATAGTTGTCAGGGACGATTTCTCACATGGCATAGGAGGAACATGACATGGGTCTGGGCTCTCCTGCCATGACTTAACCCTTAAAATAACCTAATTTGGCAACAAAGCCAAAAGTTTCTTACTGACAAGATAAGGAAAAAAGAAAAACTACTCACCAATCAACCAGCCAATCACTTACCCTCTTGGCTGTGATGTCACACTTTGTTTTCTTTTCCTCCCAGGTCGGGGAGTCAGCACTGATGGGGAAAACAAGATAACGCAACACCTCCCGCTCCCACTTGCCCGAATTCTCCCACTTACCAAACTCTTACTTTTGCATTCTGAGCTGCTGCTGCTGCAGCTGCACTCCGTGCAGGTCTGCACAAAGCCCTCTCTTTATACACTGTTTCTTGCTGACTCACCACTGGCCTGTTTAGGGAATCAGTTTTTACTAGCTGGCCAATTAACAAAGCTAGCTTGCTTGTTTGTCTCTGCTTAAACTTACAAGAATCCTATCTGTTTAATATAGAAGCTACTAGAAATTGTCACTAGTAAAAAGGATGGAGAGAGAAAACAAGCAATGACAGACTGGTTAGCTTGACATCGGTGGTGAGGAAAATGTTGGAATCAATTATTGAAGATGTAATAGCAGCGCATTTGGAAAGCAGTGACAGGATCGGTCCAAGTCAGCATGGATTTATGAAAGGGAAATCATGCTTGACAAATCTTCTAGAGTTTTTTCAGGATGTAACTAGTAGAGTGGATAAGGGAAAACCAGTGGATGTGTTGTATTTGGACTTTGAAAAGGCTTTTGACAAGGTCCCACACAAGAGATTAGTGTACAGAATTAAGGCACATGGTCACTAGTAATGTATATTGTAAATAGCGTGTGTGCGTGCGTAGCATGCAAAACCTGCAGTTTGCAAATAGCTGGGGTTCTAGCACTGAACCTTGCGGCACCCCACTAGTCACTCTGAAAAGGACCCGTTTATTCCCACTCTTTGCTTTCTGTCTGCCAACCAGTTCTCTATCCACGTCAATATATTACCCCCAATACCATGTGCCTTAATTTTGTACACGAATCTCTTGTGTGGGACCTTGTCAAAAGCCCTTTCAAAGTCAAAATACACCACATCCACTGGTTCTCCCTTGTCCACTCTACTAGTTACATCCACAAAAAACTCTAGAAGATTTGTCAAGCATGATTTCCCTTTCATAAATCCATGCTGACTTGGACCGATCCTGTCACTGCTTTCCAAATACGCTGCTATTGCATCTTTAATAATTGATTCCAGCATTTTCCCCATCACTGATGTCAGGCTAACCAGTCTGTAATTCTCTATTTTCTCTCTCCCTCCCTTTTTTAAAAGTGGGGTTACATTAGCTACCCTCCAATCCATAGGTACTGATTCAGAGTCCATGGAATTTTGGAAAATGACCACCAATGCATCTACTATTTCTAGGGCCACTTCCTTATGTACTCTGGGATGCAGACTATCAGGCCCTGGGGATTTATCGGCCTTCAGTCCCATCAGTTTTCCTAACGCAATTTCCTGACGAATAAGAATTTCCCTCAGTTCCTCCTTCCTGCTAGACCCTCAGTCCCTAGTATTTTGGGGTGGTTATTTGTGTCTTCCTTCGTGAAGACAGAACCAATTTGTTCAATTGGTCTGCCATTTCCTTGTTCCTCATTATGAATTCACCTGATTCTGACCACAAGGAACCTACATTAGTCTTCACTAATCTTTTTCTCTTCACATATCTATAGAAGCTTTTGCAGTCAATTTTTATGTTCCCTGCAAGCTTACACTCATACTCTATTTTCCCCCTCCTAATTAAACCCTTAGTCTTCCTCTGCTGAATTCTAAATTTCTCCCAGTCCTCAGGTTTGCTGCTTTTTCTGGCCAATTTATATGCCTCTTCCTTGGATTTAACGCTATCCCTAATTTACCTTGTTAGCCACAATTGAGCCACCTTTCCTGTTTTATTTTTACGCCAGAGAGGGATGTACAATAGTTGTAATTCATCCATGTGACCTTTAAATGTCTGCCATTGCCTATCCACCGTCAACCCTTTAAGTATCATTCGCCAGTCTATCCTAGTCAAATCATGTCTCATACCATCGAAGTTTCCTTTCTTTAAGTTCAGGACCCTAGTCTCTGAATTAACTGTGTCGCTCTCCATTTAATGAAGAATTCTACCATATTATGGTCACTCTTCCCCAAGGGGCCATGCACGACCAGATTGCTAATTAATCCTGTCTCGTTACACAAGACCCAGTTTAGGCTGGCTTGCTCTCTAGTTGGTTCCTCGAAATATTGGTCTAGAAAACCATCCCTTTTACACTCCAGGAAATCCTCCTTCAAAGTATTGCTACCAGTTTGGTTAGCCCAATCAATATGTAGGTTAAAGTCACCCATGATAACTGCTGTACCCTTATTGCACGCACCCCTAATTTCCTGTTTGATGCCATCCCCAATCTTCCTGCTTCTGTTTGGTGGTCTGTACACAACTCCCACTAACGTTTTCTGCCCTTTGGTGTCTCGCAGCTCTACCCATATAGATTCCACATCATCCAAGCTAATGTCCTTCCTTACTATTGCGTTAACCTCCTCTTTAACCATTAACGCTACCCTACCTCCTTTTCCTTCCTGTCTATCCTTCTTGAATATTGAATACCCCTGGATGTTGAGTTTCCAGCCTTGGTTATCCTGGAGCCATGTATCCGTAATCCCAATTAAATCATATCCGTTAATAGCTATCTGCACAGTTAATTCATCCACCTTATTACGAATGCTCCTCGCATTGAGACTCTGAGCCTTCAGGCTTGTTTTTTTAACACTCTTTGTCCTTTTAGAATTATGTTGTATTGTGGCCTTTGTTGATTTTGGCCTTTGATTTCTCTGCCCTCCACTCTTGCTTTTCTCCTTCCTACCTTTTGCTTCTGCCCCCTTTTTACTTCCCTCTGCCTCCCTGCATAGGTTCCCATCCCCCTGCCATATTAGTTTAACCCCTCCCAATAGCAGTAACAAAAGTCCCCCTAGGACATTGGTTCCGGTCCTGCCCAGGTGCAGACCGTCCGGTTTGTACTGGTCCCACCTCCCCCAGAACCGGTTCCAATGTCCCGGGAATTTGAATCCCTCCCTCTTGCACCACTCCTCAAGCCACGTTTTCATCTTAGCTATCCTGCTATTTCTACTCTGACTAGTATGTGGCACTGGTAGCAATCCTGAGATTACTATCTTTTGAGGTCCTACTTTTTAATTTAATTCCTAGCTCCCTAAATTCAGCTTGTAGGACCTCATCCTATTTTTTACCTATATCGTTGGTATCTATATGCACCACGACAACTGGCTGTTCCCCCTCCCCCTCCAGAATGCGCTGCAGCTGCTCCGAGACATCCTTGACCCTTGCACCAGGGAGGCAACATACCATCCTGGAGTCTTGTTTGCGGCTGTAGAAACACCTATCTATTCCCCTTACAATAGAATTCCCTACCACTATAGCTCTCCCACTCGTTTTCCTGCCCTCCTGTGCAGCAGAACCACCCATGGTGCCATGAACTTGGCTGCTACTGCCTTCCCCTGATGACTCATCTCCCCCAATGGCCTACTCCTTCTCCTATTTCTTATGTTCTTACCAATGCCCTTTATAATTGTAGTAAGATTTCTTTACTCTTACAGAATCATAGAAATTTACAACATGGAAGGAGGCCATTTCCGCCAATCGTGCCCGCACCGACCGACCAAGGGATATCCAGACTAATCATACTTTCCAGCTCTTGGTCCATAGCCCTGTAGGTTACAACACTTTAAGTGCACATCCAAGTATTTTTTATATGTGCTGAGGGTTTCTGCCTCTATCACCCTTTCAGGCAGTGAGTTCCAGACCCCCACCGCCCTCTGGGTAAAGAAATTTCCCCTCATATCTCCTCTATACCTTCCCCCCAATTACTTTAAATCTATGCCCCTTGGTTGTTCCTATCCACTTTTTCCTCTATACTCTAATCCCTTTGTAACAAAAGCTAAAATACCATTTGCTTTCCTAATTGCTTGCTGTACCTGCATGTTAACTTTCTGTGATTCATGTACAAGGACACCCAGGGCTCTCTGAAGGCAAACATTTCCCAGTCTCTTGCCATTCAAAAAATATTTTGCTTTTTTTTTCCTACCAAAGTGGATAACTTTACACTTCCCCATATTGTATTCCATTTGCCATGTTCTTGCCCATTCAGTCAACCTGTCTATATCTCTTTGCAGCCTACTTGCATCTTCCTGCTTACTTTTCCACATAACTTTGTATCAGCGGAAAACTCAGTCCCTTCATCTAAGTCAAATAGCTGAGGCCCAAGCACCGATGCTTGCAGCACCCTACTAGTTACAGCCTGCCAACCTGAAAAAGTCCTGTTTATTCGTACTCTCTGTTTTCTGTCCATTAACCAATCCTCAATTCATGCCAATATATTACCCCCATCCCATGAGTCCTAATTTTGTGTAATAATCTCTTGTGTAGCACCTTATCAAATGCTTTTTGAAAATCCAAATACACTACATCCACTGGTTTCCCCCTTATCCATCCTACAAGTTACAAACTCTAACAAATTTGTCATACATGATTTCCCTTTCATAAAACTGTTATGTATTGTCCATGTACATTAAATGTATAGTTACAATGGTGCACCACAAGGGGCACTGTGGTGGGAGACCCGAAAGTACCTGCGAGACAGAGTATAAAAGGCTGCCCACCACACCTGAGGGGCACTCTGGAGTTACACAATAAAGGACCAGGGTCACAGCAGTTACTACAACACCAGACTGTGTGGAGTCAGTGATTTGAGTGCTACATACATCACAAATTGGCGACGAGGACACAAACGAGCTCTTCACGCAACCATGGCTACTTTGGGCACGCTAATGGATTTCACAGAGGGTAATGACTGGGGTGCCTTTACGGAAAGGCTCGAGTACTATTTTATAGCAAACCCTGACAGGGAACACGAACGCACTGATAGAGAAGCGTAAGGCGATATTGCTGTCCAGTTGTGGTGATGAGGTTTACCGTCTCGTCAGGGATTTGCTGGCACCCGTGAGCGCCAAGGACAAGTCATATGAGCAGCTGATTGAACTCCATCGTAACCAACTGAAACCGAAGGAGAGCATCCTCACGGCCAGGCACAAATTCTACCACCACTGCAGACCTGAGGGCCAGGATGTCACAAAATATGCTGCGGACATCAGGAGACTTGCGGCGCCGTGCGATTTTGGCACATACCTTAACGAGGCGTTGTGAGACGTCTTTGTTATGGGGATTGGCCATGAGGGTCTCCTTCACAAGCTGCTATCTACTGAACCTACAGTCAGCCTACAGCAAGCCATCAACATCAGCCAGGCATTTATGACCTCGACTTGCAGCACCAAGCAGATGATCCACACGGTCTCGAACCCGGCAGGTACTATTCACAGGATAGCGCCCGTCACGGACAAAACTGCAGAACGTGGCTCTGCCCAGGGCAGAGAGCACGGACCTCAGGGCGCTGGAACTCAGAGTCCGCCGAGGGGGGCTAATCGAGTAGCACCATGCTGGCGCTGCGGAGGAAGCCATGGGGCTCACCGGTGCAGGTTTGCGGAGTATACATGCAATAGCTGCCACATGAAAGGCCACCTTCAGCGTATGTGCAAAAGAGATACGACTCACCGTGTGGTTGAGGAGATGTAGATGATCTGCTGTCCAGCGAGGAGCATTGCGGTTTGGCTCGACGGGCATCTCAGCCCCAGGTAGAAGAAGATGATGCGTTTGGACTGTATAAGTGTACCGACAATTCGGCCCCAGTGATTATGGAAGTCAAGATTAACGGAGTCCCAGTGAGTATGGAAGTGGACATGGGGTCGGGTCAGTCGCTGATGAGTCAGGAAACTTTTGATAAACTGTGGATCAAACCAGCTGCACGACCCAAGCTGGTCCCGGCCACGGCGAAGCTGCGCACCTACACCAAGGAACTGATACCTGTTCTTGGCAGAGCGGATGTGCAGGTATCTCACGGTGGCGAGACGCACGGTTTACCTTTGTGGATCATTGCAGGCGATGGGCCGATGCTCCTCGGCAGGAGATGGCTGGGAAAGGTCCGTGGGAGCTGGGAAGACTTCATTCCTCCACAGACCGCGTGTTCACAGGCAGAGTAGGCCTCCACCTTCGGATCGGATGGCAGCGAAGGAAGCGTGTGGGCAGAGCAGCGGCGGCCGTCGACTCTCCCCTGCAGAGTCTGAGAGTGAGAAAGAGGCGCTGGAACCAGCAGCAGCGCCGACCAAGCTGGAGAAGAGAGAAGGGCTTCGACGGGCTGCTCCAGCAGGCACCGTCGGCCTGCAGGCAGAGGGGGCTGTTCGCGGGGCTTGCAGTGGGAGAAGCGGTGAATCGGCAGTTTCGGGAGCAGGATTCGCTCGGTGACATCATGAGGGCCGGGGCTCCAAGAAGCGGGGCTTGTCTAGGATCGACTGCGGCAGTGAGGAGGTCGGCTCCGGAGGGCGTGTGTGTGTGTGGCGGCTCCCGGGCAAAAAGGTCAGCTGCGTGGGGTGCTCCGAAGGATGCGGCGGTGCGGAGGCCGGTGCGTTGCGGCTCCCGGGTGCGTTCAGAGTGTGGCGGCTCTCTCTCTCTCTCTCTCTCTCGGGAGAGCAGGCAGCAGCACAGCGAGTTCAAGATGGTGGTGAGCCTCGTGGCAGCAGAGTTCTGCAGAGAGAGGCAGGCAGGCACCAGCAGAGCACCTAAAATGGCGGCGCCCAGTAGAAACCTCGTGGGAAAAACAAAATGGCGTCTTAAAAGGGAAATGTACCCGGGAGTCTTAAAGGGGCCTTACACCATGGGCGGTCCCCACAAAGATACTTTTGTAAGGGCAAGAGTGAGTCAAAATGATTACTGTGATCTGTATGATGACGTGATTTATGACAAGAGTTAATATTTTGATGCTAAAATGATTACTATGATTAAAATGATTGATATGATTGGTGAAAAGAGTTAATATCACAATGCACAGTTAAAAGGGTTAATGGATCCGTGACTAACATAACTAATGGATTAATGCGATTTCTGATTTTATGTGATTTATGCAATTGTTCAGCGGCTGCAGACAAGCCGCAAAGGCAACTATTTTCTGAGAACAGAGGCAACGCACTAGTTGCCATACCCTGTCTCAGCGCAGCCCATTACCTTGGGCAAAAAGGAGCAGTATGCCGCCACCATACCTCACCCAGTGGAGCTGTGATTTAATAACTGTTCAGTGTACCTGCAACCTTTTGATATAACTCTTCAACGCATCTATACGTATCATACAAATGTACTGTCTGTGTACCTGCTTTCTACTGGAGATTATGTTTGTGTTCTTGTATCACCCTTGTAAGGACTGCTAATACCACATGCTTGCACCGGATCGCAAGCATAATCTCGACATGGGGGGGAAGTGGGAAGTAGATGGTCATGGACTCACACTCACAAAGCAACCAGGACGAACAAGGCCGAGGTTACCGGCAATTTGCTTTTGGAACTGGGGGGGGGGGGAGAGTGAGATGTTATGTATTGTCCATGTACATTAAATGTATAGTTACAATGGTGCGCCACAAGGGGCACTATGGTGAGAGACCCGAAAGTACCTGCGAGACAGAGTATAAAAGGCTGCCCATCACACCTGAAGAGGCACTCTGGTGTTACACAATAAAGGACCAAGGTCACAGCAGTTACTACAACACCAGACTGTGTGGAGTCAGTGATTTGAGTGCTACATACATCACAAAAACCATGTTGACTCTGCCTAGTGGTGCAGTCTCGAAGGGCCAAATGGCCTACTCCTGCACTTATTTTCTATGTTTCTATGTAATCATATTACAATTTTCTAATTGCCCTGTTAGCATGAACTGAATAATAGATTCTAGCCTGCTACTGATGTCAGGCTAACTGATCTATAGTTCCTGGTTTTTTCTCTTCCTCCTTTCTTAACTAGCGGGGTTATGTTTGCTACCTTCCAATCCTTGGGGACTGTTCTAGAATCTGGGGAATTCAGGAAGATTAATAACAGTGCATCCACTATCTCTGCAGCTACCTCTTTTAAAACTCTAGGATGCAAGTCATCAGGTCCAGGGGATTTGTTGCCACTTAGTCACATTAATTTCTCTAGTACTATGGGCCAAACTTTCGGCTTCATTGTCACCGATTTTCTCGGCGTTATAGCTGGTTTTCCGCCCGGTGAGAGTTTCCACATAAGTTTTTCAACGTTATCGGCCACATCTGAAGTCGCCCGCTGGGACCAAACCACCCACGTGCAACGCCGAGAAAAACCGCCAGGGCGTAAGTTTGGCCTCAACCACCGACATCCAGATCGCCGAGAGAACCGCCCTGTAATTCTGACGGGATTGGACAGATTAGATGCAGGAAGAATGTTCCCAATGTTGGGGAAGTCCAGAACCAGGGGACACAGTCTAAGGATGAGGGATAAGTCATTTAGGACCAAGATGAGGTGAAACTTCTTCACTCAGGGAATTCTGAACCTGTGGAATTCTCTACTACAGAAAGCTGTTGAGGCCAGTTCATTAGATATATTCAAAAGGGAGTTACATGTGGCCCTTACGGCTAAAGAGATCAAGGAGTATGGAGATAAAGCAGGAATGGGGTACTGAAGTTGCATGATCAGCCATGATCATATTGAATGGTGGTGCAGGCTCGAAGGGTCGAATGGCCTACTCCCGCACCTATTTTCTATGTTTCTATGTTTCTATGTAAAAGTTGCTTTTACAGGGTGGTAAGAGGGGACCCTGCAAAGAAAGGTAAGTTAAAGGTTTTTTAATTATTTTTTTTTAATTTTAACGTGGCGATTTGAATACATTAGCATGATTTTCTAGACCAATATGTTGAGGAACCAACTAGAGTACTGGCCATCCGAGATTGGGTGATGTGTAATGAGAAAGGACTAATTAGCAATCTTGTTGTGCGAGGCCCCTTGGGGAAGAGTGAATATAATATGGTAGAATTCTTTATTAAGATGGAGAGTGATACAGATAATTCGGAAACTAAAGGAAAGGTAACTTCAATGGTATGAAGCATGAATTGGCTAGAATACACTGGAAAAGCATACTTAAAGGATTGACGGTGGATAAGCAATGACAAACATTTAAAGATCACATGATGAACTTCAGCAATTGTACATCCTGTCTGGAGTAAAAATAAAACGGGGAAGGTGGCTCAACTGTGGCAATCAAAGGAAATTAAGAATAGTGTTAAAACCAAGGAAGAGGCCTATAAATTGGCTAGAAAAAGTAACAAACCTGAGGACTGGGAGAAATTTAGAATTCAACAGAGGAGGACTAAGGGTTTAATTAAGAGGGGGGAAATAGAGTACGAGAGGAAGCTTGCAGGAAACATAAAAACTGACTGCAAAATCTTCTATAGATATGTGAAGAGAAAATGATTAGTGAAGACAAACATAGGTCCCTTGCGGTTGGATTCAGGTGAATTTATAATGGGGAACAAAGAAATGGCAGACCAATTGAACAAATACTTCGGTTCTGTCTTCACGAAGGAAGACACAAATAACCTACCGAATGTACTAGGGGACAGTGGGTCTAGTGAGATGGAGGAACTGAGAGATATCCTTATTAGACGGGAAATTGTGTTAGGGAAATTGATGGGATTGAAGGCCGATAAATCCCCGGGGCCTGATAATCTGCATCCCAGAGTACTTAAGGAAGTTGCCCTAGAAATAGTGGATGCATTGGTGATCATTTTCCAACAGTCTATCGACTCTGGATCAGTTCCTAAGGACTGGAGGGTAGCTAATGTAACACCACTTTTTAAAAAAGGAGGGAGAGAGAAAACAGGTAATTATAGACCGGTTAGCCTGACATCAGTGGTGGGGGAAATGTTGGAATCAATCATTAAGGATGAAATAGCAACGCATTTTGAAAGCAGTGACAGGATCGGTCCAAGTCAGCATGGATTTATGAAGGGGAAATCATGCTTGATGAACCTTCTGGAATTTTTTGAGGATGTAACTAGCAGAGTGGACAAGGGAGAACCAGTGGATGTGGTGTATTTGGACTTTGAAAAGGCTTTTGACAGGGTCCCACACAAGAGATTAGTGTGCAAAATCAAAGCGCATGGTATTGGGGGTAATATACTGACATGGATAGAGAACTGGTTGGCAGACAAGAAGCAGAGAGTCGGGATAAGCGGGTCCTTTTCAGAATGGCAGGCAGTGACTAGTGGAGTGCCGCAGGGCTTAGTGCTGGGACCCCAGCTCTTTACAATATACATTAACAATTTGGATGAAGGAATTGAATGTAATATCTCCAAGTTTGCAGATGACACTAAACTGGGTGGCAGTGTGAGCTGTGAGGGGGATGCTAAGAGCTGCAGGGTGACTTGGACAGGTTAGGTGAGTGGGCAAATGCATGACAGATGCAGTATAATGTGGATAAATGTGAGGTTATCCATTTTGGGGGCAAAAACACGAAGGCAGAATATTATCTGAATGGTGGCAGCTTAGGAAAAGGGGAGGTGCAACGAGCCCTGGGTATCATGGTTCATCAGTCATTGAAAGTTGGCATGCAGGTACAGCAGGCGGTGAAGAAGGCAAATGGTATGTTGGCCTTCATAGCTAGGGGAATTGAGTATAGGAGCAGGGCGGTCTTACTGCAGCTGTACAAGGCCTTAGTGAGGCCTCACCTGGAATATTGTGTTCAGTTTTGGTCTCCTAATCTGAGGAAGGATGGTCTTGCTATTGAGGGAGTGCAGCGAAGGTTCACCAGACTGATTCCCGGGATGGCTGGACTGTCATATGAGGAGAGACTGAATTAACTGGGCCTTTATTCACTGGAGTTTAGAAGGATGAGAGGGGATCTCATAGAAACGTATAAGATTCTGACGGGACTGGACAGGTTAGATGCGGGAAGAATGTTCTTGACGTTGGGGAAGTCCAGAACCAAGGGACATAGTCTTAGGATAAGGGGTAGGCCATTTAGGACTGAGATGAGGAGAAACTTCTTCACTCAGACAGTTGTTAACTTGTGGAATTCCCTGCCGCAGAGATGCCAGTTGATTGGATATATTCAAGAGGGAGTTAGATATGGCCGTTACGGCTAAAGGGATCAAGGGGTATGGAGCGAAAGCAGGAAAGGGGTATTGAGGGAATGATCAGCCATGATCTTATTGAATGGCAGTGCAGGCTCGAAGGGCCGAACAGCCTACTCCTGCACCTATTTTCTATGTTTCTATGTTTCTAAAGCTATCTTGGGAATGTTTTGTACATGTTTATTTTTTTTAGTGACATTTTTTTGAAAAGTTTTCCCCTATCCCTAGGCCCAACCACAGCCACAGACTAAATTTTACTACTTACCATCCATTCCGGTAACGACCATTCATTTGGCTAACTTTCCACTTACCCGCCGAGAAAACTGCCGACAATGAGTGTGCAAAGCCCATTTTCTCGGCAGGCGATTAGTTTTACTTAGTTTAACCTTTAAAATGGAAATTCTCGCCAGCTTTTTTTGCCGAACGTTAGCGGTGCTTCTCAGCGGGCAATCGGGCATTGAGGGCCTTTAGGGAAAGTCTAGCCCATAGTCTTTACGTATACTGATTTATTTAAATTCCTCATTCTCTATAGACCATTGCTTCCCCATGAGTTCTGTTATGTATGCAACCCTATGTAACCAGCATTATACCACCACCAGAGGGCGTACCTGTTGGAGTCCCAAGGGATCCCAGCATCCCTTGGGAGCATTGTATATAAGCAGTCTTCCCATGCTGTACGAGCATTCCGGTGTTAGAATAAAGGAACTAAGCTCACACTTACTCACATCTACAGCACTCAGTTACATTACTTTATTTGAGACATACTGGCGACAAGATAACGAACCACCACGCGAAAATGCAGAGAACTGTTGGCATCCTGGAGAAATTTTCAGAAGGGGACGATTGGGAGGCCTTCGTGGAGCGACTCGACCAATACTTCGTGGCCACCGAGCTGGAAGGGAGCGCGAATGCTGCCAAATGAAGGGTGATCCTCCTCACCGTCTGCAGGGTAACAACCTATGGCCTCATGAAGAATCTTCTCGCTCCGGTGAAACCAACAGCCAAATCGTATGAAGAACTGTGTACGCTGGTCCGGGAGCACCTAAATCCAAAGGGTCGCGTTCTGATGACAACGTATCGATTTTACACATGTGAACTGTCTGAAGGCCAGGAAGTGGCGAGCTATGTTGCCGAACTAAGGCGCCTTGCATGACATTGCGAATTCGATGGATTCCTGGAGCAAATGCTAAGAGACTTTTTTGTGCTTGGCATTGGCCATGAGGTATCCTTCGCAAGCTATTGACTGTCGAAACATCGAACCTGAGCAAAGCCATAACGATAGCCCAGGCATTTCTGTCCACCAGCGATAACACCAAACAAATTTCACAGCATAAAGAGGTTTTGGCAAGTACTGTACACAAAGTAATGTCGTTTTCAGGCAGGAATGCATATGGCAGAATGTACCCGCCTGCAGCTGCATGATCTCAGATGACCCAGAGTCCACCATCAAGCGTTAATGCGAGGCAATTGACACCTTGTTGGCGCTGCGGAGGTGATCATCGAGTCCATCAATGCTGCTTCAAACACGATGCGTGCAAAGGCTGTGGAACAATGGGACACCTCCAGCGAATGTGCAGCGAGCTGCAAACCCTGCAAATCACCACGTTGCAGAGGAAGACCGATCCATGGCGGATCAAGCTGAACTAGAGACTCAAACCGAGGAGGCAGAGGTGTATGGGGTACACACATTCACCACGAAATGTCCACTGACCATGTTAAAAGTCGAACTGAATGGAATTCCAGTATCCATGGAATTGGACATGGGTGCGAGTCAGTCTATCATGAGCAAAAAGGCCTTCGACAGGCTGTGGTACAACAAGGCACACAGGCCCAAGCTGAGCCCTATTCATACCAAGCTGAGAATTTGCACTAAAGAGCTGATCCCTGTAATTGGCAGCGCAGCAGTAAAAGTCTCCTATGATGGAGCAGTGTATGAACTCCCACTATAGATTGTACCAGGAGATGGCCCCACACTTCGGCAGAAGCTGGCTGGGAAAAATCCGCTGGAACTGGGACGACATCTGAGCGCTTTCGTCCATCGACGATGCCTCTTGTGCCCAGGTTCTGAGCAAGTTTCCGTCATTATTTGAGCCAGGCATTGGAAGTTTCTCGGGAGCGAAGGTGCAGATCCACCTGGTTCCCGATACACGACCCATCCACCACAAGGCACGGGCGGTGCCCGATATGATGCGAGAGAAAATAGAGATTGAGCTGGACAGGCTGCAATGAGAAGGCATCATCGCGCCGGTGGAGTTCAACGAGTGGGCCAGTCCAATTGTTCCGGTCTTCAAGGGCAATAGCACGGTCAGAATTTGTGGGGACTATAAAGTAACAATTAATCGTTTTTCGCTGCAGGACCAGTACCCGCTACCCAAGGCAGACGACCTATTTGCGACCCTGGCTGGAGGAAAGACGTTCACCAAGTTGGACCTGAACTCGGCTTACATGACGCAGGAGCTGGCGGAATCTTCAAAAGACCTCACCTGCATCAACACACACAAAGGTCTGTTCATCTACAATAGATGCCCATTTGGGATTCGATCAGCTGCGGCTATTTTTCAAAGGAACATGGAGAGCCTGCTAAAGTTGGTTCCGCGCACCATGGTTTTCCAGGATGACATATTGATCACAGGTCGGGACACCATTGAACACTTGAAGGACCTGGAAGAGGTTCTAAGTCAGCTAGATCATGTGGGACTCAGGTTGAAACACTCGAAGTGTGTTTTCCTGGCGCTAGGGGTCGAGTTCTTAGGGAGAAGAATCGCGGCAGACGGCATCAGACCCACCGACGCCAAGACGGAGGCCACCAAGAACGTGCCGAGACCACAGAACATGACGGAGCTATGGTCGTTCCTGGGACTTCTCAATTATTTTAGTAATTTCCTACCTGGGTTAAGCACCTTGCTATAACCTCTACATATGTTGCTACACAAGGGAGATGACTGGGTATGGGGGAAATCACAAGGGGCTGCTTTTGAGAAATCCAGAAATCTGTTATGTTCCAACAAACTGCTTGTTCTGTATGACCCATATAAACGTTTCGTGCTAGCTTGCAATGTGTCTTCATATGGGGTGGGGTGTGTGTTACAACAAGCAAACGAATTGGGAACCATTGCAACCGGTCACCTATGCATCCAGGAGTTTGTCCAAGGCCGAAAGGGCCGACAGCATGATTGAAAAAGAAGCTCTGGCATGCGTTTACAGGTTAAAAAAAAATGCACCAGTATCTGTTTGGTCTTAAGTTTGAGTTAGAAACTGACCATAAGCCGCTCATATCGCTATTCTCAGAGAGCAAAGGGATTAATACCAATGCCTCTGCTTGCATCCAAAGATGGGCGCTCACGCTGTCTGCATATAACTATGTAATCCGCCACAGATCAGACACAGAGTACTGTGCTCTCAGTCGGCTACCATTGCCCACCACCGGGGTGGAAATTGCACAGCCTGCACAGACTTGCTCTTGGTGCTGGATGCATTTGAAAATGAAAAGTCATCTGTTACGGCCCGCCAGATCAGAACCTGGACCAGCCAGAATCCTTTACTGTCCCTTGTAAAAAAAACAGTGTCATCCATGGGAGCTGGTCCAGCATCCCAGCGGAAATGCATGAAGAAATCAAGCCGTTCCAGTGGCGCAAAGACAGAATTTCCAAATCTTCCATAACTGTCTTTTAGAAACAGAAACATAGAAAGGTGCAGGAGTAGGCCATTCGACCCTTCGAGCCTGCACCACCATTCAATAAGATCATGGCTGATCATTCCCTCAGTACCCCTTTCCTGCTTTCTCTCCATACCACTTGATCCCCTTAGCCGTAAAGGCCATATCTAACTCCCTCTTGAATATATCCAATGAACTGGCATCAACGACTCTCGGCAGCAGGGAATTCCACAGGTTAACAACTCTCTGAGTGAAGAAGTTTCTCCTCATCTCAGTCCTAAATGGCCTACCCCTTATCCTGTGTCCCCTGGTTCTGGACTTCCCCAACATCGGGAACAATCTACCCGCATCTAACCTGTCCTGTTCCGTCAGAATATTGTATGTTTCTATGAGATCCCCTCTCATCCATCTAAACTCCAGTGTATAAAGGCACAGTTGATCCAGTCTCTCCTCATATGTCAGTCCAGCCATCCTGGGAATCAGTCTGGTGAACCTTTGTTGCACTCCCTCAATAGCAAGAACGTCCTTCCTCAGATTAGGAGACCAAAACTGAACACAATATTCCAGGTGAGGCCTCACCAACGCCCTGTACAACTGTACAACAACGTCCCTGCTTCTATACTGAAATCCCTAACTATGAAGGCCAACATACCATTTGCCTTCTTCACTGCCTGCTGTACCTGTATGCTAACTTTCAATGACTGATGAACCATGACACCCAGGTCTCGTTGCACCTCCCCTTTTCCTAATCTGCCACCATTCAGAAAATATTCTGTCTTCGCGTTTTTGCCCCCAAAGGAGATAACCTCACATTTATCCACATTATCTGCCATTCATTTGCCCACTCACTTAACCTGTCCAAGTCACCCTGCAGCCTCTTAGCGTCCCCCTTACAGCTCACACCGCCACCCAGTTTAGTGTCATCTGCAAACTTGGAGATATTACATTCAATTCCTTCACCCAAATCATTGATGTATATTGTAAAGAGCTGGGGTCCCAGCACTGAGCCTTGCGGCACTCCACTAGTCACTGCCTACCATTCTGAAGAGGATCCATTTATTCCGACTCTCTGCTTCCTGTCTGCCAACCAGTTCTCTATCCATGTCAGTATATTACCCCCAATACCATGTGCTTTGATTTTGCACACCAATCTCTTGTGTGGGACCTTGTCAAAAGCCTTTTGAAAGTCCAAATATACCACATCCACTGGTTCTCCCTTGTCCACAATACTAGTTATATCCTCAAAAAATTCCAGAAGATTTGTCAAGCATGATTTCCCTTTCATAAATCCATGCTGACTTGAACCGATCCTGTCACTGCTTTCCAAATGCGCTGCTATTTGATCCTTAATGATTGATTCCAACATTTTCCCCACCACTGGTGTCAGGCTAACCACTTTAAATACCCACTTTCTCTCTCCCTCCCTTTTCAAAAAGTGGTGTTATATTAGCTACCCTCCAGTCCATAGGAACTGATCCAGAGTCGATAGACTGTTGGAAAATGATTACCAATGCATCCACTATTTCTAGGGCCACTTTCTTAAGTACTCTGGAATGCAGACTATCAGGCCCCGGGGATTTATTGGCCTTCAATCCCATTAATTTCCCTAACACAATTTCCCGCCTAATAAGGATATCCTTCAGTTCCTGATTCTCACTAGACCTTTGGTCACCTAGTACTTCCGGAAGGTTATTTGTGACTTCCTTCGTGAAGACAGAACCAAAGTATTTGTTCAATTGGCCTGCCATTTCTTTGTTCCCTATTATAAATTCACCTGAATCCGACTGCAAGGGACTTACGTTTGTCTTCACTAATCTTTTTCTCTTCACATATCTATAGAAGCTTTTGCAGTCAGTTTTTATGTTCCCAGCAAGCTTCTTCTTGTACTCTATTTTCCCCCTCTTAATTAAACCCTTTGTTCTCCTCTGCTGAATTCTAAATTTCTCCCAGTACTCAGGTTTGCTGCTTTTTCTGGCCAATTTGTATGCCTCTTCCTTGGATTTAACACTATCCTTAATTTCCCTTGTTAGCCACGGTTGAGCCAACTTCACCATTTTATTTTTACTCCAGACAGGGATGTACAATTGCTGAAGTTCATCCATGCGATCTTTAAATGTTTGCCTTTGCCTATCCACCGTCAACCCTTTAAGAATCATTTGACAGTCTATTCTAGCTAATTCACGCCTCAAACCATCGAAGTTACATTCCCTTAAGTTCAGGACCTAGTTTCTGAATTAACTGTGTCACTCTCCATTTTAATAAAGAATTCTACCATGTTATGGTCACTCTTCCCCAAGGGGTCTCGCACAACAAGATTGCTAATTAGTCCTTTCTCATTACACATCACCCAATCTAGGATGGCCAGCTCCCTGGTTGGCCTAGAAAACTAACCCTAATACACGCCAGGAAATCCTCCTCCACCGCATTGCTACCAGTTTGGTTAGCCCAATCAATATGTAGATTAAAGTTATCCATGATAACTGCTGTACCTTTATTGCATGCATCCCTAATTTCTTGCTTGATGCTGTCCCCAACTTTACTACTACTGTTTGGTGGTCTGTACACAGCTCCCACTAGCGTTTTCTGCCCCATGGTATTCCGTAGCTCCACCCATACCAATTCCACATCATCCAAGCTAATGTCCTTTCTTACTTTTGCATTAATTTCCTCTTTAACCAGTAATGCCACCCCGCCTCCTTTTCCTTTCTGTCTATACTTCCTAAATGTCGAATACCCCTGGATGTTGAGTTCCCAGGCTTGGTCACCCTGGAGCCATGTCTCCGTGATGCCAATTACATCATACCCGTTAACTACTATCTGCGCAGTTAATTCATCCACCTTATTCCGAATACTCCTCGCATTGAGGCACAAAGCCTTCAGGCTTGTCTTTCTAACACACTTTGCCCCTTTAGAATTTTGCTGCAATGTGTCCCTTTTTGCTTTTTGCCTTAGATTTCTCTGCCCTCCACTTTTACTTTTCTTCTTTCTATCTTTTGCTTCTGCCCCCATTCTGCTTCCTTCTGTCTCCGTGCATAGGTTCCCATCCCCCTGCCATATTAGTTTAACTCCTCCCCAACAGCACTAGCAAACAATCCCCCTAGGACATTGGTTCCGGTCCTGCCCAGGTGCAGACTGTCCGGTTTGTACTGGTCCCACCTCCCCCAGAACTGGTTCCAATGTCCCAGGAATTTGAATCTCTCTGCACCACTCCTGAAGCCACATATTCATCTGAGCTATCCTATGATTCCTACGCTGACTAGCACGTGACACTGGTAGCAATCCTGAGATTACTAATTTTGAGGTCCTACTTTTTAATTTAGCTCCTAGCTCCCTAAATTCGTCTTGTAGGACCTCATCCCGTTTTTAACCTATATCTTTGGTACCTATATGCACCATGACAACTGGCTGTTTACCCTCCCTTTTCAGAATTCCCTGCACCCGCTCCGAGACATCTTTGACCCTTGCACCAGGGAGGCAACATTCCATCCTGGTGACTCGGTTGCGGCCGCCGAAACGTCTATCTATTCCCCTTACAATTAAATCCTCTATCGCTATAGCTCTCTCACTCTTTTTGCTGCCGTCCTGTGCAGCAGAGCCACCCACGGTGCCATGAACTTGGCTGCTGCTGCCCTCCCCTGATGAGTCATTCCCCTCAACAGTACCCAAAGTGGTGTATCTGTTTTGCAGTGGGATGACCGCAGCAGACCCCTGCACTACCTTCCTTGCACTGCTCTTCCTGTTCATCTCCTATGCCCTATCTGACTGTGTACCCCTTACCCCCTTACCTGCGGTAAGACCAACTCATTAAATGTGCTATTCATGTCATTCTCAGCATCGTGCATGCTCTAGAGTGAATCCAACCGCAGCTCTAGTGCCGCAATGTGGTCCATCAGGAGCTGCAGCCGGACACACTTCCCGCACATGTAGTCATCAGGGACACTGGGGTAATTGCGTGGTTTTGCCGAAGAAAGGCAGGGAAACGTTAACACGTGACCTACACAATACCCACCCAGACATAGTAATGATGAAAGCTATAGCCAGATCCCATGTGTGGTGGCCCAGCATCGACTCAGATTTGGAGTCTTGCGTGCGCCAATGCAACGCACCCAGTGAGGCACCGCTAAGCTTGTGGTCATGGCCCTCCAAACCATGGTCTAGGAGCCATGTTGATTTTGCTGGCTCGTTTCTAGACAAAATGTTTTTGGGTGTTGTGGATGCTTATTCGAAATGGATTGAGTGTGCAATAATGTCTGTAAGCACGTCCACTGCCACCATCGAAAACCTACGAGCCATGTTTGCCACGCACGGCTTGCCTGATGTCTTTGTCAGCGACAATGGGCCGTGCTTCACCAGTGCTGCATTCAAGGAATTCATGACCCGCAATGAGATCAAGCACATCACATCTGCCCCGTTCAAGCCCACATCCAACGGCCAGGCAGAACGGTCAGTCCAAACCATCAAGAAAACCTTGGAACGCGTGTCAGAAGGCTCCTTGCAGACCCGCCTGTCCCGAGTCCTGCTCAGCTACCGTGCCAGACCCCACTCACTCACTGGGGTACCCCCAGCTGAGCTGCTCATGAAAAGGGAGCTCAAAACAAGGCTCTCTCTTGTCTACCCTGATCTCCATGATCACGTCGAGGAAAAGCGGCATCAACAAAGCATGTACCATGATCGCACAAACTTGTCACGCAATATTGAAGTCAATGACCCTGTATTTGTACTCAACTATGGACATGGTCCCAAATGGCTTGCTGGCATCGTCATAGCCAAAGAAGGGAATAGGGTGTTTCAGGTTAAACTCGCAAATGGACTAACTTGCAGAAAGCATTTAGACCAAACCAAACTGCGATTCACAGACTGCCACGAGCAAGCCGAAGAGGACACCACCAACATCGACCCTCCAACACACACACACAAGTAGCAACCGACATCACGGTTGACCACGAAGCTGAACTCACCATCTCCAGCAGCTCTGCAAGGCCAGCTGCATAGCAGCCCAGCGAAGAACCAACCAACTCACCTACACCTGCATTTGTACCGAGATGATCGACTAGGGAGCGAAAGGTCCCAGATCGTCTCACCCTGTAAATAAGTGTTCTATTGACTTTGGGAGGGAGTGATGTTATGTACGCAACCCTATGTAACCAGAATTATACCGCCACCAGGGGCATACCTTTTGGAGTCCCAAGGGTTCCCAGCATCCCTTGGGAGCACTGTATATAAGCAGGCCTCCCATGCTGTACGAGCACTCTAGAGTTAGAATAAAGGAACTGAGGTCACACTTACTCACATCTACAGTACTCAATTACATTAATTTATTTGAGACATAACAGATTCCCCATTATCCCCTGGACTCAGATACCAACTAAGGGCCTAGTTGACCAAAGAAGCCAGATGGACATATAGCGTGAAATATGCTCAGAGCAATGGACAGCGAGCTTGCGCATCATAGTTTAGATGGAGGAGTCCACGGCCAACCTGTGTCGGGACTTCACAGATTATGGCGACCATTCTGCCCAACGTGGAGTGACTGGTCAGCTCCATGAAAATGAAAGTAGCTCCTAACATGGAGCCTCTGCTGACACTGCTCCCATGGAAGATCAGATGAGTGCAATCTTTTGCTCTGGATTCAATGTTTACAGGGGCTTCCAGAGTGTCACATCACTCCTGCACTCTGTTCTCGTGCAGGGCCATTGGAGTGCTGAGGCACAGTCATAGGGAAGTGGCCTTGAATACATAGAAAAGTCACGTGCAGTCCTCTGTCAGATGACAGCATGCCTGCTTCCCCACCACACTCTCTGCCACACAGTTAGCTAGGCCAGTCTGCCCCAGTCCACAGCACGATGCTACGGTCAGCAGCCAGGCCCTCAAGGCCCACAGCTGCTCGAGGTCGTGCACCATAGCCATCTGAAGTGTTCACAATGGAACCTCAGAATCTTTCCTCCTCTCAAATTGTAGCCACTGGGGAAGCACTTTGTAAGAACACTATGATAGATAAATGAGCTATATTAATATTAAATACTTATTTATCTGGTAGCTGACCGTTTTATTTTGTATTTTTGAATTATTTTACACAAGTACAGCTCATTCAAATTTATATTTAAATTACTCAGGTTTTTTTTGGTGAAGACAAATTTAGCACGACATGAATAGCTGGGATTAGGAACTCTTCAGCCCCATATCCAAATCTTGTTATTTTTAATCACCTTTAATTAACTTTGATCTTTGTAATTAACACATTCCACTACTGTATTCCTATCTAATGGTATCTACATTTCTGGAAGATATTCAACCTGATTTGACCATAACAAAATACAATTGCATATTTGTTTTTAAACCTTCCTAATAATAAATTAGTCAAATATTTGCTTAGGTTTAACAAATGATATGTAACTCTACTTAACTGATTTTATTTACAACTATTTCAAATACCACAAATACCACAAAATATATACTCTAACAATTGTGTTGGTATAAACTAAACTCACTTGCACAAGGTATGTTTCCTTGGAGTATAGCACCTCCTTACCCTAAGGCCTTTCTTCAATTGAGAACCTAGAAGTGAGAGCTGACAGGCTATTCAACTGGGAGGAACCAGCATTGGAAAGGAACCAAATCCTGCCCCCACCAACATCTGCAAGTGCACGTTCCTCTTGGAGTCACTGGAAAGTGAGTAGGAGCAAGAACCCTGGCTGATTTATCCTTACAAGCACAGGAGTGCTAAATCCAACTGTACTGCCCATACCAACCCAGACTCCTGGTCAGTATGGGTTATATAAAGAAATTGAAGATTGTGTGTGATGAAGAATTGGTTCTGAAGTGAGCGTCTGACGTTATATTTACGTTTGTGCAAAATTTTGCGTCAAAAAGTATCATTTTGTGCCACAATTGCTTTATTATATATTTGTTTATGCTCCCTATGGATATGAAAACTTTTGAAAAAAGATATTTGGATTCAGTTTATGGTCTATCCAGTAATCACTTTCACTGTGTTCGGTGCAGGACTGAGCCTTTGGTCAGTGTCAGCTGTGGCTCAATTGGTAGCACTCTCGCCAGTAGATTGTGGGTTCAGAGTCCCACTCCAGAGACTGGTGCACAAAAATCTAGGCTGACATTCCGGTACAGTACTGAGGGAGTTGTTGCACTGTTGGAGGTGCTGCCTTTCGGATGAGATGTTAAACCGAGGTGGATGTAAAAGATCCCATGGCACTATTTCAAAGAAGAGCAAGGGAGTTATCCCTGGTATCAAGGCCATTATTTATCCCTTAATCAAAATTCATTAAAAACAAATTTGGTTATTATCACATGGGAGCTTGCTGTGCACAAATTGGCTGCCGCGTTTCCAACATTATAACAGTGACTACATTTCAAAACGTATGTTATTGGCTGTAAAGTGCTTTGGGATGTCCCATGGTCGTGAAAGGCGCTATATAAACGCAAGTCTTTCTCGTGTGAAGGGTACAGTGGGTGCGGAATTCCTAAAATGCATTCAGGAGAACTTTCTTTAGCCAGTATGTAGCAAGCCCAACATGGGAGGGGACAGTTCTGGATTTAGTTTTAGGGAATGAAGCTGGGCAGGTGGAAGTGGTATCAGTGGGAGAGCATTTAGGTGCTAGTGACCATAATTCAGTTAGATTTAAGGTAGTTATGAAAAAGGACAAGGATAGACCAGGAATAAAAGTTCTAAATTGGAGAAAAGCTAACTTCGCTAAGCTGAGAGGTGATTTGGCCATAGTGGACTGGAAACAGCTACTTGAAGGTAAATCAGTGTCAGAGCAGTGGGGGGCATTCTAGGAGGAGATCCATAGGGTTCAGAGCAAGTATGTGCCCTTAAAGAAAAGGGGTGGGACTAACAAATCTAGAGCCCCCTGGATGTCTAGGGACATACAGGGTAGGATAAAGAAAAAAAGGAAGGCTTATGACAGATACTGAGGGCTAAAGACTGCAGAATCTCTGGAGGAGTATAGAAAATGCAGGAGTGAAATTATAAAGGATATTAGGAAAGCAAAGAGAGAGCATGAAAAATTCTTTGCAAGTAAAATCAAGGAAAACGCAAAGATGTTTTATAAATATATTAAGAGCAAGGGGATAACTAAAGAAAGGGTAGGGCCTATTGGAGACCATGAGGGTAATCTGTGTGTGGAGGCGGGAGACGTGAGTATGGTTCTTAATGAATACTTTGCATCTGTTCTCAAAAAGGAGAGGTGATGCAGATACTGCTATCGGGGAGGAGGAATGAGAAATATTAGATGAAATAAACATAGTGAGAGAGGAGGTATTAAGGGTTTAACAGCTTTGAAAGTGGATAAGTCCCCAGGCCAGGTTGAAATGTAGCCCAGGCTGTTAACCAAAGTAAAAGAGGAAATAGCCGAGGCTCTGACCATCATTTTACAGCCCTCTTTTGGTTTGGGCATGGTGCCAGAGGACTGCTAATGCGATACCTTTGTTAAGAAGAGAGAAAGGGATAGACCGAGTAATTACAGGCCTGTCAGCCTAACCTCAGTGGTGGGAAAATTAATGGAAAAAATTCTGAAGGACAGGATAAATCTTCATTTAGCAAGACACGGATTAATCAAGGACAGTTAACACGGATTTATTATGGGAAGGTCGTTTCTGACTAACTTGATTCAATTTTTTGAGGAGGTAACAAGAAAGGTCGCTGAGGGTAGTGCATTTGATGTAGTGTATATGGATTTCAGCAAGGCTTTTGATAAGGCCCCACATGACAGACTGGTCACGAAAATAAAAGCTCACGGGATCCAGGGCAAAGTGGCAAGTTGGATCCAAAATTGGCTCAAAGGCAGGAAGCAGAGGGCAAGAGTTGATGGGTGTTTTTGTGACTAGAAGGCTGTTTCCAGTAGGGTTCTGCAGGGCTTAGTACTAGGTCCCTTGCTTTTTGTGGTATGCATCAATGATCTAGATTTGAAAATAGGGGGTATGATTAAGAAGTTTGCAGATGATACTAAAATCGGCTGTGTGGTTGATAATGAAGAAGAAAGCTATAAACTGCAGGAAGATATCAATCAACTGGTCAGGTGGGTGGAACAATGGCAAATGGAATTTAATCATGAGAAGTGTGAGGTAATACATTTGGGGAGGGCTAACGAGGAAAGGGAATAAACGTTAAATGGTAGAACACTGAGAAGTGTAGAGGAACAAAGGGACCTTGGAGTGCAGGTCCACAGATCCCTGAAGGTAGCAGGCCAGGTACAAAAGGTGGTTAAGAAGTCATACAGAATACTTGCCTTTATTAGCCGAGGCATAGAATACAAGAGCAGGGAGGTTATGCTTGGACTGTATAAAACACCAGTTAGGCCACAGCTGGAGTACTGCATGCAGTTCTGGTCACTGCATAACAGGAAAGGTGTGCTTGCACTGGAAAGGGTTCAGAGGAGATTTATGAGGATGTTGCCGGGAGTGGAGAATCTTAGCTTTGAGAACAGATTGGATATGCTGGGTTTGTTTTCCTTGCAACAGAGGAGGCTGAGGGGAGACTCCATTGAGATGTATAAAATTATGAGGGGCCTAGATATAGTGGATAGAAAGGGCCTATTTTCCTTAGTAGAGGGGTCAATAACCAGGGGGCATAAATTTAACGTAATTGGTAGAAGGTTTAGAGGGGACATTTCATCACCCAGAGGGTTGTGGGGGTCTGGAACTCGCTGCCTGAAAGGGTGGTAGAGACAGAAACCCTCACCACATTTAAAAAGTACTTGGATGTGCACTTGAAGTACTGTAACTTGCAGAGCTACAGACCTAGAGCTGGAAAGTGGGATTAGGCTGGATATCTTCTTGTTGGCCGGCATGGACACGATGGGCTGAAATGGCCTCCTTCTGTGCTGTAAATTTCTATGATTCTTTTAAATGCTCACCGCCCGGGAGGAATCGTCTAAATTTGGGATGAACGTGAAGTTTAGTTTCACGTCGGCACAATACATATGAAATGGCGACAGAGTTTGGTTGAGGAGTTTAAATCTTCGGAAAGGCCGTCCGTTCTGGACAGGTTAGATGCGGGAAGAATGTTCCCGATGTTGGGGAAGTCCAGAACCAGGGGCATAGTCTTAGGATAAGGGGTAGACCATTTAGGACTGAGATGAGGAGAAACTTCTTCACTCAGAGAGTTGTTAACCTGTGGAATTCCCTGCCGCAGAGAGTTGTTGATGCCAGTTCATTGGATATATTCAAGAGGGAGTTAGATATGGCCCTTACGGCTAAAGAGATCAAGGGGTATGGAGAGAAAGCAGGAAAGGGGTAACATAGAAACATAGAAACATAGAAAATAGGTGCAGGAGTAGGCCATTCGGCCCTTCTAGCCTGCACCACCATTCAATGAGTTCATGGCTGAACATTCAACTTCAGTACCCCATTCCTGCTTTCTCGCCATACCCCTTGATCCCCCTAGTAGTAAGGACCTCATCTAACTCCTTTTTGAATATATTTAGTGAATTGGCCTCAACAACTTTCTGTGGTAGAGAATTCCACAGGTTCACCACTCTCTGGGTGAAGAAGTTCCTCCGCATCTCGGTCCTAAATGGCTTACCCCTTATCCTTAGACTGTGACCTCTGGTTCTGGACTTCCCCAACATTGGGAACATTCTTCCTGCATCTAACCTGTCTAACCCCGTCAGAATTTTAAATGTTTCTATGAGGTCCCCTCTCATTCTTCTGAACTCCAGTGAATACAAGCCCAGTTGATCCAGTCTTTCTTGATAGGTCAGTCCCGCCATCCCGGGAATCAGTCTGGTGAACCTTTGCTGCACTCCCTCAATAGCAAGAATGTCCTTCCTCAGGTTAGGAGACCAAAACTGTACACAATACTCCAGGTGTGGCCTCACCAATGCCCTGTACAACTGTAGCAACACCTCCCTGCCCCTGTACTCAAATCCCCTTGCTATGAAGGCCAACATGCCATTTGCTTTCTTAACCGCCTGCTGCACCTGCATGCCAACCTTCAATGACTGATGTACCATGACACCCAGGTCTCTTTGCACCTCCCCTTTTCCTAATCTGTCACCATTCAGATAATAGTCTGTCTCTCTGTTTTTACCACCAAAGTGGATAACCTCACATTTATCCACATTATACTTCATCTGCCATGCATTTGCCCACTCACCTAACCTATCCAAGTCGCTCTGCAGCCTCACAGCATCCTCCTCGCAGCTCACACTGCCACCCAACTTAGTGTCATCCGCAAATTTGGAGATACTACATTTAATCCCCTCATCTAAATCATTAATGTACAGTGTAAACAGCTGGGGCCCCAGCACAGAACCTTGCGGTACCCCACTAGTCACTGCCTGCCATTCTGAAAAGTACCCATTTACTCCTACTCTTTGCTTCCTGTCTGACAACCAGTTCTCAATCCATGTCAGTACACTACCCCCAATCCCATGTGCTCTAACTTTGCACATCAATCTCTTGTGTGGGACCTTGTCGAACGCCTTCTGAAAGTCCAAATATACCACATCAACTGGTTCTCCCTTATCCACTCTACTGGAAACATCCTCAAAAAATTCCAGAAGATTTGTCAAGCATGATTTCCCTTTCACAAATCCATGCTGACTTGGACCTATCATGTCACCTCTTTCCAAATGCACTGCTATGACATCCTTAATAATTGATTCCATCATTTTACCCACTACCGATGTCAGGCTGACCGGTCTATAATTCCCTGTTTTCTCTCTCCCTCCTTTTTTAAAAAGTGGGGTTACATTGGCTACCCTCCACTCCATAGGAACTGATCCAGAGTCAATGGAATGTTGGAAAATGACTGTCAACGCATCCACTATTTCCAAGGCCACCTCCTTAAGTACTCTGGGATGCAGTCCATCAGGCCCTGGGGATTTATCGGCCTTCAATCCCATCAATTTCCCCAACACAATTTCCCGGCTAATAAGGATTTCCCTCAGTTCCTCCTCCTTACTAGACCCCCCGACCCCTTTTATAACCGGAAGGTTGTTCGTGTCCTCCTTCGTGAATACCGAACGAAAGTATTTGTTCAATTGGTCCGCCATTTCTTTGTTCCCCGTTATGACTTCCCCTGATTCTGACTGCAGAGGACCTACGTTTGTCTTTACTAACCTTTTTCTCTTTACATATCTACTGAGGGAATGATCAGCCATGATCTTATTGAATGGTGGTGCAGGCTCGAAGGGCCGAATGGCCTACTCCTGCACCTATTTTCTATGTTTCTTATGTTTCTATGTTCTCCTAGACGGCGGTCGCTGGATGAGAGAGTAAAGCGTACGGAGCTGTGACCCGGAAACCGCCGTGAAACTGCTTTCAGTCGGGCATTGCAGACCTCCGCCAAGACTTCTCCTGCACTTCTCAAAATCATCGCTAAATATGTTATCCGACTCCATCTGCCCACTTTCCTCATTTAAAACAAGCCTTTGCTAAAACCTTGCATTAGCATTGTTTGAACTTCAGAATGAAATCAAAACTTAACGTTGCAGCTCCTTGAGGTTAAGTTACATCAGCAACTACTTGCACCGTTACATTCTTAGTTGAGTTGCTGACGCATGCCTTGTAACTTTTTCACGTCCCTACCCGGGTGGGGTGAGGGCAGGGGAGGAGAGAGCAGGCGAGATTTATGGTTTAAATTGAAATCTCCAGGAGCTGTCAGTAGAGCTTGGAGTTTTAGTGACGTCACGGAAAAGCCCTGTTCTGATCTGATCTGCTTAATATAAACCAGAGGAGAGATCAGAGAGAATTAGAGCCAGAGCGACAGCACAATCATAGAGGATTAGACATAAATCAGCAACCCCCAGATATCCTCAACTCGAAATAAGCCAGAACATTCGTCCGAGCACACGATAGAAGACTGCAGGGTAAGATACTTCACCCACACATTACTGGTCTTATTCGCATGAAGTTAATTGCATTTTAATTAGTTTGTAACATTTTCTAATTGATAAGAGAACATGATATAATTTAATGTAATTGCAATTGTCAAATCATTTAACGACCGCTTTTACAGAGTTACAAATGTCGTTAAATGTAGAGAATTTGTAGACGAGTACGTTTGCAAAATATTTCACTTTAACAATGCAAAGGAGTTTGCAAAATATTGGAAGAAAGTGGAGAAAGAGCGATATAGCAGTCTCTAATGTTTTTGCTCAGGGGAAATTCCTTTACAGTTTTATTCAGGGACTTATAAATTAAAGACTACTAGGTGTTGATACCTAAAAATGTTTTCCCCAGCGTATTTACTGAAACATTTTAAAAGCGTGTTGAAAAAGTTTGCAAAAAACTTTCACGAAAAAGTGAGAGAGATCTGAGGAGAAGACACAAGACATTGTTGTGAATAGTTGGGTCTTTTTGATTTTTATTCTCAGTTTGTTAATGATGTATCAGTGGTAACTGTTACCTCGGCTGCCCTCCCTTCAACTCCTTCCCTTCTCCAGACACGTCCGATTGCATTTGGACGTTCAACCCAGATTAACATAGTGCTAGCGGTTTATTCACATATCTGTGATCGTTTTATTAATATCGGTCTGATTTTTGTCGGCAGTGGTCTGTGCGGAGTGAACCATGACTTTAAACGGCACTAGACGGCGCAGCAGCTCTTCGCTGACGCCGGCGCCGGCACAGCAGCGCTGGAGCATCCCGGCGGACGGCAAGCAGCTGTGGAGAGGGAGTGCACACATGGTGCGATCGAAGTCCTGCCTCAACCCCAAAGAGCCCTACAGGGGGAGCTGGTCCTCCGAGTCCTCCGACTCAGTCATCTCCACTGATTCCGGCAACAATCTGTACAGAGTGGTCTTGATTGGAGAAACGGGAGTTGGAAAGTCCACTTTGACGAGTATCTTTGCTGGTTTGCAAAATAATCTGGAGAACTGGGACATTTTAGGGGGTAAGAATTTTAACGCTTTAAATCCTTTATTTTCAGTTAAGGAAATAACTTGCTTTTATATAACAACTTGCATTTATATAGTGCCTTTCTTCCTTATATCGTCCAAAGCGGTCTATAGCGAATTAAGTACTTTTGAAGCGTAGTCACTGTTGTAGGCAAACGCCACATCCAATTTGCGCATAAGGTCCCACAAACAGCAATGAGATAAATGACCAGATAATCAGTTGCTCAGTGATTTTGGTTGAGGAATAGATATTGGTCAGGATATGAGGAGAATTCTGTGCTCTTCTTCATGGGATAGTGACATGAGATATTTTATGTCTCACCTGAGAGGGCAGACAGGGCCTCAGTTTAACAGAGTGACTATTTGCACTAGTTTTTTGGGTGTCCTTCTGCGCATGTGTGCATTGGACTCCACCTTTTTTGCGTGTGGGCTTTCGATTTGGTTGCGCATGCGCAGTGCAATGTACAAGAAAGTTGGAAGTGGGGCGCGAGACAGCCATGTGGAGCTGCTTCTAGCTTTTGGATTATTTGGAACATTTTTTCAGCCTTCTATGGGAGAGAAAACATCGGAGGTGTTGGGAGAGAGAGAGACTGGGCAGGGTGGGGGGGAGGGGGAGCAGAGAGAGAGAGACTGGCAGGAGAGTAAGGGAGACTGGGAGGAGAGAGATGGGGGGGGGGAGAGAGACAGAGACTAGGGGAAGAGAGACAGAGACTAGGGGAGAGGGGATCAGAGGGGAGAGAGGGAACTCACGTTCTTCCAACCCGCTTTACACTCTCACTCAATTTCTCAGAAAGCTCGTTGTGTGTCTGACAAGGGACATCATTGGAGTGGATGAAATCCGGAAGTCACGACATTGTCTCTCTTCACTTCATACCCAATAAACCTGTTAACAATCCGTAAATCACACACAATGCCCCATCTTTGGCAGGACTGGGAAGGTGGGGGTATGTAGGCTGAGGGTGTTAGGAACTTGAGCTGGGGAGTGTAAGGAACTTCGGCTGGAGGTGGCATGAAATTAGGCTGGGGGGGGCATGAACTTAGGCTAGGGGACATGAACTTGAACTGGGGGGTAAGGAACTTGGGCTGGAGAGGGGAAGGGGTAAGGAACTTCGGCTGGAGGGGGCATGAACTTGGGTTGTGGATGGGTAAAGAACTTCGGCTGGGGGGGTAAGGAACTTCGGCTGGGGGGGCATGAACTTGGGTGGGAGGGTAAGGAACTTGGGCTGAGGGGGGCATGATCTTGGGCTGGGGGGTAAGGAACTTCGGCTGGGGAGGCATCAATGAGCTGGAGGGGGGTAAAGAACTTCAGCTGGGGAGGGGGGGGCATGTACTTGGGCTAGGATGGGACATGAACTTGGGCTGGGGTTGTCAGGAACTTGTGCTGGGGAGCTCTATCCTCTCTGGGGTCTGAAGTCAGAATGGCTCAAATTACACTTTGCAAAGTCACTCTTAACTTGGACTGGGCAGTTCCCATTACACATTCCAGAGTAACTTCTGGGTATGTCTTATCCTCCAAGGGGACCAATCAGCAATCAGGTAATGGAGCCTATCAGATACATTCAGAGCATTTTTCTAGTGCAAATAGCTGCCTCCTCGGTTTAATGTCTCCTCCGAAAGATGGCACCTCCAACAGTGCAGCACTTGCTAGTACTGCACTGAAATGTCAACCTACATTATGTGCTCAAGTCTCTGGAGTGGGGCTTGAACACACAATCTTTTGAATGCAGTTACATTTGCACATATGGTAGAAAGTTATTCTGGAGCCAATAACCTGTCTTGTGTAATCTTGCCAAGAAATTTTATTGTATTTTAGGTTGCATAACTCTGTAAGAATGAACTTGACAAGGAACATCAATATTTAGGGTGTCTGCTTTGCAGATGGTATAACATTGGAGTCCGATCCCTCACCAACTCTGGAGTGGAGCCATGTGAGACCCTCTGGAGAAAGCAGGCTTACACCTCTTGGGTTTGACACTACTTAAAGTAGTGCTGACTAAAAGCCTTAATTGAAATAGAGTTCAGGTTGTCCCTTGGATCACCGGTGAACCTTGATAAACTTATGCAGAGTTTTAAACGTTTTGAAAATGTGGAGTCTCCTGCATACACTCTCTTATGATCTTGATAAATCAATTCATAGTAGTGCAGCATAAATCTGTTCTGCCCATCCAAAATCGCTTCTATAGCCCCGGGTCTCAGTAGCTGCAGTTCAAATGCAATCTTTGACCAGGAACTTCATGTTCAATTTGTGCATCCTAGATGCCCTGCTGATCCAGAAGTAGAAACAATCAGGAGCTGAAAGACATCAATAAAAGAAACACAAAGCTATTCTTGTAACCGGGTATTTATAGAGTTAATTGAAATGGTGTTATGATAGTGTTACCATTGTATAATTGTAGTACATAGGGTGTATGAAAATGTCCCTTTGGTGAATTGAAATTATCACCTAGTAAACATGCAGTAACAATGTATAGTAGATATTTATTATATTTTAGTAACCAAAAATTTGTGGAAAGTGTATTTGATAGTCTCTTGAACACTCTTAGTTCAACTTAACTCTATTTTGGAGATTTCTGACAACCATGTGGAGCTTTATAATGACGTTCCTTCACAGACCCTCTCTCTCGATACAGCTCCCTATACCTCCTAGCTAGAGGGTGCTATACATTATCTCGTTGCACCTTTCCTTTCATAAGAAACAAAAATGAATTAAAGTTAGCTTCAATATGAACGGGTAGTTAACTTCTTATGAATACATATATTAAACAACTACAAGTTTAACAGATAACAGCAAAACTTTGCCTTATTGATTCTTTATCCAAGTGTTGCATTTTTCACACTTTGAAACATAGTCTTTTATATCACTGTTCAGTCCTGGTCAGTAAATGGATTCTCTGGCATGTTGAAGAGTGCTCTCGACACCAATGTGAGCAGCATGAAGTCGCTGATGAATGCCGGATCTCAGGGATTTTGGTATGACACAGCGATAGCCTTTAAGACTATGCCATTCTGTGTTGTGAATTCGTCACAAACTTTGAAGTAAATATGCATTTCAGGCGGGCATTCATGTGTTGTTTCTGGCCATCCCGTTGTGATTTGTTGTATGACCAGTTGTAGTGTGGAGTCGCTTGCAGTTGCGCATTGTATGGTAGTCAGTCCTTGTTTGGAGAGTGGGAGAAAGTCCACCATGTGGATGCATTCCACTGCAGTTTCTGTCGGTGATCTCTCCACGTTTTCGAGGTATGCACGCGAGAGGGTGTGTGCTAGGTACATTTCTTTTCCTGGTTGATACTTTATTTCAACGTCATATTGGTTGAGCCGAATGTTGTAGTCGCTTGGGATGCCCTAACACGAACCTTACAGGGATTGTTGGAGAGGGATGAGGATAATGAGAAGGTACAGGCACAACTGGGGAATGACACGGAAAGGGAATTATTACAAATGGCCCAAACCTTGGGCCAGAACTATAAATTCGATAAATGATAGTTCGAATATAATTAGAAACTAGAGTAGAATCATACAGACAGAAATAGTACGTGCAGGATACGGAGCATGGTTACTCAATGGTATACAACATAACCTAGAGCAATTTCAAAATGGAAAGGAGTCGGATTACACCTTTGAGAAAAGTGATTTAGTTTGCCGCAACTTTTGCAGGTCTTCCCATATGCTGGGCACTTAGTTTTTGACAGCTCATATCTTTTGCCATAATATCTGCAATTGTTATTGAACTCTTTGTCTGCAAATTTTTTCTTTGTGGGTCGGGGTTTCTGTCTGACAGCTTTGACATCTTCAGAGTCTGTTTTAGTGAGCTTCATGGATTTAATTTGCACAACTGTGGCCTCTGTAGTTTTACAGAGCATCACAATTTATCGAATGTTAGGCTTAATTCTTGCAACAGCCTCTTACGCAGAGTGTTATCAGATAGTCCGCAGACTATGCGGTCTCTGATGAAATCATCCCTCAAATTGCCAAAATCACATGATGATGCTAGCTCTCTCACTTTCACAAGCTATCTGTCAAACTGCTCGTCCCCTTGTACACAGTTGTTAAACTGTTACCGTTCATAGATGATGTTGGATTTACCTTTACAGTGCTCTTCCCAGCACTTCAAAATAATCTCAATTTCCTGCTTGTCTTCCTCTGATTTGTAGGGAAGATTATTGTGGATATCTAGGGCATCGCTGCAAATGGCAGTGATAAACATTGCAACCCTAACTCTAGCTGGTTTTCCCACAATATTCGTGATAATTTCATAGCTTTCCCACAGCTGTTTGAATTTTTTCCAGTGGCTTTCAAATTGCCAGTTACCGGCAATTGAGATGGGAGCGGAAACGTAGAAACATAAACAATAGGTGCAGGAGTAGGCCATTCGGCCCTTTGAGCCTGCACCACCATTCAATAAGATCATGGCTGATCATTCCCTCAGTACCCCTTTCCTGCTTTCTCTCCATACCCCTTGATCCCTTTAGCCGTAAGGGCCAAATCTAACTCCCTCTTGAATATATCCAGTGAACTGGCATCAATAACTCTTTGCGGTAGGGAATTCCACAGGATAACAACTCTCTGAGTGAAGAACTTTCTCCTCATCTCAGTCCTAAATAGTTTATCCCTTATCCTTAGACTGTGTCCCTTGGTTCTAGACTTCCCCAACATCGGGAACATTCTTCCTGCATCTAACCTGTCCAGTCCCGTCAAAATTTTATATGTTTCTATGAGATCCCCTCTCATCCTTCTAAACTCCAGTGAATACAGGCCCAGTCGATCCAGTCTCTCCTCATATGTCAGTCCTGCCATCCCGGGAATCCATCTGGTGAACCTTCGCTGCACTCCCTCAATAGCACGAATGTCCTTCCTCAGATTAGGAGACCAAAACTGAACACAATATTCCTGGTGAGGCCTCACCAAGGCCCTGTACAACTGCTGTAAGACCTCCCTGCTCCTATACTCAAATCCCCTAGCTATGAAGGCCAACATACCATTTGTCTTCTTCACCGCCTGCTATACCTGCATGCCAACTTTCAATGACTGCTGAACCATGACACCCAGGTCTCATTGCATCTCCCCTTTTCCTAATCTGTCACCATTCAGATAATATTCTGCCTTCGTGTTTTTGCCCCCAAAGTGGATAACCTCACATTTATCCACATTATACTGCATCTGCCATGCATTTGTCCACTCACCTAACCTGTCCAAGTCACCCTGCAGCCTCTTAGCGTCCTCCTCACAGCTCACACTGCCACCCAGCTTAGTGTCATCTGCAAACTTGGAGATATTACACTCAATTCCTTCATCTAAATCATTAATGTGTGTGGGAGTTGGCACCATGGTGGTCATGATAGCTCGCTACAGTTTAGGACTTTGAGTTTGTCACATACATGTATACAGTTCAAATACCCAGAGGACTAGAACAAGTCTAACAGTAAAATATCATGGCCATGTATTTGTAAAAATACTTTTTCAGTCGAGGCTCTGCAATAACTTATGCTACTTTAAGTTTACGTTACTAATGCCTCTAGATTATTTTACAAGCTTATGACTATTTATCACCCTTCACAGATCCATGCGCGATGTGTAGGTAGCACTCTCTGCACTGCACTGCTTAACGTCTATTTCGATCGGCTCGAAAAAGTCTTACAGTTCCAATATTTCGGTCGTAGATGCGTTCGATGAAAGATTGGAAATCCCATTTCTGACACCATGTATTTTATAGTCTCTTGAACACTCTTGAACACTCTTAGTTCAACTCAACTCTATTTATTTGAGAGATTTCAGACAGTCATGTGGAGCTTTAAAATGGTGTTCCTTCACAGACCCTCTCTCTCGACACAGCTCCCTATACCTCCTAGCTAAAGGGCGCTATACATTATATTGATATCTCCTAGCTAGAGGGCGCAATACATTATCTCATTACTGAAAGTTTGTTACAGCTGCAGAGCATATTGTTGTCCGCATGTTCTCATCTTGTGCTACAATCACATCCCCTTAAAAGTGAATGGCTTAATGTAACAAAAGTCAAATACTGTACCTAGTTTTTTTTATTTGCTCTCAACATTGGTGCAAGTGTGACAAAAATGGCAAACTTTCTGCTTGAGTAAAAATACGCTACTTCATGTGGCAAGTATAAGGTTTTGTATTGCCCTTGCTAATATTATCTGTAGACACGGGGTCAGCATCTACATTTATGCTGATGTGACTCAGCCCTACTTCTATACCACTTCTCTTGACCCCTCCACTGCCTCTGTGATATCAGACTGCTTGCAATAATGGTGTCCTGTTCCACCCTGATCTGAGCTTCTCACCCCATATCTTCTCCATCACAATCTCTAATATTACTTGACCCTGTCCCTACCTCAGCCCATCTGCTGCTGAAATCCTCATTCATGTCCTTGTCACCTCTAAAATTGATTTTTACTGCTCATGGTCATCCTCCCATCCTCTGTAAACTTGAGCTCATCCAAAACTCTGTTCTCTATATTCTATCCCGCATCAGGTTCTGCTCATCACTCACCCTGTCCTCACTAACTGGGATTGGCTTCTGGTCCCCAGTGCCTAAAATTTTTAATTTTCATCCTTGTGTTTAAATCCCTCCCTATCTTTCTATTTTCCTCCAGCCCTACAACTAATCCTCCCTGAACTCTCCGTTCCTTTGATTTTAGCTTCCTGTGTATCCCTACCTTTTCTCATGCCACTTCAGCAACATAGGCTCCATGCCAGGGAATCCATCTCCAAATGCAATTGCTCCTTTACCTCCTTCTCCACTGTCCTTAAAACCCTTTCTTTGGCCAAGCTTTTGGTCACCCGCTTCTAATATCTCTTTTTCTTGCCTTTCGGATGAGACGTTAAACTGAGGCCCCGTCTGCTCACTCAGGTGGATGTAAAAGATCCTATGGCACTATTTTGAAGAAGAGCAAGGGAGTTATCCCCGGTGACATGATATTTATCCCTCAATCAACTTCATTAAAACATTATCTGCTCATTATCCCTTGCTTGCGAGAGCTTGCTTTGTACAAATTGGCTGCTGCTTTTCCTTCATTACAACAGTGACTACACTTCAAAAAGACTTCGTTGGCTGTAAGGCTCTTTGGGACGTCCTGAGATCATGAAAGGTGCTATATAAATGCAAGTTTTTCTTTTCTTAATAAGAACATAAGAACATAAGAAAGAGGAGCAGGAGTAGGCCATACGCCCCCTCGAGCCTGCTCCGCCATTTAATACGATCATGGCTGATCCAATCATGGACTCAGGTCCACTTCCCTGCCTGCTCCCCATAACCTCTTATTCCCTTATCGTTTAAGAAACTGTCTATTTCTGTCTTAAATTTATTCAGTGTCCCATCTTCCACAGCTCTCTGAGGCAGCAAATTCCACAGATTTACAACCCTCTGAGAGAAGAAATATCTCCTCATCTCAGTTTTAAATGGGCGGCCCCTTATTCTAAGATTATGCCCCCTCGTTCTAGTCTCCCCTCTTAATGCCCCTTTTTTGATTATGCCTCTGTGAAGCACTTTGGGATGTTCTTTTACATTAAGGGCACTATATAAATGCTGTTATTGTTCTATATTCAGATGATGTGTTGGAGTGTGTTATGTGATGTGAATTTGCATTAGTATATCATTGAAATTTTTTTTTACAAAGTAATGTTTATAAGCACAACCTTTATAATATCCACTGATGAATTTACAGATACTGTTGTGGCGCACTGCTGCCAATTTTGATGGTCTGATTACCCAAAGCAAAGGGAAACGTAGTACCATTCTACACCCTCCCCCGTTTTGATTTGAGAGGAATCAAATTTGAAAGAAACAATGAAAATGAATCCCTCTTGGGACTCTCCCAACCAATAGCTGTGGCTGGTCTCCTGAGCAGAATGTCTGTTTCTTCAATTTTACAGAGGCTGAGCACCAAGAACTGACTTTACAGTGCCACTCTCCGCTTCCTCTTCTACTTAACTTTTTACTTAGAGACTTAACCACTAAGGACTCAAAATTGTCCAGGAATTGCTCTGTTTTTTTTGGAGCAACTTGATTTTTCTGGAGTATCTTAAAAATCCCCATTTTACACCTTCAATTTGTGCCAGTGTAAGTGAGTTAGTGAGGATTTTTTTAGTTTAGTTTGTTTTTTTTCAAAAGGGGGTGTTACCAGCCACCGATGTCCGTTTTGGCTATTTAGGCCACTTTGGACAGCTAATAGGGCCCAATTTTGGCCATGACTTGCATCAATTTTTTTGGAGTAAGTTATTTTTTCTGGCGTAAGTTAAAAACTGCCATTTCCCCCCTAAAATTTGCTCCAGAATAAGTCAGTTAATTACCATTTTTTTTTTAGGTCCATTTTTTTTTCAAAAGGGGGTGTTCCCGGCCCCGTCAGATTTGGCCATTTATGCCACTTTGGCCAGCAAAAACTTACTCCAAATCGACTTTGGTCAGCGTATGTGGCCAACTCTGAAAAACCTTGCGGGCAGTGAAGAAAAAGCAGCGCACATTTGGCAGACATTAGGGCAGGGATAGGGGAAGGAAGGGAACCAAACATTGCAAGGAAAAGCTCAAACAATTAAAATACTAATAAAAATGAAGTAAATCCTACCGGAGAAATGCGAGCTGCTGGCCGCGTTGTCACGGGGGTGGGGGGGGGCGGGGTAGGGTAGCCAGAGAAAGAGAGAGAGAGATGCTGGTATACAAAACACTCTTTTTCTCTCTCCCCCCACCCAAAACACTTTCTCCCCCCCGCCAAAAACTCTCCTCTCCCCCCCCAATACACACTTTCTCCCCCCCCAAACTCTCTTCCTCCCCTCCCCCCCCAAAAAACTCTCCTCCTCCTCCCCCCCTCTCCCCCCACAATGAAAAGTCTCAAGCACAGTCACGAAATAAAAAACAGAACCGAAGTCCTACCTCGCCTGGGAACTCAGCCGGCCGGCCGGTGCGGGAAACCACTCGGCCGGGGATAGGGTGCAGCGAGATCGGGGCATCCCTTCGGCCGGGGATAGGGTCTGCGAGCATCGGGTCCTGCTCACAGCCCAGAGGACACGCTGGGAGGGCAGGAGCATGCGTGCAGCCCTCACTGAGCATGCACGCAGGTGCTGGCCTGTTGCTCCGGCACCCCCCTCCCCCCATAGACAACACGCCACGGCATGACTCTGGGGACTCCGAAGAGCGGCCAGGATGGGGCCCCTTTTTTCTGGCGCACTTTCCAGCGTGCAAAGTCGAAGTGCACCGAAAAAACGGTTTGGACAATGTTGGGCCTTTAGTTACTTCAAACTAATTTAGGCCAGCATATGGGGCCACTTGTGGCCACACAGAAAACCCTTGTGGAAAGTTAAGAAATCAGCGCAGATAGGTAACTAATGACTTGACTAAAAAATGTGAATAGGATCAAACAGCTATACAGGACATCATATGATAAACTTCGCAAAGTTAATGCAAAGCGTTCATGGAAGCTTAAACTACAAAAATAAAGAGACAAACCATATTAACATAATTTTTTCAAAATATCCAAATAAAAAATAGAAGTACCTCCTGCTCATAATTCTTATGTTTTTACGTAGGAAAGTATGTTCATCAACAGGGTTAAGGAAAGTCTGGAGTAAGCTCATTAAAATTACTGGCTGCACAGTTATCACCCCCCACCCCACCACCACCCTCCCCGGGATCAAAACTCCCCCCGGGATCAAAATTCCACCCCCCCCCTCCCCGATCAAAACTTCCCCCCCCTCCCCCCCGTGATCAAAACTCCCCCCCCCCCCCCACCTCGGATCAAAACTCCCCCCCCCCCCGCCTCGGATCAAAACTCCCCCCCCCCCGCCTCGGATCAAAACTCTCCCCCCCCCCCGTGATCAAAACTCCCCCCCCCTCCCCCCGCCTCGGATCAAAACTCCCCCACCATGATAAAAACTCCCCCCCCCCCCGTGATCAAAACTCCCCCCCCCCCCCGTGAACAAAAATCCCCCCCCCGTGATCAAAACTCCCCCCCCCCCGTGATCAAAACTCCCCCCCCCCCATGATCAAAACTCCCTCCCCCCGTGATCAAAATCCCCCCCCCCCCCCGTGATCAAAACTTCCCCCCCCCCCCCCCCGCCTCGGATCAAAACTCTCCTCCCTCCAATCAAACTTTTGAGATGGATTTCAAAATCGACAATTCTACCTGAACCTTTGCATGGCAATGTCCTCAAGTCTTCAAGTTGTGTGTAGAGTATTGACATAAAGTGGCAATAATGCAGGCAGCCAACAAAAGAACCAAGTGCTTTAGAAGAAGGCAGGTTTCTCTCGTTACTGTACAGCAGGCCACTCGGCCCGGGATAGGGGCGGGATGCATCGGGTCCCACGCTGCAGCACGCATCATCATCATCATCGGCAGGAGCTACTGCGCATGTGCGAATGCTCTAATGTGCATGTGAACAGCTGCTGGCACTGTTTTTCGTGCAGGGCCCTAACTCCGCCCCCCAATCGACTGGCCACGCCGTGCCAAGCCCTGGGAGAGTCAACAGAGCGGCCAGAATCTGGGGAGATCTTTTTGACACCGTTTTCAGCCTATGAAGTTGCCGCATCTCTAGTGAGTGCGCCGAAAAAACGGGTGGGCCAAATTTGGGCCCGAAGAGTTTTCCGTTAAAAAAGTGTCAGAGCTATGTTTTATTAATAATTACTGGGGTGCCTTTTTTTAAGAATCTCCCAGATTTGGTATATTTTTATTGGTACAGAGTATATTCAAAATAAATTATTCAGTGACTGCACTGATACTAAAAAACATTATCTGTAACACAATTTATATGAAATAAATAGAATCTGGATGCATTCTAGTTACAGAAAATTAATTTGAAGTAACTTTTTAAACTCATGGAGCTATGTTTTTCTTTATGAAACTTGGAGAGAGAAAAAAAATGGAAGTCTGGTGGTATAGTACTTTCATCATGACATGAAAACTATAATTATACGTATGAGAGTGGTCAGAACCTCTTGGAATGGCTTCTTAAGCAAGTAGTCTCAGCATCCTCCTGAGGTCCCCACCATCACAGAAGCCAGTCTCAGCCAATTCGATTCACTCCACGTAATATCAAGAAGTGTCTAAGCGCACTGGATACAGCAAAGGCTATGGGCCCCGAGAACATCCCGGTTGTTGTGCTGAAGAGTTGTGCTCCTGACTAGTCACATCTCTAGCCAAGCTATTCCAATACAGCTACACCACTGACATTTATCCGACAATGTGCAGAACTGCCTAAGTATGTCCTGTCCACAAAAAGCAGGACAAATCCAATCCAACCAATTACCGCCCTATCAGTCTACTCTCAATCATCAGCAAAGTGAAATAAGGTATCGTCAAGTTCTATCAAGCAGCACTTACTCACCAATAACCTGCTCACCAATGCTTAGTTTGAGTTCTGCCAGAACCACTTGGCTCCAGACCTCATTACAGCCTTGGCCCAAACATGGACAATAGAGCTGAATTCCAGAGGTGAGGTGAGAGTGACTGCCTTTCACATCAAAGCAGCATTTGGCTGAGTGTGGCATAGTAAAATCGAAGTAAATGGGAATCAGGGGGAAAACTCGCCACTGGCTGGAGTCATACCTAGCAAAAAGAAAGATGGTTGTGGGTGTTGGAGGTCAACCAACCCAGCCCCAGGACATTGCTGCAGGAGTTCCTCAGGACAGTGTCCTAGGCCCAACCATCTTCAGCCGCTTCATCAATGACCTTCCTTCCATCATAAGGTCAGAAGTGGGGTTGGCGCCTCTAGCCAAGCTGTTCCAGTACAGCTACAACACTGGCATCTACCCAACAATGTGGAGAATTGCCTGGGTATTTCCTGACCACACAAAGCAGGACAAATCCAACCCGGCCAATTACCATACCGAATGTGATACCAAGGTGCCCTGTAAAACTGAAGTTAATGGGGATCAGGAGGCAAACTCTTCAGTGGTTGGAATCACATTTGGCACAAAAGAAGACAGTTGTGGTTTTTGGAGCCCAATCATATCAGCCCCAGGACATTGCTACAGGAGTTCCACAGGGCAGCATCCTAGACCGAACTATCTTCATCAATGACCTTCCCTCCATCATAAGGTCAGAAGTGGCTTTGTTCGCTGATAATTGCACAGTGTTTAGTTCCATTTGTAATTCCTCAGATAATGAAGTAGTCTGTACCCATTTGCAGCAAGACCTGGACAACATCCAAGTTTGGGCTGATAAATGGCAATTAACGACCACGCCACACAACTACCAAGACATGGCCATTTCCAACAAGAAGGAGTCGAACCATCTCCTCTTGACATTCAATGGCGAAAAATCCCATCAACATCCTGGAGGTCACCATTGACCAGAAATACAACTGGACTAGCCACATTAATGCCATGGCTACTAGAGCAGGTCAGAGTCTACTCCTGTGCTTATTTCTTATGTTCTTATATTATGTGTGAGTGGCTTATCTCCTGACTCCCTAAAGCCACTCCACCACCTAACTGCTCAAGTTAGGAATGTGATGGAATACTCTTACCGTTCCTGGATAAGTGCAGCTTCAACCAAGAAGTTCAACACTATCCAGGACAAAGCAATCAGTTTGATCAACATCCCATCCACTGGCTTAAATATCCACTCCTTGGCATACTGTAGTTGCAGTGTTCTATTTACAGCATACGCTGCAAGAAGTCATCAAAACATCTTCGGCAATACCTCCAAGTCACACACCATGCTGACTTGATATGTGCCCATTCCTTCACTGTTGCTGGGTCAAAATCCTAGAACTCCTTACCTAACAACATTGTGGAATAAACATTACGACGTGGACTGCAGCAGTTCAAGAAGAGTTCCCACCACCACCTTCTCAAGGACAGCTAGGGATGGGCAATAAATATCAGTCTTGCCGGCGGTGCCCATAGCCTGAAAATTAATTTAAAAATATTCCTTCTGCCTCGCCAAGACAACCATGTAGAAAATCCCAACACAACTTTTTTTTTAAATCACATCATATAGTTCAAACTTAATTGAAGCTAAATACTGAATCGGAAGCATAAACTTGCATTCCTTTTGGGAGTCCCTTGCACGCTATGGGCTCAATCTGAGAGATCTAAGCACAGATATAAGTGCTTTTTAGCTGCCTTTCTTACAGTTCACAATGTACAATTGTTTGTAAGTGTAAATATGTGCAATATGTGGAAAGACCTTTTAAATGAGAGTCGGATAATTCATCAGTGCAAATTCATGAGGGTGAGATTTCCACATTTATATACTTGTTTGTACTTTTTAAAATCATTAGACCCTAAAAATTCAAGTAGTTAATTGTTTGAACTAACACATTTGGAGTATGATTTGAAGTATGGGGGCGGGGAGCGGGCGGGTAAGTGGAGCTGAGTCCACGGCCAGATCAGCCATGATCTTGTTGAATGGCGGAGCAGGCTCGAGGGGCTAGATGGCCTACTCCTGTTCCTAATTCTTATGTTCTTATAAGTAACTGCTCAGTTTAGTGTTTAGTATAGCGTGTTTAAAGCAACTTTTTTAAAGTTGGAAAATCTCTTAGTTTCAGATGTAAGCAGACCGCAATTTATTGCAATTGAAAACTGAATGTAAACATGCTTTGTAGAACATTCCAGTCTCCTCCACAAGTTCCACCTGTTTTTTTCAAAGACTTCACATTGATTGAGTAACAAAAATACACCTGGATGTATTCTATTTAGTACAGCTGTCGTTGAATAAAATAATTTTCAAAAACACTTTATTTGACAGAGTTGGATTAATTATGATGTGGGGTATTATGTAGGCTGTGCACATCAGTGAAAGGAATATAATCATATTCTCATCTTCCCATTTAGCAGAAACAATTTAAAACCAAGGCTGATTATTCCCTTTCTAACCTAGGGACACTAAAGTCACCTGAGAGCACCGTTTACTACCCTGACTGAGACCAGCTAATTCAGCACAGATAGGGAATCTAACCTGGAATCTTTGTGTTCTGTACAGCTCAACTGTTCACTGGCTAAAATATGAACCACTGAAGAAGCATGTTGATGGTATTAGAAGTTCTGAAACTGACTGAATGAGGGGCCAAATTAAGTTGCAATTACAAGACCTTAAAAGCATCCTCGGGGTTAACACTGTTATCTTTAGTAATACTAATTTAACTGTTTTACACTGTCTAATAGATGTAAAATTGACAATCTTGCTCACATGCTATAATGATAATTGTTGTCGGAAAGGGAAAAGTCACAATGGTGCTCTGCAGGGTTTGTAGTGGGTTTGGGATTAAAACACCTTTGATGGGACACGGTAGTGGGAGCTTTACCTGCAACTTTCTGTGGTGTACCTTATTTGAGTGCTTAGTGCTGAACATAGATGTCTATTTCATTCCTCAGAAACCCTTCCAAAATAGTTCCACTAATTATACCATCAACAATCATTGTTTAACTTTCTGATTACTTGTTTAATTATAATTTCATTGTAAACATTTAAAAAAATTATAATATAAAGTAACAAGGCAGCAAAATGGGATAATACTTTTAAAACTTCCATAGCAATTGAAACAGAAAAAAAAGATTGATTACTCACCTTAGGCATTGTAGTTATAATTTGTTACACACCACACACTATAGGCAAGATAACATCCAGTTTAGGGAAGTGTGTGGAAAGAATAAGGATAATGTTTACAACTTGCTCCTTCAAGTCTCTATCAGATTCGTATTGCCTTTCATTGGCTCAATTAAATAACCTGACTCCCAGGTGACCATTTTCAGTTCCTTGACTTTAAATATTTAATGTTATACTGATGGTGAAACTGTCAGACTTCGCCATCATTACTCTGTAAAACTGACAGCAACTTCTGGTGTACGCACATCGCAGTTAAACGCGGAAATCTGGACGTTGCTGTCAGCGATACCCTACTTCTCCACAGGGTATGCAGTCTTCGCAGATGCAATCAACACAAAATCAGTGATTTGACGTGATCTTCAACTTTTTACGCACTATTCTCGCTGTAAAAACTATTGGAAAAGTTAAGCCTTGTTGAATGAGGTGTAACTGAGCTTTTAACGGCGCACTGTCATAATTATTGTTGATTAACCTCTGGACGTGAAAAAAATAGCTACCAAAATATCTGTAATTGTAAGTAAAATTGACATTGTTATTCCCTCCATTCCATGATTAAACATTCCATAGATTTTTAAAGTAATAAAAATAATTATTTATTTTTTTACAGTTTGTTTATGATATTTCAGGTTTTATCTTAATCCCATGTGTACATTCCAATCTTTATTTCACTTTCTGTAAAGTGATTAAAAAGTGAATGATAAAACCTACTTTTTACTTCCTGGTTTGCTGTGTGATTGGCTGCTCCGACTGCATGATGACTGTTGCTGATATCACAGATCCCCTATAGATGGCGCCAGAAAAGGGGAAAGTGCCACCACAGAGCCCGCTAAAACTTTGTGTGTTTGAACGCCATCACTTCGCTGCTGACTGCAAAATCTGGGTCAAAATGGTAGAACCCTCTACAAATATACATTTTGAAAATGTACATCCAAGTGTGATGCCATTTTTGTTTTAATTGTAATGCACTGCAGATATCTATTGAAAACTTTCCAACAACAACTTGCATTAATATAGCACCTTTAACTTAGTAAAATACATCCCATGGCGCTTCACAGGAGCATTATCAGAAAGATTTGATGTTGAGCCACATGAGATATTAGAACAGATGACCAAAAGCTTGGTCTAAGAGGTAGGTTTTAAGTAGCGACTTAAAGGAGGAGAGCGAGGTGGAGTGGTTTAGGGAAGGACTCCTACTAGGAACAAGGCAGCTGAAGGCACAGCCATCAATAGTGGAATGAAGAAAATCGGTGATGTGCGAAAAAGACAGAATTGGAGGAGCAGAATTCTCACAGCTTATCATTCTCATAAATTGTACCTAAACAGCGACTACATGGGTAGTGTTCATCGAAGCATGGCATTGTTCTATTTATTAAGTTGCCTAAGTTCTGTGGTGGGCATATTTATAAATACCTGTTTCCTCATTCTTTATAGAAGACACCTATGAGCGAATGATTACTGTTGACGGAGAGGGCGCCACCCTTATTGTGATGGACACGTGGGAAAATAAGGTGATATAATTATTTCTTATAATTGGAATGAAAGTACATGTGTTGGCCATGCTGTATGTAGTGGTGGATTTCTCTATAAAGACGCATGCTGTGTCTGGAGAGCTAATATCGCTTAAGCTGCATGAAATACCATTTGTAGCTCCATGGAAACCGCACGTTTTATGTCCCCGCCAAAATCTAAACTTTCACCCAATAACAATTGTCAACCCGGCCATCCTAACACAACCACCACACTTGGGAATAAAAGTAATTTGTTATGTAAAATACTTGGAGGTGTTGCAACATGAAAGTTATACAAACACAAGTATGATTGATGTATGTTTCACATATGGCAGCTGTATTCAGTTCAGTAGAATTACCTTTGAAGGTTTCATTATAAATGGATCAATAATTGGAAGAGAACAGAACTTTCAAACTTTTTAGAAAAAGCACGAAGGAAAAGATCATGGCAAACTCCTTCCAGAACTGTCCCAAGTGTGTGGTTTGCATGTGAGAAATTCCAGATTGTGGTGTCCTTTACGTGCTAATGGCAGTGATGCACCATTAATGTGTACTACACATGTGCAGTGCAAGCAATTTTTAATTTTAATTTTATAGATAATTATTTCTAAAAAAAAGCACAATTATGTCATTAATTATTAAAACTAATCATTTTAAAACATTGCATTTAATTGATGTCAACAGCCCTGAGTAGTTGTGCATCATAAATAATCCAGGCAAGCCACATTGTAAGAACCTCAGGTGGGAAAGGGTTAAGTGTGTAGTCAATGCCACATTTTCTTTTATGAGGATTATACCAGCAAATTTCTGAACCTAACAATAGAACAATTGAGTTGAGTAAATAATACAGCTGCAGTTTCTGTTCAGTGGAGTTTCCTTGAGGGACCGGTTATACTGCTCTGGTAAACTGCACTGTAACTCACAGCAGCTTGTAAACTGTCAAAGGCCTTTCTTTTAATTGTTGCATTCGATGATCATTATAATTCCAGAAATAGAAAAGATTCTGACATTTTAGTATCAACTTTTGCCTGCTAATAGGATGAAGAAAACTGGGCGCAGGATCACTGCATGCAGATAGGCGATGCGTATCTTATTGTCTACTCCATCACTGACAGAGCAAGTTTTGAGAAAGCTTCCGAGCTTCGCATCCAGCTCCGGAGAACGCGACAGGCCGAGGATATCCCAATTATCTTAGTCGGAAATAAGTGTGATCTTGTGCGCTGTCGAGAAGTATCTGTGGCAGGTATGTTTGCTATTTTACTCAGTGATCTAGACCGGGACTTGGATATGCTGGTTGTTGGCTTTGTGAGGGCACAGACTCCGTTTGCCCCTTATAAGATCACTGACATAAGTGAATGCAGGGGCAGAATTCAGATCTGGGCTTGGATAGCTGAATATTTGACCAGCCAATATGTTTCAATTTTACATTTTAGAATGGTCCCTTTTTTAACAGGACCTGACACCTTTCCCCCAGCCCAGTCTTTAGCCGGACATTCCAACCTCTTCAACGGGAGTACTGCTCCAAATAAGCCCCATAACAACCAAAGATATAATAGTTGTGGGAGCTCCCCCAACCCAACAGTTTTAGTCGAGTCAGGACAGGCATATTTCTGCACTTGGAACGAGTTGCCAATTTTCGGGAACCAGTGTGTTCTTTTTGTTTCCCTGGCCTCCGAGAACCTGCCAGCTAAAGAAAGACGAGGACTGCTGGATCTAGAGGTAAGTGCCTTTCTACTTACTTGCTGGATCCAGCATTCCTGCCTCACCAAACTCTATGATTGGACAAATTCCGGGCCTCCAACACCCCTTCCCTGAAGTTTCTGACCCCCCAGCATCTCCCTCCCTGAGGCCTACGAACCCAAGCTCCTCCCTCCACCAGGCCTCTGATCCCCCTTCGGCTTCCAACCTGCAGACCTCACTGACCAATCTCCAGCCCCTGAACTCACCGACCATCCTCCAGCCCCTGAGCTCACCGACCATCCTCCAGCCCCTGAGCTCACCGACCATCCTCCAGCCCCGAGCCCACCGACCATCCTCCAGCCCCTGAGCTCACCGACCATCCTCCAGCCCCTGAGCTCACCGACCATCCTCCAGCCCCGAGCCCACCGACCATCCTCGAACCCTGAGCTCACTGACCATCCTCCAGCCCCTGAGCTCACCGACCATCCTCCAGCCCCGAGCCCACCGACCATCCTCGAACCCTGAGCTCACCGACCATCCTCCAGCCCCGAGCCCACCGACCATCCTCGAACCCTGAGCTCACCGACCATCCTCCAGCCCCTGAGCTCACCGACCATCCTCCAGCCCCTGAACTCACCGACCATCCTCCAGCCCCTGAGCTCACCGACCATCCTCGAACCCTGAGCTCACCGACCATCCTCCAGCCCTGAGCCCACCGACCATCCTCGAACCCTGAGCTCACTGACCATCCTCCAGCCCCTGAGCTCACCGACCATCCTCCAGCCCCGAGCCCACCGACCATCCTCGAACCCTGAGCTCACCGACCATCCTCGAACCCTGAGCTCTCCGACATCCTCGAACCCTGAGCCCACCGACCATCCTCGAACCCTGAGCTCACTGACCATCCTCCAGCCCCTGAGCTCACTGACCATCCTCGAACCCTGAGCCCACCGACCATCCTCGAACCCTGAGCTCGCAGACCATCCTCCAGCCCCTGAGCTCACCGACCATCCTCCAGCCCCGAGCCCACCGACCATCCTCGAACCCTGAGCTCACCGACCATCCTCGAACCCCGAGCTCACCGACCATCCTCGAACTCTGAGCTCACCGACCATCCTCGAACTCTGAGCTCACCGACCATCCTCAAACTCTGAGCTCACCGACCATCCTCAAACTCTGAGCTCACCGACCATCCTCGAACTCTGAGCTCACCGACCATCCTCGAACCCTGAGCTCACCGACCATCCTCGAACCCTGAGCCCACCGACCATCCTCAAACTCTGAGCTCACCGACCATCTTCAAACTCTGAGCTCACCGACCATCCTCAAACTCTGAGCTCACCGACCATCCTCCAGCACCCGAGCCCATCGACCATCCTCCAGCCCCTGAGCTCACCGACCATCCTCGAACCCTGAGCTCACCGACCATCCTCCAGGCCCTGAGCCCACTGACCATCCTCGAACCCTGAGCCCACCGACCATCCTCGAACCCTGAGCTCACCGACATCCTCGAACCCTGAGCCCACCGACCATCCTCCAGGCCCTGAGCCCACTGACCATCCTCGAACCCTGAGCCCACCGACCATCCTCGAACCCTGAGCTCACCGACATCCTCGAACCCTGAGCTCACCGACCATCCTCCAGGCCCTGAGCCCACTGACCATCCTCCAGCCCCTGAGCCCACCGACAATCCTCGAACCCTGAGCTCACCGACATCCTCGAACCCTGAGCTCACCGACCATCCTCAAACTCTGAGCTCACCGACCATCCTCCAGCACCCGAGCCCACCGACCATCCTCCAGCCCCTGAGCTCACCGACCATCCTCGAACCCTGAGCCCACCGACCATCCTCGAACCCTGAGCTCACCGACATCCTCGAACCCTGAGCCCACCGACCATCCTCCAGCCCCTGAGCTCACCGACCATCCTCGAACCCTGAGCTCACCGACCATCCTCCAGGCCCTGAGCCCACTGACCATCCTCGAACCCTGAGCCCACCGACCATCCTCGAACCCTGAGCTCACCGACCATCCTCGAACCCCGAGCTCACCGACCATCCTCGAACTCTGAGCTCACCGACCATCCTCGAACTCTGAGCTCACCGACCATCCTCGAACTCTGAGCTCACCGACCATCCTCAAACTCTGAGCTCACCGACCATCCTCGAACTCTGAGCTCACCGACCATCCTCGAACTCTGAGCTCACCGACCATCCTCGAACCCTGAGCCCACCGACCATCCTCGAACCCTGAGCCCACCGACCATCCTCAAACTCTGAGCTCACCGACCATCTTCAAACTCTGAGCTCACCGACCATCCTCAAACTCTGAGCCCACTGACCATCCTCCAGCCCCTGAGCTCACCGACCATCCTCAAACTCTGAGCCCACTGACCATCCTCCAGCCCCTGAGCTCACCGACCATCCTCGAACCCTGAGCCCACTGACCATACTCGAACCCTGAGCTCACCGACCATCCTCGAACCCTGAGCTCACCGACCATCCTCGAACCCTGAGCCCACCGACCATCCTCGAACCCTGAGCCCACCGACCATCCTCCAGCCCCTGAGCTCACCGACCATCCTCCAGCCCCTGAGCCCACTGACCATCCTCGAACCCTGAGCCCACCGACCATCCTCCAGACCCTGAGCTCACTGACCATCCTCGAACCCTGAGCCCACCTACCATCCTCAAACTCTGAGCCCACCGACCATCCTCCAGCTCCTGAACTCACTGACCATCCTTGAACCCCGAGCTCACCGACAATCCTCCAGCCCCCGAGCTCACCGACCATCCTCCAGCCCCTGAGCTCACCGACCATCCTCAAACTTAGAGCTCACCGACCATCCTCGAACCCCGAGCTCACCGACCATCCTCGAACCCTGAGCTCACCGACCATCCTCGAACCCCGAGCTCACCGACCATCCTCGAACCCTGAGCTCACTGACCATCCTCGAACCCTGAGCTCACCGACCATCCTCGAACTCTGAGCTCACCGACCATCCTCGAACCCTGAGCTCACCGATCATCCTCGAACCCTGAGCTCACCGACCATCCTCGAACCCTGAGCTCACCGACCATCCTCGAACCCTGAGCCCACCGACCATCCTCGAACTCTGAGCTCACCGACCATCCTCCAGCCCCCGTGCTCACCGACCATCCTCCAGCCCCCGAGCTCACCGACCATCCTCCAGCCCCTGAGCCCACCGACCATCCTCCAGCCCCTGAGCCCACCGACCATCCTCCAGCCCCTGAGCCCATCGACCATCCTCCAGCCCCTGAGCCCATCGACCATCCTCCAGCCCCTGAGCCCATCGACCATCCTCAAACCCTGAGCCCATCGACCATCCTCAAACCCTGAGCCCATCGACCATCCTCCAGCCCCTGAGCCCATCGACCATCCTCCAGCCCCCGAGCTCACCGACCATCCTCCAGCCCCCGAGCTCACCGACCATCCTCCAGCCCCCGAGCTCACCGACCATCCTCCAGCCCCCGAGCTCACTGAACATCCTCCAGCCCCCGGGCCCATCGACCATCCTCAAACCCTGAGCTCACTGACCATCCTCCAGCCCCCGAGCTCACCGACCATCCTCCAGCCCCCGAGCTTACCGACCATCCTCCAGCCCCCGAGCTCACTGAACATCCTCCAGCCCCCGAGCCCATCGACCATCCTCCAGCCCCCGGGCCGATCGACCATCCTCAAACCCTGAGCTCACCGACCATCCTCCAGCCCCGACCAGCTCCAAACATTCCCGGCCTTCCGGCCTCGGATCCATCCATTCAGACTTCCAGCAAGGGTCGCTGGATAACATTCAGGAGTGGAAACCTGAGTTGCCTGATTTCTTCCTCGTCCAGGAACACTAAGGCGAAGTGCAGTGCCCCTACCACCAGTCTGACATCAGCTAATCCACTGTAGATTGCTCTTGGGACTTTCTCAGCCTGTACAGCTCAACCACTCACTGGATAAACTGAACCATAAGGATCGTCAGCACCAATCTTTTAACACTTTGAGGCCCGTAATATGGTTCCAGTACTGATTCTGCAGTCCTGCTGCATCACCAATGGGACAATATTGAGAGGTCAGCTCTTTTGAATACTCAATGTTGCTGTCAGTACATTCCTCATGACTGAGGTGTAGAAGTAGTATGTAAGCAGTTGCTGGCACATAAGAAAATAACAGAATTTTCTTGTGGGGTGGATTATAATGTCGTCTGAGAAAAATTGACACAAAGCCATGTCATCGTCTTTGCTGCCCAAAAGCCTTTTGTAGTTTTGGTTTAATTATTTCCCAACTTCTATTTAGATAGATCTAATTCACTTTCATGATTTACTCATGTTATCAGACAATTATTCTCTCATTTTTAGATTATTTCAATTAATCAAAAGTTAGTTAGTCAAATAGAGGAGAAAAAATTCGATAGGACTATAAGTTTATGTTGTCATGGCCGTGAATTAAAAGGCTGATGTTAATTCAGCTGCATGCCTTGTATAAAAAGCATCCTAATCGAGTTTTATGGTTTTCGGTAAAAAGTATCTCAAGACTTTTCAGTGTTTGATCGGATTCTATTAATGTTGAAATCTTGGTTTTTGTGTTAAATACTATTGCAATGATTGTAATTTATTAATAAAATAGCATTTCTGGCTGCTAAATTATTTCAAATGAGTTGTGGGTAAATCAGCAATCTCAATCAGATTAGCTAAGAGTCAGGAACTGAATCATAGTGGTCCATAGCCTTTGCTGTTTCCAGTGCACTCAGCTGCTTCTTGATATCACATGGAGTGAATCCAATTGGCTGAAGATTGGCTTCTGAGATGGTGGGGGCCTCAGGAGGAAACCGATATGGATCATCCACTCGGCACTTCCGGCTCTTGCATAATAGCTGTTTTATTGCCTGCATAACAATCGTCACTGCATTCCAAAAGTCATTCATTGTGTGAGACACTTTGAGACATTCTGACATGATGAAGTAATGTTTAAATCAAGTATTATTTATTATTATTGCAGTGCTTAAACATCATTCCGCAATCAGTACATTAGTAAGCCACTCGATGCAACAGTCACAGCTCACAGTTCAGGGATGGTTAAATCTCTTATTTCCAGTCACAATCATTATATTTTGGAGAAAATAGTAACTTCTTTATCTTCCTTCTTCTAACAGTTAAAAGAAGCTAACCAGAACTCGATTAATTTCATTGGGTTTACAATCTATAATAGACTTTTTTTCAGAGGCCTCACATAACGAATTCTGGCAGCACTTGATGAGGAACAGGTTGGCAACAGCCAAAGAACAAGGCACAATTTATTTTGATAAGTGGAAGGCATAGGTATGTGTTTTTTTTAACTGAAAATGTTTTTGTCATTTGCAGAGGGCAGATCTTGCGCTGTTGTTTTCGACTGCAAGTTCATCGAGACCTCTGCTGCAGTCCAGCATAATGTACAAGAACTCTTTGAAGGAATTGTGCGGCAGGTGCGGCTCAGGAGAGACAGCAAAGAAGTGAATGAACGGAGAATGGCCCAGTACAAACGAAGAGAGAGCTTCCCTAGGAAGGCCCGACGCTTTTTGGATCGACTAGTGGCAAAGAACAATAAAAAGATGGCTTATAAAGTGAGATCAAAATCTTGTCATGACCTTTCTGTACTATAAGAAGTATAGACTGCCATAATTAAAATGGTGACTGTTAAATTATCAGACCATTATTGTGAGGGTATGGGTTAATCAATCTATATTAGATTACGATATTTTGGACCCAATTGGTTTTACAGTTGTGTTTGAATTGTCAGCAGCACAGCTTTCTATGTTGATGAATTTCCTCCATTGTTTGTCAATGAAGAGCTTTCAATATCAATTTATGATATTGCATCTGATATGTGGTCTTGCTTAGACTTACATGTTCCTGAAATGAATTATAGGAGAATCTTAAACTGCAGGCAATTCTGGCATTTCAACCCTGTACTAAGTTTCATTTTTCTTTAAAAGGAGAAAATCACCAAAGAGATGGAATAGTGGGTTAAATTGACTGTGTATTTCATTCCCTGCATTGTGCATCTGGTTGCTATCAGAAGATCAAAAAGGCTTTCTGGTCATGACTTGTCTCTGATATCATGCATTGCGAAACAGGCAACTGCAACTCAGCTCAGTGATCACATTATCACATTATCATATTAGACTATTATTTTTTTGCTTTAAGTGAAAAATCTGTTTTAAATAGTGTTAGAGTACTGGATTATTGTTAAAGATGACAAAATAAAGTAAGCTCTGTCAGGCATGGTGAGCTCTCCTGTGAATTCAGAGAATACCTCTCACAGCTAGTTCCTTATCTGACCTCAAAGAGATTTCAGACTGAAAATGTCAAAAATAAAATCATCACTTGATGTAGTTGTGCACATGTGTTCCTTGTGAAGAGTGCCTATTGGCCACTAACCTGTCATTGCTATAAGGTTGCTAATCTCCAGCACTTTTTCCCCAATTAAGAAAGTGAGTAAGATCAAGGTCTCTGGTATTGTTGGTCTGTAATGAACCACTGGTACTTAGTTATGAGAGAACATCTGGGGTGACTCATCTGACAATTCCCATCTCCTTCCATGATAAAAGGAATGTCCTACTCTTAGATGTGGAATTGGGAGGAGGGCAGGGATGAATCTGCTTTTTAGCCCATTAATATCCCAACATGCTGTGCCCTGACCCTGATTAGCCACCTGTATGGACAAAAAGGGCATGATATCTGCAATAGAATCACAGGGGGGAGACATTCGGTACGTTTGCACCTCCCGTTAACAGGGCACAATCGAATTTTCACCCTGGCGTAGCACCGCTAACAACACCCGTGAAATTCTGTGGGAGTTTAACGTCGGCGATAACCGGTAGTACCCAACGGTAACTGGTAGCGCCCTGCTCTGCTGCGCCGGCGATGACAACGTCATCACCGTGCACAGTGACACATTTTCGCCCTGAAGCGAAAATTCGGTACTGTCCCCTGAAGCTGCGCGGGGCGATGCCCGTGACAGGGCTGTAGGCTGCTTGCGGAGCGAAAATCAAAGGGGAGGTGGGGAATTGAAAGAAATTGTCGTGGCCTTCTTCCTGTTCGATCTCGGGGTCTGTGCCGTGATTTTGCAGCCCGGCACTCCGCTTGTGTGCTGTGCTGGTGGTCCAGGGAGGGCCCCGTTTCATGGCCACAGAGTCGGCAGCTTGGCCCTCCCCTTTAATGTAGCGCTACATGTCCCAACGTAGAGAGCTGCGCCCCTTGTGGGGTCCTTCTGACCCGCGAGCGCCCCACAGGGCGAATGGAGCCTGATACTTTGCATTCCACTTGCTCTCAGGGGTGGTAACTCGAATATAGGTCTCAGGGCGGGAATTCCAGGAACTCCCGCCTTGGGATGGGGCGGTACACAATTTTGCTCCAGTAGAATTTTATGCCACAGAAGGAGATCATTCAGCCCATCACACTTGTACTTTTTGTTTCTTGTTCCAATCCTCTGAATACGTATCATTCATTTCTGGATATATTTCAGGTCTTTGTAACTGTTTAGCCTTTCACTGTCAGTATTGAGCTTGTGTTCCATTTAAAATAACGTTTGTATGAAGAAATAAGTTGAACAAACTAATGTCTTTCTTAACTGCATTATATCCCTTTCAAATACGTTTAATTTTTAACTACCTTACTATATATATATATATATTCTTCTATATTTTTTCAGATAAAATTTGTGTATTTATTATGAACAATTCAACCAGAACTCTTTTTTAATAAAATGTTGACAAAACTTTGTATTTATTTTGTAAGTTTCTACTTAAATATTCCACTTTCAAGCTAAATAATGTAGTTTATTAATTTTATTAAAGAACATTTTTATTACCTTCAATGTATTATTTTGTGTAAAGTATGCTGGTTTGTACTTTGAACAATTCTTTGTGTGTAATGGTGTATGAAAATCTGTTGAAACTGTTGGTTTCTGAGCATTAGGGCGAATAACTTTTGTTTTCTCAAAATATCGAATTAACCTTGGCCATCCAGTCCAGACAAAGTAACCCCATGAAAATTCTCCACATTGGCCATAGAGAACTTTCAGCTTATGAAAGATATTTATTCTGAATATTATTTTTCTTTTCTCATCATTTACTTTCATCTTTGTTTTTATAATGCAGACTTGCTAAGGATTGTTGAAGTTAAGCATTGTAGGAATTTTTGACTTATTGACGTTAGCAATGGTGTGCAACTAACTGCTGAGTAGGAACCAGGTAAAGCCACTTGGTAAGAGATGCCTCAACCTACGTCCCATAGTGATAGAACAGTAGTCATTCATTTGAGGAAAATCTACATTTCCTTTTCCCATTCTGTTTGAACTTGTCCCTCACTGGTTGAATATTTCAATTTGTCTGCCCTTTGTCATTTAGCTGAATATAATGACACTGTCAGATAAGTTTGAGTAATTCTGGCTGGTTGGGAACGAGGGGGAAGTGAGACTCAGCTAGTTAATGAATAAAAGAATGACAATAATGATTCAGATTGGTTAAGACAATTGGTAATCTATGATTAAAAGGCTTACACTGAATGGCAAATAATTTTAGGATTATTGCTAATTTGCTTAAAACATAATGAATCAATAAGCTTTTGTGGGTATGAATGGAGGACTATGAACATAGACATCTTTATTGATTTTCAGTAATTGGGTTATAACTTTGTAAAATACAGAAAGAACAACAATAGTCTTATTAAAGGCATCTTACTACTTAATGGGATGGAAAAGTAATACACGAAGAGAACCAAGGGATTCACTAACACCCACGATGTAATGACCCATTTATTTTAGATTGGAGAAACCAAAATTTAAATTATTTTGTTTCAATTGACCTTTTATTTTAAATTTATTATTTTTTTCTTTTAAAATAATTCTTAACCTGCATCATGTTTTAATAAGGAGAGTGAAGTATAAATATGACTTTGAAAGTTAATAGTCTGGCCTTGAAATTAGTTCCTTCCTAAATATCTCTGTTTTGAAACCATAAGTTTATTGGAAGGAAATTAAATTGTTCAATATTATTTCTCAGTTTCAAGATCTTCGTTCAATTAACAATTTTATTTATATTTAATATTCAATGGACAAATATATGGATTTATGTTTGTACTGGAACAATCTTGTTTTAAATCGTTGAAGTATACTATTCATATAACAACATACAGATATTTAATAAAACTTTTTTTTAGATAAACATGCTTTGCTTTTGGTTTGATTACACATACTTAAAAAGTTTTACTTATGCATTTGTGATGAGAAGTGGGTACTGATAATGACTGACTTCACATACCACTGAAATCAGTTACCAAAAGTCTGCAAAAACAACAAAAATAAAACATTGCCAATGTGTGAGAGATCAGTGGCATGAATGAACTAAGGAATTACCAGGAAAATTTACACTCCAGGTGAAAAGGACTTCCTTCCATAAAATGAAAAAGCTACTTGCATTTATATAGCGCCTTATCGGGAGTTGGGAGGAGGCCAGCATCACGAGAGCCGAGTGGGCGCGGGATGACAAAGGGTGGCGGCAGCTTAGAGCAGGGGCAGTTCGGGAGGAGGCCGGCTGCAACAGGGGCAGAAAGTTAAAAAAAAATCAAAATCGTAGTGTGATGTCACAGCCAAGCAGGTAAGTGATTGGCTGGTGGATTGATGAGTATTTTTTTCTTTTTTTCTTTTCTTTAAGAAACCTTTGGCATTGTTGTAGGATAGAAACTGCAATTAAATATATGTGATCTTTATTATCTAAAGAGAACCAGTTAATAAAATCGTCTGCTGAGTAGTGGCTGTACGTGTTTTGCTAAGGTTTAGAATTTAGAGGTTCTACTTGATAATTCTGAGTGTAACTAGAGGGATGGCAGGGCAGCTCAGTCCTGTGGATTGCACATCCTGTGGCATGTGGGAAATCCTGGATGCTTCACGCAGCTGGGACGACCATGTGTGCAGGAGGTGTCTCCAGCTGCACCAACTTGAGCTCTGTGTTTTACATAGAAACATAGAAAATAGGTGCAGGTGTAGACAATTCGGCCCTTCGAGCCTGCACCACCATTCAATAAGATCATGGCTGATCATTCCCTCAGTACCCCTTTCCTGCTTTCCCTCCATACCCCTTGATCCCTTTAGCTGCAGGGGCTATATCTAACTCCCTCTTGAATATATCCAATGAACTAGCATCAACAACTCTCTGCAGTAGGGAATTCCACAGGCTAACAACTCTCTGAGTGAAGAAGTTTCTCCTCATCTCAGTCCTAAATGGCCTACCCCTTATCCTAAGACTGTGTCCTCTGGTTCTGGACTTCCCCATCATCGGGAACATTCTTCCCGCATCTAACCTGCTCAGTCCCGTCAGAATCTTGTAAGTTTCTATGAGATCCCCTCTCATCCTTCTAAACTCCGATGTATCAAGGCCCAGTTGATCCAGTCTCTCCTCATATGTCAGTCCCGCCATCCCGGGAATCAGTCTGGTGAACCTTCGCTGCACTCCCTCGATAGCAAGAACATCCTTCCTCAGATTAGGAGACCAAAACTGAACACAATATTCCAGGTGAGGCCTCACCAAGGCTCTGTACAACTGCAGTAAGACCTCCCTGCTCGTATACTCAAATCCCCTACCTATGAAGGCCAACATACCATTTGCCTTCTTCACCGCCTGCTGTACCTGCATGCCAACTTTCAATGACTGATGAACCATGACACCCAGGTCTCGTGGCACCTCCCCCTTTCCTAATCTGCTGCCATTCAGATAATATTCTGCCTTTGTGCTTTTGCGCCCAAAGTGGATAACCTCACATTTATCCACATTATACTGCATCTGCCATGCATTTGCCCACTGACCTAACCTGCCCAAGTCACCCTGCAGCCTTTTAGCGTCCTCCTCACAGCTCACACCGCCACCCAGCTGAGTGTCGTCTGCAAACTTTGGAGATATTACATTCAGTTCCCGATGATGGGGAAGTTAATGTATATTGTAAAGAGCTGGGGTCCCAGCACTGAGCCCTGCAGTACTCCACTAGTCACTGCCTGCCATTCTGAAAAAGACATATTTATCCCGACACCTGTCTGCCAACCAGTTCTCTATCCATGTCAGTATATTACCCCCAATACTATGTGCTTTGATTTTGCACACCAATCTATTGTGTGGGACTTTGTCAAAAGCCTTTTGAAAGTCCAAGTACACCACATCCACTTCTCCCTTGTCCACTCTGCTTGTTACATCCTCAAAAAATTTGTCAAGCATGATTTCCCTTTCATAAATCCATGCTGACTTGGACCAATCCTGTCACTGCTTTCCAAATGCACTGCTATTTCATCTTTAATAATTGATTCCAACATTTTCCCCACTACTGATGTCAGGCTAACCGATCTATAATTACCCGTTTTCTCTTTCCCTCCTTTTTTAAACAGTGGTGTTACATTAGCTACTCTCCAGTCCATAGGAACTGATCCATAGTTGACAGACTGTTGGAAAATGATCACCAATGCATCCACTATTTCTATGGCCACTTCCTTAAGTACTCTGGAATGCACACTATCAGGCCCCGGGGATCTACTTGCCTTCAATCCCATCAACACAAACATAATTTCCCGCTTTATAACGATATCCTTCAGTTCCTCCTTTCCACTAGACCCTCGGTCCCCTAGTATTTGCAGCAGGTTATTTGTGTCTTCCTTCGTGAAAGTATTTGTTTAACTGGTCCGCCATTTCTTTGTTCCCCATTATAAATTCACCTGAATCTGACTGCCAGGGACCTACGTTTGTTTTCACTAATCTTTTTCTCTTCACATACCTATAGAAGCTTTTGCAGTCAGTTTTTATGTTCCCTGCAAGCTTACTCTCATACTCTATTTCCCCCCTCCTAATTAAACCCTTTGTCCTCCTCTGCTGCATTGCAAAATTTTCCCAGTCCTCAGGTTTGCTGCTTTTTCTGGCCAATTTATATGCCTCTTCCTTCGATTTAACACTATTCTTAATTTCCCTTGTTAGCCACGGTTGAACCACCTTTCCCGTTTTATTTTTTACTCCAGACAGGGTTGTACAATTGTTGAAGTTCATCCATTGATTTTTAAATGTTTGCCATTGCCTATCCACTGTCAACCCTTTAAGTATCACTCGCCAGTCTATTCTAGCCAAGTCAGGTCTCATACCATTGAAGTTACCTTTCCTTAAGTTCAGGGCCCTAGTTTCTGAATTAACTGTGTCACTCTCCATCTTAATAAAGAATTCTACCATATTATGGTCACTCTTCCCCAAGGGGCCTCGCACAACAAGATTGTTAATTAGTCCTTTCTCATTACACATCACCCAGTCTAGGATGGCCAGCCAGTTGGTTCCTCGACATATTGGTCTGGAAAACTATCCCAAATACACTCCAGAAAATCCTCCTCCACTGCATTGCTACCAGTTTGGTTAGCCCAGTCAATATGTAGATTAAAGTCGTCCATGATAACTACTGTACCTTTATTGCACGCATCCCTAATTTCTTGTTTGATGCTGTCCCCATCCTCATTACTACTGTTTGGTGGTCTGTACACAACTCCCACTAGCATTTTCTGCCCTTTGGTATTCCGTAGCTCCACCCAAGCAGATTCCACATCATCCAAGCTAATGTCCTTCCTTACTATTGAATTAATTTCCTCTTTACCAGCAACGCCACCCCACCTCCTTTTCCTTTCTGTCTATCCTTCCTGAATGTTGAATATACCTGGATGTTGAGTTCCCAGCCTTGGTCACCCTGGAGCCATGTCTCCGTGATGTCAATTACATCATATTCGTTAACTGCTATCTGCGCAGTTAATTTGTCCACCTTATTCAGAATACTCCTCTCATTGAGGCACAGAGCCTTCAGGCTTGTCTTTTTAACACCCTTTGCCCCTTTAGGATTTTGCTGTAATGTGGCCCTTTTTGCTTTTTGCCTTGGGTTTCTCTGCCCTCCACTTTTACTTTTCTTCTTTGTATCTTTTGCTTCTCCCCCCATTTCTACTTCCCTCTGTCTCCCTGCATAGCTTCCCATCCCCCTGCCATATCAGCTTAACTCCTTCCGAACAGCACTAGCAAACACTCCCCCAGAACCGGTTCCAATGCCCCAGGAATTTGAATCTCTCCCTTCTGCACCACTCCTCAAGCTACGTATTCATCTGAGCTATCCTGCGATTCCTACTCTGACTAGCACGTGGCACTGGTAGCAATCCTGAGATTACTACTTTTGAGGTCCTACTTTTTAATTTAGCTCCTAGCTCCCTAAATTCATCTTGTGGGACTTCGTCCCGGTTTTTACCTATATCGTTGGTACCTATATGCACCACGACAACTGGGTGTTCACCCTCCCCTTCAAAATGTCCTGCACCCGCTCCGAGACATCCTTGATCCTTGCACCAGGGAGGCAACATTCCATCCTGGAGTCTCGGTTGCAGCCGCAGAAATGTCTATCTATTCCCCTTACAATTGAATCCCCTATCACTATAGCTTTCCCACTGTTTTTCCTGCCCTCCTGTGCAGCAGAGCCACCCACGATGCCATGGACTTGGCTGCTGCTGCCTTCTCCTGATGAGTCATCCCCCTCAACAGTACCCAAAGCGGTGTATCTGTTTTGCAGGGGGATGACCGCAGGGAACCCCTGCACTACCTTCCTTGCACTACTCTTCCTGTTGGTCACCCATCCCCTATCTGGCTGTGTAACCTTTACCTGCGGTAAGACCAACTCACTAAACATGTTATTCACGTCATTCTCAGCATCGTGGATGCTCCAGAGTGAATCCACCCACAGCTCCAGTGCCGCAATGTGGTCTGTCAGGAGCTGCAGCCGGATAAGCTTCCAGTGTCCCTGACTTCCCACATAGTACAGGAGGAGCATAACATGTGCCTGAGCTCTCCTGCCATAACTTAACCCCTAGATTAACTTAATTTGGCAACAATAATGCTAAAGGTTACTTACTGATAAAGAAAAAGAAAAAACTACTCACCAATCACCAGCCAATCACTTACCCCCTTGGCTGTGACGTCACTTTTCGCTTTCTTTCTACTTTTATGCCTTCTCTCCCTGCTGCAGTTGCACCAGCTGGCCTTTATAGGCTGCTCCCACGTCCCCGAACCTCTTGCTGTGATGTCACACTTCGTTTTCTTTTCCTCCCAGGTTGGGGAGTCAGCACTGGTGGGGAAAACAAGACAATGCAAAACCTCCCGCTCCCACTTGCCCGAACTTTCCCAATTACCAAACTCTTACCGTTGCACTCTGACCTGCTGCTGCACTCCAAGCAAGACGTCACCAAGCCCCCTCCTTTTTATACTGTTTCTGGCTGATTCACTGGCGTATTTAGGGAACCAGTTTTTACTAGCTGCCCAATTAACTAAGCTAGCTTGCTTGTTTGTCTCTGCTTAAAACTACATCTGTTTAATATTGCAGTTTTACTTAAACTTGTAATCTTATTTTACCTTTATAAGCTACTAGAGATTGTCACTAGTAATTTACACTAACCTTGAAATTGTTTAAAAGGGATTACCCCTTAAAGTTTTGAAATTGAGCAGCAGCTGAAGTCACCGCGGTGCATCCACGCGACTGAGAGCTACATGGATAGCACGTTTCTAGAGGCGGGCACCCCACAGCTTAAGAGTGTGCAGGCAGATAGGGATTGGATGACCCCTGGACAGAAGAGGAGGACCAGGCAGGTCGGGCAGGAGACCATCTCGCTCTCCAACTGCTACTCTGTTCTGAGTACCGGTTGGGGCAATGGTGGCTCCGGGGAGTGCAGCCAGAGCTAAATCCACGGCACCACGGATGGCTCATCTGCATGGGGTGTGGGGGGGGTGGGGGAGGTGCGGTAGGAAGAAGAATGGAAGAGCTCTAGTGGTAGGTGTTATGTATGTAAACCTATAAATACCATGTCTAACCACCTGAGGGCTTATCCCCTGGAGTCCCAAGGGATTCCACAATCCCTTGGGAGCACTTGTATATAAGGAACCCTCACAAGCTGGAGAGGCACTCTGAGATCTGTAATAAAGGACTACAGTCACACCTTACTTTGAGCTTGCAGTATCTAGTCTGCCTCTTTATTCAAGACATAACAACTGCCGATGAGATACAGATGACGAACCCCACTGCAACAATACAGAGAACCGTGGGCATCCTGGAGAAATTTCCTGGGGGAGATGATTGTGAAACCTTTGTGGAGTGACTCAACCAATACTTCGTGGCCAATGAGCTGGAAGGAGAAGCGAACGCTGCCAAACGAAGGGCGATCCTCCTCATCGTTTGCGGGGCACCAATGTATGGCCTCATAAAAAATCTGCTCGCTCCAGCGAAACCCAGACAAGTCGTACGATGAGTTGTGCACACTGGTCCGGGAGCATCTACACCGGAAGGAAAGCGTTCTGATGGCGAGGTATCAGTTCTACACATACAAGAGGTCTGAAGACCAGGAAGTGGCGAGCTATGTCGCCGAGCTAAGGCACCTTGCAGGACATTGCGAATATGAAGGACACTTGGAGTACATGCTCAGGGACTTCTTTGTACTTGGCATTGAACATGAACTAATACTTTTCAAACTTTGGACTGTAGAGACCCCAACCTTGAGTAAAGCCATAGCGATAGCCCAGGCGTTTATCGCCACCAGTGACAATACCAAATAAATTTCTCAGCACACGAGTGCTGCTGCAAATACTGTGAACAAAGTAACATTGTTTTCGAATCGAAATGTACAGGGCAGGACTTGCACGCCTGCAGCTGCACGTCCGCAGATGTTTCAGAGTCCACCATCAAGGGTGGTGAATGCAAGGCCATTAATACTTTGTTGGCACTGCGGGTGTGATCATCGTTTCCATTCATGCCGCTTCAAAGGATACTTTTGCAAGGGCTGTGGAACAATGGGACACCTCCAACATATGTGCAGGCGAGCTGCAAACCCTATTAATCCTGCAAACCACCATGTTGCAGAGGAGGACAGAGTCACGGTGCATCATGACAAACCAGAGCCTCAGACCGAGGAGGCAGAGGTATATGGGATGCACACATTTACCACAAAGTGTCCCCCGATAATGCTGAAGGTTGAATTAAATGGACTCCCGGTGTCCATGGAGCTGGACATGGGTGCAAGCCAGTCCATAATGAGCAAAAAGACTTTCGATAAATTGTGGTGCAACAAGGCCTCAAGGCCAGTCCTGACTCCCATTCGTACCAAACTGAGAACGTACACAAAGGAACTGATTCCCGTAATCGGCAGTGCTACCGTAAAGGTCTCCTACAATGGAGCGGTGCACGAGTTACCACTCTGGGTGGTACCGGGCGATGGCCCCACGCTGTTCGGCAGGAGCTGGCTGGGAAAGATACGCTGGAACTGGGACGACGTCTGAGCGCTTTCACCCGTCGACGACATCTCATGTGCCCAGATCCTAAACAGGTTCCCCTCGCTGTTCGAACCAGGCATCAGGAAGTTCCAAGGAGCAAAAGTGCAGATCCATTTGTTTCCGGGGGCACGACCCATCCATCACAAGGCGAGAGCGGTACTTTACATGATGAGAGAGAGAGTGGAGATTGATCTGGACAGGCTGCAACAAGAAGGCATCATTTCGCCAATCGAATTCAATGAGTGGGCCAGTCCGATTGTTCCAATCCTCAAGGGAGACAGCACCGTCAGAATAGACATAGACATAGACATAGAAAATAGGTGCAGGAGTAGGCCATTCGGCCCTTCTAGCCTGCACCGCCATTCAATGAGTTCATGGCTGAACATTCAACTTCAGTACCCCATTCCTGCTTTCTCGCCATACCCCTTGATCCCCCGAGTAGTAAGGACCTCATCTAACTCCTTTTTGAATATATTTAGTGAATTGGCCTCAACAACTTTCTGTGGTAGAGAATTCCACAGGTTTACCACTCTCTGGGTGAAGAAGTTCCTCCGCATCTCGGTCCTAAATGGCTTACCCCTTATCCTTAGACTGTGACCTCTGGTTCTGGACTTCCCCAACATTGGGAACATTCTTCCTGCATCTAACCTGTCTAACCCCGTCAGAATTTTAAATGTTTCTATGAGGTCCCCTCTCATTCTTCTGAACTCCAGTGAATACAAGCCCAGTTGATCCAGTCTTTCTTGATAGGTCAGTCCCGCCATCCCGGGAATCAGTCTGGTGAACCTTCGCTGCACTCCCTCAATAGCAAGAATGTCCTTCCTCAGGTTAGGAGACCAAAACTGTACACAATACTCCAGGTGTGGCCTCACCAATGCCCTGTACAACTGTAGCAACACCTCCCTGCCCCTGTACTCAAATCCCCTTGCTATGAAGGCCAACATGCCATTTGCTTTCTTAACCGCCTGCTGCACCTGCATGCCAACCTTCAATGACTGATGTACCACGACACCCAGGTCTCTTTGCACCTCCCCTTTTCCTAATCTGTCACCATTCAGATAATAGTCTGTCTCTCTGTTTTTACCACCAAAGTGGATAACCTCACATTTATCCACATTATACTTCATCTACCATGCATTTGCCCACTCACCTAACCTATCCAAGTCGCTCTGCAGCCTCACAGCATCCTCCTCGCAGCTCACACTGCCACCCAACTTAGTGATAATCTGTGGTGATTATCAATCGTTTCTCACTGCAGGATCAATAACCGCTACCGAAGGCAGACAACTTATTTGCGATGTTGGCGGGATGGAAAACGTTCACGAAGCTGGACTTGACCTCGGCCTACATGACGCAGGAGCTGGAGGAGTCATCGAAAAGCCTCACCTGCATCAACACGCACAAAGGTCTCTTTATTTACAACAGATGCCCGTTTTGGATTCGATCAGCTGCGGCGATATTCCAGAGGAACATGGAAAGATTGCTGAAGTCGGTCCCGCGCACCGTGATCTTCCAGGACGACATTTTGGTTATAGATCGGGACACCGTCGAGCAACTGCAGAACCTGGAGGAGGTTCTTAGTTGGCATAATCGTGTGGGGCTCAGACTAAAATGCTCGAGTGCGTTTTGCTGGTGCCTGAAGTGGAGTTCCTGGGGAGAAGAATCGCGGCGGATGGCATCAGGCCCACCGATTCGAAGACGGAGGCAATCAAGAACGCACCGAGACCACAGAACGTGACGGAGCTGCGGTCGTTTCTAGGACTCCTGAACTATTTTGGTAACTTCTTATCAGGTCTTAGCACATTGTTAGAACCCCTGCACTCTTTACTGCGTAAAGGAGATGAATGGGTATGGGGTAAAAGCCAAGAAAATGCCTTTGAGAAAGCTAGGAAGCTGTTATGTTCAAACAAATTGCTTGTGTTGTACGATCCATGTAAACGTTTGGTACTAGCATGTGACGTGTCGTTGTATGGGGTCGGGTGTGTATTGCAACAAGCTAATGAATCTGGGAATCTGGGAAATTGCAATCAGTTGCTTATGCATCCATAAGTCTGTCTAAGGCTGAGAGGGCCTACAGTATGATCGAAAAAGGAGCATTAGCGTGTGTTTATGGGGTAAAGAAATTGCATCAATATCTGTTCGGGCTCAAATTTGAATTGGAAACCGACCATAAGCCGCTTATATCCCTCTTTTCTGAAAGCAAGGGGATAAATACGAATGCATTGGCCCGCATCCAGAGATGGGCGCTCACGTTGTCCGCATACAACTACGCCATCCGCCACAGGCCAGGCACAGAAAACTGTGCCGATGCTCTCAGTAGGCTGCCATTGCCCACCACAGGGGTGGAGATGGCATAGCCCACAGATTTAGTTATGGTAATGGAAGCATTTGAGAGTGAGCAATCACCTGTTACCGCCCGACAGATTAGAACCTGGACGAGCCAGGACCCCTTACTATCCTTAGTAAAAAACTGTGTGCTCCATGGGAGTTGGTCTAGTGTCTCATTAGAGATGCAGGGGGAAATAAAGACATACCAGTGGTGTAAAAATGAAATGTCTATACAGGCAGACTGCCTCCTATGGGGTAATTGGGTAGTTGTGCCAAAAAAAGGCAGGGACACTTTCATCAGTGATCTCCACAGCACCCACCCAGGCATCATAATGATGAAAGCGATAGCCAGATCCGACGTGTGGTGGCTCGGTATCGATGCAGACTTAGAGTCCTGTGTGCACAAATGTAATACATGTTCACAGTTAAGCAATGCACCCAGGGAGGCACCACTAAGTTTATGGTCCTGGCCCTCCAAACCATGGTCCAGGATCCTTGTCGACTACACAGGCCCATTCTTGGGGAAAATGTTCTTAGTGGTTGTAGATGCGTACTCCAAATGGATTGAATGCGTGGTAATGTCGGCAAGCACATCCGGTGCCACCACTGAAAGCCTACGGGTCATATTTGCCATGCACGGCCTGCCTGATGTCCTTGTAAGTGACAATGGGCCATGCTTTACCAGTGCCGAGTTCAAGGAGTTTATGATCGGCAATGGGATCAAACATGTCACATGTGACCCGTTTAAGCCAGCGTCCAATGGTCAGGCAGAATGAGCAGTTCAAACAATCAAGCAGAGCTTGAAAAGGGTAACTGAAGGCTCACTGCAGACTCGCTTATCCCGAGTCCTGCTTAGTTACCACACAAGACCCCACTCGCTCACTGGGGTCCCTCCCGCAGAACTACTCATGAAAAGTTCACTTAAGACAAGGCTCTCGTTAGTACTCCCTGATCTACATGAATAGGTAGAGAGCAGGCGGCTTCAACAGAATACATATCATGATCGCGCAAATGTGTCACGCAAAATTGAGATAAATGACCCTGTATTTGTGTTGAACTATAGACAAGGTCCCAAGTGGCTTCCTGGCACTGTTTTGGCCAAAGAGGGGAGTAGGGTGTTTGTGGTCAAACTCTCAAATGGACACCTGCAGGAAACACTTGGACCAAACCAAACTCAGATTTACGGACCATTCAGAACAACCCACAATAGACTCCACTTTTTTCGACCCAACGGTTGACCACGAAGCAGAACCCATCACCCGCAACATCCCAACAGGACTCACCACCCCCAGCAGCCCAGCAAGACCAGCTGCGCAGCAGCCCAGCGAGGGCCTAACAAATGACTCACCAAAACCAGCATTTGCATCGAGACGATCAATCAGGGAAAGGAAGGCCCCAGATCGACTCACATTGTAAATAGTTACACTATTGACTTTGGGGTGGGGGTGGGGTGGGGGAGTGTTGTTATGTATGTAAACCTGTAAATACCATGTCTAACCCCAGAAGGCTTATCCCCTGGAGTCCCTAGGGATCGCACAATCCCTTGGAAGTACCTGTATATAAGGAGGCCTCACAGGCTGGAGAGGCACTCTGAGATCTGTAATAAAGGACTACGGTCACAACCTTACTTTGAACTTGCAGTATCTAGTCTGACTCTTTATTCAAGACATAGCAGTAGGGAATTCGATAGTCAGGGGAGCAGACAGGCGTTTCTGTGGCCGCAGAGGTGACTCCAGGATGGTATTTGCCTCCCTGGTGCTAGGGTCAAGGATGTCACTGAGCGGCTGCAGGGCATTCTGGGGGGAGAGGGTGAACAGCCAAAGGTTGTGGTCTACATCGGTACCAATGATATAGGTAGGAAGCGGGATGAGGTCCTGCAGGCAGAGTTTAGGGAACTAGGAGAGAGATTAAAAAGCAAGACCTCAAAGGTAGTAATCTCTGGATTACTCCAAGCTAGTGAGTACAGAAATAGAAGGATAGAGCAGATGAATACATGGCTGGAGAGATGGTGCAGGCGGGAGGGCTTTAGTTTCCTGAGGCATTGGGACCGCTTCTGGGGGAGGTGGGACCTGTACAAGCCAGACGGGTTGCACCTCAACAGAGTCGGGATCAATATCCTCGCGGGGGAGTTTGCTAGAGCTGTTGGGGAGGGTTTAAACTAGCTTGGCAGGGGGATGGGAACCTGAAAATAGATTCAGTAGAGAGGGGAGTAAAGCTGGAATTAGAAAGCAAAAATAAAGAAAGTGAGTTTGAAGGAGAGAGGAAACAAGTAGGAAAAAAGGGTAAAAAAAACAAATTTAAATGCACTTTGTCTAAATATATGTAGCATTTGTAATAAAATAGATGAGTTGAAGGCACAAATTGAGACAAATGGGTATAATCTGATCGCAATTACAGAGATGTGGTTGCAAGGTGACCAGGACTGGGAATTAAATATTCAGGGGTATTTGACAATCTACAAGGGGACAGACAGAAAGGAAAAAGAGATGGGGTAGCTCTATTGATAAAGGATGGAATCACTGCAATAGTGAGAAACGATATCGGCTCAAATGATCAGGATGTTGAAACAGTTTGGGTTGAGATAATGAATAATAAAGGGAAAAAGTCACTGGTGGGCGTAGTCTATAGGCCCCCTAACAATAGCAACTCTGTTGGTCAGAGCATAAAACAGGAAATAGTGGGGGCTTGTAAAAAGGGAACAGCAATAATCATGGGTGATTTTAACCTCCATATTGATTGGACAAATCAAATTGGTCAGTATAGCCTTGAGAAAGAGTTCATAGAGTGCATAAGGAACAGGTTCCTTGAGCACTATGTAATAGAATCAACCAAGGGGCAGGCTGTCTTAGATCTGGTCCTGTGTAATGAGACAGGATTAATAAACAACCTCCTCATAAAGGATCCCCTTGGAATGAGTGATCATAGCATGATTGAATTTCAAATTCAGATGGAGGGTGAGAAAGTTGGATCTCTAACTAGTGTACTAAGCTTAAATAAAGGAGACTATGAAGTTTTGAGGGCTGAGTTGACTAAAGTGGACTGGGAAAATAGATTAACGTGTAGGACGGTTGATGTACATTTAAGGAGACAGTTCCCAACTCTCAAGAAAAATATATTCTAGTGAGGAGGAAAGGGCGTAAGAGAAAAAAAAAAGCCATCCATGGCGAACTAAAGAAACAAAGGACGGTATCCAATTAAAAACAATGTGGCCAAAACTAGTGGGAGGACAGAAGATTGGGAAGCGTTTAAAAGGCAACAAAGAATGACTAAGAAAATGATTAACAAAAGGGAAGATAGACTATGAAAGTAAACTAGCACAAAATATAAAAACAGATAGCAAGAGTTTCTATAGGTATACAAAAAGGAAAAAAGTGGCTAAAGTAAATGTTGGTCCCTTAGAGGACGAAACCGCGGAATTAGTAATGGGGAACATGGAGATGGCAGAAACCCTGAACAAATATTTTGTATCAGTCTTTATGGTAGAGGACACAAACAATATTCCAACAGTGGATAGTCAAAGGGTTATAGGGGGGGAGGAACTTAACACAATCACAATCACTAAGGCGGTGGTACTCAGTAAGATAATGTCACTAAAGACGGATAAATCCCCTGGACCTGATGGCTTGCATCCTAGGGTCTTAAGAGAAGTAACGGCAGGAATAGTGGATGCATTGGTTGTAATTTATCAAAATTCCTTGAATTCTGGGGAGGTCTCAGCAGATTGGAAAACTGCAAATGTAATTCCCCTATTTAAAAAAGGAGGCAGAAAAAAAACAGGAAATTATAGACCAGTTAGCCCAACATCTGTGGTTGGGAAAATGTTGGAGTCCATTATTAAAGAAGCAGTAGCAGGACATTTGGAAAAGCAAAATTCGGTCAGGCAGAGTCAGCATGGATTTATGAAGGGGAAGTCATGTTTGACAAATTTTCTAGAATTTTTTGAGGATGTAACGAACAGAATGGATAAAGGGGAACCAGTGGATGTGGTGTATTTGGACTTCCAGAAGGCATTTGACAAGGTGCCACATAAAAGGTTACTGCACAATATAAAAGTTCACGGGGTTGGGGATAATGTATTAGCATGGATAGAGGATTGGCTAACAAACAGAAAACAGAAATTATGGATAAATGGTTCATTCTCGGGTTGGCAACCAGTAACTAGTGGGGTGCCACTGGATCAGTGCTGGGACCCCAACTATTTACAATCTATAATAACGACTTGGAGGAAGAGACCGAGTGTAACGTAGCCAAGTTTGCTGACGATGCAAAGATGGGAGGAAAAGCAATGTGTGAGGAGGACACAAAAAATCCTCAAAAGGACATAGAAAGGGTAAGTGAGTGGGCAAAAATTTGGCAGATAGAGTATAATGTTGGAAAGCATGAGGTCATGCACTTTGGCAGAAAAAAATCAAAGAGCAAGTTATTATTTAACTGGAGAAAGATTGCAAAGTGCTGCAGTACTGCGGGACCTGGGGGTACTTGTGCATGAAACACAAAAGGTTAGTATGCAGGTACAGCAAGTGATCAGGAAGGCAAATGGAATCTTGGCTTTTATTGCAAAGGGGATGAAATATAAAAGCAGGAAAGTCTTGCTGCAGTTGTATAGGGTATTGGTAAGGCTACACCTGGAATACTGCATGCAGTTTTGGTTTCCATTTTTATGAAAGGATATACTTGCTTTGGAGGCAGTTCAGAGAAGGTTCACTAGGTTGATTCCAGAGACGAGGGGTTGACTTATGAGGAAAGGTTGAGTAGGATGGGCTTCTACTCATTGGAATTCAGAAGAATGAGAGGTGATCTTATCGAAATGTATAAGATTATGAGGGAGCTTGACAAGGTGGATGCAGAGAGAATGTTTCCACTGATAGAGGAGACTAGAACTAGAGGGCATAATCTTAGAATATAGAGCCGCCCATTTAAAACTGAGATGAGGAGAAATTTATTCTCTATGAGGGATGTGGATCTGTGGAAGTTGCTCCCTCAGAGAGCTGTGGAAGCTGGAACATTGAAGAAATTTAAGGCAGAAATACAGTTTCTTAAACAATAGGGAATAAGGGGTTATGGGGAGCGGGCAGGGAAGTGGAGCTGAGTCCATGATCAGATCTGCCATGATCGCATTAAATGGCAGAGCAGGCTCGAGGGGCCGTACGGCCTACTCCTGCTCCTATTTCTTATGTTCTTATGTTCTATGTCTCTGAAAATCTGAAAGAGCCTATATACAGCAAATTACTGGGAAGTGTATAGTGACTGTTGTTATGTAGGCCAACATGGCTTCAATTTATATACAGCAAGATCCCAGAGACAGCAATGAGATGAATGACAGCTTATCAGTTTTTGGTGATATTGGTTGCAGAAGGAATTTAGGCCAAGACACTGGAAGAATCATCAGGGTGAAGAGACAGATGGGTCCTTGCTTTAATGTTTTATCCAAAGGATAAGAACTGCCTGCCAAATGACATGCATCATAAATTTATATTTTAGTAATGTTATTTGCCACATTTCATCAATGATGTTCTTTGAAACAGGAATGTTATCAAGGACTGGTGGATGACAAATCTTACACCCTGTTCAAGAAAAGAGTAAGCCACATAAATATAGATAGGTTAGCCTCACATTAGTAGGAAAACTGCTAGAGGCTATGAAAAGGGAAGGTATGACCCAGTCAGGAATAATCAATGTGAATTTATAAAGGATAGATAAAATTCTGTGAGGTAGTTACCAAGCATACTGGCAAAGGGAATGTAGTAGATATAATATATTTGTTCCAGTCCAACAACTTTTCTTTTGACTTCCAATTGTAAACAGTATTATGTTATCCCTAAATGTTTTCCTACCATCACTTACCTGTCCAGGTTTGTTATCCAGAACCAGGCCTAGTACTACAACTTTCCTTACTGAACTTCTAATACACTCATTTAGAAAACCGTCGTAAATGCATTGAATAAATTCTTCTCCATTTTGACCACCATCATTAATATTATGCTAGTCTACCTCTGATGGTTAAAGCCACCCCTTATTGGAGCCCTATTACTTCGGCAAACCTAAATAATTTCTCTACTTTTTCATGATTTAGCAGTCTATAATGGTCACCCAATATTGTTGCACAGCTTCTATTATTTCTCAGGTCAATCCAGAGAACTCAGCTGAATATCACCTTTGATAAAATAAGAGATCTGAATTCATCTTTGTCTCTGCTTTCTTTTGGTAGCATGTGATGCAGATGGCCGTAGATTTGCCCTATATTCCAAGAGTAGTTTGGCAATCTCTTGCAACAGGGATTTGGAATCACATTTCATATCCTTTATTTCTCAAGCTTAGCATGGAGGTGAGAGAGTAAGAGGGGTAGGGGTTAGAGAGAGTGTCTTTCTTCATAATAGTATTAATTTTCAAAAAAATACAGTACTTATAACTACATAGTAGCACCTATAGGGCTGGATTTTTGGTTAATTTAGCGCCACGACAGGGCGCAAAAATGATTTTTTTGGCCATGAAATGAAGCGCACCAGATTTTGCGCCCGGGCGGAACTTTCGCCAATGGTTTTGCGGCGACGCTAAAACTTACTGTCCCGCCACTGTCTTGACCGTTGGGATGACATAAATCACAAGGCGAGAGCGGTACCTTACATGATGAGAGACAGGGTGGAGATCGATCTGGACAAGCTGCAACGAGAGGGCATCATTTCGCCGATCGAATTCAATGAGTGGGCCGGTCTGATTCTTCCAGTCCTCAAGGGAGATGGCACCGTCAGAATCTGTGGTGATTAAAAAGTAACTATCAATCATTTCTCAGTGCAGGATCAATACCCGCTACCAAAGGCAGACGTCCTATTTGCGACGCTGGCGGAAGGGAAAACGTTCACGAAGCTGGACTTGACCTCGGCCTACATGATGCAGGAGCTGGAGCAATCTTCGAAAGGCCTCACCTGCATCAACATGCACAAAGGTAGTTTCTTTTACAACAGATGCCCATTTGGAATTCAATCAGCTGCGGCGATATTTCAGAGGAACATGGAAAACTTGCTGAAGTCAGTCCCGTGCACAGTGGTCTTCCAGGACGACATTTTGGTTACAGATCGGGACACTGTCGAGCACCTGGAGGAGGTTTTTAGTCGGTTTAATCACGTGGGGCTCAGGCTAAAATGCTCGAAGTGCGTTTTCCTGGCGCCTGAAGTGGAGTTCCTGGGGAGAAGAATCACGGCGGATGGCATGAGGCCCACCGATTTGAAGACGGAGGTAATCAAAAACGCACCAAGGCCACAGAACGTGACGGAGCTGCGGTCGTTTCTAGAACTACTGAACTATTTTGGTAACTTCTTACCGGGTCTTAGCACATTGTTAGAACCCCTGCATTCTTTACTACGTAAAGGAGATGAATGGGTCTGGGGTAAAAGCCAAGAAAATGCCTTTGAGAAAGCTAGGAAGCTCTTATGTTCAAACAAATTGCTTGTGTTGTACGATCCATGTAAACGTTTGGTAAATGTAGTATCTCCAAATTTGCGGATGAGACTAAGTTGGGTGGCAGTGTGAGCTGCGAGGAGGATGCTATGAGGCTGCAGAGTGACTTGGATAGGTTAGGTGAGTGGGCAAATGCATGGCAGATGAAGTATAATGTGGATAAATGTGAGGTTATCCACTTTGGTGGTAAAAACAGAGAGACAGACTATTATCTGAATGGTGACAGATTAGGAAAAGGGGAGGAGCAAAGAGACCTGGGTGTCATGGTACATCAGTCATTGAAGGTTGGCATGCAGGTGCAGCAGGCGGTTAAGAAAGCAAATGGCATGTTGGCCTTCTTAGCAAGGGGATTTGAGTACAGGGGCAGGGAGGTGTTGCTACAGTTGTACAGGGCATTGGTGAGGCCACACCTGGAGTATTGTGTACAGTTTTGGTCTCCTAACCTGAGGAAGGACATTCTTGCTATTGAGGGAGTGCAGCGAAGGTTCACCAGACTGATTCCCGGGATGGCGGGACTGACCTATCAAGAAAGACTGGATCAACTGGGCTTGTATTCACTGGAGTTCAGAAGAATGAGAGGGGACCTCATAGAAACATTTAAAATTCTGACGGGGTTAGACAGGTTAGATGCAGGAAGAATGTTCCCAATGTTGGGGAAGTCCAGAACCAGAGGTCACAGTCTAAGGATAAGGGGTAAGCCATTTAGGACCGAGATGCGGAGGAACTTCTTCACCCAGAGAGTGGTGAACCTGTGGAATTCTCTACCACAGAAAGTTGTTGAGGCCAATTCACTAAATATATTCAAAAAGGAGTTAGATGAGGTCCTTACTACTAGGGGGATCAAGGGGTATGGCGAGAAAGCAGGAATGGGGTACTGAAGTTGAATGTTCAGCCATGAACTCATTGAATGGCGGTGCAGGCTAGAAGGGCCGAATGGCCTACTCCTGCACCTATTTTCTATGTTTCTATGTTTCTATTAGCATGTGATGCGTCGTTGTACGGGGTCGGTGTGCATTGCAACAAGCTAATGAATTTGGGAAATTGCAACCAGTTGCTTGTGCATCCAGAAGTCTGTCTAAGGCTGAGAGGGCCTACAATATGATCGAAAAAGAAGCGTTAGCGTGTGTTTACAGGGTAAAGAAAATGCATCAATATCTGTTCGGGTTCAAATTTGAATTGGAAACCAACCATAAGCCACTTATATCCCTCTTTTCTGAAAATAACGGGACAAATACGAATGCAACGGCCCGCATCCAGAGATGGGTGCTCACGTTGTCCGCATACAACTACGCCATCTGCCACAGGCCAGGCAGAGAAAACTGTGCTGATGCTCTCAGCAGGCAGCCATTGCCCACCACAGGGGTGGAGATGGCACAGCCTGCAGATTTAGTTATGTAAATTGAAGCATTCGAGAGTGAGCACTCACCTGTTACCGCCCGACAGATTAGAACCTGGATGAGCCAGGACCCCTTACTGTCCTTAGTAAAAAACTGTGCTCCACGGGAGTTGGTCTAGTGTCCCGTTAGAGATGCAGGAAGAAATAAAGCCGTACCAGCTGCGCAAAGTTGAAATGTCTATACAGGCTGACTGTCTCCTATGGAGTAATCGGGTAGTTGTGCCAAAAAAGGGCGGGGACACTTTCATTAGTGATCTCCACAGTACCCACCCAGGCATTGTAATGATGAAAGCGATAGTCAGATCCTACCTGTGGTATCGATGCAGACTTAGAGTCCTGCGTGCACAAATGCAATACATGTTCACAGTTAAGCAATGCACCCAGGGAGGCGCCACTAAGTTTATAGTCTTGGCCCTCCAAACCATGGTCTCGGGTTCATGTCGACTATGCAGGCCCATTCTTGGGAAAAATGTTTTTAGTGTTGTAGATGCGTACTCCAAGTGGATTGAATGTGTGATAATGTCGGCAAGCACGTCCGCTGCCACCATTGAAAGCCTACAAGCCATGTTTGCCACGCACGGCCTGCCTGATGCCCTTGTAAGTGACAATGGGCCATGCTTTACCAGTGCCGAATTCAAGGAATTCATGACCCGCAATGGGGTTAAACATGTCACGTTTGCCCCGTTTAAGTCAGCGTCCAACGGTCAGGCAGAATGTGCAGTTCAAACAATCAAGCAGAGCTTGAAAAGGGTAACTGAAGGCTCACTGCAGACTCGCTTATCCCAAGTCCTGTTTAGTTACCGCACAAGACCCACTCACTCACTAGGGTCCCTCCCGCTGAACTGCTCATGAAAAGGGCACCTAAGACAAGGCTCTCGTTAGTCCACCCTGATCTACATGAACAGGTAGAGAGCAGGCGGCTTCAACAGAATACATATCATGATAGCGCAAATGTGTTACGCGAAATTGAACAAAATGATCCTGTATTTGTGTTGAACTATGGATAAGGTCCCAAATGGATTGCTGGCACTGTTTTGGCCAAAGAGAGGAGTAGGGTGTTTGTGAACAACCATGCAAATGGACTCACCTGCAGAAAACACTTGGACCAAACCAAACTCAGATTTACGGACTATCCAGAACAACCCACAATAGACTCTACCTTTTTGATCCTCCAACACACACACAAGTGGCAACCGACCCAACGGTTGACCACGAAGCAGAACCCATCACCCACAGCAGCCCAGCAAAACTCACCACCCCCAGCAGTTCAGCAAGGCCAGCTGCGCAGCAGCCCAGCGAAGGTCCAACAAACGACTCACCCAACACCAGCATTTGCACCGAGAGGATCAACCAGGGAAAGGAAGGCCCCAGATCGACTCACATTGTAAATAGTTACACTATTGACTTTGGGGGGGGAGTGTTGTTATGTATGTAAACATGTAACTACCATATCTAACCACCAGAGGGCTTATCTCCTGGAGTCCCAAGGGATCCCACAATTCCTTGGGGGCACCTGTATATAAGGAGGCCTCACAGGCTGGAGAGGCACTCTGAGATCTGTAATAAAGGACAACGGTCACACTTACTTTGAGCTTGCAGTATCTAGTCTGACTCCTTATCCAAGATATAACAGCCACCTCCTCTGCTGATGTTAGATGTGCAATGACTGAATGGCCACCTCCGGTTCTCTGTCTCTCCCGTGTATTCTGAGCTCTATTCTCCTGCAAAGAGGGAAAAAGAAATGTTTGAGTGAGAGTGATGAAATGAATATAAGGAATGGATAGGTTACATCTATAGAGGGTGACTATGAGTGAGTGGGGTGACAATGCCAAATGGCCTCCGTCTGTGGTGTTACTTGATGTTATGTTTAGAATAACTCCACAAGACTGAGTACTTTGAGCTTAAACTGATGTGACCTTGGTCTCTTTAATAAAACTCCAGAGTTCCAAAGCAGCATGACAGACAACCTTTTATACTCGCTTGCATGAGGTGTGCAGGTGACCCTTGGGTCTTCAACAGGTGCACCCTCTGGTGGCAAGACTTACACAGTTATCATGTTTACATACATAACAAGCTCGAACCGGAGTCCAAATAGGTTTGGTGCATTTTCTGAGCCCCGTATACGCATGCTAACGCCTCTTTCTCGACCATATTGTCGGCTCTTTCAACCTTAGATAGACTTCTAGACGCATATGCAACCGGTTGCAGTTTGCCTGATACATTGGTTTGCTGTAACACACACCCGACCCCGTATGAAGATGCATCACAAGCTAGCACTAGACGTTTACACGGGTCATACAATGCAAGTAAATTGTTAGAACATAACAGGTTTCTGGTCTTCTCAAAGGCTGTCTCTTGAGATTTACCCCAAACCCAGTCGTCACCATTGCATAGCAACATGTGCAATGGTTCCAGCAAAGTGCTCAGCCCAGGTAGAAAGTTACCAAATAGTTGAGGAGTCCCAGGAACGAACGCAGTTCCACCACGTTCTGTGGTCTGGGTATTCTCTTGATGGCCTCCGTCTTTGAGTCCGTGGATCTGATGCCGTCTGCCGCAATCTTTCTCCCCAAAAATTCAACCTCTGGCGCCAGGAAAACACACTTGGAGTGTTTCAGCCTGAGTCCCACTCTGTCTAGTCGACTTAGAACCTCTTCCAAGTTGTGTTGGTGTTCGATGGTGTCATGACCAGTGATCAGGTTGTCGTCTTGAAACACAACGGTGCGTGGAACCGATTTCAGCAGATTCTCCATGTTCCTCTGGAAAATGGCAGCAGCCGAGCGAATCCCAAAAGGGCACCTGTGGTATATAAACAATCCTTTGTGCGTATTGATACATATCAATCTTTTCGAAGATTCAGCCAGCTCCTATGTCATGTAAGCGGAGGTTAGATCCAATTTAGTGAACGACTTTCCCCCTGCTAACGTTGCGAACAGGTCATCCATCTTTGGTAGTCGATACTGGTCTTGTAACGAGACTCGGTTGATCGTTACCTTGTAGTCTCCACAGATTCTGACCGTGCCATCGCTTTTCAACACCGGAACAATTGGGCTGGCCCACTCGTTGAACTCAGCTGGCGATATGATTCCCTCTTGTTGAAGTCTGTCCAGTTCGATTTTGACTTTCTCCCTCATCATTAATGGAACCGCTCGAGCCTTGTGATGAACAGGCCGTGCATCAGAGATTATATGGATCTGCACCGTGGTGCCGTGTGAAGTTGCCGATGCCTGGTTCAATTAGCAACGGAAATTTACTCAGCACTTGAGCGCACGAGGTATCATCCACCGAATATAGTGCTTTGATGTCATCCAAGTTCCATCAAATCTTTCCTAGCCAGCTTCTGCCGAACAGCGTTGGGCCATCGCCTGGTACAAACCATAGTGATAGGTCATGCACAGCTCCATTGTATGATACCTTCACTGCTGCACTGCCAATGACTGGTATGAGCTCTTTGGTGTAAGTGCGCAGCTTTGTATAAATCGGGCTCAGTTTGGGCCTTTGTGCCTTGTTGCCGCACAGTTTCTCATAATTGACTGACTCGCCCCCGTGTCCAACTCCATGGAAACTGGAATGCCATTTAATTTGACTTTCAGCATTATAGGAGGGCTCTTGGTGGTGAAGGTGTGTACTCCATACACTTCTTCCTCGGCCTTGGGTGGAGTTGCCTCTCTTACTCGTTCTGCGTGATCCACTTCAGATCGACCATCTTCTGCCAAATCTGCCACATGGTGAGTCGCAGCACTCTTGCACATTCACTGGAAGTGCCCCATTGTTTCGCAGCCTTTGCATACGTAGTGCTTGAATCGACATTGATGGGCTCTATGATTACCCCCGCAGCACCAACAAAGTGTTAATGGATTCGCATTCACACCCCACGGCAGACTCTGAGTCATCCTAGGTCTTGCACCTGCAGATGCATAGGCCCTGCTATGTACAGTTCTGCCTGCTAACGGCATTGTTTTATGCACAGTACTTGCTGGTGAGCTTCGATGCTGAGAAGATATCAGTTTAGTATTATCGTTCATGGACATGAAAGCCTGGGTTGTCGTGATGGCCTTGTTCAGATCTGGGGATTCAGCAGAAAGCAGCTTGCGAAGAATGAACTCGTGGCCAATTCCAAGCACGAAAAAAATCCCACAGCATTTCCCCCAAGTATCCAGAAAAATCGCAAGGCGTCTTAGGTCAGTGACATAACTCGCCACGTCCTGGCCCTCGGAGCGATGGTGCATATAGAAGCGATACCTGACCATTAAGATGCTCTCCTTCGGTTTGAGATGTTCCCGAATCAGCGTACACAACTCTGCATACGTCTTTTCCATTGGTTTCGTCGGTGCTAGCAGATGCTTGATGAGGCTGTATGTTGTAGACCCACAAATGGTGAGGAGAATCGCCCTGCACTTGATCGCTTTATCGTCCGTTTCCAGCTCGTTGGCCACGAAATACTGGTCGAGATGTTCAACGAAGGCTTCCCAATCATCACCCTCTACAAATCACTCAAGCATACCAATGGCAGCCATAACCCCATGAAAGTTCGTGATCTGTTACTTGTCGCCAAGTGTTATGTTTAGAATAACTCCACAAGACTGAGTACTGTGAGCTTAAACTGATGCGACCTTGGTCTCTTTAATAAAACTCCAGAGTGCCAAAGCAGCATGGCAGACAACCTTTATGTTCACTTGCATGAGGTGTGTAGGTGACCCTTGGGTCTCCAACAAGTGTGCCCTCTGGTGGCAAGTCTTACACAGTTAGCATGTTTACATACAGAACATTTGATATGATTGCATTAGGATGAGGGTGAGTGTCAGGGGTGGTTACTCATATGGGGATGTGAGTATGTACAAAAAGACAGGGTTGAGTGGACGTGCAAGGTATGTTGGTGTGAGTAATCATGTGCAGGGATAGGCTTGGGATGGCAGAGTGATGAGGATGTGTTGACAGGCACATCGGAATGAGAGTGAGTGTGGCATTGCACTCAATAAAGTGCTTCCTGCACTGTATCCAGGTCCTCCTCACCATACCCCTGCTGCTGACCTCCTCAGCAATATCCAGCTGGGCTCTCTTTGTTGCTTGTGGAGGTCTCCTTTGCCTGTCAGCAGGGAAGAGGACCTCCCTGCTTACTTTAAAAGCTTCCACAAGAGTATGCAAGAAAGAATCTGAGAACCAGGGTGCAGCCCTCTGCCTTTGGCGATCCATATTTCAAAAGTTTTATCTCTCCTATGGCCTTTCCTTCACACTTTTCTTCCTCCTCTGGAAATCTTCAAGTGAGTTCAGTGCAAGGCCACTTTAAATATGCGTGCGACATCATCAGACCCGTACCATTTGATAGGGCCAGAAAACGCACATGATTCTTTAAATTGGGGCCATTAAGTGAAAATCACTCTGAGCAGCTCAGAACATCGCATTTCAGATTTGTTAAGCCACCTGTACACACCGAAATGGACGCAAAGATGAAAATTCCGGCCGTAGATTTTTCTGTTATATATGGCTTCTAGATCTTGGACTCAGCATTTTTCCATATTATAATTGAAGTTGTGTTTGTGGGAAGTCACCTTTGTATATTCATGGGGATGCATTTTTGGCTCATTTGCACCTTGTTTAGTGCCTGGGGACACAAAAATGATTTTTTTTGGCATGAAACGAGGAACACATGATTTTGCGCCCAGGCAGGATTTTCGGCAATGGTTTTGCGGCGTGATAAAACTTAGTGCCCGCCCGCTGTTTTCACCATTTGGATGAAGTAAATCATCGTGCATCACTGCGCTACTGTCCCAGATGGAACTTTCGCGCATGTCGCCTGATTTGGTGTCCGCCCGGGAACCCGCCAGCAAAAAGCAGTCGCACCCCGGGTGCATCTTATGGTGCCATCTTGGAAATGGAGGAGAAAGTCGGAGTTCTGAGTGATTAAAAGCATTGGGATAAGAACGCTATTGCTATACACGGTATTGGTGAGGCCACACCTGGAATACTGCGTACAGTTTTTGTTATGTATTCAACCAGCATTGTAACCCATGTATAATCTGACCTAAATTGTACACTGTGAGAACAATGACCACAGTGGGAGACATTCCTAACCTGGACCTTCAGGTATAAAAGAGGAAGCTTCACCCACCTTCATCACTTGAGTGCTAAGGAATAAAGGAGGTCACAGACTGACCTTCTCTCAAGCATGGGCCTCGTGTGCATTTATACTGTATAGTAAGGACGTATCAATGGTAATGAGAAACTGGGATTTAAACCACGCGAGCTTGGCCACTAGCAGAACAGACGAGAGGTACAGTGTTAAGGAATGGTTGGGACGGAGATTCAACATTGTTAAAGCAGCACACAGTTCTCCAGGCAGACAAGGGCAATCGGGTATGCCCCAACATGTAGTCGAACCCAGAGGGGGAGTTCGACAGAGACAATGGCAAGCTGAACGGCGATTCACACCATTGCAGGGGACAATGCGGCCAGTAATGGAGCCATCAACACCTGTTAATGGTGCACTCAAGGACAGTCACAGGAACAGTCAGGGACGATCGACTGGCAAGGGACCTTTTGTTTCAAACCGCAACTCATGCTGGAGGCGTGGAGGCACACACTCAGCCGGAGTTTGCAGAGATGAGCAAAATACCTGCAGAAATTTCAGAAGTGAACGCTGGGGGAAATCGCTGGAAGCTGAAGTTCAGCGAGTTCATGTGGAGCACGTATACAGTTCATACACCAGGACGCCACCGATAATGATGAAAGTGCTCCTCAATGGCATCCCAGTATCAATAGAGCTAGACACGGGGGCCAGCCAGTTCCTGATGGGTATCAAACAGTTCGAAAAGTTGTGGGTTCCAAGGCTAGGAGGACAAAATTATCGCCGATTGACACACAGCTACGAACTTACACAAAGCAGATCATTCCGGTGCTAGGCTGAACAGGTTGCTACTCTGGATTGTCCCGGGAGACGGTCCCGCACTACTGGGGAGGAGTTGGCTTGCTGTCATGAACTGGAAATGGGGCGATGTCAATGCAATTTCCTCTGTGGAGCGAGTATCATGCTCACAGATCCTGGACAAATTTGACTCATTATTTCAACCCGGCATCAGCACTTTCATGGGGGCCAAGGTAGTGATTCACATAAACCCGGACGCCAGGCCAGTACACCACAAGGCCAGGGCGGTGCCGTACGTGATGCGGGAAAAGATAGAAGGCGAATTGGACTGCCTGCTGAGGGAAGGCATCATCTCGCCAGTCAAATTCAGTGACTGGGCGAGCCCGATCGTGCCGGTGCTCAAGGCGGATGGGTCGGTCAGGATATGTGGTGATTACAAGGCCACCATCAATAGGGTGTCACTCCAAGACTAGTACCCGCTACCGAGAGCGGAGGATCTCTTTGCGACGCTATCCGGTGGCAAACTTTTTTCAAAATTGGACCTGACCTCAGCTTACATGACCCAGGAGCTGGTGAGTGAGTCGAAGAAGCTGACCACCATCACGACACACAAGGGGTTGTTTTGAGTACAACAGATGTCCGTTCGGGATTCGCTCGGCCGCTGCGATCTTCCAACGAAATATGGAAAGCCTCCTCAAGTGGATTCCAGGGACGGTGGTTTTTCAGGACGACATCCTCATCACGGGTTACGATACTGAAGAACACCTCCATAACTTGAAGGAGGTGCTACGCAGACTGGACCGGGTAGGGCTGCGACTGAAAAAGGCGAAGTGCGTCTTCCTAGCTCCAGAGGTAGAATTCCTGGGGATGAGGGTAGCAGCAGACGGGATCAGCCCTACTGCGTCTAAGATGGAAGTGATCCAGAGAGCACCCAGACCTCGTAACACGACGGAGCTGCTTTCGTTCCTGGGGCTCCTGAACTATTTTGGTAACTTTCTTCCCAAATTGAGCACGCTGCTAGAGCCGCTACACGTGCTCCTATGCAAAGGTCGCAAATGGGTCTGGGGGGACAGCCAGGAAAGGGCTTTTAATAGAGCACGCAATTTGTTATGTTCCAACACTCTGTTAACACTATACGACCCATGTAAGAAACTTGTGTTAACGTGCGATGCGTCGTCCTATGGTGTCGGGTGTGTGTTGCAGCATGTCAATGTCAAGGGTCAGTTACAGCCGGTAGCTTATGCATCCAGGAGTCTGTCCCAGGCAGAAAGGGGCTACGGGATGGTAGAAAAGGAGGCGCTCGCATGTGTATATGTTGTAAAGAAAATGCACCAGTACCTGTTTGGCAGGAAATTTGAGCTGGAGACAGATCACAAACCCCTAACGTCCCATTTGCCCGACAACAAGGCCATAAATGCACACACATCGGCCCGCATACAGAGGTGGGCACTCACGTTAGCCGCCTATGACTATACAATTCGGCACAGACCGGGCACCGAAAACTGCGCCGATGCACTCAGCAGGCTCCCACTAGCCACCACTGAGGGGGCTACCGAGCATGCTGCTGAAATGGTCATGGCTGTTGAAGCTTTCGGAAGCGAAGGCTCACCCGTGACATGCCGTCAGATTAAAGTCTGGACAAATAGAGACCCACTATTGTCTCTAGTCAAGAAATGTGTCCTGAATGGAGACTGGGCAGCCACGTACAGGGCATGCCCTGAGGAATTTAAACCATTTCACAGGCGCAGGGATGAACTCTCGATTCAGGCCGATTGCCTACTGTGGGGAAACTGCGTAGTCATGCCCCAGATGGGCAGAGAGGTGTTCATCAGAGAACTCCACAATGAGCACCCGGGCATTGTCATGATGAAGGCAATTGCCAGGTCACACGTTTGGTGGCCAGGGATAGATTCAGACCTGGAACTTTGTGTTCGCAGGTGCAACACGTGTGCCCAGCTGGGCCATGCGCCCAGGGAAGCCCCGCTTAGCCCCTGGTCCTGGCCCGCCAAGCCTTGGTCACACATCCATATGGACTATGCAGGTCCTTTCATGGGAAAAATGTTTTTGGTTGTAGTAGACGCCTACTCCAAATGGATCGAGTGTGTCATTTCAAATTTAAGCACAGCCTCTGCCACGGTAGAAAGTCTACGGGCAATGTTTGCCACCCACGGTCTACCGGATGTCTTGGTCAGCGACAATGGTCCGTGCTTCACAAGCACTGAATTCCAGGACTTCATGGCAGGCAATGGAATTAACCATGTCAGAACGGCACTGTTCAAGCCGGCCTCAAACGGCCAGGCAGAACGAGCAGTGCAGATAATCAAACAGGGGATGCTCAGAATCCAAGGGGGTTCCCTACAAACCCGCTTATCACGCCTCCTGTTGGCCTATAGATCCACACTCGCTCACAGGGGTTCCACCCGCAGAGCTGCTAATGAAAAGGACGCTCAAAACCCGGCTATCCCTTATACACCCCACCATGAAAGAAATTGTCGAGAGCAAGTGCCAGCCACAATATGACTACCATGACAGGAATGCGAGGGCGCGATGTATTGATGTAAATGATCCTGTTTTTGTCCTCAACTACGCTGCAGCGCCCAAATGACTCGCAGGCACTGTGATTGCCAAAGAGGGAAATAGGATTCTGGTAGTTAAACTTACCAATGGACAAATCTGCCGCAAACACGTGGATCAAACAAAAAGGAGGTTCAGCAACCCCATAGAAGAAGCAGAGAAAGAACACGGTGTAGAGTTCACTCCACCACAGGTGACCGAACACCGGAACCAAAGGGAGGAGAGCCCAATCACTGTGGGCAGTCTGGATAGGCCTGAGGCACCGCAAACAGCAGACACTCAGGCCAGCGCCCAACAACCGGAGCCCCAACTCAGGCGCTCTACAAGGGAGCGTAAACCACCAGAGTGACTCAACCTGTGATCCCAATAAGACTTTGTGGGGGAGGTGATGTCATGTATTCAACCAGCATTGTAACCCATGTATAATCTGACCTAAGTTGTACACTGTGAGAACAATGACCACTAGGTGGGACACACTCCTAACCTGGACCTTCAGGTATAAAAGGGGAAGCTCCACCCACCTTCATCACTTGAGTGCTAAGGAATAAAGGACAGGTCACAGACTGACCTTCTCTCAAGCATGGGCCTCGTGTGCATTTATATGTATAGTAAGGACCTATCAGTTTTGGTTTCCATATTTAAGAAAGGATATACTTACTTTAGAGACAGTTCAGAGAAGGTTCACTAGGTTGATTCCGGAGATGAGGAGGTTGAGCCTCAACTCATTGTAATTCAGAAGAATGAGAGGTGATCTTATTGAAACATATAAGATTATAAGGGGGCTTGACAAGGTGGATGCAGAGAGGATGTTTCCACTGATAGGGGAGACTAGAACTAGGGGGCATGATCTTCGAATAAGGGGCTGTCCATTTAAAACTGAGATGAGAAGGAATTTCTTCTCTCAGAGGGTTGCAAATCTGTGGAATTCGCTGCCTCAGAGAGCTGTGGAAGTTGGGTTATCGAATAAATTTAAGACAGAGATAGACAGTTAAGGGAATAAGGGGTTATGGGGAGCGAGCAGGGAAGTGGACCTGAGTCCATGATTCGATCAGCCATGATTGTATTAAATGGCAGAGCAGGCTCGAGGGGCCGTATGGCCTACTCCTGCTTCTATTTCTTATGTTCTTATGTTCTTATGAAGTTTATGTGAGTTTATAGTTTGTTTTAAAGGACATTTTAAAAGATGGGGGCCATATTATGTCAGTAATTAATCCTGCCTTTTATATTTATACGGCGTCGAGCTGGAAGAAGGCTTATTGATGATCATTTTCAACATAATCGAAGAGGTCGCAGACGTATGGGGAAGAGGCCTTACCCGCCATGAGTTTACAGGGAACAGCGCTCATACCTGCAGCTCTCTGAGGCACAGTGCGTTGGAAGGCTGCGCTTCCAAAAATAAGTTCTGATAGAGATATGCCAGCTCATACAGGCAGACCTACAGTCTACCAGCAGCAACAGGACTGCACTGCCCCTTGAGGTGAAGGTGACTGCGGCATTTCTCTTCTCTGCCTCCGGCTCCTTTCAGGCATCAACGGGGGACATATGCTCCATCTCGCAGCACGCTACACATTGCTGCATTTGCCAGGTGACAACTGCATTGTATGCATGCAGGATGGACTTCATAAACGTCCCAATCACCAGTGAGACCCAAAATGAGAGAGCTGTAAGTTTTGGATGATTTGCTGGTTCCCACAAGGTTCAGGGTGCCCTTAACTGTAGGCACATTGCCCTGCGAGTAGCTTTACAGAATCCAGAGGTTTACCGAAATCGAAAGGGATTCCACTCCATGAACATTCAGATCGTCTGCGACCATACTCAGTCAATGCCGAATATCCAGGGAGCATCCATGATGCTTTCATCTTGTGTGAGAGCAGTGTCTCACGCATGTTCCAACGTCAACCACAAGGCAAGGGCTGGATGCTCGGGGACAAAGATTACGGTCTCACCACCTGGCTATGACCCCCCTCCAGAGCCCTCAGACAGAAGCCAAGCATCGTATAATGAGAGCCATGCAGCCACACGCAACATCATCGAACAGACAATTGGAGTGCTCAAGTAGCGCATCATGAGGAACTGAGGCAAAGTTGACACACTGAATTACACATTCCTGGAGGGTGACGTGATGGGAGATGGACAGGTGGGGGAGAACCACTCAGAGCCAGTCTGAGTAGTAGGCCAATCGGTGGTTTTGTAGGAGGGTCGCACACCTCGAAAAATGTATAACTGCAATTGTAAAACCTTTGTTCTGGGAAGGTTCATCCCTATCATGCTTGAATAAAAACTGGTTAAACCAAGGTTTCGTTTGAGTGATTCCGTGGTCGCTATACAGACGGGCGGGTGTCGATTCCTTATATCAGGGAGTCCACCTTGAGGAAGAGAAGTCTTCTTTTTACCCCAACAGTGTTAACGCTCATCGTGAACTTTCACTTGGCGAAAGTTACGTGCTCTGGCGCTAAAGCAAACCCAGCTCTAATATTTTGATTTTGCCGCGATTTGCGCCCAGAAACAGGCAAAATCGCAAAAAGCTGAAAATCCAACCCAATGTGTTAACTTCAAAAGAGCTTTTATTCATAATAGGGTGTATTATATTCTAATTCAGCTGGAAGTAATTTTCTAAGAAATCTGAACTTTGGTTCAGTCCAATGATCCTGATTTAGAAGTATCTACCTCTTTAAGAAAAGACCAGTGCACAATGGGACGGCTTGCTGTTTTTTTCAGCCCAGCTGATAACGTTTTATTGACTGTATAACATGGATTTAAACTCTGGCACATTTTTGATGACAGGGAGAAAATTATTTTGTGATGGTACCTGAATGAACTGTTTAGAATGGGCCCAGGCTTCTGACATTTCTAATTTTACCTGGTAGTCAGGTGGATCAACGGTATCTGATTTAGTCATTCCATTATTGTGACTTTGACCTTGGGAGCCTCAAAGTATTTTTGGTTATTGTGATAATGTGTGTACTATAGTAACAGAACCTTAAATATAGCAGAGAAAAATGGTGGGATCAAAGTTCAATCACCATATATTGAGATAACAATTGTGCTTACATTGAGGGTGTGTGTGTGTGTGTGCATGTCATTTTACAATTCAAGTTTCATCCCCAGGATATAAAAAATTATTAACAAAACAAGCCACTGTTAGGTCTTAACCTTCACTGTTTACTATCTTTTTAAAAATTTATGTTATTTCATACTTCCCTGCCTTTGCCATATTGCTGATGTCTATTATCTTTTTTGTTATTTTCACAGTATGTAGCAAGAAACTTTGAGGGGAGTCAGCTTCTCATTTGATAAAATACTGTGATACCCCTGTGCTAGTACAGCGTTGTCCAATATAAATCGCTGTTTAGTCACAGTGTGGCTCCAACATCATTTTAGCCCCATGCACTAATTTTAGCAGAAAATGCTTTACATACAATACAGGTAAATGTACCTAACATATATGTTTACTTGTCCCTTGCCACGATGTGCACTGATGGAGCTGCTTGTTATTGGTTGGGCTTGCTTTCTTCTGCGGGACTGAACCGATTATTCTGATTGATTGAGCTAACCATGATTACAGCTCCTCTCCCTGTAAAATGTTGCTGGCTCCCATGGTTCTGAGGTGTTTTCTCAAGTATTACACACCATTTTATGACAGCATACACAACGATCAAAAAAACACTCGCAAGCTTCACTTTTCATTTCACCATTTTACCAACAAACGCGCAAAAAGGTTGAAGTGTACATGCATACGCTGTGAAAATATGAATACTGAGATCACATGCCCAACAACAGTGTGTATTATAATTTTTTTAATTACTAATCAAAAATGTAATTGACCACATCTGGATTTTCAAAGAGCCACATGTGGCTAACATATTGGTCAACATTGGCTAGGGATTGTGTTGAACTAGAAATTGTTAGTGAAGCAGACAAAATTATGAGACACAGTTGTCCTGACTGGGAGCAATAGAATGAGTGGGAGAGGGGAACATGATAAGGCAATTAGAAACATAGAACATAGAAAATAGGGGCAGGAGTAGGCCATTCGGCCCTTCGAGCCTGCACCACCATTCAATAAGATCATGGCTGATCATTTACCTCAGTACCCCTTTCCTGCTTTCTCTCCATACCCCTTGATCCCTTTAGCCGTAAGGATCATATCTAACTCCCTCTTGAAAAAATCCAATGAACTGGCATCAACAACTCTCTGCGGCAGGGAATTCCACAGATTAACAACTCTCTGAGTGAAGAAGTTTCTCCTCATCTCAGTCCTAAATGGTCTACCCCTTATCCTTAGACTGTGTCCCCTCGTTCTGGATTTCCCCAACATTGGGAAACATTCTTCCTGCATCTAACCTGTCCAATCCCGTCAGAATTTTCTATGTTTCTGTGAGATCCCCTCTCATCCTTTTAAACTCCAGTGCATACAGGCTCAGTCTCTCCTCATATGTCAGTCCTGCCATTCCTGGAATCAGTCTGGTGAACCTTCGCTGCACTCCCTCAATAGCAAGAACGTCCTTCCTCAAATTAGGAGACCAAATTGAACACAATATTCCATGTGAGGCCTCACCAAGGCTCTGTACAACTGCAGTGAGACCTCCCTGCTCCTATACTCAAATCCCCTAGCTATGAAGGCCAACATACCATTTGCCTTCTTCACCGCCTGCTGACCCTGCATGCCAACTTTCAATGACTGATGTACCATGACACGCAGGTCTCGCTGCACCTCCCCTTTTCCTAATCTGCCACCATTCAGATAATATTCTGCCTTCATTCTGCCTACATTATACTGCATCTGCCACACGTTTGCCCACTCACCTAACCTGTCCAAGTCACCCTGCAGCCTCTTAGCGTCCCCCTCACAGCTCACATCGCCACCCAGCTTAGTGTCATCTGCAAACTTGGAGATATTAAACTCAATTCCCTCATCCAAATCATTAATGTATATTGTAAATAGCTGGGGTCCCAGCACTGAGCCCTGCGGCACCCCACTAATCACTGCCTGCCATTCTGAAAAGGACCTGTTTATCCCGACTCTTGTTGCCATTCTTTGTACTGTTCAACATTCTTCTTCTTAGGTGGTCACTCGAATCGAGGATGACTTGCTTTCACACCAAAAAGCGATGAGTTTGATGAGTTCACAGGTTTTTCAATTAAGGACCTAATATTCCAGGTCCCGAACTGCATATTGAAGGGTGGAAGAGGCCTGTGTGTAGATCTTTTTAACGTGTGGTGGCCGTTGCACACCAGCCACCACACGGGCTTGATAGAGCTTAGTCTTGGTCCAGTGGCAAGGGTTAACCAAGACAATTGGAGACCAGCTCTGCTGCACGGACCTAGTGCGTGTGGTGTAGGAAACACAGCAGCTTTTTTTTCCAAATTGGGCTGGGTTCTTAAATCTGTTTTTTGCCTCTCCCAGGAGATCACATGGTTTCGGGTGCGGTGGAGTGTATATGTTGTGATACACAAGGTATCGCAATTGAGTGGGACAGGCTCGATGGACCAGAGGGCCTTTACCTGTCGGTCATTGTTCGTAAATCACATATAAGTTTCCACAAACAGCAATGTGATAAATGCTTTAATTGATGATGGTTGAGGGATAAATGTTGACCAGGATACTGGGATAACTCCCTGCTCTTCAAATAATGCCACAGGATCCTTCATGTCCATCTGAGAGCGCAGGCAGGGCCTTAGTTTAACGTCTCATTCGAAAGACATGCCTCCAATAGCGCAGCACTTCCTTGGTACTGCACTGAAGTGCTTACCTAGATTATGTGCTCAAGTCTCTGGAATTAGACTTGAAGCCACAACCTTCTGACTCAGAGCCGAGGGTGTCACTACTCAGCCATGGTTCATAAAAACATAGAAACATATAAAATAGGTGCAGGAGTAGGCCATTCGGCCCTTCGAGTCTGCACCACCATTCGATAAGAGCATGGCTGATCATTCCCTGAGTACCCCTTTCCTGCTTTCTCTCCATACCCCTTGATCCCTTTAGCCGTAAGGGCCATATCTAAACTCCCTCTTGAATATATCCAATGAACTGGCATCAACAACTCTCTCGGCAGGGAATTCCACAGGTTAACAACTCTCTGAGTGAAGAGGTTTCTCCTCATCTCAGTCCTAAATGGCTTATCCCTTATCCTAAGACTGTGTCCCCTGGTTCTGGACTTCCCCAACATCGGTAATAATCTACCCATATCTAACCTGTCCCGTCCCGTCAGTATCTTGTATGTGTCTATGAGATCCCCTCTTATCCTTCTAAACTCCAATGTATAAAGGCCCACTTGATCCAGTCTCTCCTCATATGTCAGTCCAGCCATTCCACGAATCAGTCTGGTGAACCTTCGCTGCACTCCCTCAATAGCAAGAACGTCCTTCCTCAGATTAAGAGACCAAAATTAACACAATATTCCAGGTGAGGCCTCACCAAAGCCCTGTACAACTGCAGTAAGACCTCCCTGCTCCTATACTCAAATCCCCTAGCTATGAAGGCCAACATACCATTTGCCTTCTTTACCGCCTGCTGTATGCCAACTTTCAATGACTGATGTACCATGACACCCAGGTCTCGTTGCACCTCCCCTTTTTCTAATCTGTCACCATTCAGATAATATTCTGTCTTCTCGTTTTTGCCCCCAAAGTGGATAACCTCACATTTATCCACATTATACTGCATCTGCCATGCATTTGCCCACTCACCTAACCTGTCCAAGTCACCCTGCAGCCTCTTAGCGTCCCCCTCACAGCTCACACCGCCACCCAGTTTAGTGTCATCTGCAAACTTGGAGATATTACACTCAATTCCTTCATCCAAATCATTGATGTATATTGTAAAGAGCTGGGGTCCCAGCACTGAGCCCTGCGGCACTCCACTAGTCCCTGCCTGCCATTCTGAAAAGGACCCAATTATCCTGACTCTCTGCTTCCTGTCTGCCAACCAGTTCTCTATCCACGTCAGTATATTACCCCCAATATTCAACATTATTATCTCATTTGCTCTACAATCCATAAATAGCAAGTGAGTGATCTTTGTCCCTTTGGAGGGTTCATATCAAATTTGATATTCTAAAGTTAACAACAATTGCTTAAAAATATATGTAACCCTTCCTGAATGAAAAATAGCTTCAAAAGCTGAATCACAGTAACCACATATGCTGGAAAATGCATCAATGAAGTACTTTTAAAAAGTGTTGTAATGTAGGGACATGCAGCAGCCAATGTACACATAGCAAAGTCCCACAAACAACAATGGGATAATGACCAGATCATTTATTTTAGTGATGTTGGTTGAGAGATAAATGCCAGGATACCAGAAGAACTCCAGTACTCTTCCAATAGTGCTATGAGATGTTTTACATCCGCCTGAGAGATCAGACAGGGCCTCAGTTTAATGTTTAATCTGAAAAATGGCACCTCCAAGTATCAGCCTAGATGATGCATCCAAGTCTCTGGATTGGGGATTAAACCACAGCCTTCTGACTCAGAGGCTGGCTCCTGTGGCCCTTTAAATTCTGGTGGGGGCCATGGACGGATCTTCTGCCTGTGGCTCCTATTTGGGGGGCATTTATGGGTTAGTTGCCGGGCTACGCTGGGTCTTTCACTCTTTTTGCCCTCCTGAGGTTTCAGCAGAATTCACACCAGCTGAGTTAGGTTGAAGCCTGTGTAAAGGGCCCAGACCGTTATTGGGTCCAAGAAATCAATGACCTTTCCAAAGAGGCCCGCTTGCTCCTTTGGGAGCGGAGGAGGTAAAGAACAAGAGTTTCTTTGGAGCCTGGTTGAGCTTCTGCTTGGCCGTCAGAGCAGCATGGTGCCACTCTGAAATTCAGCTGATGGTTTGGGTAGGTATTGTTGATGCACCCTTGCATGTGCAATGCACCAACACAGACCATTCAAATAATCCTGCCCCTCGAGATTTTGGATGGTGTCTCTGGCTTGGTGCTAATTTGGGTAGGGGTTCTTTTCAACTGAAGTTGTGTCAGCAGAGTAGAGTCTCATGAACTTGGGGTCCATTAATTGCTTATTTGTCCTTTTTCAGCTTGTTAGAAGTTGGTCTGCACAAAACGGCCGCCATATTTGCCTACAAAACAACAGTCACTGCACTCCAAGAAATGTGGCTCATTTAAGTGATGCATTTTGAGACATTTCAATAATGCACCATATATATCAAAGTTTTTATTTTCATTTAACATTAACTTAATGACCAAGATTTTTTTCACCTCAATTTACTCCCCTCCTATCCTAAAGACACATTCCACACGTGTCAGCCATCCCCTGGTATCTCACCTAAGTAGGCATTCTTCATGTGTGAACTTAACTTAATGGTTGGCTGTTTGACTGTGGAAGACATAACAGCTGAATGCAACCCTGCCCTTACCTGAAATTCACATACCTGCACTTTTCAGCAGCTGTCACTCGATAACAATCAAAAGTGGGAATCTTGCTGCTTTTACAAATGGTATCTCTAACCCAGATAGGCTGACGTCAATTGCAGTGCCCTTGCTAAATTCACCTAAAAAATGTATTTCACTATGTGCAAAAGGTTCAATTGTCAGGACAATGTACAAAATAGATGGGGACAACTAAAGGCACTTTTATGCTGAGATGATATTTGGAAAAGGATAATGGGCAATTGCAGTAGTGATAGCAAGAATTTTATTTGTCATATTAGTAATCAGAGAATAATCAAGGATTGCATTAGTCCTTTGAGGGATTTGCCAGGACAGATTAGGCAAAAATATTAAGATATGGCAGATGAATTAAAAAGATATTTTGCAACAGTTTTAACTTCTGAAGCTAATGTCACGTTTCCAGCTTTCTATTGTGCAGCTAAAATTGCTTCAGTAGAATTAATGACAGAAATAGTTTTTGCTAAGCTTAATATGCTTAAAGCTATTAGTGCTGCTGGATCTACTGCTGGAAAATATTTAATATTTAAGGCGAGTTATCCCCGGTGTCCTGGCCAATATTTATCCCTCAATCAACATAACAAGAAACAGATTGTCCAGTTTTTATCACATTGCTGTTTGTGGGAGCTTGCTGTATGCAAATTGGCTGCTGCGTTTCCTACATTACAACAGTGACTACACTCCAAAAATACTTAATTGGCTGTAAAGCGCTTTGAGACGTCCGATGGTCGTGAAAGGCACCATATAAATGTAAATATTTATTTTATAGCCCTGAGTAACTAAGAGGAATACGGAGGTCATATGTGAGACACTGGCTCATATATTCAATAGCTCATTGAGGTTGGTTCCCATGGATTGGAGGGCGGCTTATGTGGTCCCATAATTTAAGAAAGGGAAGAAATTGGAAAATGGAAATTAGAAGGCCATGAGTTTGACTTCATATGTAATCCAGCTGTGTACAATTCACATTGACACTCTGGGTTAGAAATTCAGAAAATAGCGCTATGACTGGTTTTTGGGAGGTAATCGAGAATTTAGATTTTTTTTTCCCGCCAGAATACCACTATGACTGGAGGCTGCAAAATTCACCAAACAGTGACTGGCAGTAGCGGTAGCTGTAAAATCCGGCCTTGCACGATGGAATTTGTGCGCCGGAGCCGAATTCAACGATCCGGAAAAAAATGGACCTGCTGTGAATGCGAAAAAATTTTTTGCCGATTTTTTTTCTTCCGATTTTTTTTCCCCCTGCGACTCTGGTTAGGTGTCAGGGTGCGCCCACACATGTCCAGTACACCCAACTCTCAATCTGCCATTTTTCAGAGACAGGAGAAGATGCAGCAGATTGATCATAACAGGTGGAGGGCCAGAAAATTTAGTTGTGATGCAAATGAGGCATTTATAACAGCAATTGAGAGTAGATTGGGGGGGTGGGGGGTGGAGTTTAATAGGAGGGATCAAGGTTAAATCCCCGCCCCCCCCCCCCCCACACCCGTTTTAAGGAGATTTTGGACCGCTGTTGCTGGGGATGTGTCCTCAGTAGATGACATACCCAGGGACTACTAATAATGCAGGAAAAGGTGGAATGATCATTGCAAGGTCATGAGAGTAAGTAATATTTTTATTCAGGCATTCTTTGATTACTTAAATTGTAAATCTGACACATGTTGCCGTAGGTAGGCTTCGTGTTGCACCTTATTTGCCATGAATGATCGTTACACATTATTGTTTATGTATAACATAAGTATACTCCCTGTACACTCAATGTACAGTTACTTAAAACTACTGGATGTACCTTCACACTGTATACATGATGCTTGTACCACCAGAGGGTGCAACTGGTGGAGACCTAGGGGTCACCTGTACACAACAGATAACCAGGTATAAAAGGGATCTCACCATGCTCTACCCTCACTCAAGAGCTGCAATAAATGGCCTAAAGTCACCACAGTTCAAGTACAATACCTTATCTCGTGGAGTCATTACTAGAGTGCTTATAGACATAATACACATTATAAAGACTGCTTAAAAGATGTTTCTGCACGTCGATGTCTTTCTCATGAAACACGTGCAACTACCAGGGCCATTAAACAGACGGCTGTATTAAATGCACACAGTATGGTATAAGTGCTTTGATGGCTATCTGTGTGTGCCACAAGAGCAGAAGGGCTCTCTGGTAACCATTCCTATTGTCATTTCCAGGAGAAATTGTCACACAATCGCCTCCAGCAGCGACGGACAGGCGGTGGTCCGCCCAATACTCATCCCTTAACAGAGCTGGAGGAGCATGTGGTTGGCTTAATTGGTGCCCATGGGAGGTCAGCTACCCATGTGGGTGCTGAGCCCATGGTTGGAACTGAGGGTAAGTCCTGCAAAATCCCCGGGCTGGGTTGGGGTCATATCTTGCATGTCTGTGGACTCGGGTTCGGATAATGTGATGCAGTATCTCTCGACGACATATAATGCCTGTGCTATGTGATCTTACTCATGTCACCTTGCCCCCTCCCCTGCGGCTAACCATTCATCTGTTGTTTTCTATTTTACAGATGAGGATTCTGAGGCGCCACATCATCCTATGCAAGCTTCCACCTCAGAAGGAAGGAAGATGAGGGCCGCGCTGAGGACCTTCCACAGGAGGAACAACATCATGAAGCTGTTGTGGAGGTGGTGGTGGTGGGGGTGGAGGAAGTGGTGGGGGTTGAGGGGGTGGAGGGGGTTCAAGGGATGCTGGGGATGGAGGGAGTGGAGGGGATGGAGAGGGTGGTGGGGTTGGAAGGGGTGGAGGGAGTGGAGGGGACGATGCAGTCAGCACGTCTTTTAGCTGCGGCCACAAGTTCCTCGGAGGAAGCCACATTCACAGGCTTTGTCCCATCTGAGGCAGCGGGTCTAAGTCGTGTGCAGCAATGCACCCTCAGAGTTGAACCCCGTATGCCGTCTCTATGGCGGTTGAGTCGGCAAAGTCGGTCTGCTGAAAGACAGGCAGATGCATACCTGGATATGGTGGAACTGTCAAGGGAGAGCATCGAGCTCAGCTGAGAGCTCCTCCAGGCATTTCTGGCAACATCGCAGCACAATCTGCGACACAATCTGTGGACATGTCACAGATTGCTGCTGCGATCTGGGAGAACACCGAGGCTGTGAATGCCCTGCGCGAATTGATGGTCTCGACTTTTGGCACTGCAGTCCCCAGTGTCATACCACTCAGACCGACAGCATCTGTGAGTGGTGAGACCGAGCAAGAGCCTTCCGACTCAGAAGTAGGGCCTTCCATACCCCGAGCTTCTCCAGGGGGTTCAATGACGTCTCCATTGTCTCTCACCCAACAACAGCAGCGTCCTGTATGCCTTGCTGCACACCATCTTGGTCCCAAAGTGGATAGGGTAGGGGCAAGAAGCGAGGGGGGGTGGAGATGTTAAGATCAGGGGGGAGAGGTGGCCGCAGTTAAAAGACGTTCGGTGCAGGGGTTGTTGTTGTTGTTTTGTTCCTGTTTTGCTGTAGCTTTCCTGTTTTGGTTATTTTATAAAAGTTTTACAAATTGTGTTCAACTTAAAATCAACAATGTACAAATGTTTCATAAATACATTTCTCTCTCTCTCTCTCTCTCTCTTTCCCCTCATGATGGTTGTGTAGCATGCAGTACATCACAATTAACTCAGAGACCTGCTCAGGGGAGTATTGCAGGCAGCCTCCGGTGTGCTCCAGGCATCGGAAGTGCTGCTTGAGCACGCCAATTGTCTTTTTGACAATGTTGTATGTGGCTATATGGCTGTCATTATAGAGATGCTTGGCTTGTGTCTGAAGGTTCTGGAGGTGGGTCATGAGCCAGGTGGTGAGGCTGTAACCTTTATCCCCCAGCATCCATCTGGCCTTGTGGCTGATGCTCAAACAGGTCTGAGACACTGCTCTCACGCAAAATGAAAGCATCATGGATGTTCCCTGAAAACTGGGCATTGACTGCTATGTTGTGCTGAGTATGGTCACACACGATATGTATGTTCAGCGAGTGGAATCCCTTTCAGTTTCGGTAAACCTCTGGCTCCTCTAAAGGTGCTCGCAGGGCAATGTGCGTACAGTCAATGGCACCCTGAACCTTGGGGAAGCCAACAATTTGTGCAAAACCTATAGCCCTCTCATTCTGTGCCTCCTTGGTCATTGGGAACTTTATAAAGTCCATCCTGCATGCGTACAGTGCAGTAGTCACCTGGCGAATGCAGCTTTATGTAGCAAACTGCGAGATGCAGCATATGTCCCCTGCTGATGCCCGAAAGGAGCCGGATACATAGAAGAGAAGTGTCGCAGTCACCTTCATCTCGACAGGCAGTGCAGTCCTGTTTCCACTGGTAGGCTGCAGGTCTGCCTTTATGAGCTGGCATATCTCTGTGACCATCTCTTTTTGGAAGCGCAGCCTTCAAATGTACTGTGCCTTAGACAGCTGTAGGTATGAGCGCCCTTCCCTGTAAACTCGTGGGGGGTAAGGTCTCCTCCCCATACGTCTGCGAGCTCTTTGATTACGTTTAAAATGCTCTTGAATAAGCCTTCTTCCAGCTCGATGCTGCATAGAAAAAGCAGCCAGCAATAATGGCAGAGATATTATAGCCCCCGTTCTTTTAAATGTCCTCAAATGTCCTCGAAATGTTCTCAAATGTCCTCAAATGGCCTTAAAAATGAAATATAAACTCACAAAAACCTCAAAGTGTAAAACACAACCTTCCCTCAAAATCCTTTTATGCACTGAGCTTCAGCTCCGTTTTTCAAGATGGCGTCGTTAGCAACGGATGCGACCCGGGTCTGAGCAGGTAAGACTTGAGTTTTCCCAGTGGGTCGTTGGGCAGGCGGTAAAAATGGCGGTAGCGGCAAATTTCCTGCTCAGGGCAATAGCGGGGTGTTGCATGCCGATTGACATTATAAAAACGGTGAAGAAAACGGGCGGCAGTATGTTTTACCGCCGGCGCAAAACCGCTAGTGAATTTTCCGCCCAGGCGCTAAATTTGGTGCGTCGCGTTTACCGCTCCCCCCCCCCCCAAAAAAAAATTACTTTTTCAGCTCTGCCAGTGGTAAAACGGCGGTAAATGGGCGCAAATCTGCCGAATTTCTAGCCCTCCGTGTTTTGGAGGCTGACCCAACTCTCAGCTTTTGCTAACAAAAATCAGCATGAACCTTGCCTCTATCCTATCCAAATCCTGCTGCGAATTGATTCCCACACCACAGAAGTTTTTTTTTGGGTACTAAAATCATATATTGTTCCTCCAAGTGCCCCCTATAAAAGGAGAGGGGGGACACTAAAAACACCGGCAATTAAAACAAATTAAACTTTAAAACATAAAATCAAATTAAAATTTGGTTGCTGGGCGTGATGATGCACTCCAGTCCCTCCGGTGCCCACCTCTCGCGGAAGGCCGCGAGCGTACCGGTGGACATCCCACACCATAGATGGGAATTCTCATGAGAACAGGTGTTGCCACCTACACTAGCCATTGGCCAGAATCCCTTTGCAGCAGGAGACAGATAGGCTTTCACTGAGGGGTGAGGGAAAGGGGAAAAGAATGGATGGCGATGAAGGGATGTAAATATGTTCCAATTTGGAGCTAGGAGGGTTAGACGAGATGAAAGTGTCTTTGCAAAAGGTTGTGGAATTGGATGGCCTACGTACCTTTGTGAATGGAGTTTGGAGGATTAGATGTGGGATGGTCTGCACCTGGGCAGGATCTGAACCAATGTCCTAGGGGGAGTGTTTGCTAGTGCTGTTGGGGAGGAGTTAAACTAATATGGCAGGGGGATGGGAATCTATGCAGGGAGACAGAGGGAAGTAGAAATGGGGGCAGAAGCAAAAGACAGAAAGAAGAAAAGTAAAAGTGGAGGGCAGAGAAACCTAAGGCAAAAAGCAAAAAGGGCCACATTACAGCAAAATTTTAAAGGGGCAAAGTGTGTTAGAAAGACAAGCCTGAAGGCTCTGTGCCTCAATGCGAGGAGTATTCTGAATAAGGTGGACAAATTAACTGCGCAGATAGCAGTTAACGGGTATGATGTAATTGGCACCACGGAGACATGGCTCCAGGGTGGCCAAGGCAGGGAACTCAACATCCAGGGGTATTCAACATTTAGAAAGGATAGACAGAAAGGAAAAGGAGGCGGGGTGGCATTGCCGGTTAAAGAGGAAATTAATGCAATAATAAGAAAAAACATTAGCTTGGATGATGTGGAATCTGTATGGGTGGAGCTACAGCATACAAAAGGGCAGAAAACGCTAGTGGGATGTGTGTACAGACCACCAAACAGTAGTAGTAAGGTTGGGGACAGCATCAAACATGAAATTAGGGATGCATGCAATAAAGGTACAGCAGTTATCATGGGTGACTTTAATCTACATAATGATTGGGATAACCAAACTGGTAGCAATAGGGGAGGAGGATTTCCTGGCGTGTATTAGGGATGGTTTTCTAGACCAATATGTCGAGGAACCAACCAGGGAGCTGGCCATCCTAGATTGGGTGATGTGTAATGAGAAAGGACTAATTAGCAATCTTGTTTTGTGAGACACCTTGGGGAAGAGTGACCATAACATGGTAGAATTCTTTATTAGGATGGAGAGTGACACAGTTAATTCAGAAACTAGGGTCCTGAACTTGAGGAAAGATAACTTCGATGGTTTGAGGCATGAATTGGCTAGAATAGATAGGCAAATGATTCTTAAAGGGTTGACGGTGGATAGGCAATGGCAAACATTTGAAAGTCACATGGATGAACTTCAGCAATTGTACATCCCTGTCTGGAGTAAAAATAAAACGGGGAAAGTGGCTCAACCGTGGCTAACAAGGGAAATTAAGGATAGTGTTAAATCCAAGGAAGAGGCATATAAATTGGCCAGAAAAAGCAGCAAACCTGAGGACTGGGAGAAATTTACAATTCAGTAGAGGAGTACAAAGGGTTTAATTAAGAGGGGGAAAATAGAGTAAGAGAAGAAGCTGCCGGGAACATAAAAACTGACTGCAAAAGCTTCTATAAATATGTGAAGAGAAAAAGATTTGTGAAGACAAACGTAGGTCCCTTGCAGTCGGATTCAGGTGAATTTATAATGGGGAACAAAGAAATGGCAGACTAATTGAACAAATACTTTGGTTCTGTCTTCACGAAGGAAGTCACAAATAACCTTCCGGAAGTACTAAGGGTCTAGTGAGAAGGAGGAACTGAAGGATATCCTTATTAGGCCGGAAATTTTCTTAGGGAAATTGATGGGATTGAAGGCCGATAAATCCCCGGGGCCTGACAGTCTGCATCCCAGAGTACTTAAGGAAGTGGCCCTAGAAATAGTAGATGCATTGGTGATCCTTTTCCAACAGTCTATCAATTCTGGATCAGTTCCTATGGACTGGCGGGTAGCTAATGTAACACCACTTTTTAAAAAGGGAGGAAGAGAGAAAGTGGGTATTTATAGACCGGTTAGCCTGACATCAGTGGTGGGGAAAATGTTGGAATCAATTATTAAGGATGAAATAGCAGCACATTTGGAAAGCAGTGACAGGATCGGTCCAAGTCAGCATGGATTTCTGAAGGGGAAATCATGCTTGACAAATCTTCTGGAATTTTTTGAGGATGTAACTAGTGGGGTGGACAAGGAAGAACCAGTGGATGTGGTGTATTTGGACTTTCAAAAGGCTTTTGACAAGGTCCCACACAAGAGATTGGTGTGAAAAATCAAAGCACATGGTATTGGGGGTAATATACTGACGTGGATAGAGAACTGGTTGGCAGACAGGAAGCAGAGCGTCGGGATAAACGGGTCCTTTTCAGAATTGCAGGCAGTGATTAGTGGAGTGCCGCAGGGCTCAGTGCTGGGACCCGAGCTCTTTACAATATACATCAATGATTTGGATGAAGGAATTGAGTGCAATATCTCCAAGTTTGCAGATGACACTAAACTGGGTGGCAGTGTGAGCTGTGAGGGGGACGCTAAGAGGCTGCAGGGTGACTTGGACAGGTTAGGTGAGTGGGCAAATGCATGGCAGATAATGTGGATAAATGTGAGGTTATTCACTTTGGGGGCAAAAACGCGAAGACAGAATATTATCTGAATGGTGACAGACTAGTAAAAGGGGAGGTGCAACGAGACCTGGTGTCATGGTTCATCAGTCATTGAAAGTTGGCATACCGGTACAGCAGGCGGTAAAGAAGGCAAATGGTATGTTGGCCTTCATAGCGAGAGGATTTGAGTATAGGAGCAGGGAGGCCTTACTTCAGTTGTACAAGGCCTTGGTGAGGCCTCACCTGGAATATTATGTTCAGTTTTGGTCTCCTAATCTGCTATTCAGGGAGTGCAGCGAAGGTTCACCAGACTGATTCCCGGGATGGCTGGACTGACATATGAGGAGAGACTGGATCAACTGGGTCTTTATACATTGGAGTTTAGAAGGATGAGAGGGGATCTCATAGAAACATACAAGATTCTGACTGGACGGGACAGGTTAAATGCGGGAAGAATGTTCCCGATGTTGGGGAAGTCCAGAACCAGGGGACACAGTCTAAGGATAAGGGGTAAGCCATTTAGGACTGAGATGAGGAGAAACTTCTTCACTCAGAGAGTTGTTAACCTGTGGAATTCCCTGCCGCAGAGGGTTGTTGATGCTAGTTCATTGGATATATTCAAGAGGGAGTTAGATATGGCCTATACGGCTAAAGGGATCAAGGGGTATGGAGAGAAAGCAGGAAAGAGGCACTGAGGTGAATGATCAGCCATGATCATATTGAATGGTGGTGCAGGCTCGAAGGGCTGAATGGCCTACTCCTACACGTATTTTCAATGTTTCTATTTCTATGTTAACATACTGTATGTTCTAGGTTGCAACAAGAGTTAAAGGAAGGTTGCAGGAGGTACACATAGATTTTGCAAAGCAGCTCCAGACCCATAAACTGCCGCCAATCCTACTTGTGTGGCCTAATTTATATAATGATTTTGGCCTCTTAGACAGTGTGATAGCATCAGGGTGATCGTGCTTAGAACAGAACTCTTTCACTGTCAGCCAACTAGTTAACTAACCACTGAACTGTCCAGCTGTGTACCAGTCATGTTATGGAGAACTCAGCAATCAAGCAGCACCAATTAAACCCAGCAACCCAAAGAAAAATCCTATTGTAAAAGCTACAATGGCCTTGGAATATTGGTGTAAAACGGTGCTCGTGTCCAATATGGCGGGCAGCATGCTTGCGCGCATTCTGTGCCGCCGCCATATTGATAAAGACTCCTGCATAGGCTTCCAAGATCTGTATAAGAAAAAGGCATTAAATCCTTTGCATATGGCTTTTTACAAGGACCTACACAAGAGATTAGTGTGCAAAATTAAAGCACATGGTATTGGGGGTAATATGTTGACGTGGATAGAGAACTGGTTGGCAGACAGGAAGCAAAGAGTAGAAATAAACAGGTCCTTTTCAGAATGGCAGGCAGTGACAAGTGGGGTATCGCAATGTTCAGTGCTAGGACCCCAGCTATTTACAATATACAGTAATGATTTAGACAAAGGAATTGAGTGTAATATCTCCAAGTTTGCAGATGACACTAAGCTGGGTGAGAGTGTGAGCTGTGAGGAGGATGCTAAGAGGCTGCAGGGCAACTTGGGCAGGCTAGGTGAGTGGGCAAATATATGGCAGATGCAGTATAATGTGGATAAATGTGAGGTTATCCACTTTGGGGGCAAAAATACGAAGGCAGAATATTATCTGAATGGTGACAGATTAGGAAAAGGGGCGGTACAACGAGACCTGGGTGTCATGGTACATCAGTCTTTGAAAGTTGGCATGCAGGTACAGCAGGCGGTGAAGAAGGCAAATGTCATGTTGGTCTTCATAGTGAGAGGATTTGAGTACAGGAGCAGGGAGGTCTTACTGCAGTTGTAATGGGCCTTGGTGAGGCCACACCTTGAATATTGTGTACAGTTTTGGTCTCCTAATCTGAGGAAGGACATTCTTGTTATTGAGGGAGTGCAGCGAAGGTTCACCAGACAGATTCCTGGGATGGCAGGACTGACATATGAGGAAAGACTGGATCGACTAGGCTTATATTCACTGGAATTTAGAAAAATGAGAGGGGTACTCATAGAAACATTCCAGAAGATTTGTCAAGCATGATTTCCCTTTCACAAATCCATGCTGACTTGGACCGATCCTGTCACTGCTTTCCAAATGCGTTGCTATTTCATCCTTAATAATTGATTCCAACATTTTCCCCACTACTGATGTCAGGCTAACCGGTCTATAATTTCCTGTTTTCTCTCTCCCTCCTTTTTTAAAAAGTGGTGTTACATTAGCTAACCTCCAGTCTATCGGAACTGATCCAGAGTCGATAGACTGTTGGAAAATGATCACCAATGCATCCACTATTTCTAGGGCCACCTCCTTAAGTACTCTGGGATGCAGACAAACAGGCCCCAGGGATTTGTCGGCCTTCAATCCTATCAATTTCCCGAACACAATTTCCTGCCTAATAAGGATATCCTTCAGTTCCTCCTTCCCACTAGACCCTCGGTCCCCTAGTACATCCGGGAGGTCATTTGTGTCTTCCTTCGTGAAGACAGAACCAAAAGTATTTGTTCAATTGGTCTGCCATTTCTTTGTTCCCCATTATTAATTCACCTGAGTCTGACTGCAAGGGACCCATGTTTGTCTTCACTAATCTTTTTCTTTTCACATATCTATAGAAGCTTTTGCAGTCAGTTTTTATGTTCCCAGCAAGCTTCCTCTTGTACTCTATTTTCCCCCTCCTAATTAACCCCTTTGTCCTCCTCTGCTGAATTCTAAATTTCTCCCAGTCCTCAGGTTTGCTGCTTTTTCTGGCCAATTTATATGCCTCTTCCTTGGATCTAACACTATCCCTCATTTCTATTGTTAGCCACGATTGAGCCACCTTCCCTGTTTTATTTTTACTCCAGACAGGGATGTAGAACTGTTGAAGTTCATCCATGTGATCTATAAATGTTTGCCATTGCCTGTCCATCTTCAACCCTTTAAGTATCATTTGCCACTCTATTCTAGCCAATTCACGCCTCATGCCGTCGAAGTTAGCTTTCCTTAAGTTTAGGACCCTAATTTCTAAATTAACTGTGTCACTCTCCATTTTAATAAAGAATTCCACCATATTATGGTCACTCTTCCCCAAGGGGCCTCGCACAACAGGATTGCTAATTAGTCCCTTCTCATTACACATCACCCAATCTAGGATGGCCAGCTCTCTAGTTGGTTCCTCGACATATTGGTCAAGAAAACCATCCCTAATACTCTCCAGAAAATCCTCCTCTACCTCATTGCTACCAGTTTGATTAGCCCAATCTATTTGTAAATTAAAGTCGCCCATGATAACTGCTGTACCTTTATTGCGCACATCCCTTATTTCTTGTTTGATGCTGTCGCCAACCTCACTACTACTGTTTGGTGGCCTGTATACAACTCCCACCAGCGTTTTCTGCCCTTTGGTATTCCACAGCTCCACCCATACCGATTCCACATCATCTAAGCAAATGTCCTTCCTTACTATTGCAATAATTTCCTCTTTAACTAGCAATGCCACCCCGCCTCCTTTTCCTCTCTGTCTATCCTTCCTAAATGTTGAATACCCCTGGATGTTGAGTTCCCTGCCTTGGTCACCCTGGAGCCATGTCTCTGTGATGCCAATTACATCATATTCATTAACTGCTATCTGCACAGTTAATTTGTCCACCTTATTCCGAATACTCCTCGCATTGAGGCACAGAGCCTTCAGGCTTGTCTTTTTAACACACCTTGCCCCTTTAGAATTTTGCTGTAATGTGGCCCTTTTTGTTTTTTGCCTTGGGATTCCCTGCCCTCCACTTTTACTATTCTCCTTTCTATCTTTTGCCTCTGCCTCCCTTTTATTTCCCTTTGCCTCCCTGCATAGGTCCCCCTGCCATATTAGTTTAACTCCTCCCGAACAGCACTAGCAAACACTCCCCCTCGGACGTTAGTTCCGGTCCTGTCCAGGTGCAGACCGTCCGGTTTGTACTGGTCCCACCTCCCCCAGAACCGGTTTCAATGTCCCAGGAATTTGGATCCCTCCCTTCTGCACCACTCCTCAAGCCACGTATTCATCTGAGCTGTCCTGTGATTCCTACTCTGACTGGCACGTGGCACTGGTAGCAATCCTGAGATTACTACTTTTGAGGTCCTACTTTTTAATTTAGCTCCTAGCTCCTAAATTCGTCTCGTAGGACCTCATCCCGTTTTTTACCTATATCGTTGGTACCTATGTGCACCACGACAACTGGCTGTTCACCCTCCCTTTTCAGAATGTCCTGCACCCGCTCCGAGACATCCTTAACTCTTGCACCAGGGAGGCAACATACCATCCTGGAGTCTCAGTTGCAGCCGCAGAAACACCTATCTATTCCCCTTACAATCAAATCCCCTATCACTATAGCTCTCCCACTCTTTTTCCTGCCCTCCTGTGCAGTTGAGCCACCCATGGTGCCATGAACTTGGCTGCTGCTCCCTCCCCTGATGAGCCATCCCCCTCAACAGTACCCAAAGCGGTTTATCTGTTTTGCAGGGTGATGACCGCAGGGGACCCCTGCACTACCTTCCTTGCACTGCTCTTCCTGTTGGTCATCCATTTACTATCTGGCTGTGTACCCTTTACCTGCGGTGAGACCAACTCGCTAAACGTGCTATTCACATCATTCTCAGCATCGTGCATGCTCCAGAGTGAATCCACCCGCAGCTCCAGTGCCGCAATACGGTCTGTCAGGATCTGCAGGCGGATACAGTTCCCGCACAGATAGTCATCAGGGACACCGGAAGCATCCCTGAGTTCCCACATAGTTCAGGAGGAACATAACACGTGTCCGAGCTGTCCTGCCATGACTTAACCCTTAGATAAACGTAATTTGGCAACAACAATGCTAAATGTTACTTGCTGATAGAGAAAAGAAAAAAGAAAAGATACTTACCAATCACCAGCCACTTACCCCTTGGCTGTGACATCACCTTTCGCTTTCTTTCTACTTATTTTTTGCCTTCTCCCTTCAGCTGCACTGGCTGGGCCTTTATAGGCCTCAGATGCTGCCCCGGACTCATGCCTCCTCCTCGATCACGAACTCCTGCTGTCTCTCGCGGCCTTTATAGGCCTCGGACACTTCCCCGAACTCACGCCTCCTCCTCGACCACTATGGCTTACTATATCTCATTATGTGACCTAGTAAAAAATCTACCTGATTTAGTTGATTTGCCTTACTCAGATTCTGCCTTCTTTTCACCAACATATCCTATTCTGAATTACTTCCTTGTGGAAAAGTTCATAGAGTGTATCCAGGATAGTTTCATTGAACAGTACGTTGCGGAACCAACCAGGCAGCAGGCTATCTTAGATGTGCTCCTGTGTAATGAGACAGGATTAATAAATGATCTCATAGTAAAGGATCCTCTAGGAATGAGTGACCATAACATGGTTGAATTTCAAATTCAGTTGGACAGTGAGAAAGTTGGTTCTCAAACCAGTGTCCTAAGCTTAAATAAAGAAACTACAAAGGTATGAGGGCAGAGTTGGCTAAAGTGGACTGGGTAAATAGATTAAAGTATGGGATGGTTGATGAACTGTGGCAGACATTTAAGGAGATATTTCATATCTCGCAACAAAAATATATCCCAATGAGAAGGAAAGACTGTAAGAGAAGAGATAACCATCCATGGCTAACTAAGAAAATAAGGGATGGTATCAAATTGAAAACAAGGGAATACAATGTGGCCAAGTCCAGTGAGAGGCCAGAGGATTGGGAAACTTTTAAAAGCCAGCAAAGTATGACTAAAAAAATGATAGAGAGGGAAGATAGATAATGAAAGTAAACTATCACGAAATATAAAAACAGATAGTAAGAGTTTCTACAGGTACATAAAAAGGAAAAGAGTAGCTAAAGTAAATGTTAGTCCCTTAGAGGATGAGACTGGGGAATTAATAATGGAGAACAGGGAACTGGCACAGACATTGAACAAATATTTTGTATTGGTCTTCATGTGTATAAGAAACTAAAAACATCCCAATAGTGGATAATTAAGGGCTATAGGGATGGAGGAACTTATTACAATCACTATTACTAATGAAGTAGTAATCGGAAAAATAATCAGACTAAAGGCGGACAAGTCCCCTGGACCTGATGACTTACATCCTAGTGTCTTAAAAGAAGTGGCTGCAGAGATAGTGGATGCATTGGTTGTAATCTACCATAATTCCCTGGATTCTGGGACGGTCTCAGCAGATTCGAAAACTGGAAATGTAACGCTCCTATTTAAAAAAGGAGGCTGACAAAAATCAGGAAACTATAAACCAGTTAGCCTAACATCTGTCATTGGGAAAATGCTGGAGTCTATTATTAAGGATGCAGTAGCAGGACATTTGGAAAAGCATAATTCAATCAAACAGAGTCAGCATGGTTTTATGAAAGGGAAATCATATTTGACAAATTTGCAGGAGTTCCTTGAGGATGTAACGAGTAGGGTGGATAAGGGGGAACCAGTGGATTTCAAGAAGGCATTTGATAAGGTTCCTCATAAAAGGTTACTGCACAAGATAAAAGTTCACAGGGTTGGGGGTAATATATTAGCATGGATAGAGGATTGGCTAACTAACAGAATACAGAGTTGGGATAAATGGGTCATTTTCCAGTTGGCAAACAGTGACTAGTGGGGTGCAATAGGGATCGGTGCTGGATCCTCTACTATTTACAATCTATATTAATGACTTGGATGAAGGGACCGAGTGTGATACAAAGATGGGTGGGAAAGCAAATTGTGAGGAGGACACACACAATCTGCAAAGGGATATAGACAGGCTAAGTGAGTGAGCAAAAATTTGGCAGATGGATTATAATGTGGGAAAATGAGAGGTTATCTACGTTGGCAGAAAAAATAGAAAAGAAAATTATAATTTAAATGGAGAAAAATTGCAAAGTGCTGCAATTCAGAGGGACCTGGGGGTCCTTGTGCATGAAACACAAAAAGTTAGTATGCAGGTACAGCAAGTAATCAGGAAGGCAAATGGAATGTTGGCCTTTATTGCAAGGGGATAGAGTATAAAAGCAGAGAAGGCCTGCTACAGCTGTACAGGTTATTGTTGAGGCCACACCTAGAGTACTGCATGCAATTTTGTTCTCCATATTTAAGGAAGGATATACTTGTATTGGAGGCTGTTCAGAGAAGGTTCACGAGGTCGATTCCGGAGATGAGGGGGTTGACTTAAGAAGATAGTTTGAGTAGGCTGGGCCTATACACATTGGAGTTCAGAAGAATGAAAGGTGATCGTATCGAAACATATAAGATAATGAGGAGGCGCGACAAGGTGGATGCAGAGAGGATATTTCCACTCATAGAGGAAACTAAAACTAGGGGACATAGTCTCAGAATAAGGTGCCGCCCATTTAAAACTGAGATGAGGAAGAATTTCTTCTCTCAGAGAGTTGTAAATCTATGGAATTCTCTGCCCCAGAGATCTGTGGAGTCTGGGTCATTGAATATATATCGAAACATATAAGATGAGGGGGCTTGAGGGGCCAAGTGGCCTACTCCTGCTTATGATTCCCCAGAAATGTACCACCAATTTTCATCTGCAGCATTTGCATTTTCCCCTTCAGGATTTTGTGTACTTATGTTTTTTGTTCATGGGAAAATGCTGGAAACACTCAGGCAGCATTTGTGGATTGAAGACATGTTGACAATTTCAGGTGAGGATAGTTCTGCAGTTTTTTGCTTTTTAGAAACATAGAAACATAGAAAATAGGTGCAGGAGTAGGCCATTTGGCCCTTCGAGCCTGCACCACCATTCAATAAGATCATGGCTGATCATTCACCTCAGTACCCCTTTCCTGCTTTCTCTCTATACTCCTTGATCCTTTTAGCCGTGAGGGCCATATCTAACTCCCTCTTGAATATATCCAATGAACTGGCATCAACAACTCTCTGCGGTAGAGAATTCCACAGGTTAACAACTGATTATACAAGTGAGGGAATGTTGTGTATTCCTACTGCTGAAGTTACAAAGGCCTTGTAACTACATGTTTTGACATGTCCCAGGATTATAATTAAGGATGTTTTTGAGTTGTCAGCTTTATGGGACCTGTGGCAATTTTTTTGAAATCGACTGCATGTACAGACCCAGCTCTGTCTTCCCTCCCCCAGCAAAGTCCCCAAAATCCCAGGGCATTGTAAAAGGGGAAGAGACTCAGCATAAGGGTGTCCACCTTTTTAAATGACCTCTGTACTGAGGAAATAGGTGTTCCTTGGGGACAAGTGTCAGGAATCCATCCCTTACATTTTTTTCAATTATAGAGATCAAAGACTGAATGCAATGCTCCTAATACAGCCTCACCAAGAACAAATGCAACTTCAACCTTAACTCCTTAGACTTATAAATTACTTTAGTCTTAGTTATAAATAATTGCTAGATTATAACCCAAGATTTTATTTGCTTCCCTGACTGCCACTTTAAACTGAACTGATGGTTTTAACACCTATCCCTCAGATCTCTTTCCTACTCTGTAACCTCAAGCATATTGACATATAAGCCACATCTCACATTTTCTACCTAATTTTAGGACTTCACATTGTGGATTATCATTGGTTAGTGTCATTTATCACAACAATCAAGTTGCTGTTATCTGCCTACTTAGATATCTTGGACAATATTCCATCCTGCAAGACTATAGCTTGTCTTCTGCTTCTAAACGTGTAGGATAAGGAGATTCCCATAGAGGAAACCAATTGGTGTCAGTAATAGTGCTGGGGGCATAAAACAAATTACAGTAAATGGAATAAAGGCTTATGACAACCTAAGTAACAGCAGAACAAAATATGAAAACAAGGAAGAAAAACAGTTAAGAAATGACTGAAATACACTTGCCTTAATCTTTATCTTTTTAAATAAGCCTCCATACACTTATCACTACGTAGCAGCCTTGAGCAACCAGTTCATATGGGCAAATTTAGGAATGGATGTCCTGCATGCACAAAGGTTAAATGATGATCTTACCTGGCAATTGGGAAGATCTGTTCTGTTTCTCTCTTTGTCTGTCTTCATAGCTAGTTCTGAGTTATGAGGGTGTATTTTAACTCCTGAGATGGGAGGCCAAAGCTGATTTTAACAGCCAGGCCTCATTTACAACTGGTCAGCTGACTGCCTGAAACAGGCAGGAAAAGGCAGCTGGCTGGATTCAGGTGAGAAAGAAGACAGAAAGACTTGCATTTATATAGTGCCTTTCATGACCACTGGACATCCCAAAGCACTTTACAGCCAATTAAGTACTTTTTGAAGTGTCGTCACTGTTATAAGCTCGCAAAAACAGCAATGTGATAATGACCAGATATTCAGTTTTAATGATGTTGATTGAGGGATAAATATTGACCAGGACACCGGGGATAACTCCCCTGCTCTTCTTCCAAATACAGGTTGGACATCTCTGGCCCGGCACTCTCAGGACCTGATTGGTGCCGGAACAGAGAATTTTCTGAATCACGGGAGGTCCACACTTACTGGTATCTGTCAACAGCGTGCGGGCTCCTGTGTGTGTGTGCATGCTGGCAGCCTGTGGGCGTGCTCCTTCAGCAGCCGTGCTCACACTCACTGACTGACAGCCGCTCCAGCCATCGCCAAACACACTCACTGACTGACAGCCACTCCTGCCTATCGCCAAACACACTCACTGATTGACAACCGCTCCAGCCAATCAAAACTTTTTTTTTATAAACCCTCCTTTCCCTCAGGCCTAGCTAATGCCGAACCACGGATGTTTCCGGACCAGAAAGTTCCAAACCAGAGGGGTCCAACCTGTAGTGCCAAGGGATCTTTTACTTCCACCTGAGAAAGCAGATGGGGCCTCGATTTAACATCTCATCCAAAAGACGACACTTCCGACAGTGCAGCACTCCCTCAGTACTCCACTGGAGTGTCATTGTAGATTTTTGTGCTTAATTCTCTGGAGTGGGACATGAACCCACAACTCGGCTTAGAGGTGAGTGTGCTTTCAACTGAGTCACAGTTGACAGTATAGGTAGCTACACAGGTAGGTCAAAGTAATGCGGCCCAGAAGTTACCTACTGGCACCAAGGTAGGTTCTGAGGTTGGGGACAGTAGGATGGGCAGGGTGGTGGGAGATTGTGGCCAGGTAAGACAGGGAGGAAACCGGGGCAGCAGAGACCCAGACTTTTATTGCGGGGCTGGAGGAGCACTCCTGCGCCTTCTGGCCCCACTAAGAAGAAAAGAACAGAAGAAATAGGAGCAGGTGATGGCCATATGGCGCCTCGAGCCTGCTCCGCCATTAAAACAATCATGGCTGATCTGATCATGGACTCAGCTCCACTTCCCTGCTCGCTCTCCATAATCCCTTATCCCCTTATCGTTTAAGAAATTGTCTATTTCGTCTTAAATTTATTCAATGTCCCGGCTTCCACAGCTCTCTGAGGCAGCGAATTCCACAGATTCACAACCCTCTGAGAGAAGAAATTTCTCCTCATCTCAGTTTTAAATGGGCGGCCCCTTATTCTAAGATTATGCCCTCTAGTTCTAGTCTCCCCTATCAGTGGAAACATCCTCTCTGCATCCACCTTGTCAAGCCCCCTCATAATCTTATATGTTTCGATAAGATAACCTCTCATTCTTCTGAATTCCAATGAGTAGAGGCCCAACCTACTCAATCTTTCCTCATAAGTCAACCCCCCTCATCACTGGAATCAACCTAGTGAACCTTCTCTGAACTGCCTCCAAAGCAAGAATATCCTTTTGTAAATATGGAAGCCAAAACTGCATGCAGTATTCCAGGTGTGGCCTCACCAATACCCTGTACAGCTGCAGCAAGACTTCCCTGCTTTTATACTCCATCCTCTTTGCAATAAAGGCCAAGATTCCATTGGCCTTCCTGCTCACTTGCTGTACCTGCATACTAACCTTTTGTGTTTCATGCACAAGCACCCCCAGGTCCCGCTGTACTGCAACACTTTGCAATCTTTCTCCATTTAAATAATAACTTGCTCTTTGATTTTTTTCTGCCAAAGTGCATGACCTCACACTTTCCAACATTATACTCCATCTGCCAATTTTTTGTCCAGTCATTTAGCCTGTCTATGTCCTTTTGCAGACTTTGTGTGTCCTCCTCACACATTGCTTTTCCTTCCATCTTTGTATCGTCGGCAAACTTGGCTACGTTACACTCAGGCCATTCTTCCAAGTCGTTAATATAGATTGTAAATAGTTGGGGTCCCAGCACTGATCCCTGCGGCACCCCACTGGTTACTGATTGCCAATCCGAGAATGAACCATTTATCCCTACTCTCTATTTTCTGTTCGTTAGCCAATCCACTATCCATGCTAATATTATTGTGTTCCTAATACAGATGAGGCTGCACGCAGGGAGGTTAAAGTAACAGTGACCTCAGTCTTTATTAAGACACTCCAGAGTGAGATGCTGGGATCCCTTGGGACTTCAGGGGATGCGCTCCCTGGGTGGCGGAACATGGGAGTGATGTTGTGTATCTGCTTTACAGATACACAACATCACTCCCCCACAAAGTCAAAGTGAAAACTATTTACAAGGTGAGGTGGTCGGGAGCCTTTCTTTCCCTGGTGGACCGCCTCGGTACAAATGTCTGTTCTGGTGTGTTGGCTGTGCCCTCGCTGGGCTGGCGTGTTGTTGGCCCTGCAGGGCTGCTGGGTGAGCCTGGCCTTGCTGGGCTGTTGGGCATGATGAGTTCGATTTCCTGGTCTGGGGTGGTGTCGTTGATCCTTTGGGTGTCTGCTGTGGGTTGTTCAGGGCAATCTGTGAACCGCAGCCTCGTTTGGTCCAGTTGCTTTCTGCAAATTTGTCCATTGTCTAGTTTGACTACAAACACCCTACTCCCTTGTTTAGCTATCACCGTGCTTGCGATCCACTTGGGACCATGTCCATAGTTTAGCACATACACAGGGTCATTCAGATCAATTTCCAGTGACACAGTGGCGCGACCATCGTTTACATTTTGTTGCTGCCGCCTGCTCTCTACCTGATCATGCAGGTTGAGGTGAACCAGCGAGAGTTTGATTTTAAGTGTCCTTTTCATGAGTAGCTCAGCCAGGGGCACCCTTGTGGGTGAGTGGGGTCTCGTGCGGTAGCTGAACAGTACTTGGGACAGGCGGGTTTGGAGTGAGCCTTCTGTGACTCATTTAAGACTCTGTTTGAATGTTTGTACTGCCCGCTCTGCCTGCCCATTGGAGGCTGGTTTAAACTGAGCCGAGGTGACATGTTTGATCCCATTGCAGGTCATGAATTCTTTAAATTCGGCACTGGTGAAACATGGCCCGTTGTCACTGACCAGTATATCAGACAGGCCGTGGATGGCAAACATGGCCCTCAAGCTTTCAATGGTGGCGGTGGCGGTGTTTCCCGACATTATTTCACATTCAATCCATTTTGAAAAAGCATCCACCACCACCAGATACATTTTACCGAGAAACGGGCCCACATTGTCGACATGGATCCTCGACCATGGTCTGCAGGGCCAGGACCACAAACTTAGTGGTGCCTCTCTGGGTGCGTTGCTTAACTGAGCACACACGTGGCATTGCCATACACAGAACTCTAAGTCAGAGTCGATACCGGGCCACCACACGTGGGACCTGGCTATCGCTTTCATCATTACTATACCCGGGTGTGTGCTGTGGAGATCCGAGATGAACGTCTCCCTGCCCTTTTTGGGTAGCACTACGTGGTTACCCCACAACAGGCAGTCTGCCTGAATGGACAGCTCATCCTTTCGCCGCTGGAATGGCTTGATTAGCTCTTGCATTTCAACGGGGATGCTGGCCCAGCTCCCATGCAGTACACAATTTTTTTACTAGGGACAGCAGAGGATCTTGGCTGGTCCAAGTCCTAATCTGGCAGGCCGTGACAGGTGATTTATCATTTTCAAACCCTTCCATGACCATCAACAAGTCTGCGGGCTGCGCCACCATCAACAAGTTTGTAGGCTGCGCCATTTCCACCCCCGTGGTGGGCAATGGTAGCCGACTGAGAGCATCCGCACAGTTCTCGGTGCCTGGCCTATGGCGGATGGTATAGTTATACGCTGATAGCGCGAGTGCCCACCTTTGTATGCGGGCTGAGGCATTAGTATTTATTCCCTTGTTTTCAGCGAACAGGGATATGAGGGGCTTGTGATCGGTTTCCAGTTCAAATTTGAGGCCAAACGGGTACTGATGCATTTTATTTACCCCGAAAACACACGCTAATGCCTCTTTCTCAATCATGCTGTCGGCCCTCTCGGCCTTAGACAAGCTCCTAGAGGCATAGGGAACAGGTTGCAATTTCCCCACAACATTAGCTTGTTGTAATACACACCCGACTCCATATGACGACGCATCACATGCTAGCACAAGTCTTTTACACGCGTTATACAATACAAGCAGCTTGTTGGAGCATAAAATGTTTCTGGCTATCTCAAAAGCAATTACTTGTTTTTTTCCCCCATATCTAGTTCTCACCTTTACGCAATAACACATGTAGGGGCTCTTAGAGGGTGCTTAACCCCGGTAGGAAGTTACCAAAATAGTTGAGGAGTCCCAGGAACGACCGCAGCTCCGTGACGTTCTGTGGCCTGGGCACATTCCTGATAGCCTCTGTCTTGGCGTCTGTGGGCCGAATACCGTCCGCCACGATCTTTCTCCCCAAAAGCTCCACCTCTGTTGCCCTGAAGATGCATTTCAACCTCTTCAGACGCAGTCCTACGCGATCCAGTCGCTGGAGAACCTCCTCCAGGTTTTGTAGGTGCTCGACGGTGACACGACCCATGACCAGTATGTCCTCCTGAAAAACCAATGCTCGTGGTACCGACTTGAGTAGGCTCTCCATGTTTCTCTGGAAGAGTGCTGCAGCCGACCGAATTCCAAATGGGCATCTGTTGTAGATGAACAGTCCCTTGTGTGTGTTGATGCAGGTGAGGCTCTTCAAAGACTCCTCCAGCTCCTGCGTCATGTAAGCCGAAGTCAGGTCGAGCTTGGTGAACGTCTTGCCCCTGCCAGCGTCGCAAATAGGTCGTCTGCCTTAGGTAGCGGGTATTGGTCCTGTAGCGATAAACGATTAATAGTTACTTTATAATTGCCGCAAATCCTGACCTTGCCATCACTTTTGAGTACTGGAACAATCGGGCTGGCCCACTCACTGAATTCCACTGGGGAGATGATGCCCTCGCGTTGCAGCCTGTCCAGCTCGATTTCCACTATCTCCCTCATCATGTGAGGTATCGCTCGCGCCTTGTGGTGAATGGGTCGTGCCTCTGGGACCAAGTGGATCCGCACCTTCACCCCGGAAAAGATTCTAATGGCTGGCTCAAAAAGGGAAGGAAATTTGTTAAGATCCTGGGTACATGAGGCCTCATCGACATGTGATAGCGCTCGGATGTCATCCCAGTTCCAGCGGATTTTGCCCAGCCAGCTCCTTCCAATCAGTTTGGGGCCATCGCCCTGGACAATCCAGAGTGGCAGTTCATGCACTGTGCCCTCGTAGGTGACCTTGACCATGGCGCTGCCCAGGACAATGATGAGCTCTTTGATGTATGTTCTCAGTTTCGTGTGAATAGGGCTCAGGGCTGGTCTGAGTGTCTTGTTGCACCACAGTTTCTCAAACATCTTTTTACTCATGATGGATTGGCTAGCGCCAGTGTCCAGTTCCATGGCTACGGGTAAGCCATTCCATTTTACATTTAGCATTATAGGTGGACATTTCATCGAAAATGTGTGCACCCCGTGTACTTCAGCATCTGCCTCCTCTCTCTGAGGCTCGAAGTTGCTTTGATCAACCATGGACCGATCTTCCTCTGCAAGCTCGTTGGAGGTGCCCCATTGTTCCACAGCTCTTGCAAACATACCCTTTGAAGCAGCATGAATAGGTTGAATGGAAGTCTCCATAACGCCAACAAGGTGTGAATTGCCTTGCATTCATCCTTTGTTGCGGACTCTGAGTCATCTGGGTCACCTGAGGCCTGCTGGCAGTTGCAGACTTGTGGTTTCCGCCCTGTATATTTCTGCTCGTAAACACAGTTCCAGTTAATTTATGAACATTGCTAGCACTTGTGTGCTGAGAGATTTGTTTGGTGTTATCACTGGTGGACAGAAACGCCTGTGCTATCGCAATGGCCTTACTGAGGGTCGGTGTCTCTACAGTCAAAAATTTTCGTAGGATGATCTCGTGGTCAATACCCAGTACAAAAAAGTCTCTGAGCACCTGCTCCAGGTAGCCATCAAACTCACATTGTCCTGCAAGTCGCCTTAGCTCGGCGATGTAGCTCGCCACTTCCTGACCTTCAGATCGCTGGCACGTATAGAACCGATACCTTGCCATCAGCACGCTCTCCCTTGGGTTAAGATGCTCCTGAACCAGTGTACACAGCTCCTCATATGAGTTATCTGTGGGTTTCACCGGAGCCAGAAGATTCTTCATGAGGCTGTAGGTCAGTGCCCCGCAGACCGTGAGGAGGACCGCTCTCCTTTTTGCAGCGCTTCCTTCTCCGTCCAACTCGTTGGCTACAAAATACTGGTCTAGCCATTCGACATAGGCTTCCCAGTCCTCACCCTCCGAGAAGTTCTCCAGGATTTCCACAATTTGCTGCATCTTTGCGTTGGATTCGTATCCTCGTCGTCAGTTATTGTGTTCCTAACACAGATGAGACTGCACACAGGGAGGTTAAAGTAACACTGACCTCAGTCTTTATTAAGACTCCAGAGTGAGGAACAGGCCTTAGGGGCCAGCATATACAGTGCTCTCAAGGGATGCTGGGATCCCTTGGGACTTGAGGGGATGCGCTCCCTGGTGGCGGAACATGGGAGTGCATGCTTTACAGATACACACAAATTTATTTCACCAAGCCCATAAACTTTTATCTTGTGCAGTAACCTTTTATGTGGCACCTTGTCAACTGCCTTCTGGAAGTCCAAATACACCACATCCACTGGTTCCCCTTTATCCACCCTGTTCATTACATCCTCAAAGATTCGAGAAAATTTGTCAAAAATGACTTCCCCTTCATAAATCCATGCTGACTCTGCCTGACCGAATTTTGCTTTTCCAAATGTCCTGCTACTGCTTCTTTAAAAGCAGAAAACTAGAGCCCAGTTTGACCAACCACAGATGTTAGGCTAACTGGTCTATAGTTTCCTACTTTTTGTCTGCCTCCTTTTTTAAATCGGGGTGATACATTTGCATTTTTCCAATCTGCTAGGACCTCCCCAGAATCCAGGGAATTTTGGTAAATTACAATCAATGCATCCACTATCCCTGCCGTTACTTCTTTTAAGACCCTAGGATGCAAGCAATAATGTCCAGGGGATTTATCCACCTTTAGTCCCATTATCTTACTGAGTACCACCTCCTTAGTGATTGTGATGGTGTTAAGTTCCTCCCCCCTATAGCCCCTTGACTATCCACTGCTGGAATGTTATTAGTGTACTCTACTAACATAACATAAGAACATAAGAACATAAGAATTAGGAATAGGAGTAGGCCATCTAGCCCCTCGAGCCTGCTCCGCCATTCAACAAGACTCAGTTCCACTTACCCGCCCACTCCCCGTAACCCTTAATTCCCTTTTTGGTTAAAAATCTATCGATCTGTGATTTGAATACATTCAATGAGCTAGCCTCAACTGCTTCCTACATATTCCACATATTCACAACCCTCTGGGTGAAGAAATTCCTTCTCAACTCAGTTTTAAATTGTCTCCCCCCTATTTTGAGGCTGTGCCCCCTAGTTCTAGTCTCCCCAACCAGTGGAAACAACCTCTCTGCCTCTATCTTGTCTATCCCTTTCATTATTTTAAATGTTTCTATAAGATCACCCCTCATCCTTCTGAACTCCAACGAGTAAAGACCCAGTCTACTCAATCTATCATCATAACTTAACCCCCTCATCTCCGGAATCAGCCTCGTGAATCGTCTCTGTACCCCCTCCAAAGCTAGTATATCCTTCCTTAAGTAAGGTGGCCAAAACTGCACGCAGTACTCCAGGTGCGGCCTCACCAATACCCTGTACAGTTGCAGCAGGACCTCCCTGCTTTTGTACTCCATCCCTCTCACAATGAAGGCCAACATTCCATTCGCCTTCCTGATTACCTGCTGCACCTGTAAACTAACTTTTTGGGATTCATGCACAAGGACCCCCAGGTCCCTCTGCACTGCAGCATGTTGTCATTTCTCCCCATTCAAATAATATTCCCTTTTTCTGTTTTTTTTTCCAAGGTGGATGACCTCACATTTTCCGACATTGTATTCCATCTGCCAAACCTTAGCCCATTCGCTTAACCTATCTAAATCTCTTTGCAGCCTCTCTGTGTCCTCTACACAACCCGCTTTCCCACTAATCTTTGTGTCATCTGCAAATTTTGTTACACTACACTCTGTCCCATCTTCCAGGTCATCTATGTATATTGTAAACAGTTGTGGTCCCAGCACTGATCCCTGTGGCACACCACTAACCACCGATTTCCAACCCGAATAAGACCCATTTATCCCGACTCTCTGCTTTCTGTTCGCCAGCCAATTCTCGATCCATGCTAATACATTTCCTCTGACTCCGCGTACCTTTATCTTCTGCAGTAACCTTTTGTGTGGCACCTTATCGAATGCATTTTGAAAATCTAAATACACCACATCCATCGATACACCTCTATCCACCATGCTCGTTATATCCTCAAAGAATTCCAGTAAATTAGTTAAACATGATTTCCCCTTCATGAATCCATGTTGCGTCTGCTTGATTGCACTATTCCTATCTCGATGTCCCGCTATTTCTTCCTTAATGATAGCTTCAAGCATTTTCCCCACTACAGATGTTAAACTAACCGGCCTATAGTTACCTGCCTTTTGTCTGCCCCCTTTTTTAAACAGGCGTTACATTAGCTGCTTTCCAATCCGCTGGTACCTCCCCAGAGTCCAGAGAATTTTGGTAGGTTATAACGAATGCATCTGCTATAACTTCCGCCATCTCTTTTAATAACCTGGTATGCATTTCATCCGGACCAGGGGACTTGTCTACCTTGAGTCCCATTAGCCTGTCCAGCACTACCCCCCGAGTGATAGTGATTATCTCAAGGTCCTCCCTTCCCACATTCCCGTGACCAGCAATTTCTGGCATGGTTTTTGTGTCTTCCACTGTGAAGACCGAAGCAAAACAATTGTTTAAGGTCTCAGCCATTTCCACATTTCCCATTATTAAATCCTCCTTCTCATCTTCTAAGGGACCAACATTTACTTTAGTCACTCTTTTCCGTTTTATATATCTGTAAAAGCTTTTACTATCTGTTTTTATGTTTTGCGCAAGTTTACTTTTGTAATCTATCTTTCCTTTCTTTATTGCTTTCTTCGTCATTCTTTGATTTACCTTGGAGGATCTCCTCTTCTTCCTTGCTAGGTTTTACTAAGCAGGGTGTCCATAGCAGACACTCTGATCAGTAGGCTGTTAAAATTCCATCAAGCTACTATGGACGCCATAGTAACCTGATTAGTATATATTAATGAGGGTTCCGTTTATTAGACGGGCACCTCAGCGGTCAAAGAAAATGGCCTGTTAAAAGGGCAGCGGGTGGGAATGAAGCGGGAATGGTGCAATAAGTCTTTGCACAGCTATTCTAACTGGCTGGGATGAGTTAAAGTTTCCCCCATGCTATCTGATCTAAAATTTTACAGTTCACAACATACAGAAGTTTGCCTGGAAAATTCATTTAATAGTTGGTTTCAAATAGCTTGGAAAAACTTAAAGCAATTGAAAAGTATTATACACAGTGAATAGATATATCCTTCCAGTTGTGGGATAGCCTGCCACTGTAGTGACAAAATCCCACTGATTCTGCAACTGCTTAGTTTGTGCCATCTCCCTGAAGCTAACAGAGTAATAGCGCAGTGTCACAATTACAACATCAAGGCTTTTGAGAAAGGTTGAGGGCTTCACAGAAAAGTACTTAATGAAACTATTCAAATACATGAAAGACAATGTTATAGATAACATTAATCGTGGAATCTTGTGAAATATATAGTGTCCAAAAATCCATGGGGAAGTGGGGAACGGGGGTGGGTGCATATCCAGATTCTAGGGCTGATCCTGCCAAAATTTGAAGGATTAAGGGGATTAGTTTAAATGCCAATGATAGGCGTCAGTTTCATTACAGGTGCATCTTGGGTGGCTGCCTGCTTGGAGAGGCTGGGAATCCTAGTTTATGCTGACCACTCTGGAAGGGGTACATTGGGGCCTCCCTAACATAATCTTAATAATATCCTTATCGGCTCCCTTTATAAGAGGGCCCCAAATTTTACCTGAACCTTCAGGGATTCAGGACTCACATAGGTGGGCTTCACCACTGCCATTCCTGAGTCTATGCTTTGTTGTTCTGGTGTACTAGCCACCAATCCTCTCGCTGAAATTTCCCAGGCTGAGGGTGCAGGATCTCCCAGGCAGAGAGTTCCTGCTCCCAGCCCCACCCCCTCCTATTCCAATTGCTTTTGTTTGTGACAGACAAAGACTTGCTTCGAGCAAAACCAAGGGTTTGGAGCTCTATAATTATTAATGTTTTTATTGTTAGGACTTTTGAGATTGAAATAGCTGAAGTTCGGGAGAGTGCAATGCTGGTGGTTTATTGCCCAGGGTGGTCTGGACTTGGGGCGGGATCCAGACCGTCTAAATTTCTGCCCCATTTAAATTCCGTCACAAATTTTACTGGAAGCGAGGTTGAGGGGTAGATCTGGCCTTCCTGTAAATTTTTCAAGCATACAAATGGGATGATGTCACTTGTCCTGAATTTCCAACCTCCTTCTAAGGAGCACCTGTGTAAGACAATTATTGTTGCCAGGACCAGCTGATGAAGGCAGCACTGGGGCCTTAAAGGCATTGTTACGCATTTTGGTTCTGCCTTAGATATTGTCCTTGACATTTACAGGAAGACGGGGAGGCAGCGGAGGGGTTGGGGGGGTGGGGCTGTACTGATAGGAAACCCAGAAACGCGGTAACGTGGAGGCCCTGATGAATTTAACGGCAGGAACCAATTAGAATTTTTTTCTCTGTTTCTCGGCCGGCAGTCAGCCAGCCATATTGAGAAGCTGGCTGGCTGTCGGGCAGGAAGGGCTGCAAAGGAAGGCCGTAGTCGGGGAGCATAGAAAAGGAAGAGAGGGATCGTAGTGGGCGGGGTGGGGAGATCACGGGTTAGTGATATCGCGGGGTGGCTTCAGATCATGGGTCAGGCGGGAGAAGGTGGGTCCGCCTGGAGATCGGGGTGGGGGAACATCGGGGCGTGACGGGCAGGGTCAACTCATCACAGTGGAGGGGGATCGCGGCAGGTTAGTTTAGGGGGCCGGTGGAAAGCATTATTGCTCCTCCTGGCCCACAAGCAGTGCTGGAAAAGCACTTAACTGTTGGATTCGGCCTTTCTCGCTTCCCTTCAGCTGTCGGATTTGCTGAGCCCTGGGAAACCTGGTCTGCAGCTGCTAAATGTAAAAGTCTGTTAAAAACGTGAGGCATGCAGCCTCATTAGCATATTTAAATTGCTGACCCGCCTCTCGATAGCAGTTGACTTGCTTACCTCCCAACCCACCCCGGTTAAACCAGAATAAACCAGTAGGTACATTTGTGGCGAGTTGGAGATGGGTTTCTGATTTGTTTAGAATTTAATCCTCCCTATCTCTGACACTGTCCCACCTGTCCTGGATGTTTAAAATTTCCCCCCATTATTTCAGGTATAGAGTCACTCCAGTAAGTGGTCCAAGAGTGCTACAATGCCCAATATATGATAGTGTAATTTGGGGGTGTAACAATAGGACTGACTCTCTTATGGCCTGAACTAGATAGCGCGGCCTCTAAATTCAGCCATGCAATGCCTGTTTTTTGGCTACTAATCAGCCTACTAAACCCCTAATGTAGCAGACAGGAAGCGTGTGCACATTTTTGGCTGGAAATACACCGGCCACTATATTGGAAAAAAAAAATCATACCTGAAATAGGTGTTTGGTCCTTTGCATTTGCAATTAAGAGGCCTAATGTCTATTTGAGGCCCCCACTGTAAAATTGGTTTCCCCTTAGGCAGCAAAATCAGACTTTGGGACCACTTGCTAGTAAAAAAGTTAAGTTTTTGAAATTTACATACCTGAGTGTGGAGCCAGAAGGAGCAGGATCTAAATGAATTGTGGAACAGTTTTGAGGGATTGAATGGCCTACTGCTGCTCTTATCTTCCATTATATTAGTGTTAAATTTACGTCAGCCATGATATTCTACAAAATGGCTCATCTGGCTTTATTATAGATCTGCAACCTGTGACTTTATTTTTAAACCTAATTGAATTCACTTTATTTTAAAAGTAATTCCCAAATCTTTGAAATAAACTATCAAAAATCACAAAATTGGCAGATATGCTGTCGAATATTTTTATAGGAAAAACTTTTTTCTCATAACTTTGCTCTAGCAGCTCTAGCCCTCCTTCTTAAATCTCTCTCCAGAATGGGCCTTGAATTACAACAGTGACTATACTCCAAAAGTACTTCATTAGCTGTAAAGCACTTTGAGACATCTGGTGGTAGTGAAAGATACTATCTAAATGCAAGTCTTTCTTTCTTTTTATGAGACTACTGTTTAACCAAAACATTCTGGGGCCCCTGCTCATTGCTGCAGCTGAGACTGTAGACCAGATCACGAGCTAGAATTGTGCATTCAATTGTAGAGAAGGTTATAACAGCACTCAGTGTTACCAAGCTGTCACTCGGAACTTTGGCTGCATAAATCAATTTGAAGTGCATACTTGCATAAGGCAAGACACTAACATAGTGTTTGCCATCCCAAAATTTTGGCAGAGTTGCAGGATCTCATAAGTGTCTTGGGCAATTGCACATATGTGGCTAATCGTGCACTGATTAACAATTCTCATTATTTTGTTAATTGGAACTCCCTGAATGTTCAACTATTACGTAACTCCAGGTACCAGTTCCATCATGTGAGTGCAGTGTCTGCTGGCAGCTGCCCTGATGCATTTGACCTTCAAAAGCGTCCCTGCCCTATTTTACAATGAACTTAAGAAAGAACCTGCATTTATATAGTACCTCAGGATGTCCCAAATTGCTTCACAGCCAATGAATTACATTTGAAATGTAATCACTGTTTTATTGTAGGGAAGTTCAGCAGCCAATGTGTGCACAGCAAGGTTGCACAAACAGCAACAGGATAAAAGATGCAAGACTGCTACCATTGAGCCAAGGCTGACATCAATAATGGTCAAGTTTCAGAATGGCTCTTTGGAGACAGTTTGCCCCTCAAATCCTGGTTGGAGGCTTCCTTCGGACGAATGCCTGCAACCCGAAATTTTTCTACGAATGTACCTGGTGGCCCTGGAGCTGCCTTTGATTCCGGTTGGAGGCCTTCTTTTCCCACGTATCGCTTCCAGGTCTTCGAGATACAGACAGAGAAGCTGAGTCATGTAATTTACCAAAATTCCCTGGATTCTGGGGAGGTCCCAGCAGATTGGAAAACTGCAAATGTAACGTCCCTATTTATAAAAGGAGGCAAAAAAAAAGCAGGAAACTATAGACCAATTAGCCTAACATCTGTGGTTGGGAAAATGTTGGAGTCCATTATTAAAGAAACAGTAGCAGGATATTTGGATAAGCAAAATTCGGTCAGGCAGAGTCAGCATGGATTTATGAAGGGGAAGTCATGTTTGACAAATTTGCTGGAGGTCTTTGAGGATGTAACGAAGAGGGTGGATAAAGGGGAACTAGTGGATGTGATGTATTTGGATTTCCAGAAGGCATTTGACAAGGGGCCACATAAAAGGTTACTGCACAAGATAAAAGTTCACGAGGTTGGGGGTAATACGGGGCATGGATAGAGGATTGGCTAATTAATAGAAAACAGAGAGTTGGGATAAATTCTCTGGTTGGCAACCAGTAACTCGTGGGGTGCTGCAAAGATCAGTTCTGGGACCCCAACTATTTACAATCTATATTAACGACTTGGAAGAAGGGACCGAGTGTAACATAGCCAAGTTTGCTGACGATACAAAGATGGGAGGAAAAGCAATGTGTGACACAAAAAATCAGCAAAAGGACATAGACAGGGTAAGTGAGTGGGCAAAAAATTGTCAGATGGAGTATAATGTTGGAAAGTGTAAGGTCATGCACTTTGGCAGAAAAAAATCAAGTTATTATTTAAATAGAAAAAGATTGCAAAGTGCCGCAGTACAGCAGGACCTGGGGGTACTTGTGCATGAAACACAAAAGGATAGTGTTATGTATGTAAACCTGTAACTACCATGTCTAACCACCAGAGGGCTTATCCACCGGAGTCCCAAGGGATCCCACAATCCCTTGGGAGCACCTGTATATAAGGAGGCTTCCCAGGCTGGAGAGTCACTCTGAGATCTGTAATAAAGGACTACGGTCACACCTTACTTTGAACTTGCAGTATCTAGCCTTACTCTTTATTCAAGACATAACAGATAGTATGCAGGTACAGCATGGTATCTTGGCCTTTATTTCAAAGGGGATGGAGTTTAAAAGCAGGGAAGTCTTGCTACTGCTATACAAGGTATTGGTGAGGCCACACTTGGAATACTGCGTGCAGTTTTGGTTTCCATATTTACGAAAGGATATACTTGCTTTGGAGGCAGTTCAGAGAAGGTTCACTAGGTTGATTCCGGGTGACAGGTGATGACAGGTTGAGTAGGTTGGGCCTCTACTCATTGGAATTCAAAAGAATGAGAGGTGATCTTATCGAAACGTGTAAGATTATGAGGGGGCTTGACAAGGTGGTGCAGAGAGGATGTTTCCACTGATGGGTGAGACTAGAACTAGGGGGCATGGTCTTAGAATAAGGGGCTGCCCATTTAAAACAGAGATGAGGAGGAATTTCTTCTCTCAGAGGATTGTAAATCTGTGGAATTTGCTGCCTCGGAGAGCTGTGGAAGCTGGGACATTGAATAAATTTAAGACAGAAATAGACAGTTTCTTGAGTGATAAGGGAATAAGGGATTATGGGGAGCAGGCGGGGAAGTGGAGCTGAGTCCATGATCAGATCAGCCATGATCTTATTGAATGGCGGAGCAGGCTTGAAGGGCCGTACGGCCTACTCCTGTTTCTATTTCTTATGTTCTTATGTGGGGCCTGGACAACCAATCACGGTGCAGTATTCTCATTGATAGTAATGGGAACTCCGTTTTTACGAGTTCCCATTACTATCAATGAGAATAACCCCCTAAAACACCCAAACACAACATAATTTAAAAAAAACTCACATATTTAAAATTAATTGAAATGAAAGTTAATTAAATGTTTTAGAAAAAAAAATATTTTGAAGATTTTTTTTTAATGTGTTTTAATAGGGTTTAAAATAAACCTACCTTAATGGACAGGGTTTTTACTATAAAAATGTGTATTTAAATTTAATTTTTATATGTTTGAAAACTCTTACGCTGCTAAAAGTAGGCTATGCGCCTGCTTTTACCAGGCATAAGCGTTTGAAGGACATTCGCTGGGCAAGAGATGGACAAATAGCCCAATCTCGCCCGCGCGGGTGTACTTCTCCTGAGGATGCAGAAGATCTGTCAAGAGATATCTTGACAGATCAGAAAAGCCGGTTTTCTCTGTACCTCCCATGGCTCATGACACCACTGCATAGGATCACCAATGTATCAGAAGAGAGATACAATGATTATCACATAAGATCAAGAATTTGAATAGAGTAATCAATAGGTACGTATAAATCTGCTAGCATTGTCTCAAGAATTGTGATAACCTTGTTGTGTCCTTGCTGTTCAGAAAGTACTAGATATTGATTTGTCAAAGGAGGAGGAGGGATAAGCAGATGAAAACGTTATGGAGGCAGAATCTTAGGCAGAAGAAGAGGAAACAACTGCAACAGCAACAAGAAAATTGCAAAAGAAGCATATTAAGGATACCTTTACTGAAGCTTTTGCTGCTGCTTGTCTAATCACATTTCCCTTCATAGAGAAGCACTATTTTGAGCCACCAGCATTGTCCTAAATTCACTCCACTGCTCCTTGTATGCAACAATGACTGGAAAAATCAAAGCCAACACAATACACTCACGACAAAAGAGAATCCTTGTTTAATGTCTTCAGAAAATCCTAAATTCACAATATTGTCCTGATGGAATGATTGAGCTGCAGAACAAGACACTGGACTCCATTTCTATCCCACTCATGTGCCACACATCTACTAATAGATTGCACAGTGCCACCAAATGTATCCGATGCTCTGCAAATATCCTTCTCATGGAGCCCTGAGATCGCCATCCACATGCTTTGCAGCTGAAGCCTGACATCCCTTTAAACTGTGATCAGCAACATCAGACTCGACCTCTACTATTTCATCTCTGGTGTCCCTGTGCTTTACCCAGTGATATTTCCTCTTTTAAACTCTTTTGGTGATCCCCAGTCACCCTATCTGGGCTGGTGATTACAAGTGAAAGTGATAGGGAAGGAAAGTTTCTGTGCCCGGTGGCAGATGTAGATGGACCTGATATCTCATCACCAATAATTTCCAGTGTTCTTTCTTTGTCTGCTGGTTCTGAAGATACGAAAGAGACAAATGTTATCAGAGGTCTGTGATGGAAGTGCGGTAAGCTGCTTCTCTGGTTTTGGCTCATCCACAGCTTTGTTCTTTACTGTTCCTGACATATGCATTTGGGGGCACGATCTGCCTTCCTCTGCCAAGTTTTCCAGGCCTACTTGGGTGAAACTGCCCCATTGCTGGGAAAATACATGTCCTTGTCCTGTGCATCTATGTTCGATGCTGTGAGCCCACTAATGTTGCATCAAGGACTTCAGAGTTCTGGCCCATTTATTTTTAGCCCATATTTGACAGACTGAGACAAAAAAATAAATGGATGAAAGTTTTTCATTAAGTGTTTTGCCGGATTTGATTGCCTTCTTCCCTTTGGTGATAGGTTTTCCACAGTGATCGATCAGGATTGATTGTTATCATAAGTCCTTGGTAGTTTCTTATTATGAAATCCGGAATCCTCGGGACCGAATCCGTTCTGGTTTTGGGGATTTTCAGGATTTCAGACAAGAAAATCAATAGTCTGAAATCTGGAATCCTCGACTGAATCCATGTCGGGTTTTGAGCGGCGAGGTCAGAAATACAGCAAATCCTGAAATCCAGCACGGATTCGGGTCGAGGATTGCGGATTTCAGACTTGATTTTCTTGTCTGAAATCCGGAATCCTCGACCTAATCCGTGCCAGATTTGGGTTTTGCCCCCAAAATGTCCAGTTTTCGGACAATAATTCCAGACGACCCATCAGCTATGTGCAAAATGTCCGGTTTTCGGACAATTCTGGTTTTCGGAGTTCCGGATTCAGAATGTTGTACCTGTAGTAGGTTTCTGCTGTTTTCGTCACTTTTGATTTATATCTTGCGCAACCCTGATTATAACTGATCAACCATTGGGGGCTGTGCCTTCAGCTGCCTGGGCCCTAAGCTCTGGAACTCCCTGCCTAAACCTCTCCGCCTCCCTACCTCTTTCCTCCTTTAAGACGTTCCTTAAAACGGTCATCTGTCGTAATTTCTTCTTATGTGGCTCGGTGTCAAATTTATTTGATTTTTCTTATAACACTCCTGTGAAGTGCCTTGGGATGTTTTAGTATGTTAAAGGCGCTATATAAATGCAAGTTCTTGTTATATATTACCAACTGAGTTCTGACTTGTTACTGTTGAAGAATATGAAATTTGAGCTAATTAAAAAGTGTGATGCCACAATGTGACAGGAAAATGTAATGCCCAAAGTGTGGTGCCCAAAGTGTGGTGCCCAAAGTGTGACACAAAAGTATGACATGCTGGACAGGAAACGTGAATTATCATTCTATTTTTAATATATTCATAGGAGTGGATCTCATCTGGTACTGCTCATGGTAAGTCACATTATATGTGGAGTTTTATAAAGACAGGAGAATTATAACATTAAATGCAACATGTATTATTCTATTGCTGAAGTTTACATGTCTACCTCTTTAAGTTGTAATTGTTCTGCATTCTTGAAATTAATACTTGGGTGGTTACAGATCAGACTGCCTTTCTTTCTCTATTTTTATGTGTTTAAGGCTGCAAAGTTTAATAGTTATTAAGTAAACGGAGGTTGATGTAACTCAGAGTTTAATTGTATGGCAATAGATTGTGGTGATTGGAATCTGCTTGTCAGTTTCAGCTGAGACATATACAACATTTGTATGTTGCTTTGTATCTGTAATAAAATATGACATTTTGCTTGAACAGACAGTCCATTTGTAATGTACAGGTATTATAATAGCAATTGCACCTTTAAGGTAATAACACATTCCAAAGCGCTGCATCAGAGCATTACCAAATAAAATTTGACACCAAGCAACATAAGGATATAATAGGAGTGTCTTAAAGGAGGAGAGAGGTTGAGAGGCAGAGAGATTTAGGGAGGGAATTCCAGAGCTTAGGGCCCAGGCAGCTGAATGTACGGCCGGCAATGGTGGAGCGGTTAAAATCGGGGTTCGACAAGAGGCCAGAATTGGAAGAGTGCAGAGATCTCGGAGGATTATAGAGCTGGTGGAGGTTACAGAGATAGGGAGGGATGAAGCCATGGAAGGATTTTAAAGCAAGGATGAGAATTTTAAAATCAAAGCATTGCCAGACCAAGAGCCAATGTAGGTCAGCGAGCACAGGGGTGATGGGTGAGCAGGACTTGGTGCGAGTTAGGATACAGGCAGCAGAGATTTGGATGATTTCAGGTTTATGGAGGGTGGAAGATGGGAGACCGGCGAGGAAAGCATTGGAATAGTCAAGTCTATAGGTAACAAAGGCATGGATGAAGGTTTCAGTAAGTAACTCTACAGTGCTGCTGCTCACTAAGTCAGAGAGTGTGCTGTTTTCTAAGGTTTGGGAAACGATACCAAGTGTAGGTATATGTCTCTTTAACGCTGCAATGTATAATTGTTAATTAAACACTGAGTTCATGTAGCTGTCAATTAAGAGGCTGCTGCTGTTAAGTAAATATTTGGTGAGTTCACAGAAATATTAATTTAGATAATAAAAACTGGGACTGAAAACCCAGCAGAACGTTGATCACAGCATAAATGACGAGATCTCAGACTCTATCCACGCCATGGTTTGCAGAAACAGGAGGAAGTCATCCAATTGATGTCTGCCTACCCATTCTGATAGCATTGCAAGTTTCTCACCTCAGCTGTACATGCCCCACTCCCTTCACCCCACCATTGGTGGCTGTTCTGTCAGCCGTCTAGGCACTCAGCTCTGGAATTCCCTCCTTAAACCTTTCGACAGTGGACAGGGAGAAATTCTCTCCGTCTCTCTCTCCTCTGTTAAGAACCTCCTTGAAACTCACCTCTTTGACCAAGCTTTTAGGACCATCCGTTCGAATATCTCCTTCTTTTGTTGGCTGTCAAAGTTTGTCTTATCCCGCTTCCATGATGCACCTTGGGATATTTCTCTATGGTAAAGGCACGTTGTTGTTATTGTTACCATAAATGAAGTTTATCGTAAACAAAACTCGTATCAAATATTTGCTGTTATTGGAAGTCGATGTATGTAGATGCAGTAGTGCTGAGTCAGAGGATTCTTCCCCAAGACTATATTTCAAGGTCAGTCAAGATGCTATGTGGAAATCTCACAAAGTAAAAGCAATTAATTTAATATTGAGTTATGCACACTCGGTCTTCTCAGCTCTCCATAATGCTCTGTCAGTGTCCAAGTACTGCAAAACTGCTACTGATTGGGTTGATTACTGCTCATTTGCTTCAGTCTGTGCTCATATTGGCTTTAGTCCCTACAGCATTATTTTAAAAGATCAATATTTTGAACTTCTGCACCCTGACATCTGGCCTTCTGCCTTGACTTGGCTGGAATTACATTATTAATCCACTGAGTGCAAGGATGATCACGTCCTGCGCTCCCCATCCCTACCCCCCATAAACTAGAGTTTAAAGTTTACTTTGAAATAAATTACTTCTGTCAGCTGTGGGCTACCTTTCCTCACACTCTTGACCAACCTTCAGGTTTGCCATGGGATTGATCATCCACTATACCCACCTTGCCAGACTTTCCATTTAGTGGACTGTAACAAAATGAAAGGTGGCTTTTGAGTTTTTAAAAATCAGAAACAACCACTTGCTTTACGAACCCTGAAATTTTTAGTCCCGGGCAGCGTGGTTTGCCAGGCTGCTGGCAGCAGTAGGGCCAAAATTTGGGGAAGATCTGTTAGGGTTCTGCCTCCTTTCGGCCCCATTCGAAATCAGAGGCACTTTCAGGAGTGGGTGTAATATAATGCAATGTAAATGAGGGAAATATAGCATGCAACATATTTCGTCCTTTACGCGCAAAGTGGAGTGGGGGGGTGGGGGGGGGTTGCGGTCGCAGGGGTTGGGAGGGACTTTTGAAAGCCAGTTGGATATTGTCACATCCACTATGATCAGAAAGCACACTGTCTACTGTCTTGAAGTGCACATACTTGCTGGATTAGTAACTGGCCTGGACCACAGCGGCAAATGACAAGGAATTGAAAAACACTTGTTGATAGCTGTCTTACCAACAGGCCAATTTTCAGTCTTGATGCTCAGTAATTTGGAGTTATAATTTGCTGTTATAACTGGCTAAAAAATGTGAACATTTTTCATTTGCTTCTTCAGCCTAGAAAATGCCATAAAAAGCAAACGAAACTGTTTAAAAATGTTCGATCGCCCTCCTGCTGTGAGCCCACTAATGTTGCATTAAGGTACTGCAGCAAATTTCCTTCTCCATCCCACCACCCTCCCTCCACCCTCGCCCCCACCCTCACCTCAGGTGGGCACTCCAGTTGTGTGAGAAGTGGCCCAGATGCCTGCCCAAAATATTTTGATGGCACTGATCCCAGGATTTCAGATGGGGCAGGGACATCGACAGTGGGCAGGGAGAAATTCTGTTCTGTCCCAAATCTGCCCACCCTCTCCCAGACCACCCAGGATTTTTAAAGTCATGATTTTTGAAACAAATGGTAGATAGGAGACTGTGTTAACAAAATTAAAACAAGGTGTTTTATTTTACAAAAGAGGTGGGATAATATGGCTGTCTTTGCTTAAAACAAATGAAAGTGGCTTTGTTTTGAAAAAAATAAAGGGTATTATTTATTTGTTATGCTTAGGGTTTGCTTAGGGTAAAGGGATAGTGCAAATTGTGTGACCGGATTTAGGTAAACTTTTGAATTGTTAAGCAATATGGAAATTCAAAGGGCAAGGTAACAGCAATGGGGCGTGTCTTAACATCTCTTGATATTTGTACTGTGGGGTTTGGCAATACTGTAGACTGACTGTTGCTGCACCTTTGTATATGACTGAAACGATTTGAATCAGGGATCTTTCTGCCTTATTTGTCAAAACACGTCGATTGTATTTTATGAGGTACGGATCCGAGCAAATCATTAGCTGCAATAAAGTGACGGTTAAAGTTTGACAAAGTCTATTTGGTATCAGTTCTCACATTGTTATTTTCAGTCTCTGAACCGAAGGAAGTAAAGCAAAAGCCAACAATCTGATTGACAGGTAACTGAAAATTTATTTTACATATTGCAGCTGCTGTTTGTGTGTGGTATGAAAATTTAAGATTGGCGCTAAGGAAGTGTTAGAACTTGCAGGGCTGCTTCTAAAACACAGTCTTGTACCAGGTGAAGAGACTGGTTTCCAAAGGGCGTCGTTCTTGGTTAATGTTATGCAATTGACAGATGGTGTCAAGCTTCTATTGCAACTTACAGTATAAAAAATAATTTGTTTCTGTTCTCGACCTAAACAGTATATTTTAAAATAATTTTATCTCACAGTGTGAAAGCACATGCTGCAAAAAGTAACCATTTCACTCATTTGTTTTGGTAATATCTTCAGTTATCAATGTAAGAAGAAAATGAGTTCCATACAGTCTTGTGATCGATGTGTGCTTTTCTTCAGTTTCTGATAGAGGTTTTATTAATCTGACTGCAGACTGAGGTGCTGGTCTGAAAAAGGAATTGTTAAACAGCTCTTGTACAATGTAAAAATGGTGACTGACTGAGGTTGTTAGTGAGACCCACCCGATTAATGCAACCTGTTACAATCAGGTCTGACAGGTTTATAGCAGCTTGCTGTGCTTCTGCATGCACTCTTGACATTATAACCATTAATTTATAAATGATGACGGTTACTATCCACAAGTTACTCTGTTAAAGTAGGCAGCACTCTTTATAATCTCAGTATATTGTTTTACTACATATTTAGAATGGTTTCTGTGATTTTTTTGATGTTTTAAAAGCATATTAGCCTGGAAATGATCCTGTATGGTACTATAATGCAAAAATAAACAGGTTAATGCCTCCAATAAAATGGCAGAAGAAGAATTTGTACAAACATTGAACAAAAAGATACTCAGTGTTTGTACAAAATCACACAGTGTAATTTCCGTGCTAGAGATTAATTTAAATGGTTTCATTTTTTTATAGTTTCTGTCAGCGTCTGTTATTGCTTTTCAAAATGGTTCATACTTTAAGCATTAAATAAACTCTTTTTTGTTTGAAGATTGATTTCTTTAGAAATTTTGTATTAAACTTAGTCAATTTCGTATAAAAGTATGATAGATTTGCAGAATAGAGACTAAGGGGTGGTTTAAAATTTAGCAACAAGACAGGCCTCTGATATAGAGGCTGTGCAGGTGGAGGTGACACAATCACTTGGTTTATTTAGTAATATAGATTGAGTTAAGTGTTGCCATTCTCTACATAGCGAATTCTTGATTTTGGTATATTGTCGGGAAAAGGGAAGAAAAATTAGATTGCGGGTAAGATTTCTGTTTGAAAGAAAACTGTAGAATGGATATCCTTCTTCATAATAAAAGCAGGCTTCCTCTCATTTCTGGTTTAAATATGGAACTTCAATCCCACCCCTCCCCATCCCTAAGGAAATCAACACGAGGCTGTCATCACACACCTCTTAGTGATTAAGAAGCTTTGGAGTAATGACTCTAAACTGCCATTGTTATTTGGGAAATGTTGTGTGGCAGAAGTCTAAAGGAAAGGAAAAAATAAATTTTAAAAAATTAAAAAAGAAAATATAAAAAATATATATAAACAGGTTATACAGTATTTCCCAGAGTCTGCTCTTGGCAAAATATATACTCAGTATGTTATGCATTGAGTCAGATGGTGAAGTTTCATTCAAGTCCTACATCGCTATCAGTTCCATAAACCCCTTTGTCTATATCTCATTGCAGCCTTGTTTACACACACTCACTTGATTTAAGACTGAAGGCTTTGAGCAATTTGTTTATCCTCCTTTCTCCAGTACAGTAGACACAGGCACCTGTTTGTCATTGAATCAGACGTCATATTGAAACAGCCAAGAAACCATTTTGTGAAATAACCCAACAGTTGATTCTGTTGCTGTGTAGCACTGCTGCCGTTGCTGCAGCCAGCTGTGGGAGGGTGTCTTCCATGGTGTTGAAAAATCCATGCCATGAAAGTGAATTGCAACGCTGTGCTTTCCTTGGGTGTGATGAAATAGCTGGGAGTTACAGGGCAGATTCTTTAACATGCAAAAGTGAAGGTCAAGCTGTTTACAAATAGTGGTAGAATCTCGAGATAGGGTTACAGTCTCGATATCAATGATAAGTATAGTATTTTTGTGTTTTAACTGACCTTACTGTTTGTGATGCTGAACTAAACATAGTAGATGAAACATAAATGAAAGGGTAGAGTGCAAAGTGATGGGAGACTTGAAGGTACATTGGCCTATAAATTTGACTGCACAGCGCTCGTTTTCGGGTGCTAACTTGCCTACTAAGCCCCCAATGTGGTGGGCAGGAAATGTGCATACATTTCCGTCTGAAAGTGCGCTACCTGCCATATTGGGTAAGGACAAAAAAATAGGCATCCTTTACCCACAGCTGAAGCAGGAGTTGGGCCTTTTGCATAAGCAAATAAGGGAAATAATGCCTGCTTGAGGCCTCCTCTCCAAGGTTGGTTTACTCTGAAGCAGCCAGCGCCATGTTGGCTACACTTAGGGAACCAGTCATAGGGATCGCCTACCAACCGAGAAAGTAACTAACTTAGCTGAATGTGGAGCTTATCCCGATCACAGATCCTCAACAACTTCCGCAAACCTCCAGATTGGGACCCGCGATTCTCAGACCCCCGTCCCCAGCCCAACCTGATCCTGGACCTGCCCCCCAGCCCGAACCAATCCCAAACCCGATCCCAGTCCCAACCCTAGGACTTGAGGTCCACTCGCAGCAGCCGAATATTGCCCAACTCTTCGCTGGCAGGCTACAATGCTACATTAACACTATTATAATTAGGCCTGAGGCCCAACTATCTGGAGAACCTTGATGCACCATGTAGGTGCAGGGAATGTTCCCTGTGCCCCATGTGTGCCCAAATTTCTGAGCCTTTGACTGTCCACCTCCTGCTTATGTCTCTCCTGCTGATACCTCACCTGCATCACTGACTCATTGGTTCCATATCCCCGGTCTATTGAATTCAAATGCTTGTTCCTACTTACAAACCTCTCTATGACATTATTCTACTCTACTTCTACAATTTTTTCAGCTCTATGTCCCAGCTCACACCCCCGTCTCTACTTTCATGGCAGAACCAATACAACCTCACACTCTGCAACTCTTCTTAAACTCCATGCCTTGCTCTATCTTTGTCCATATTTAAAAGTCTTGGTGTATCTCTACCCTCTCCTCCTGGAACTCCGGTCTTCCCCCTCAAGTTCCTGCACTTCCTGCTTGTTCACCTCTTCACTTGTAACATGCTCTGATGAATTTGTCTACATGAGGAGTGATATGTAAGTTGTTTATAGCATAATATGATTTGTACCTAACTAATGATAGGATAGATATTCATCTTTGGCGTCTGGCTGGTAATCTGGCAGGGTGATTGCATACCTTTTATAGAACTTGCTTGATTTCCTTCCATTCATTTCAATGGAATGAAAATCAGGCTAATTCCACAAAGGGCCTGTGACCCATCCCGCCAAATGAAAACGCAAACCTTCTGCAATATTTTTTTTGACCAGCAGATAACTGGGAATTACATTGTGCACTACATATTATAAATGATTTTACATTTTATGCAGTTTTGATTTGTTATAATGTGTAGAAAGTGCTTTAAAATCTCCTGATGGGAGGTGGAAGATTCTTTTACCATGCTGTCCTTTTTGCAATGAAAAATCTTATTATTCATTTGTGTCCATGTTACAGATACTGAGATATCATGAGGACAAACAGTCACCAGCACCGTGACAAACTGCTTTTACTTTTAGTTGCACTGGTAAGTTTTCATTTTGCATCAGTTTTTATTTTGCAATTTATGTCATTAATTAACATTTTAATGACCACTTGATGTGAATGAATTATACATTTGATGTAACAGAATTTTTTTGTTGAATGGCATTGTAGCTGAGCTCTAGTTTTTCTAAGATTCTTGTGTTTTTTGTTAGCAAAGTGAGGTGGGCGATCCCCTGGTTCGAACATGGTAGTAAACGTTTCTGCACAAATATTTACTTAATTACCTTTTGCCACACCTTCAATGCTGAGAGCCAGGAATGGATTGCTTAACTGGAATTTGAATTAAGAGACAGAGTTCTTTGTTCAGTTGCAGGAAGGCGGCAATTGAGAAGTAATTTGCCTGAGGAAACAATTCAAACTTCAGCAGCGCTACAACTGGCTATAGGGTTATCTCATTGGACCACCAGCTAAAATTTGACTCAATTCTTCTATTAAGTCTGCTAATGTCACTTTTAATTGTACTTAACCCAGCATTTTATTCATCCTTGAATTTATTGGTAGTTGGAGAATTTATTATAATATTTGCTGAAAGTTTCAATAAAGTTGAAAAGAGCTGACAGCTCTGAAAAACTGCCCGAAATAGACCCATGACATGCATAAACAAGTTGTTACAAGTAGCTCTTTCAAACATTAATGCCAATAACACAATTATGTAGAGATGTTACAGTAGGTCAATGAATGGCACAGGAGGACAAAGTTAAGCATTAAAAGTTTTTAATACAGTCAGACGACCCTTAATTCCAGAACAGACAAAGACTTTTTAAAAATTTATGAGACAAGCTTATGCAATCTAAACAATATTGTAGGAGGTTAGCGATATTAACTGCCAGGAGATTGCCGACGGGCAGCCGATGGTTTTGGTTAGATTCTCTCCTATACAGCAGAATAGAGCCATGGCGATTTTAACTGCTGAGCCTCATTAACATGTCACCGGACAACTTTCTCATTAGTCTTTCTTTGTGTCAAACAGTACGACCAGTGAGTCCTCCTCTCAACACTGTCCTATGTTTTGTCCCTAGCCCTAGTCTCTTCCTTGGTTGCCTGTTTAGTGTGCTCCAATCACTGCACCCTGCAGGTAAACTTGAAATAAATAGAAAGAAAGGATTGCATTTATGTAGCGCCTTTCACGACCTCAGGACATCCCAAAATGCTTTACAGCCAATGAAGTACTTTTGAAGTGTAGTCACTATTTTAATATAGAAAATTGTGTACATTTCTTTTGCACATTATAGCTTTATTCATATTATTCATTACATTTTTAATTTCTAAAATAATTGCCTGAAGTTGTACATTGACTGCACACTCTCACACCTCAACTACTTGCTCTAAATGTGAGGTAAAACTTCTGCTTTGGGCACAATCGGTGATCCAGGCATAAATTGCCCCCAAAATTGCGCTAGTTTTGAGAAGTGATTTTTTTCCCTTGAGTTTCCAGTCAGACTCAGTTGTATAGCTCCAAATGCAAAATCTGCCATGAACAGTGCATAGAATCAAATGAATCATAGAAATTTACAGCACGGATTTCGGCCGTTTCGGCCCATTGTGTCCGCAATGCTCGACGAAGAGCTATTCTACTTTCCAATTCTAGATCTGTAACTTTGTAGGTTACGGCACTTCAAGTGCACATCCAAGTACTTTTTAAAATGTGGTGAGGCTTCTGCCTCTACCACGCTTTCAGGCAGTGAGTTCCATACCCTCCGGATGAAATTTTTTCCCTCAAATCCCCTCTCAGTCTCCTACCAATTACTTTAAATCTATGCCCCCTGGTTGTTGACCTGTCTGCTAAGAGAAATAGGTCCTTCCTATTCACTCTATCCAGGCGCGTCATAATTTTATACACCTCAATATGGCCTCCCCTCAGCCTCCTCTGTTCCAAAGAAATCAAACCCAGCCTATTTAAATTTTCTCATAGCTAAAATTCTCCAGTCCAGGCAACATCCTCGTAAATCTCAACAACAGCAACAATTTGTATTTATACGGTGCCTTTAACATAGTAAAATGTCCCAAGGTGCTTCACAGGAGTGTTTTAAGACAAAACAAATACATTTGACATTGAGCCACATAAGAAGAAATTACGGCAGTTGACAAAAAGTTTGGTCAAAGAGGTCATTCTTAAGGAGCATCTTAAAGGAAGAATGAGAAGTAAAGAGGCGGAGAGATTTAGGGAGGGAGTTCCAGAGCGTGGGACCCAGGCAGCTGAAGGCACGGCCATCAATGGTTGAGCAATTATAATCAGAGATGCTCAAGAGGGCAGAATTTGAGGAGCGCAGACATTTCGGGGGTTGTGAGGCTGAAGGAGGTTACAGAGAGAGGAAGGGGTGAGGCCATGGAGGGATTTGTAAACAAGGATGAGAATTTTGAAATCGAGGCATTGCTTAACCGGGAGCCAATGTAGATCGCCGAGCACAGGGGTAATGGGTGAGCGGGACTTTGTGCGAGTTCGGACACAGACTGCTGAGTTTTTGATGACCTCAAGTTTACATAGGGTAGAATGTGGGAGGCCAGCATTGGAGTAGTCAAGCTCTACACTTCTCAGTGTCCTACTATTTAATGTGTATTCCCTTGCCTTTTATCCCTCCCCAAATGCATTACCTCACACTTCTCTGGATTGTATTCCATTTGCCCACCTGACCAGTTCATTGATATCTTCCTGCAGTCTACAGCTTTCTTCTTCATCAGCCACCACACAGCCAATTTTAGTATCATCTGCAAACTTCTTAATCATACCCCCTACATTCAAGTCTAGATCATTGATATATACCACAAAAAGCAAGAGACCTAATACTGAGCCCTGCAGGACCCCACTCGAAACAGTCCACCAGTCACAAAAACACCCATCAGCCATTACCCTTTGCTTCCTGCCTCTGAGCCAATTTTGGATCCAACTTGTCACTTTGCCTTGGATACCATGGGCTTTTACTTTCTTGACCAGTCTGTCATGTGGGACCTTATCAAAAGCCTTGCTAAATTCCATATAGACTACATTATATGCACTACCCTCTTCGGCCCTCTTTGTTACCTCCTCAAAAAATTCAATCAAGTTAGTCAGACACGACCTTCCCTTTACAAATCCATGCTGACTGTCCTTGATTAATCCGTGTCTTTCTAAATAAAGATTTATCCTGTCCCTCAGAATTGTTTCCATTCATTTTTCCACCGAGGTTAGGCTGACTGGCCTGAAATTACGCAGTCTATCCCTTTCTCCCTTTTTAAACAAAGGTACAATGTTAGCAGTTGCAATTGACCAGTGTTTTAAAACGTAACTTATTTTTAAAAAGGTTGCTTTAAAAAACACGGAAACTCTACTCCACACTGTTGACCATAATGGATCAACCTCCAAAAAGATGGAAGACTAAACCAGTCTTACCCTCACAAAGGAAACAAATCAAGATTTTGTAAAAAAAAACTGTATTTGCAATTAAATAAAGATAAACCACTGTTTTTTTTGTTTTTGTGCAAGAACTGACAGAATTGCAGAATGCAATCCCTGACTCACAAGTAAAAGTCCCAGAATTTTGTAATAAAAATAATATTTGACTTATTTAGAAATGATAAACCAGTGGCCTTGGTCATAGGGAATAGCAGCCACTTTACATGCCTTATGCAAAGCCACTGATTTATATCTTTAATTTAAAACAAATGGAACCCTTGGATGAGATCCCCAAATTAATGCTTAGAATCCAAATAATAAGAATGGAATTTGACTTATTCAGTCGTCATAAATAAAGGGTGTGGTAAAAATAAACCACTCTCGAGTCTACTGAGTCCAGCAAGTAAAGAGTTTATTCAAGCACATGAAAGGGACTGATTCTCAGTTGCCTGAGATACCACACTCAACAAAACAGAGCTTTCAGCATATTTTTATAACACATAAGGTACTGTAATTTGGGTTGTTTTGCGACAGTCATAAATCAGTATACACTATTTCAACACTTATCACATGAGGTTCACAACCCAGTTAATCAATGGGGGTTATTAAAGTCCAGCAGGTGTGTCCTGTTATCTTAACTCCTACTAACCTGGACCTCCCGTTCCCATGGTACCCTGTCTGGCCTTCAGTTTCCTTATCTTCTTGTTCTGAACATTTGAGTAACTTTCCTAAGCTTCTAAATAACACTTTATTTTCCCAAGCTTCTAAATAAGTGAGCTGTCTATAAAGATACCTGTGGTCAAGTATCCCAGCATGCCTCGGTGAAGAACCATTACTATCTACAGCGTCTATTTCAAAGATAAACTTTACTAACAATTCAAGCATTGCTATGATAAAGTAAGCCTAGCTATTATAATGTTAGCCTAGCCCCACTTGTACCACTTCAAATGGCTATACTGATACAATTTTAATTACTTCTTGAGATGTGGGCATCATTTATTGCCCATCCTACATTCCTCTCTTCTTTGTAGCGGTTTGTTATAGAAACATAGAAACATAGAAACATAGAAAATAGGTGCAGGAGTAGGCCATTCAGCCCTTCTAGCCTGCACCGCCATTCAATGAGTTCATGGCTGAACATTCAACTTCAGTACCCCATTCCTGCTTTCTCGCCATACCCCTTGATCCCCCTAGTAGTAAGGACCTCATCGAACTCCTTTTTGAATATATTTAGTGAATTGGCCTCAACAACTTTCTGTGGTAGAGAATTCCACAGGTTCACCACTCTCTGGGTGAAGAAGTTCCTCCGCATCTCGGTCCTAAATGGCTTACCCCTTATCCTTAGACTGTGACCTCTGGTTCTGGACTTCCCCAACATTGGGAACATTCTTCCTGCATCTAACCTGTCTAACCCCGTCAGAATTTTAAATGTTTTTATGAGGTCCCCTCTCATTCTTCTGAACTCCAGTGAATACAAGCCCAGTTGATCCAGTCTTTCTTGATAGGTCAGTCCCACCATCCCGGGAATCAGTCTGGTGAACCTTCGCTGCACTCCCTCAATAGCAAGAATGTCCTTCCTCAGGTTAGGAGACCAAAACTGTACACAATACTCCAGGTGTGGCCTCACCTGTACAATTGTAGCAACACCTCCCTGCCCCACCCTGGATTGGCTAGCTAGGCCACTTCAGTGGGAAGTTAAGAGTCAACCAGGTTGATGCAGGACAGGAGTCACATAAAGATCAGACCAGGTAACAACATTAGTGAACCAGCTGTGTTTTTATGACAATCTCACAGCTTCATGGTCATTTTACTGAAACCATTTTTTATTTCCAGATTTCTTTTTAAGACTCAAATTAACATAGTGGGATTTGAACTCATATTTTCTGGAATTTTCAGTCCAAATTGCTGGATTACTAGTCCAATAACATAACCACTGCATTACCATACCATGTGTAATAATTCATATTAGATAGAAGCATTGCACTGATGTTGAGTCGCCACTCTGAACTTCAGTCCCTCCAAGTCATCATCATCATTATTGGCGGTCCCTCGAACGAGGATGGCTTGCTTTCATGAGAGTTCACAGATGTTTCAATGAAGGTCCAGTCCTGAACGCCAATTGAAGGGGTGGAAAATGCCTGTGCGTGAATTTTTTTAATGTGGTGACAATTGCACACCAGCCACCACACGGGCTTGGCAGAGCTAGGCCTTTATCTAGTGGCAAGGGTAAACCAGGACGACTGGAGACATGCTCTGCTGCACGGACCTAGTGCACACACATATCGCAGTATGGGCTGGCCCATGCTGCCCCTGGATCCTCGGCTCTTCTGGGCCCCGTACCTTCATTTGTCGCACCTCTGGCGCGATCTCACACCGCTCCTCCACCACGATCTCTCGCCGCTCCTTCACCACAAAAACATACACCACTCCTCCGCCACGATCTCGCACCGCTCCTACACCACAATCTCTCGATGCTCATCCGCCAAGTACAGGGGCCACAGGGAAGAATATGCACATTAAAACTGTATGGTGAGTGATGAAGTACTCAGTGTTACACTGAGTCAGTCAAACAGGGAGAGAAGGATAAACCAAGTAACTATAGACCATTTAGTCTAACGTCATTTGTGAACAAACTCTTCAAGTCCATAATTTGTGAGCATCTCTAAATTTTCTGATGACACAAAGTTAAGAAGTTTGGAAAACAATGAGAAGGATTATAAAAGACTGGGATAATATAGACATGTTAGTGAAATTGACAGACAGGTGGCAGATGCAATTTAATGTGGATAAGAGTGAAGTAACACATTTTGAGAGGAAAAGCAAAGAATGGAAATACATATGCATTCAAAATATGAACAAAGAGGTTAGGAGAAAGAATGGTCATAAATAGAGTTACCTAGGAGTTCAAATATATAATTCCCTGAAAGTATGAGTGCAGGTAAATGAAGCCATAAAAAATACCAGAAATACTTTGGATTTTATAAAAAAGGACATATAGGGCGCAAGTTTCGGGCCACGCCTGGACGCCCATTTTTCGCGCCAGAAAGTGCGCCTAAATAAAACGTACCTATTCTCCGGCTCCCTGCAGGTCCTCTGCAGCTCGGCGCAGCGCAGCACGAGCTGTGGGGGTCCGGAGCCAGGTCCCTGCGCTGAAAATAGTGCCAGGACCTCTGCACATGCGTGGGCGCGCATGTGCAGTAGCTCCAGGCGCCCATAACTGTGGGAGGGGCCCGAAGCACGCAGCCCCTAGCCCTGGCCGAATGGCCTCACTGGGTCTGCGTGGATAAGGCTCCTCCCACCCGACCCGACCTGACCCCTGCTCTCCCCCCTCCCCCACCGGTGACCCGACCCCCGCTCTCCCCCCTCCCCCCCACCCCCGGCGACCTGACCCCTGCCCCCCCCGACCTCCATGACTCTCTCTTCCCCCCCGCCCCCACCCCGACCTCCGCGACCCTTTCCCCCACCCCACCGGACCTCCGCGACTCCCCCCCCCCCTCGGCGACTCTCCCCCCCCCACCCCGGACCTCCGCGACTCTCCCCCCCCCGGACCTCCGTGACTCACCCCCCACCCCCCGGACCTCCGCGACACCCCCCACCCCCACTTGACCTCCGCGACCCCCCCCCCCCCGAGACCCGACGCCACCTACCTGTAAATCCAGCCCGACGTCTTGGGCCTGGCCGTTCAGCCTTCTTCTCTCCATTCCCCCCCCACTCTCCTTCCCTCCCTCCCTCCTCTCTCCTTCCCTCCCTCCCTCCCTCCTCTCTCCTTCCCTCCCTCCCTCCTCTCTCCTTCCCTCTCTCCCTCCATCCTCTCTCCTTCCCTCCCTCCATCCTCTCTCCTTCCCTCCCTCCATCCTCTCTCCCTTCTCCTCACCCCCACCCCCTCCTTCCCCTCCCCTCCTCCTCCTCCTCCCCCCCTCCTCCTCCCCCACACTCCTCCTCCCCCACACTCCTCCTCCCCCACCTTACCCCCCTCTACTACCCCCACCCCCCACACCCCTCTACCCTACCCCCCTCTACCCCATCCCCCACCCCACCCCCCTCTACCCCACCCCCCACCCCACCTCCCTCTACCCCCACCCCCCAACCCACCCCCCTTCTTCCCCTCCCCTCGCTGTCAGAAACACAGACACTGACAGACAGAGAGTGAGAGACACACACACAGACAGACAGAAAAATAGAGACACTGACAGAGACACACTTGGGGGGCCATCCCAGCATGCTGTTGGAGGACTCCCGGTGCTGCAGTTGGTAAGTAGAAAATGTTTTATTTATTGATTTTTTAAATTTTTTATTAATTTTTTTTGATTGATTAATTGGTTGATTTATTGATGTATTTATCATTTATTATTGATGATGGCTCTTTATTTGTAAAACTGAAGTGTTTAATGTTTGTAAACTTCCCTTTAAACCCCCCCCCCCCATTCCCTACGCCTAATTTGTAACCTACGCCTAATTTTCTAAAGTGTAGACAAGGTTTTTTTGAACGTACAAAAATCTTCACTTACTCCATTCTAAGTTAGTTTGGAGTAAGTTTTCACTGCCTAAACTTTGAAAACAGGCGTAAGTGGCCGGACACGCCCCCTTTTGAAAAAAAATTCTGTTCCAAAGTGAAACTGTTCTCACTGACTAGAACTGGAGCAAACTAAATGCCGAGAATTCAAATTTCTAAGATACTCCATTCTAAACCAGTTGCTCCAAAAAAACAGGAGCAACTCAGGTCGAAACTTGGCCCCATAGTACCAAAATAAAAATGTAATGATAAATTTGTACAATACTGTATGCTGTTCCGGACATCTTATTAAGAAGATTATATTAAAGCCATAGAGCTCATACAGCCTGTTGATGAAGTGAAACTGGAGATACAATGTGGACTAGAAATTCGGTTCTCGGCGACAATTGTATTTTTTCGTCCAAAATACTGTTATCGCAACACTATCACTATGAAGCCGTAAATTCAAGCTTTAATTTGCGTAGCGGCAAAAATCGGCTTTGACGAGGATTCGTGGCGCAAACCGCGAATTTTCTGCAACTTTCGGTCAGGCAGAGTCAGCATGAATTTATAAAGGGGAAGTCATCTTTGACAAATTTTCTGGAGTTCTTTGAGGATGTAATGAACAGGGTGGATAAAGAGGAACCAGTGGATGTGGTGTATTTGGACTTCCAGAAGGCATTTGACAAGGTGCCACATAAAAAGTTACTGCACAAGATAAAAGTTCACGGGGTTGGGGGTAATTTATTAGCATGGATAGAAGATTGGCTAACTAACAGAGAACAGAGAGTCGGAAAAATGGTTCATTCTCTGGTTGGCAACCAGTAACTAGTGGGGTACAATCTATATTAACGACTTGGAAGAAGGGACTGAGTGTAACGTAGCCAAGTTTGCTGACGATACAAAGATGGAAGGAAAAACAATGTGTGAGGAGGACACAAAAAATCTGCAAAAGGACATAGACAGGCTACGTGAGTGGGCAAAAATTTGGCAGATGGAGTGTAATGTTGGAAAGTGTGAGGTCATGCACTTTGGCAGAAAAAAAATCAACGAACAAGTCATTATTTAAATGGAGAAAGATTGCAAAGTGCCGTAATTCAGTGGGACCTGGGGGTACTTGTGCATGAAACACAAAAGGAGAGTATGCAGGTACAGCAAGTGATCAGGAATTCAATGGTATCTTGGCCTTTATTGCAAAGGGGTTGGAATATAAAAGCAGGGAAGTCTTGCTACAGTTGTACAGGGTATTGGTGAGGCCACACCTGGAATACTGCGTGCAGTTTTGGGTTCCATATTTACAAAAGGATATACTTGCTTTGGAGGCAGTTCAGAGAAGGTTCACAAGGTTGATTCCAGGGATGAAGGGGTTGACTTATGAAGAAAGGTTGAGTAGGTTGGGCCTCTACTCATTGGAATTCAGAAGAATGAGAGGTGATCTTATCGAAACGTGTAAGATTATGAGGGGGCTTGACAAGGTGGATGCAGAAAGGATGTTTCCACTGATGGGGGAGACTAGAACTAGAGGGCATAGTCTTAGAATAAGGGGCTGCCCATTTAAAACAGAGATGAGGAGATGGGGAGCAAAGCAAGAAAGTTATGATGAACCTTTATAAAACACTGGTTTGGCCTCAACTAGAGTATTGTGTCCAATTCTGGGCACCGCACTTTAGGAAGGATGTGAAGACCTTAGAGAGGGCGCAGCAAAGATTTACGAGAATGGTTCCAGGGATGAGGGACTTCAGTTACGTGGATAGACTAGAAAGTTGGTCTTATTCTCCTTAAAGCAGAGAAGGTTGAGAGGAGATTTGATAGAGGTGTTTAAAATCATGAGGGGTATAGGCAGAGGAGATGGAGAGAAACTGTTCCCATTGGCGGAAGAGTTGAGAACCAGAGGACACAGATTTAATGTGATTGGCAAAAGAACCAAAGGCGACATGATGAAAAGGTTTCTTATGTAGCGAGTGATTAGGATCTGGAATGCACTGCCTGTAAGAGTGGTGGAGGCAGACTCAATCATGGCTTTCAAATGGGAATTAGATAAGGGCCTGAAGGAAAACATTTTGCAGGGCTACGGGAAAGGGCGGGGAGTGGGACTAGATGAAGTGGTCTTGCAGAGAGTTGGCATGGGCTTGATGGTCCGAATGGCCTTCTTCTGTGCTGTAACCATTTTATGATTCTATTATAGTCCCAATCGCCTTCATCTGTGCTGTAAATTTCTATGATTCTATGGAACATTATGCTGATTTTTAACAAAGATAGTTGACAAATATGCATGCTCACCTGCTGTATTCATTGAGAATCACTAAATCCTATTTACTAGTATCTGTCGTTGATCTCTTTGAAATCAATATCCTGTTTGTACTTGTAATTGGTATGAAACTGTGGTAGCACCTGATGTTTGAAAATGTTTAATGTAAAGACTGAGATGAATATGTATTAAAACTTGTGTGATTGGTGATCGTTCACTTACCTCTAACCTCTAACTTAGAGGGATGTCCCAAAAAAGTCTTCATCAATATTCTTCCCCTATTGAAGTTGCAATTCATCACAATCTCCTACTTGACTTCTCTCTCACTACTTTCAACCCTGTGGGTGACCTGCACTTTGGGCCCTGACTACTTTTCTTGGTTTCTTAATAAACAAAATATGAATGAGGTAAGAGCAACATAGTTCAGGTGAAAACATAGACATAGAACATAGAAAATAGGTGCAGGAGCAGGCCATTCAGCCCTTCCAGCCCGCACTGCCATTCAATGAGTTCATGGCTGAACATGAAACTTTAGTACCCCCTTCCTGCTTTCTTGCCATAACCCTTGATCCCCCGAGTAGTAAGGACTTCATCTAACTCCCTTTTGAATATATTTAGTGAATTGGCATCAACTACTTTCTGTGGTAGAGAATTCCACAGGTTCACCACTCTCTGGGTGAAGAAGTTTCTCCTCATCTCGGTCCTAAATGGCTTACCCCTTATCCTTAGACTGTGACCCCTGGTTCTGGACTTCCTCAACATTGGGAACATTCTTCCTGCATCCAACCTGTCCAAACCCGTCAGAATTTTAAACGTTTCTATGAGGTCCCCTCTCACTCTTCTGAACTCCAGTGAATACAAGCCCAGTTGATCCAGTCTTTCTTGATAGGTCAGTCCCACCATCCCGGGAATCAGTCTGGTGAATCTTCGCTGCACTCCCTCAATAGCAAGAATGTCCTTCCTCAAATTAGGAGACCAAAACTGTACACAATACTCCAGGTGTGGCCTCACCAAGGCCCTGTACAACTGTAGCAACACCTCCCTGCCCCTGTACTCAAATCCCCTCGCTATGAAGGCCAACATGCCATTTGCTTTCTTAATCGCCTGCTGTACCTGCATGCCAACCTTCAATGACTAATGTACCATGACACCCAGGTCTCGTTGCATCTTCCCTTTTCGTAATCTGTCACCATTCAGATAATAGTCTGTCTCTCTATTTTTACCACCAAAGTGGATAACCTCACATTTATCCACATTATACTTCATCTGCCATGCATTTGCCCACTCACCTAACCTATCCAAGTCACTCTGCAGCCTCATAGCATCCTCCTCGCAGCTCACACTGCCACCCAACTTAGTATCATCCGCAAATTTGGAGATACTACATTTAATCCCCTTGTCTAAATCATTAATGTACAATGTAAACAGCTGGGGCCCCAGCACAGAACCTTGCGGTACCCCACTAGTCACTGCCTGCCATTCTGAAGTCATTTTCCAACATTCCATTGACTCTGGATCAGTTCCTATCGAGTGGAGGGTAGCCAATGTAACCCCACTTTTTAAAAAAGGAGGGAGAGAGAAAGCAGGGAATTATAGACCGGTCAGCCTGACCTCAGTAGTGGGTAAAATGATGGAATCAATTATTAAGGATGTCATAGCAGCCCATTTGGAAAATGGTGACATGATAGGTCCAAGTCAGCATGGATTTGTGAAAGGGAAATCATGCTTGACAAATCTTCTGGAATTTTTTGAGGATGTTTCCAGTAAAGTGGACAAAGGAGAACCAGTTGATGTGGTATATTTGGACTTTCAGAAGGCTTTCGACAAGGTCCCACACAAGAGATTAATGTGCAAAGTATAATAAAGTAGTAACATGGGTTTCTGGACATACCGTATATACTCGCGTATCATGCGACTTTTGAAGACCTAAATTGTAACCTAAATTTGGGGGGTCGCATGATACGCGAGATACAAAATTTGCGGGTGTGAAGTGCTGGCCAAGATTAGGCTGTTAGGCTGTTAAGCAGACCGTATACACGCTGAATCTCGGCAGGAATCTCCTGGGCTGGATTGCAGCCTCTATTGTCGCTTGTACTGTATCTTTGCTGTGGTCTAGAGATCGCCACCCACAACTCCCTCTGAAGTTTGCTGCATTATTAGAGGCTTTAACAATCAAATCTCCATCTATCTCAGCCCATGCTTCTTTTACCCGCAAACACAATAGAGGCAAATCCGGAGCCTTCATATTCCCTCCCTTCGTAAATGATTTCTCTCCTTCCATCATCCAGTCATTCCATTTCTTTCTTATATTGTCTTTAAATGGCTTATTAATGGATACGTCAAGTGGCTGAATGACGCTAGTCAAGCCAGCTGGAACGATTGCTATATCGGTGTTCGATTCGCGAACAGCTTTCACAACAGAATCCACTCGATGTTTCATGATTCGGTTGTTAAGGTCTGTATTCGATCGTTGTTATGTGTTAGGGTACTTGTTACGTGTTGGGTACTTGTTAAACTTGTTTGAAAGCCTAGCCTAGTGGCATCTGGTATCTCAAAAAAGTGACTCGCATGATACATGAGATATATGATAAAATCATGTTTTGGGGACGAAAATTTAGGGGTCGCATGATACGTGAGATCGTAGGATACGCGAGTATATACGGTATATGGGATAATTTGCTGACATTTATCTTCAAGTCTACTTTACTGTGTAGGGCAACTAGTGTTTTTAAGCAGTGCAATACTGGGACATAAGGCCAGAAACTAATCCGTCCATTTAAATAACTGCCTAAAGGACAGAAAATTGTGGATTGGCAAAAACAGAAGCAGAAAACCCCAAAGAGCTATTCCTTTGCAGCAGAATAATACACTGTGCATTACATGGTATAAAACTCCTGTACTTGTAAAACATTTCAAATCCCTCCAGTCTGGCTTCCACCCTGCTTACATCATAGCCACTCTGGTTAAACTCACAAATTACTTCCTATGTGACTGTGACCATCGTATGTTATCCCTCTTTGTTCTTCTCAATCAATCCATTGTATTTGACACAGTTGACCATAACATCCTCCTCCAATGCGCCACTCTATTGGCACTGCTGCTGTGTTCCACTAAGTACCCTTACAAGGCAGTCAGCATCTCTTCAGTGATGGCTTCTCTTTCCAACCCTCCATATTCCTCAAGGATTATTCATAGGCCCATTCCTTGTCTTGTGTGACATTGACACAAAGAATAGCATTGGCCATTCCTGCCATCTGCTGCTGTCACATTTAGAGATTTTTGATTTCTTTTTTGTTCTTCACTGAAAGGATTTGGGTATTACTTATATTTAAATTTTGTGTTTTAAAACAAAGTAATTTAGCACAAGGGTTTACTTGTTAGTGGTCAGGCACTGAAGATCTGTATTTAATCAGACAAGCCAGTTTTAAAGTGTAATGGCTCGCAATTTATTTCAAACTGGGACAATAAAGGTCACCATGTCTTACACCTTGCCCAGTAAATCAAAATGACCCGTATTAAGGGGTAATTTTGACTTTGAGTGATAATGTAAAAGGGCGATAGTGAATCGGTTGCCCGTTTTGCATCTCTCCCTATTGAAGTTAATGTAAATAAGTATCGGGAAAAATGTTAAACAGGCTGCTGATTCGCTATCAACCATTTTACACTAAGTGCACAAAGTCAAAATCTACCCTGATATCTTTAAAATTACTCCCTTCATTTTGGGAATAGAAGGAGAATTTTTCTTTAACTTTGCATCCAAGACGGGATGAGAGTTAACCGGTTTTCTTGACGGGTCTACTGGCAAATCGTTGAACAGGGCACAATTCAGAGAGTCAGCCTTCCCACTAGCTAGCAACACAGGGAGAAAAGGAGAAAGTGACAGAAGCAGGCAATTGTAAAGTCCTTACTCTACAGCATGAAACCACACAAGGCACATTCCAGGGACAAGGCCACTGATTGACCTTAACTGTTTATTCAGCACTCCAGAAGTGATGACCCTGCGTGGGACCTCCCTTTAAATACCTGAGTGATCAAGTAAGGAGTGTCTTCCACAAGTTCACCCCCTGTGGTCAAGGTGTGCATCTGTGTTGAGTGTATAGAGTAATACAGTGGTGTTACATTGTAGTTACAAACATGACATCACCTTCCCCCTCCAAAGTCTTATTGGGATCACAGGTTTAGTCTTTCAGGTGGTCTACGCTCCCTCGTGGAGCACCGCAGTTGGGGCTCTGGTTGTTGGACACTGACGTGAGTGTCTGTCATCTGTGATGATTCCGGCCTGTCCGGGCTGACCTCAGGACCTGTGCATTCCTCTGATTGCTTTTGTTGCACATTCGCTGGCGGTAGTGTGAGCTCCATCTCATGGTCTTCTTCAGGTTCCTCCGTGTCATTGCTGAACCTTTTTTTTACTTGGTCCAGATGCTTACGGCAAAACTGGCCATTGTTGAGTTTTACAACAATGACCCTATTCCCTTCTTTGTCAATTACGGTACCCTCGAGCCATTTGGGCCCTATGGCGTGATTGAGGACGAATACAGAATCATTTATTTCTATACATCTCCCTCTCGAATTACGGTCATGGTACTCATTTTGTGCCTTACGCTTGCCCTCAACTATGTCGGTCAGGACTGGGTGGATGAGGGACAACCGAGTTTTGAGTGTCCGTTTCATGAGTAGCTCTGCGGGTGGGACCCCCGTGAGCGAGTGCGGGCGGGAGCTATAGGCCAGCAGGAGGCGCGATAGGCGGCATTGTAGGGAGGGTCCTTGAATCCTGAGCATCCCTTGCTTAACGATTTGGACTGCATGTTCCACCTGGCCATTGGAGGTTGGCATGAACAGCGCAGTCCTGACGTGTTTGATGCCATTGCCCGACATAAACTCCCGGAATTCATAGCTCGTGAAACACGGGTCATTATCACTAACCAGGATGTCCGGCAAGCCATGGGCAGCGAAGATCCCACGTAGGCTTTCCACGGTGGTGGATGACATGCATGAATTCAGGATGATGCACTCGATCCATTTCGAGTACGCATCTACAACGATAAGGAACATCTTCCCCATGAACGGGCCCGTGTAGTCAATGTGAATGCGTGACCATGGCTTGGTGGGCCAGGGCCACGGGCTGAGTGGTGCCTCCCTGGGGGCATTGCCCAGCTGGGCACACATCGTGCATCTGCGAACACAGTGTTCCAGGTCTGAGTCAATTCCGGGCAACCAAACATGTGACCGGGCAATGGCCTTCATCATCACAATGCCTGGGTGCTTGCTGTGGAGTTCCCTGATGAATGCCTCCCTGCCCTTCTGGGGCATGACTACCCGGCTGCCCCATAGAAGGCAGTCAGCTTGGATGGAGAGCTCATCCATCAGTCTGTGGAATGGTCTGACCTCCTCAGGGCATGCTCCGTGTGTGGGCGCCCAATCCCCAGTCGGGACACATTTCTTAATCAGGGATAGGAGGGGATCCCTGTTTGTCCAGATTTTGATCTGGCGGGCTGTGATAGGGGAGCCTGCACTGTTGAAGGCATCGACAGCCATGACCATCTCAGCGCTTTGCTCAGCTGCCCCCTCAGTGGTGGCCAGTGGAGCCTGCTGAGCGGGTCAGCGCAATTTTCAGTGCCAGGCCGGATGGAGTAGTCATAGGCCGCTAGCGTGAGAGCCCATAGCTGTATGTGAGCTGATGCATTGGCATTGACAGCCTTGCTGTCTGGCAACAGGGATGTGAGCGGTTTATGGTCCATCTCTAATTCAAACTTCCTACCAAAGAGGTACTGATGCATTTTCTTTACACCATAGACACATGTGAGCGCTTCCTTCTCGACCATCCCATAGCCCCGTTCTGCTTGAGAGAGTGACCTGGAGGCATAAGCCACAGATTGTAGCTGACCCTCAGCATTACCCTGCTGCAACACGCACCCAACCACATAGGACGATGCATCACATGTCAAAACTAAACTTTTGCAAGGGTCGTACAGGGTCAACAGCTTGTTTGAACACAGTAGGTTTTGCGCCCGATCAAAAGCCCGTTCCCGACAGTCCCCCCCAAAACCAATCGCAACCCTTACGCAGGAGCACGTGTAGCGGCTCCAATAACGTGCTCAAGTTCGGCAGAAAGTTCCTGAAATAGTTCAACAGTCCCAGGAATAAACGCAGCTCCGATGTGTTGCAGGGCCTAGGTGCTCGTCGAATCGCCTCTGTTTTGGATTCGGTGGGCCGAATCCCAGCTGCAGCAACCCTCCTGCCCAGAAACTCAACCTCAGGAGCTAAAAACACACATTTCGACTTCTTGAGTCGCAAGCCTACCCGGTCCAGTCGGCGTAGCACCTCCTCCAGATTGTGGAGGTGTTACTCGGTGTCTCGACCCGTGATGAGGATGTCGTCCTGGAATACGATCGTTCCAGGGATAGATTTAAGCAGGCTTTCCATGTTGCGTTGAAAAATCGCGGCCGCTGATCGAATGCCAAATGTGCACCTGTTATACGCAAACAGTCCATTGTCCATGGTGATGGTGGTCAGCAGTTTAGATTCGTCGGCCAGTTCCTGGGTCATATAGGCTGAAGTGAGGTCCAACTTGGTGAACAGCTTTCCGCTTGCCAGCGTGGCGAAGAGGTCCTCCGCTATTGAGAGCGAGTATTGGTCTTGTAAGGACATCTGATTGATGTGGCCTTGTAGTCGCCACAGATCCTGACAGAGCCATCCGCTTTAAGAACAGGGACGATGGGGCTCGCCCAGTCGCTGAATTCAACAGGCGAGATGATGCCCTCTCGCAATAGCCAGTCCAATTCGCTCTCGATTTTCTCCCGCATCACATACGGCGCCGCTCTGGCTTTGTGGTGCACTGGCCTGGCGTCCGGGGTGATGTGTATCACTACTTTAGTGCCTTTGAAAGTCCCGACGCCCGTTTGGAAAAGTGACTCGAATTGTTGTAGGACTTGTGAGCACGAACTTCGCTCCACCGAGGACATTGCGTGAACATCCCCCATTTCCAGTTCATCTCGGCTAACCAGCTCCTCCCCAACAGTGCGGGACCATTTCCCGGGACAATCCAGAGCGACAGCCGGTTCACTAAGTCATCGTGCGTGACAGCCAACATTGCACTGCCTAGCTGATTTCTTTGGTGTAAGTCCTTAATTGTGTCTCGATACGTTCTAATTTGGGTCTATTGGCTTTGTGTGGCCATAGCTTCTCGAATTGTTGAACGCCCATGAGTGACTGGCTGGCCCCCATGTCCAGCTCCATTCATACTGGGATACCATTTAATTAAACCCTCATCATCATTGGTGGCGTTTTGGTGTATGAACTGTGAATATTCGCCACATGGACCCGCTGAACCTCGGTGTCCATCGATTTGCCCCAAAAGTCATCCTGCCTCACCGAACCCTCTTCTGGTCCATCTGCCTCATATATTAGTCTGGTTGCAGGTTTTCTGCACATTTGAGCTAAATGGCCACTGAGATTGCAATTTCTGCAGACAAACTGTTGGAATCTGCAAGATTTGGCTGAGTGTTTTCCCCCACACCTCCAGCATGAGTTAAAGTTTCCATTGTTGGGGACAAAAGGGCTGTAGCCAGAAACTCCGCGCTGACTGTCCCTCTGACTGCTCTTAAATACCCTATTAGTAGGTGTCAATGGCCCCATCCCGGGCCGCATTGTCCACTGTGATGGCGTGAACGTCCGTTCAGCCTGCCATTGTCTCTGTTGAGGTCCTGCTCTGGGATCTATTGCTGCCTGGTAATGTCAGACTGCCCCTGCCTGCCTGCAGGGCTCTGAGTAGCATTGATGATGTTGACTCCCTGATCCATCGCTCCGTTAGAGGCAGAATTGCGCGCGTAAATCATTTTCATCTTTTCCTCTCCCGCCATGAAAGTTTGAGCTAACAACGCCGCCCCTTCCAAGGTCAAGTCCTTGGTCTCAATTAACTTGCAAAAAATTCCCGCATGACTGATACCCTCGATAAAAAAGTCCCTTAGCATCTCTCCCCTGCAGGCATCTGTGAACTTACAGAGGCTGGCCAAGTGCCTGAGGTCCGCTACAAAGTCCGGTATGCTCTATCCTTCACGACGTCGGTGGGTATAGAATCTGTGTCGAGCCATGTGTATGCTGCTCGCCGGCTTGAGGTGCTCCACAGTCAACTTACTAAGCTCTTCAAAGGTTTTGTCCGACGGCTTTTCGGGTACCAGTAAGTCCTTCATGAGCGCATAAGTCTTTGGTCCACAGCTGGTCAAACGATGAGCCCGACACTTGTCGGCCGCTGCATCCCCCAGCCAGTCTTTCGTGACAAAGCTCTGCTGAAGCCTCTCAACAAAATCATCCCAGTCTTCCCCAACACAGTACCGTTCATCTATGCTACCGGTGGCCATGAATTCCCGTTTCTCGTCGCCAATGTAAAGTCCTTACTCTACAGCATGAAACCACACGAGGCACATTCCAGGGACAAGGCCACTGAGTGACCTTAACTCTTTATTCTGCACTCCAGAAGTGATGACCCTGCGTGGGACCTCCCTTTAAATACCTGAGTGATCAGGTAAGGAGTGTCTCCCACAAGTTCACCCTCTGTGGTCAAGGTGTGCATCTGTGTTGAGTGTATATAATAATACAGTGGTGTTACATTGTAGTTACAAACATGACAGCAATAAGCCAACTAAGTCTGTAAGGAAGTCTAGCCTAGTGAGAGGAAGTTTATTCATCTCAAGCCAGGGCCAGTCAGGATTAGAAGGCTAGCTCAGAAATTTTAAGTGAACCCACTAATAGGGACGGTTTAGTGAAACTTTATTGTTTTTCTTGTTCTCGAGGAGGCGTTCAGAAGCTAGTTGAATCAAGGTGAGATTTGATTACTTGTGTTACTCTGTACATTCACTTGCTGTCTATGGACGCTTGGATCCACTTAAGTGAGTTAACATTGCTGCTTTGTCCAAGAAGATATCTACAGCATGCTCAAAACTTGTAACAGTTACACATTTTTAGAGAGGCTTTACACTGGCTTCATATGAGTTTGGAATCTCTCGAGATTGGAAGATGTGTGTCTCACAAGCAGAGAGCGTATGCTGGATTTGTGAAGTGTATCCCGACCTGCGAGAGACCATCAGTGGCAGGTCGGGGCCATAAAAGGAGCGGCGAGCAGCGGCCATGTGCAGCGTGGCGGCGTACCACTGCAAGGTACAGCGCGAGCTGGTGCAGGAGGGCGACGGCAGCGAAGGGGGACGTCATCAAGGTCCAGGTCACTGATTGGAGTGTGGGCAGGTACAGCAGGAACGGCGAGGTCGAGGCGAAGGAGTGGTGAAAGGTTGTAGAGGGATGTGATCAGGGCCCAGAAGAGGCATGAGTTCTGGGCCAGAAGAGGCGTGGGCCCAGGAGCAGCACGGGCCAGGTCACACTGCGATAAGTGTGCGCACTAGGCCCGTGCAGCAGAGCAGGTCTCCAGTGGTCTTGGTTAATTCTTGCTGCTGGACCAAGACCTAACTCTATCAAGCCCGTGTGGTGGCTGGTGTGCAACGACCACCCCACGTTAAAAAAAGCCACGCACAGGCATCTTCCACCCTTCACGATGTAATTCAGGACCTGGAATATTAAGTCCTTCATTGAAACACCTGTGAACTCATCCTTTTTTGCCGTGGAAGCAAGTCATCCTCGTTTCAAGGGACTGCCTATGATGATGATGAGTTTGATGCTCTTCTTTTCATGGTCCCTAAGATCTTTGTCACAATGTTCTTTACCATGGCTGGCTTTTCCTTAGCTTCTGCTCAGGAACGAAGTTTCCCACATCAATGACCCCTGCTTCTGGCTTCCTTGTTGTGCAACACCCAGTGTCCACTCCTCATTTAAGCTATCTATAATCCCACCAAGTGCCCCTATCAGGGCTAGTGAGTGACAGTGAGTGCATGAAGTATGGTGTGAGAAAATACCGTTAGTTAAAGATCCCACCATTGGAAAACTTTCTCTCTCTGCTTATTTTTTCTTGTTTTATGCTCCTGTGGAGAGAAAAAGGACAGAGAAATGCAATGAGGTTCCTGTCATCCAGGTTTTCCTTACTCTTCTCTTTAGAGTATGAGTATCAGAAAACAGAAAACATTTTTTGATTGTTGATCATCAGCACTTGTTCTGCACAAACCATTTATAAGTGCAGGTTTTCTGGCCGCAAAATTGGGCTTGGAGCGCCCATTCTTTAGGTGCTATGGGAGCTGTTTTCAGACCAAAATGGCATCTGCTGTCAGCATGCACACTTCTGCTGTGAATCATGCCAGACGCCATATTAGTGAACGTAGAGCAGGACAAGCTGATGGAAGAGTTTGGAGGAGGAGGGAGGGAAGGACTTTCAGCAGGTGGCCATGGGGGCAAAATTCAGCCTCCTTTTGGCCACTTACTGCCAGAAAGCGGCGGCCAGGCAGCGGAGTTGAGCGTCCGCTGACTTCCGGTCCATTGGCCACCACAATCGAAATTTACCTCGGGGATTTTTCTGGTGGCCCCCACTTCCGACCCGCTGCTGCTGACTGTCCTTCGGTATCTGAAAGGTAAAAAGCACAAGGGTAAGGTTGTGGTGTGGGGCAGGGTTAGTAAGAGGTGCATGCTTACACCATCTGCAACAAGTAAGTCAGAAGAGCGTGTGGGATGAGGGGAAAGTGGGATGTGAGAAGGATGATTGGGTATGAAGATACCATCATCTTCAATGTTTTCAGCCCCACTGCTGGCCACGGCCTCAGCAACTGCGTCTCCTCCATAGGGGTTAGGACATGCAGGTGCCCTTGTTCCCCGACGGTTAACTACTTTTGTCTCTGGTGTTATGCCTTGTCCTGCAAGATACAGAGAAGTGTGTCAGTTAATGTTGTGTAAACTGTTTGGAAGATGTGACTGTTGTAGTGTATAGAAGAATTCCACGAGGCTGTGTACTGTGAGCTAAACTTAGTGCGAACTTAATCTTGTTTATCTGGACTCTAGGGAGGTACCAGCGGATTGGAAAGCAGCTAATGTAACGCCTTTGTTTAAAAAAGGGGGCAGACAAAAGGCAGGTAACTATAGGCCGGTTAATTTAACATCAGTAGTGGGGAAAATGCATGAAACTATCATTAAGGACGAAATAGCGGGACATCTAGATAGGAATAGTGCAATCAAGCAGACGCAGCATGGATTCATGAAGGGGAAATCATGTTTAACTAATTTACTCGAATTCTTTGAGGATATAACGAGCATGGTGGATAGAGGTGTACCGATGGATGTGGTGTATTTAGATTTTCAAAAGGCATTCGATAAGGTGCCACACAAAAGGTTACTGCAGAAGATAAAGGTACGCGAAGTCAGAGGAAATGTATTAGCATGGATCGAGAATTGGCTGGCGAACAGAAAGCAGAGAGTCGGGATAAATGGGTCCTTTTCTGGTTGGAAATCGGTGGTTAGTGGTGTGCCACAGTGATCGGTGCTGGGACCACAACTGTTTACAATATACATAGATGACCTGGACGAGGGGACAGAGTGTAGTGTAACAAAATTTGCAGATGACACAAAGATTAGTGGGAAAGTGGGTTGTGTAGAGGACACAGAAAGGCTGCAAAGAGATTTAGATAGGTTAAGCGAATGGGCTAAGGTTTGGCAGATGGAATACAATGTCGGAAAGTGTGAGGTCATCCACCTTGGGAAAAAAAACAGTAAAAAGGAATATTATTTGAATGGGGAGAAATTACAACATGCTGTGGTGCAGAGGGACCTGGGGGTCCTTGTGCTTGTGCATGAATCCCAAAAAGTTAGTTTGCAGGTGCAGCAGGTAATCAGGAAGGTGAATGGAATGTTGGCCTTCATTGCGAGAGGGATGGAGTACAAAAGCAGGGAGGTCCTGCTGCAACTGTATAGGGTATTGGTGAGGCCGCACCTGGAGTACTGCGTGCAGTTTTGGTCACCTTACTTAAGGAAGGATATACTAGCTTTGGAGGGGGTACAGAGACGATTCATGAGGCTGATTCCGGAGATGAGGGGGTTACCTTATGATGATAGATTGAGTAGACTGGGTCTTTACTCGTTGGAGTTCAGAAGGATGAGGGGTGATCTTATAGAAACATTTAAAATAATGAAAGGGATAGACAAGATAGAGGCAGAGAGGTTGTTTCCACTGGTCGGGGAGACTAGAACTAGGGGGCACAGCCTCAAAATCCGAGTTTAAAATTTAAAATTTAAAACCGAGTTGAGAAGGAATTTCTCTCCCAGAGGGTTGTGAATCTGTGGAATTCTCTGCCCAAGGAAGCAATTGAGGCTAGCTCATTGAATGTATTCAAGTCACAGATAGATAGATTTTTAACCAATAAGGGAATTAAGGGTTACGGGGAGCGGGCGGGTAAGTGGAGCTGAGTCCACGGCCAGATCAGCCATGATCTTGTTAAATGGCGGAGCAGGCTCGAGGGGCTAGATGGCCTACTTCTGTTCCTAATTCTTATGTTCTTATGTTTTTATTACAACTCCAGAGTGCCTAAACAACACGGCAGCCAACCTTTTATGCTGGCCCTGCACGTGTGTGCAGGTGGCCTCTGGTGGCAAGTATTACATACATAACAACTGTCATGTTTGAATAGCTGGCAGTGTTTGCAAGCTGTGTGATGTGGGTGTGAGGCTTGTAGCAGTGTGTGCGGGGGCAGTGGAGCATATGAGTGTTAGGTATGAGTCCTGATTGATAGAGATTGTTGATAGGTGAGTGATGGTAGTGTGGTGAATTGAGGAGTGGCTGAGGATAGTGGTGCAGTTGGTGGATATACATTTGAAAATGCATTCACTGACCTTGATCACTCATGTGAGTTTATTGAACTTCTTGCACCATTGCATCCAGACTCCTGGCATTGACTCCACAGCTATCTGCTTCCACTGCCTTTTGACCGTGTGTCTGGAAGGCTTCCTGGCCCCCTGTGGATACAGGGCATCTCTCCTCCTTCCAACAGTGCAGCATCGGAAAACGTTGGAGCCCGGTCTCTCCATGTTGCGTCACTCTTCACTGTTTTCAAGGTCAGATTCACTTCTTACATAACTCCCTACACCTGCTCCAGCCACAATGCACCTTCCCTTTAAGAGATGCCGGCTAGCTTTAAACAGTGCAGGTTAGCTTTATGAAGTGCTCGGACGATACGATTTTGAGCCCCTGCTGATGCGTGCAGCCAATGAACAGTGCAGTTAGCACTGGCTGCACGCAGAAATCATGCTAATGAACAGGCAGCATGGAGGCAGGTTAACTGTGCATTGCGATCCCTGCACCCGTTTTTGGGGTCCATCCAATTTAGCCCTCCCCTGTCTCCTCCCCTAGCGACTCCACTAAATGGGATCCTGGTATCTCCATCAACTCCTCCTCCTTCTACATTAATAGATGGATGGATGTAAAACTTTTTTTCATATAACGCCTTACAGATCTGCCAGACCCCCCAAAGTTCTTCAGTCAATTTACTACTTTTTAAGTGTAGTCAGTATTGCTTTAAGGGCAAACACAGCAGCCAACTTTTACACATCAAGACCACACAAACAGCAATGAGATGAGTGACAAGTTAATCTGTTTTTTGGTGATGGTTGAGAGATAAATGTTGGCCAGGACACCTCACTGCTCTTCGAATAATTCCATGGGATCTTTTACATTGTCCTGAATACGCATTCGGTGCCTCAGTTTAATAACTCATCTGAAACCTTGAGCAGTGGATGCCAGCTCTGAGTCAATAGTTCAAGCCCCACAACAGGACTTAAGCATAAAATCCAGCCTGACCTTTCAGTGCAGTAATGAGGAAATGCTGCACTGTCGGTGGTGCTGTCTTTCGGATGAAATGCTAAACCTCGTATCTATCTGCTCTCTCAAGGGGAGTTAAAAGATTTTATGACACTATTCGAAGAAGATCAAAGGAGTTTTTGTGATACCTTGGCCAATATTCACTAAAACAGATTGTCTGCAGTTATCTCATTGTTGTTTGTGAGATTTTTATGTACACAAATTGGCTGTCACGTTCACCTACATTACTACAATGAAAATATATTTTATTGGCTGTGAGATGCTTTGAGACATCGTGAGGTCATAAAAGATGCTTCATAAATTTTAGGAACTATGTGCCAGTTATTCTTCCAGGAAGACAGAAAGTTTGATTTTTTCAAGCACAAACAGATTTTTTTGACAACCATTGAAGAACTTTTATTACTTCTCAAAAAGTTCCCATGGAGAAAATATTGCCTCAAGAGATATAGATGTATTGCAGGATTCTACAGGCATATAATTTACTTCTTTGGTGTGAAGATGTCTCTACAGTGCATTTAGCTCACACTTTTAGAGTTACTATATAGGGCTAGAAATTGAGTAGCGTCCCGTTTGGAGCAATAACTTTTAAGAGAGTGCAAAAGTATCACCGGGCAGTAAAGATTTGATTCTGTTGGGAACTTCCGCTGTAGCACTCCAAGAGGGAAGTGGAGCGCCAAATCAAGCACTATCACTTTCCTTAGTACGCTAAAGGGAATGAGAGGGGCCACATCAGCAGAGCAATGAGCAATGTTCAGGGCAGCGCTGCATCTTTACAGGCTCCTTTCCTCACTTATAGGGAAGGGCTAATGCTGCGTTGAATGAATCTGCAGGTTGTGTCTGTTGGGCGACGGTACCTGGACTATGTGCCTAGCAACCCCAAGCAATCTAAGAGAGTGCAGGTTGAGCAATATCAGGGACAAAAGAAATCAGGAGGCACGAGAATGGGAACGTAAATACATTTTGCCTTACCTGACCACTACAGCCTTTAAATAGGCTCCCCAGCCGAGGTGGCAATGCCTCCTTGCAGCTGCCGTTGTTGACGCCTGGCAATGCTGCAGGGGTCGGAAGCGAATACATCCGGGGTGGTAATGGGGCGCTATGCACCGGATGACATTATGCTCTCTGGGGCGCAAGAGATCAAGGTGCTAAGTCTTTAGCGCCTTCGCAAAACCACCAGGGGGGTTTGCGGGTGTCGGTAATTTCACCACGCCCAGTTGGTATCCCCTTAGCACACTGTTACCACTAATGGGAGGTGCAGACCAGGCCAATTTCTCCCCTTTAGTCTGCAAAGTGTTAACAATAGATGAGTAGCAGCTTGCTGCCATCATACTCACCTTTGCTGACCTTGTGAGGTCATTACATTTCTTTCTGCACTGAAAGAGATCGTGGGGATTAGAGAGTTTCCACTTTCTGCCTGTGACACATCCGATTGTTTATAATTGTTATAAATTTAGAGGAAGGAATTGTGTCCAAAGTTTCTGATTGATAGAAAATTGAGAGCAGTGGCCAATGAGGAATATCAGTATGCACTAATACAAAAGGATCATGACAAGCTTGATCAGTGGGCGGAGAAATTGCAGATGTGATTTAATACAGGAAAATGTATGGTTAGAGATTTGGCAGAGGAGAGGGTAAAGTGAATTATGTGCTAAATGTGAATGTACATGAGGTAGGAGAGAGCTCTTGGGGTTTCCAAGGCTGTTATAAAAGCAAACAGACTGTTGAGAATAATAGCAAAGGCTATGTCAATATAAATCTAGAGAGGTCATTTTAAACTGTACTTGGCCCTGGTGAGACCATATCTGGAGTTCTGCATGCAGTTTTGGTCTCCCTATTTTAAAAATTAATATTTAGTTCTTGGAGGGATACAGTGAAGGGCTACATAGTTGATCCCAGAACTTAAGGGTCTTTTCTCTCTTGAAAAAAGGAGACTGAGAGGGGAGATGATAGAAGTGCTTCAAATTATGTCATGTTTGGACAAATTGGATCCCAATTAGCTTTCCTACTGTGTACAGAATTTAAGCACAAGGGGCTGGATATTCGGGTCGCTTGCACCTCAGATAGCACACCAAGTCCAGGACCTTGTCTGCCTGTTCTTCAGCAGGACAGCTGTGCTTACTCACCCTCCAGAGAGCTGGTCTCCGAGCTTCCCCTCCCGTTCGCCGTTGCTGAAGGCCACTGGGGACAGGAGCCTGAGAGCCATAAGAACATAAGAAATAGGAGCAGGAATAGGCCATTTGGTCCCTCAAGCCTGCTCCGCCATTCAATAAGATCATGGCTAATCTGATTTTGGCATCAACCTCAGAATCTTTTACGTTTCAATAAGGTCATCTCTCATTCTTCTAAACTCCAATGAGTATAGGTCCAACCTGCTCAACCTTTCTCCATAAGACAACTCATGGCCTACTCCTGCACCTATTTTCTATGTTTCTATGTTTCTAACCCCTTCATCTCAGGAATCAACCTCGTGAACCTTCTCTGAACTGCCTCCAATACAAGTAGACCAAAGCTGTACGCAGGTGTGGTCTCACCAATACCCTGTACAGTTGTAGCAGGACTTCCCTACTTTTATACTCCATCCCCCTTGCAATAAAGGCCAACATTCCATTTGCCTTCCTAATTACTTGCTGTACCTGCATCGTAACTTTTTGTGTTTCACGTACAGATTCCTCTGTACTGCAGCATTTTGTAATCACTCCCTATTTAAATAATAATTTGTTTTTTTTATTTTCCTACCAAAGTGGATAACCTCACATTTTCCCACATTATACTCCATCTGCCAAATTTTTGCCCTCTCACTTAACCTATCGATATCCCTGCAACCCCTGCAAATCGGGCTCTTCCCCAGATGTTGTCTCCGCCTGAGTGGCTCTTCAGGCTGAAGACCTTCATCAGCTCCCTCATCGTCTGCACCATTCCCAGATGTAGAAGGCTCCCAAGAAGGCATTGCAGGTTGTGGCTGGTCATCTGGAAGCACAAAAGAACAGATGTGTGGTTATCAGAAGAGGAGGAGGCAGGGTGATAGGAGAAAGGTGGCCTTGGAGGTGTAGATATAAAGGGGCTAGGCAACTTCATATTAGGTGTCAATGAAGTTACATCAGTCATGTGTTCCATTCACATACCCTCACTACCCGAAGGGGGCTCAGCATCGCCCCCGGCAACGGTTCGAACGGGTGTGCCCATGAACGCTGAGACTTGTTCCTCAACTTCAATGAGATCGAGGAGCTCAGGCTCTCTGTCTCCAGTCCGGAGTTGCTCCCGTCTGTTGTGGGTGAGTTTCGCCTGCAAAAAGAACAAGAAGGATTCAGTAAGGATCCATCTCCTGCTGTGCCACATATGCCTTCATAGTTCAATAGTTGCCACTGTGTGCATGTGCAAATGTCTTCACTTCAATGTGTATGGCTGTTGAGTAAGGCCTTACAAACACTGGGAGGGGGTGAGAGGCAGGTAGAATAGTGGCTGATGATGCCAATGAAATGCATATCATCAGTATCACTGCAGTTTGAGGAGGCTTGACAATGATTAGGGCACAAGAGGATATGTGCATGCTGAATACAGAGGTAGATAGGGCAGATAGAGTTCAGCTTTCTGTTGCATTCTACAAACCACACCAGCGCCTGCAACACATTAAGAAGAGGCAGTTCCATCAAACGCTTAACAGTCTATGTCTTGGCAGCATGGAAGGCATAGAAACATAGGAACATAGAGAAACATAGAAAATAGGTGCAGGAGTAGGCCATTCGGCCCTTCGAGCCTGCACCGCCATTCAATGAGTTCGTGGCTGAACATGCAACTTCAGTACCCCATTCCTGCTTTCTCGCCATACCCCTTGATCCCCCTAGTACTAATGACTACATCTAACTCCTTTTTGAATATATTTAGTGAATTGGCCTCAACAACTTTCTGTGGTAGAGAATTCCACAGGTTCACCACTCTCTGGGTGAAGAAGTTTCTCCTCATCTCGGTCCTAAATGGTTTACTCCTTATCTGGTTCTGGACTTCCCCAACATTGGGAACATTCTTCCTGCATCTAACCTGTCTAAACCCGTCAGAATTTGAAATGTTTCTATGAGATCCCCTCTCATTCTTCTGACCTCCAGTGAATACAAGCCCAGTTGATCCAGTCTTTCTTGATATGTCAGTCCCGCCATCCCGGGAATCAGTCTGGTGAACCTTCGCTGCACTCCCTCAATAGCAAGAATGTCCTTCCTCAAGTTAGGACACCAAAACTGTACACAATACTCCAGGTGTGGCCTCACCAAGGCCCTGTACAACTGTAGTAACACTTCCCTGCCCCTGTACCCAAATTCCCTCACTATGAAGGCCAACATGCCATTTGCTTTCTTCACCACCTGCTGTACCTGCATGCCAACCTTCAATGACTGCTGTACCATGGCACCCAGGTCTCGTTGCAGCTCCCCTTTTCCTATCTGTCACCATTCAGGTAATAGTCTGTCTCTCTGTTTTTACCACCAAAGTGGATAACCTCACATTTATCCACATTATACTTCATCTGCCATGCATTTGCCCACTCACCTAACCTATCCAAGTCGCTCTGCAGCCTCATAGCACCCTCCTCGCAGCTCACACTGCCACCCAACTTAGTGTCATCCGCAAATTTGGAGATACTACATTTAATCCCCTCGTCCAAATCATTAATGTACAATGTAAACAGCTGGGGCCCCAGCACAAAACCTTGCGGTACCCCACTAGTCACTGCCTGCCATTCTGAAAAGTACCCATTTACTCTTACTCTTTGCTTCCTGTTTGCCAACCAGTTCTCAATCCACGTCAGCACACTACCCCAATCCCATGTGCTTTAACTTTGCACATTAATCTCTTGTGTGGGACCTTGTCGAAAGCCTTCTGAAAGTCCAAATACACCACATCAACTGATTCTCCCTTGTCCACTCCACTGGAAACATCCTCAAAAGATTTGTCAAGCATGATTTCCCTTTCACAAATCCATGCTGACTTGGACCTATCATGTCACCTCTTTCCAAATGCGCTGCTGTGACATCAAAAATGTTAAGGGTACTCACACTGAACATTCTCATGAGGTCATTGAATTTTTTCCTGCATTGAGTGCCAGTCCTGGCCACTGTGTCTGCTGCAGGGACCTCCAGCGCTATCTCATACCAGAGCCATTTGCATATTCTGGGCAGCGGTCTCCCTCCCCCAACAAGATGCAAGGATTTCCACCTCCTTTCCACAACTGTAATTAAGGCCTCAGAAGCGTCTTGTGAAAATCTCCTGACAAGCTGCTTGCCCTGTTGCATTTCCAGCTCTGAAAACGTGCAACTACTTGGCCGGGTCTTCTGTGCAGGCACGCAGGAAGCCGCCGTGCCCAGAAATACCGACTGCACCAGAGAAACTTGAAATGCATCTGCGCATGCGCAAAATGGCAACCTTCATTACTGCTGCAATTTTCGACTCGGCCGCTAAAATATCCTGATGTAATGCCTGATTTAGCGCCCCCGATGATCGAACCTGTTTTTTTGGCCAATTTTTCAGACTAGAGCGCAAACTGTTCCTGGGTGGTATCAGGACCGCCCCGTCGCCATTACCGCCCCGAAATCGCCAATGCTGCAAATCCAGCCTAAGGGGTCTTATATATAATTTAAGGACAACAAAAGAGAGTAGGAAATGTAGGAAGATTTATTTTACTAAAATGATGGTAACTATGTGGAACAGATTACCAGCTATATAAAGCCCTCGGTAGACCACATCTGGAGTACCAGGTATAATTCTGGGCGCCGCACTTTCGAAAGGATATATTTGCCTAGAAAGGAGTGCAGTGCAGATTCAACGGACTGTTACCAGGGCTTCAAGAGTTAGACTATGAGGAGATATTATAGAAACTAGGCTTGCCTAGCCTGAAATGTAGAAGGCTAAGTGTGATTTGATTGAGGTTTTTAAGATTTTGAAAGGGATAGATTAGGGTAGATAGGTATATAAAAAGGAAGAGGGTAGCTAAAGTAAATGAGAGGATGAGGCTGGGGAATTAATAATGGGGAACAGCAAAACGGCAGAGACTTTGAACAAATATTTTGTATCGGTCTTCACGGTTGAAGACACTAAAAACATCCCAATAATAGATAATCAAGGGGCTATAGGGAGGGGAGAACGTAAAACAATCACTATCACTAAAGAAAAAGTTCTCAGTAAATTAATGGGACTAACAGTGGACAAATCTCCTTGACCTGATGGCCTGCATCCTAGGTCTTAAAAGACGTATCTGCAGAGATAGTGGATGCATTGGTTGCAATCTACCAAAATTCCCTGGAGTCTGGAGAGGTCCAGGTGTATTGAAAAACTGCAAATGTAACACCCCTATTTAAAAAAGGAGGGAGACAGAAAGCAGGAAACTATAGACCAGTTAGCCTAACATCTGTTGTTAGGAAAATGCTGGAGTCCATTATTGAGGAAGCAGTAGCAGGGCATTTGGAAAATTGTAACGCAGTCAAGCAGAGTCAGCATGGTTTTATGAAAGGGAAATCATGTTTGACAAATTTGCTGGAATTCTTTGAGGATGTAACGAGTAGGGTCGATAAGGGGGAACCAGTGGATGTAGTGTATTTGGATTTCCAGAAGGTATTCGATAAAGTGCCACATCAAAGGTTACTGCACAAGATAAGAGCTCATGGGTTGGGGGTAATATACTAGCATGGATAGAGGATTGGCTAACTAACAGAAAACAGAGTCGGGATAAATGGGTAATTTTCCGGTTGGAAAATTGTAACTAATGGTGTGCCATAGGGATCGGTGCTGGAGTCTAAACTATTTACAATCTTTATTAATAACTTGGATGAAGGGACCGAGTGTAATGTAACCAAGTTTGCTGATGATACAAAGATGAGTGGGAAAGCAAGTTGTGAGGAGGACACAAAGAATCTGCAAAGGGATCTAGACAGGCTAAGTGAGTCGGCAAACATTTGGCAGATGGATTAGAAACATAGAAACATAGAAAACAGGTGCAGGAGTAGGCGATTCGGCCCTTCGAGCCTGCACCACCATTCAATAAGATCATGGCTGATCATTCACCTCAGTACCCCTTTCCTGCTTAATCTTCATACCCCTTGATCCCTTTAGCCGTCAGGGCCATATCAAACTCCCTCTTGAATATATCTAATGAACTGGCTTCAACAACTCTCTGCGGTAGAGAATTCCACAGATTAACAACTCTCTGAGTGAAGAAGTTTCTCCTCCTCTAGGTCCTAAATGGCTTACCCCTTATCCTTAGACTGCGACCTCTGTTTCTGGTCTTCCCCAACATCGGGAACATTCATCCTGCATCTAACCTGTCCAGTCCCGTCAGAATTTTATATGTTTCTATGAGATCCCCTCTCATTCTTCTAAATGCCAGTGAATACAGGCCCAGTTGATCCAGTTTCTCCTCATATGTCAGTCCCGCCATCCCGGGAATCAGTCTGGTGAACCTTCGCTGCACTCCCTCAATAGCAAGAACGTCCTTCCTCAGATTAGGAGACCAAAACTGAACACAATATTGCAGGTGAGGCCTCACCAAAGTCCTGTACAACTGCATTGAGACCTCCCTGCTCCTATACTCAAATCCCTGCGCTATGAAGCCCAACATGCCATTTGCCTTCTTCACCGCCTGCTGCACCTGCATGCCAACTTTCAATGACTGTTGTACCATGACACCCAGGTCTCGTTGCACCTCCCCTGTTCTTAATCTGCCGCCATTCAGATAATATTCTGCCTTTGTGTTTTTGCCACCAAAGTGGATAATCTCACATTTATTCACATTATTCTGCATCTGCCATGCATTTGCCCACTCACCTAACTTGTCCAAGTCACCCTGCAGCCTCTTAGCATCCTCCTCACAGCTCACACCATCACCCAGCTTAGTGTCATCTGCAAACATGGAGATATTGCTCTCAATTTCTTCATCTAAATCATTGATATATATTGTAAATAGCTGGGGTCCCAGCACTGAGCCCTGCAGCACCCCACTAGTCACTGCCTGCCATTCTGAGAAGGACACGTTTATCCCTACTCTCTGCTTCTTGTCTGCCAACAAGTTCTCTATCCACGTCAATACATTACCCCCAATACCATGTGCTTTAATTTTGCACACTAATCTCTTGTGTGAGACCTTGTCAAAAGCCTTTTGAAAGTCCAAATACACCACATTCACTGGTTCTCCCTTGTCCACTTTACTAGTTATGTCCTCAAAAAATTCTAGAAGATTTGTCAAGCATGGTTTCCCTTTCATAAATCCATGCTGACTTGGACCGATCCTGTCACTGCTTTCCAATGCACTGGTATTTCATCTTTAATAATTGATTCCAACATTTTCCCCACTACTGATGTCAGGCTATCCAGTCTATAATTCCCCATTTTCTCTCCCTCCCTTTTTAAAAAGTGGTTTTACATTAGCTACCCTCCAGTCCATAGGAACTGATCCAGAGCCGATAGACTGTTGGAAAATGATCACCAATGCATCCACTATTTCTAGGGCTACTTCCTTAAGTACTCTGGGATGCAGACTATCAGGCCCCGGGGATTTATCGGCCTTCAATCCCATCAATTTCCCTAACACAATTTCCTGACTAATAAGGATTTCCTTCAGTTGCTCCTCGCTAGACCCTCGGTCTCCGAGTACTTCTGGAAGGTTATATGTGTCTTCCTTCGTGAAGACAGAACCAAGTATTTGTTTAATTGGTCTGCCATCTTTTTGTTCATCATTATAAATTCACCTGATTCTGACTGCAAGGGACCTACGTTTGTCTTCACTAATCTTTTTCTCTTCACATATCTATAGAAGCTTTTGCAGTTAGCTTTTATGTTCCCAGCAAGGATCCTCTCATATTCTATTTTCCCCCTCCTAATTAAACCCTTTGTCCTCCTCTGCTGAATTCTAAATTTTGCCCAGTACTCAGGTTTGCTGCTTTTTCTGGCCAATTTATATGCCTCTTCCTTGGATTTAACACTATCCCTAATTTCCCTTGCTAACCACGGTTGAGCCACCTTCTCCATTTTATTTTTATTCCAGACAGGGATGTACAATTGTTGAAGTTCATCCATGTGATCTTTAAATATTTGCCATTGCCTATCTACCGTCAACCCATTCGCCAGTCTATTATAGCCAATTCACGTCTCATACCATTGAAGTTACCTTTCCTTATGTTCAGGACCCTAGTCTCTGAATTAATTGTGCCACTCTCTATTTTAATAAAGAATTCTACTATATTATGGTCACTCTTCCCCAGGGGGCCTCGCACAACAAGATTGCTAATTAGTCCTTTCTCATTACACAACACCCAGTCTAGGATGGCCAGCTCTCTAGTTGGTTGCTCGACATATTGGTCTAGAAAACCATCCCTAATACACTCCAGGAAATCCTCCTCCACCGTATTGCTATCAGTTTGGTTAGCACAATCTATATGTAGATTAAAGTCATCGATGATAACTGCTGTACCTTTATTGCATGCATCCCTAATTTCTTGTTTGATGCTGTCCCACAACCTCACTGCTACTGTTTGGTGGTCTGTACACAACTCCCACTAGCGTTTGCTGCCCTTTGGTATTCCACAGCTCTACCCATACAGATTCCACATCATCCAAGCTAATGTCCTTCCTTACTATTGCATTAATTTCCTCTTTAACTAGCAATGCTACCCCTCCTCATTTTCCTTTCTGTCTATCCTTCCTGAATGTTGAATATCCCTGGATGTTGAGTTTCCAGCCTTGGTCACTCTGGAGCCATGTCTCCGCAATCCCAGTTATATCATATTCGTTGATAATGTGGGAAAGTGTAAGGTTATCCACTATGGAAGGAAAAATAAAAAAGATAATTATTATTTAAATGGAGAGAAATTACAAAATTCTGCCGTACAGAGGGACTGGGGGTGCTTGTGCATGAAACACAAAATGTTAGTCTGCAGGTACAGCAAGTAATCAGGAAGGCAAATGGAATGTTGGCGATTATTGCAAGTGGGATGGAGTATAAAAGCAGGTGAGTCCTGCTACAACTGTGCAGGGTATTGGTGAGACCACACCTAGAGTACTGTGTACAGTTTTGGTCTTATTTAAGGAGGGATATACTTGCATTGGAGGCTGTTCAGAGAAGGTTCACTCGGTTGATTCCTGAGATGAAGGGATTGACTTATGAAGAAAGGTTGAACAGGTTGGGCCTGTACTCATTGGAGTTTAGAAGAATGAGCAGTGATCTTATTGAAACATATAAGATACTGAGGGGGCTCGACAAGATAGATGCAGAGAGGATGTTTCCATTCGTGGGGGAACTAGAACTAGGGCATTGTTTCAGAATAAGGGGTCGCCCATTTAGAACTGAGATGAGGAGGAATTTCTTCTTTCATAAATCTGTGGAGGCTGGGTCATTGAATATATTTAAGGTGGCGATAGACAGATTTTTGAATAAGGGAGTGAAGAGTTATGGGGAGCGGGCAGGGAAGTGCAGCTGAGCCCAAGATCAAATCAGCCATGATCTTATTAAATGGCGGAGCAGGCTCGAGGGGCCAAATGGCCAACTCCTACTCCTATTTCTTATGTTCTTAGAGAGGGAAACATTTTTTGCTGGTGAGGGAGTCTAGGGGCAAGGGGACAAATACTTAAAACCAGAGTGAGGCCGTTAGGAAGTTAGGAAATACTTCCTCATGCAAAGGTTGGTAGAAGAATAGAACGCTCTCCCTCAAAAAGCAGTAGTTGCTAGCTCAATTAATATTTTAAAATCTGAGATTGATAGAGTTTTGCTAAACAAGGGTATTACAGAATATGGAGCTAAGACAGGTGGATGGAGTTAGGATACAGATCAGCCATGATCTCATTGAATGGCAGAACAGGTTCGAGGGGCTAAATGGCCTATTGCTGTTCTATGCTCCTATAAGTGGGCTAGATGGACCAAAAGTATTCTCCACCTGAAACTGTCTCTTGTCATAATTGCATCCCTGTTGTGTCTTGTTTCAGTAAGATGATGCATTCACTGAGAAGCTTATTCATCCTTTAATAGTTCTCATTATTTCTTCTGCATTTTTTGCTTTAAGTGCAGTCCAGCTTTAATTCTTGTATTTGCACGCTTCAGAATAACTTCCTTCAATCCCTCCATTATCCAGCTCAGTAGGATTGCCTTTGCTTGGGTCTACTCTTACCTATCCAATCATAGCCAGAGCATCTCCAGCAATGGCTTCACTTCCTAACCTTGCGCTGTTATCTCTGGAGTCCCCCAAGGATCTATCTTTAACTCCCTTCTCTTGTACATCTATATGCTGTCCCTTGGCGACATCATCCGATGATGACTATTTGTTGGACATTCAGTAATGGACAAGCCATAATTTTCTCCAGTTAACTTCTTTCATATGAGACATTAAACCAAGGCTATGTCTGCCCTCTCTGGTGGGTGTAAAAGATCCCATGGCACTATTCAAAGATGAGCAGGAGAGTTACCCTTTGTGTTCTGTCCAATATTTTTCCGTTAACCAAAAACACTAAAAGAAATTACCTGGTCATTTATCTCATTGCTCGTTGTGGGACCTTGCTCTGCACAAATTAGCTGCTGCGTTCCCCTACATTACAGCATGACTGCACTTCAAAAATACTTCATTGGCTGTAAAGTGCTTTGGAACGTTCTGAGATGCAAGTCTTTCTTTCTTTCCCAATTTAGTCATTAGGGGAAGCTTGCAGAAATACATCTGTATCCTAAAGTGATGGGGTGTGAGGTCTGTTTTATAAAATAAGGGTATGCACTTGACAAAATAGGATAGTCTCTGGTTTTTAGCAATGACATTTGGATTTACAGTGGCACGTCTCTACAGAAATAGCTTCTGTACATGTATGATTTCATTTCTTTATATTAATTGCAGGTTTTAACCATTGGAATTAATGGAAAGTTACCCATCGGCCCATTGAAGTCAATGGATCTGACTCCTCCTGAGGGATCTGCTGTTCCTTTATTGTTGTATCAGGTAACTCTCTTATAATTTTAGTTGAACTTTATATGAGGCCGAAATTGCCCCTTTCTATAAGGCCCGTGGCTGCCTGAAAGCGATGGCTACGGGTCGGTGTGGACTGGCCACCGAGTCGCTGCGGAGGGGCTGCCATTTTTAATATTGCCTTCCTTTACTTTTGGAGCGGTGTAGGGTACCGCTGTGCCCATTTTCCCGCTGCGTCGTGCACCCGCCGACCCCTTACCGACCGGCGGTGACTCCTTTCCGAAATTGCCGCGGGAAATGATCCCTTTCCAAAATTGCCCTGCGGGAGTGCCGCCACCGCCACTGGTCGGTGCCACTGACAGCTGTTGGTACCCTTTCTGTGGCTGGGTGGCGTGGCTGCCCTTAAAGGGGAGGTGGCGCTGCCGGCAACTCCATGTTATTGTTTTTTGTCGGCCGACTGCCAGGTCATGCCGACAATTACACCTGCGGGTTCTGCCAGGCCGGCGACAGGCTGCCTGGTATTCCCTCTTGGGTCCCAGGCCACTGGCCCTGCCGGAACCCTCCCTGGTACCCAGTGTTTGCCACTAAACTGGGTGCAGAGTTCGCAGTGGCCCTCCCCTTTAACTGAAGGGGAGGGACGCTGTGATGCGCCAGCATGGTGCTGATGACTTGCAGTGTCGGCTACTTCGACCTGCCCCCACTTCCGCCCTGCTCCCCACACCAACACCGCTCCGACCGGAAACATCAACCAAAAAGCTGAATTTCTCTGGATTGTCAGCCCCATACACTTCAAAAATGGTAGGTGAGACCCATTTCGGGTGGAGGACAATTTTGGCCCCTTCAAATCATGTAAGAACAATTCTAAACCATGAATGGTAAGTAAAAGGGTTAAAATTTTATGGAAAAAATGAGCAAATGGGTTGCTCTGCAGCCATTGGCTGACATGTTTTACATCTCCACTCAACTGCACCAGGCCAAACCTCCAGAACTGCATCCCTTGGCTTCCTTGTGCGTTAAGTCATCATATATCACTTTCTCATCCACACTATCTGTACTGCCTTGAATGAGTGCCTGGTCTGCTGAATTCAAGGTAAAGGGTTAATAATGGAGTGGGTGAGCCATTGCTGGTGTTTCTAGAGGCAAAAGGGACTTTAAGATCTCGCTGTTTCGAAAGCTTCCTGACTATAATCTGGTTTGCAGCCTCTGGAAGAAAAAACAGTACTGTTAACTGTTAGTGCCTTGAACAGCATTCGGTCTTAATCAGCTACTGTGTGGATGTCTTCTGAGGAAAGTGATTGCCGGGGAAGAGGTTTGGAATGAAAAACAAAAGGTATATGTTTTAACAAACTCACTGAAGGCACTGAAATCCCCCGCAGCACCATCCTCAGCTGGCAGGCCAATTATGGGCTTTGTTTCCTCTGCATTGTGGGTCAAATCCTGGATATTGGCATATCTTCCTGTAGCCTGGCATTCCCTGGCACTGTGCACTGTCTTCTCCTGCAGGAGGAATGCATAGTGTTAATTAATTGCTGTCGCAAGCAGTCAGGATTCATGCATTTCCATGCTGCTGTGTTAAACCTAACTGATAGAAACAAAGGCCCCAAGTTTCCACATGATTTGCTCCTGATTTTTAGGAGCAACTGGTGTAGAACGGAGTATCTTAGAAATCGGAATTCTCCACATTTAGTTTTCTGCAGTTCTAGTCAGGTAGAACAGTTTCACTTTGGAACTGAATTTTTTTTTCAACAGGGGGCGTGTCCGGCCACTGACGCCTGATTTGAAAGTTTCCACAGTTAAAACGTACTCCAAACTAACTTAGAATGGAGTAAGTGAAGATTTTTGTACGCTTGAAAAAACCTTGTCTACACTTAAAAAAATCAGGCGCAGGTTACAAATTAGGCGTCGGGAACGAGGTGGGGGGGGGGAAGGGGGGAAGGGAAGTCATTAAATTCTACAATCAATCCTTAGTTATACTTATACAAATATTATAGAAATAAATCCAACCTGAATAAAAATTTATAAGCAAAGAAAAGATTAAATAAACCATGTTCCTACCTGTGTGAAAGTGCTTCAGGCAGGCCTTTCAGGCAGCGGTGTGGCGTCGGTCTCGGGGCAGGCAGCAAGCAGCCTTGGTGCTTGAGGCAGGCCTTCATTCCCCGCGAAGATGCAGCACCCGGACGGACTTGAGGCCATTCGGCCATGGGATTGCAGCGGCGTCAGTGGCTGGTCGGGAGCAGCAGCAGCCTTCGAGCTGTGAGGGGGACTGACTGAGGCCATTTGGACAGGGAGAGGCAGCCACATCGACATCTTTATATTTAAATTTGCAGAATGGGCGCACCACATATTATGCAATGGTTTGCTTCCTCATGCAAGAAATTCTTTGTTCTTGGTGGAAGTTGATCCATTGCAAAGTTGAATTGGCACTTTTATTTCTCCAAACACACAGTCCTTAATTTGCAGGCACTAGTTCTGCAAGTTTAGCAGTGAAAAGCTGAACTCACTGATTTCAGCAGTTAATTTATTCAGCAGTGCTGTTAAAAGCACTCCCTCACACACAGAAATATCAAGAAAATTAAAATACAAGCCTTTGCAGGGGTCCAAGAAACAAATTTTCACTTTTTCTGCAGCACTTTTAAAAATGGCCGAGTGCCAATGTTTACTTCAGACTGCGCGTGCGCGAACGCTCCAACGCGCACGCGCAGGGTTGCCGGCACCAAGAAGCCTCATTTAAATTGTACCCGCCCCCTCCTACTTACAAAATCGAAGCGAGTGCTAGGCTCCGCCCCCTGTGCGCCGCGCCAAGCAGACATCGAGCTCCAAGGAGCTCGAGAATACCGCGTTTTTTTTCAGGCGCCGTTTTCGGCGCGAAAAACAGGCGCCCAGCTCTGAGGTGTGCCTTTTTCGCCGCGTGTGGAAACTTGGGGCGTTGGAGCGTTCGCGCACGCCTGAAGCACTTTCACACAGGTAGGAACATGGTTTATTTAATCTTTTCTTTGCTTATAAATTTTTATTCATGTTGGATTTATTTGTATAATATTTGTAAAAGTATAACTAAGGATTGATTGTAGAATTTAATGACTTCCCTTCCCCCCTCCTACCCCCCAACTCGTTCCCGACGCCTAGGTTGTAACCTGCGCCTGATTTTTTAAAGTGTGGACAAGGTTATTGCAAGCGTACAAAAATCTTCACTTGCTCCATTCTAAGTTAGTTTGGAGTACGTTTTCACTGTGGAAACTTTCAAATCAGGCGTCAGTGGCCGGACACGCCCCCTTTTGAAAAAGAAATTCAGTTCCAAAGTGAAACTGTTCTACCTGACTAGAACGGCAGAAAACTAAATGTGGAGAATTCCGATTTCTAAGATACTCCGTTCACACCATTTGCTCCTAAAAATCAGGAGCAAATCATGTGGAAACTTGGGGCCATAGAAACATAGAAAATAGGTGCAGGAGTAGGCCATTTGGCCCTTCAAGCCTGCACCGCCATTCAATGCGTTCATGGCTGAACATACAACCTCAGTACCCCATTCCTGCTTTCTCGCCATACCCCTTGATCCCTCTCGTTGTAAGGACCATATCTAACTCCTTTTTGAGCATATTTAGTGAATTGGCCTCAAGAACTTTCTGTGGTAGAGAATTCCACATGTTCACCACTCTCTGGGTGAAGAAGTTTCTCCTCATCTCGGTCCTAAATGGCTTACTCCTTATCCTTAGACTGTGACCCCTGGTTCTGGACTTCCTCAACATTGGGAACATTCTTCCTGCATCTAACCTGTCTAAACCCGTCAGAATTTTAAACGTTTCTATGAGATCCTCTCTCATTCTTCTGAACTCCAGTGAATACAAGCCCAGTTGATCCAGTCTTTCTTGATATGTCAGTCCCGCCATCTCGGGAATCAGTCTGGTGAACCTTCGCTGCACTCCCTCAATAGCAAGAATGTCCTTTCTCAAGTTTGGAGACCAAAACTGTACACAATACTCCAGGTGTGGCCTCACCAAGGCCCTGTACAACTGTAGTAACACCTCCCTGCCCCTGTACTCAAATCCCCTCGCTATGAAGGTCAACATGCCATTTGCTTTCTTAACCGCCTGCTGTACCTGCATGCCAACCTTCAATGACTGATGTACCATGACACCCAGGTCTCGTTGCACTTCCTCTTTTCCTAATGTGTCACCATTCAGATAATAGTCTGTCTCTCTGTTTTTACCACCAAAGTGGATAACCTCACATTTATCCACATTATACTTCATCTGCCATGCATTTGCCCACTCACCTAACCTATCCAAGTCACTCTGCAGCCTCATAGCATCCTCCTCGCAGCTCACACTGCCACCCAACTTAGTGTCATCCGCAAATTTGAAGATACTACATTTAATCCCCTCGTCTAAATCATTAATGTACAGTGTAAACAGCTGGGACTCTAGCACAGAACCTTGCGGTACCCCACTAGTCACTGCCTGCCATTCTGAAAAGTACCCATTTACTCCTACTCTTTGCTTCCTGTCTGCCAACCAGTTCTCAATCCACGTCAGCACACTACCCCCAATCCCATGTGCTTTAACTTTGCACATTAATCTCTTGTGTGGGACCTTGTCGAAAGCCTTCTGAAAGTCCAAATACACCACATTAACTGGTTCTCCCTTGTCCACTCTACTGGAAACATCCTCAAAAAATTCCAGAAGATTTGTTAATCATGATTTCCCTTTCACAAATCCATGCTTTTAATTTTCCCTTTTTAAAAAAATCCCAGGGTGACTGTGCCCAGTTATCATGCCCCAATTGTTTTCCCAGCTGAGGTCAGCTAAATTAACACAGACCAGAGATCCAACCTGGAACTTCCCTGAGTAACACACCGAGCAATGCATTTATCTACTAAGCTACTTGTATATATAAAGTGAATTTTCACATTAGTCATTTGTACTGTCGGTGCTAGAGTAAAATGGCACTTGACTGTCTATTTGATTGTAACACACACCAACTACGATCTGGTATACCATTTCTTTTTATTGTAGTTTGAAGAAACCACCGATGTGAAGTCATTTAAAATAACTGGTGACACATATGGCAAGTTCCAAATTGGAGAAAGTAGTTGGTTGTACAGCAACGTGTCCCTGGACCGTGAACAACAAGCAATCTACAAGTTGCAGGTAAACAGAAATTAATTGTCGAAGAAGAAAGTTTTCATTATTGAAACATTGTTGTTGAGGATACAGAAATAGAAGATGTAAAGAGACAAATTAAGAATTCTAGGTACCCTGGGCACCAAGAATATTCGGGGCTGCACCGCACACTGCCCCCTCCCCAATCCATCCCTTCATATCTATTAAAACTTGCCCCAGTGGCGTAGTGTGGCTGCTGCTCTCCGGCACTGGGACTCCCAGGCATTGACAGGTGGCTTCTTGTTCCAATGAGTTCCAATGAGGCTGAACTACTCAGGTTGTAACAGGCTGGCTGCCTATCAGACAGGGCTCTCTGTCCCCTGTGGACCTCTATATTTGACTGGGGTCCCTGGGCACGGCCCCTTAGGCCCATGCATTAATGTACCCCTGAGATGATTCCAGAGCATCCAGTGATTTCATATTTAAATGAATGGACAATTGCATAGCAAACCAATAGTGAACATATATAGCACAGGTACTCATAGGAAGTTCCTACTTTTACAAAGATGTGTATTTTAAACATCTATTTAAATAATGAAAGATTTGAAGAAATGGGAGCATCTGCCTTTATAATTTATGCACAATTTAGGCATTATGACAGTTGTATCAATAATTATGCAGATTTGTGATTTTCGGCTTGTTGTCGTTTCTGTTTTCACCCCGGAGGGGTGGCAATTGCGGCGGTAAGTCCATCCAGGCGGGCTCCCAGCTTTCAGCACCCTGCCGGGATTTTCGGGAACTGTTACGGCCAGGCGTGGAGCATTATCCCCTGGAAGAGGCGAGCCAGTGTGCAACACCCCTGGTTGTGAAACCGGTTTGATTTTTGGCTTCGCTCGATCCGTTGCGCTCCATAGAGCGCCGTGCAGGGGATCATCTGTGAAAGCAGGCGGTCCGAGCTGTAATGGCTTCAGTGAGGTAAATAATATCAACCTCGGCTAAGTGTGATTGGTTTTTTTTGCACTTTATGTTGTGTTGGCATGAGTTATTTATTGGGAATATTTTTGGTGGTTTTTTTTCAGGTTTTTATTCTACCCAGGCCTCTCTTAGAGTGCTCCGAGGCCAGCTGTTTAGCTCGGGATTTTCGCTTGCTCAGCCGGCCTCGCGCCCTAAGAGAGGTGTGCAACGCCTCCCATAGTGCTCTGCCCCACACTCAGGGCCCCGCTGCCAAATTTTGCTGATTGAGGCGCAAACTGTTCCCAGGCACAAACTATATCGCCCCGCCGCCATTACCTCCCCGAAATGAGCAAAGCCAAAAATCCAGCCCAGTTAGAATACAAAGAAGAGATCGTTTTTAAAATTAAAAATACAAATCTTTGAGAACTTTGTTGTGACTACAAACAGCAATTTAGAAAAGCAAGAGATTGGGCACCATTTTGAATTAAAACTCTGAATTGGCCCTGATAATAGGTTTTTCTTTCCGATGGATAGTCACAATGTAGTTCAATAGAATGCAGGAGCATAATGCAAAACTAATGCCCATAACAACTAATCATATAAATGAAGACCAAATTGAGGCAATAAGAGGCAGTAGGAAAACTAAAGTTTTCAACTGTAATAAATAGTTGTATTTATACAGAACCTTATCACACATCTGTATGTGTTTCACACAAAAAGTTACAATTTGGCATGCAGTAACTGCTGCTAATTATAGAGACTAATGTTCTGGAGTATTTTAAACAACATTCACAGGTTTTCCATAAATGTTGTTCTGTTGCAGATACTTGGGGTGGAAATTTAACCCCAGAAAATGATTGGGGTTGGGTGGGCGGTTAATGAGTTAAAAAAACGGAATCTCAATCCCAACCTGCCTCCAACCCGCCCACTTCCGGTTTTAATGTAGGCGGGATGGAGTTGGGCAGCCAACCCGCTCCCAGGATGTGAGGTGCCCATTTAAATAGTATAATGAGGCTGGTGTGTCTCATGGTGATCCACCATTTCAAATTTAACTCTGGCTGATCGGGTTTCCCGGGCTTGGAGAATCCGCCAGCTGGCGGGGGCGGGGGGTGGGGGGGGCGAGGACTGCTGAATCCAGGAGGTAAGTGCTTTTTCAGGTGAGGCAGGGGCGCTGGTGCTGGATCCAGCACCCCTGCCTCACCTGCCAGCCTGGCCCCACCCACCCCCATGAAGTCTAGGATATCCTGCCAATCACCCCCCCCCCCCCCCCCCCGAGGCCATTGATTTCCCACGGGTCTCCAATCCCCCACCCCCTCCAGCTCCGATCACCTTCCCAGCCTCCCCCTTCCGGCCTGAAGCTCCTCTGATCTGCGACCACCACTCCCATCCCGATACTCCTCCAGTTCCGATTCGTTTCCGGCCCAGATTCACCCCCCCCCACCCCACCTGCCCCACCCCCCTCCACCTTCCCAATCCACCTCCAGCCCCAACTGTTCAGGGTATTGGTGAGACCACACCTAGAGTACTGTGTACAGTTTTGGTCTCCTTATTTGAAGAGGGATATACTTGCATTGGAGGCAGTTTAGAGAAAGTTCACTAGGTTGATTGCTGAGATGAGGGGGTTGACTTATGAAGAAAGGTTGAGCATGTTGGGCCTATACTCATTGAAACATAAGAAATAGAAGCAGGAGTAGGCCATTTGCCCCTTGGGCCTGCTCTGCCATTCAATAAGATCATGGCTGTTCTGATCATGGACTCAGAACCTCTTCCTTGCCTGCTCCCCATAGCCCTTTACTCCCTTATCACTCAAAAATCTGTCTATCTCCATCTTAAATATATTCAATGACCCAGCCTCCACAGCTTTCTGGGGCAGAGAATTCCATTGACTTACAACCCTCTGAGAGAAGAAATTCCTCCTCATCTCAGTTTTAAATGGGCGACCTCGCATTCTTCTGAACTCCAATGTGTATAGGCCCAACCTACTCAACCTATCTTCATAAGTAAAGCCTCTCATCTCCGGAATCAACCTAGTGAATTCTCTCTGAACTGTTTCCAATGTAAGTATCTCCTTCCTTAAATAGGGAGACCAAAACTGTACGCAGTACTGTAGGTGTGGCCTCACCAATACCCTGTACAGTTGTAGCAGGACTTCCTTGCTTTTATACTCTATCCCCTTTGCAATAAAGGCCAACATTCCATTTGTCTTCCTGATCACTTGCTGTACCTGCATACTAACTTTTTGTGTTTCATGCACAAGGACCCCCAGGTCCGTTTGTTCTGCAGCACTTTGCAATTTTTCTCCATTAAATTATAATTTGCTTTTCTATTTTCTTTGCCAAAGTGGATAACCTCACATTTTCCCACATTGTACTCAATCTACCAAATTGTTGCCCACTCATTTAGCCTGTCTATATCCCTTTGCAGATCTTTTGTGTCCTCCTCATAATTTGCTTTCTCACCCATCTTTGTATCATCAGCAAACTTGGCTACATTACACTCAGTCCCTTCATCCAAGTCATTGGAATTTAGAAGAATGAGAGGTGATCTTATTGAATCATGTAAGATACTGAGGGGGCTCGACAAGATAGATGCAGAGAAGATGTTTCCACTCGTGGGGGAATCTAGAACTACGGGGCATAGTTTCAGAATAAGGCATCGCCCATTTAGAACTGAGATGAGGAGGAATTCCTTCTGTCAGAGGGTCGTAAATCTGTGGAGTTCTCTGCTCCAGAAAGCTGTGGAGGCTGGGTCATTGAATATATTTAAGGGTTAGGGTTAGGTGGAGATAGACAGATTTTTGAACGATAAGGGAGTAAAGGGTTATGGGGAGCGGGCAGGGAAGTGGAGCTGAGTCCAAGATCAGACCAGCCATGATCTTATTAAATGGAAGAGCAGGCTCGAGGGGCCAAATGGCCTACTCCTGCTCCTATTTCTTATGTTCTTGTGTTCTTATGTTCACCTCCCCAATCATCCTCCAGCCCCAAATGAACCCCCTCTCCCCCCAATCCCCCTCCAGTCTCAATTCACTACCTCAGATCCCTCCCTCCTCTCTGCAGCCTTGTGTCACAGGCCTACCCACCCGACACCCAGCCAGCCTCTCCCTCTGCCTGGCTGTGGGCGGATTAATCAGGCCCTGCCATCAAATTCGGCAGGGCCTGCGAGAAACCTTTTCCACCAGGTTTCCCGACCACTTTCTACCACCTTCACCCCCCGCTCCCCACCCACCAGATTAAAATTGTGGCCTTGGTGTCAATACTGCTCAATGAGGTATGTCATAAAATAGCAATCATTGTGGTCAATGTGAATTTTTATGCTCATTCATTGGGCAACTGGTAAATTTCTGCTGAAAATCCATTTAAAGATGACATAGATGAACTTCAACAATTGTACATCCCTGTCTGGAGTAAAAATAAAACGGGGAAGGTGGCTCAACCTTGTCTAACAAGGGAAATTAAGGATAGTGATAAATCCAAGGAAAAGGCATATAAATTGGCCAGAAAAAACAGCAAATCTGAGGACTAGGAGAAATTTAGAATTCAGCAGAGGAGGACAAAGGGTTTAATTAGTAGGGGAAAATAGAGTATGAGAGGAAGCTTGCTGCGAACATAAAAACTGACTGCAAAAGCTTCTATCGATGTGTGGAGAGAAAAAGATTAGTGAAGACAAACGTAGGTCCCTTGCAGTCAGATTCAGATGAATTTATAATGGGGAACAAAGAAATGGCAGACCAGTTGAACAAATACTTTGGTTTTGTCTTCATGAAGGAAGACACAAATAACCTTTTGGAAATACTAGGGGACCGAGGGTCTAGCGAGAAGGAGGAACTGAAGGAAATCCTTATTAGGCGGGAAATTGTGTTAGGGAAATTGATGGGATTTAAGGCCGATAAATCCCCAGGACCTGATAGTCTGCATCCCAGAGTACTTAAGGAAGTGGCCCTAGAAATAGTGGATGCATTGGTGATCATTTTCCAACAGTCTATCGACTCGGGATCAGTTCCTTTGAACTGGAGGGTAGCTGATGTAACACCACTTTTTAAAAAAGGAGAGAGAGAAAACAGGGAATTATAGACCGGTTAGTCTGACATCAGTAGTGGGGAAAATATTGGAATCAATTATTAAAGTTGAAATAGCAACGCATTTGGAAAGCAGTGACAGGATCGGTCCAAGTCAGCATGGATTTATGAAAGGGAAATCATGCTTGACAAATCTTCTGGAATTTTTTGAGGATGTAACTAGTAGAGTGGACAAGGGAGAATCTGTGGATGTGATGTATTTGGACTTTCAAAAGGCTTTTGACAAGGTCCCACACAAGAGATTGGTGTGCAAAATTAAGCACATGGTATTGGGGGTAATGTACTGATGTGGATAGAGAACTGGTTGGCAGACAGGAAGCAGAGAGTCAGGTTAAACGGGTCCTTTTCAGAATGGCAAGCAGTGACTAGTGGGGTGCCGTAGGGCTCAGTGCTGAGATCCCAGCTATTTACAACATACATTAATGATTTAGATGAAGGCATTGAGTGTAATATCTCCAAGTTTGCAGATGACACTAAGCTGAGTGGCGATGTGTGCTGTGAGGAGGACACTAAGAGGCTGCAGGGTGACTTGGACAGGTTAGGTGAGTGGGCAAATGCATGGCAGATGCAGTATAATGTGGATAAATGTGAGGTTATCCACTTTGGTGGCAAAAACATGAAAGCAGAATATTATCTGAATGGCGGCAGATTAGGAAAAGGGGAGGTGCGATGAGACCTGGGAGTCATGATACATCAGTCATTGAAAGTTGGCATGCAGGTACAGCAGGTGGTGAAGAAGGCAAATGTTATGTTGGCCTTTATAGCTAGGGGATTTGAGTATAGAAGCAGGGAGGTCTTACTGCAGTTGTACAGGGCCTTGGTGAGGCCACACCTGGAATATTGTGTTCAGTTTTGGTCTCCTAATCTGAGGAAGGATGTTCTTGCTATTGAGGGAGTGCAGCTAAGGTTCATCAACTGATTCCCGGGATGGCAGGACTGACATATGAAGAGAGACTGGATCGACTGGGCCTGTATTCACTGGAGTTTAGAAGGATGTGAGGGGATCTCATAGAAACATATAAATTCTGACGGGATTGGACAGGTTAGATGCAGGAAGAATGTTCCTGATGTTGGGGAAGTCCAGAACCAGGGGGACACGGTCTAAGGGGAAGGGGTAAGCCATTTAGGACGGAGATGAGGAGAAACTTCTTCACTCAGAGAGTTGTTAACTTATGGAATTCCCTACCGCAGAGAGTTGTTGATGCCAGTTCATTGGATATATTCAAAGAGGGAGTTAGATATGACCCTTACGGCCAAAGGGATCAAGGGGTATGGAGAGAAAGCAGGAAAGTGGTACTGAGGTGGATGATCGCCATGATCTTATTGAATGATGGTGCAGGCTCGAAGGGCCGAATGGCCTACTCCTGCACCTATTTTCTATGTTTCTATGTTTCTATGAAACCCGCTGAAAGGGAATGAAATTGATGGTTCTGCAGAGATTTTGCAACATGTGCTGCACTTACTTTACTGAAACTGACCACTGTTAAGTGCAAATGAATGAACATAAATTAAGATTTTCAAGTTTTAATGTGACATACATATGCCATACAAATGCATTGAAGGAAACAAAAAATACAGTGAAGGTCTTGGTGAGGATAAACTTTTTAAAATGCTCAAAAAATGGCAATAAACGACCAAAAAAATGACTTTGTTTCCTGCTGTGCCACAACTCAGTTCCCTCGTCACCAAAACCTCTCCCTGGCAAATGTCTGAGGCTGAATCAGACCGTTCACAAACTTGGTGTCGTATTTGACCCCAAGATGAGCTTCTGACTATATATCTGTGCCATCACAAAGACCATCAATTTCTACCTCTGTAACATTGCCTGATTCCGCCTCAGCTCACCTGCTGCTGAGTCCCTCATCGATGCCTTTGTTACCTCTAGACTTCACTATTCCAATGCACTCCTGTCCGGCTTCCCATGTTTTACCCTCCATAAACTTGAGGTTATCCAAAACTGAGTGGAGTCAGTATTGTGGACAAAAATGTATTCAGACTGAGAGATCTGCCTCAGCTCATCTGCTGCTGAGTCCCTCATCCATGCATTTGCTATCACTAGACTTGACTATTCCAGCGCACTCCTAGCCGGCTTCCCACGGTCTACCCTACACTGCCCGTGTTCTAACTCGTACCATGGCCCGTTCACCAATCACCCCTGCGCTTGCTGACCTACACTGGCTCCCGGTTAAGCAATGCCTCGATTTAAAAATTCTCATCTTTCTTTTCAATTCCCTCCACAGCCTTGCCCCTCCCTATCTCTGTAATCTCTTCTAGCCCTACAATCCTCCAAGATACCTGCGCTCCTCCAATTGTGGCCTCTTGAGCATCCCTGATTTTAATCACTCCACCATTGGCGGTAGTGCCTTCAGCTGGCAAGGCCCGAAGCTCTGCAATTCCCTCCCTAAACCTCTCCATCTCTCGATCTCTCTTTCATCCTCTAAGACACTCCTTAAAAGCTAACACTTCTGCCCTAATATCTCCTTATGTGGCTCAGTGTCAAATTTTGTTTCATAATGCTTCTGTGAAGCACCTCGGGACATTTTACTACGTTAAAGTTGGTCTATAAATACAAGTAGTTGTTGACTAAAAATCTGCCCATAATTTTAAGAGAGCCTCTGAGCAAACGCAATTGCACCAACCTCGTTTATGAGGCTCTGTAACGTGGGAGCGGAGTCAGTATTATGGTCAGAGATGCATTCAGGCAGAGAGAACTCAGCTCATCAGGGGAAGTCATAACTGGGAACAAAGAAATGGCAGGCCAATTGAACAAGTACTTTGGTTCGTTATTCACTAAGGAGGACACAAACAACCTTCTGGATATAAAAGGGGTCAGAGGGTCTAGTAAGAAGGAGGAACTGAGGGAAATCCTTATTAGTCGGGAAATTGTGTTGGGGAAATTGATGGGATTGAAGGCCGATACATCCCCAGGGCCTGATGGTCTGCATCCCAGAGTACTTAAGTAGGTGGCCTTGGAAATAGCGGATGCATTGACAGTCATTTTCCAACATTCCATAGACTCTGGATCAGTTCCTATGGCGTGGAGGGTAGCCAATGTAACTCCACTTTTTAAAAAAGGAGGGAGAGAGAAAACAGGGAATTATAGACCGGTCAGCCTGACATCGGTAGTGGGTAAAATGATGGAATCAATTATTAAGGATGTCATAGCAGCGCCTTTGGAAAGAGGTGACATGATTGGTCCAAGTCAGCATGGATTTGTGAAAGGGAAATCATGCTTGACAAATCTTCTCCAATTTTTTGAGGATGTTTCCAGTAGAGTGGACAAGGGGGAACCAGTTGATGTAGTGTACTTGGACTTTCAGAAGGCTTTCGACAAGGTCCCACACAAGAGATTAATGTGCAAAGTTAAAGCTAATGGGATTGGGGGTATATGCTGACATGGATTGAGAACTGGTTGTCAGACAGGAAGCAAAGAGTAGGAGTAAATGGGTACTTTTTAGAATGGCAGGCAGTGACTAGTGGGGTACCGCAAGGTTCTGTGCTGGGGCCCCAGGTGTTTACATTGTACATTAATGATTTAGACGAGGGGATTAAATGTAGTATCTCCAAATTTGTGGATGACACTAAGTTGGGTGGCAGTGTGAGGTGCGAGGAGAATGCTATGAGGCTGCAGATTGACTTGGATAGGTTAGGTGAGTGGGCAAATGCATGGCAGATGAAGTATAATGTGGATAAATGTGAGGTTATCCACTTTGGTGGTAAAAACAGGGAGACAGACTATTATCTGAATGGTGACAGATTAGGAAAAGGGAAGGTGCAATGAGACCTGGGTGTCATGGTACAGCAGTCATTGAAGGTTGGCATGCAGGTACAGCAGGCGGTTAATAAAGCAAATGGCATGTTGGCCTTCATAGCGAGGGGATTTGAGTACAGGGGCAGGGAGGTGTTACTACAGTTGTACAGGGCCTTGGTGAGGCCACACCTGGAGTATTGTGTACAGTTTTGGTCTCCTAACTTGAGGAAGGACATTCTTGCTATTGAGGGAGTGCAGCGAAGGTTCACCAGACTGATTCCCGGGATGGCGGGACTGACCTATCAAGAAAGACTGGATCAACTGGGCTTGTATTCACTGGAGTTCAGAAGAATGAGAGGGGATCTCATAGAAATGTTTCAATTCTGACGGGTTTAGACAGGTTAGATGCAGGAAGAATGTTCCCAATGTTGGGGAAGTCCAGAACCAGGGGTCACAGTCTAAGGATAAGGGGTAAGCCATTTAGGAGAGAGATGAGGAGAAACGTCTTCACCCAGAGAGTGATGAACCTGTGGAATTCTCTACAATAGAAAGTTGTTGAGGCCAATTCACTAAATATATTCAAAAAGGAGTTAGATGTAGTCCTTACTACTAGGGGATCAAGGGGTGTGGCGAGAAAGCAGGAATGGGGTACTGAAGTTGCATGTTCAGCCATGAACTCATTGAATGGCAGTGCAGGCTCGCAGGGCCGAATGGCCTACTCTTGCACCTATTTCCTATGTTTCTATGTTTCTATGCTGCTGAAACCCTCATCGATGCTTTTATTACCTCTCGACTTGACTATTCCAATGCATTTCTAGCCAGCTTCTCATGTTCTACCCTACACAAACTTGAGTTCATCCCAAATTCTGCTGCCCATGTCCTAACTCGCACCAAGTACCGTTCACCCATCACCCTTCTGCCCGCGGCCATTAAAGATTGAGGAGATTTTGGTGCATTGTACTTACATGCTGATTCACCTATGCCCAAAATATCGTATTTTTTTAAGCTGTGTAATTGATTTGCAATCTGGTTACGCTTGTCTCTGGGCACAAATATGGAGGACATTTAAGGCTAATGAATTGTGCGTTTTGGGTTTAAATGGAGACTCCATTGTAATCATGATCTTAATTAATTGTCTTCCTCTTTGGAAGATTAGGAGTTACTGCTAGCCATTGGAGTTTGGAGAGCTTGCCTTTCATTCAATTCTTCTACCGATTAATCAACCATGCACTTCCAGGCCCCCCAAGGAAACCTTGGGCCTCTCCTGACCTGGGCTTCCCCCTCTCCCACAACCCACCCACGCTGTGATTCCACTCCCAGAGCCACTTACCTTGCTGCCTCTGACTTTATCAATTTTAATGTTCGGCAACTGCTTCTCATTGACTTCCTGACATTTTGGTCAGGATACTAATGTGACTTGCCCATTAACAACAGCACCAAGAACAACTTGCATTTAAAGCAGTAATATGTTCCAAGATGCTTCACAGGAGCCATATGAAACAACATTTGACACCATGCCACATAAGGAGATGGAAGGACAGGGAAGCTTGGTCAAATAGATTGGTTTTATTCATCTTAGCCTGCCTTCTGCTCCCAGACGAGCACGCTGTTCCTTTTACTGCGTTCCTGCCCAAGGCCATTATTGTCCAAGTCAAGTTGAAATCTCGAATTACTAGAGCTGAGCCCTTGCTAGTTGCTAGCTTTATGTCATCCCATAGTTCCAGATCATGGCTTTGACTCTGACTAGGAATTAGAGCTAGAGCATACCCTCAGTAATAGTTTATCTCTGTTACTATCTATTGATTCTACCCAAAGTAATTCTGTGTCTGCTCTTCCCTTTATTAATGGTAAAACTTTAAAAGGAGTAGAGCAGCATAGAGATTTGTTAAAACATACATAACTTTAAAAGTAGGAGAACAAGTTGATAAAACTGTAAAAAATAACGTTTTTATAAATAAAGGGTAGGGGAATGGAAGTAAGTGGGCCACTCTCTAAGACAATTAGTGCTGGAATGACAGATTTGAATAGCCTCCTTGTATGCTTTTATCCACTTGATCAACAGAAGAGTTTAACTTTGTAATTCATTGTTGTCATGCTTTCTTTGTTTTTAGATAGAAGGCTTAAATGAAAAACAAGAGACAATCGCAGGACCGGTCACTGTGACAATTTTAGTTCGTGATGTAAATGACAATGTACCTGTATTTACAGAAGAACAGTATGTAGGAGTTGTGCACCAGAATTCCAGGGCTGGTATGTAACATTTTGATAACTTAAGGTACAATGAAAGAGAAAATGGCCCCTAAATTTTGATAAGGCCACTCTCTAATGATGGAAGAATGGCGGAGCAGAGAATCCCACACCCAGTTCCAAATGACAGGGCTAAGGTCATTGGTATACATTAGAAAAATTGGGATTGGAGCAGAGGCCTGGGGAGAGCCAAATTGTACTAAAGCTGAGTAAACCCAGCTCCAAAAGGAGCTAACGAGGTTAATCGATCCTTTCGGGGAATAATAACCTTTGCTGCAGGATGATTTGGGCCTTTTGTGAGGCTTCAGGGCAACTTCCGACAGTTCTCAGCTGTGAGAGTTCCACTGAATCATACGGGGCGGATATCGCAGGAGAGACTGCAAATGCCCCCAGGCATGCCCCCTTTGAATTGGGGGGTTGGGGGGCGGGGGCAGGAGAAGAATTTTCCCATGGTACCCTCACCCCTACCAGAAATTGGCAGAACGAAAACATGGGATGGAATCCTGGCGGGATTGGGTTCCACAGCATTTTCCGGTGCCTGGTGGGACGATTCACTCGATTTCCACTCGATGACTGATCCCAATGTTTTTATTTAAAAAGGTAGCAAAGATGTTTTTGTGTTGTGCTATGTTCTTTGATACTGTACTTGGATAATATGTTCATGGTAATTTTTACTTGATAGGCCATGTTCTGGTCATCAGCCTTGAAACAGTAAAATGTGCACAAAGTGCAACCATCCGCTTCTGCATGGCAATTCTTGCTTTACCTATATCAGAGCGTGATAAATCACCATGTGGTCAACATGGTTACATAAGACATTTTAGTTTGTAATTGTTCTGTGTGTTCAGCATCTTTCAAATACTTTAATTCGACCTTGCAGAGGCTGATCGCCAACTCTCTGTCACCTCCTAGCTCCCCCTGGACCATGACACCACTACTGAACATCAAGCCATAATTTCCCAGACCGTCACTGACCTCAGCTCCTCTGGAGATCTTCCCTCCACCGCCACCAACCTCATAGTTCCCCAACCCCGCACAGCCCACTTCTACCTCCTTCCCAAGATCCACGCACAGGACTGCCCCGGTAGACCCATCGTTTCAGCCTGTTCTTGCTCCACGGAACTTATTTCTTCCTGTCCTGACTATTTTTTTCTCCCCTTGTCCACTCTCTTCCCACCTACATCCGCAACTCCTCCGACGCCCTCCATCACTTTAACAGTTTCCAGTTTCCCAGCCCCAACCGTCTCTTTTTCACGATGGACGTCCAATCCCTCTACACTTCCGTCCCCCACCAGGATGGCCTGAGGGCACTCCACTTCTTCCTGGAGCAGAGGCCCAACCAGTCCCCATCCACCACTATCCTCATCCGCCTGGCTGAACTTGTTCTCACATTGAACAACTTCTCCTTTAACTCCACTCACTTCCTCCAAATTAAAGGTGTTGCAATGGGGACCCGCATGGGTCCTAGCTATGTCTGCGTTTTCGTGGGATATGTGGAACATTCTTTGTTCCAGTCCTACTCGGGTTCCCTCCCTCACCTCTTTTTCCGGTACATTGATAATTGTATCGGTGCTGTTTCCTGCTCTCATCCTGAACTTGAAAATTTCATTCACTTTGCCTCCAATTTCCATCCTTCCCTCACCTTCACATGGTGCATCTCTGACCCTTCATCTTCCCTTCCTTGACTTCTCTGTCTCCATCTCTGTGGATAGGCTTTCGACCAGTATCCACTATAAGCCCACTTACCCCCACAGCTACCTGGACTACACTTCCTCCCACCCCGCATTCTGTAAGGACTCCATTCCATTCTCCCAGTTTCTCCGTCTCCGTTGCATCTGCTCTGATGATGCCACCTTTCACACTACTGCCTCTGACATGTCTTCCTTTTTCTTTAACAGAAGATTCTCCTCCGCCATGGTTAACATGGCCCTCGACTGTGTCCGTTCTATTTCCCGCACCTCTGCTCTCACCTCTTGCCCTCCCTCTCAGAACCATGACAGGGTTCCCCTTGTCTTCACCTTTCACCCCACCAGCCTCCACATTCAACAGGACATCCGCTGCCATTTCCGCCACCTCCAGCATGATCCCACCACCAATCACATCTTCCCCTCCCCATCTCAGTATTCTGAAGGGACCGCTCCCTCCGCGACACACTGGTCCATTCTGCAGTCACCCCCAGCACCCCCTCCCTTTCCCACGGCACCTTTCTGTGCAAGTGCAGGAGATGCAACACCTGCCCTTTTACCTCCTCCCTTCCCACTATCCAAGGCCCCAAGTACTCCTTCTAGGTGAAACGGCGATTTACTTGTACTTCTTTCAATTTAGTATACTGTATTCACTGCTCACGATGTGGTCTCCTCTACATCGGGAAGGCCAAGCGTAGAATGGGTGACCGCTTTGCGGAGCACCTCCGTTCAGTCCGCAAGTGTGACCCTGAGCTTCCGGTCGCCTGTCACTTTAATTCTCCACTCCATTCCCACTCTGACCTCTCCATCCTCGGTCACCTACGCTGTTCCAACAAATCTCAACGCAAGCTTGAGGAACAGCACCTCATCTTTTGTTTAGGCATTTCACAGCATTCTGGACTCAACATCGAGTTGAACAATTTCTGATCTTTGGCTCCCTTTCCACCCCCCGCCACCACCCACCCTGCCACCCCCCTCCCTTTCCTTCTTTTCTTCTCTTTATCTCTAATGGCAACTGGCCATTATCCCACCATTCACACCCTATCTTAACTGATGTTTTTCCAACTTCTGGCATTACCATTTGAATTTGGGCCATCATCCCTTTTTCTCTCTAATCTCTTCTGCCTTCCACCCTATCACAGACCTTCCCTTTTGTTCTTTCTTCCCCTCCCCCTATCAGTGCTTGTTCTTTCTGAACACTCTCCAATGCTGACAAAGGGTCATCGACCCGAAACATTAACTGTGCTTTCTCTCCACAGATGCTGCCTGACCTGCTGAGATTTCCAGCATTTTCTGTTTTGATTCCAGATTCCAGCATCCGCAGTATTTTGCTTTTGTATTACTTTCATTCATTTGTTTGCATTTTGTTCTGAAAGTTGAATCTGCAATAAATCCGATGAGATTTCCTTAAAAAGAACCATAATAGGTTGTAAATGCAATGGCGAAGAAAGTGCAGCAAAAATCTTATTCATGTTTTATCCTGATGACCTATAAATTAAATACATTCATTATTTAAAAAAAAACTGTTTTATTCTTGGGTCATGGGTGACACTGGCAAGACCACATGTATCGCCTATCCTTACTTGTTTTAAGAAGGTATTACCTGTACTGGGCCTACTTGAACTACTGCAGTCCTTGTGGTGATGGTGCTCCCACAATTGTTCTAATTAAGGAATTCCAGAATATTGATCCACAATGAAGGAATGTTGATGTACATTCAAGGCAGAATAGTGTGTGATTTGGATGGAAATTTGGGTGTTTCCATGGTAATGCTGTTCTTGTCTTTCTTGGTGGTGGAGGGGTTCCAACTGCACCCATCTAGACAAGTGGTGAGTATTCCATCACCTACCTGATTTGAGCCTTGTGGAGAGGCTTTGAGAGGTGAGGAAGTGAGACACTCATTACGGACTATTCTACCTGTTCTTGAGGTCACAATATTTTTGCAATTCAGTTCAATATATGATCTGAATTCAATTCCCACGTCATATGTCGGGAGGCGGAGCGGCAGTGTTGGTGAGGCCTACAAGAGGCCAGTGTCGTCGGGAGGCCCAGCAGGGAGTCGGGAGGCGGAGCGGCAGTGTTGGTGAGGCCTACAAGAGGCCAGTGTCGTCGGGAGGCCCAGCAAGGAGTCGGGAGGCGGAGCGGCAGTGTTGGTGAGGCCTACAAGAGGCCAGTGTCGTCGGGAGGCACAGCAGGGAGTCGGGAGGTGGAACGGCAGCGTTGGTGAGGCCTACAAAAGGCCAGCGTCGTCGGGAGGACCAGCAAGGAGTCGGGAGGTGGAACGGCAGCGTTGGTAAGACCTACAAAAGGCCAGCGTCGTCGGGAGGACCAGCAAGGAGTCGGGAGGTGGAACGGCAGCGTTGGTAAGGCCTACAAAAGGCCAGCTGGTGCAGCTGCAGCAGGGTGAGAAGGCAAAAAAGAAGTAGAAAGAAATCAAAAGGTGATGTCACAGCCAAGGGGTTAAGTGATTGGTAAGTAGTTTTTTTTGTTTTTCTTTTCTATATCAGTAAGTAACCTTTAGCATTGTTGTTGCCAATTTAAGTATTTAAGTTTATCTAAGGATTAAGTCATGGCAGGACAGCTCGGACACGTGTTATGCTCCTCCTGTACTATGTGAGAAGTCAGGGACGCTTCCGATGTCCCTGACGACTTCGTGTGCGGGAAGTGCATCCGCCTGCAGCTCCTGAGGGACCACATTGCGGCACTGGAGCTGTGGGTGGATTCACTCTGGAGCATCCACGATGCTGGGAATGATGTGAATGGCACATTTAGTGAGTTGGTCTTACCACAGGTAAAGGGCACACAGCCAGATAGGGAATGGATGACCAACAGGAAGAGCAGTGCAAGGGAGGTAGTGCAGGGGTCCAAAACAGATACACCACTTTGGATACTGTTGATGGGGATGATTCATCAGGGGAGGGCAGCAGCAGCCAAGTTCATGGCACCGTGGGTGGCTCTGCTGCACAGGAGGGTAGGAGAAAGAGTGGGAGAGCTATAGTGATAGGGGATTGAATTGTAAGGGGAATAGATAGACATTTCTGCGGCCACAACCGAGACTCCAGGATGGTATGTTGCCTCCCTAGTGCAAGGGTCAAGGATGTCTCGGAGCGGGTGTAGGGCATTCTGAAAAGGGAAGGTGAACAGCCAGTTGTCGTGGTGCATATAGGTACCAACGATATAGGTAAAAAATGGGATGAGGTCCTACAAGACGAATTTAGGGAGCTCGGAGTTAAATTAAAAAGTAGGACCTCAAAAGTAGTAATCTCAGGATTTCTACCAGTGCCACGTGCTAGTCAGAGTAGGAAGCACAGGATAGCTCACATGAATACGTAATGTGGCTTAAGGAGTGGTGCAGAAGGGAAGGATTCAAATTCCTGGAACCTGTTCTGGGGAAGGTGGGATCAGTACAAACCGGACGGTCTGCACCTGGGCATGACTGGAACCAATGTCCTAGGGGGAGTGTTTGCTAGTGCTGTTGGGGAAGAGATAAAATAATATGGCAGGGGGATGGGAACCTATGCAAGGAGACAGAGGGAAGTAGAATGGAGCAGAAGCAAAAGATAGAAAGAAGAAAAGTAAAAGTGGAGGGCAAAGAAACCTAAGGCAAAAAGAAAATAGGGCCACAGTACACCAAAATTCTAAAGGGGCAAAGTGTGTTAGAAAGACAAGCCTGAAGGCTCTGTGCCTCAATGCGAGGAGTATTCGGAATAAGGTGGACGAATTAATTGCGCAGATAGCAGTTAACGGTTATGATGTAATTGGCATCACGGAGACATGGCTCCAGGGTGACCAAGGCTGGGGACTCAACATCCAAGGGTATTCAACATTTAGGAAGGATAGACAGAAAGGAGGCGGGGTGGCATTGCTGGTTAAAGAGGAAATTATTGCAATAGTAAGAAAGGACATTAGGTTGTATAATGTGGAATCTGTAAGGGTGGAGCTAAGGAATACCAGAAAATGCTCGTGGGAGTAGTGTACAGACCAGCAAACAGTAGTAGTAAGGTTGGGGATAGCATCAAACAAGAAATTAGGGATGCATGCAATAAAGGTACAGCAGTTATCATGGGTGACTTTAATCTACATATTGATTGGGCTAACCAAACTGGTAGCAATGCGGTGGAGGAGGATTTGCTGGAGTGTATTAGGGATGGTTTTCTAGACCAATATGTCGAGGAACCAACTAAGTATTTAAGTTTATCTAAGGATTAAGTCATGGCAGGACAGCTCGGACACGTGTTATGCTCCTCCTGTACTATGTGAGAAGTCAGGGACGCTTCCGATGTCCCTGACGACGTCGTGTGCGGGAAGTGCATCCGCCTGCAGCTCCTGAGGGACCACATTGCGGCACTGGAGCTGTGGGTGGATTCACTCTGGAGCATCCACGATGCTGGGAATGATGTGACTGTGCGATGTGTAATGAGAAAGGACTAATTAGCAATCTTGTTGTGCGAGGTCCCTTGGGGAAGAGTGACGATAACATGGTAGAATTTTTTATTAAGATGGAGATTGACACAGTTAATTCAGAAACTAAAGTCCTGAACTTAAGGAAAGGTAACTTTGATGGCTTGAGGCTTGAATTAGCTATAATAGACTGGCAAATGATACTTAAAGGGTTGACAGTGGATAGGCAATGGCAAACATTTAAAGATTACATGGATGAACTTCAGCAATTGTATATCACTGTCTGAAGTAATAATAAAATGGGGAAGGTGGCTCAACCGTGGCTAAGAAGGGAAATTAAGGACAGTGTTAAATCCAAGGAAGAAACATATAAATTGGCCAGAAAAAGCAACAAACCTGAGGACTGAGAGAAATTTAGAATTCAGCAGAGGAGGACTAAGGGTTTAATTAGGAGGGGGAAAATAGAAGACGAGAAGAAGCATGCCGGGAACATAAAAACTGACTGCAAAAGCTTCTATAGATATGTGAAGAGAAAAAGATTAGTGAAGACAAACATCGGTCCATTGCAGTCGAATTCAGGTGAACTTATAATGGGGAACAAAGAAATGGCAGACCAATTGAACAAATACTTCGGTTCTGTCTTCACAAAGGAACACACAAATAATCTTCCGGAAGTTACTCGGGGACTGAGGGTCTAGTGAGAAGGAGGAACTGAAGGATACCCTTATTAGGCAGAAAATTGTGTTAGGGAAATTGATGGGATTGAAGGCCGATAAATCCCCGGGACCTGATAGTCTGCATCCCAGAGTACTTAAGGAAGTGGCCCTAGAAATAGTGGATGCATTGGTGATCATTTTCCAACAGTCTATCGACTCGGGATCAGTTCCTATGGACTGGAGGGTAGCTAATGTAACACCACTTTTTAAAAAAGGAGGGAGAAAGAAAGCGAGTAATTATAGACCGGTTGGCCTGACATCAGTGGTGAGGAAAATGTTGGAATCAATTATTAAGGATGAAATAGCAGCGCATTTGGAAAGCAGTGACAGGATCGGTCCAAGTCAGCATGGATTTATGAAGGGGAAATCATGCTTGACAAATCTTCTGGAATTTTTTGAGGATGTAACTGGTAGAATGGACAAGAGAGAACCAGTGGATGTGGTGTATTTGGACTTTCAAAAAGCTTTTGACAAGATCCCACACAAGAGATTGGTGTGCAAGATCAAAGCACATGGTATTGGGGGTAATGTACTGACGTGGATAGAGAACTGGTTGGCAGACAGGAAGCAGAAAGTCGGGATAAATGGATCCTTTTCAGAATGGCAGGCAGTGACTAGTGGAGTGCCATAGGGCTCAGTACTGGGACCCCAGCTCTTTAGAATATACATCAATGATTTGGATGAATGAATTGAGTGTAATATCTCCAAGTTTGCAGATGACACTAAACTGGGTGGCGGTGTGAGCTGTGAGGGGGATGCTAAGAGGCTGCAGGGTGACTTGGACAGGTTAGGTGAGTGGGCAAATGCATGGCAGATGCAGTATAATGTGGATAAATGTGAGGTTGTCCACTTTGGGGGCAAAAACACGAAGGCAGAATATTATCTGAATGGCGGCAGATTAGGAAAAGGGGAGGTGCAGCGAGACCTGAGTGTCATGGTTCATCAGTCATTGAAAGTTGGCATACAGGTACTGCAGGTGGTGAAGAAGGCAAATGGTAAGTTGGCCTTCCGAGCTAGGGGATTTGAGTATAGGAGCAAGGAGGTCCTACTGCAGTTGTACAAGGCCTTGGTGAGGCCTCACCTGGAATATTGTGTTCAGTTTTGGTCTCCTAATCTGAGGAGGAGTGCAACGAAGGTTCACCAGACTAATTCCCGGGATGGCAGGACTGACATATGAGGAGATACTGGATCAACTGGGCCTTTATACATTGGAGTTTAGAAGAATGAGAGGGGATCTCATAGAAACATATAACATTCTGACGGAACTGGACAGGTTCAATGCAGGAAGAATATTCCTGATGTTGGGAAAGTCCAGAACCAGGGATAAGTCCAAGGATAAGGGGCAAGCCATTTGTGACTGAGATGAGGAGAAATTTCTTCACTCAGAGAGTTGCTAACCTGTGAAATTCCCTAGCGCAGAGAGTTGTTGATGCCGGTTCGTTGGATATATTCAAGAGGGATTCAAGGGATCAAGGGGGAGAGAAAGCAGGAAAGGGGTACTGAGGTGAATGATCAGCCATGATCTTATTGAATGGCGGTGCAGGCTCGAAGGGCCGATTGGCCTATTCCTACACCTATTTTCTACGTTTCTATGTCTATATGTTACACCCTAACCAATGGGGAAAACCACTCGTATTTTGAAAAGACAAAATACTATATACTTTATTGGTGCAAGTCATTCTAATTTTACAGAACTAAAATGTCTGTATTGCTTCAGGTTTTTTTTGTCTAGGTGGCGTAGGTTTTAACTGTGCGATAGTGCAAAACTGTTGATTGCGAATTGGCAACCTGTTTTACACTATCGCACAAAGCCACAATTTACCCCGATATCTCTAATAGTAGATGCAGCTGGTAACTGCTTCTGTGATGTATCAGGAACAAAACCAAAGAAGGAAGCAAAACTCAGCTTACCTTAGCTGGCATCACTTTTGTATCCGAGTCAGCAAGATGGGGAGTTGAGCTTCATACCATGGTTTGAGCTTACAATAGACTGTTTCCACCGGTCAGTAAAACTGTAATGAGATTGCACAAATTTAAGTAAATCATAAAACGAATTAAAGGGGAGGTTTGAAAAAAATTCTTTGCACAGGCTTGTTTGGACAGCAGAATGATCTGCCATAAACATGTTAAAACAGAGTCCATAATTGTTTTGAAAAGGGCAATTAGATAGATGCTTGAAAAAGAGGGGAGTGAGCACAATAGTGGGATTAGACTGAGGGGCTGACTTTACAAATGTGTACTGCCAGTGAGGAGCCACACCCATTAAATATGCACGTCGGGAAATTGCAGGCCTGCTGCCTACTATATTCTATCCCGAGTCCCACATGACGAATGGCCACTTGGGCGAGATTTTGGAGTGATTGCTGGCATCTGTGGTACTGTACCTCTGTAGAAAGCAGCGCTTTCAAAGATGGGGGTAGGGGGAATAACATTTATATGTTTATAAAGTAAATTAATTGTCTCTTTCTATTCACAGGCAAGCCTTTCATGAAGGTAAAAGCCACCGATTTGGACGATCCCGAAACTCCTAATGCTAAAATCGTGTACAGCATCGCAAACCAGATACCAAACATTGATAATGTAATGTTTTTCCAGATTGATAATGAAACTGGGGAAATCTCCACAACTGAAGAAGGTATGTTGACCATAAGATGAAGCATCTCTCCTACCAACATGGCAATTTAAATCACAAGACACTTTTCTGCATCATCATTTTTGAGAATGCCATATTTACACTTAAATACAGGTGACGATACTGTGATATCGGAATGTATTTGTCACTGTGACTGCGAGCACCATTGGAGCAGGCCGGGGAGCGGAAGGAGCAGCCTGGAGGCATACCACTCCAGGGAGCAGCACGTGCTGGAGCAGGAGAGCAACGGCAGTGAAGAGTGACGTCACCAAGATCCAATTCGGTGATTGGAGCGTGGGCAGCTACAGCAGGAGCGGCGAGGTCGGGGCAAAGGAGCGGTGAGAGATTGTCGAGGGACGTGATCGGGGCCCAGGAGAGGCGTGAGTTCGAGGACCAGAAGAAGCGAGGGCCCAGGGGCAGCATGGGCCAGCCCACACTGCGATATGTGTGCGCACCAGTCCCGTGCAGCAGAGCTGGTCTCCAGTTGTCTTGGATAATCCTTGCCACTGGACCAAGACCTAGCTCTGTCAAGCCCGTGTGGTGGCTGGTGCCCAACGGTCACCACACGTTAAAAAATCCATGCACAGGTATCTTCCATCATTCAAGATTTAGTTCAGGATCTGGAATATTAGATCCTTCATGGAAACACCTGTGAATGTAAACTTTTTGATGTGGAAGCAAGTCATCCTTGATTCGAGGGACTGCCTATGATGATGATCACAGTTAAAATATAAATGTTATTAAAGCTTCACTTCAGTTAGATAAATTCATGTTAAAACACACAGGCATGATATCGTATAAAGTAAAACTAATGAATAAAATGCTAAGAAATCAAGCTCAGGCAGCGGAAAGAGCGTGCGGCAAACCAGTCCCACCCACCCCTTCCCTCAACGACTATCTGTCTCACCTATGACAGAGTCTGGCTCTCATATTGCACTGTTCAGCCACCAAAGAACTCATTTCAGGAGTGGAAGCAAGTCTTCCTTGATTCCAAAGGAGTGCCAATGATGATGGAATGCGTGAAGCACTGTAACTGGAATGAAGATTAGTCGATCTTTCAAGTTGCTCATAGGTTGTGGGATTTTAAGGGTAGAAATTTGTCTTCGGCAGCAGCAGAAAATGGGTGGTATCCTATCGAACTCCTGTTATACACCCCACCTGATAGTGAAGTCAATAGAATTGAATATCGGGCGGGTGTATAATGGGCGGCCGAAACAATACCACCCATATTGCGCTCGATGAATTTCTAGGCCATAATATTTACTGTGGCCCTGCCAAATTTACTGAAGAAATATATCACTGACTCAGATTAAACAAATTGTAGACCTTCCGACTATTGTGATTTGGATCTGTATAGTGGCGGGGGAGGGGGGAGGGTTCAGGTGAACGGAAATGTAAAAAGTCAAAGAGAAAGGAGAAGACAATAGAGCAGGGTAGCAATGGGGGAAATGATAACCAGAGTGTGACAGGAAGGGACAGAATATATAAAAATAAGAGTGTATCAGAAAGTGGGGTCAAAGCAGGGAAAAATGGTAAAGAGATAAAATTAAAAGCTCTTTGTCTGAATGCACACAGCATTCATAACAAGATAGATGGTACAAATAGATAAAAAATAGGTATGACCTGATCGCCATTACAGAGACGTGGTTACAAGGTGACCAAGGCTGGGAACTGAATATTCAGGGGTATTTGACAATTTGGAAGGATAGACTGAAAGGAAAAGGAGATGGGGTAGCTGTGTTAATAAAGGATGTGAGCAGTGCAGGAGTGCGAAATTATATTGGCTCAGAAGATCAAGATGTAGAATCATGTAGATAAGAAAAAATAAGGGGAAGAAGCCACTGGTAGGCATAGTCTATAGACCCCCTAACAGTAGCTACACTGTTGGACAGCGTATAAATTAAGAAATGATGGAGGTTTGCAAGAAAAGTACGGCAATAATCATGGCCGATTTTAATCTTCATCTTGATTGGACAAATTAAATTGGCCAAGGTAGCATTGAGAAAGAGTTCATGGAGTGTATCTGGGAAGGTTTCCTTGAACATTACATTGTGGAACCAACCAGGGAGCAGGCTAGCTTAGATCTGGTACTGTGTAATGAGATAGGATTAATAAATGATCTCGTAGTAAAGGATCATCTCAGAAAGAGTGATCATAGCATGATTGAATCTCAAACCAATGCCCTGATCTTAAATAAAGTGGACTGGGAAAATAGATTAAAGTGTAAGACGGTTGATGAGCAGTGGCAGACATTTAAGGAGATATTTCATAACTCTCAACAAAAATATATTCCAGTGAAAAGGAAAGACTTTAAGAGAAGGGCGAACCATCCGTGGCTAACTAAGGAAGTAAAGGATGGTATCAAATTGAAAACAATAGCATACAATGTTGCCAAAATTAGTGGGAGGCCAGAGTTTTGGGAATTTAAAAAAAAACAGCAAAGGACAACTAAAAAAACAACAAAGAGAGAGAAGATGGATTATGACAGTAAACTAGCAAGATATATAAAAACAGACAATAAGAGCTTCAACAGGAAAAAAAAAGGATGAGGGTAGCTAAAGTAAATGTTGGTCCCTTAGAGGATGAGACTGGGGATTTAATAATGGGGAACAGGGAAATGGCAGAGACTTTGAACAAATATTTTGTATCGGTCTTCACGGTAGAAGACATTAAAAACATCCCAATAGTGGAGAATCAAGGGGCTATAAGGAGGGAAGAACTTAATACAATCACATTAATGAAGTAGTATTCGGTAAAATAATGGATTGGCTAACTAGCAGAAAACAGAGAGTCGGGATAAATAGGTCATTTTCCGGTTGGCAAACTGTTAGTAGGGTGCCACAGGGATCAGTGCTGGGTCCTCAACTATTTACAATCTATATTAATGACTTGGATGAAAGGACCGAATTTAATGTAGCCACGTTTGCTGATGATACAAAGATGGGTGGGAAAGCAAATTGTGAGGAGGACACCAAAAATCTGCAAAGGGATATAGACAGGCTAGGTGAGTGAGCAAACAATTGTCAGATGGCGTAAAATGTGGGAAAATGAGAGGTTATCCACTTTGTCAGAAAAAATAGAAAAGTAAATTATAATTCAAATGGAGAAAAAATGCAAATTGCTGCAGTACAGAAGGACCTGGGGCTCCTTGTGCATGAAACACAAAAAGTTAGTATGCAGATACAGCAAATAATCTGAAAGGCAAATGGAATGTTGGCCTTTATTGCAAGGGGGATGGAATATAAAAGCATGGAAGTGCTGCTACAACTGTACAGGGTATTGATGAGACCACACCTAGAGCACTGCGTACAGTTTTGGTCTCCTTATTTAAGGAGCGATATACTTGCATTTGAGGCAGTTCTGAGAAGGTTCACGAGGTTGATTCCTGAGATGAAGTGGTTGACTTATGAAGAAAGGTTGAGCAGGTTGGGCCTATATGCATTGGAGTTTAGAAGAATGAGGTGAACTTATTGAAACATATAAGATACTGAGGGGGCTCGACAAGGTAGATGCAGAGAGGATGTTTTCACTTGTGAGGGAAGCAAGAACTAGGGAGCATAGTTTAAGAATAAGGGGTCGCCCATTTAGAACTGAGATGAGGTGGAATTTTTTCTCTCAGAGGGTCGTAAATCTGTGGAATTCTCTGCCCCAGAGAGCTGTGGAGGCTGGGTCATTGAATATATTTAAGGTGGAGATGGACAGATTTTTGAATGATGAGGAAGTGAAGGGTTTTGGGGAGTGGGCAGGGAAGTGGAGCTGAGCCGAAGATCAGATCAGCTATGATCTTATTAAATGGCAAGCAGGTTCGAGGGTCCAAATGGCCTACTCCTGCTCCTATTTCTTCTGTTCTCATGCACTTTTCTGTCCTACCCAAAACCTCTTCTGTCCCATTGTCTACATGCATTAACAACCTCATAGATTTATAATATTTGCTTAAGATGCATGTACTTTATTTATCTGCTCGCTCCTCCTTCCTTCCATGCTAAACTTTCTTTCTATTTGTAGCCCAGAATTTTTTAACTTACTATACTTAAATTATATTCTATTTTGTTTCCTCCCACTCTCTTCACTTCCTTCCCTTCTCACCCCTCCTCAACTGCTCTCTATTCTCCTCCTCTTTACCCTCAGCATCTCCTCTTTCCCCTTCCTCACTGCTCCTCTCCCTTTCCTCCTCTCCTCGTCAATTTCCCTTCCCCTCTTCTTAAATCTCCCACTCCCTCTTCTCTCCCATCTCCCCCTTTCCCTTTCTTCCTCTCTCCTCTTCCCATTCCTTACTTTATACATCTCTTCTCTCTGCCTTCACCACTTCTCCCCTTCCCTCTCCCTACTCCACCTCGCCCCTTCCCCATTCCTCTTCCCCTCACTGTTATCCCTTTCTGGTATCTCTCCAGTCTGCTCTCCCTTCTTTCTATTGTCTGCTCCCCTGCTCCTTCTCCATCTTTTTCACTCCCTTTCTTTTTCTTCTTTCCTATCCCCATACCCATTCCTGTCTCCCACTCCCTGTCTCCATCCACCCTGGCTCCAGCTCCCTTCTATCCCATCTCAGTTCCCAATCCCTTTCTATCTGCTTGTCATGCGATGTTACATTTTTTGGCACATTCTGGGCATTGTAGATCCGGAGCAGCAGGATGTTTTTCCCTCTGCTTCTAGCTTTTCCACCGAGTTGTTCTCTCTCTCTCTCTCTCTCTCATACATGCACTGACACAGCAATTGGAAATCATCAGCACCACAACAATGTGAAGTTGCGAACTCAAGCCTCAGGCTTCAGGCAGAGGAGTAGGCCAATATGGGGAAAACTTGTTACATACATTTCTAACATTAAATAATTGACTTTATGGTTAAAATGTGTGATATATTTTCAGAATGTGGATCTTTTTTGTTACATTATACATTAACCTAAGTGAAGAAGGAAAATAACAGACATTAACAGTGGAAGAAATTACGTGAACAATTTGTTCCTTATTGGTAACTAGCAATTGAATCAAACTACTTTAGATTGGTTCATATGTAATCAATTGTATATTTGCGAACTGCACATTTAAGTCCATCATTAAATGGATATCAACTGGGTACAGAATGTTACAGTATATATATCCTAAATTTTTGTCATCAGATTTTAAAAGAGGATTGTCTTCATGAAAAAGTTTCCACCAAATATGTTTCCAAAATCACAATAGTAGAGACACATAATTGTGCCAAAGGCACATGATATCACTGTGATGAAAAGATGAATGCACATCTTCTTACTCTATTGGAAGAATGGTTTATTGCCAACCAGCTCTTCATGAAGGTGGCATGAAGAATAACGTTTTATTAAAATTGTATTTTTTATAGGATATAATTCACTTGATCCGACAAAGTTAGAATCCTATCGGCTGATAATTATGGCAAAGGATATGGGTGACATGCCTCTGAGCGTGAACGCTGTCGCACTCATTACTGTAAAAGAGAATCTGTGGAAGTCACCTGGGAAAATAGAAATTGCTGAGAATTCTACTGAACCTCATCCCATGATAATCGCACAGGTAGGACCTTCAAGTCCTGAGAACTACATAGTTTGTTTTATCCATCCCTAAGTCCAGCTGAAATGATCATCATGTGCAAATGGGCAGAAACCCAGCGTCATAGAAACATAGAAACACAGAAAATAGGTGCAGGAGTAGGCCATTCGGCCCTTCGAGCCCACACCACCATTCAATAAGATCATGGCTGATCAGTCTCTCAGTACCCCTTTCCCGCTTTCTCTCCATACCCCTTGATCCCTTTAGCCATAAGGTCCATATTTAACTCCCTTTTGAATATATCCAACGAACTGGCATCAACAACTCTCTGCGGCAGGGAATTCCACAGGTTAACAACTCTCTGAGTGAAGAAGTTTCTCCTCATCTCAGTCCTAAATGACCTACCCCTTATTCTAAGACTGTGTCCCCTGGTTCTAGATTTCCCCAATATCGGGAACAATCTACCCGCATCTAACCTGTCCCGTCCCGTCAGAATCTTATATGTTTCTATGAGATCCCCTCTCATCCTTCTAAACTCCAATGTATAAAGGCCCAGTTGATCCAGTCTCTCCTCATATGTCAGTCCTGCCATCGCAGGAATCAGTCTGGTGATCCTTCACTGCACTCCCTCAATAGCAAGAATGTCCTTCCTCAGATTAGGAGACCAAAACTGAACATAATATTCTAGGTGAGGCATCACCAAGGCCCTGTACAACTGCAGTAAGACCTCCCTGCTCCTATACTCAAATCCGCTAGCTATGAAGGCCAACATACCATTTGCCTTCTTCACCGCCTGCTGTACCTGTATGTCAACTTTCAAAGACTGATGAACCATGACACCCAGGTCTCGTTGCACCGCCCCTTTTCCTAATCTGCCGCCATTCAAATAATATTCTGTCCTCGCATCTTTGCCCCCAAAGTGGATAACCTCACATTTATCCACATTATACTGCATCTGCCATGCATTTGCCCACTCCCCTAACCTGTCCAAGTCACTCTTAGTGTCCCCCTCACAGCTCACACCGCCACCCAGTTTAGTGTCATCTGCAAACTTGGAGATATTACATTCAATTCCTTCATCCAAATCGTTAATGTATATTGTAAAGAGCTGGGGTCCCAGCACTGAGCCCTGCGGCACTCCACTAGTCACTGCCTGCCATTCTGAAAAGGATCCATTTATCCCGACTCTCTGCTTCCTGTCTGCCAAATAGTTCTCTATCCACGTCAGTATATTACCCCCAATACCATGTGCTTTGATTTTGTACACCAATCTCTTGTAGGATCTTATCAAAAGCCTTTTGAAAGTCCAAATACACCACATCCACTGGTTCTCCCTTGTCCAATTCCAGAAAATTTGTCAAGCATGACTTTCCCTTCATAAATCCATGCTGACTTGGACCGATCCTGTCACTGCTTTCCAAATGCGCTGCTATTTCATCCTTAATAATTGATTCCAACATTTTCCCTACTACTGATGTCAGGCTAATCGGTCTATAATTACTCGCTTTCTCTCTCGCTCCCTTTTTAAAAAGTGGTGTTACATTAGCTACCCTCCAGTCCATAGGAACTGATCCAGAGTCGATAGACTGTTGGAAAATGATCAGCAATGCATCCACTATTTCTAGGGCCCCTTCCTTAAGTACTCTGGGCTGCAGACTATCAGGCCCCGGGGATTTATCGGCCTTCAATCCCATCAATTTCCTGAACACAATTTCCCGCCTAATAAGGATATCCTTCAGTTCCTCCTTCTCACTAGACCTTCGGTACCCTAGTATTTCCGGAAGGTTATTTGTGTCTTCTTTCGTGAAGACAGAACCAAAGTATTTGTTCAACTGGTCTGCCATGTGTCTCCACCCCATTTTCCGGCCCGTTATGCTCCATGAACTGAAGAATTTGGGGTGGAGCCAATATTAAAATTGGTCTTGAAATCAATTCCTGAAATAAAATTTATCCAGATTTTATTGAAAAAATAATGGCATCTGAACGACGCATGCCATTATTAATATGCAAATCAGTCAGCAACTTGAGGTGAGGAAGAGGAACCCCTTGAATTGCGAATCATCACAAGTTGCTTCGTGAAAACTGCATCATGCACTTAACCTCCCTGTGATTTTCATTAAATTGCTGCATTTACACATTAATTATCCATTAAACATGCCACAGAAAGTTTACTAGTAATTAACAGCATAAGTACTCTTTTAACAACATGATAATTGTTAATGACTGCCAATCAACCACTTTTGCTCAGAAAGTGAACAATTATACATGTCTCATTCCTTCAGGTTGTGAATTGTTGTTGGAGATTTACAAAAGTCAATTTTTCAATTTTTCTATTTTTTCTTTACTTTTCCTTTTCTTAAATTTTCTCTCTCTACTAATCCAATCTTTCTTTCCCTCTCTTTATTTCTCTTTTTGTACCTGATTTGACATTGAATTCACCCACTCTAGCTCACCATCCTTCTCAGTCCTTCCACTGTTTATTCCTCAAGCCTTTAATCTCATTGGTTAAGGAGTTTGTCCCGTTGTTCACAAAGGTCCCCGATGACCTATGACCTCTCTGCACTGTTATCAGCTCACACTTCCAGCAACTGTGTGGGCAACATTTTTTAAACGCGCACTAACAAATCTAATTAACAGGGCATGCCGCAAGATGCCTCACTCCAGCAAAGTGTGGGTGGTCACTTTTGATCAATATGCGATGAAATTCCACAGGGGTTCTCCTGGTCTGCCACCATAATTCCAGCCACATATACTCTTTCCCTGGGGTTTTCGGTAGAGTTACAATGGGAGGTCAGAAAACACCTGCAGAATTTCAGTGGCATTGTTTTTAGTTGCTGTGGTTGTCTGCAAAACAGATCAACTGTGCAGGATTTTCTCGGTGAAGAAACCCATCAAAATACATAAATGTTACAATACAGAAACAGGCTATTTGGCCCAACAAGTCCATGTTAGTCTTTACTCTCAACAAAAGCAAATAGTTTTAAACACATTTACCCATCCTGATCCCATATCCCTTTATCGATGATTCTGTTAAGCTGCATGGCTGTTTAATGATCTGGAGCTCCCGTGCATCCGGCTCAACGGCTTTAAAATGGAAAAATCTTGCATGTGCGGAAATTGGAATGGGCCGCGCAGCCCGTTAAAGGAGCCGTGCCCTCAAAAATAAAATTAGAAAGAACATTATTCCCTTTTCTTTCATCTACCTCTCCAATCTAATCTTGAATGTTGGTATAATTTCTGCCTTGACCACTAACCACAGCCTCATGACTCTCTGTGTAAACAAATTTCTCTTGCTCTTTGTCCTAAAGCTCTTATATGCAGGGCTGTGTCTATGAGTCCTCAATCTAGAGCTCTCAACTACTGGAAGCAGTCTTATATCTAGCCTGTCCCATCTTTTCATAATTAAACATTTCTATCATATCAAACTGCGTTGCTCTAATGCAAACAGCCCCAATTTTTCAAGACTCTGTTTATATTTGTATTTCCATATATTAGGCAACATCCTAGTGAATCTGCATTGTACCCTCTCTAAAGCCTCAATATTCTTTCTATAGTGTGGAGCACAATACTGTAAACAGATGAATAAGGCACTGAGGTCTTATTAAGGTTTTATATAAGTTAATCATTATTTCTTGGCTTTTATATTCGATACCTCTGGTAATAAAACCTAGGGGATAATTTTAACTTCAGTGGAAAGTAAAATTGGACGGGGTGTTAAATGGCTGGCTGATCTGATCCTGTCAGTTTCCAGCTGGGCGGGTTAGATTAAAATTAAGCCCCTAGAATTCCAATAACCTTTTTATGACCTTATCAATTGTAAGTGCTGACTTTAGTATCCTGGGAACCTGACCCCAAACCCCTCTGCTCTTCCACAGCACCAAACCTACTTCCATTCAGAATATAATTACAACTGTTATTTTTTTAAACCAGTGTCCTCGACCAGGCTAACATCCCCAGTATTGAAGCACTGACCACACTCGATCAGCTTCGCTGGGCAGGCCACATAGTTCACATGCCAGATACGAGACTCCCTAAGCAAATGCTTTATGCGGAGCTCCTTCATGGCAAACGAGCCAAAGGAGGACAGCGGAAACATTATAAGGACACCCTCAAAGCCTCCCTGGTAAAGTGCGACATCACCACTGACACTTGGGAGACCCTGGCCGAAGACCGCCCGAGGTGGAGAAAGTACATCCGGGAGGGCGTCGAGCTCTTCGAGTCCCAACGCAAATAGCATGAAGAGACCAAGCGCAGGCAGCAGAAGGAGCGCGTGGCAAACCAGCCCGCCGACCCCTTCCCTAGACGATTGTCTGTCCCACCTGTAACAGGGTCGATGGCTCTCATATCGAACTGTTCAGCCATCAAAGAACTCATTTTGGGAGTGGAAGCAAGTCTTCCTCAATTCCGAGGGACTGCCTATGATGAAACCAAAATTCATCATCTCACACATACTGGCATTGAAATCCATCTGCCACTTTTTAGATATTTCTTCCATCTTATAAGTAGCCCTTTGCAGCTTACACCACTACTCGCTTCCTATTTTCTGTTTTCTCCCTTCTAACCAATTTTTAATCAAGTTTGTGATCCTCCCCCTAATTCTATATCCCTTAATCTTCTCACGTAATATCCCATGTGATGCCTTTGCCACACTCCAAAACCCTCTCTCACGACTTCCACACACACAAAATACTATTTTCCGCCCTCCTTCCCACTACTCCAGGAACCCACTTTACAATAAAGTTACTGAATTTTTCCTTTATATCGTAAGTGGGGTTGCTTTTACGAGGCTGGTTATGAAAAGGGAGTTTCAGCTCTTTGTCACAGAATGCAATGCATAAATAGAACATTTAACATATAGCCATTTGAATGAGTCACACATTTTAAATAATGTAAATACTAAATTTAAAGCAAGAGTAGGAGATATGAAAGTTGAAAGATAACATTTTGAGATTCTATTGCTACAAACCCAGACATGTATTAAAAGGAAACTTTAAGCTGAAATGGCCAACGGCTCCTTTTTTTTGGCTCATTAACCTTTATCAAAATTTATCTAAAAAGCATCAGCGTACAACATTCTTTCAAAGATAAAGAACGTAAGAAATAGGAGCAGGAGGAGGCCATTTGGCTCCTCGAGCCTGCTCCGCCATTTAATAAGATCATGGCTGATCTGATCTTGGGCTCAGCTCCACTTCCCTACCCGCTCCCCATAACCTTTCATAAAGCTTTTAAAATAAAAATGCTCCGTTGGAAAAAAGTCTTTTTTTGTTTTGGTTTCAGATTTAATTTGTGATTCTCATTTTTAACTATTAAAACTATTTTAAAGTATATCATTGCATCATTATAATAACATGGCTCATAGGAGAATTAGGCTTCGGCTCGCCCTGGCCTCCTCTATTTGAAAAGAACTGTACTGACCTATTACAGCCAGGTGGCATCAAAAATGTTCTATTTTGTAATGGTAGGCTGGATCAATATTAGTTTAGTGTTCCTATTATTTTAAGTTCTACAGTCCCCCATTTAAATTGATTCTATCCCTGCTCCCCCTTTCCTTTGGAGATATGTTCTTATTGGGATTATTCTGTACTTTTACTCTCTCTGCTTTTCTTGTTCTCTAGGTTGTTCTCTGTCATTTATTCCATATGTTTAGATTGTTAATTGTACTATATTCTATTATGTCATGTCACATTTAATTTTTAGACTGAGGCATAAGCGGGTATTTTCATCTATTCATGAATGTTTGGTGTGAGTATAAAATGGGGGAAACCCTTTATGCTCACACTGATTTTTTTCTCAAATATTTGTGAACAGGTAAAAATAGTGCCAACTGTTAGGGAATAGATGCTTTTACTTGTAAATTTATGTTAATCCACAAGATAATAGGCTTTAAGGCTCTGCTTTTGACATGATATTAATAATGGGCCTAAAATTGAGGTCGGAGGCTTCCTTCATACGAACACCTCCGACCCGAAAAAAATCTATGAATCTACTTGTTGATCTTGAAGAAACGTAGGATCCCGGTCGGCGGCCTAGATTTGCTACGCATCGTATAGGGACCTGTCTTTGAGGTACGTACAGAGAAGCTGGAGTCACGTGGGCCTGAACCACCAATCACAATGCAATGTTCTCATTGATAATAATAGGAACTCCGTTTGTCCAAGCTCCCATTACAATCAATGAGAAAAACTCCTAAAACACCCAAACACAGCATAATAAATAAATAAAACACCTTATATATTTAAAATTAATTGAAATTAAATGTAATTAGATGTTTTAGAAAAAAAAAATTGGAGGGAATTTTTTGTAATGTGTTTTAATAGTTTTAAAAATAAACTTACCTTAATGGACAGGGTTTTCACTATAAAATGTGTGTTTAAATTTAATTTTTATATATTTGAAAACTCTTACACTGATAAAAGTAAGCTCTGCGCCTACTTTTACCAGGCGTAAAGGTTTGAAGGACATTCGCTGGGCATGAGTTGGGCAAATTGCCCAATCTCTCCCGCGCAGATGTCCATCTTCCGGGGATGCGGAGGATCTGCCAGGAGAAATCTTGACAGATCAGAAAAGCCGGTTTTCGGCACATGACCATTGCGCCCCAAAAACCAGCTTTTGCGAGGCCTCGCCGGGTCCGTCCGCACTTCGTATGGACCCACGAGGCCGGAATTTTAGCCCCAATATTTTTGATGATATGTTATGTAAAATAAATGGATTGAAATTTCCATGACTGAATAAATTGAGATAGATACATGACACTAATGACTTAATATTTAGTGTGCCATATTCTGACCATCAAGGAAATAAATACATTAATTTTTTTAACTTTACCTTTTAAGTGAGTTCCTGTTGGAAGGCTGGAAATATTGGTTTCATTTCCAGTGAAAGATTGTGATAGCATAGACACAGAGACTGTGATTTTACGAACCTCGGTGGGTCCGTGGTGGGCAACATCGGTGGTGGGTCTCAACCTGTCTCCATCCTGGCCTCTGAAATGAGTTTCCCCTGATTGGGCTTGTTAAGCCCCACCCAATGTGTTTCCCAGTCAATTAAGGGAAGTGGGTCTGGTGGCATCATTTAATAACATGTCATCAGCTGGTTTCCTTAAAGGGATCACGGCTAACTTTCTTTTGACATTTGTGCTGTCAGTGTTCTACAGCGTTGAGGTGCTGCAAACACTGATAATCACTGCACAGAGGTACAGGGCTGCACCCAGGCTCTTCCATGACTTCCTCCATATGCTTATCGCGGGAGTCACAGCACACAGGGAGGTCCTCTTCCCTTCCAATGGCCAGAAGAGACCTCCCCAGGAGATCAACACAGCCTGGTTGCACATTGCAGAGGAGCACACGCAGGGATATAGTCAGGAGGACCTTGGTGCAGTGAGGAAAATGTTTCAATGATCTCACGAAACATTAGTACAAACCATATTCAACCTCATCCTGCTATGCCTCTCATAGAGAGAATCATAGAAATTTATGATTCAGAAGTCAGCCATTCAGCCCGTCATATCTGTGCTCTCATCACATCCCCATCACTCTGCCTTCCCTACTCTACTCCTGCACATCCTTACTCACACCAACTTACCTTGTACCTCCATCCATCCCTCTATCTGCTTTATCACATCCTCATCTCACTAGCCACCCCTCACACCCACCCTCATCCTCATGGAATCATACCAACTAACAATACACAACATCAACAACTTGTATTTATATAGTGCCTTTAATGTAGTAAAACGTCCCAAAGGTGCTTCATAGGAGTTTTATGAGACAAAACATTTGAACCCGAGCCACATAAGGAGAAATTAGGGCAGGTGACCAAAAGCTTGGTCAAAGAGGTAGGTTTTAAAGAGCATCTTAAGGGAGGAAAGAGAGGTAGAGAGGTGGAGAGGCTTAGGCTGGGAATTCCAGAGCTTAGAGCCGATGCAGCAGAAAGCAGATTTAGCAGAGCGCAGAAGTCTTAGTCGATCACGAAACGTTAGTACAAACCACATTCAACCTCATCCTGCTATGCCTCTCATAGAGAGAATCATCGAAAATTATGATTCAGAAGTCAGCCATTCAACCCATCGTGTCTGTGCTCTCATCACATCCCCATCACTCTGCCTTCCCTACGCTACTCCTGCACATCCTTACTCACACCAACTTGCCTTGCACCTCCATCCACCCCTCTATCTGCTTTATCACATGCCCATCTCACTAGCCACCCCTCACACCCACCCTCATCCTCTAGGGCTGAAGGGGATTACAGAGGTAGGGAGGGGGGAGGCCATGGAGGGATTTGAAAACAAGGATGAGAATTTTGAAATTGAAGCATTGCTTAACAGCGAGCACAGTGGTGATGGGTGAGCGGGACTTGGTGCAAGTTAGGACAGGGGCAGCCGAGTTTAGGATCACCTCAAGTTTACGTAGTGTAGAATAGGGGAGGCCAGCCAGGAGTTCATTGGAATAGTCAAGTCCAGAGGTAACAAAGGCACGGTTGAGGGTTTCAGCAGCAGATGAGCTGAGGCAAGGGCGGAAGCAGGTAATGTTACGGAAATGGAAATAGACGGTCTTAGTTATGCTGCAGATACGTAGTCGAAAGCTCATTTCAGGGTCAAATATGACACCAAGGTTGAGAGCATTGTGCTTCAGCCTTGGACAGATGTTGGGGAGATGGATGGAGTCAGTGGCGAGGGAACAGAGTTTGTGGCGGGGATCGAGAACATTGGCTTTGGTCTTCCCAATATTTAATTGGAAAACAATTCTGTTCATCCAGAAGTGGATGCTGGATTAGCAGTCTGACAATTTAGAGACTGTGGAGGGGTTGAGAGAAGTGATAGTGAGGTAGAGCTGGGCGTCATCAGCGTACATGTAAAAACTGACGCTGTGTTTTCAGATAATGTCATAAGAACCTAAGAAATATGAGCAGGGGCAGGTCATCTGGCCCCTCATGCCTGGTCCGCCATTTAATAAGATCATGGCTGATCTGATCATGGACTCAGTTCCACTTCCCTGCCTGCTCCCCATAACCCTTTGTTCCCTTATCGTTCAAAAATCTGTTTCTCTGCCTTAAATACATTCAATGACACAGCCTCCACAGCTCTCTGGGGCAGAGAATTCCATAGATTTACAACCCTCTGAAAGAAGAAATTCTTCCTCATCTCAGTTTTAAATGGGCGGCCCCTTATTCTGAGACTATGTCCCCTAGTTTTAGTTTCCCCTATGAGTGGAAATATCCTCTCTGCATCCATCTTGTCGAGCCCCCTCATTATCTTATATGTTTCGATAAGATCACTTCTCATTCTTCTGAACTCCAATGTGTATAGGCCCAACCTAATCACCCTATCTTCTTAAGTCAACCTCCTCATCTCCAGAATCAACCTAGTGAACCTTCTCTGAACAGCCTCCAATGCAAGTATATCCTTCCTTAAATATGGAGACCAAAACTGCACGCAGTACTCTAGGTGTGGCCTCACCAATACCCTGTACCACCCTATAGCAGGATTTCTCTGCTTTTATGCTCTATCCCCCCTTGCAATGAAGGCCAACATTCCATTTGCCTTCCTGATTACTTGCTGTACCTGCATACTAACTGTTGTGTATGGAGAAAGAGACAGACTGAACACTGTGAGCTCAAAGTGAAGTGTGACCTTAGTCTTTTATTGCAGGTCTCCAGAGTGCCTCTCCAACCTGTGAAGCCTCCTTAAATACCTGTGCGCCAAGGGATTATGGGATCCCTTGGGACTCCAGGGGATGAGCCCTCTGGTGGCTGTACACAGTAAATACAAGGTTACATATATAACACTAACTTTTTGTGTTTCATGCACAAGGACCCCTAGGTCCCTCTGTACTGCAGCACTTTACAACTTTTCTCCATTTAAATTATAATTTGCTTTTCTATTTTTTCTGCCAAAGTGGATAACCTAACATTTTCCCAAATTTTACTCCATCTGCCAAATTTTTGCTCAATTACTTAACCTGTATATATCCAAGGGACAACATGTAGATAAGAAATATAAGAGGACCAAGAATAGATCCTAGAAACATAGAAACATAGAAACATAGAAAATAGGTGCAGGAGTAGGCCATTCAGCCCTTCTAGCCTGCACCGCCATTCAATGAGTTCATGGCTGAACATGCAACTTCAGTACCCCATTCCTGCTTTCTCGTCATACCCCTTGATCCCCCTAGTAGTAAGGACTACATATAACTCCCTTTTGAATATATTTAGTGAATTGGCCTCAACTACTTTCTGTGGTAGAGAATTCCACAGGTTCACCACTCTCTGGGTGAAGAAGTTTCTCCTCATCTCGGTCCTAAATGGCTTACCCCTTATCCTTAGATTGTGACCCCTGGTTCTGGACTTCCCAACATTGGGAACATTCTTCCTGCATCTAACCTGTCGAAACCCGTCAGAATTTTAAACGTTTCTATGAAGTCCCCTCTCATTCTTCTGAACTCCAGTGAATACAAGCCCAGTTGATCCAGTCTTTCTTGATAGGTCAGTCCCACCATCCCGGGAATCAGTCTGGTGAATCTTTGCTGCACTCCCTCAATAGCAAGAATGTCCTTCCTCAAGTTAGGAGACCAAAACTGTACACAATACTCCAGGTGTGGCCTCACCAAGGCCCTGTACAACTGTAGCAACACCTCCCTGCCCCTGTACTCAAATCCCCTCGCTATGAAGGCCAACATGCCATTTGCTTTCTTAACCGCCTGCTGTACCTGCATGCCAACCTTCAATGACTTATGTACCATGACACCCAGGTCTCGTTGCACCTCCCCTTTTCCTAATCTGTCACCATTCAGATAATAGTCTGTCTCTCTGTTTTTACCACCAAAGTGGATAACCTCACATTTATCCACATTATACTTCATCTGCCATGCATTTGCCCACTCACCTAACCTATCCAAGTCACTCTGCAGCCTCATAGCATTCTCCTCGCAGCTTACACTGCCACCCAACTTAGTGTCATCCGCAAATTTGGAGATACTACCTTTAATCCCCTCGTCTAAATCAGTAATGTACAATGTAAACAGCTGGGGCCCCAGCACAGAACCTTGCGGTAGCCCACTAGTCACTGCCTGCCATTCTGAAAAGTACCCATTTACTCCTACTCTTTGCTTCCTGTCTGCCAACCAGTTCTCAATCCACGTCAGCACACTACCCCCAATCCCATGTGCTTTAACTTTGCACATTAATCTCTTGTGTGGGACCTTGTCGAAAGCCTTCTGAAAGTCCAAATATACCACATCAGCTGGTTCTCCCTTGTCCACTTTACTGGAAACATCCTCAAAAAATTCCAGAAGATTTGTCAAGCATGATTTCCTTGGGGGACACCAGAGGTAATGATGCGGGACCGGGAAGAGAAGCCGTTGCAGGTGATTCTCTGGCTATGATTCGATAGATAAGAATGGAACCAGGCGAATACAGTCCCACCCAGCTGGATGATGGTAGAGAGTTGTTGAAGATATATGGAGTCGTCAACTGTGTCAAAGGCTACAGACAAGTCAAGAAGGATGAGGAGGGATAGCTTGCATTTGTCACAGTCACAAATGATGTAATTTGTGATTTTGATGACAGCCGTTTTGGTACTGTGGCAGGGGTGGAAACTTGATTGGAGGGATTCAAACAAGGAATTGCAGGAAAGATGGGCACGGATTTGGGAGACGACAACACATTCAAGGATTTTGGAGAGGAAATGGAGGTTGGAGATGGGGTGGTTGTTTGCAAGGACGGTGGGGTCAAGGGTTGGTTTTTTGAGGAGAGAGGTGATGATGGCAGATTTGAGGGAGAGGGGAACAGTACCTGAGGAGGGAGAACCATCAACAATATCAGCTAGCATGGGAGCCAGAAAAGGAAGTTGGGTGGACAGCAGTTTGGTGGGAATAGGGTTGAGGGAGCAGCAAGTGGGTCTCATGGACAAGATGAGCTCGGAGAGGTCATGAGGGGAGATCGGAGAAAAACTGGAGAAAGATGTGAGGTCAGGGTTAGGGCAGGGGGGATCCTTAGAGGGAGTTTGGCCCAATGGGCGTGGGAAAGGAAGGGAAGTGGCAGGTGCAGTTGATCGGATGGTCTCAATCTTGGAGACAAAGAAGTCCATGAGCTCCTCACACTTGTTGTTGGAGGTGAGGGTGGAGGAGATAGGGGAGAGGGATTTAGGAAGACGGTTAGCAGTGGAGAATAAAAACCGGGGTTTATCTTTACATTCCAGAATGATTCTGGAATAATGAGAAATTTGGCAGACATGCAAAGGGATATAGGGCCCGAACTTGATCAATGAGCGGCCCAATACCAGCCACAGCCGCCGAGGTACCGCCCCCCCAAAAATATTTTTGCCAAGATTCCTCATGTACCGCCCATCTGCCACCCAGGTCCCGTGCGGCGGGTGTTTCTTGGGGGAAGTACTGGTGGCACAACTTCCTACCGCCCGCCCATGCCAGAGGCTGCAAAGATGGGATTTTGGTGGTCTAGGATCCTCTGAAATGCTGCTCCCGCCCAACAGAATGACTGCTGGGTAAAAGGTAGTCTGAACTGGCTGTAAATTGGGCGGTAGGTACAATTGCACAGAGTGGCCTGGAGCTGCACATCCCGGGTAACATATATATATATGCTGCACCCTTATCACAGCCTCAGAATGAGTTCACGGATGGAAATTAAACTGCACAGAAAGACTTCACAGATGTAAATGAAAAGTACTCCATTGAAGGGCCGGTGTGGTATAGGCAACGAAAATGAGCTACGAGGTACAGTAACGCCTCGATGCAGATGTGCTATCAGGGTTTTTAGAATATTGCAGGCAGAATAAGATTTATTGAGACAAAGTGAGTGTTCAGATGGTATGAGCTTATGTCAAAATATATAGGCAATAATGAAATCATGTAATGCTCTGTCGGGTGGGAGGATGTGAACCTGAGAACAACGTGAGCTCAAGTCTAGAATACAGGAAAATATATATAATGGTCTGCAATGTCACTGAAAAACATGTCATATTGGTGGGGAGGGGGAGGGAGCTCGGCGATGTTGCACCTAAGAAAATGTGGACTGAAGTGCAAGCGTTAATGTATGCCCTCCAAGTTGTGCAACTATCTCTCATTCAATGGCAGCCTTCCTGCATTGGTCACCCTTATTTGTGGTTGCGAGATAGCCTGATTACAGGACTCATTAAAGAGTCGCATCATATGTGGACGCCAAGATATTGTTCAGAGACCAGCACACCTGAAGGAGATTTGTCTGTTTCTCAGCACGTACCCCAGATGATATAAAAGTTAACCACTGACCAAGAGTTGGTGAACAATTTGTCTGTATTGAATAGTGCAGCATGGCAAGTGACAGAACATGCAAACAAGTGAATCCAAAAATTGCATGTTATTTCCAAACCAGTCAAGTGACAATCCAAACGAACCATGTGAAACAACAGCAACAACTTAATGAAGAGTAAACAATAGTACCAGCACCAACACCCAACCCTCTATCCACTACCACCACCTCACTTCTGCCCCCCGCCGCTGATGTGAGACCCATCATCCTCTTCATGGCTTCACCTTCACCACAGCGACATGCACTCCTGCCCCTTACCGCCTCTGCTCCATGACGGAGTGCAGGAGGGCAGCCGGAGCACTGCTGCCTTGTTCGTCTTGGAGAGAATGCAGGGCGTGAGATGGAATCCGCTGGCAACTCTGGCTCCTCAGGATCTGTTGGCCTCGCTGCTGTGGCATCGGTGGCACGAAAGCATTGAGTGGCGCATGGCCACTAAAGAGTCGGTGTTGCACTCCACCGCACTAATGAGTATGACATACTGGCAGAATGCTCCTCTGCAAAGGTGGTGATGCTGGCAGCTATCTCAGCCATGGACTGCAGCAGATTTTGACGTAGCTCGACACTCGTCCTCGACAACTGGACCATTTCCTGGATTGCTGCAAGCCATCCTGCATCGTCATCGGCTTGTTGCATTATCATGGGTGGTTGCGGCTTTGTGGCTTTTCCAGCACGGCTTCTGCACCTCCCAACACTTGTTCCCGCATCGTCCGATTCGAAGCCCAAAAAGTCGGACCCCGAAACCAATATTGGCCGAACAGGTGGCACACATGTCAGGAGATTGGAGTCCTCCTCTTGCAACTCCTCGACCTCAAGTGATACAAAGACTGGGACTTCTCCCTCCTCTTCCTCCTGGTGTTCGTGACTCTGGGTGGCGGAGGTTGATTCAGTGGATATGGGTGATCTGGTTGGGGGTGGGGGGGGGGGCGGGTGGAGGAAGGAGCTGGTGTGTTGGACTGCTGATGGCATCGAGGTGGAAGGCGTTGGTGTTTGACACTGCCTTTCTGTGTCAGAGGTGGATGGGGTGCATTGATCGGTGCTATCCGAATCAACATGTGGAAGTAGAGGACAACATTTAAGTGTATAGCAGGGGGGGTGGGATTGGTCATGCTGATATGTATGTATTTCACATTCTTACTGCAAGGACTTCCATCGCTACATGAGGACACCATTAATAGGGACACACAGTGCAGTAAAAAGCATTTGACATAACATTACATAACCTTGCATGACATGAGCGTGACACAGACCGGAGATTCGGATAAGCTTACAATGCTCTAGCACGGGATCTGCACCACTTTGTGTGGTGGCACGGGAGTGGTCACCCGTCATAGCCAAGGCACGCTCCTCTAGCGTAGTCACCTCGATGACATCTGGTAGGCCCCCTCCCGTGCCACTCTGCTTTGATGTGTTGGATGCTCTTTTCTTCTACAGAAATAAAAGTTACAGCCTTTATCCATTATTGCTCATGCAACACACAAGCACACACACACACACACACACAGACACAGACACAACGGACACAGAACCTTTTGGAATAGTAAGGGAGTGCAACAATACATGTTTACTTACTCTTGCTGATGCAACAATATTGTTCCATTGTTTCCGACACTGGTCTCCATCCCATACAATGTTGCCCACTGAGGACACGGCCTCCCCAATCTCCCACCAAATGCATCTATATTGGGGTGGTGCAGGCTTGCCACGACCATCTCGAGTGAGGTGCAAAACAGATACACCGCTTTGAGTTCTGTTGAGGGAGATGACTCATCAGGGGTGGGCAGCACCAGCCAAGTTCAAGGCACCATGGCTGGCTCTGCTGCACAGGAGGGCAGGAAAAAGAGTGGGAGAGTGATAGTGATAGGGGATTCAATGGTAAGGGGAATAGATAGGCGTTTCTGCGGCCACAACCGAGACTCCGGGATGGTATGTTGCCTCCCTGGTGCAAGGGTCAAGGATGTCTCGGAGCGGGTGCAGAACATTCTGAAAATGGAGGATGAACAGCCAGTTGTCGTGGTGCACATTGGTACCAACGTTACAGGTAAAAAAAGGGATGAGGTCCTACAAGATGAATTAAAGAGCTAGGAGCTAAATTAAAACGTAGGACTTCAAAAGTAGTAATCTCGGGATTGCTACCAGTGCCACGAACTAGTCAGAGTAGGAATCGTAGGATAGCTCAGATGAATACGTGGCTTGAGCAGTGGTGCAGCAGGGAGGGATTCAAATTCCTGGGGCATTGGAACCGGTTCTGGGGAAGGTGGGACCAGTACAAACTGGACGGTCTGCACCTGGGCAGGACCGGAACCAATGTCCTAGGGGGAGTGTTTGCTAGTGCTGTTGGGGAGGAGTTAAACTAATATGGCAGGGGAATGGGAACCAATGCAGGGAGACAGAGGGAAACAAAATGGAGACAAAAGCAAAAGACAGAAAAGAGATGAGTAAAAGTGGAGGACAGAGAAACCCAAGGCAAAAAACAAAAAGGGCCACTGTACAGCAAAATTCTAAAGGGTCAAAGTGTAATAAAAAGGCAAGCATGAAAGCTCGGTGCCTCAATGCAAGGAGTATTCGGAACCCAGGAGAGGGCTCTGAGCTAGTTAGAGTGGGTGAGAGCTCAGATGAACAGGACCCCAAGAAAGAATGCAAAAGGCAGGAGGCAACAGAGCAGAGTAGCACTGGGGTAAGGGTAAACCACAAGGTGATAGGAAGGGACAATATGTATGAATATAAAGGGGCTGCAGGAGGGTCAAAACTAAAAATCATGGTTTAAAAACTAGTATTAAAACACTCTACCTAAATGCACGCAGCATTCGAAATAAAGTAAATGAGTTGACGGCACAAATCATTACAAATGGGTATGATTTGGTGCCCATTACAGAAACGTGGTTGCAGGGGGGCCAAGACTGGGAACTAAACATACAGGGGTGTCTGACAATTCGGAAAGATAGACAAGAAGGGAAAGGAGGTGGGTTAGCTCTGTTAATAAAAGATGATATCAGGGCAGTTTGTGAGAGACGATATTGGCTTTAATGAACGAAATGTTGAATCATTGTGGGTGGAGATTAGAGATAGTAAGGGGAAAAAGTCACTGGTGGGCGTAGTTTATAGGCCCCCAAATAATAACTTCATGGTGGGGCGGGCAATAATCAAGGGAATAATGGAGGCATCTGAAAAAGGAATGGCAGTAATCATGGGGGATTTTAACCTACATATCGATTGGTCAAATCAAATTGCACGGGGTAGCCTGGAGGAGGAATTCATAGAATGCATACAGGATTGTTTCTTAGAACAGTATGTTACAGAACCTACAAGGGAGCAAGCTATCTTAGATCTGGTCCTGTGTAATGAGACAGGAATAATAAACGATCTCCCAGTAAAAGATCCTCTCGGAATGAGTGATCACAGTATGGTTGAATTTGTAATACAGATTGAGGGTGAGAAAGTAGTGTCTCAAACGAGAGTACCATGCTTAAACAAAGGGGACTACAGTGGGATGAGGACAGAGTTGGTTAAAGTAGACTGGAAACACAGACTAAACGGTGGCACAATTGAGGAACAGTGGAGGACTTTTAAGGAGCTCTTTCATCGTGCTCAACAAAAATATATTCCAGTGAAAAAGAAGGGCAGTAAGAGAAGGGATAACCAGCCGTGGATAACCAAGGAAATAAAGGAGAGTATCAAATTAAAAACCAATGTGTATAAGGTGGCCAAGGTTAGTGGGAAACTAGAAGATTGGGAAAATTTTAAACGACAGCAAAGAATGATTAAGAAAGCAATAAAGAAAAGAAAGATAGATTACGAAAATAAACTTGCAAAAAACATAAAAACAGATAGTAAAAGCTTTTACCGATATATAAAACGGAAGAGAGTGACTAAAGTAAATGTTGGTCCCTTATAAGATGAGAAGGGAGATTTAATAATGGGAAATGTGGAAATGGCTGAGAGCTTAAACAATTATTTTGCTTCGGTCTTCACAGTGGAAGACACAAAAACCATGCCAGAAATTGCTGGTCACGGGAATGTGGGAAGGGAGGACCTTGAGATAATCACTATCACTAGGGGGGTAGTGCTGGACAGGCTAATGGGACTCAAGGTAGACAAGTCCCCTGGTCCTGATGAAATGCATACCAGGGTATTAAAAGAGATGGCAGAAGTTATAGCAGATGCATTCGTTATAATCTACCAAAATTCTCTGGACTCTGGGGAGGTACCAGCGAATTGAAAAGCAGCTAATATAACGCTTCTGTTTAAAAAAGGGGGCAGACAAAAGGCAGGTAACTATAGGCCGGTTAGTTTAACATCTGTAGTGGGGAAAATGCTTGAAGCTATCATTAAGGAAGAAATAGCGGGACATCTAGCTAGGAACAGTGCAATCAAGCAGACGCAACATGGGTTCATGAAGGGGAAATCATGTTTAACTAATTTACTGGAATTCTTTGAGGATATAACGAGCATGGTGGATAGAGGTGTACCAATGGATGTGGTGTATTTAGATTTCCAAAAGGCATTCGATAAGGTGCCACACAAAAGGTTACTGCGGAAGATAAAGGTACGCGGAGTCAGAGGAAATGTATTAGCATGGATCGAGAATTGGCTGGCTAACAGAAAGCAGAGAGTCGGGATAAATGGGTCCTTTTCTGGTTGGAAATCGGTGGTTAGTGGTGTGCCACAGGGATCGGGCTGGGACCACAACTGTTTACAATATAAATAGATGACCTGGCAGATGGGACAGAGTGTAATGTAACAAAATTTGCAGATGACACAAAGATTAGTGGGAAAGCGGATTGTGTAGAGGACACAGAGAGGCTGCAACGAGATTTAGATAGGTTAAGCGAATGGGCTAAGGTTTGGCAGATGGAATACAATGTCGGAAAATGTGAGGTCATCCACCTTGGAAAAAAAAACAGTAAAAGGGAATATTATTTGAATGGGGAGAAATTACAACATGCTGCGGTGCAGAGGGACCTGGGGTCCTTGTGCATGAATCCCAAAAAGTTAGTTTGCAGGTGCAGCAGGTAATCAGGAAGGTGAATGGAATGTTGGCCTTCATTGCGAGAGGGATGGAGTACAAAAGCAGGGAGGTCCTGCTGCAACTGTATAGGGTATTGGTGAGGCCGCACCTGGAGTACTGCGTGCAGTTTTGTTCACCTTACTTAAGGAAGGATATACTAGCTTTGGAGGGGGTACAGAGACGATTCACTCGGCTGATTCCGGAGATGAGAGGGTTACCTTATGATGATAGATTGAGTAGACTGGGTCTTTACTCGGAGTTCAGAAGGATGAGGGGTGATCTTATAGAAACATTTAAAATAATGAAAGGGATAGACAAGATAGAGGCAGAGAGGTTGTTTCCACTGGTCGGGGAGACTAGAACTCGGGGGCACAGCCTCAAAATACGGGGGAGCCAATTTAAAACCGAGTTGAGAAGGAATTTCTTCTCCCAGAGGGTTGTGAATCTGTGGAATTCTCTGCCCAAAGAAGCAGTTGAGGCTAGCTCATTGAATATATTCAAATCACAGATAGATAAATTTTTAACCAATAAGGGAATTAAGGGTTATGGGGAGCGGGCGGGTAAGTGGAGCTGAGTCCACAGCCAGATCAACCATGATCTTGTTGAATGGCGGAGCAGGCTCGAGGGGCTAGATGGCCTACTCCTGTTCCTAATTCTTATGTTCTTATGTTCTTATGAGATCTTTATAACAGCGCTCCGCCTCACATACTAGTTCCTCCAGCTCCTCCTCAGTAAACTAGGGAGCTCTGGGCCTCCCTCCATTCGACTTCTTGGAAGTTTTTTTGGAATCATGATAGCTTTCTTAGATAGACGGCTGATGATGATTTTGTTTTTCTCTCTCCAAATCTGACCCCTCTGCAACTTGCAGGTGCAAGTGAGTACTGAGGTTTTATGCGCATGCGCAGCTGTTTCATCAGCCCCAATTGGGGGAAAAGTGATGTCATCGCACACAAAAAACGACAAAAAATTGTCTAAATCTCGCGTATGCTTGGTGCACGGTCTCCGATGTTTGCAGAGTCGAAAGGCCTGCACTCACCGCCCACTGCTGCTGTTGCCCACTCACGCCCGCTGACTCCCGCTGTCTGCTGCTCCTGCCGACAGAATCACGACTAAACTCTCGCCCGACCGGCTCCAGCGGCAACGGGCAGCAAAAACTCACGTTCCGCCCAGGGACCGCCGAGAAATGGGCGGGCCTTAGCTCCCACCAAGTTCGGGGACATGGACAGGCTGTGTGAGTGGGCAAAAATTTGGCAGGAGTATAATGTAGGAAAATTTGAGGTTATCCACGTTGGCAGAAAAAATAGAAAAGCAAATTATAATTTAAATGGAGAAAAATTATTAAATGGAGAGAGATTACAAATTGCTTCAGTACAGAGGGACCTGGGTCATTGAATATATTTAAGGCGGAGATAGACAGATATTTGAACGATAAGGGAATAAAGAGTTATGGAGAGCGGGCAGGGAAGTGGAACTGAGTCCATGATCTTATTAAATGGCAGAGCAGGCTTGAGGGGTCAAATTTATGACACCTGTTCCTATTTCTTGTGTTCTTGTGTTCTTGTCTGTTTTATGTAATGTTCATGTAAAGTTTCTGTTAATGTGGTGTCAAACATTGAAACCTTTATTTTCAACACTTTGCCTTCTTGGACAGATTTGTGTGCACCTTTGGAAGTCGCTTAGTGAGTTGCAGTGAATGGTGAGACATAATGTGGTAACCCCGCAATGTAATGAGTGTGAAAGTAATGGCTTGGGCATTGTAGGGATGCTTTATGGTGTTGGTATGGAATGGTGTCAACCTCATGCATCATGTGGCAGCCAGGGTGTACAGCTTCAGATGAAGTAAATTTGGCCATGGTGAGGTCATCCCTGCCCTCCCTGGCAGCAATGTGGTCAGGTACAGATGCCCTCTGTCCAGTGCAGCATCAGGTGATTGTGGAGAAGGTTGGTGGTGTTGTTGTTGTTGCTGCTGGTGTGGCTGCTGCTGGTGGTGTTGGGACTGATTGTGTTGGGATTCTGAGGTCTAAGGGCACTCATGCTGATGGAATAGATAGCGGGTGAAGTAGAGATGACAGAAGTAATCTGTCAATGGTGAGAGAGGGAATGAGGTCAGACTGGATGCAGACTTGTGTAAAGATTTGTAGCATAGTGGAATCTTTTGTGGAAATGCAGTGAGGAAGGGTTTGTGGCTGAGCGAAGATATCTCTGTAAGGTGGGAGCTTTTACTGCACATTTGAAGCTGTCAACTCAACAGCTGAGTCAACGGCCACTGAACTCCCCCCTCAGCTCGACAGGCATGGTACATGACCAGCCTGGACCCCATGGGTGAGCTGTCAAATGCAGACGGTGAGCTGAAATTCATTCTTAAGTGACTCTAAACAAGTCACCTGAATTGCTTCCCCCACTGTGAACCTGCTGCTGTGTGTTGGGTCTGCTCTGTGCTGACAGACCCGACATTTGGTAAAGGTGCACAGTGGCCGATTCACAGCGGGGTCCTGACCTGCTGTGGAAAAAAACACATTCCCACCCGACTTGCCACCGATTGCATCCGCTAACTCCTGCAAAATCCAGCTCAGAGAGTGTGTTTCCACTTGTTGGGAAGAGAAAAACTAAAGCCATCAATACAAAATAGTCACCAAGAAATTAAATAGGGAATTCAGAAGAAATGTCTTAACCCAGAAAGTGGTGAGAATGTGGAACTCGTTACCATAGGAAGTAGTTGAAGTGATAATATAGATGCATTTAAGGGGAAGCTAGGTAAACATAAGAGGGAGAAGGGAATAGAGGGTTATGCTGATAGAGTTAGACGAGGAAGGATGGGAGGAGGCTCGAGTGGAGCATAAATGCCAGCATGGACTGGTTGGGCCGAGTGGCCTCTTTCTGTGCTGTATATTCTATGTAATTCTATGTTCAGTGGAAAAGTCAGTTTTGTTTATCAGACAGAGGCTTCAGCTGATAAGCATTCACCCAGTAGCTTTCTTTGTCTTAGCAGCTGTCCTCCTAGGGATGCACAAGGCAAGTAATAACTTGTCTAGTTGAATGATTAGATCGACAACTCAATCAAGATTAAAGCCTTGATAAGGAGTATGGGGGACTTTCTTGTTAAAACTGAAATTCATGAAGTGAATAATGGGATGAGGTAATTATTTGAAACATTCAGATTCTCACCTGGCTAGTGTGAAAGAAAGGTATAAAAAGAGGAGTGTTAGAATAGATACTTCAGAATTTGAAAAGATTTGGCCAGTTGATCACCTCAAGCTCGAGATCTGTAATGTATGAATTCTTCAGTAGTTCATATTATAGGAAGTGTAATCTTAAGTATATAAGTAATAATTATTAAAAATGATTATCATTGTATGCTTAATTCCTATGAAAGCCAATAAATGCCTTTAAACCATAGTATCTTGTGGAATAACTTATAAGTAAAAACATCTATTCCCTAAAACATGAGATGATTTTATCATCGCTGGATCAGAATCCTAGAATTCGCTACCTAACACCATTGTGGGAACACCATCACCTCAAGGACTGCAGTGGTTCAAGGAGAGGGCACCACTATCTTCTCAAGGCCACTAGGGATTTGCAGTGGACTTTTCAGTATTACCTACACCCCAAGAACATATCCAGATGTGGCTAATTGCAATCCTGATTTGTAAATAAAAAAATATATACAGTAAAGATACTGTCATTGGGCAGGTGATCTCAATACTCATGGTGTATGCATGTGTACTTTAACCTTTTTCTGCATTTGTTGGTAAAATTGTAAAACAAATAGCAGATATGCAAGTGTTTTTGGTCATTGCGAGTGCTTTACTTCCTTGGTTGCTGAATCGTGGTAGATATGCACATGTGAAGTACATTTACCTGTACTACGTTTAAGGCAACTTCTACTAAAGTTAGTGCATGTGGCTACAATGGTGTCGCTGTGGCTAGTCAACGATTTCTATTGAGCAACACTGCACTAGCACTATGGCAGCCCTTACCCGTACCCAAGTTAAGTAAGAACAATATTTATATCACCTTCTGAGAATTTATCTGCTTGTTCCTGAGAGCAAGCTGGTTCTACTTCAAGATCCTCCTTAATACTAGGGGGATCAAGGGGTATGGCGAGAAAGCAGGAATGGCGTACTGAAGTTGCATGTTCAGCCATGAACTCATTGAATGGCGGTGCAGGCTAGAAGGGCCGAATGGCCTATTCCTGCACCTATTTTCTATGTTTCTATGTTTCTCTAAGAGCAGTTCAACTTTAAATGCTGCAGCTCTGCCCTCAGAAGAACTTTCCCCAACTCCTCCACATATGTCTTGGGCCTCCCACACACAGCGCACTGGCTGTTGGCAGGACTTGTGCTTTTGTCCCTCCTAGCAAAATTCTAATGAGCTGAACCTGCCATTTCAGCATCAGGGCTGTTCTCCAAGAGACAGAGCCCCCGGAAGCAGGGACGGTGTGGGGGAATCCGAAAATGGCCGAAGAACCCCATGGAGATCCACATTAACATTTTGTAGGTCCAACTCCTGCCATGAGAGCCGGCCTAATGGACATTCTGGGCAGTGGGTGGTCGGGAACAATGCAGGAGGCCACAGCCGTGTACAGTCCCCAGCAATGACACCCATGATCAGGAGAGGGAGGAAGCCCCTGATCGGGATTGGCGGGGGTTGGGGAGGAGGTGTTGGCAATCGGGGCTGGTTGGTGATTGGAAAATGTGGCCGAAGGCTTCTCCAAATGGCCTGGTAGGGTGCGGGGGCGGGGAGCACTGCTGCTCCTCCTGGCCCACAAAGAGTGCTGAGAAAGACACTTACCTTGGGGAGCCGACAGTTCCTGCCTCCCTTTCATTGCCGAGTTTCCTGTTCCTTGGGAAACCTGTGCAGCAGTTAATGATGTGTCCTACCTCCCCACAGTGGGACACTAAGACGCAACAAACCCCACAGATGCGAATGCGGCGGGTTAGGGACACGTTTTGCACATTTGACGGTTTAACCCCAAATCCCTAGCCCACACCGCTTGTCGTGGGGTTTAATATTGAGGCCAGGCTGTTTCAGGAACAAAATCTGATTCTAGACAAAGTATTACAGATAATGAATACAACAAAAACAATAAAAGAGCAGAACAAAGACTTGTGCAATGAAAACATTGAACTCTTCAGGCAATAGTTAGGAATGTGATTTAAGAAACAATTAAAATGAGAAATCTGAAATGCTATTGATCAAAACTAAAGGAAGGAAAGGAAAGAGAAAATGATGTGGGTAGGGTGAAATGCAGACTAGACCCAAAACCATGCATCAAAAATAACCGCTATGCAGGATGTTACAAATCCCAGAAAAATATCAATTGCATGCTGTGGAAGAAAAGTTGGGCACAGCCAGTCCCACACCTGTAACAATGTTGAGTTTCTACTCCAATGTTTCACAATCAGTTTGAGTATGAGCATTTATCGACAGTCCCTTAAACAGCAGTAATTCACAATGTACCAATTGAGCAGAACTAGCTAGAACAGGTTTGGAGCAGTTGGTTTGAGAAAGGCGGTAAACTACTCCATATTGCCTGGAGGTGAGATTATTTTAAAATATTAATATGATCTCATTCAACGTTGAACTATCAGTAACATTAAGCAATAGTTCAACGTAAGAATACAGTACTAAATAGTCCCATATCATAATAGTGCATTACTGTGCTACCCCTTGTTACAATCAAGCCTCATCATTATTCTCACAGCAGGTGATTCTTTCATTCTTCACAGTCTCTGTGAGCTCACATTGACACTGTTGGCAGCAAATGTCTCTCACTACTTGGACATTCTCCAGTCAAGTATTCGTATCCTTGGACTTGCTCCCACTTGTTTAGTCTTGATGTAGACATGGTATAATTTAAATACAGATCAGCCATGATCTTGTTGAATGGCGGAGCAGGCTCGAGGGGCTAGATGGCCTACTCCTGTTCCTAATTCTTATGTTCTTATGTTCTAATTATCTGCTTCTTTTGCGATCTGCATTTTCAAGAACTCCTCTGCAGATAGCCTGCAATCACACGTATTCTTGGTCGGACTGATCCAGGAGGAAAGTCATATTTGCTCTGAATTCATGTTCTTTTATTGGTGCTTCTTAACAGGTGTATGTAATGGGGATCATTTAAGTACTTGTCCCTATGATGGCTTTGAACTGGTTCTTAAGCAGAAGGGTAGTTTGTGAGATCATTGTTTTAAACAAATGAATCATTGGACTCATCATAATTAATTTTAAAAGGACATTTTTAATACTTTTATATAAAATTCTTCCTTTCATATATACACAATTTGTAATTAAAAGATTTGTTTCAACAATCCTTCAGATTATTATTTTCATAAATGATATTCAATTATTAGTAAATTATAGAATATTGTGGTATTCATTTCTTTCAGTCTGTAAAATAATTTCTTCATAGTGCTGATCAAAATAAAGAGGAATGCCCTATAATATAGTCTGTACATGAAAGGCTGCTATATAAATTTAAGACATTGGGTATACTCAGTCAAACTTCGAGGTGGATAAGGAATTGTTTGAAAGAGGGAAACAGTGGGTAGTAGTTAGAAGAGTGATTGCAAGCTGGGGAGATGTAAGTGGGATATTCCAAGGATCAGAGCTGGGGCCCTGAATGTTTGACCTCAGAAACCAACATAAGTTGATCAAATTTGAAGATGATAGTAAACTAGGGCACAATAGAGTCTGATGATGTAGCTGGAGAATTAGAAAGTGACCTACATGATATTTAAAAGTTTGTAGAACTATGGCAGATAACATTTTTATACAGATAAGTGCAAGTTCTTAAACATTGCAAGAAACAATGGAGGATATACGGGTGATGTTACAGAAGTTGACGTAGGCAGTCTTTGTGATGAAGTAGATATGGGGTCAGAAGCTCAACTCTGGGACAAATAGCACACCGAGGTTGTGAATATTCTGTTTAACCTGAGGCAGAATGGAGTGAGTGGCGGAGGCTGAAGCTTCTGTCTTCCCAGTGCTTAACTGGAGGAAATTGTGGTTCATCCAGGACTGGATGTCCGACAAGTAGTCTAACAACATAGTGGCACTGGAAGGATCAAGAGAAGTGATGGAGAGGTAGAGCAGGAGAGCTGGGGGTTGTCAGCATACATGTGGAATCTGACCCAGATGATGACACTGAGGGGGCCAAGGATAGATCTTTTGGGGACTCCAGAGTTAATGGTATGGGGGCAGGAACAGAAGCCATTGCAGTCGATTATCTGGCTACTACTGGATTGGTAAGAGTGGATCCAGTAGTGTGTAGTTCAACCAGCTGGACAATGGAGGAGAGATATTGGCAAAGGATGATGTAGTTGACCGTGTCAGAGGCTGGAGAGAGATCGAGCAGGATGAGGAGGGATAGTGATGCACGGCCACAGTCATAATGGATTTTGTTTGTTACTTTGATTCGAGCGGTTTCAGTGCTATGGCAAGGGCATAACACTGATTGGAAAGATTTAAAGATTTGCAGGAAAGAGGGCCACAGATTTGGGAGGTGACATGTTGGAGAGGAAAGGAGAAGTTGGTAATGTGCAGTAGATTGCAAGGAGGAGGAATGAAGGGTGTTTTTTTGAGGGGGGGGTGGTGATGATGAAAAATTTGAAAGAACGGATGACAGAACCTGAGGAGAAGGAACCATTTACAATATCAGCTAGCATGGGGGCCAGGAAGGGAAGTTGAGTGGTCAGCAGTTTAGTGGAAATAGGGTCAAGAGAGCAGGAGGTGGGTTTCATCAACTTGGTAAGCTCAGAGAGAACATGAGGGGAGGTTGGAGAGATAATATAGGAAGACTTTCCATACCTTGGGAGCCTACTATCAGCAAGGGCAGACATCACCGACGAGGTCCAACACCGGCTCCAGTGCACCAGCATAGCCTTTGGTTGCCTGAGGAAGAGAATGTTCGAGGATCAGGCCCTCAAATCTGGCACCCAGCTTATGATCTACAGGACTGTAGTGATACCCACCCTCCTGTATGGCTCAGAGACGTGGACCTTATACAGCAGACACCTCAAATCACTGGAGAAATACCACCAACGATGTCTCTGCAAGATCCTGCAAATCCCGTGGGAGGATAGAGGCACCAACGTCAGTGTTCTTGATCAGGCCAACATCCCCAGCATCATTGCATTGACCACACTCGACCAGCTCCGTTTGGCGGGCCACTTTGTTCGCATGCCCGACACAAGATTCCCAAAGCAAGCGCTCTACTCGGAACTCCTACGCGGTAAGCGAGCTCCAGGTGGGCAGAGGAAATGGTTCAAGGATACCCTCAAAGCCTCCTTGATAAAGTGCAACATCCTCACCGACATCTGGGAATCCCTGGCCAAAGACCACCCTAAGTGGAGGAAGAGCATCCGAGAGGGTGCTGAGCACCTCGAGTCTCGTCGCCGAGAGCATGCAGAAAACAAGCACAGATAACGGAAGGAGCGTGCGGCAAACCAGACTCCCCACCCACCCTTTCCTTCAATGACTGTCTGTCCTACCTGTGACAGAGACTGTAATTCCTGAATTGGACTGTACAGTCACCTGAGAACTCACTTTTAGAGTGGAAGCAAGTCTTCCTCGATTTCGAGGGACTGCCTATGATGATGATAGGAAGATGTGAGTTCAGGGCTAGGGCAGTGGTCACCCCACAGGCAGGCAAGAGTCAGGAACAGGAAAAATGGGTGACAATTTATAGGGCAGAAATTAAAAGTAGAGCAACAAGTAACCCCTGTGCATCTGAAACTGTCAATCATCATTCAGTGCTGAGTGCCTGTGATAAAAAGAAAGAGAAGAATAGGTGAGTGGTAGTGTTGGTAGATTCAATTATTTGAGGGGCAAACAACCATTTTTACTGCTATGATCATGAGTCCCGAATGGTGTGTTGCCACACTGGTACCAGGGCGAAGGACTTAATAGGAGGGGTGGAAAAACTTTGGGAAAGGGAGGGACATAAGAAAGGTAAGTATGGAAAGCTTGCAAGGGTAGTATGAGGAGTTAATGTCAAGACTAAAGATCAAAGACTTAGAAATTTGATGCTGTAACACCGGCCGTTAAAGCCAGTTTTGTAGTAAAAATGGCGGCCACGTCACTTCTGCCCGCTTCCAGCGCAGGACATGGTGGCTGCCATTTTGATAAGGGTCAAAGTGCTGCTGTTGACAATACTGGTCTCTCAAATTTAAATAGGCAGATTATGGTGTAAATCGGCGTGCAATACCTGATTTAATGCCACAACTGCTAATGTGGACGTTCTCGCTCTCCATAATGCTGTGTCCTGAATACTCACAGAAAAGCAGGTGTGAAACAGCACTGCAGAGACGCTGTCAGCGCTTCTTAAAGGGACACATACAGTTTGGATTTCAGCTTTTGGACGTTTTAAATATTTTATTTAAGTAGTGGCTTGATGTAATACATTTAAAAAGTTGTTAAAAGTATGCAGGGAGTGCTGCTAGATGCTTGCAAGGCTTTGGATGGTAAAGGAAGGCCTCTGAGAAGATAAGAAATGCTGGATAAACTCACCAGGTCAGGCAGCATCCATGGAGAGAGAAACAGCGTTAATGTCTCAGGTTGAGATGCTGCCTGACCTGAGTATTTCCAGCATTTTCTGCTTTTATTTCAGATTTCCAGCATCTACAGCATTTGGCCTTTGAGAAGACCATTTGCTCACCATCCTGGGGAGCACATGGAAATGAAGCAGAGGCAGCAAAGGGGACCAGCTGCTTGCAGAGCGAAGAGGAAGCCGCAGAAGAGGAGGATGCAGAAGAGGAAGACGCAGAAGAGGAGGGAGAGGAAGAAAGGTTGCAACCCAGATAGCCCCTTTCTGGCCAGGATATCCGAGATGGAATCATCCGCTTGCAGTACTAGTGACCACAACTCCAATTCCCCTTTCAACATTAGTCCCACACCTTACCTTCCCTCTGCTGCTGACCATCACAGCATCCTCTTGGCCACAATACTAAAGTAAAAGCCACCACAAAGCAAACTTTCTAATCCAACTTTATCCAGATATGTATCCAATATGAGATCAAGAAATCAACTAATCACCCTTGTGCATTCCCTTCGCGACTGTCTTGTGTGTACCTTTGCCTATCCTAGTGATGTAATGCAATGCTACCCCAGTGGTTGCTGCATGGCTGGTGGAAGGCTGCTGACTTTCACTGGGTGTCACTGCAGATGGCCTTGCAGGATGATCTCGAGGTGCTGGTGCCTGGGTGTGTCAAATCGAGTGACGGTTCTTCTTCTTCTATTCCTCTCCTCCTCTCCCCTACTCCTCTCTTCCGCTTCTTGGTCAACCACTGGCTGGGCAGGCTGCATTTCTTGGGTGTTTGATATGAAGATGGCACAAGGATAGAGTTGTGGTGAAAGGGAGGACAAGCAAGTGTAGCTTGTAAATCAGAAGAGATTGTGGGGTAAGGGGGAAGTGGGATGTGAGAAGGAGGATAACGTATGCGGATACCAGCATCTTGTATCATCATGATGATGATGATGATTCTTTGAGCCCGCTGCTGGCCAAGGGCTCAGCCATGCCCCTGCTAAAAATGGCCAGCACTGTCTCCGCCAAGGGGATGAGGTGAAGCTAGGAATGTGAGGTGTGCATTGTGTTTGATACAGATTGTTGGTAGGTGAGTGATGGGGGGAGTTGGGGGTTACGCAATGCACAGTGTGTGAGGCTAGTGGTGCCCATGGTAAGGATATGGCTTTTGAAGATGCATTCACTGACCCTGACCACTGCCCTGAGGTTATGAAACTTCTTTGGGCACTGAAGCCATGTGGTGGGGGACACTTCTGGCAGTAATGGCCTCGGTGGTCTGGTCCCACATCCTTATTTCTGACCCGCTGTGGGTAGAGGACCTCTCCCTGCACGAAGCTCGAATGCTGCATGCGAGATGGTGGGTGTCCCTTCACTGGCTTGTTGAGCCATTTGTGTTAGTGCTGAAACACTTATACCATTTCTTTACGCGCAGAAGACAGTTCAGCTTAAAGACTGCCATTTTGGAATTATTTTTAATGTTTATTTTTTTGAAAGGCATTTGAGCTCTAAGGGCTATGACTGTCTATTTTTAAATGATTTTAATTTTTTTCATTTTAGAAGGCAGTTCCCCTTTAACGACTCGACACTGCTTTTTAAAATGACAGACTAGCTTTAAGACAATGTTGTCTCGGTTCAGGGATGCTACGGCCATGCTACTTTGATCCTCCTGCTGAGACTACTGCTCAAAACAATGAATTATACAGTAGGTTTTGCACTCCGATCATTTAAATCAGCAGGCAGCACCAAAATACCTGAGCTGCCTGTGCTCTTTTTGCAGATGAACATTAATTTTGGCCTGCAGTGGCACTGTCCATTTTCAGGCTCAATTGAATTTCTCGACCTATATCTCAAACATAGTAATCTCATGATTACTTCTTGTGTCACGCACTGTGCAGGTTAGGCTAGGACAGATTAGATCCATTATGTTTGGCTTTAGAGATGGTGCAGGAAGGAGAGTTTCAGATTCTGAGAACATTGAGACCAGTTCTGGGACAGAGGGAAGCTGTTCAGAAGGAACTGACTTCACCTAAACTGGAGGGGTACCAATGTGCTTGCAGAAAGGGTAAATAAGGCAGTGGGGGAAAGCAGAAAAGATTATGATTAAGAATAATTAGGAAAGAGAAAGTAAGGATATTAAAGGATACCTGAATTGTGCTGATATGAATGCAAGGAGTTTTAAGAATAAAATAACTGAGAAGTGTTGGTATATAGGGAGGGAATAGATGTAAGAGTAACTGAAACCTGGTTGAAATCAATTGATGAATGAGGAGATAACTGGCAGGATTTTTTGTGTTTTAGGAAGGACCGTGAAGGTAAGGCAGGAAGTGGGTGGTATTATTTGTTAGAGAGGAACTAGTGGACTAGTTACAATGGAGTTAGCTGCTGGAAGTGATACTATGGGCTAGAATTTCCACAAAATCCGCCACTACCAATTGCCGCCCAAAAACCCGCTAAGGTTATTAAACTAACGCCGGTGAAAAATTGATTAAAAAAAGGAAAAAATTCTGCCCAGCTGGAAAAATGGGCCTTACACACAGATTCTCGGCGAAAATCGCGATCCTGGGCAAATTGGGCGGTATTTACTCAAAATTTAGTCCGAGGCTGCGGGTTGGGCCTAGGGAGGGGGGAAAACACAAAAAATATTTTCCCAAAAAACAAAAAATTAAAAATCGGACCCTTTTCCACTGAATTGCTATAAAAGAATTAAAAAAAAAACTTTAACTTACCTTTTTTTGCAGAGTTTCATACCTACTGCCCGGCTCCGGCTGCTTTCTCATGAGCGGTATTTTTCCCCCTCAGCTATGGAACACTGCTACCACCAAACTCAGGCGGTGGTGGTTTTTTCAGTCTTCCATGCCGGCGGTCCGCTCCCCAGCGGTATTTCGAAACCGCTGGCATAACACCTTGATGAAACTTGGGCCGGACGGTTTTCAACAAAAAAATAGGAGTACCACCGAGAAACCGTAAATGATGCTGAATTTCTAGCCTTGAGTCTCTATGGATCGAATTAATGGACAGTAAAGGGAAAAAGTTAATAATAGGATAACGCTACAGCCCACCAAATAATCAAAGGGAGGCTAATACATTTTGGTGAGACATGATAATATAGGTGACAGTCAAAATATTAATCATGGGAGAATTCATGGAAAGAGTAAAATTTGGAAGAGCTACTGGAATGAAAAGATGAGGAATGAAAATTGAATGTTTTCAAAGGGGTTGTTTTTGAGATGCAAAATTAATTTATCCCTAAAATAGATCAAGAACAAAATAAACAAATAAGATCAGTTTGGCTCACTGAAAAAGTTGTGAAAGGCATGAGGGAAGAAGAGAAGGTATATTTACATGTTCAGGAAAGAAAAAGGATAGGAAGATCTATGAAGATAAGTTGATGAATGCCAAGAAACTGCAAAGAGGAATTGAGAGGAAAATATAGTTCAAAACATAAAGCAGAACAGTAAAGCATTCTTCAAGTATTTCAGGAGTAAACAAAAGGTGCAAAGCTGAATTGACCCGCTAAAACATGACAATAGGGAAGTAGTGTCTGAAAATAGATAAATTACTGAAGTACTTAACAGTTATGTTTCAACAGTCTTCGCAAAAGAAATGTGGAGAGAAATGCCAGAAATTGGGGATATTGGTTAGAGGTGAATGTAGACTAAAATGTTTTAAAATCACAAAAGGCAACATATTGGGAAGGTTCAAGAAGGAACTAATCAGATTCTTGTCAAAAAATGGTTTTCGGGTTATTAGAAATACACCAAGGGAATACTGTGTCTAGGTGGGCTAGATGGACCGAAGGTCTTCTCCTGCCTGAAGCTGTGTTTTTTAAAACTTGGGCAAGAAGCCGGCAGGACATGTGGGCTGCTCGCTTGGGAGTCTCTGTGGGAGGCCCGATTTATATTATTTAGTGGGCCTCATTTACATCCCATTGGCCAGTAGGCCGCCTGATCAGATGTAAAGAGGCGGCGGGATGGCTGTCGGCAGACAAAGATCGGACGATCTATAGATAGCCCACCGTCACTCCGTTAAGTTGTGGAGGGGGCGAGTTCAGCAGGATCTCGCGGGTGAGAAAGGGATGGAAGCCCAGTGCAGCAGAGGCCCAGATTTTCCTTGTAGGTCATGGAGAAGCTCTCCTGCTTCTCCTGGCCCCACAAAGGTAAATTTAAAACTTACCCTTTAGGCCCTCTGCCTGCCTTGAAAGGCTTCACTGAGCAGGGTGCCCGCCACAGCTGCCCGCTCAGTATGCCATTAAAATGCTATCAGGTTCCTATGTATGTCATAGGACCCCGATTAGCAGATATTAGTGAGAGCCCCAACTGAGTCAGGCGGGCATGTCAGCCACTGACACAATAGTAGGGTTAAACCTGCTGCAGGGTTGGAATGGAACGGCAATAGAACTGCTCGATTATAATTCCTGGTTTGCACCAGGCAGTAGATGTTAACATTTTCCATATCTTAGTAACATTTATTCCTTAACCAACACGAGTCAAATTGATGATCTAGTCATTTATATCATTGCTGTGAGTGGGACGTTTCAAGAGCGCAATTTGGCTGCCGTGTTTCCCACAGTACAACAATGACTACGATTCAAAAGTACTTAATGGGTTGTGAATCACTTTGGGAGGTCCCAAGGTCACTAAAGGCGTGATATAAATGTAAATTCTTTATTTTCTCTCTTCATCAATAATCTACTCACCGATGCTCCGTTTGGGTTCCGCCAGAACCACTCGGCACCAGATCTCATTACAGCCTTGGTCCAAACATGGACAAAAGAGCTGAATTCCAGAGGTGAAGTGAGAGTGACTGCCCTCGACATCAAGGCAGCATTTGACCAAGTGTGGCACCTAGGAGCCCTCCTTTGGCTGGAGTCATAACTAGCACAAAGGAAGATGGTTATGGTTGTTGGAAGTCAATCATCTCAGCCTCAGGACATCATTGCAGGAGTTCCTCAGGGCATTGTCCAACCATCTTCAGCTGCTTCATCAATGATCTTCCCTCTATCATAAGGTCAGAGTGGGGATGTTTGCTGATGATTGCACAGTGTTCAGTTACATTCACCACTCCTCAGATAATGAAGCAGTCCGTGCCCGCATACAGCAAGACCTACACAAAATTCAGGCTTGGGCTGCTAAGTGGCAAGTGACATTCATGCCACACAAGTGCCAGGCAATGACCACCTCCCCATGACATTCAAATGGCACTACCATCATCAAATCCTGCACTATTAACATCCTGGGAGGTCACTATTGACTAGAAACTTAACTGGACCAGCCACATAAATACTGTGGCTATAAGAACATGTCAGAGACTTAGTATTCTGTGTGAGTGACTCACCTCCAACTCCCCAAAGCCTTTCCGCCATCTACAAGGCACAAGTCAGCAGTATGATGGAATACTCTCCATTTGCCTGGATGAGTGCAGCTCCAACAACACTCAAGAAGCTTGACACCATCCAGGACAAAACAGTCCGCTTGATTGGCACCCCATCCATCACCTTAAACATTAACTCCCTGCACCACTGGTGCACCATGCAGCGTGTACAATCTACAAGATGCACTGCAGCAACTCACCAAGGCTACTTCATCAGCACCTCCCAAATCCACGACATCTACCACCTAGAAGGACAAGGGCAACAGGCGCATAGGAACACCACCACCTCCAAGTTCCCCTCCAAGTAACACTTGGAGGGGAACTTGGAAGTGGTGGTGTTCCCATGCACCTGTAAATATATATATCGCCATTTCTTTATTGCCACTGGGTCAAAATCCTAGAAATCCCTACCTAACAGCACTGTATGAGTTCCTTCACCACTACCTTCTCAAGGGCAATTAGGGATGGGCACTAAATGTTGGCCTCACCAGCGACGCCCACATCCCAGGAACAAATAAAAAAGATGCAGTGACATGATTTAGCAATGTACCAAAGTGATATAATTATAATGCAGTTCAGAAGCCTTGGGAGAGAAATTTGGGGCATTTGCACCTCCCTTTAGCAACTACTCATTCAGGAACGGCGCCGCTAACAACTCCCGCAAAAAACAAAATCTCCGAGCTACTGGTCGCAGCCTTTTACTTGGTCGATCGTGGGGTCTCTGCCGCGATCTTGCAGCCTGGCACTCCGCTTGTGTGCTGCACTGGTGCCATGGCGCCCCGCTCCCTGGTGGTCCAGCAATGGCCTTGTTTCCCGCCCTCATCGGGATCAGGTTGGCTGAGAAAAGATAAAGACGGTCAGAATTCCACCTATCCTCACAATCTTTAAGTATATATTGTTATATATGGAAAAAGAGTCAGACTGAATACTGTGAGCTCAAAGTAAAGTGTGACCGTAGTCTTTTATTGCAGGTCTCCAGAGTGCCTCTCCAACCTGTGAGGCCTCCTTAAATACCTGTGCTCCCAAGGGATTATGGGATCCCTTGGGACTCCAGGGGATGAACCCTCTGGTGGCTGTACAGAGTAAATACAAGTTTACATATATAACAACACTGCATCTCCCCACCCCCGCCACAAAGTCAATAGTGTAACTATTTACAATGTGAGTCAATCTGGGGCCCTTCTTGCCCTGGTTGATCGTCTTGGTATGAAAGCTGGTATTGTTGGATCATTTGTTGGGCCCTCGCTGTGCAGCTGGCCTTGCTGGGCTGCCTGGTGTGTTGGGTCCTGCTAGGCTGCTGTGGATGATGGGTTCTGCTTCCTGGTCAACTGTGGTGCCAGTTGCCACTGGTGTGTATGTTGGAGGATCAAAAAAGGTAGGGTCCAAGGTGGGTTGCTCAGGATAGTCCGTGAATCTGAGTTTGATTTGGTCCATGTGTTTCCGGTGAATGAGTCCATTTGAACGTTTGACCCGAAACACCCTGCTCCCCTCTTTGGCCACGACAGTGACGGGAAGCCACTTGGGACCTTGTCCATAATTCAATACAAATACAGGATCATTGCTTTCAATCTCGCATGACACATTTGCGCTATCATGGTATGCACTTTGTTGAAGCTGCCTACTCTCTACTTGTTCATGTAGATCAGGGTGAACTAACGAGAGCCTTGTCTTAAGTGCTCTTTTCATGAGCAGTTCAGCAGGTGGGATCCCAGTGAGAGTGGGGTCTCGTGCGGTAGCTAAGCAGGACTCAGGATAGGCAAGTCTGCAGTGAGCCTTCAGTTACCCTCTTCAAGCCGTGTTTGATGGTTTGAACTGCTCTCTCTGCCTGACCATTGGACGCTGGTTTAAACGGGGCACATGTGACATGTTTGATCCCGTTACAGGTCATGAATTCTTTGAACTCAGCACTGGTAAAACATGGCCCGTTGTCACTCACCAGGACATCGGGTAGGCCGTGAGTGGCAAACATGGCCCGCAGGCTTTCAGTAATGGCAGCGGACGTGCCAGCCAACATTATCTCACATTCAATCCACTTGGAGTACGCGTCTACAACCACAAGAACATTTTACCCAAGAACGGACCTGCATAGTTGACGTGTACCCTAGACCATGGTTTGGAGGGCCAAGACCATAAACTTAGCGGCGCCTCCCTGGGTACATTGCTTAACTGCGAGCATGTATTACATCTGTGAACGCAGGACTCTTAAGTCCGCATCAATACTGGGCCACACATGTGGGATCTGGCTATCGCTTTCATCATTACGATGCCTGGGTGGGTACTGTGGAGGTCATTGATGAAGGTGTCTCTGGCCTTCTTGGGGACCATTACTCGATTGCCCCACAGAAGGCAGTCTGCCTGTATAGACATTTCATCTTTGTGCCACTGGAATGGCTTTATCTCTTCCTGCATTTCCACTGGGACACTGTACCAGCTCCCGTGAAGCACACAGCTTTTGACTTGGGATAATAAGGGGTCTTGGCTTGTCCAGGTTTTGATCTGCCAGGCATGACGGGTGATTGCTCACTCTCAAATGCTTCCATAACCATGGCTAGATCTGCGGGCTGCGCCATTTCCACCCCCGTGGTGGGCAATGGCAGCCTACTGAGAGCATCGGTGCAGTTTTCTGTGCCTGGCCTGTGGCGGATGGCGTAGTTGTATGCGGACAATGTGAGCGCCCATCTCTGGATGCGGGCCGATGCGTTGGTATTTATCCCTTTACTCTCGGAAAACAGGGATATTAGTGGGCTTATGATCAGTTTCCAATTCGAATTTTAGCCCAAACAGGTATTGATGCATTTTTTTTACCCCATAGACACGCGCTAATATTTCTTTTTCAATCATGCTGTAGGCTCTCTCAGCCTTACACAGACTCCTGGATGCATAAGCAACTGGTTGCAGTTTTCCGAAATCATTAGCTTGTTGCAATACACACCTGACATCATATGACGACGCATCACATGCTAGTACCAAACGCTTACATGGATCATACAACACAAGCAATTTGTTTGAGCATAACAATTTTTTCGCTTTTACAAAGGCATTATCTTGGCTTTTGCCCCAAACCCATTCATCCCCTTTTCATAATAAGACATGCAGTGGTTCTAACAGGGTGCTGAGACCCGTTAAAAAGTTATCAAAGAAGTTCAGGAGTCCCAGAAACGACCGCAGCTCCATCATGTTCTGTGGCCTCGGTGCGTTCTCGATTGCCTCCGTCTTCGCATTGGTGGTTGGTGGGCCTGATGCCATCCGTTGCAATCCTCCTTTCCAAGAACTCCACTTCAGGCGCCAGAAAACGCACTTCAAGCATTTTAACCTGAGCCCTATGCGGTTGAGTCGACTAAGAACCTCTTCCAGGTTCTGCAGATGCTCGATTGTGTTCCAACCTGTGACCAAGATGTCGTCCTGGAAGACCACGGTGTGCGGGACCGACTTCAGTAAGCTTTCCATGTTTCTCTGGAATATCGCCACTGCTGATCGAATTCCAAACGGGCACCTGTTATAAATAAAAAGACCTTTGTGCGTGTTGATGCAGGTGAGGCCCTTCGATGATTCCTGCAGTTCCTGCGTCATGTAGGCTGAAGTCAGATCCAGCTTTGTGAATGTCTTTCCTCCCGCCAGCATTGCAAAGAGGTTGTCGGCCTTGGTATTGGTCCTGCAGGGAGAAACGATTGATAGTTACTTTGTAATCGCCACAGATGCTGTTTCCGTTGAGGACATCAACGATCAGGCTGACCCACTCGTTGAACTCGATCTGTGAAATGCTGCCCTCTTGTTGCAGCCGGTCTAGCTCGATCTCTACCCTTCCTCTCATCATGTACAGTACTGCTCTCGTCTTGTGATGGATGGGTCGCGCCCCCGGAATTAGGTGGATCTGCACTTTTGCTCCTTGGAATTTCCTGATGCCTGGTTCGAACAGCGAAGGGAACTTGTTTAAGACCTGGTCACATGAAGTGTCGGCAGCGGGCGATAGCGCTTGGACGTCGTCCCAGTTCCAGCGTATCTTTCCCAACCAGCTCCTGCCGAGCAGCGTGGTACCATCACCCGGTACCACCCAGAGTGGTAGCTTGTGCACCGCTCCTTCGTAGGAGACCTTTACGGTAGCACTGCCGATTACGGGAATCTGTTCTTTAGTGTAAGTTCTTAGTTTCATATGAATTGGAGTTAAGACTGGCCTTGAGGCCTTGTTGTACCACATTCTTTCAAAAGTCTTTTTGCCCATGATGGACTGGCTCACGCCCGTGTCCAGTTCCATTGACACCGGGAGTCCATTTAGTTCAACATTCAGCATTATCGGGGGACAATTCGTGGTGAATATTTGCACCCCGTGTACCTCTGCCTCCTCGGTCTGAGGCTCTGGTTTATTGTGATCGTCCGTGTAGCTGTCCTCCTCTGCAACATGGTGGTTTGCAGGATTAGTAGGATTAGCAGCTCGCCTGCACCTACGTTGGATGTGTCCCATTGTTCCACAGCCCTTGCAAACGTAGCCTTTGAATCGGCATGAATGGAAACAATGATCACCCCCGCAGCGCCAACAAGGTGTTAATGGCCTTGCATTCATCACCCTTGATGGTGGACTCTGAGACATCTGCGGATGTGTAGCTGCAGGTATATGTGACCTGCCCTGTACATTACAATTTGAAAACAACATCACTTTGTTCACAGTACTTGTAGCAGCACTTGTGTGCTGAGAGACTTGCTTCGTATTGTCACTGGTGGCAATGAACGATCGCTATCGCTATGGCCTTACTCGAGGGTGGGGTCCCTACAGTCAAAAGTTTGCGAAGTATGGTTTTGTGGCCAATGCCAAGTACGATAAAGTCTCCGAGCATGTGCTCCAAATGTCCTTCAAATTCGCAATGTCCTGCAAGGCGACTTAGCTCGGCGACATAACTCACCATTTCCTGGCCTTCAGACCTTTTGTAGGTGTAGAACCGATACCTCGCCATCAGAACGCTTACCTTTGGGTTGAAATGCTCTCGGACCAGTGTGCACAAATCGTCGTGTGATTTCTCCGTGCGTTTCGCTGCAGTGAGCAGATTCTTCATGAGGCCATACGTTGGTGCCCCACAGACGGTGAGGAGGATCACCCTTCTTTTGGCAGTGTTCTCTTCCTCATCTTGCTCGTTGGCTACGAAGTATTGGTCGAGTCGCTCCACAAAAGTTTCCCAATCGTCTCCCTCCGAGAATTTCTCCAGGATGCCCACTGTTCTCCGCATCTTTGGGTTCGCAATCTGTATATCGTCGCCAGTTGTATGGAGAAAGAGTCAGACTGAACGCTGTGAGCTCAAAGTAAAGTGTGACCGTAGTCTTTTATTGCAGGTCTCCAGAGTGCCTCTCCAACCTGTGAGTGAGGCCTCCTTAAATACCTGTTCTCCCAAGGGATTATGGGATCCCTTGGGACTCCATGGGATGAGCCCTCTGGTGGCTGTACAGAGTAAATACAAGTTTATATATATAATATATATGATCCACAAAATACTTGTAAATTAAACACAACTCAAAATTGCAATTTAATAATTATTACAAAAAAGTACAAATCTGTCACCTTTCTGATGCTGACAGTTTTATAAATGAAGGGGAGGGCCACGTCTACGTGCCAGCACTACACGTCCCACCGCATAGCACTATGAATTTCGCATGGCTTTGCGCTCCGTTTCCGCCCTGAGAGGAAGTGCAGCACTATATTTTGTGCAGCATTCCTCTCAGGGGTGGTAACCTGAATATAGGTGCTGGGCGGGTCATCCGCGCCTGGCACAGGAACCCCCACCTTGTGACTGTTACCGTTCCTAATGTTATGGCCCTGATTTCTTATACAATATGGAGTTATCCATAGTAACTTGAAGTCTGAAGTGGTTAGTCAATATCTATTATAAGGACTTGTAAATTAAATACAACTCAAAAAAGCAATTTAATAATTATCACAAAAAAGTACAAATCTGTCACTTTTCTGATGCTGACAGTTTTATTAATAATGCATTTTGTGATTCATGTGTACTTAAAGATTGTGAGAATAGGTGGAATCCTGACCGTCTTTGTCTTTTCTCAGCCAACCTGTTCCTGATTCTCACTATAAAACAAACATCAAGCTTTAATGTTCTGTGTTTTGTATTGTTGCAATCTCCTAGATAATAAATCCATGTTGGTATAAACAGATCCCAACTATGAATGCTTTTTGTTGGTTCGGTGAAGATTGTTACATAAATGTTATTGCTACACATTAAGTATTGCATTCCTGATGCAACAAGTGACTTGGAGGTGAGGGGTACTTGTATAATCTGGCCTGACACAACCAGAACTCTACTCCCATTTGCAAAATAGAAACGATCTTGTTGATAATCGGAAGAGGCAATAATTGGCACAAGGAGGAAACAGATGCAGGGCATGTCCTCTTTTGTGATGCATTATTGGTCCTAGTGCACGCTAACACAAGCAGAGGTAGATTTTGATTTTGTGTGATAGTGAAAAATGGGTGATAGCGAATCAGCAGCCCATTTTACATCTCTCCCAATTTTTATAATATAAAAGGGGCTGCCAATTTACACTATCGCACAGTCCAAACCTACCCCACAGTGTGATATTTATATCATTTAACTGTAGGAGATGTGTAGATTTTTAAATTAGATGGGTAATTGCTAATTTCCAGTAAAGCAGGCAGCTATTTGTAATGAAAATGAATGCTTTGCAGGAACTTTGTGGGTAAATTGGGACTCTCTCCATTTTTGTGGAGCTATTACACATTTCACAACTGGATTTTCACCAAGTGACAGTTTATCTGCATTTGAAGTGTGAAAGGAAAATTATTATGATTGGCTGTTTTTTTGGTGCTCCTGCTAAGTAATTCATGTTTCATGAAGTTGTCTGCCAATAAACCACCTTGATTGGTAGCTGTTAAAATTTATATATAAAAATATAGGGTTATTTACTCCTTTTCCATCAAGGAGGAAAATATAGGCAATAATTCCTTAATTCTTATGGCTTTGCATTATTTCTCTAATTTAGGTGCAGTGGAATGAACCCGGTGCAATATTTGAACTCAAGACAAAAGACAAAATGATTTATTCCAAGTTTCCATTTGACATCGATGCTAATGGTACCATTAGTGTGACAGAACCACTGGACAGAGAGACGATTAGTGAGGTAAGTTCCTGTGTACACGGGGTACGAAACACTTTCCTCAAAGGATGGTACTAAGATCGTAGAAGGGATGAAGGAGCAGAGTATATCTAGGTGTGCAGATATACAGAACATTAAAGGTGGCAGCAAAAGTAGACAAGGCTGTAAAAATTACAAACAGAATAATTGGTTTTGCATCCAGAGACGTAGGGGGTAACTTTCACCTTCATGTGTGGTAATCTGGTGGAGAGCATTGCCTGGCAATTGTAGAAGCTGCCCGATTTTCATGACATTGATTTCAATGTATAGAGTTTCGGATGCTCCATTATAGGAAAGATAAAAAGGTATTGGACGAAGTGGAATCATTTTGATTGTGGCGTCTGGATGTTACAAATGTGGCATTGTCCTGAGGAATAGATCCATCACTCATGCGATCTTCTGCCATATTTCTATGCATGTTCAGAGATCTGTGAGGGAGCAAACAGTTTGGTTGAAATGAATGTGTTGAAGCTCTGCATTACAGCTTTCTCAATCTGATATTCAACGGCATTAACATCACCGAATCCCCCGCCATCAATATCCTGGGGTTCACCATTGACCAGAAACTTAACTGGACCAGCCACTTAAATACCGTGTCTCACCTCCTGACTCCCCAAAGCCTTTCCGCCATCTACAAGGCACAAGTCAGGAGTGTGATGACATACTTTCCACTTGCCTAGATGAGTGCAGCTTCAACAACATTCAAGAAGCCCAATAGCATCCCGTCTTTTCCACCCCACCCGCTGCCGACCCCTTTTGCGCCCTGCGGGGGCAATTGTCCTGCTGGTATGTGGCCGCCGCCCCCGACAGCTTCGCTGGGTACTGCGGCCACCCTTAAAGGGGAGGGCATACTGCCGTGGCCGCCATTTTGCTTTGAGTCGGCCCGACATTGGCTGCCACTGGCTTGGCCAAACCCCTCCCTGGTGGCCCAGTGGAGCCGTGGAGGCCTCACTAGGTCTCGCAGCGTCCCTCCCCTTTAATAAGCGTGATATCTGTGTCACTCTGATGGACACTGCCCCGCTCACACCTTGCTACTGCCTTCAACAGTGCCCGAAAGCGCTGGGATGTATTTTTTGATTTAAAGAGCCCAGTTTCCCGGCTCTTCCGCCCCGCCTCCCACCGGACGGTAATAATTCAAATAATTAGAATTTATCCACCCGAAACGGGACAGAGGGAAATTTCCCCTCCCCCTCAAATGTTTATTGTAAATGTTTCATTGAAGGGGCTTTTAATTAAATTAGAAAATGGGAACAATTATTATTATTACAGTAGTGTAAATTATTTAATTACTTGGGGATTCCTCATATATTAACAGGAATTAAATTCGTAAATGGAATCCTCATAACAACAACTTGTATAAGCAAATGAGATATCCTCCTTTCTGATAGGAGGACCTGGCCCACGTGATCCCAGGGATGCTTCCAAACTGCCTGCTTCCCTGGGATCCATGGGCCTTTACGCAGGCATACGCTTGCAGGCCCAGGACCCGAAGTCTCCAAATTCCGGGAGGCAGCGAGCAAGGTCAGATTTTTTTTAGGATCAAAGGCATACTCCGGTGGTAAGCCTCCGACCGCAGATTCCGGCCCAGTGTGTTATCTTTCAATTCTGGTGAGTGAGTGAATGAATAGTAAGATAAAGAATTAATGGCAAATATTAGGGGCCTGGTGAGACCACACCTGGAGTATTGTGTACAGTTTTGGTCTCCTTACCTCAGGAAGGATATACTTGCCATTGAGGAAGTGCAATGAAGGTTAACCAGACTGATTCCTGGGATGAGGGATTGTCCTATGAGGGGAGATTTAGACTAGGCCTATATTCTCTAGAGTTTAGAAGAATGAGAGGTGATCTCATTGAAACATACAAAATTCTTACAGGGCTTGACAGGGTAGATACAGGGATGATGTTTCCTCTGGCTGAGGAATCTAGAACCAGGGGTCACAGTCACAGAATAAAGGGTTGTCCATTTAGGATTGAGATCACTCACTACCCAGTATATTATTTTTAATGTGTGTTTAGTATGTACTGTTGGTGTCTGCTCTGGATGAAGATAGAACGCCGCTGGAAGAGCCATTGGAAATTCTGGTGGTCGTAACAGATATCAATGACAACCAACCAATTTGTAATGATGCAGTGACGTTGATTGAGGTGCAAGAAAATGAAATTCTAGGTGAGTATAATCTCATCATAAAATGCAAGATATGTTATCTATGTAAAAGGATATGGGATACTATTAACCATATACAGATAAGCCCACTAAAATAAATAACTGATAAAGGAATAAACCATTTGAGAGAATAAAATCTCCCTTTTCTATCTTTTCCAATGAAAGCTGTCCCTGTTAAATGAATAAAATGTTTAAATGAATTAGTCTGTATTTTTTATAGTGTTGTGCTGCCTCGCTAATCCGACATGTTAAGTCCTTTTTGCCAATTGTGTTAAACTCTTTTTAGAAGTGGTTTTGTCCAGGTGTTAAAATCGTTTAGAAAGAAAGACTTGGATTTATATAGCCCCTTTCACGACCACCAGATGTCTCAAAGTGCTTTACAGCCAATGAAGTACTTTTGGAGTGTAGTCACTGTTGTGATGTAGGAAACGCGGCAGCCAATTTGCGCACAGCAAGCTCCCACAAACAGCAATGTGATAATGACCAGATAATCTATTTTTGTTATGTTGGTTGAGGGATACATTTTGACTAGGGCACCGGTGATAACTCCCCTGCTCTCTTAGAAAAAGTGCCATGGGAACTTTTACATCCACATGAAAGAGCAGATGGGACCTCAGGTTATTGTCACATCTGAAAGACGGCACCTCCGATATTGCAGCACTCCCTCAGTACTGCAATGGAGTGTCAACCAAGATTTTTGTGTTCAAGTCCTACTCCAAGACTCAAGAACCCACAAACTGCTGACTCAGATGCGAGGGTGCTACGCACTGAGCCACAGCTGACAAAAGAAATAGAGATTAGAATAAAACAGGTTTAAGACAAATGTCAGGTATACAGAATTCAGTACAAAACCAGGCATATTACAGAGAATGTGGGGAAAATTGAAAAAGGAGATAAGAATGGCAAAGAGAGAATCCAACAACCCCAATAACAACAACTTGTATTTATATAGCGACTTTAACGTAGTGAAACGTCCCAAGGCGCTTCAAAGGAGTATTATGCGATTAAACCAAATTGACACCGAACCACATGACAACAACAACTTGTATTTATATAGCGCCTTTAACATAGTGAAATGTCCCAAGGTACTTCACAGAAGTTTTATGCGATAACAATTTGACACCGAGCCGCATAAATAGAAATTAGCGCAGGGAAGCTTGGTCAAAGAGATAGGTTTTAAGGAGCGTCTTGAAGGAGGAAAGAGAGGTAGAGAGGCAGAGAGGTTTAGGCAGGGAGTTTCAGAGCTTTGGGCCTAGGCAACAGAAGGCACAACCACCAATAGTTGTGTGATTATAATCATGGATTCTCAAGAGGGCAGAATTAGAGGAGTGCAGACATCTTGGGGGGTTGTGGGGCTGGAAGACAGTACAGAGATAGGGAGGGGCGAGACCATGGAGGAATTTGAAAATAAGGATGAGAATTTTGAAATCAAGGCGTTGCTTAATCGGAAGCCAATGTGGATTAGTGAGCACAGGGGTAATGGTTGAGCAGGACGTCGTGCGAGTTAGGGCACGGGCAGCCGAGTTTTGGGTCACCTCTAGTTTACGTAGGGTACAAAGAATCTGCATCCCCTTTGCAATAAAGGCCACGATACCATTGGCCTTCCTGATCACTTGCTGTATCTGCATACTATCCTTTTGTGTTTCATGCACAAGTACCCCCAGGTCCCGCTGTACTGCGGCACTTTGCAATCTTTCTCCATTTAAATAATAACTTGCTCTTTGATTTTTTTCTGCCAAAGTGCATGACCTCACACTTTCCAACATTATACTCCATCTGCCAAATCTTTGCCCACTCACTTAGCCTGTCTATGTCCTTTTGCAGATTTTTTGTGTTCTCCTCACACATTGCTTTTCCTCCCATCTTTGTATCATCAGTAAACTTGGTTACGTTACACTCAGTCCATTCTTCCAAGTCGTTAATATAGATTGTAACTAGTCGGGATCCCAGCACTGAACCCTGCGGCACCCCACTAGTTACTGATTGCCAACCAGAGAATGAACCATTTATCCCGACTCTCTGTTCTCTGTTAGTTAGCCAATCCTCTATCCATACTAATATATTACCCCCAACCACGTGAACTTTTATCTTGTGCTGTAACCTTTTATGTGGCACCTTGTCAAATGCCTTCTGGAAGTCCAAATACACCACATCCACTGGTTCCCCTTTATCCACCCTGTTCATTACATCCTCAAAGAGCCCCAGCAAATTTGTCAAACATGACTTCCCCTTCATAAATCCATGCTGACTCTGCCTGACCAAATTTTGCTTTTCTAAATGTCCTGCTACTGCTTCTTTAATAATGGACTCCAACATTTTCCCAACCACAGATGTTGGGTAACTGGTCTATAGTTTCCTGCTTTTTGTCTACATCCTTTTTTAAATAGGGGTGTTACATTTGCAGTTTTCCAATCTGCTAGGACATCCCCAGAATCCAGAGAATTTTGATAAATTACAAACAATGCATCCACTATTCCTGCCGCTACTTCTCTTAAGACCCTAGGATGCAAGCCATCAGGTCCAGGGGATTTATCCGCCTTTAGTCCCATTATCTTATTGAGTACCACCTCCTTAGTGATTGTGATTGTGTTAAGTTCCTCCCCCCCATGGCCCCTTGACTATCCACTGTTGGAATATTGTTAGTGTCCTCTACCGTAAGGATTGATACAAAATATTTGTTCAGAGTTTCTGCCATCTCCATATTCCCCATTACTAATTCCCCGGTCTCATCCTCTCAGGGACCAACATTTACTTTTGCCACTCTTTTCCTTTTTATATACCCATCCGTCCACTCTCCCCCACTTCCACTCACTCCCTCCAAGTAATCTGACAGAATAGATCGCCCTCCATTGTATACACCTCTTGATTTTCGTTGAGCAGGTTCTATACTGGGTGGCCAATCTGCTCTGGGCATTGAAAATGAAAATGAGTTAAAGGAGTTGCAGGATAAAGGAAGTTTGCAATGTGCTTAACTTTGTCCCCCCACTTCTCAGTCAGACAGGTTAAAAAGCATCCAACCAAATATTAAATAATAAGGAGCTCTGAGTTACAGATGGAAAATGCTGGAAATATAAAGCAGTTCAATCAGCATCTGTAAAGAGAAAAGAAAATTTACGATGTTTCAAGTGTATCCTTCATCAGAACTGATGACTGAAAGTTCTGAGTTGCACTTTGAAAGGAGTACGGTGTAAATACCTATCATTCTGGTCTGGTGTTTATGATATTGGCACAGTGAATTAATCAATTGGACTGATGAACAGAATTAATCAATGGGAAGCAGATTGGTGAGCTTTAATGTGGCATATGTTACTTTATTTCATTTATACACTTTGTAAATTCAGGAAGCTATATTGGAACTGTGAGTGTGACAGACATGGATCAAGAGGGAACACTGAACATCCTTTTGAACTATGAAATCCTCGATCAAGAACCAAAGATTCCAGAAGACAATATGTTCAAAATTGATGATTTCAGTGGAAAGATCCAGCGTTTCAAAGGGCATCTGCAGAAGAAAAATGCACCAGAATACATTTTAAGAGTCAAAGTGACAGACCAAATGGGAGGCAAAACAGGTCTGTATATATCGCAACAATCCAAAAATAGTATGGCATGGTATCTGTAGGTATTGGAACACACACACTCAGAGAATGCCATGACACTCTTCAAATGCCTTGCTTTTGAGGCATTTGTTTCATAAATGCTGTATTGTGAAAGAAGGCTGGCAAATTCATCCAACAACTATTAATGTTAGGGGTATGATTAAGAAGTTTGCAGATGACACTAAAATAGGCTGTGTGGTTGATAATGAAGAAGAAAGTTGTAGACTGCAGGAAGATATCAATGTATTAGTCAGGTGGACAGAACAGTGGCAAATGGAATTCAATCCAGATAAGTGTGAGGTAATGCATCTGGGGAGGTCTAATAAGGCAAGGGAATATACATTCAATGGTATGACACTGAAAAGTGTAGAGGAACAAAGGGACCTTGGATTGCAGGTCCACAGATCCCTAAAGGTAGCAGGCCAGGTAGATAAGGTGGTTAAGAAGGCATATGGAATACTTGCCTTTATTAGTCGAGGCATGGAATACAAGAGCAGGGAGGTTATGTTTGAACTGTATAAACCACTGGTTAGGCCACAGCTTGAGTACTGTGTGGAGTTCTGGTCACCACATTATAGGAAAGATGTAATTGCACTGGAAAGGGTGCAGAGGAGATTTATAAGAATATTGCCTGAACTGGAGAATTTTGGCTATGTGGAATGATTGGAGATGCTAGGTCTTGTTTTTTTTTTTGGAACAGAGGAGGCTGAGGGAAGACCTGATTGAGATGTATAAAATTATGAGGGGCGTGGATAGAGTGGATAGGAAGGACCTGTTTCCCTTGGCAGAGGGGTCAACAACCAAGGGACATAGATTTAAAGTAATTGGGGATAGGTTTAGAGGAGATATGAGGAGAAATTTCTTCATCCAGAGGGTGGTGGGGGTCTGGAATTCACTGCCTGAAAGGGTGGTAGAGGCAGAAACCCTCACCACATATAAAAAGTACTTGGATGTGCACTTAATGTAACCTTCAGGGCTACGGACCAAGAGCTGGAAAGTAGGATTAGGCTGGATTGCTCTTGGTTGGCCGGCGCGGACACGATGGGCCGAAATGGCCTCCTTCCGTGCTGTAAATTTCTATGATTCCATGATTCTATGAACTACTATTTAGGTATATAGGGCTAAATTTTGCCCATGTTTCGGCGGTCCGGGCGTGAAAAATAGAAGAAAATGAGGTGGGGAGGCCTACAACCGAATTCCCACCCCAAAATGTGCCTCCACAATTTTCCTCTGCTCCAATTGGGGGGTAAAGCACAGCTTGATGCAGGAGGCAATCCCACTCACCTTCTGCCCATGGCTTGCCTCCTGAGTATAACACTTAGTTTTGTTCTCCTGCCTTCTCCTTCTGAGCCTAGCAGAAGCTTGCTGTCACAGCTGTCTGCTTAAAGATCTAAATAACTGCAGTGTCCCTGTCTCTTTTTTTTGTCTCCCTATGATCACAAAAAGAGAGGAGAGCCTATGTCGGACAACATCCTAGTTCTAGACTCTCCAGCCAGGGGAAACAATCTTTCAGCATTTATCCTGTCAATCCCCATCAGAATCTTATATGTTTCAGTGAGATCACCTCTCATTCTTCGAAACTGCAGAGAGTAGAGGCCCAATCTACTCAATCTCTCCTCATAGAACAACCCTCTCATCCCAGGAATCAATCTAGAGAACCTTCTTTGCATCACCTCCAAGTCAATTATATCCTTCCTTAAATAAGGAGACCGAAACTGTGCACAGTACTCTAGGTGTGGTCTCACCAGAGCCTTGTATAATTATAGCAAGGCTTCCTTACTCTTGTACTCCAGCATCCCAACACAATAGATGTGAAGAATTTAATGATTACTAAGACAGACAAATGCATTGCTTATTCTACTGTCTTTGGAAAAGATCATTAGTTCATTTGCATTTTAACCATCTTTTGTCTAAAGGACGCGTTTATTTGCAACAGAAAAATGCTCTGATTGCGTCCCCATGAACTGATTGCTGATTGGTCTCCTTGGAGGACAAGACACACCCAGCAGTTTCTCTGGAATGTGTAATTAGAACCGTCCTGCCTACGTAATCAGTGACTTTGCAAAGTATAATTCGAGCCATTCTGACTGCTGACTCCAGTGTGGACAGCTTACTTTCACAGGTTAAGCACCCAAGTTCCTGACCCATCCCCCAGCCTAAGTTCCTGCCCTATCCCAGCCCAGGTTCCTGCCCCATCCCAGCCCAATTTCCTGCCTCATCCCAGCCCAAGTTCCTGATACTCAGAACCCATGTCCTGACCCCCAGCCCAAGTTCCTGACCCCCCCAGCCCAAGTCCTGACCTTATCCCCACCACCACCATGCCATAGATGGGGCATTGTGTGTGGGTCATGGATTGTTAACAGGTTTAATGGGTATGAAGTGAATAGTGACAGTGTTGTGACTTCCGGATTTCATCCACTTCAATGATGTCACTTACATGCATCGAGCTTTCCAAGAATCAGCCAGGTATAGGGGTAGGAGAGGGAGAATGTGGTATGGGTTTAAAGGGGATGGGGTTGGAAGAACATTATCTGTTTTCCCTGAATTCTTTCTCTCTCTTCTCTCCGATATCCTCTCCCCATTCCCTCTCTCCCAGTCTCTCTTTCTCTCCCCCCCCTCCGCCCCAGTCTCTCTCTCTCCCCCGCAGTCTCTCTCACTCTCCCACCAGTCTTTCTCTCTCTCTCTCTCTCCCAGTCTTCCTCTCTCTGCCCCACTATCTCTCCCCCCAGTCTCTCTCTGTCTAGTCTTTCTCTCTCTGCCCACTCTCTCTCTCTCCCCCCCCAGTCTCTCCCACTCCCCAGTCTCTCTCTCTCTCTCTGTGCCCCACTCTCTCTCTCTGCCCCACTATCTCTCCCCCCCACCCCTGTCTCTCTCTCTCTCTAATCTCTCCTTTCTGCCCCACACTCTCTCTCCCCCCAGGGTCTCTCGCTCTCTCTCTTCCCCAGTTTCTCTCACTCTCCCACCAGTTTCTCTCACTCTCCTACCAGTCTCTCTCTCTCTCTCTCCCACAGTCTCTTTCTCTCTCCCGAGTCTCTCTCCCCAGTCTCTCTCTCTTTCTCTCCCCAATCTCTCTCTCCTTTCAGTCGCTCTCTCTCTCTCCCAGTCTTTCTCTTCCCCCAATCTCTCTCTCTCTCCTCAGTTTCTCCCTACCCAAGTCTTACTCTCGCTCCCCCCCCCCACTCCCCCCACCCCATCTCTCTCTCTCCCACCTCCGAGGTTTTCTCTCCCACAGAATGCCGTGGAAATGTTCGTGTAGAGAATCCCAGCGATATTTTGGGCAAAAGTCCTGGAAATAATCCAAAAGCCCTAGAAGCAGCTCCAGCAACAGTGAGCTCCATGCGGTTTGTGGTTTGGACCCACTTTTGGCTTCCCTGTATGTTTAACTGCGCTACCAAATCGAGTGCGCATGTGCAAAATGGGGGCGTAGTCAAATGCGCGCATGCACAGAAGGACACAAAAAAGTTGTTGCAAATAATTATTCCACTTTCTAAACTTATGTGAATACTTTAAAATGTGATAATTAAATGTAACCTTTTTTCCCACATCCTTTCGGTGTAAAATTGGTAAAATAAATTCCCAAAATGGGAAGACCTTCCTGATAAGAATTCCCTTTTTGAGCTGCTTTTATTAAAAAAAAATTATTAGTTCACGGGGTTGTGGGCATCGCTGTCAAGGCTAGCATTTATTGTCAATCCCTAATTGCCCTTTAGAAGGTGGTGTTGAACTGCTGCAGTCCTTGTGGTGAAAGTATTTCCATGGTGCTGTTAGGCAGCGTGTTCCAGGATTTTGACCCAGCGACGCTAAAGGAACGGCAGTATATTTCCAAGTCAGGGTGGTGTGTGACTTGGAAGGGAATTTACAGATGATGGTGCTTCCATGTGCCTGGTGCCCTTGTCCTTCTAGGTAGAGGTCATGGGTTTGGGAGGTGCTATTGAAGAAGTCTTGGCGAGTTGCTGCAGTGCTTGTAGATGGTACACACTGCAGCCATGGTGTGCCAGTGGTGAAGGGAGTGAATGTTTAAGGGGGTGGATGGAGTGCCAATCAAGTGGGCTGCTTTGTCCTGGATGGTGTCGAGCTTCTTGAGTGTTGTTGGAGCTGTACTCATCCAGGCAAGTGGAGAGTATTCCATCACACTCATGACTTGCACCTTGTAGATGGTGGAAAAGCTTTTGGGAGTCAGGAGGTGACACACTCACTGCAGAGTACCCAGCCTCTTAGAATCATAGAATGGTTACAGCACAGAAGGAGGCCATTAACCTGTTGAGCCTGTGCCGACCCACTGCAAGAGCATTTCAGCTATTCCCACTCTCCGTACTTTCCCTGTAGCTCTGCAATTTTTTTTTCTTCAGGTAATTATCTAATTCCTTTTTGAACGCCACAATTGAATCTGCCTCCACCGCCCTTTCATGTAGTGCATTCCAGATCATAACCACTCACTGCGTAAAAAAGTATTTCCTCATGTCGTCTTTGGTTCTTCTGATAATCACCTTAAATCTGAGTCCTCTGGTTCCTGACCCTTCCACCAATGGGAACAGTTTCTCTCTATTCCCTCTGCCTAGATCCATCATGATTTTGAACACCTCTATCAAATTTCCTCTCAACCATCTTTGCTCGAAGGAGAAAAACCCTAGCTTCTCCAATCTATCCATGTAACTGAAGTCCCTCATCCCTGGAATTTTTGCAAATTTTTTCTGCACTCTCTCTAAGGTCTTCACATCCTTCCTAAAGTGCGGTGCCCAGAATTGGACACAATACTCCAGTTGCGGACGAACCAGTGGTTTATAAAGATTCATCATAATTTCCTTGCTTTTGTACTCTGTGCCTCTATTTATGAAGCCCAGAATCCTGTATGTTTTTTTAATCACTTTCTCAACCTGCCCTGCCACCTTCAACGATTTGTGTTCATATATCTCCAGGTCTCTCTGTTCATGCACCCCTTTTAGAATTGTATCCTTTAGTTTATATTGCCTCTCCTCGTTCTTCCAACCAAAATGTAACATATGTTAAATTTTATTTGTCACGTGTCTCCCTATTCCACCATTTCCCTCATCAATCCTGCCTGATACATCATCAAAAAACTCAATCAAGTTAGTTAAACATGATTTGCTTTTATCAAATCCGTACTGGCTTTCCGTTATTAATTCACACTTGTCCAAGTGACTATTAACTTTGTCCCGGATTATCATTTCTAAAAGCTTGCCCATTATCGAGGTTAAGCTGACTGGCCTATAGTTGCTGAGTTTATCCTGGCACTAGTTTTTGAACAAGGGTGTAACATTTGCAATTCTCTAATCCTCTGGCACCAGCCCCGTATCCAAGGAGGGTTGGAAAATTATGGCCATTACCTCCACAATTTCTACCTTTGCTTCCCTCAGCATTCTAGGATGCATCCCATCCGGTCCTGGTGATGTATCTACTTTAAGTACAGCCAGTCTTTCCAGTACCTCCTCTTTTTCAATTTTTATTCCATCCAGTATCTCAACTACCTGCTCTTTCACTATGACTTTGTCAGGATCTTTTTGCTTGCTAAAGACAGATGCAAAGTACTCATTTAGTACCTCAGTCATGTCCCCTGCCTCCATGTGTAGGTCTGCTTTTTGGTTCCTGTTGTACGAAGGGTCATCGATCCGCAACGTTAACTCTGCTTCCTCTCCACAGATGCTGCCTGACCTACTGAGATTTCCAGCATTTTCTGTTTTTATTCCAAATTCCAGCATCCGCAGTATTTTGTTTTTGTCTTATTACCCATTTACTATTTATATGCCTATAGAAGACTTTTGAATTCCCTTTTATGTTAGCTGCCATTCTATTCTCATACTCTCTCTTTGCATCTGTTATTCCTTTTTTCACTTCCCCTCTGAACTTTCTATATTCAGCCTGGTTCTCACTTATATTCTCAACTTGACATCTGTAACACACCCACTTTTTCTGCTTCATCTTACTCTCTATCTCTTTCATCATCCAGGGAGCTCTGACTTTGGTACTCTACCTTTGCCCCTCATTGGAATGTACCTCGACTGTACCCGAACCATCTCCTCTTTAAACACAGCCCATTGTTCGATTATTGTTTTGCCTGCCAATCTTTGATTCCAATTTACCCAGGCCAGATCCATACTCAACCCACTGAAATTGGCCTTCCTCCAATTAAGTATTTTTACTCAGGCTCCTTTACCATAACAAATCTAAACATTATGGTACTATGATCACTGTTCCCTAAATGTTCCCCTACTGACAATTGCTCCACTTGACCCACCTTATTCCCCAGAACCAGATTCAGCAATGCCTACTTCCTTGTTGGGCCAGAAACGTACTGATCAAGACAGTTCACCTGAACACACTTCAGAAATTCTTCTCCCTCTCTGCCCTTTACACTATTGCTATCCCAGTCTATATTGGGATAGTTGAAGTTCCCCATTATCACTACTGTATAGTTCTTGCATCTCTTTGTAAATTTGCTCCTCTATATCCTACCCACTAGTTGGTGGCCTATAGAATACACTTAATAGTGTAATGGCACATCAATGATTTCTTAAGTCTAACTAAATAGATTCTGTCCTTGACCCCTACAGGACTTCTCTCTCCAGTACTGTAATATTCTCTTTAATCAATACTGCCACCCCACCTCCTTTCTTTCCTTATCTATCTTTCCTGAACACCTTATATCCAGGAATATTAAGTACCCAATCCTACCTTTTTTGAGCCAGGTCTCTGTTATCACCACAACATCATATTCCCATGTGGCTATGTGTGCCTGCAGCTCACCATCCTTATTTGTCACACTTTGTGTGTTTTCACACATGCACTGTAAACCTATCTTAGACCTACTTGTATTCTCTCTTAGTCTGTATTTGTGTGGCTGGTCCAGTTAAGTTTTGATCAATGGTGACCCCCCTCCCCCAGCCGCCTGGCTTTTGATAGTGGGGGTTTCGGCAATGGTAGTGCTGTTGAATGTCAAGGGACGGTGGTTAGACTCGCTCTTGTTGGAGATGGTCATTGCCTGGTACTTGTGTGGCGTGAATGTTACTTGCCACTGATCAGCCCAAGCCTGCCTGTTGACGCATGTGGGCATGGACTGCTTAATTTTCTGAGGAGTTGTGAATGGAGCTGAACACTGCATTCATCAGCGATCATCCTCACTTCTGACCTGATGAAGCAGCTGAAGATGGTTGTGTCTAGAACATTGCCCAGAAGAACTCCTGCAGTGATGACCTGGGGCTGAGATAATTGGCCTCCAACAACCACAACCATCTTCCTTTCTGCTTGGTATGACTCCAGCCAGTGGAGAGCTTCCCCCTGATTCCCATTGACTTTAATTTTATGAGGGCTTCATGATGCCACACTCGATCAAATGCTGCCTTGATGTCAAGGGCAGTCACGCTCATCTCATCTCTGGAATTCAGCTCTTTTGTCCATGTTTGGACCAAGACTATAATGAGGTCTGGAGCCGAGTGGCCTTGTTGAACTCTTCCATCACTTTGTTGGTGGGGTGGTATTTGGCCGGATTGGATTTATCCTGCTTTTTGTGTACAGAACATACCTGGGCAATTTTCCACATTGTTGGGTAGGTTCCAGTGTTTAGCTGTATTGAAACAGCTTGCTTAGAGGTGCGGCTAGTTCTGGAGCACTATAGCTGGGATGTAGTCGGGGCCTGTAGCCTTTTCTGGGTTAAATGCCATGCTAGTCTTGATCATTTTTGGCTCAGTTTCTGGCAGCTAACCTTAGCAAGTTTACTTTGGAGTTGCCACTGACTGGGAGAGGCCTGTGCATTGGGAATTGGCAGCACTGGTGTAGGCCTCATGTAAAATAAAAGCAACTTGGAATAGCAATTGTGAAGATTTCATATCCTGAAGCTAGAGCTCTTCCAAGTTGTTTGACAGCAGGAGTGTCTAAATTGAACTGCACCTATCTGGAATGATGTTGAAGGGAAAGCTGCTATTCTAGTTCCAATTAAAAAAAAATCAAACACCCTCATCCCTTTGCCAAAGCCTTCCCCCGCTACTCATCTCACATATGCCTAGAACACAAAGAGCATGCCAGAAGCACTTCACTGACTGCTGGTGCCCCACACCATGGCCCTAGTTGCACTGTGTGCCATGAGAGATGCGCCCAGAGAACCAGTAAATTTAACAATGGATGACTTCACTTTATGCAGTGAGGTCAGCTCATTTTTGCGCAGGCACATGTAGCATCTGCCCAGCTCCAGCTGTGATTCCTGTTTTTTTTTATATTTCCCATGTTCTGCTCTGTGTTCCTGTGGCTTTTAGTTCAATTCAAAGTTTTTCTCCTGGTGGAGTTGGCATTGAATGAGTTTCCCTTTATACTAGACATTTTTCCACAGTGTGGGAGACGTTTCTGGTTAGGTCATTGGGTGGGAGAAACATGGGAGGTGGGAGGGCTTTACTGAGGATTTGGGACTGTTTCTAGGGGAGTTGGGAAATGTACAAGCTGCACGAGTTACACCTCAACAGAGCTGGGACCAGTATCCTCGCAGGAGGTTTTGCTAGTGCTGTTGGGGAGGGTTTAAACTAGCTTGGCAGGGAATGGGAATCGGAGAATAGATTCAGTGGGGAGAGAAGCAGAGCTGGAATTGGGCAGCAGAGAAGTAGAAGTAGAAAGTGAATTTGGAAGACAGAGGAAACAACAGCTGGAAAATAGACAACAGGGAAGTTTGGCACCACTAACTGGTATATACTTCAATGCAAGGAGTATAGGAAATAAGGCAGGTGAGCTGAGAGCACAGATTGACACTTGGGAGTACGATATAGCTATTACTGAGACATAGCTGAAAGAAGGTCAGGTATGGCAGTTCAACATTCCTGGTTACAGGGTTTTCAGACAGGAAACAGAGGGAAATAAAAAAGGAGGGAGGGTCACAGTATTGATTAAAGAGACAATTGCAGCTGTGAGAAGGGATGATATGTTAGAGGGATCAGCAAATGAAGCCACATGGGTTAAATTAAAGAACAAAAAAGGTGCGATCACAATACTGGGATTATACTATAGACCCCCAAGTAGTCAGAGCGAGATAGAAGAGCAAATATGTGGGCATATTGCTGCAAAGTGCAAAAACTATAGAGCTGCAATAATGGGGGATTTCAACTACCCTAACATTAACTGGGAAAAAAATAGTGTGAATGGTACAGAGGGTGCGGAATTCCTAAAATACATTCAGAACAACTTCTTTAGCCAGTATGTAACAAGCCCAACAAGGAAAGAGGCGGTCTGGGCTTGGTTTTGGGGAATGAAGAGGGGCAGGTGAAAGGGGTATCAGTGGGAAAGCATATTCAGTAAGATTTAGAGTAGTTACAGAAAAGGACAAAGGGGGACCAGGAATAAAAGTTCTCAATTGGGGCAAAGCTAATTTTGATGAGCTGAGATGGGATTTGGCCAAAGTGGCCTTGAAACGGCTACTTGATGGTAAATCAGTCTCAGAGCGGTGGGAGGCATTCAAGGAGGAGACCCTGAGGGTACAGAGCAAGTATGTTCCCTTAAAAGAAAAGGGAGGGGCTAACAAATCTAGAGCCCCCTGGATGTCAAAGGACAAACAGGGTAAAATAAAGAAAAAAAGGGAAGCTTATGGCAGATACCGGGAACTCAACACTGCAGAAACTCTAGAGGAGTATAAGAAGTGCAGGGGTGCAATTAAAAAATATATCAGGAAAGCAAAGAGAGAGCATGAAAGAATGTTGGCAAGTAAAATCAGGGAAAACCCAAAGATGTTTATAAATACATTGAGAGCAAGAGGATAACGAGAGAAAAAGTGGGGCCTATTTGAGACAATAGGCTAGACTTTCCATTATTTTTGCATGCACACCGCCCACTTAAGCACATAAGAACATAAAAAATAGAAGCAGCAGTCGGCCTTACGGCCGCTTGAGCCTGCTCCGCCATTCAATACAATCATGGCTGATCCGATCATGGACTCAGGTCTACCTCGCTGCCCGTTCCCCATAACCCCTTAATCCCTTATCGTTTAAGAAACTATTTATTTCTGTCTTAAATTTATTCAATGTCCCAGCTTCCACAGCTCTCTGAGGCAGTGAGTTCCACAGATCCACAACCCTCTGAGAGAAGAAATTTCTCCTCATCTCAGTTTTAAATGGGCGGCCCCTTATTCTAAGATTTTGCCCTCTAGTTCTAGTCTCCCCTACCAGTGGAAACATTCTCTCTGCATCCACCTTGTCAAGCCCCCTCATAATCTTATACATTTCAATAAGCTCACCTCTCATTCTTCTGAATTCCAATGAATAGAGGCCCAACCTACTCAACCTTTCCTCATAAGACAACCCCCTCATCTCTGGAATCAACCTTGTGAACCTTCTCTGAACTGCCTCCAAAGCAAGTATATCCTTTCGTAAATATGGAAACCAAAACTGCACACAGTATTCCAGGTGTGGCCTCACCAATACCCTGTACAACTGTAGCAAGTCTTTCCTGCATTTATACTCCATCCCCTTTGCTGAAATGAGGTATAACACCCATATATAGCCTATTTAGCCACAAAATGGAAACTAACGACTATTTCTTGGCCAGTTATCGGTGAGCATTACTTTCGGCATGAACTTAACGCTGATAAAAAAGAATACCGCCCGCCCATCTTTTTTGGCAGATAGATCAGAATGGGCGAAACCAACGTCCAGAAAATCGCCCATCGTTACTTTCGGCACGTAATTAACGCCGAGATTTAATAATACCGTCCGCACACTTCTTTTCGTCTTAAAGATCACATTTGCCGAAACTAACGAACAGAAAATCACCCAGCGTTACTTTCGGCACCTCGCACACATCTTGCCGACAATATCGCTTGCCGAAAAAAACGCTGTGAAAAAGTTGCTCTGACTTGAACTAATCACAGCAGTATGAATGCCATTTTCTAAATCGCACTTCGCATCATTGAAAAGGCTGCTTCAACTTAGGGGGCAGTTTGGATGTACTCTGGAGTTCTTTTAAGGTGATGTGACCATCTGAACAAACATCTTATCATACTGTGGACGATTTGAATTTACTTTAGGTGTCTTAGTGGGGACATTTATTGTTTGTCAACAATCGGTGTAATATTGATAGTTATTGGAATGGGGCATGTCATTTCGCAGCCTGTTTTGATGAGTACCCACATGCTGCAGACTAGAGATGGCAGAAGGTATATTTGACAGCATTATGTGCCCAATTTAAGGCATGCCAGACTGATGAGTAGGACAAGACCTTACACCCACCGCACTTACAGGGAGAAGTGGTCTTACCTCAACTTGTCCAATAACACCTGCCTTCGGAGACGGCGCTTCCACAAGGATGTTATCAGTGAGATATGCCAGCTCATCAGGGGAGATCTGCAGCCTGCCAGCACCATCAGGACCATACTGTCCGTCGAGGTCAAGGTCACGGCGGCACTTTCGTTCTACGCGTTGGGTTCCTTTCAGGCCTCAGCTGGCGACATTTGTGCTATATCTTAGCATGCCACACATTGCTGCATTACACAGGATCATCAGCAGGCTGGGGCCATTGGAGGGAGCAGCATGCGGTGGCATACCATGGCAGGGAGCAGCGCGTGCTGCTGCAGGAGGGCGACGACTACACAGCAGGAAGGGCGAAGGAGCAGCAAGAGTCCGTAGAGGGAAGTGACTGGGGCCCAGGAGAGGCGTGAACCTGGGACCCAAAAGAGGCGAGGGCCCGGGGCAGCATGGGCCAGCCCACACTGCGATATGTGTGCGTGCTCGGTCTGTGCAGCAGAGCTGGTCTCCAGTTAGTCTTGGGTAATCCTTGCCACTGGACCAAGACCTAGCTCTGTCAAGCCCATGTGGTGGCTGGTGTGCAACGGCCACCACACGTGAAAAAAATCCAAGCACAGGCGTCTTCTGCCTTTCACGATGTAGTTCGAACTCTGGAATATTAGATCCTTCATTGAAACATTTGTGAACTCATCCCTTTTTGGCTTGGAAGCAAGTCATCCTCACTTCGAGGGACTGCCTATGAAGATGATACAGGTCACTGAGGCCCTTTATGCACGCAGGATGGACTTTATCAGCTTCCCTATGACCAGGGAGGCTCAGACTGAGAGGGCTTTAGGATTCTACCGAATTGCTAACTTCCCCAAGGTGCAGGGAGCAATAGACTGTACGCACATCGTGATGCGGGCACCTTTTCAGGATGCAGAGGTTTTTAGGAACCACAAGGGATTCCAATCTCTGAATGTGCAACTCGTTGTCGACCACCAGCAAATAATTATGGCAGCAAATGCCAAATTTCCAGGCAGCATCCATGATGCTCACATCCTGCATGAGAGCGCTGTATCTGACATGTTTAACAGTCAGTCACAAGGTCAATGTTTGATGCTTGCTGACAAAGGATATGGCCTCACCACCTGGCTGATGACCCTCCTGCGTGACACCCACACCGAAGCCGAGAAGTGATACAACAAGAGCCACAGAGCCACTCGCAATATTGTGGAGAAAACCATTGGAGTGCTTAAGCAGTGCTTTGGATGCCTGGACCATTCACGGGAGCTCCAATACCACCCTGAGCAGGTAGCTCAATTCGTGGTGCTGTGCTCCATGCTGCGGCCATTAGGAGGAGACAAGAATTGCCAGAAGGGACTGCCGGTCCACCTCAGGGGAGAGAGGAAGAGGAGGATGAGGAGGTGGATGCTGACATCGGGCCAGACAATCAGGCTGACGCTGAAGCCATGCCCCCACCCCGCTGTGGACCAAAGGAAAGGGCCCATGGTGGCTACATAGCTGCAAGACTCTTACGTCAGCAGCTCATAAATGAGCGCTTTGCTTGAAAGAACGTTGCTGTTATTTACAAAGCTGCAACACTGCTGGGTGTGCAGGTCATACATCAAAGGTGTGTGTCACCTTGGTGATAGTTAAAGTTTAAGTTGATTCAAGTTAAGTCTAATTATACCCTTTCATGTTAAGGAATCACCAGTGTGTAACGGTGCAGCTATCTGAGACAATGCGCAACAAGATTATGTTAAATAAAAAACATTTAATTCGACCATTTGTGTGAAATCATAATTATAACTGTAAAAAACACCCCACCCCGCCCCCACCCCACCGCACCCCACAATAAATTTATCACATTCACATCATTCCAATGGTCACCATTTCCAGCAACACAGAACACAAAAGCAAACCAGCAAGGTAGCCCCCTTGCCCCTTCCCCCGACCCTCCCACCAAAATAGCACAAACAACATAAAAATATGACCAAGACAACACCTGCGGCCATGCACCTCACTTTCCTTCCCCGTCCCCCCCCCATCCCCCACCGCTTCTCCTCCTCACCTCTACCCCTTCCCCTCCTGACTCCAAGCTGCCTGGCCGACGAGCTCCTCAGGCGATGCTTCACTGGGGTGGCTGACGGCAGAACCGCTACTTGGACAGACACGGGAGAGGATGGTCCTGAGGTGGGAACGTCCTCCGGGCCAGGAGCAAGATCTTCCTCCTGGCTCTCGTGTGTCATTGGCAATGGGGGTGTGGCACCTTGGAGTGCAGTGCCTCACTCCAGGACCACTGGGAGACCTCTGCCACCAGTGTTCCTGGCTATTAGCTCCAGGGCCTCCGACATCCATGGCATATACTCCGTCATGGTGGCGGATATGCTGGCTATCTGGAGGGCTATGCCCGCCCCCCCCCCCATTGTCTGTTGGATCTGTTGACCTATGTTAACATGCCTCTGAGACAAGTGTACATGTCCCCGCTCGTGGAGCAGACCTGCTGCGTCGAATCAACTTCCGCTTGGTCGGCGCCGTCCTGGAGACACCTGGGGTGCCCTGTGGCAAGGTGCTTGGGCCCGGTACCTCCACGGTGGATGTGGGAGTGGCCTCAGGAGCATTAGATGTAATCGGTGTCGAATGGATTAAGGAGGTTGGGGATGCAGGCTGCTCGAAGTCGGCACTGTCATCCGTTGAGAAGGGACCCAGCAGATACACGGTGGAGAATCGGTGCTCCTCAGCACCAGATGGAGGATCGTCCGACGAGTCCGTCCCCGCGCCCCCAGCTTCTGGCCTCTGTGGTGTTGCCTGGAGCCGTGCTGCTGGCTGAGCTGCAAAACATAAATGAGGTTATTAGAGAAGAAGGGAGTGCTAAGGTCACAAGGTGAGTCCAGCACTACACGCAGCATATGCATGACAAAAGCAACACCGCTATCAAGATCATCACAGACATCACATTTCATGACCCATCACCAAATTCTGCATTGCAATGATTTTCATGTGGACTTCATTATTTAGAGAAGAATTTTATGATTCATCTATCATATAATATTGGTCGGATATGAGTGGGTGTGGCATCTATTGACTTGGCATCATGCAATGGTGCATAATTTACTCACGTGGCATCACATCAGGCTCTGCTGCTGCTTGCGTGGTCGACTGGGGGTGCCTCCCCACTAACGCCAGCATCTGCTCCTCAATGTCAGTAATGTCGCTGATAAGTGGTGGCCACCCACCCGTTCGCCTCTGCTCGGCCCTATTCCTTGAAAGCTTCTCCTGTAAAAGGTAACAACAGCATGACACCTTGAATATTGTGTGCAGTTTTGGTCTCCTAATCTGAGGAAGGACATTCCCGGGATGGCTGGACTGACATATGAAGAAAAACTGGATCAACTAGGCTTATATTCACTAGAATTTAGAAGAATGAGAGGGGATCTCATAGAAGCATATAAAATTCTGACAGAATTGGACAGGTTAGATGCAGGAAGTATGTTCCCGATGTTGGGGAAGTCCAGAACCTGTGGTCACAGTCTAAGGATAAGGGTGTAAGCCATCTAGGACCGAGATGAGGAGAAACTTTTTCACCCAGAGAATTATGATCCTATGGAATTCTCTACTACGGAAAGTTGTTGAGTCCAGTTCGTTGGATATATTCAAAAGGGAGTTAGATGTGGCCCTTACGGCTAAAAGGATCAGGGAATATGGGGAGAAGGCAGGAGTGGGGTCCTAAGTTGCATGATCAGCCATGATCATATTGAATGGTGGTGCAGGCTCGAAGGGCCAAATGGCCTGCTCCTACACCTATTTTCTATGTTTCTATGGTATGGTAAGAGATCATTGCATGATATCATTGCTAGGTACTGTCACAGAGACTGATACAACACATAACCGACAGATATAATCATGATAATTATGAAAGTTCTCATTCTTTACCTAAAGACGTACACCGTGAACGCAGACTTTGAGTACAAGACATCACATCTGAATTTAATCACTCATTACACTTACAATTTCAATTATATAACTATATAAGTACATGTAAGTAAATGTAATACTTACTCTGGCGGATTCGACAAGGCCGTTCTATTGCTTGGGGCATTGGTTGCCCTCACGCCTCTTGTCGCCGATGAGACCACCTCGACTATCTCGGCCCATATCTTCTGGTAGGTCTTTGGGGTGACTCGACTTCCTGCGGGAGGGAGGCATTTGTCTCATCCGAGAACCTCCTCGCGCTCTTTTTCGTCCTCCCAATTGTTCCTCACCCAGCTCAGTGTTCTTGCCAGCGTCAGTCTCCACAACGTGCTGGGTCGCCTCCTCCATCTCTTCCATGTTAAATATTATTTTTTCCACAAAAACTCGGTGCCAACTACTTTCTTTGTGCTTAGTAGGCTTCTTGCTGCTGGTGAATCTCCCTCCTGCCTCCCACAACAGCCAAACAAGCACACACCACACCCACACATACTTTCAGTCCCTCTCTCTCTCTGTCTCCTATTCTGCGCATGTAATGATGACGCCTGACCACCTGAAATGTGGGAAACGAGCGTAGCCATGCTGTTGCTATGGTCGGTGACACTTTACGGCAGAAGGTTAAAAAAATTTAACGCTAAAGCCCATTTGAGATCGCTCGCAGTAATGCCCATTTTCTGTGAATGGAAAGTTAGGGTTTAGAAAATGGCCGATAATCCGGCGATCTCAAAACCCATTTTTAATGCCCACACTGGAAATAACGCCCATTTTTGGCCGGTCTGCACAAAAGTGAAAAGTCTAGCCCCATAAAAGAAATCTGTGTGTGGAGGCAGAAAACGTGGGTATGATTCTTAATGAATACTCACAAAAGAGAGGGGCGATGAAGACTTTGCAATGAGGGAGGAGGAGTGCGAAATATTAGACGAGATGAAGATAGTGAGAGAGGAAGTATTAAGGGGCTTAGCAGCTTTGAAAGTGGATACATTGCAAGGCCCAGATGAAATGTATCCCAGGCTGTTAAGAGAACCAAAAGAGGAAATAGCAGAGGCTCGGACTATCATTTTCCAGTCCTCTCTGGCTACAGGTGTGGTGCCAGAGGACTGGAGGACGGCTAATGTTGTACCTTTGTTTAAAAAGGGAGAAAGGGATAGACCAAGTAATTACAGGCCTGTCAGCCTAACCTCGGTGGTGGAAAAATTATTGGAAAAATTCCTGACAGGATAAATCTTAATTTGGAAAGACGTGGATTAATCAAGGACAGTCAGCATGGATTTGTCAAGGGAAAGTCGTGTCTGACTAACTTGATTGAATTTTTCGAGGATGTACCCAGGGATGAAGGCAGTGTGTATGATGTAGTGTATATGGATTTTTAGCAAGGCTTTTGATAAGGTCCCACATGGCAGACTGGTCATAAAAGTAAAAGCCCATGGGATCCAGGGCAAAGTGACAAGTTGGATCCAAAATTGGCTCAGAGGCAGGAAGCAAAGGTAATGGTTGATGGGTGTTTCTGTGACCGGAAGGCTATATCCAGTGGGATTCCGCAGGGCTCAGTGCTGGGTCCCTTCCTTTTGTGCTATATATCAATGACTTGAACTTAAATGTTGGAGGTATGATTAAGAAGTTTGCAGATGACGCTAAAATAGGCTGTGTGGTTGATAATGAAGAAGAAAGCTGCGGACTGCAGGAAAATAACAATGTACTGGTCAGGTGGGCAGAACAGTGGCAAATGGAATTCAATTCGGATAAGTGTGAGGTAATGCATTTGGAGAGGTCCAACAAGGCAAGGGAATACACATTAAATGGTATGACACTGAAAAGTAGAGGAACAAAGGTACCTTGGAGTGCAGGTCCACAGATCCCTGAAGGTAGCAGGCCATGTAGATAAGATGGTTAAGAATGCATATGGAATACTTTCCTTTTTAAGTCGAAGCATGGAATACAAGAGCAAGGAGGTTATGCTTGAACTGTATAAAACACTGGTTAGGCCACAGCTGGAGTACTGTGTGCAGCTCTGGTCACCACATTACAGAAAAGATGAAATTGCACTGGAAAGGATGCAGAGGAGATTTACAAGAAAGTTGTCTGGACATGGGATTTTTGACTCTGAGGAAAGATTGGAGATGCTCGGTCTGTTTTCTTTGGAACAGAGGAGGTTAAGGAGAGACCTGATAGAGGTGTATAAATTTATGAGAGGCCTGGATAGAGTGGATAGGAAGGACCTACCGGTATTTCCCTTGGTAGAGGGATCAACAACCAGGGGGCATATATTTAAAGTAATAGGGGGAAGGTATAAATGAGATAGATATGAGGGGAAATTTCTTCACCCAGAGGGTCATGGGGTTTGGAACTCACTGCCTAAAAGGATGGTAGAAGCAGGAACCCTCATCACATTTAAAAGTTACTTGGATGTGCACTTAAAGTGCCATAACCTACAAGACTACAGACTAAGAGCTGGAAAGTGGGATTAGACTAGATAGCTCTTGGTTGGCCGGCATGGACATGATAGGCCGAAATGGCCTCCTTCCGTGCTGTAAATTTCGATGATTCTATGATTCTATGAAAGAGGAGCAGGGTGAGCACAGGATCACACACAAGAACAAGTCCTGATGTCTGGTTAGCTCAGTCGTCAAGGTTCAAAATCAGTAACAATCCAATACTGGATGAGCAGAAATTTCCTCCATACCACTAAGCCAATACTTCATTCTGTTCTCCCTGCCCTTTGCGATTCCAGCCCTGCCCTGTTTTCCCAAGCTCTTCTCCTGCTCTATAATTTGAGTGCTCAAATGTTGGGCACATTCCATACCTGACCCAATTTGCTGGGATTACTAGTTTATTAAAAGTTTGTTCAAATCAAACTTTGGGCTATTTTGTAACTGAAGCTTTCTATTTCTTTTCTAGGATTAAGCACTGAATGCATCGTCAATATCTCTGTTATTGATATCAATGACAAGATCCCGATCTTTGAGAAATTGGAGGTAAATATAAATCAATTTTACCGTACCTGAAATATCTGACGGAGTCCAAGGGTGTGTGTTGCTGCAGTTTTATGCAGCAGAATGTAGGACAACAACTACAACAACTTACATTTATATAGCAGCTTTAAGGCAGTAAAACGTCCCAAGCCGCTTCACAGGAGCGTTATGGAACAAAATTTGACACCGAGCCACATAAGGAGAAATTAGGGCAGATGACCAAAAGCTTGGTCAAAGAGGTAGATTTTAAGGAGCGTCTTAAAAGAGGTTTAGGGAGGGAATTCCAGAACTTAGGGCCTAGGCAACTGAAAGCACAGCCACCAATGGTTGAGCGATTTTAATCAGGGATGCTCAAGAGGTCAAAATTAGAGGAGCGCAGATATCTCCGGGGTTGTGGGGCTCGAGGTGATTACAGAGATAATGAGCGGCGAGGCCACGGGATTTGAGAATTTTAAAATCGAAGCATTGATTAAATGGTAGCCAATGTAGGTCAGCAAGGTGATGGGTGAACGGGACTTGGTGTGAGTTAGGTAACGGGCAGCCAGATTTTGGATACCCTCAAGTTTACGTAGGGTAGAACGTGAGAGACCAGCCAGGAGTGCATTGGACTAGTCAAATCTAGAGGTAACAAAGGTATGAGGGTTTCAGCAGCAGATGAAATGAGGCAAGGGCGGAGACGGGTGATGTAATGGAGGTGGAATCAGGCATTGCTAGTGATGGAATGGATATATAGTTGGAAGCTCATTTCAGGTTCAGATATGACACTAAGGTTCCGAACAGTCTGGTTCAGGCAGATGCTAGAGATAGGGAATGGAGTTTGTGGTCGGAACCAAAGACAATGGCTTCAGTCTTCCTAATATTTAGCTGGAGGAAACTGGATGTTGGACAAGCAGTCTGACAATTTAGAGACAGTGGAGAGCTTGAGAGAAGTGGTGGTGAGATAGAGCCGGGTGTCATCAGCGTCCATGTAGGGGGGGAGGGGGTGCAAGGGTAGATCCTTGGACAGATCCAAGGACAATGCCTGAAAGTGAATTCGAGTTGATTTACGTTGATGTTTGTAGACATACTTTTGGCAGAACGTTACAGCAAATCACTATAATGTTAACATGCACACGTCAACGTGATTATTGAAGTCTAAGTTGTCATTCTTCCTATTTGAGCCCAGACAGTAGATGCCAGCTATTTAACTGTGATGGATATCACAGCTGTGATAAATATTGTCTACACTCGGCACACTTTCACATATTTTTGTGCTGAATAATAACTGGGGTCAACGAAAAGCAACCAGGAGCAGGAACTTTGGCTTGTTTTCCTTTTCCACGTCCAGAGAAACTGAGGCCAAGTGTATTCGCCCCACTGCTGCTTTGGTTAAGATCAACAATCAAAGTTAAGACCTTCCTGGTCTGAATGGTTTGCTGCCACACTACATCAGAGCTGCCCTCAATCATTCTTTCTATATTTTTTTGTTGTTCCTTGAATTAAGTCAATTTGGATATTTGTAACTTATGATCCTTCAAAATGTATTATTTAACAAATGTAATATTATGAGGCAGTTGGGTGACTCACATTGAGTGGGATTGTTTCTGAGGGCTTACTGTTGTCTGACAATTGCTGATTACAGTAATTATTTGCTCATTCCTACTTGGCGAGAACAGACAAGTTCAACCAAGAATATGAAAGAGTTATCTTTTTCACTGAAACAGGATGTATCTTGTGATACCTTGATACTTGTGAGGGACAGCACAGTCAACAGTCAACAGTGATAAAATTGTTTTCTATTCTTTCAGTTCAGAGCTATCTCACTCATGCTTAATATATCCAAGGCTGAGTTTGAAATATTTTCTTGAATGCAAAACCATCCTTGTAACAGTGTCTTTATCTGTTATTGTTTCGTGTGCCAGTATGGTCCCATCACCTTACCTGAAAACGCTTCATTGGATACAGTGCTGATCGAAATTCAGGCGACAGATGATGACGAGGTTTTCACGGGCAGCTCTGAGATATTATACACTGTTGTAGAAGGCGATGCCAATGGAACTTTCAAAATAATAACTGAAGAAAGTACAAATAAAGGAATGGTGCAGCTGGCTAAGGTAGTTATGAAAAAATGATCATAGCATCTGTGGTTGCGTTTGAAGGACTGTTCAGAATTCAGAGGAAACTTCCTTACCCAAAGAGTAGTGAAAATGTAGAACTCACTACCATAGGGAGTGGTTGAAGTGAATAGTATTGATGCATTTAGGAGGAGGCTAGACAAGCATAGAGGGAGAAGGGAATAGAGGGTTACACTGATATTAGTTGAGGAAAAACGGGAGGAGGCTCGAATGGAGCATAAATACCGACATGGACTGGTTGGGCTGAATGGCCTGTTTCTGTGCCGTATATAAGAACATAACATAAGAACATAACATAAGTATTCGGAGCAGGAGTAGGCCATTCGGCCCCTCGAGCCTGCTCTGCCATTCAATGAGATCATGGCTGATCTTCTACCTCAACTCCACTTTCCTGCACTTGATTCCCTTAATATCAAAAAATATCCAAAGTCTGAGCCTCCATAGCCCTCTGGGGCAGAGAATTCCAAAGATTCACCACCCTCTGACGTTTCTCTCATCTCAGTATTAAATGGCTGACCCCTTATTCTGAGACTGTGATCCCTGGTTCAAGACTTCTCAGCCAGAGACATCCTCTCTGCATCTATGCTGTCAAACCCTTTAAGAATTTTGTATGTTTCAATGAGATCATCTCTCATTCTTCTGAAGTCTAGAGAATATAGGCCTAGTCTACTCAATCTCCTCATAGGACAATCCCCCCCCCCACCCCCGCCATCCCAGGAATCAGTCTGGTGAACCATTGTACTCCCTCAATGGAAAGTATATTCTTCCTTAGGTCAGTAGACCCAAACTGTACACAATACTCCAGGTGCGGTTTCACCAGGGCCCTATATAATTGTGGTAAGCTATATCCTATATAATCCTATGTATTCTTGGAATGTTGATTTATCCTAATAATCAAGCATTGAATAAACCAGGGCCTATACTGTGATACATCAGCTAAAGTTAGGTGGCACAATGTGATGTTTTATACCTTTACTTCTTGGGTTATCAATATCTCTCTTTCTTTTTCACCTATTCTGTGTTGTCTATACCACATCCAGTGCACATAAAAACAAACAGTAAACATATGCACTAGCTGCAAAAGCGGTTGAGTTGATTAGCTCCTTCTAGAAGTACTTGGGTATATTTCTGGTTGGTAATGGAATTGGAGGTTATAGTGTTAGGCATAGAAAATAAAATACTCCATGGGATACAAACGTTCCTGAGCTGTTGGTGCTTGGTTTGATGGGAGAGGTAAGGAGAGAGCAGGGACCATATTGTTTGTGATGGGCAAGAGGCCAAGATTGAATAAATAATTTGGGGATAGATGAATATTTTGGAGTTTTCCTGTTTACCTATGGGGATTAGAGGGTATTTATACAGCCTTTCCTTAGGACGGTGCTTTTCAAACTCTTTTGTGGAGGGCTTGGAACATCGGTAAAACTCAATGTACTCCCATGAATTCACTGCATAGTGACATGTTAATAAGGTGGATGCTGTACGGTACATTACATGCACAACTGCAACCAAGGTCAGCAGATGCTAGAGTTATTGGCTGATAATTTTTAAATTTGATTTTGTTCTCCCCTCCTTTGCTGAAGGCAGAGACGCCAAAATTGCCGCTGCCCTTAAGGCCTGTTACCGCCAGAAATCAGCGGCCATGCTGCGGAGTGCAATGGCCATCAATTTTTTCGTGGAACAGCCGCCATTTTGAAAATTCCGCTCCTGCGGTATCCCAGCGGTGACCCGCTCCCTCCACTACTGCTTCGCCGCTGCAGATCCATCCTAAGTGCATCATTGGAGCTCGCACCACCGATGTTCCCCCGCGATCGCAAAATTACGCTGAGGAAATCTTGCTGCTGCCGCTCGGTGCCACCGGCAACTTTTTCTGCTGGTGCACTGTTTGCAGTGTATCTAAAATGGCGGTGCGACTCCCATTAAAGGGGAGAACCCACTGCTGTGGCTGCCTTGATTTTTTTTGTCAGCCGACTGCCATATTGGGCCGACAATTATGCCCCCGGGTTCGGCGGGGCCGCCAACAGGCAGCCTGACACCCCATCTTGGGTGCCAGACCGCTGGCCCAGATGAAACCCTTCCTGGTGGGCCAGTGGGCCAAACTTAAAGAATCGCACCGATCTGCCCTCTAAGTGAAGGGGAGCGCCCAGGTGATGCGGCACCGTGATGATGTTATCAACGCTACGCTGATGACTGACAGCGGCGGTCGCTCCAGCCGCCCCCAACTTCCGCCCCTCTAGTGTGCGAACTTACGCTCACTGCCGCACATCCGTCCCCATTGTGACCGACTTCCGGTCCGCTGAAAAAAAGTCAAAGAGCGGAATTCCGCTCAAGAGGCCACCGCATCAACCACGCCAATAAAAGCGACTGAAACAGGGTAGGTGCGTCCCGTTTCCAGTGGTGAGCAATTTCAGCCTCAGAGGCTCTTGTGAGTGTCAGTGGTACTTCTGGTACTTTGCCCAAAGTGCAATTCTTCAAGTGACAATTCATCACGTGTGAACTTAGACATTAAATCTATTAGGTTATTCAATAGTGTGAAGCATTGCAGCGAAACCCAATCCTAAAATAGGTGTTTCAGAAATATCTTCAAAATGTATTGGGGTAGAAATTCAGCGCCACCCGAAACACGTCGCACCTACCGCTTCTGATGTGTTTTCACCGCCGCTGTGGATGAGGTGGTCTCTTGTGCGAAATTCAGCTCTTTGGCATTTTACTTTGGAGAGCACCGGAAGTCAGTCACAATGGGGGCGGAAGTGCGGCAGTGAGCACTCGAGAGGGTCGGAAGTGGAGGCGGGACAGAGTCTCTGCCACCTTCGGTCATCAGCTTGACGCTGATGACATCATAACACTTGTGCATCACCATGTCTCTCCCCTTCACTGAAAGGGGAGAGCCGCTGTGAGCTCTGCGATTCTTTTAGTTAGGTCCACTGGGCCACGAGGGAGGGTTTCGGCCGGGCTAGCGGCCTGGCACCCAAGAGGGGCTACCAGGCTGCCTGTCGGCGGCCCGGCCACACCCGGGGGGCATAATTGTCGGGCCGGCCTCGCAGTCGGCTGACAGAAAAATAAAATGCCGGCCGTGGCAGTGCGCCCACCCCTTGAATAATTGCCGCACTACCCTGTCGCACACACTTTGAAGACAGTACATGGACAGAAAAAGCTGTCAGGTGCACCGCTCGGCGGCCCGAAGATTTTTGTTGCTGAATTTCTATGGAGGTGCGGGAAATTGGCGGAGCAGTCTATGATGATGCACTTCGGAGGGGTCGGCAGCAGCGGGACGAAAGTGGGGACCACCGGAAACATAGAAACATAGAAAATAGGTGCAGGAGTCAGCCATTCGGCCCTTCGAGCCTGCACCACCATTCAATAAGATCATGGCTGATCATTCACCTCAGTATCCTTTTCTGCAATCTCTCCATACTCCTTGATCCCTTTAGCCGTAAGGGCCATATCTAACTCCCTCTTGAATTTCTCCAATGAACTGGCATCAGCAACTCTCTGCGGTAGAGAATTCCACAGGTTAGCAACTCTCTGAGTGAAGAAGTTTCTCCTCATCTCAGTCCTAAATGGCTTACCCATTATCCTTAGACTGTGTCCCCTGGTTCTGGACTTCCCCAACATCAGGAACATTCTTCCTGCATCTAACCTGTCCAGTCCCGTCAGAATTTTATATGTTTCTATGAGATCCCCTCTCATCCTTCTAAACGCCAGTGAATACAGGCCCAGTCGATCCAGTCTCTCCTCATATGTCAGTCCTGCCATCCCGGGAATCAGTCTGGTGAACCTTCATTGCACTCCCTCAATAGCAAGAACGTCCTTCCTCAGATTAGGAGACCAAAACTGAACACAATATTCCAAAAATCAACTATGTGAATATCGCTGGCGGCAGCCATTCGACCGCAAATCGCTGGCCACTTGACTCTGACGCTTGGCTGCCGCTTTCCGACGGTCAGAGGCCTTTTCGGGAGGCCCCATTGTATCCAAATCTTGGCACCACACTTTAGCGAGGATTTGCACTAAAATTAATCAAACTGACTAATGTGAAGTGGTCCTTCTGGACTCAACATCGAGTTCAACAATTTCAGACTGTAACCCCTGCCCCCATATTTTTTTTCGCAGTGACTATTTGTACTGTGCTTTTTTTGTTGAATCCTCAACCCCGATCTTCCAGCCTAGTCAAGTCCCTGCCCCCGATGCCTCCTGCCCGAACAGGAAATGCCGGAACCTGCATCGGAATCAGTCTGACCACGTGTGCTGCTGATTGAAGGAGGCTGGGTGGGCAGAGAGGTGGCCGGGTGGGCAGAGAGGTGGACGGGTGGGCAGAGAGGTGGCCGGGTGGGCAGAGAGGTGGCCAAGTGGGCAGAGAGGTGGACGGGTGGGCAGAGAGGTGGCCGGGTGGGCAGAGAGGTGGCCGGGTGGGCAGAGAGGTGGTCGAGTGGGCAGAGAGGTGGACGGGTGGGCAGAGAGGTGGCCAAGTGGGCAGAGAGGTGGTCGAGTGGGCAGAGAGGTGGACGGGTGGGCAGAGAGGTGGCCGGGTGGGCAGAGAGGCAGCCGAGTGGGCAGAGAGGTGGACGGGTGGGCAGAGAGGCAGCCGAGTGGGCAGAGAGGTGGATGGGTGGGCAGAGAGGTGGACGGGTGGGCAGAGAGGTGGTCGAGTGGGCAGAGAGGTGGCCGAGTGGGCAGAGAGGTGGCCGGGTGGGCAGAGAGGTGGACGGGTGGGCAGAGAGGTGGCCGGGTGGGCAGAGAGGTGGTCGAGTGGGCAGAGAGGTGGACGGGTGGGCAGAGAGGTGGCTGGGTGGGCAGAGAGGTGGTCGAGTGGGCAGAGAGGTGGACGGGTGGGCAGAGAGGTGGCCGGGTGGGCAGAGAGGCAGCCGAGTGGGCAGAGAGGTGGACGGGTGGGCAGAGAGGTGGCCGAGTGGGCAGAGAGGTGGCCGAGTGGGCAGAGAGGCAGCCGAGTGGGCAGAGAGGTGGCCAGGTGGGCAGAGAGGTGGCCGAGTGGGCAGAGAGGCAGCCGAGTGGGCAGAGAGGCGGCCGAGCGGGCAGAGAGGCAGCCGAGTGGGCAGAGAGGCGGCCAGGTGAGCAGAGAGGTGGACGGGTGGGCAGAGAGGTGGACGGGTGGGCAGAGAGGTGGCCGAGTGGGCAGAGATGAGGCCGAGTGGGCAGAGAGGTGGTCCAGTGGGCAGAGATGAGGCCGAGTGGGCAGAGAGGTGGTCGAGTGGGCAGAGAGGTGGCCAGGTGGGCAGAGAGGCGGTCGAGTGGGCAGAGAGGTGGCCAGGTGGGCAGAGAGGCAGCCGAGTGGGCAGAGAGGTGGCCAGGTGGGCAGAGAGGTGGCCAAGTGGGCAGAGAGGCAGCCGAGTGGGCAGAGAGGTGGACGGGTGGGCAGAGAGGTGGTCAGGTGGGCAGAGAGGTGGCCAAGTGGGCAGAGAGGTGGCCAAGTGGGCAGAGAGGTGGTCAGGTGGGCAGAGAGGTGGCCAAGTGGGCAGAGAGGTGGTCAGGTGGGCAGAGAGGTGGTCAGGTGGGCAGAGAGGTGGCCGAGTGGGCAGAGAGGTGGTCAGGTGGGCAGAGAGGTGGTCAGGTGGGCAGAGAGGTGGCCAAGTGGGCAGAGAGGTGGACGGGTGGGCAGAGAGGTGGCCAGGTGGGCAGAGAGGTGGCCGAGTGGGCAGAGAGGTGGCCGAGTGGGCAGAGAGGTGGCCAGGTGGGCAGAGAGGTGGCCGGGTGGGCAGAGAGGTGGCCAGGTGGGCAGAGAGGTGGCCGAGTGGGCAGAGAGGTGGCCGAGTGGGCAGAGAGGTGGCCGAGTGGGCAGAGAGGTGGCCGGGTGGGCAGAGAGGTGGCCAGGTGGGCAGAGAGGCTGCCGAGTGGGCAGAGATGAGGCCGAGTGGGCAGAGAGGTGGCCAGGTGGGCAGAGAGGTGGCCGAGTGGGCAGAGAGGTGGCCGGGTGGGCAGAGAGGTGGCCAGGTGGGCAGAGAGGTGGCCAGGTGGGCAGAGAGGTGGCCGGGTGGGCAGAGAGGTGGCCAGGTGGGCAGAGAGGTAGCCGAGTGGGCAGAGAGGTGGCCGAGTGGGCAGAGAGGTGGACGGGTGGGCAGAGAGGTGGCCAGGTGGGCAGAGAGGCGGTCGAGTGGGCAGAGAGGTGGCCAGGTGGGCAGAGAGGCAGCCGAGTGGGCAGAGAGGTGGCCAGGTGGGCAGAGAGGTGGCCAAGTGGGCAGAGAGGCAGCCGAGTGGGCAGAGAGGTGGACGGGTGGGCAGAGAGGTGGTCAGGTGGGCAGAGAGGTGGCCAAGTGGGCAGAGAGGTGGCCAAGTGGGCAGAGAGGTGGTCAGGTGGGCAGAGAGGTGGCCAAGTGGGCAGAGAGGTGGTCAGGTGGGCAGAGAGGTGGTCAGGTGGGCAGAGAGGTGGCCGAGTGGGCAGAGAGGTGGTCAGGTGGGCAGAGAGGTGGTCAGGTGGGCAGAGAGGTGGCCAAGTGGGCAGAGAGGTGGACGGGTGGGCAGAGAGGTGGCCAGGTGGGCAGAGAGGTGGCCGAGTGGGCAGAGAGGTGGCCGAGTGGGCAGAGAGGTGGCCAGGTGGGCAGAGAGGTGGCCGGGTGGGCAGAGAGGTGGCCAGGTGGGCAGAGAGGTGGCCGAGTGGGCAGAGAGGTGGCCGAGTGGGCAGAGAGGTGGCCGAGTGGGCAGAGAGGTGGCCGGGTGGGCAGAGAGGTGGCCAGGTGGGCAGAGAGGCTGCCGAGTGGGCAGAGATGAGGCCGAGTGGGCAGAGAGGTGGCCAGGTGGGCAGAGAGGTGGCCGAGTGGGCAGAGAGGTGGCCGGGTGGGCAGAGAGGTGGCCAGGTGGGCAGAGAGGTGGCCAGGTGGGCAGAGAGGTGGCCGGGTGGGCAGAGAGGTGGCCAGGTGGGCAGAGAGGTAGCCGAGTGGGCAGAGAGGTGGCCGAGTGGGCAGAGAGGTGGCCGAGTGGGCAGAGAGATGGCCGGGTGGGCAGAGAGGTGGCCAGGTGGGCAGAGAGGCAGCCGAGTGGGCAGAGATGAGGCCGAGTGGGCAGAGAGGTGGCCAGGTGGGCAGAGAGGTGGCCGAGTGGGCAGAGAGGTGGCCGGGTGGGCAGAGAGGTGGCCAGGTGGGCAGAGAGGTGGCCGAGTCGGCAGAGATGAGGCCGAGTGGGCAGAGATGAGGCCGAGTGAGCAGAGAGGTGGCCAGGTGGGCAGAGAGGTGGCCGAGTGGGCAGAGATGAGGCCGAGTGGGCAGAGAGGTGGCCGAGTGGGCAGAGAGGTGGCCGAGTGGGCAGAGAGGTGGCCGAGTGGGCAGGGAGGTGGCCGGGTGGACAGAGAGGTGGACGGGTGGGCAGAGAGGCAGCCGAGTGGGCAGAGATGAGGCCGAGTGGGCAGAGAGGTGGTCGAGTGGGCAGAGAGGCAGCCGAGTGGGCAGAGAGGTGGCCAGGTGGGCAGAGAGGTGGACGGGTGGGCAGAGAGGTGGACGGGTGGGCAGAGAGGTGGCCGAGTGGGCAGAGATGAGGCCGAGTGGGCAGAGAGGTGGTCCAGTGGGCAGAGAGGTGGCCGAGTGGGCAGAGATGAGGCCGAGTGGGCAGAGAGGTGGTCGAGTGGGCAGAGAGGTGGCCAGGTGGGCAGAGAGGTGGTCGAGTGGGCAGAGAGGTGGCCAGGTGGACAGAGAGGTGGACGGGTGGGCAGAGAGGTGGACGGGTGGGCAGAGAGGTGGCCAGGTGGGCAGAGAGGTGGCCAGGTGGGCAGAGAGGTGGACGGGTGGGCAGAGAGGCAGCCGGGTGGGCAGAGATGAGGCCGAGTGGGCAGAGAGGTGGTCGAGTGGGCAGAGAGGTGGCCAGGTGGGCAGAGAGGTGGCCAAGTGGGCAGAGAGGCAGCCGAGTGGGCAGAGAGGCGGCCAAGTGGGCAGAGAGGTGGACGGGTGGGCAGAGAGGTGGTCAGGTGGGCAGAGAGGTGGCCAAGTGGGCAGAGAGGTGGACAAGTGGGCAGAGAGGTGGTCAGGTGGGCAGAGAGGTGGCCAAGTGGGCAGAGAGGTGGTCAGGTGGGCAGAGAGGTGGTCAGGTGGGCAGAGAGGTGGCCGAGTGGGCAGAGAGGTGGTCAGGTTGGCAGAGAGGTGGCCAGGTGGGCAGAGAGGTGGCCAAGTGGGCAGAGAGGTGGACGGGTGGGCAGAGAGGTGGCCAGGTGGGCAGAGAGGTGGCCAAGTGGGCAGAGAGGTGGACGGGTGTGCAGAGAGGTGGCCAGGTGGGCAGAGAGGTGCCCGGGTGGGAAGAGAGGTGGCCAGGTGGGCAGAGAGGTGGCCGAGTGGGCAGAGAGGTGGCCGAGTGGGCAGAGAGGTGGCCGGGTGGGCAGAGAGGTGGCCAGGTGGGCAGAGAGGCAGCCGAGTGGGCAGAGATGAGGCCGAGTGGGCAGAGAGGTGGCCAGGTGGGCAGAGAGGTGGCCGAGTGGGCAGAGAGGTGGCCGGGTGGGCAGAGAGGTGGCCAGGTGGGCAGAGAGGTGGCTGAGTGGGCAGAGATGAGGCCGAGTGGGCAGAGAGGTGGCCAGGTGGGCAGAGAGGTGGCCGAGTGGGCAGAGAAGAGGCCGAGTGGGCAGAGAGATGGCCGAGTGGGCAGAGAGGTGGCCGAGTGGGCAGAGAGGTGGCCGGGTGGGCAGAGAGGTGGCCAGGTGGGCAGAGAGGCAGCCGAGTGGGCAGAGAGAGCTGAGCTGTGTTAGCAGTGGTCGACAAAAGGGGAGATAGAGAGCTTGCGGAGGTGGGGAGGGGGCGGCGGTGAGAGAGAGCTTGGGGGTGAGAGAGAGGCCTTCAGAGGGGAGAGAGAGAGAGAGCTGGATGGGGGTGAGAGATAGCTTGATGCGGAGAGAGAGCTTGGGGGGGGGAGAGAGAGAGAGTCTGAAGCGGAGAGAGAGCCTGGGGGGGGAAGTGAGACATGGGGGAGGTGGGGTGGGGTTGAGAGAGACGGGGTGGATGGGAAGAGAGAGACAGGGTGGGGGATCAGAGGGGATAGAGGTTCTTCCAATGCAGAAGTCACAACACTGTCACTATTCACTTCATACCCAATAAACCCATTAGTAATCCACACACAATGCCCCATCTATGGCGGGGGGAGGGGGGTCATTCGCTGGGGCAAGGGACTTTGGCTGGGGGAGGCAGCACTTGCGCTGGGGTAAGGGACTTCAGCTGGCACTTGGTGGCTTCTGGGGAAATCTATTCTCTGTGGCTTCTGAGAGTCAAAGTGGATCGAGTTACAATTTGCGAAGTCAGTGGGAACTTGGGCTGGGCGGTTCCTGTTACACTTTCCAGAGAAACATCAGGGTGTGGCTTATCCTCCAAGGGGACCAATCAGAGACAAGGGGTGGCCATTTTTACAGTACAAATAAACTTGTCCATTTTTTTCTTTTTTTTTCTCTCTTTCACATGGCACCTGTTGATGATTCTGCTATTTCCATTTACACCCTATCTCGACTCATCTTTTGTTTCTTAACTTGTCCCATTACCATCTCCTTTTGCTTTGCACCATCATCCTTTTTGTCTCTTAATCTCTTCTGCCTTCCTATCACATACCTTTTCTTTTGTTCTTTCTTCCCCTCCCCACTTTCCCTGCCCCTATACTCACTTAGAAACCTGTTAAATCTCTTAACTTTTTCCAGTTCTGATGAAGGGACATTGACCTGAAATGTTAACTCTATTTCTCTCTCCACAGATGCTGCCTGACTACTGAGTATTTCCAGCATTTTCTGTTTTTATTTCAGGTTTACAGCACCGGCAGTATTTTGTTTTAGTATATATAATGTGAAGTAGTATTGGATAAATCATTTTGTGCCACTGACATCCGGTGCAGATCAGACTGCTCTTATACCCATACAATCTACAATTCTATATATAATTGTAATGATACATTTCTCTCAAATTTAAATCTGCACCTTTTATGTTAAAATCAAGGGTGATATAGACTGAATTGTGCAGCCCCACCAATTAAGTCCCCAGTGCCAAGTACAACCTCAGGGTGAAAAGCCAAGAGGAGGTTAGACAATTCCCCAGAGGGACATCAGGTAATGAATCACTTGTCTTCTCTTGTGCATCCATCTATGGGAAGGCAGTGGCAGTAGTCTAGGAGTAAGTGTCTTAATCAATTCCTTAGCCAGAGATGGTGTGCAGTACAAGAATATCCAGATAGAGAGAAATGAGATAATATATATTGTGTTCCTGCACGAAGGGAGGTTAAAGTAACAGTGACCTCAGTCTTTATTAAGACACTCCAGAGTGAGGAACAGGCCTTAGGGGCTGGCTTATATACAGTGCTCCCAAGGGATGCTGGGATCCCTTGGGACTTCAGGGGATGTGCTCCCTGGTGGCGGAATATGGGAGTGCATGCTTTACAGATACACAACATCACTCCCCCCCAAAGTCAAAGTGAAAACTGTTTACAAGGTGAGGTGGTCGGGAGCCTTTCTTTCCCTGGTGGACCACCTTGGTACAAATCTCTGTTCTGGTGTGTTGGCTGTGCCCTCGCTGGGCTGGCGTGTTGTTGGCTCTGCAGGGCTGCTAGGTGAGCCTGGCCTTGCTGGGCTGTTGGGGATGATGGGTTCAATATCCTGGTCCGGGGTAGTGTCGTTGATCCTTTGGGTGTGTATTGTGGGCTCGAAAAAGGTGGTGTCTGCTGTGGGTTGTTCAGGGCAGTCTGTGAACCGCAGCCTCGTTTGGTCCAGGTGTTTTCTGCAAATTTGTCCATTGTCTAGTTTGACTACAAACACCCTACTCCCTTCTTTAGCTATTACCGTGCCCGCGATCCACTTGGGACCATGTCCATAGTTTAGCACATACACAGGGTCATCCAGATCAATTTCCCGTGACACAGTGGCGCGATTGATTGTTTGTACTGCCCGCTCTACCTGCCCATTGGAGGCTGGTTTAAACGGGGTCGAGGTGACATGTTTGATCCCATTGCAGGTCATGAATTCTTTAAATTCGGCACTGGTGAATCATGGCCCTTGGTCACTCACCAGTATGTCAGGCAGGCCTTGGATAGCAAAAATGGCTCTCAGGCTTTCAATGGTGGCAGTGGTGGTGCTTCCCAACATTATTTCACATTCAATCCATTTTGAAAAACATCCACCACCACCAGGAAAATTTACCGGGAAACGGGCCCGCATAGTCGACATGGATCCTCGACCATGGTCTGGAGGGCCAGGACCACAAACCTAGTGATGCCTCTCTGGGCGCGTTGCTTAACTGAGCACACACGTGGCATTGCCATACACAGAACTCTAAGTCAGAGTCGATACCGGGCCACCACACGAGGTATTTGGCTATCGCTTACATCATTATTATACCCAGGTGTGTGCTGTGGAGATCCGGGATGAATGTCTCCCTGCTCTTTTTGGGTAGCACTACGCGGTTACCCCACAACAGGAAATCTGCCTGAAAGGACAGCTCATCCTTTCGCCGCTGGAACGGCTTGATTAGTTTTTGCATTTCAACGGGGATGTTGGCCCAGCTCCCATGCAGTACACAGTTTTTTACTCGGGACAGCAGAGGATCTTGGCTGGTCCAAGTCCTAATCTGGCGGGCCGTGACAGGTGACTTATCATTTTCAAACGCTTCCATGACCATCAACAAGTCTGAGGGCTGCGCCACCATCAACAAGTTTGCAGGCTGTGCCATTTCCACCCCCGTGGTGGGCAATGGTAGCTGACTGAGAGCATCCGCACAGTTCTCAGTGCCTGGCATGTGGCGGATGGTATAGTTATACGCTGATAGCGCAAGTGCCCATCTTTGTATGCGGGCTGAGGCATTAGTATTTATCCCCTTGTTTTCAGCGAACAGGGATATGAGGGACTTGTGATCGGTTTCTAGCTCAAATGTGAGGCCAAACAGGTACTGATGCATTTTCTTTACCCCGAACACACACGCTAATGCCTCTTTATCAATCATGCAGTAGGCCCTCTCGGCCTTGGACAAGCTCCTGGAGGCATAGGCGATAGGTTGCAACTTCCCCGCAACATTAGCTTGTTGTAATACACACTCGACTCCGTACGACGACGCATCACATGCTAACACAAGTCTTTTACACGGGTTATACAATACAAGCAGCTTGTTGGAGCATAAAATGTTTCTGGCTTTCTCAAAAGCAATTAGTGTTTTTTTCCCCATACCCAGTTCTCACCTTTACACAATAACACATGTCGGGGCTCTAAGAGGATGTTTAACCCCGGTAGGAAGTTACCAAAATCGTTGAGGAGTCCCAGGAACGACCACAGCTCCATGACGTTCTGTGGCCTGGGCGCGTTCCTGATAGCCTCTGTCTTGGCGCCTGTAGGCCGAATGCCGTCCGCCACGATCTTTCTCCCCAAAAACTCCACTCCTGTTGCCATGAAGACACATTTCGACCTCTTCAGCCACAACCCTACGCGATCCAGTCGCTGGAGGACCTCCTCCAGGTTTTGTAGGTGCTCGACGGTGTCCCGACCCATGACCAATATGTCATCCTGAAAAACCACCGTGCGTGGTACCGACTTGAGTAGGCTCTCCATGTTTCTCTGGAAGAGCGCTGCAGCTGACCATCTACAACAGATGCCCATTTGGAATTCGAACAGTCCCTTGTGTGTGTTGATGCAGGTGAGGCCCTTCGAAGACTCCTCCAGCTCCTGCGTCATGTAGGCCAAAGTCAGGTCGAGCTTGGTGAACATCTTGCCTTCTGCCAGCGTTGCAAATAGGTCGTCTGCCTTAGGTAGCGGGTATCAGTCCTATAGCGAGAAACGATTAATAGTTACTTTATAATCGCCGCAAATACTGATCGTGCCATCACTTTTGTTCCAGTGAAATAATCGGGCTGGCCCACTCGCTGAATTCCACTGGGGAGATGATGCCCTCGCGTTGCAGCCTGTCCAGCTCGATTTCCACTCTCTCCCTCATCATGTGAGGTACCGCTCACGCCTTGTGGTGAACGGGTCGTGCCTCTGGGACCAAGTGGATCTGCACCTTCGCCCCGGAAAGGTTTCCAATGCCTGGCTCAAAAAGGGAAGGAAATTTGTTAAGAACCTGGGTACATGAGGCCTCATCGACATATGATAGCGCTTGGATGTCATCGCAGTTCCAGCAGATTTTGCTCAGCCAGCTCCTTCCAAGCAGTGTGGGGCCATTGCCCGGGTCAATCCAGAGTGGCAGTTCATGCACCGTGCCCTCGTAGATGACCTTGATCATGGTGCTGCCCAGGACAGTGATGAGCTTTTAGTGTACGTTCTCAGTTTCGTGTGGATGTGGCTCAGGGCTGGTCTGAGTGCCTTGTTGCACCACAGTCTCTCAAACATCTTTTTATTCATGATGGATTGGCTAGCGCCAGTGTCCAGTTCCATGGCTATGGGTAAGCCATTCAATTTTACATTTAGCATTATATTTCGCCGAAAATGTGTGCACCCCATGTACTTCAGCATCTGCCTCCTCTCTCTGAGGCTCGAAGTTGCTTTGATCAACCATGGACCGATCTTCCTCTGCCATGTAGTGGTTAGCAGGTTTTGCAGAGCTTTAGCTCATCTGCAAGCTCATTGGAGGTGCCCCATTGTTCCACAGCTCTTGCAAACATACCCTTTGAAGCGGCATGAATAGGCTGAACGGGAGCCTCCACAATGCCAACAATGTGTGAATTGCATTGCATTCATCCTTTGTTGCGGACTCTGAGTCATCTGGTTCACCTGAGGCCTGCTGGCAGTTGCAGACTCGTGTTTCTGCCCTGTACATTTCTGCTTGCAAACACAGTTCCAGTTATTTTATGAACATTGCTAGCACTTGTGTGCTGAGAGATTTGTTTGGTGTTATCACTGGTGGACATAAACGCCTGTGCTATCGCAATGGCCTTACTGAGGGTCGGTGCCTCTACAGTCAAAAGTTTTCGTAGGATGGTCTCGCGGCCAATGCCCGGTACAAAACAGTTACTGAGCATCTGCTCCAGGTAGCCATTAAACTCACATTGTCCTACAAGTCGCCTTAGCTCGGCGACGTAGCTCGCCACTTCCTGACCTTCAGATCGCTGGCACGTGTAGAACCGATACCGTGCCATCAGCATGCTCTCCCTCGGGTTAAGATACTCCCGAACCAGTGTACACAGTTCCTCATACGACTTATCTGTGGGTTTCACTGGAGCCAGAAGATTCTTCATGAGCCAGTAGGTTGGTGCCTCGCAGACCTTGAGGAGGACCACTCTCCTTTTTTCAGCGCTTCCTTCTCCGTCCAGCTCATTGGCTACAAAGTACTAGTCTAGCCGTTCGGCATAGGCTTCCCAGTCCTCACCCTCCAAGAACTTCTCCAGGATGCCCTCAGTTTGCTGCATCTTTGCATTGGATTCGAATATTCATCGCCAGTTATTGTATTCCTAACACAGATGAGACTGCACACAGGGAGGTTAAAGTAGCAGTGACCTCAGTCTTTATTAAGACACTCCAGAGTGAGGAACAGGCCTTAGGGGCCAGCTTATATACAGTGCTCCCAAGGGATGCTGGGATCCCTTGGGACTTCAGGGGATGCGCTCCCTGGTGGCGGAATATGGAATGCATGCTTTACAGAATGACATCAATATAAAGTTCAAAGAAGTGAAACAGTAGTTAGGTAAAACCCTGTGTTTGTTTTATCAGTGTTTACTGATTACACTTATTGAATATAAAACATCGAAGGAATTAACTTAAAATTTGATGTGTGTACCTAAAAGATAACATTGAAATTTGTTTTTCTTTGTTTTTCTGTGCTGAGTCATTTAATTATTTCTACTACTTCTGTTCCTCTAGATGCTAAACTTCGAAGAGTGTTCATTTTATAATTTAACGATCAGTGCCAGAAATCCAGAACCACTAGTAAAAGGAGTGATGTACAACTCAAGCTCATTCACTTTTCTGACCATTAATGTGACCGATGAAGATGAACCACCACAGTTCTTAAAGTCTTCATATCGACAATGGATATTCGAGAATGCCTCCAAGGGTGATAGCTTGCTTAAAGTGGAAGCCAAAGACCCCGAAGGTGCTGGAGTGAGGTACTAAATGGTCAGAATCTGGTTACTGAAACATATGTAAATGTATACATAAACACACCACAAATGGTCACCTAAGACTTGCATAAACAGACACAGGTGGTTAAGATTCAAGATTTTTGAGAATTATTGTTGAGAAAGTTAAGCCAAGTGCCAAAGCCTTAATAAAAAGGCTAAGCAAAACAGCCCCCATTAAAAGTAGTTCATGGTATATTGATTACTTTGTTACGTAGGAGTGGAATGACTATTAACATATAAATAGGTTTGAACATTAAAGTAGCAAGCATCGACACAAGTAATCAAATACTCAATGGCTCCATTTCTACTGATACCATGGAAATGCCATCCGTGGAATTTAATTGATTGAATAAAGTAAAAACATTGGACTAATAGTCGGCCATTCAGCTTAATGAACCTCCTTTGCCATTTTGTTGGCTGAGGGACGGGAAATTGGGTTAAGTAATATAGTTGATACCGTTTGTTTGATGGCCTGCAGATTTATTGCAATTACCTATGAAGTTAGGAAGAAATTTCATAGAATTTTCTCCATTTAGAACTTGTGTCTGTTTCACCTCCTTTAACAAAATAAATAGACTTGGGAAAATTCCATGACTTCACATTGCACAAAGATCAACAGAAGAAGCTGAATGACCTTGTTAAAAAGACCAAGTTACAGATACAGTCATTTACATACTTAGCGTGGAAGATCTTCACTACACAACCAATTCAGGTTCAGAGTGTCTGAAATTTGGTATCCTTGGAAACAGCATCTAATACAAATCTGAAGGTCAAATCATTAAACAGTGACTCAGGCACATGGGTTTATATTTTCACGGTGCACAACGCATCAGCAGTGGGCGAAACAATCGGGACACCCACCCAATGGCAGCAGCCAGAGGCCTGAACTATTTTCGCGGTCGGGCCTCATTTGTCAATGGGGATTAGGGGGGGGGGAAGGGGATTCTCTATGGAACCAAGAAGGTATTTTCTAATGTGCATGTCAATGGGAAATAGGATGTGAGTCATTCATATGTGACAAACTTGGTAATACAATACATGATATTCCAGCACACTGTTGATTTTGGGCAGACAGACTGGCTCATTGATGGGAACTGGTGGGATTGACCTGTCACTGAGATCTGGGATTCTTTCCATTTGGCTCCTCCGGAGGCCAGTGCCCTAATGGGTAGAAGGGTCATAGCTGGAAATGCAGTGGGAAGCTTACCAGTGGTCTGTGCTGGTAAACTGTGTGGATTTTGTTGCTTAAGCAGAGTATAATATTATTGAAGTTACTTAATAGTGAGGGACGTTAAAAGTAAAAAAAATACTTCAAATTGAAGTACTACTCATAGTCCTTTTTATCACTTTATCCTTTAGCTATTCTTTTGTAGGAAGAGTACCATCTCAGGTTCGAGACAAAAAAACACACATAGTTGTTTTAAATTGTACAGTGTGAGTGATGGATATTATTCTGACTGAGAAATAAGACTAATAAATTGCTTCTGATTGATTAGATATGAACTAACATCTGATCCACATAAATGGTTCAGGATTGACCCTAAAACTGGAGAGATCTTCATTAATCATAAGCTGGATGCAGAGAAGGAAAGACGTTATAATATTAGGGTCACTGCAATGGAGGAAGGTAAGCACTATAAATAAATTCTTTAAAGTGCAAAGAGTCTTGCGCTTACACTAGAGGGACCATTCTGAATTTCTACTCAAGGACAACGGTATGGAGAAAAAATAGGCAAATAATATAAATCAACAATATCCTTGGTAGCATGTGTCAGCTAGCAGGAGTTCCAGAGGCATGATGATCCTTGCATTTTACTTAATTTGATTGTATTTTGTCAAAATACACTTGATTAAGACAATCTATTATCTGCTTATATGCTGTAGTGATTTAGTTTCAGTCTTTTATAGCAGAGTATAATATTATTGAAAATAATAGTATCAATACTAATATATTAAAAAATATATTTTTGGGGTAAGTGTTGCATTTTGGGGTTTTTACTCGAGATATTTCCTTGGGTTTAGTGTAAGTCAGGGTGGAAAATTATTTGGGCTGGAGGACCACTTAACAAGTTTGGTGAGCTGTTGAGGGCTGCACACCAATGTTCCCCCTAAGGTGCCCAACCGTGCACCAATCACGAGTCCTGGACAAGCCTCTCACCAGCTCCTGCCGTTGGAAGTGATACTGCACATGCAGTATTGTTAAGTGGCCTTCCAGCCCAAATAATTAGTCACCCCGAGTAAGAGCTTTTGAAACCAATTAGCTACATTTGCACTGTCTTTGAAAACAGACAGTGGTTACATGTTTGACTGTGCCTTTTGCCATGTTATTTCCAGTACCCATGCAGGTATGCATTGTTCCTTATTTCGCTATCTGAGTTCAAGGCTACCTCTGTACGAAGGTTCTGTGTGAAGGTGCCAACTGAACTAGAAGCCTCAGTCAGAGCCAATCCGTACTTGGATCTCACACATCAAAAGCGACTGGTACAGACCTGAACCAAACCAAGAGATCCCACAAAGGGCCATGAGCTTGGTTTTTGTGCCATTTTTCACAGGGCACATCATCTTAAACTCAGCACATCACCGACACCTCTGAACCAATCCCTGGGCTCAGGCTCAATAAAGGAGGATTTTCATAGAAAGGTAGAAATTACAGCACCTGATGAGGCCACTCAGCCCCGAGTGACTGTGCCTGTGCTGGCAGCCAGTGAAGGGTGTAGTGGAACCTGCGGGGGGAAAACTTCCGTTGTGACCTGTTTGGGGCGAAACATTTTGCGGCAGGCACAGAAGTCCCGTCCCGCTCGCTAAATTCAGGTTATCAGCCCCGAAACAAAGTGGAGCACAAAATAATGCGCTCCACTTCCTTTCTGGGGCGCGAGCGGGGCAGATGCGTCGGGAACGGGGCACAATGCTACGCACTGGGCCACGTAGGTGTGTCTCTTCCCTTAATTAAAGGGAAGGACTCAAGCTGCAAACTCTGCACTATAAAAATGGTCTTACCTGGACCACTGGGGAGCGGGGGTGCCATGTCAACAGCCCGGCACTCAAGCAGAGTACTGGACTGACCGATCGCGGCATGGACCCTGCGTTCAAAGCGCCAATGGGGCGCTCGGCAAAATCGGCGGATTTTTTTTGTAATGGCCCACACCTCTCCTTTAACTTGTGCCCCAAGGGGGCGCTACCCTATTGGGGCGCTGCGCACGGTGATGACGTTGTCACGGCTATGGGTTATCGCCACGCTAAACTTGCACGGGAGTTGTTCGTGGCATTGTGCCTGGGTGAAATGTCGTTTGCGGGAGGTGTATTCTGGGCCATAACGTTTAAATGATGTTCTAATCTCTGTCTCAATAGCCACTTGTGAAGGATGCCATGGTATAATAGCTCTCAGTTCAAAAGCCTTCCTTCTCCATTCCCCTTGGTTCTTTCCAGTGAGAATCTTCACTCTCCATCCACCATTCGCCCACCAGTATAAACAATCTTTCACTATTTACCCTGGGTAAAGTTCCCAAGGTTCACTCACCCCTTTACTGGCTGGTCCTCTCATAGCACTGCTCACCCTATCACCTGACAGCTGCTGCTGCTTCTTCTGGCTCTGTAAGAATGTTGGGCCTCACGCCCACCCCATTCCCCAGCTTCTCGCTTTCTGCCCCACCTGAGCCCTAAACCCAACCCCATTTCTCCGTCTCCATTTCTTCCCCTGCCTGAGCCCCAATCTCTCGACCTCCATTTCCCAGTCTCTTTATCTTCCCCATCTCCTGATCCCAATTCCGCAATCTCTCTCTCTTGGCCCCATTCCCTAGTCTCCCTTTCTTCCCAACCCCCATTTCCCAGTTTCCCTCCTCATCCCTGACCCCCAGTCCTCACTCTCCCTCACCCCCGACCCCATTCCCCTGTCTCCCTCCTCCCCCCAGTCCCTGGTACCTACCCCGCCCCCCCCCCCCCAATCCCCAATCCACTGCCTCAAGTCCCAGTTCACCCTAGCCCCGCACCACTCCCCACTCCATCTCTGTCTTTCCCACCGCTCAGGACGGCTCGACAATGGTGGACCAAGCATGGTCCGTCCGGGTTGTCATTGTGTAGCCTGGCACTCGTTCTTGGGTGCCGTGCTGCTGGCCCGGTTACATGCTGCCCTGGTGGCCGAGTGGAGGCCATCAGTAGCCGTGCGGAATGCGCAGCGGCCCTCTCCTTTAAGCGAAGGGAAGTGGCGTGGAAGTGCCTCAGCGCTACATGGAGCATCCGCATAGCGCTTGACTCCCTGCCCCTGTAGCACCCCGGTTACCGCTCACAAAGGAAGTGGAGCGCGGGAAGGGGAATTCTGCGGTGGGGGGTCGGGACCTCCACGGCAGGCGCTAAAGGTCCTGCCCCGGAAGTTTACTGCCCCCAATCGGGGCATTGGGCAATTTCGTCCCCTGTACAACTGAACCATAACTTCCTCCCCTTTGTATTACAACCCTAATGAAATAAAGGCCCACAATCCAGTGGCATTTTTATGATTACTTTTTGTACCTGTGCACTAGCTTTTAGTGGTTTGTGTACTTGAACATCCAAACCTCTATGCTCATTCGTAGTTCCTATTCTCTCGACATTAAGAAAATATTTCTCTTTCTTGGATGCAAAGTGAATGACCTCATATTGTCCCACATTGAACTCCTCTGAGCTGCCCAATAGTTGCCTGTCAGCTGTCGCCTTTTTACATCATTATGGGCAGGCACCTGTTGGGATGTAAATGAGGCCCGTGAGTAAAAATGTATACTGCTTGGGAAGGTGGAGCTGATGCTGAGCCCACCCACTGCCCACGAGAAATTTGCTGTTAGAAAATACTCCCCCCTACAATTTCAGCATTTTATTTGAATCTTAAAACCTACAGCCATCACCAAGACCACTTTTCCCAATTGCATCACATTGTCTGTTTACACCCCTACCTCACCTTCTGCGATCCTGATCTACTCTTTTTTTTAAATTACTTGGAGAATCAATAGCGGTAAATTTCCCCGCCGTCTGGTCGATAATTTGGCAGAGATCACGTGCCCATTGTAGAACTCACTTGATTTTCATTCCATTAATTCTGCAACAGGTGGACAATCTGCTCTGCCAGGTTATCGTCCAACCGGCGAAGGTTAAAATTAGCCCCAGTGACTCAAATGCAGGATTACTGGACTCCCCGCCTACACTATTCTCACACTTCAGATAATCTGTGGCCCAAGTTCTCTCCGACACAAAGTTCAGCACCCTAGACTTCCAGGATTCAGCAATTCGCTTACAAGATTTCAGTCATCATCTTTAAATTGTAGTACCCTATGTGGGATAGATTCTTTAATCCTACATCCCAGTCTGCATCCCCCATTCCTCTCGCTCTGGACTGCTGTTTGTTTCTCACCCCATCTGCTCCACCTTCACACGCCAATCTTCCAGCCATTATGCCTCTAACATCTAGAATTCTCTAATAGCCTTGCTAACTTTCTCTCTGGTTTCAAAAGCCTTCTTAAAAACTTGCCGATAGTTTTGCGACTTACCTCTACATCCATTCACGTCCTGTTCGATGTTCTCTGCATTCTTCTCTAAAGGCCTCTGAGACATTAGTTGAAATGAGGGTCAATATATAAAATTAAGCTGTTTTTATTATTAGCGATTAAGAATAGTTTTTCAGAGTAGAACAAGATATGTTTGTTGTTTGTAGGATTGTCACAATTTTGCTTTAATTAACCCCACACTGTGCTTTAATAAAACCCCGTTAAAGTTTAATATTAACCAAATATTGGTTTGTGCTTTCTTATAGATAAGCCTAAAAAGAGATCGTCAGTGGAAGTCTCTGTTTTCTTACAAGATGTTAATGAGCACCTTCCTAAATTAGCATTAGATTCCTTTTCATTTTACATTTGCCTCCCAGCAGAAGAAGAGAAGAAAATAATTATCCATGCTGTAGATGATGATGTACAATTCGGCCCTCCATTCAAATTTTCTATTCACGAAACTTCAAACATTAAATGGAATATTAAACCAATAAATGGTAAGTGAAGGCCAGTAGCTCAAGTTTGTTTATCTGTAATAAGAAAATCCAGTGTTTCTCATCATCTGTTCTAAAATTGTATCTTAAATTGTATTTTAAAGCCACTTGTTTTGTTTACATAAACTTTAAACTATGATTGCACAATAGGAATTTTAGAGACTTCATGCAGCATAACATGCTTAGGTAGCATGCTCCAAATTACTACTTGTTGTTAATAACTATTTCTCAGACTTACTTGATGACACAGGGTCTAATGTTCGTCTATCATCGTGTGATTGCTTGAAACTTGCCATTTCAGGGATGGTAAACAGATGCACTGGCTGAGGTAATTTGGTTTTGTTTCAGAAATTATTATCTGTGCAATACTTGTTTTCAGACATCATAACATCATTGTCGTGAAATTTTGCCCTCCTACCATCCCGACTGTGGACACACACAGGGCTGTAGTGCTCATAAAATTCAAGGTAATCTTGTCCCTGCTGTAGGATCAGGTCTCCAGCTCCACCATTTCTGATAATGAGGCAGTTGTCTTTTCCCAAAATGTCAATGGCAGCCTCTTCTAAAGGGTTGAGAGCCTGGATCTTGGGAGGACCTCCTCCCCCCGCCGCGCCCCCCCCCCCCACCGCCCCGCCTCACTCTCCGAGTACCTTGACTTCCTTATGTTATGTGTATGCTTCTCCTGCAAGAAGAGCAAAAGGGTATACATTTTTGTGTGAGCCCTCATCAAGTAGCTGAATGTTGATCATTGTTTACATAATGACAAGAAGAGGCATCAAGTGTGGCAAGAGGGAGAAGTAGTTACAAGGGATGACAGCTTATTAGCGTGTGACAAATAGCAGAAAGGATGTGCAACAAAATCTTTCCTCTGACATAATGAACAGTTACATGAAGCAGGTAAGGAGTTGACTGAAGCGGTGAAGGCAAAATGTGGGAAGAATGAGAGATGTAAGGTGGGATTCCTACCTTAGCACTCTTGGTGAAGTTGCTGAATTTCTTGCAGCACTGCATCTAGGCCCTGGTGTATCTATGTCTTCACTCATTCATGTGATATGGGCATCACTAACAAGGCCAGCATTTATTGCCCATCCTAATTGCCCTTGAAAAGGTGGTGGTGAGCCACTTTCTTGAACTGCTGCAGTCCATTTGGTGAAGGTACTCCCACAGTGCTATTAGGGAGGGAGTTCCAGGATTTTGACCCAGGGACGATGAAGGAATGGTGATATACTTCCAAGTCAGGATGGTGTGTAACTTGGAGGGGAACTTACAGGTGATGGTTTTCCCATGCGCCTGCTGCACTTGTCCTTCTGGGTGGTAGAGGTCGCAAGTTTGGGAGGTGCTGCCGAAAAAGCCTTGGCGAGTTGCTGCAGTGGCTCTTGTAGCTGGTCCACACTGCAGCCACAGTGCACCAGTGGTGGAGGGATTGAATGTTAAAGGAGTTGGATCTCAATGGTAGTAATCTCAGGATTGCTACCAGTGCCACGTGCTAATCAGAGTAGAAATAGCAGGATAGCTAAGATGAATACGTGGCTTGAAGAGTGGTGCAGGAGGGAGGGATTCAAATTCCTGGGACATTGAAACCAGTTCTGGGGGAGGTGGGGCCAGTACAAACCGGATGGTCTGCACCTGGGCAGGACTGGAACCAATGTCCTGGGGGTGTGTATGCTAGTGCTGTTGGGGAGGGATTAAACTAATGTGGCAGGGGGATGGGAACCTATGCAGGGAGACAGAGGGAAGTAAAATGGGGGCAGAAGCAAAAGATAGAAAGAAGAAAAGTAAAAGTGGAGGGCAGAGAAACCCAAGGTAAAAATCAAAAAGGGCCACATTACAGCAAAATTCTAAAGGGACAAAATGTATTTAAAAGACAAGCCTGAAGGTTCTGTGCCTCAATGCAAGGAGTATTCGTAATAAGGTGGATGAATTAACTGCGCAGCCAGCTATTAACGAATATGATATAATTGGGATTACGGAGACATGGCTCCAGGGTGACCAAGGCTGGGAAGTCAACATCCAGGGATATTCAATGTTCAGGGAGGTGGGGTAGCATTGCTGGTTAAAGAGGAAATTAACGCAATAGTAAGGAAGGACATTAACTTGGATGATGTGGAATCTATATGGGTGGAGCTGCGGAATACCCAAGGGCAGAAAACGCTAGTGGGAGTTGTGTACAGACCACCTTCCAGTAGGTATGACGTTGGGGACAGCATCAAACAAGAAATTAGGGATGCATGCAATAAAGGTACAGCAGTTATCATGGCGACTTTAATCTACATATTGATTGGGCTAACCAAACTGGTAGCAATACGGTGGAGGAGGGTTACCTGGAATGTATTAAGGATGGTTTTCTGGATCAATATGTCGAGGAACCAACTAGAGGGCTGGCCATCCTAGACTGGGTGATGTGTAATGAGAAAGGACTAATTAGCAAACTTGTTGTGCGAGGCCCCTTGCGGAAGAGTGACCATAATATGGTAGAATTCTTTATTAAGATGGAGAGTGACAAAGTTAATTCAGAGATTAGGGTCCTGAACTTACGGAAAGGTAACTTCGATGGTATGAGACGTGAATTGGCTAGAATAGACTGGCAAATTAAACTTAAAGGGTTGACAGTGGATAGGCAATGGCAAACATTTAAAGATCACATGGATGAACTTCAACAATTGTACATCCCTGTCTGGAGTAAAAATAAAACGGGGGAGGTGGCTCAACCGTGGCTAACAAGGAAAATTAAGGATAGTGTTAAATCCAAAGAAGAGTCATATAAATTGGCCAGAAAAAGCAGCAAACCTGAGGGCTGGGAGAAATTTAGAATTCAGCAGAGGAGGACAAAAGGTTTAATTAGGTGAGAGGAAATAGAGTAGGAGAGGAAGCTTCTGGGAACATAAAAACTGACTGCAAAAGCTTCTATAGATATGTGAAGAGAAAAAGATTAGTGAAGACAAACATAGGTCCCTTGCATTCAGATACAGGTGAATTTATAATGGGGAACAAAGAAATGGCAGACCAGTTGAACAAATACTTTGGTTCTGTCTTCACGAAGGAAGACACAAATAACCTTTCGGAAGTACTAGGGGACCGATCGTCTAGTGAGAAGGAGGAACTGAAGGATATCCTTATTAGGTGGGAAAGTTTGTTAGGGAAATTGATGGGATTGAAGGCCGATAAATCCGTGGGGCCTGATAGTCTGCATCCCAGTGTAGTTAAGGAAGTGGCCCTAGAAACAGTGGATGCATTGGTGATCATTTTCCAACAGTCTGTCGACTCTGGATTATTTCCTATGGACTGGAGGGTAGCTAATGTAACCCCACTTTTTAAAGAAGGAGGGAGACAGAAAACAGGTAATTATAGACCAGTTAGCCTGACATCAGTAGTGGGGAAAATGTTGGAATCAATTATTAAAGATGAAATAACAACGCATTTAGAAAGCAGTGACAGGATCGGTCCAAGTCAACATGGATTTATGAAAGGGAAATCATGCTTGACAAATCTTCTGGAATTTTTTGAGGATGTAACTAGTTGAGTGGACAAGGGAGAACCAGTGGATGTGGTGTATTTGGTCTTTCAAAAGGCTTTTGACAAGGTCCCACACAAGAGATTGGTGTGCAAAATTAAAGCAATGGTATTGTGGGTAATGTACTGACGCGGATAGAGAACTGGTTGGCAGACAGGAAGCAGAATGGCAGGCAGTGACTAGTGGAGTGCCGCAGGGCTCAGTGCTGGGACCCCACCTATTTACAATATACATTTGGATGAATTAATTGAGTGTAATATCTCCAAGTTTGCAGATGACACTAAACTGGCTGGCGGTGTGAGCTGTGAGGAGGATACTAATAGATTGCAGGGTGACTTGGACAGGTTAGGTGAGTGGGCAAATGCATGGCAGATGCAGTATAATATCAATAAATGTGAGGTTATCTACTTCGGTGGCAAAAACACGAAGGCAGCATATTATCTGAATGGCGGCGGATTAGGAAAAGGGGAGGTGCAACGAGACGTTGGTATCATGGTACATCAATCATTGAAAGACGGCATGCAGGTACAGCAAGCGGTGAAGAAGGCAAATGGTATGTTGGCCTTCATAGCTAGGGGTTTTGAGTATAGGAGCAGGGAGGTCTTACTGCAGTTGTTCAGGGCCTTGGTGAGGCCTCACCTGGAATATTGTGTTCAGTTTTGGTCTCCTAATCATAGGAAGGACGTTCTTGCTATTGAGGGAGTGCAGCAAAGGTTCACCAGACTGATTCCCAGGATGGCAGGACTGACATATGAGGAGAGACTGTATCGACTAGGCCTGTATTCACTGGAGTTTAGAAGGATGAGAGGGGATCTCATAGAAACATATAAAATTCTGACGGGACTGGACAGGTTAGATGCAGGAAGAATGTTCCCGATGTTGGGGAAGTCCAGAACCAGGGGTCACAGTCTAAGGATAAGGGGTAAGCTATTTAGGACTGAGATTGGAGAAACTTCTTCACTCATAGAGTTGTTAACCTGTGGAGTTCCCTACTGCAGAGAATTGTTGATGCCAGTTCATTGGATATATTCAAGAGGGAGTTAGAAATGGCCCTTACGGCTAAAGGGATCAAGGGGTATGGAGAGAAAGCAGGAAAGGGGTACTGAGGTGAATGATCAGCCCTAATCTTATTGAATGGTGGTGCAGGCTCGACGGGCCGAGTGGCCTACTCCTGCACCTATTTTCTGTGTTTCTATGGATGGGTTGCCAATCAAGCAGGCTGCTTTGTCTTAGATGGAGTCAAGCTGCTTGAGTGTTGTTGGAGCTGCACTCATCCAGGCAAGTGGAGATTCCATCACACTCCTGACTTTCTGAAGTCAGTCACTCACCACAGAATTCCTAGCCTTCAACCTGCTCTTGTTGCCACAGTATTTCTGTGGCTGATACAGTTAAGTTTCTGGTAAATGGTGACTCCCAGGATGTTGATGATAGGGAATTTGGTGATGGTAATGCCGTTGAATGTCAAGGGGCGGTGATTAGACTCTTGCTTGTTGGAGTTAGTCATTGCCTGGCACTTGTGTGGTGCGAATTTTATAAGAACGTAAGAACATAAGAAATAGGAGCAGGAGTAGGCCATACTCCCCTTCGAGCCTGCACCGCCATTCAATACGATCATGGCTGATCCGATCATGGTCCTCTTCCCTGCTCGGTCTCCATAACCCCTTAATTCCTTATCATTTAAAAACTGTCTATTTCTGTCTTAAATTTATCCAATGTCCCAGCTTCCACAATTCTCTGAGGCAGGGAATTCCATAGATCCACAACTCTCTGAGAGAGGAACTTTCTCCTCATATTAGTTTTAAATGGGCGGCCCCTTATTCTAAGATTATGCCCTCTAGTTCTAGTCTCCCCTATCAGTGGAAACATCCTCTCTGCATCCACCTTGTCAAGCCCCCTCATAATCTTATACGTTTTGATAAGATCACCTCTCATTCTTCTGAATTCCAATGAGTAGAGGCCCAACCTACACAACCTTTCCTCATAAGTCAACCTCCTCATCCCCGGAATCAACCTTGTGAATCTTCTGTGAACTGCCTCCAAAGCAAGCATATCCTTTCATAAATATGGAAACCTAAATTGCACACAGTATTCCAGGTGTGGCCTCGCCAATACCCTGTACAACGGTAGCAAGACTTCCCTGCTTTTATACTTCATCCCCTTTGCAATAAAGGCCAAGATTCCCTTGGCCTTCCTGATCACTTGCTGTACCTGCATACTAAACTTTTGTGTTTCATGTACAAGTACCCCCAGGTCCTGCTGTACTGCGGCACTTTGAAATCTTTCTCCATTTAAATAATAACTTGCTCTTTGATTTTTTCGGCCAAAGTGCATGACCTCACACTTTCCAACATTATACTCCATCTGCCAAATTTTTTGCCCCTTACTTAGCCTGTCTATGTCCTTTTGCAGATTTTTTGTGTCCTCACACATTGCTTTTCCTCCCATCTTTGTATCGTCAGCAAACTTGGCTACGTTACACTCAGTCCCTTCATCCAAGTTGTTAATATAAATTGTAAATAGTTACTTCCCATTTATCAGGCCAAGTTTGAATGTCATCCAGGTCTTGCTGCATGTGGACATGGACTGCTTCATTGTTTGAGGAGTTGCGAACAGAACTGAAGATTGGGCAGTCGTCAGCGAACATCCCCACTTTTGATCTTGGAGGGAAGTTCATTTATGAAGCAGCTGAATATGGTTGGGCCTAGTACACTGCCCTGAGGAACTCCTGCAGCAATGTCCTGGGGCTGTGATGATTGACCTCCAACAACTAGAACCATCATCCTTTGTGCCAGTGGATAGTTTTCCCCCTGATTCGCATTGACCTCAGTTTTACTAGGGCTCCTTGATGCCACACTGAATCAAATGCTGCCTTGATGTCAAGGTGCTTCACTCTCACCTCACCTCGGGAATTCAGTTCTTTTGTCCAAGTTTGGATCAATGCTATAATGAGGAGCTGAGTGGTCCTTGCAGAACCAAAACTGAGCATGGCTGAGCAGATTATTGGTGAATAAGTGCCTCTTGATAGCACTCTCCATGAAACTTTCCATCACTTTGCTGATGATTGAGAGTAGACTGATGGGGCAGTAATTGGCCAGATTGGATTTGTCCTGCGTTTGTGGACAGGACATACTTGGGCAGTTTCCACATTGTCGGGTAGATGCCAGTGCTGTAGCTGTACTAGAACAGCTTGGCTAAAGGCACGGCTAGTTCTGGAGCACAAGTCTTCAGCGCAACAGCTGGGATGTGGTCGGGGCCCATGCCCTTTGCTGTATCCAGTGCGCTAAGCTGATTTTTTACATCACGTGGCTTTAATTGAATTGGCTGAAGGCTGATTTCTGTGATGGTGGGGACCTCAGGAGGATCATCCACTCGGCACTTCTAGCTGAAGATGTTTGCAGTAGCTTCAGCCTTGTCTTTTGCATTCATCTGCTGGGTTCCGCCATCATTGAGGATGGGGATATTAATGGAGCCACCGCCTCCCGTTAGTTGTTTAATTGGCCACCACCATTCCCGACTGGATGTGACAGGACTGTTGAGCTTTGATCTGATCCGTTGAATGTGGGATCACTTAGCCCGGTCTATAGCATGCCGCTTCCACTGGTTAGCATGCATGTAGTTCTATGTTGCAGCTTCCCCAGGTTGGCACCTCATTTTTAGGTATGGCTGGTTCTGCTCCTGGTATGCTCTTCTACAATACTTATTGAACCACGTTTGGTCCCCTGGCTTGACGGTAATGGTATAGTGAGGGATATGCCGGCCATGAGGTCACAGATTGTGGTGGAATACAATTCTGCTGCTGCTGATGGCTCACAGCGCCTCATGGATGCCTAGATTTGAGCTGCTAGATCAATTCTGAATCTATTCCATTTAGCATGGTAGTGCCATACAACACGATGGAGGGTGTCCTCAGTGTGAAGATGGAACTTCATCTCCGCAATGACTGTGCGGTGGTCACTGCTACCTATGCTGTCATGGACAGATGCATCTGCAACAGATAGATAGGTGAAGTCAAGTAGGTTTTTTCCTCGTGTTGGTTCCTTCACCACCTGCCGCAGGCCCAGTCTGGCAGCTGTGTCCTTCAGGACTTGGCTAGCTCGGTCAGTAGTGGTGCTACCGAGCCACACTTGGTGATGGACATTGAAGTCCCCGACCCAGAGTACATTCTTTGCCCTTGCTACTCTCAGTGCTACTTCCAAGTGGTGTTCAACATGGAGGAGTACTGATTCATCAGCTGACTGAGGGCAGTAGGTGGTAATCAGCAGGAGGTTTCCTTGCCCATGCTTGACCTGAAGCCATGAGACTTCATGGGGTCCGGAATCAATATTGAGGGCTGCTCCCTCCTGACTGTATACCACGTGCTGCCACCTGTGGTGGATCTGTCCTGCCGGTGGGACAGACATACCCAGGGATGGGGATGGAGGAGTCTGGGACATTGGCTGAAAGGTATGATTGTGGGAGTATGACTATGTCGGGCTGTTGCTTGACTAGTCTGTGGGACAGCTCTCCCAATTTTGGCAAAAGTCCCCAGATGTTCGTGAGGAAAACTTTGCAGGTTCAACTGGGCTGGGTGTGCCATTATCACGTCCATAGCCTGTGCTGAGTTCGATGCTGGGTGGTCCGTCCGGTTTTATTCTTCTTATTGTTTTTTGTAGCGATTTGTTACAACTGATTGACTTGCTAGGCCACTTCAGAGGGCAGTTAAGAGTCAACAACATTGCTGTGGCTCTGGAGTCACATATAGGATAGCCCAAGGCATTAGTGAATCAGATGGGTTTTTATGACAATCCGATAGTTTCGTGGTCCCCATTACTAACACTAGCTTTGTATTCCAGATTTATTCAATTAACTGAATTTAAATTCCCCAGCTGCTGCATTGGGACTGTTGTCCTTTGTATTATGTGTTACCTCTTGCCAAACCATTCTCCAACTCGCCATGATAGTCAGCTTTACAACCAATGTTTTTATTTCAGATTTCCAGAATGCACATTATTTTGTTTTAGATGCAACTAAAATGTTAGCTTGGTGGCGTTCCACATGAAATATATCAGCTTTTTTCATTGGGATCAGACGTCATCAATATGAACCAATCATATTAGTCAGAAGGCACAACTGGAGACTGTCAGAACCAATTGGATAAATTGGAGGGTAGAACTGATGGCTACTAGAACTGATCTTTCTTCCACTGTTGGTTGAAAATAATTTTGAGGCAGAAATATTTTGAGTGAGCTAATGGTTTCTGACAGTTGCAGTTACAAGTATTTTTATTTCACACTTTTCCTCCAAATAATGTGATGTAACAACTAGGCTGCTAAAATGGAGCTTTTAGAAGCAGAGAAACATAGGAAATAGGTGCAGGAGTAGGCCATTCAGCCCTTCGAGCCTGCACCACCATTCAATATGATCATGGCTGATCATGCAACTTTAGTACCCCATTCCTGCTTTCTCTCCATATCGGTTGATCCCTTTAGCCATTAAGTGCTCCCTTTTGAATATATCTTAATGAACTGGCCTCAACAACTTTCTGTGGTAGAGAATTCCACAGGTGCACAATTCTCTGAGTGAAGAAGTTTCTCCTCATCTCGGTCCTAAATGGCTTACCCCTTATTCTTAGACTGTGACCCCTGGTTCTGGACTTCCCCAACATCGGGAACATTCTTCCTGCATCTAACCTGTCCAGTCACGTCAGAATTTTAAATGTTTCTGTGAGATCCCGTCTCATTCTTCTAAATTCCAGTGAATATAAGCTTGGTCAATCCAGTCTTTCTTCATATGTCAGTCCTACCATCCCGGAAATCAGTCTGGTGAACCTTCGCTGCACTCCCTCAATAGCAAGAATGTCCTTCCTCAGATTAGGAGACCAAAACTGAACACAATATTCCAGGTGGGGCCTCACCAAGGCCCTGTACAACTGCAGTAAGACCTCCCTGCCCATATACTCAAATCCTCTCGCGAGAAAGGTCAACATGCCATTTTCCTTCTTCACCGCTTGCTGTACCTGCAATGACTGATGTACCCATGACACCCAGGTCCCATTGCACCTCCCCTTTTTCTAATCTGTCACCATTTAGATAATATTCCGTCTTCCTGTTTTTGCCACCAAAGTGGATAACCTCACACTTATCTACATTATACGGCATCTGCCATGCATTTGCCCACTCACCTAACCTGTCCAAGTCACCCTGCAGCCTCTTAGCATCCTCCTCGCAGCTCACACTGCCACCCAGCTTAGTGTCATCTGCAAACTTGGAGGTATTACATTCAATACCTTCATCTAAATCATTAACGTATATTGTAAATAGCTGGGGTCCCAGCACTGAACCTTGCAGTACCCCACTAGTCACTGCCTGCCATTCTGAAAAGGACCTGTTTATTCCTACTCTTTGCTTCCTGTCTGCCAACCAGTTCTCTATCCACATCAGTACATTACTCCCAATACCATGTGCTTTAATTATGCACACTAATCTCTTGTGTTGGACCTTGTCAAAAGCCTTTTGAAATTCTAAATACACCACATCCACTGGTTCTCCCTTGTCCACACTACTAGTTATATCCTCAAAAAATTCCAGAAGATTTGTCAAGCATGATTTCCCTTTCATAACTCCATGCTGACTTGAACTGATCCTGTCACTGCTTTCCGAATGTGCTGCTATTTCATCTTTAATAATTGATTCCAACATTTCCCCCACTATCGATGTCAGGCTAATCGGTATTTAATTCCTTGTTTTCTCTCTTCCTCCTTTTTTTAAAAGTGGGGTTACATTAGCTACGCTCCAATCCATAGGAACTGATCCAGAGTCAATAGAATGTTGGAAAATGATTACCAATGCATCCACTATTTCTAGGGCCACTTCCTTATGTACTCTGGGATGCAGCCTATCAGGCCCTAGGGATTTATCGACCTTCAATCCCATCAATTTCCCTAACACAATTTCCTGACTAATAAAGATTTCCTTCAGTTCCTCCTTTTTGCTAGACCCTCGAATCCCTAGTATTTCCGGAAGGTTATTTGTGGTCTTCCTTAGTGAAGACAGAACCAAAGTATTTGTTCAATTGGTCTGCCATTTCTTTGTTTCCCATTATAAATTCATTCTGACTGCAAGTGATCTACATTTGTCTTCACTAATCTCTTAAAACATTTAATTTTCTGCAAAGGAACTTTCTGGTGCAAGTTTGACTGTTGTGTTATATAAAGATTTCTTTTTCTCAAGACTAGTTGCAGGCCCATTTTTGAGGTACAGAGGAATACATTAACGGGCTTTATTGAGCATCGGGGAAATTGACAGGGTTTGGAAATAAACTTTGGGATAGAAATGCTAATGAGCTTTACTTAATTTAAGCTGCGATTACCATATTTTGTGGTTTTACTACAGTGTAGTACTGCTGCAAAGTGTGGGCCATTGGCTTGTTTGTGTGTGAGTTGCGGTTATATTCTGTTACTTAGCTGTTTTTAGTTTGTTTGGGCCCAAGTTTCCACATGATTTGCGCCTGATTTTTAGGAGCAACTGGTGGAGAATGGACTATCTTAGAAATCGCAATTCTCCACATTTTTTTTTCTGCAGTTCTAGTCAGTTAGAACAGTTTCACTTTGGAACAGAATTTTTTCTTCAAAAGGGGGCGTGTCCGGCCACCGACGCCTGATTTCAAAGTTTCCACAGTGAAAACGTACTCCAAACTAACTTAGAATGGAGCAAGTGAAGATTTTTGTAGAACTGAAAAAACCTGTTCTACACATTAAAAAATCAGGCGCAGGTTACAAATTAGGCGTCCAGAACGAGGTTGGGGGGGGGGGGGGAAGGGAAGTCATTAAATTCTACAATAAATCCTTATTTATACTTCTACAAATATTATACAAATAAATCCAACCTGAATAAACATTTATAAGCAAAGAAAAGATTAAATAAACCATCTTCCTACCTGTGTGAAAGTGCTTCAGCCAGCCTCACAAATTTGTTCGTTCGTTCCCGACGGCAGGGGGGGAGGAGGAAGCCGTTCCCGACGGCAGGCGGGCGGGAGGGAGGGAGTGCGGGACCGACCGACCGAACACAGCGGGGGGGGGGGAGGAAGACGTTCCAGACGGCGGGAGGGAGTGCGGGCCCGACCGACCGAACGCAGCGGGGGGGGGTGGGGAGGAAGACGTTCCCGCTGGGGGGGGGAAGGAGACAGTGAGAAGGCTGCAGGAAGCCTCAGTGCTGATGTGCTGATGGCAATGTGCTTTTATTAAAAAATGTTCAAAAATTAAACGGCTACAAAGAACTACAAAAATGGCCGAGTGCCAATGTTTCGTTCACACTGCGCGTGCGCGAACGCTCCAACGCGCACGCGCAGGGTTGCCGGCAGGAAAAAAACACATTTAAATAATACCCGCCCCCTCCCACTTACAAAATCGGCGTGAGTGTAGGCTCCGCCCCCCTGGGCGCCGCGCCAAACAGACAAGGAGCTGCAGGGCTCTCCAGAATCGCGAGTTTTTTTTCCGGCGCCGTTTTAGGCGCGAAAAACGGGCGCCCAGCTCGGAGGGGCGCCCGTTTTTTATCGTGTGGAAACTTGGGCCCTTTATGTGTAAATGGTTGAGTTCTGTTTCCATGATTTCCATGGAATAACTGAGGGGAAGCCCATCTCATCATATTAGAGAAGTCAACATCCAAAGGGAAGTGTGAGGATTGAGATGACAGAATAATAATCGATAAGAGATAAAATGTCACCCCGAGATTAGAGGCAATCAGCCAGGTACACTTGAGTTTACGAAACTGAGCTCCCTTGCCTGATCCTGAAAAACCCATTTTTGTATACTTTACTTTTTCTTTAACGTTTGCTGTGTGTACTTCTTTTTCAATGGAAGAAAGTATATTTTTTTTGACAAATGAAAAACATAGATGAGGAATTTTCTATTGGTGCTAATTGTGGATGAATGTTTAGCATGTTTACTTGACATTCCTCTGCCCACTTTCTTAGCAGTAGATCATTAACCTATTTATTTTAACTTTATGTGTTAAGTTGTGTTGTTGCCTACTTCTGTGTGGTCCCAGACATCAAAACCTTCAGAAGAGAAGCATGTTCCACCCTGATTCCCCGCAAAAATGAATCTCACCCTCAGCACTCACATGCTTCTTTAGTAATTCACCACTGCTGCAAACTGCACTTTCATATACTTCAGGATTTTCTACTCCAATAAAAGTGATCAAATGTTGTACACTTACAGTTTAAGTTATGACCTGCCTAGATCCCACCTCAAACCCTTGTGTTCATAGGTCATTAGGCCTATAGTTTCATAGAAATATAGAAACATAGAAAATAAGTGCAGGAGTAGGCCATTCGGCCCCTCGAGCCTGAACCACCATTCAATAAGATCATGGCTGATCATTCCCTCAGTACCCCTTTCCTGCTTTTTCTCCATACCTCTTTGATCCATTTAGCCATAAGGGCCATATCTAACTCCCTCTTGAATATATCCAATGAACTGGCATCAACAACTCTATGCAGTAGGGAATTCCACAGGTTAACAACTCTCTGAGTGAAGAAGTTTCTCCTCATCTCAGTCCTAAATGGCCTACCCCTTATCCTAAGACTATGTGCCCTGGTTCTGGACTTCCCCAACATTGGGAACATTCTTCCCGCATCTAACTTGTCCAGTCCCGTCAGAATCTTACAAATTTCTATGAGATCCCCTCTCATCCTTCTAAACTCCAGTGAATAAAGGCCCAGTTGATCCAGTCTCTCCTCATATATCAGTCCCGCCATCCCGGGAATCAGTCTGGTGAACCTTCGCTGCACTCCCGCAAAGCACGAACGTCCTTCCTCAGATTAGGAGACCAAAACTAAACACAAGATTCCAGGTGAGGCCTCACCAAGGCCCTGTACAACTGCAGTAAGACCTCCCTGCTCCTATACTCAAAGCCCCTAGCTATGAAGGCCAACATACCATTTGCCTTCTTCACCGCCTGCTGTACCTGCATGCCAACTTTCAATGACTGATGAACCATGACACTCAGGTCTCGTTGCACCTCCCCCTTTCCTAATCTGCCGCCATTCAGATAATATTCTGCCTTCGTGTTTTTGCCACCAAAGCGGAAACCTCACATTTATCCACATTATACTGCATCTGCCATGCTGTCCAAGTCACCCTGCAGCCTTTTAATGTCCTCACAGCTCACACCGCCACCCAGTTTAGTGTCATCTGCAAACCTGGAGATATTACACTTAATTCCTTCATCCAAATCATGAATGTATATTGTAAAGAGCTGGGGTCCCAGCACTGAACCCTGCGGGAACCCACTAGTCACTGCCTGCCATTCTGAAAAGGACCTGTTTATCCCTACTCTCTGCTTCCTCTCTGCCAACCAGTTCTCTACCCACGTCAGTATATTACCCCCAAACCATGTGCTTTAATTTTGCACACTAATCTCTTGTGTGGGACCTTGTCAAAAGCCTTTTGAAAGTCCAAATACACCACATCCACTGGTTCTCCCTTGTCCACTCTACTAGTTACATCCTCAAAAAATTCCAGAAGATTTGTCAAGCATGATTTCCCTTTCATAAATCCATGCCGATCCTGTCACTGCTTTCCAAATGTAGTTTCTGAGTTGGTTTTCAGCTGTCAGCTTTTCTGGAGTTCTACCAGCTTTTATGAAGATTTTGATCAGCTTTTGCAATGGAACATACTGACCATCTGATGGGAAGAGAGTGTCTGCTAGCTCCTGAACCCGCTGCACTTGGAGCTCCATGACCAGGACTGAGAACTAGGTACCCTTGACTGCCCTCAGGCAATTTTCTGCAACTCCTCAGATTTGTTTGAGCAGTTGCTTACAAAAAAGATACTGCCCTTTTTAGCTGCAGCAGGGTCTTAAGAACCCCCTGTCCCCTAATGGGCGGGCTATCTATAGGGAGCACGTTTCCCACCTGCAGCTCACTCACAAACAAGGGGGAGCCTGGAAACTCAGATGGCTGTCCTCTACCCTGGGCTGACGGCTGGAAATCTCATCTCATCCACCTGTTCTTGATTTATGTTCGGAGCCTAATATTTTGTCCGAAAACATTTCTAATTTTAGGAGAGGAACCTAAGGAGAGAAATCAAATTGACACACAGTTGCTGCATTGCAACAAAATAATCTAACTAGAATTTTATTTTACAATCACAAACATGTGGGATTAATTAATAGCGAGGTGTGACTATTTTTGGAATCCCTTTAGTGTATTTGCGAATTCTTGTACCTGAGCAATGTCACCACAGCAGTATTTGTCTTCACAGGTACCCATGTCTCTGCCACCATGAAATTAGACAAACACAATACGGAAAATGAATATAAGATTCCTGTGACAATTTATGACAGCGGCTCTCCACCTCTACATGGACTTGATTCCATAACAGGTAAAGGTTCATTGGAATCTTCTTAAAATTCTAACTAGTGCTTAGCGCATGATTGTGCCAATTACAACAAGTGGCCATTTTGTAAGTAAATCATGTTGTTTTGTCTTGTGACCCATGAACCCGAGCCATGAATAGGGACATAGCAAAAACTCTGCAACTTATCTGGTTGGTCCCAAAAGCTAATATCTCTCAATTGCCTATTCCCTCATATATCTCTGTTAAAATGTTCCATGTTATCTGTCAACACTGTCTCTCTAATTTGTTCCACACAATCACCATCCTCTGTATTGTTAAATCTGAACTGTCTGTGGACCTTCCCTTTTCTAAACTTGAGCCTGTGTTCCCTGGCTCTAGAGTTCGCAGCAATCTTGAACATATCGGGGTGTAATTTGAGATGAGAACTGAGATGAGGAGAAATTTCTTCTCTCAGAGGGTCATAAATTTTTGTGGAATTCTCTGCCCCAGAGAGCTGTGGAGGCTGGGTCATTGAATATATTTAAGGTGGAGATAGACAGATTTTTGACCGATAAGGGAGTGAAGGGTTATGGGGAACGGGCAGGGTAGTGGAACTGAGCCCAAGCTCAGATCAACCATGATATTATTAAATGGTGGAGCAGGTTTGAGGGGTCAAATGGTCTACTCCTGCTCTTATTTCTTATGTTCTTATGTTCTAATGTATCTGTTTCCTTAAATTTCCCTACATTACAACAGTGACTGCAATTCAAAAGTACGTCATTGGCTGTGAAAGGTGAAAAATTAAATGCGAGTTCCTTTTTTTCTATTTCTCCAAAATAAACATTTCCAGTCCTTCTACCCGATTTCAGCTCAGATGCTTTAAGCTAGGTTTCAGTTCGGCTGCCTTTTTCGGCACTGCCTCCAATATATGGATATTCTTGCTGTAATATGACAACCAGAATTGTACACAGTATTCCAGAAGTAGCCGTTTATGCATTTAACATCACCTCTCAGGATTTGTTCTTTATCCCACTGGCTATGCATTCCTTCAACTGCCTCGGCCCTAAGCTTTGGAATTTCCTTCTTCAACCTCACCGCTTCCCTACCTCTCTTTCCTCCTTTAAGACGCTCCTTAAATCCTATCTCTTTGACCAAGCTTTTGGTCATCTGCCCTAATTTCTCCTTGTGCAGCTTGGCATCAAATTTGTTTTCTAACACTCCTGTGAAACACCTTTGGCATTTTACTACATTAAAGATGCTATATAAATACAAGTTGTTGTTGTTGATTAGCTTTCCTTACTGCTTCTGCATTCTGTGCTGATTATTTCAGTGAGCTATCCACCAATATCTCTGGATCCCTCTCCTGTACTATGCCTTGTAACTTACAGCTGTTTAGTTTATATTCCCATTGTTTATTTTCCCTCCCTAGCCTATTCACCATGTCTTTGTCCACATTAATGGTACTAGCCACTCATTAGCTGATCCTTTCAAACTTATTCAGATCTCTTTGTATTTTGGCTGTTCATTACTAGGAATCATTTAAATTGTTCAATTGTTTAAGTACCATGTGAATGGATTTCTTCTGAACATTGTAGGTTTGTCATGTAATGTCAGGTGACAGAAAGTTGCACTGACAGTTCTGCCTAGAGGTGCAGTTTCAGTGGAATGCAGAGACCACTATCTGCTCTCATGTGTAATAGATAGGGGATTCTATAATTAAGGGTATAGAAGGGTGTTTTTATAATTGTAACCGAGAGTCCTGAATCGAGGGTAGCCATCTCAGTGCTACATGCCGTAGGAATAATAAGATAAAAGCAAGGCTGGAGAGATGGTGTAAGGAAGCAAATAGTTAGGGCTAGACTTTCCACTTCACATCGCCCATCTATCGCCCAAAATGCACCCCTATCGCCCATTTTGAGCAAAAAGTGGAAACTAGGCCCAAAACATCACCGGAAAAACAGTTTCCACTTTGATCGCCGAGTAGATCGCCCAAATGATCGCCCACACAAGGCCCATCCCAAGTTTCGGCACCTAGCATGCACTTCGCTGGGCCGATGCAAGGCCCAAAAGAGTGCTGAGAAATAGTTGCTTTTACTGGGCATAAGAAAAGGAAATGGGCAATATGGGGCCATTTTGATGTTCGAAGGAAGGGTGGAGGCATAGTTGTGAGTTATTTAGAGAATTAATTTAAAGATAATTGTACTCAGAATATTGGAACAGGGAATATAAAGAGGTATTATCAAGTTATTTTTGGCAAATAGGTTTTATATATTGAAATTGTTTTGTAAATAGCTTTTACATAGAGAAATGATTTACTGATATTGTTGGGGCCTATCAAACTGACTGGTATACAGTGTAGAGAGTACAGAGAGTGCAGAGTACAGTGATTAGAGAGTATAGAGTAGAGAGATTATTAAAATTAGTGAAAGTAATTATTGATAGTGATATGGGGTCTATGCTTTCCCTGCCTTTAATTTCAACTGCTCACACACTGGTTACTGAAAGGATCAATCGAAGAGGTGGCAGAGTAATGCGTATACAGAGACGAAGACAGAGGAGGCGACCGTACAGCCAACGAAGGTACTTGGAAAAACAATCTTACCTGAACTTGTCTGAAAATGCTTGTCTTAGGAGGCTGCAATTCCGGAAGGAGGTCATCGATGAGATATGTCAACTCGTCAAGGGTGATCTGCAACCTTCCAGCACCATCAGAACCGCACTGTGCGTTGAGGTGAAGGTTATTGCTGCCCTAGCCTTCTACGCATCGGGATCTTTTCAGGCTTCTGCCATATCTCTCAGTACGCTACACACTGCTGCATTCGACAGGTGACTGAAGCCCTTTACGCTCGCAGGATGGACTTCATAAGCTTCCCAATGACCAGGGAGGCACAGACCGAAAGGGCTTTGGGTTTCCAAGAATAGCAGACTTCCCCAAGATGCAGGGAGCAATAGACTGCACGCACATTGCCCTGAAAGCACCCTTAAAGAACGCGGAGGTGTTTTGTAACAGAAAGGGGGTTCCACTCACTAAATGTGCAGCTTGTTGTCGACCACAATCAAACAATTTTAACAGTAAATGCTACATTTCCTGGCAGCATCCATGATGCGCACATCTTACGTGAAAGTGCTATCCCTGACCTGTTTGTCAATCAGCCAGAAGGTCATGGTTGGATGCTGGGGGAGAAAGGATATGGTCTTGCCAGTTGGCTGATGACCCCTCTACGTAATCCCGTCACTGAAGTATAGAAACAGTATAATGAAGTCACATAGCAACTCGCAACATCGTTGAAAAGACAATTGGAGTCCTAAAGCAGCGCTTCAGATACCTGGATCATTCTGGAGGCAGCCTACAGTACCACCCTGACCAGGTCGCAGAGTTTATTGTGGTGTGTTGTATGCTGCATAACCTAGCTATAAGAAGAGGACAAGTAATGCCAGATCGGGCTGCAGGTCCACCTCCAGAAGGAGGGGAGACAGCAGAACCAGCCGGCAAGGATGAAGAGAATGAAGAGGAGGAAGAGGCGGAAGAGGAGGAAGAGGACGCAGGCGAGGACATAGGGGAGCTCAATCAGCCTGGCGATCTAGCACCGGGACCACCACACCCCTCCCGAAGACCAGTAGCCAGGGGCAGTTACACGGGCGCTAAGCTTTTGCGTCAGCAGCTCATTAATGAACGCTTTGCATGAACTATCATTGTGGATATTCAAAGTTCATTTACAGTTATAGTTAATTAAAAGTTTCATTTGCGTGGGGTTCTCATTGTTGTCTTGCCTGTACTGGCATATCATTGGCATTAAAGGTTACTTTAAGTACAGTTTAAGGAAAGCAATGCTACAGTAAAAGAATAAACAAATAATGATGAACAACTGTAAATTTGTTAACTAATGTAACTAAGATAGAAGTCACCAAAATATTTGTTGAATTCAAAAAGGTTTTTAATTCACAAAATATGAAACTAATTTTAATAAACTAACATCCTCCCTCCACCCACCACCTCACCCCCCTCCCCCCAACCCACCCTTCCCTTCAAATCCCAACGAATTAAACACAACGATAACGATAACAATTAACATCAAGACAACCATAACGATAACAATTTACGATGGCTTTTCAAAAATTAAACAAGTAAACATTGGTAAACAACACCCCACCCACCCCCCCGCCATCCTACCTGTGGCCACGTTTCCCTCCAGGTCCTTTCCCGCCCCGTATTCTTACCCCACCCGCCCGTTTTGGTCTACGTTGACCGACACCAAGACGTTGTGCAGTGTGGGACGGCGAGACTTCCTGCTGTGGTGGAGGTGAAGGAGAGGAAGTTGAAGCCTGATGTCCTCCGTACTCGTTTGTGTGCTCGGGGTCTCGCTGAGAGCTGACATGACACCTTGGGGTGCAGCGTGTGTGCAGCCAACAACGCATGCCGAAGGGCATTGGTTGCGGCGGTCTGCTCACGAACTTCCTCCAACGTCTCCCATGGTGTCTGTGACTGCGCGGAAGACCAGTTGGAGAAGTTCATGCTGAACTCGCTCTAGCTTGCGGAGAACTGGTTAAGGTTGCGACCGATTGCGACCGTCTGCCTGCACAGGGATAGCAAGCTCTCCGTCTGGCCCTCCATGGAAGGCGATTGCCCACCCCACTGACCTGACCTCCGTGGGGTCGGCGTTGGCAAAATCTGACGCCTTGGCGTCACCACCTGTTCACCGCTTGGTCCCGGTGCCTCTTCCATCTCAATTGAGATGGCCGCAGATTGTTCCCCCCCACAAAAACAAGGTAATCTTCCTCCTCCTCCTCCTCCTCCAAAGCCTCCTCCACCTCCTGCTCTTCCTCCACAGTTCGTGTGTTTTCCTCCTCTTCCTCCTGCACGCTCGTCGATGTCTCTTGTTCAGATTCCACACACACTTGCCCTTAAAGATACAAATGACGTTTCTAAACATTTATAAAGCATTTAAATACGACTTAATAGGAAATTAAGGGTGCTCATTATTATTAAACATACATATCAATACATAACACTTTTTCAATAACCCAATACATATGACTAATTTTCAATACCCCATATGCACAATGGTTCAACAGGGCTGACGTAAACTCATTCGTGAATCATAAATACCGCAAAAGTCATAAAGCATTATCATAAAGCATTATTATTGAAGGACATTACAAGAGTATGTAAGATATTTTAAAGATGCATTTGGTAATGTTTGATACATTGCATAGTTCCCATTACTCACGAGACTCGAGGGTGGGTTCGGCCACACCACGGGTTGTGACCGAACGGCTGACAGGCCCCACTAGGGCCACCACAAGCTCCTCATATTCACTCAGAGTTTGAAGCTGAACCGAGCCACTACCTGACTTCCTTTGCTCGGCCCTATTTAGTGAAATCTTCTTATGTAAATGATAAGATAACATTGCATGGCTTAAGCTAATTGACTTGGTAATAAACATTTCAGATTGACATAATTCAATGTTTGATTACAACCTTGCATTGATTATGAACAATATGAACAATATTGCACAATATAAAATTCACCTTAGTCTTAGGATGCATAAATTATTTCATAATTTAATTAATTAGTACTATAACGAAATGACATTGAATATTGCAATTTAAATTTTCAAACATCAATTAAATATAAAATATGTATAATTTTAAATATAAAATGCAACTTACTCTGGCTGCAGACAACAAGCTGTTCCATCTTTTGCGGCACTGGTTCGGAGTCCGCAGTTTGTTGGATGTTGACGTCACCACGTCGGCAATCTCTGCCATATGCGACGGGATGCACGGGATGGAGGTTTCCCCTGCCCACCCCGTGTTAAGTCCACCCACCTGCCGCTCACGATGCTCACCAGAGCCTCGCTCGCCTCCTCGCTGAAGGGCTTAGCCCTTTTACGGTCCAATTCGGCCTCCATTATGTTACTTAGTAAAATTACTATTTTACACAGTATTTATATTTTTATACTAAAGGGTTAGGGTAATTTTATGTGATAAGTAATAATTTACAAACGGATATTATTTCAAAAATTAAATAAAATAGGATAATCTACACAGGCACAAGCTTAACTGATATTCGCAAGACTTTTCCTCTCTCTCTCTTTCTTTGAGCCTCCCTCTGCTTCTGAGCATGTGTGATGACCCCTGACCTCCCAAAACGCAGCAAAAAAACCCACAAAAAAAACCCACACATGCGTACACTACCGTTGCTAGGGAAGCTTTTTTTCTTCACTTCCGTTTTAGATGGGTGATCATGAGATCGCCCAAAAATCACAACGTCCATTTGACATCGCCGGGGTAAGGCCGAGAGGAAAATCTAAAAAAAAAATGGGCGATGTACTGGTGATCAGCAAGGCCGAGACGTCCCACATCTCTGGAACATCTGCCATTTTTTGGGGCGATGGCCCCCTAGTGGAAAGTCTAGCCCTTAGATAGGGACATTGGTGCCAGTTCTGGCTGAAAAGTGGCCTATACAAGGTGAATAAGGTTTCAACTGAACAAAACTAGGACCAATATCCTCACTGGGAGAGTAACTAATGCTGTGGAAAAGGGTTTAAAACTTAAATGAAGAGGAGGAAAAAAAATATAACAAGAGGAGACAGGAAGGAAAGCAAAAGGGACAGGAGTGTAAGAAAGATAAAAGAGAAATGCAGGAAAGTTGTAAAGACAGATCAGAAGGAGGGGGGATTAAATGAGGGGCACAGATTTAAGGTGATTAGGAAAAGAACCAGAGGCGACATGAGGTAAAACTTTTTTATGCAACGAGTAGTTAGGATTTGGAATACACTGCCTGATGGGCTGGTGAATACAGCATCAATAGTAGCCTTCAAAAGGGAATTGGATAAATACTTGAAGGAGAAAATAATTGCAGGGGTATGAGGAAAGAGCGAGGGAGTGGGATTTACTGGATTGCTCTTCGAAAGAGACGGCCCAGACTTGATGGGCTGAATGGCCTCCTTCTATGCTGTACTATTCTATGATTGTATGAAACGACTGCCAATCAGACAAAGGCAGGATTGCGTTATATGCTTCTAAATTCGCAAAGTATTGTGAATAAAATTGATGAACTTGTGGCACAAATCACTATGGGGAGGGTATGCTATAATAGCATAAATAGAGACACGGCTTAGGCTAGGACAGGATTAGGAGCGGAACAGTTTTGGCTGCAAAATATTAATGAGTAATTTGGTAGGAAAATGGGAGGAGGAATAACCGTGTTAATCAAACATTTTGAGATAGATCTTGACTTTGTGCGATAGAGTAAAATGGGCGATGATGAATCGGTAACCTGTTTTACATCTCTCCTGATTACCGTGGACTTCAAAGGAAATTAAATTCGGGACAGATGTAAAATTGGCTGCTGATTCGGTATCACCTGTTTTACTCTGTCACATAGTCAAGATATACCCCATTATTACAAAACATAGCAATTATATATGGAATGGTGCAAAAGCTGAAACACTTTGGTTAGAGTTAAGGAATAAGGCGGTAACTGGTACTCTATTGTAGACTGTTGAGCAGTTAAAATGATTCAGAGAAAGTGATCTGGGGGAGACTTTCGGGTTGAGCATAGAATGGGTTCGATGTCAATGATGCGTATGTAGCACCCACCCAAAACAGCTTTGAGCTCCATTAGCACTTTCTCAGTGAGCTTCATGCGCCAAACAGGCAACCCGTTACAACTCGCTGATCTGGCGAAGAGGAAAATCATCTGCTGATTGCATCTGGCCGGCCGATAGATAAGACCTGA